>NC_135890.1:2319694-3672093 GCF_964194155.1 Cetorhinus maximus
CTACCTTAATACAAGGCCGATGTGATTCACGTTGCCATGGGAATGGGCTTTAGGAAGGCAGAGTCCATAGCAAGCCATTGTAGTAACAGCTTACAGATTTTTCAAATATATCACTTACCCTGACAGAAACAGATCAGTCTGCAAGATTATGAGAGAGAGAGTGAGAGAACATAAAGATAGAGGCAGCCAGTCTCTATTGTTCGCCATTTAGAGTGTGGGTCGGAGCTCATGTTTGGATTGAAGACACTAAGTTTATGAGGATTTAAGAGGGGTTGAAAGATTTGTCTATCTTTAGTTAGAGAATGGAATCTCCAGGGTAACCCTCATTGTGAAAGTTTGTTCGTGAATTAGAAGTTTTCCCTCTGGAAAAGGGAAAAGGAAGTAAGCCATTGGGAGCTGAGGATAGCTTTGGACTGGTGCCTGGAGAATGAAGAGTCCATTTAAGAGATAGGATAAAAAAAATAAATGTGAAAGGGGATTTTCAGTCATTTTAAAAGTTAATTGGGCAACTTTTCTGTTTAGAGTATAAGTTGCCTGCTGAACAAGGTTTAGTCATCGTTGGTTTTAGTTTGTTACAGTAAAAGTGTTAAAACTTGAAATCTTGTTATGTGATCCTTCCAGTCAGTCATCGGAAATTCAAAATCATTTTAAAAGTTATTGGTTTCTTCAAGGGATTGTGACATGGGTCAAGTGAAAAGGCACATCCCTCCTGGACCCTGGGCCTCCCTTTAGGAGCTGAATTTTCTGGGAGCTGAAAAACTCAGCCAACATTTTTTTAATTCATTCACGGGGATGTGGGCTTCGTTGGCTGGGCCAGCATTTATTGCCCATCCATAACTGCCCTTGAGAAGGTGGCGGTGAGCTGTCTTCTTGAACTGTTGCAATTCATGTGGTCTAGGTACACCCACAGTGCTGTTAGGGAGGGAGTTCCAGGATTTTGACCCAGTGACAGTGAAGGAACGGCGATATATTTCCAAGTCAGGATGGTGAGTGACTTGGAGGGGAACTTCCAGGTGGTGGTGTTCCCATCTATCTGCTGCTCTTGTCCTTCTAGATGGTAGTGGCCGTGGGTTTGGAAGATGCTGTCTAAGGAGGCTTGCTAAATTTAAAATGTTGATTAAAATATCAGGTCTGCAGCTTCATTATACTATTTAAAGTTCCAACCCACTGCCTGGGTGCAGGTTGGTTGGCTGACTCCTGCCACTCCTCCATTAAAACCAGAAGTGGGCGGGTTTGAGTCTTGATTCAGATTTTTAACAGTTTATTATCCCACCCAATTCAAACCCATCCAATTTGAGGTGCGAAACCCCCCCCCAATGAGGCTCTGTGAATTTGTGCTTGAAACTCATGCAATGTTGTACCCATTAACCTCAGAATGCTAGGTTCAATTTTAATGTTGGGGGAAAAAGTCAAAAGAGGCCATTTGAAGAAGATAAAAAATTAAGTTTATAAGCACCTAAGATGCCTGGGCAATTTCTAAACTTATTTTTATCCAAAATGCTGCATGTGAAATCTTTACAGTAAAAGAATAGTGCTTGGGTCTGATCTCACAATTTCTACTGTATTGAGATCCACAGTCAGATGACTGCCCTAACTCATGTAGTTTTATCAATGTTGTATTCACATATTCCTGAAAACCATCAATCATGATACAAAAGCATGATACAAATTGAATAGATCTAAAAGCCTTGGAAACAAAAGACCTGCTTTGTAATAGTTATTCATCAGAGAATGCCCTAGCTGGGACAAAAACTTTAAATTTACTTTTTACCAATGGCAGTAATTGGGGAAAAGCATAGCATTTATTATTTTGTAAAGTACTGCGCATCAATTGTGATGTGGTGTAGAACTGGCCCCACACAGCAGACAAGGAGTAGAGATCACATGCATCACAGGTTTAATATAAGAGAAAGGCTTCTTTAGGTCACTGGCATTCAAATGTTTCCGTTTGATCATCCTGCAAATATTGACAATACGAGAGAGCTCTCACAAACATTAACTCCAATCCAGGGATTACCTACCACTGTTGACTGAATTCCATTGACCTTCTCCAAATAGTGACACATTTATAGACACATAATGTAAATAGTGAAACAATCAGAGATCCCCTGCAAATATAGGCACAATGCCAGGCACCCTTTGCAATTAATGACAGTTCCAGGGACTTTCTACAAGTATAATCATTGTTCCAGGGACTTCCTGGACTAAATCCTGGGCCTAAATTTTACCTTTGGCAGGCACGCCCAATCGGAGGGCCCGGGAGTGGTTGGGAAATGGACAGCTGACCACGATCAGCCCCCAACCACGATTTCACGGTGAAACGCTCAGTGCTGCTTGGGTGGAGATGGGAAGAGGTCGGGCAATGAAGTTTCTATGGGTGGGGGTGAGCGCTGCAAGAAAGCCCTCTGAAGGCAGACAGCTGCCTCAGGGAGCTGGAGACCTGAAAAAAGCTGGGAAAAAAAGTGTCCATGCATCATAATCAACCACCTGAAAATATAGCTGATAAAAATGCTCTCCCACAGGAATTTATTTTTATTTTATTTCATCACGGAAATTTCATCCCGCCCTTGGATGAGGTTTGATGAAAAATGCAAAGGTCACCTGGCCGATTCACCCGTCCGCCAAACGTCAGGTTGGATGAGCAATGAAAAATTGCAGTCAATTGCACCGTTAATGGGCTCAATTGCCCTCTTAATTGTCAGTAGGTGCGTTTCTGATGTATGCGCGCTAACGCCAAGCAAAATGTCACGCGAGTGTGCGATGGCGTTTTTTCACGCGATTTTACACCTGATCGGGTCAGGCACATGTCTACCTGTGGGATGTAAATTTCTGCCCCTGATAATCATTGTTAATACTGACACAATCAGAGGGGGAACCTGCAAATATTGATACAATTGCAGGACCCCCCCCCCCTAAAAAATCAGACAATTACAGATAACTTTGAAGGCTCTTTGAGATTCATGGACCAACATCAGAAGGATCTGCTTCAGAAAGTGGATTTTAATAACTAAGGATCATTCAGAGCAGCATATGTTGTAGAAAAAAATCAAAAAGTAAATTATCTATTCAAAAATGAATAAGTGGAACAGAAATTAAACATAGCCCTACTGCTAATAGCTCTCAAATTGAGGCAAATCAACTTTTGAGTGTTAAATTTCAATTGACTTCAATTCACTCCAAGTTTGTATCTTAAAAGATTCTCAAATTAAACTTAAATGTTCACATTGCAATTTCCCCATAGCTATGTTTAAGTTGTGTATCCAAACCATTCCATTGTGAACATTACACTAATCCCTTTGGGGAGATTTTCTGCTTATTACCCACTTAAACTATTCAGCTGTGCCTTAATAAGCACATTGAAGCTAAAACTCACTTAAGTCACATGCATCATGGTGTGACATTCGCAATTTTTAAATTATACTGAGCTGAAGAATTCAATACAATCAAATCCAGATCTTGTTTTTGGTCCAATGTTTAATTCTATTCCAAGCATTCATTCGTAATATGTCACATCAATGTCTATTCACTTCAATTATTTGCAGTTCTGATCCAGATATAAACACTTAAATATCTAACAACTCAAGTATGTTATTTTTCCAACTGTAATGTGCTTCTTTTTAACCCATGACTTTCATGGTTGCTAGGAGAGTTGCTCCCAGCTCAGTTGACAGGATTTAAAAAAAAATCCTACTAACTTTTCCTCACTTTAATGTCCCCTCCCCACCCTTAACAGCCCCCTACCCCCAGCACCCCAATCCCAGAAGATGACAAAGTCATGCTATGGGCAGCACTAACCCACAGTAATTCAGATAAGTGGTAATTTTTCATGTGTGAGTTGGCCTGGATTAAATACAGTTTTATTAGAAACATTGTGATGGTGCAAACTCACTGGAGATCTTGATACAGCCAAAAGCAGAATACTGCGGATGCTGGAAATCTGAAAGATAAACAAAAATTGCCGGAAAAACTCAGCAGGTCTGACAGCATCTGTGGAGAGCAAGACAGAGTTAACATTCGAATCCGTATGACTCTTCATCAGAACTGGTGATGAAGAGTCATACAGACTCCACAGACGCTGTCAGACCTGCTGAATTTTTCCAGCAATTTTGATAAAGCCAAAGATTGGTGAGGTTGATTGCAAAGTGTTTGGCATAGCAAGACATCTGTCAATATTTTATTGTTGCCTTGTTACTCCAAAAAGCTTTCATCTTTTTTACATAGGAAATGGAGACTGGAAGAAATCATGGTGGAATAGCAGGGGTCAAGATAAATGGTCAACAGCTGGAACAGGTATCACACAATGTAAGTAATAAAAATAGAAATTGCTGGGAAAATTCAGGTCAGGCAGAACATCTGCACGGGAATGGAGTAACAGGTCAGATTTTCACTACAGAGGTGGGTAGCTCGAGTCAAGGAATTTTAAGGGCACAATTAGATGTAATTTTCACTCTGGGGAGGCAGGGGAAGGGCTGAATCAGGCCACCGACTCTGTAAACAGGTCCTTGGTGTTCACAGAGGCAGGTGAGTACTGACACGGGCTGGTTAGAAGATCTGCCTCGATTCTCTGGGACTTCATCCCAGTTGTTTTAGAAGGTGCTCGGCCTTCCAGTCCTCACCCCACACATAACCCCTCAGTCCCCGCCCATCCCCCTGTCCCCTCCTTGGCAACCCATGCAGCCCACCCACAGGCATAACCCCTCACATCCACCATGGCCTGTCCATGCCAGAACATGTCCCCTCCCATACCTGCATGCACCCCATGGCCCCTCATATCCTCATGCCACCTCTGTAGCCACTCACTCAGTATCCACCATGGGCAGACCTCAGGGGCCATATGGAGATGAAAAAAAACAAACTTCTAACAATATAATGCAGCTCTCACTAATACTCATTTAATTGTAAAAAAAATCTCCCATTCATGAAAACCATTGCGATCTTTAAAATCTCCTCAACTGTTAGATCTCTTGTAAAAAGAAAACAATCAAATATCTATTCAAACTCCATATCAAAAATTGCTAATCATTTGATAACCTCTTTAAGCTGTCAATCAAACTGTGAACTCAGAAGCCCTTGCTGAGATACAGTGGATTTTGAAACTCAGCCAAGCATTCATAATGTCAACTTTTGGGAAATGTTAACAAAGGACTATGTTGAAACTGGATGAACAGATGGTAATGTTATTTTCTAATCTAAACCAGATGGCCTGTCAGTCAAAGCAGTGCAGCAAATGGTGCTTTTTTAATTCTCTCTGATGGCTTTTCTTATGACTGGTTCTTTTTTTCAAGTTTAAAGAGCAGGAGATTTAAAAAAACTTCAGATTATGACTGTTAACTAGGCCATATCCACCCTTCAAGAGTGTTTTCATCTAATCCATCAATTTCTGACTCCCATATTGTGGAGTATTGTGGTTTAAGATCCTTGACACTGCCAAAATAGGATCTGTTTGAATTCACCATTAAGTTCAAATGGCCCTACTGAGTTTGGGTTTCTCTCCAGTTTGATTCACACCCCGTCCCCTGTACCCTGCCAACAAAAATTGGATCTGTTGTAAGTAAGGGTGGGACTTCCGCATCAGGGTCCTGCCTGCCATTTTTAAAGGTTTAAGGAGTCATCCCAACTGTGTGAAAATCCTGTCCAATATTTCAGGTCGATGATGACCCTTCATCAGGACTTTATTTCATCTGTAGTACTTCAGGTTTTTTTGTGACAATTCAAGTACCTGGGAAGCACCTTGTCAGAAGATGGTTACAGCCACAAAGAAATCAAAGCTGGAATAGCAAATGCAAAGAATGCATTTACCAAACATAAAGGATTGCTAAGTGTAAGAATAAGTAGAGCTCTTAAGAAAAGGGTGATCAAGACTGTGATTTGCAGTGTCCTGTCCGGGGTTGAAAAGTGAACCTTGAGAAAAGCAAACATCCAAAGACTAGAAAGTTGTGGTTCTGCAGAAGATGGAGCGGGTCAATTGGAGAGAACACCAGAGCAATGAAAAAGTTCTCAGGATGGTGGAGGAGGAAGGAGCATTAGTGAATATTATCAAGAAAAGACAACAAGTTTGAATTGGCCACACTCTAATGCTGGAGAAATTGCTGAAGGAGGTGTTTGAAGGAAGATTAGAAGGATACAGATCAAGAAGAATAAAGAGAACGATGATGTTAGATAACTTGAAATTGAAAATGGGAGGCTCCTAAGAGCAACCGAAGGGGAAAGTGCGAGACTGCGAGTTGTGGAGAAACAGAGGACCTGCCTTTAGCCAGATCACTTCATATATATTCCAAATAAGTGTATATGGCACCTTCACTTGACGAGCTCCCATCACTGCTTGTATTGACTTAAACTAGGATCTGGGAAAAGAAAACTCTGAATTACTTTATACATTTGGCAATCATGCTTATGGTTCCTGTGTAGATCCATCCAACAGGAAGTTACCTAAATGGGAACATCTGTAATCTATCAACAATGATGAGGATTAAAGTATGTTAGCCATTTTATTCAGCGAATCTCAATCCATAGGGATCCTTTTTAGTAATCTATTAACCGATTTACTTAGAATAAACACCTGTCAGAAACAGGAAACAGAGACATTTCATATGTGTGCATTAAGCATTTATAAATAGATTTCATTTATCAGACATTCTATCCTTATATTATGTTAGACTTATGATGATCCAATCTATTTTATAGCCTCGGTAGTTATAATGCTACTCAGATTCATGTACTACAACATGTTACATTCCCAGCTCTGGACAAGCATTTGTTTTCTATTGCAATATTGGAGAATATTGGTTAAGCCAGGATGTGGACTCAGAGAAAAGTAAACAAGCTGTGGAAAGAGTAGGAAGCTAGAGCTGAAACATGGAGTAGACATTTTAAGGCACTGTGAATAAAATTTGTTATGCAAATAAAACTAATGGCATCTCTGCATATCTCCGCGCGGTATAAAATATACAACAATAATCACAATAATAGGATATCATTTATGACTTTGACCTTTGGAAGTGTGGCAGAGAGGGAAACCGAATTGGAGCAATTTAGACATTGAGTTCCAGGAAAGATGGGCATGGATTTTAAGGTGATAACACATTTGATGACTTGGGAGAGGAGAGGGAAGTTGGCGATGGGGTGGTAGTTTGTAAAGAGGGGAGGCTCAGGATTTTTATGAGGAGAGGATAGATTTGAAGGAAAGGGGAACAGTACCTGAAGAGAGAGAGAGCCAGTAAAAATATCAGTGGTAAGCAGCAACTTTGTGTCAAATAGAAATACAGATCACAAAGAGTGTTCAACTTAATAACCAGAAAGGACCCTATTAACCTTTGTCAATGTGTCATTATTACTGTGGGGGAAATGATGAAAACCACATTTCAGGGAGATTGCATACAACAGTTTAAACAAATTTATTAAAAGAAACAAGGCAGCTACTTGCTCTGTGAGTGATGTATCCACTTACACTGGGTATCAGAGTTGCCATTAGGTAGGTAGGAAGCTTTTGAACTGAATTGTTGGACTTGTTATTGGTAATCAGTCACTGAACTTAAGCCAATTCCTATCTGCTTCATCAAGGCCCTTAACATTCCTGTGGGTGTTTTATAAAAATCTGTTCTGGTTGGCAGTAATTGCCACCTGCTCTAATTTTTCACTTAATCTCGCGAATGCTGTTAAGGTCAATTCAAGACAAACACTGTTCAGACGATAAGGTTTTAATGACTTGCCTTTCAAGATCAGGTTGGATTCTTATGTTCAGTAAGACAAGATTTCACCCAAATGATTTCATCATAACAGAAACATCTGTTGTTTCTTGGGTAGGGAGCCACATCTAGTCCAAATGAAATCCCCTGGAGGGCTACGGTGGGGTAGTTTAACCATAGTCCACAAAGGACCATGGCTATCTCTCTCCATTAGGGAGAGAGAGAGACAATGGGTTATATAGCTTAAGAGGCATCGCACCAGGAGTGTGGGGCAAGGCAAGGATTCTATGAACTTCCACAGCCAATACAGGAATTGAACCTGTGACTTTGGTGTCTTCTATACCACTCTCTTGCCAGTTAGCCAACTATGCTAACCGATAAATGCAATCAACTCAGTACCAGGACATATGGATTCAAGTATAAGGTACTGGAATCACAGCTTTGGTGAAGATAAATATCTGATTCTAACTGAGCAGCAAGTAATAACCTGAGCACAGACATCTCACTGATCCTTGTTGAAAGCAAAGTACCTTATTGATCCACAATTTTTGGTAAAATTTAATAAAGCAATCTCTACTCAACCCAAAAACAAACTACTAAACTATCTCAGTGACTTAAAATGAACTCTGAAATTAAAGATATGCCAGAGCTATATTAGAATATACAGCAGCAAAGCAGGAGAAACAGGTTTAAAGTTGGTTTCACTTCAATGAAGAAGATGGAGGCATATATGGAGGAGGGAGTTCAAGATCTAAAGTTGTTGAATTCAATATTCAGCCCGGAAGGCTGTAAAGTGCCTAGTCGGAAGATGAGGTGCTGTTCCTCCAGTTTGCGTTGGGCTTCACTGGAACAATGCAGCAAGCCAAGGACAGACATGCCCACGCAAAAGATGCAACACCTGCCCCTTCGCTTCCTCTCTCCTCACCGTCCAAGGGCCCAAACACTCCTTTCAAGTGAAGCAGCATTTCACTTGCATTTCCCCTAACTTAGTCTACTGCATTCGTTGCTCCCAATGCGGTTTCCTCTACATTGAAGAGACTAAACGTAAACTGGGCGACCGCTTTGCAGAACACCTGCGGTATGTCCGCAAGAAAGACCCAAACCTCCCTGTCGCTTGCCATTTTAACACTCCACCCTGCTCTCTTGCCCACATGTCTGTCCTTGGCTTGCTGCATTGTTCCAGTGAAGCCCAATGCAAACTGAAGGAACAGCACCTCATCTTCCGATTAGGCACTTTACAGCCTTCCAGACTGAATATTGAATTCAACAACTTTAGATCTTAAACTCCCTCCTCCATCCCCACCCCCTTTCCGTTTCTTCCCCCTTCCTTTTGTTTTTTCCAATAATTTATATAAATTTTTCTTTTCCCACCTATTTCCATTATTTTTAAATCTATACCTTTAATGCCCTGTCAGTCTTTCCACCCCACCCCCACTAGAGCTGTACCTTGAGTGTCCTGCCATCCATTCTTAATTAGCACATTCGTTTAGATAATATCACTACCTTCAACACCTCTTTGTTCCTTTATCTGTGACATCTTTTGATTATCTGCTCCTATCACTGCTTGCTTGTCCCTACAACCACCCCCCTCAACTTCTCTCCCCCCACCCCCCCACCTTAAACCAGCTTATATTTCACCCCTCTCCTAACTTTACTCAGTTCTGTTGAAGGGTCATGAGGACTCGAAACGTCAACTCTTTTCTTCTCCATATTCTGTAATGTCTAACAGTATTAATACAAAGTCTATGAATATCAATAGTTACAGATAACAACAGCGATCCAGTATGTTATGAACTTTAGACAATATTTTAAAATTTTGAACAAAAACAGGCTGTTAAAATGGTTACTGCCAGACATGCGACTTCTGGCAGCATCAGCTCCAGACAGTCCTGAGATTCAACGAATACCAAATTAAATATGAGCATTCGCAGCCATCTGGCAAGTTCACACACACCCTTGTTTAAAGATGGAGTATTAACAAAAGGACAACAGCATTCCAGAAACTCGTCTTTCTGATTCACCGTGGACAAATGACACGTCAAAACTCGATATGTATTAGATGAATGTGACAGGATCCCCATCGACTTCCCGTTGATGGTCTCTCTTTCGAACACAGACTTGGTAAATTTCAAAGTCTCAAATGACAAACACAGAATGTTTATCGACCTGACCACCCACCTTATTTGGAAATAGGACTTGTAACAGGACACATGGGTGAGTCAGCCATTATTGTTGCCTGCTTTTAAAACAGCAAGAATCAGCTCTGTAGAGACAGAACACGTGACAATCAGAAAGCCATTGATCCAGATGAAGTCAACTAAGCAGCCAAGGGAATAAACAGCAATACCTTGAAGTTGGGAAAAATTACTCTTTCCAACCTGTTAAGACTTCCAGTTCATCTAAGAACAAACCTCCTCAAAATTCAACTACAAGAACCCTCACAGCTTGCTCAGAAACCTTTGCTTACAAGACCTTCACGTCAACTAAAAGCATCAACTCATCTAAGAAAACACATGCCTGCCATGAAAGAGAAACTGAGACAATTCAACTTTGTGATCATTCTTTTTTCTTCATCTGTATCTAACCTTTGTGTGAGTGATAGCGTGTGTGAGGTAATTGAGTGAGACTTTGCGTTTAAACCTCCGGAGCAAGTGTGTGAGAATAAGTAACCTTCTTTATTTAAAAACTCACAAAAAGCTTGCTGCTGGGCTTATTTAAATTGTCACAATCACTCTGAGGGTGAGAAACTACACACACCTCATTGACAAAACACTCTGATCACAGGCAGTAAGAAAACACATAGGAGAGAATGTTCTCCCCGTCGTGTGGGCTAGCCAGGAGCGGGCGCGGGCACCGCCAATTTACATGGGTGGGCCAATTAAGGCCCACACAGTGTGTCGTGCACCCAGAGGCACTCAGCACTCCCTGTGCGGGTGGAGGGGGGGTGGGGTGGAGGAGGGAGAGTTAGGGCCTGCGCTCTTTTGCGCATGCACGCGAAAGAGCGCAGAAATCTCCCTGAGGCACGGAGCTGCCTCAGGGAGATTATTTTCATTATGAAAACTTCAAAGAAAGAATAGAAAAAATTATTCAGACATGTTCCCTCATGTGACAGTGTCACATGAGCTGGGACATGTCAGTGAATTTTAATAAAAACATTTTATATGATTTATAAACCCTTCATGAAACCGCATCCCGCCCGTGGATGAGGTTTTGTGAGAAATGCAAAGGCCGCCTGGGCTCTTCACCTGCCCGGTTGGATGGGCAGCCCAGGCAATTAGTCCAATTAGTTGTTAAATGACTTTAACAGGCCTTTGACAGTTTGGCGGACGCACAGCCGACTCCAGTGCGCGCCCGCCGAACTGAAGGTTGGAGTGACGCACGGTGACGTCGGGATGCAGGTCTGACATCACCACGTGTCATTTTACACATCGGCGAGCAGGGCCCCCACCCACATGCCAACCAGAAGAATCGGGCCTTAGGCCTGAGTCTCGCAGTCCGAGGTCGGGCGCATGCCTGACCCAGACGCACGTAGAATTGCGCAAAATTACGTCGGGCATGTGTCTCTCATGCAACGTTGAGGTCAGCGGGCGGGTATGGGAGTCGGAGCCACACCCACCACCAATTAAAGGGCCAATTAAGGTCATTAAAAAGTCTATTTACCACAATTATATATTACCCATCCACTTTTACAGTTGGCAGACGGGCCAATGGGCTGGCGGGCTTCACATTTTTGCTTTGACCCCGATCGAGGGTGGGATGAAATGTCTTGGGTGAAATATAATTTTAAAAAGATGTCTGGTGACTGAGGTTTTCTGAGCTCTGCTGTCAGGTGCTTGGAAGTGCTGCATAGACACAGTTTGCTGTGTTTGTTTCTTCTCATTTCCATTCCACAGGTCTCCAGTTCCCTCTCTACCTTCAGGGAGTTTGTTAGAAGCGTCCACCAGCAATCTCACTTCACTGGGTTCCCGCCCTCCCCCCGCTGGCCCCCCACAGTGCCAAGCCTTTCTCAGCGCGCGTTTCATGCTGGCTGCCCATTAATTGGCCAGTTGACATGAAATTGCATTTAGGGGCTGATCACAGCTGGAAACGCATTCCATGTCCGCTTCTGGGCCGGCCAATTGCGTGCGCCCTATGAGCGCAAGATTCAGGCTGTAAATTTTGTGCGTGATAACACAATCAACTTTTATACACAGGGCTGGATTTTACCATTGGCGAGCGGGGGCGGGGCCCACTCACCAACGCATAAAATGATGCGTGGTGACCCCACCCCATTTAAATTTTCAGGAAGGCGGGGGTGCAGCAAAATCAGCTGTGCACCCGCCGACCTGACAATGGCCAATTGAGGCCATTGACAGAGTCATTAAAGTAACTAGTGGACCTGCCCGTCCAACCTTAAGGTCAGCGGGCAGGCCAGGAGCCCCAGCGCGAACTAGAAAAAACATGAAACCTCATCCATAGGCTGGATGAGGTTTCATGTAGGGTTTTTAAAATTTTAATAAAGTTTTTTTGGAAATTATGAACATGTGATTGTCACATGAGGGGGACATGTAAAGAAATGTTTTTTTCTATTTTTAATATTTTTGAAAGCAGTGGTGATCTCCCTGAGGCTGCACTTAGCCTCAGGGAGGTGAGTGCGCTCTTTCGTGCGCATGCGCGAAACAGCGCACCCTCGATTTTAGGATAACCCCCTACCCGCACAGAGAGTGCATAGCGCTTCCATGCGGAAAATGGCGCCGCCTTCAATCGAGGGCACCGATTGGAAGCACGCCCACAAACACCCGCCCATCAACGTCTCCCCCAACAGGGGGAAATTTCAGCCCATAAAGTGTCTTTAACATTGTAAAATATCCCAAGCTGCTTCACAGGACCATTATCAAACAAATTTGACAGCAAGTCGCATCAAGCAATATTAGGGCAGATGACCAAAAGCTTGGTCAAAGGCATAGGTCTGAAAGGATATCTCAATTGTAGAGAGGCAGAGAGGTTTAGGGAGGGAATTCCAGAGCTTAGGGTCCAGGCAGCTGAAAGCCTGTTGGTCAATGGTGCCATAATTAAAATTAGCGATTCTCAAAGGGGGCAGAATTGGAGGAGTGCAAATATTCAGAAGGGTCATGGGGGTGAAGGAGATTACAGAAATAGGGTGGAGAGAGGCCATGGAGGGAATTCAAAATAAGGATGGGAGTTTTAAAATCAAGGCTTTGCTTAACCAGGGCCATGTAGGTCAGTGAACACAGGGATGATGGGTGAATAGGACTTGGTGCAAATTAAGATGTGGACGACAGAATTTGAATGATCTCAAAGTTATAGAGGGTAGAACCTGGGAGGCCAGACAGGAGTGGGTTTGGAATAATAAAAGCTTAAGTAATTTAGCTTGAAATAATTTATTAATTCCATATTTTATATCCATGAAGGTGAAATACCTATTTCCAGGATCACTATGATTTATAGCTTTCAATGTATCCAAGACAAAAATATAACAACAGAAGTTAATGGTGAGGAAATCATCCATGTAGAAGGAATCCAGAGGGCCAAAAGCCTATGTAACACGGCTCATCACCTGAACTTCCAAGGAAATGTTTTAAATAATGTGAACAGAAAGGGATATACTAACTGTAAAGGTTATGGGTTGTCTTCTTAAACCCTGAGTACATGATAGTAGAAGGTACATCGGAACATAGGAGCAGACTTAGGCTATTCGGCCCCTCGAGCCTGCTCCACCATTCAACCAATCATGACCGAGCTTCTGCCTCAACACCATTTTCCAACACTAACCCCTATCCCTTGCTGTCTTTAATATCTAGAAATCTATCGATCTCTGAGAGAGAGATATCTCTGGTGGAGAGTTATTTAAAAATATTTCATGACACGAATGATCTGTTGGTTCCTATTCAGTCTGATTTCAATCAACTGCGCTGACAGCTTAATCACTTTGTATTAGAAAAGTGCAAGATGTTTGTGGGAAGCTGAACAAGTAGGTTGCTATTCTTACCAACCTACTGAACTAACCCCATCCATTACCATCCAAACTCCGAAACGTAGTAAAAGAATTCTTACTTGCCAAATTGTCCTAATACTCTGAATGGGTGAAATGGCAGACTGTTGGCACAGCCTCAGGTGTTATTGTGGCTGACAATATAGACCATATACCATCCCACTGGAAGGTCAATTCTGATGGAAATTGAAATTTCCGTTGAAGCAGCACTTTCAAGATGAAATCTTGAGCTTTAAAACACCTAGTCAAGAAGTTATATGTCTGCCATCTTTCACTTTTAATGAACACATGTTTCTTAAATATTGTAAATCAAGGATAATTTAAATGTCAATTTTTACCGACTGTAGAGATCTATTTTCTTTTCTGTTACAGATTCAAGCCCGAATTTTCACTCCCAAGTCAGGTGGGCAGAATTGGGAAATTTCCCAACTCCCTAAGCCTGACTAAGAAGAAACTTCCCTGAATGGCCAGGGTTGGTGCTGGGGTGTGAGGAGAGGTGGTGTTGCGATGGATGCTAAGTGCAGCCAGGAACAGCGCTGAGGCAGCCATAGCAGCTGCTGAGTGCCGAGATGGGCCAAGGCTGGCTGTTAAAAAGGCCCCCACTTGGTGGTCTGAGACTTTGTCCCAATTATAATAAAAATAAGATCCTTTAACCCTCACCACTTACACCCACATACTCCCCATGCCATCACATGCCACTGCATGGACCCCACTCACCCCCATGACGACCCATACCCTCCATGCCAACCTATGCTCTTCTACCCAGCCCCATGGCCCTCTATAGCCCCTATGCCAACTCACACCATCCCATACCCACCAACCACCACCCTTTGCCCTTCCACCCTCCATGCCAGTTCATCCAGTTTCCACCATATGCAGACTTTAGGAAACATGCTGAGATAAAATAAAATAAAGTTCTAAGTAGCTATTACAGACTTCACTACATGAGCAAAACCTAAAGGGTACGACTGCCTCCTGGACAAAATGTTCAGGTAACTTTCCCCCTCCCTGATGCATCGCTGTTTCTGCAGTTCGGCTTCCAGTTCAATGACTCTGAGCCGAAACACTACAAGATGCTGATGCATACTACAGGTGTGTTTGACCTGGGTCACACTGGTGTACTGGAATCCCACATTCTGCACTCATCACCTGCTCTGCCATCTTTATTATATGTTCTTAATTACTTTATAATTAATAAACCCTAATACTCCTAATGAGCTTTATTACTGCTAGTAAACCTTACTAATACTAATAAAACATTACTATTGCTAATAAATTACTCGAGTTTCGAAGATAAATGAGCAAAATACTCATCAATCTGTTGTCAGCTTCCCTCCTCCCTCTCTGCACAAAATTCCCTAACTCACCAAATTCCCAAGTTCACACTCTATGACTAGCTGCACTCAGTGATGAGCTGCTGTCTTCATGCTTGCTTACTTTGTGCACTTAGCAAGACCACCTATATTTATATTAGCTGAAATTCTGCAGGGTTGAGTTAGCTACAGAAACTACTTCAAATTGGCTATTTAATTAACCAGCAGCACCTGCCTCTCCTGTAGGGAGCTTGTTTATCCCTGACTGACTGAAAGAAACTTAATTTAGTATTACTGAAAAAAAGAGAGTTTTTGTTGAAGCTCTTTGTCTTGCACTTATCAGGACAATTTGCAAGAAAATTCCAACGTCAGGGGAAATAACATATTTATACTGTATGAGAAGAGAGTGTTGATTGGTTGGCAAGTGAGTTCTGACTGATAGAGGCATTGCCATGGAGAATGCACCAGTTGATGGTGACTGACAGTTAACTGCCAAGCATTTTTAAAAATTGAACCAGGCAGCTTGACTCTGATTGGTCAAGACAATGCCCTGGGGAATGAACCAGTGAATGACTTTCACTTATGTTGTTTAACTGAAACAAGCACAATGTGTGTATATGTTCTTTCTGTCTGCAAAGATCAGGGTCATGTGTTTTAATATATTCCAGTACACGCAAATGCACCACATTGCGAGGCTGACTGACAATCTTAAATCAGTTGTTAGTGTAATTCTTAGCACACTGAGGATTATTTAGCAAGTGTTGTCCAATGTTTTCCAAACCTAACTTTAACAGTAAATTGTAGATACATTCGAAATGCAAACTAAACTAGATTTTAGAAAGAGATTAACCATTAAATTTAGCCATTAAAATTCCATTACAAAATTCTCAAGTTCATACTCTGTGACTAGCTGCACTTGATGATGGGCTGCTCTCTTTGCACTTGCTTACTACTTAGAAGCAGTCAAGCAGTCATGATAATATAATAACAGACCTCAAGTTTATGTCAACAAACTGAAACTGAAAGTGCTGATTTTTTTTCAACTGCAGGTTGCGTTTTTTTTCAAAATTTAAAGAGCAGGAGATTTAAATGACTTGACAGCTTTATGGTTCCACAGATCTTATCCACTTTTTATGCACATTTATGTCTACTCTTAACAATCCCAAAGGCGTACCTGACCTGCTCTGTCAAAAGGGTTCCTAACCTCTCCAAAAGGTTACCTGACCTCTCCAAAGAACTCTGGCAGGTTTAGACCTTTTCCTCAATTCATAAATCCCATAAGTCATGTTCAGAAACCTTGGTGATGAAACTTGCTTCTGAGTGAAGGCAGCTGCACTTTTAAATGTATCGCTCTGTGAACCGCAACTTGTGCAATGCCTCCTGCCTCCTCTCACGGACACCAGCGAAAATGGTGGCTGCCGGAAATGGGAGCAGGACTTCTGGGTTTGTAGCTCAGGCGCTATTTTGGCTAAGGCACAGAACCCTTCCGTCTCTGTGAAAATTCGGGCCTCAGTCTGTGACTCTATGTTCATAAGCTTTCTGGTGCCCAGGACTTTAGCGTACTGATAAGGTGCATCACCTTGGCATCAATAGCCCTAGCACTCAAATTTTCTGGCATGTCCTGTACCATACACAATGATTGAGCAATGCACCTTTAAGAAGAGCAGTGTATATATTACAGTAATATTCCTGGTTATTTTGTAGATGTGTAAAAAGTATGCTGTAATTTAAACATTCCATGACAGTTATTTTAAGTGACTTACTATTTGACATTTAATCTCGATTGGAATCATTCTAGTTTCACTTGTGTCTAAGTACTTTTGCAATAAATTACATGGTTTTGATTTAATAGGCCTTAATACCTCGCATTTTTTAATGCTGAACAGATTGAAAATAAAATTTTGGTGCATTTTAGACCTTGCTGTCCTGAATTATTGATGATCTATTTCTTCATGTCTCCGGTTATAACTGACTGTCATTAACTTGCAATATAAAATATGCACAGATGGGGAGTCCACCCAACATTGAATTACTGCTCCCAATCTCATTTTGCATCCAGCAGTAAACCCTTCCAAACATTAGGAAACATTAAGATCATTCCCCCGAGTTCCTGATTGTATGATGGAGCTATAATTCAGGCAAAAAAATGTCACAGCAACCAAGAAGCCCGCAGTTTTGTAAAAAGCTTAGTAACTATTTCGAGTCAAAAAAAAAACTGCACTGATTTAAGCTTTTTTACTGAGCCAATTTCAGCTTTAGTATCAGTGGGAAGCCTAGCAATAACATGACTGCACAGGATTATTCCACTTATAGTTAAAACACTGTATGAAATTTGGTAATTGTCTTAACCACTGATCCTATTAAATCCTTCCAAATCAAAGAGTTCCAGATATGCAAGTAAATCATTAGACCTTATGTAATGCCTTCAAATGTCAAGAGTACTCTGTTCAATAACATCACTTAAGATGTCAATGTAAATTATAATTGGATCCTATGATTATTTGAAAAGTAGCAGTTGTTGAAAGAGCTGTTCATGTTTTCTCTCCTATTTTATTAGTTTCTTCTTTCTAAGATCACTTTTCCTTTAATGCCACAACTTCCCCTGTCAGGATGATAGCAAGACCCAGGCTCTTCACTGCCAGAGATGAAGCAGAGTGCAATGCAATATATCTGCTTTCAACTTTCAACTCTCAGCCTTAAGGTAGTGTCTCACTTCCATGTAGCTCTCTGCTTTACTGAGACCTGGGGCAGAAATTTGCCCTTGTGGGGGGGTGCCTGGTGGCAGTAGGGAAGCTGACTGATGCCGGCAATCAGCACCGCGCCGCGATTTCACGCTGGGGGGCCAATTAAGGCCCACCCAACTTGAAATGCGAGCAGCAGCGCAGAGCGTTGTCTGTGTGGGGGGGCAGGAGGAGAGCAAGCAGACTGAGCATGAACTTTGCGCATGCGTGTGAGTCAACACTTAATCTCCCTGAGGCACAGAGCTGCTTCAGGGAGATGAAAAGATATTTTAAAAATTAATTTAAAAATAAGTGTAATGAAACATGGCCCCTCATGTGACTCTGTCACACGAGCAGGGACATGTTATTAATTAAATGTCAAAACTTTTATTTTATTATTATTTGTTTTTAGAAACCTCATTCCATCCGTGGATGAGGTTTCCAAAAAAACGCAAAGGCTGCTTGGCCTTTTCACCTGTCTGGCAGTGAAAAAATTAATTTAATTGATTATTTAATGGCTTTAACAGGCTTTTTAATTGTCAGCGACTGCGCTGCTGACTCCAGCGCGCACCCGCCACCGAACTATTGTGCGGCTGTGCATTGACATCGGGACACTCGCCGATGTCAACGCACGTCATTTCATGCTCGAGCGGGTCGGGCGCCACACCCACCCCCCCTGGTAAATTTCACCTAAATGAGGAAAGCAGATCTGAGTGATCGCAGACCCGGAATTCATCCCAATGTCCATTGTAGGGTGCATCCACAATGGGCAGTGAAGTAAGAGTGAATTGTTCTTGAGTTCATTCCAAGTTTGGAGAGCAAATTGCACTGACCTTTCCAAACCCATCCTCATTTCCTCTTTCCAAGACTGTTTTCCAAATCCTGTGACATTACCAGACTGCCGGCAATAAGAAAGAAATCCAAATCACTAAAGACCATGTTTACACTGAAGTTACTGGGACACCTATGTTGTCTTATGAGGAAACGTTGAGCAGTTTGGGCCTATACTTATTGGAGTTTAGAAGAATGAGAGGTGATCTTATTTAAATATATAAGATTCTGAGGGGGCTTGACAGGATGATTGCTGACAGGATGTTTCCCCATGTGGGAGAATCTAGAACTAGAGGGCACAGTTTAAAAATAAGGGGTCTCCAATTTAAGATGGAGATGAGGAGGAATTTCTTCTCAGAGGTTCAGCAGTGGAGGCTGGGTCATTGAATATATTCATGGCTGAGTTAAACAGGTTTTTGATCCACAAGGGAATCAAGGGTTATGGGGACAGACAGGAAAGTGGAGCTAAAGACCACAATCAGATTAGCCATGACCTTACTGAATGGTGGAACAAGTTTGAGGGACCAAATGGACTACCCAAGCTCCTACTTCTTAAGTTCTTGTGTTCAGTTTCCAGTTCTCAGTAACATTGGGATATTGTAAGTACATTTTAGTTCCAACATCACAAATGTATATAATGATAGTGTGTTCATCCAATGAATGACAAAGTGTTTGTTTCTAGAGGATAGTGCATCAAAGATAGCCATTTGGCTTCATCATTAGTTGCTGCCACACAATCTGAGTGGTTCTCTTGATGGTGGGTTTTAGAATCAATCAGGTTCAATTGAAGCCAAACCTACAAGTCCCAGCATCAGCTAATTTACACACAAGGCCCACAACCAGGAAATGAATGAATGACCAAATGATTTCTTTCTAATTGTGTTAGTTGAGGGAGGACACCAAGGGAGTTTCTTGTTCTCCTTTGCATATAGTGGCATGGGGCTTGTTTTATATCACCTGCATAGGCAGATAGGGTCTCAATTTAACAAGAAGAGATGGTGCTTTCATCTGTTGAGGACTCCTTCAGAACTATACTAGCCTAGATTCTAGGCTGAAGTATCTTCAAGTAGCTTAAATCAATAACCTTCTGGGTCAGAGCTTTTTTTAATTAATTCATGGGACATGGGCATGAGTGTCTAGGTCAGCTATTACCCATCCCTAATTACCCCCATTCAGAGGGCATTTAAGAGTCAACATTTCTGTGGGTCAAGGGGTCACAGGTAAGGACAGCAGATTTTCCTTCCCTAAAGGACATTAGTGAACCAAAAGGGTTTTCAATGACAATCAGTAATGGTTTCATGGTCATCATCAGACTATTAATTCCAGGTTTTTATTGAATTCAAATTTCACCATCTGCCGTTTTGAGATTCAAACCTGGTCCTCAGAAGCTGGGCTTCTGGATTACTAACCCTGAGACAATACCACTGGCCACCACCTCCCCCTGTGCCATGAACAAAACTAAACTTCCTATAAACAGTGTGAAGATTGAACATGGCAAAATCAGAACCAACCAAAAAGATCTTATTTGTCACAAATACTGTGAGAAAAGTCAAAGATTTCTTAAATTATTGATTAGAACACTGATTTACGAACCTGAAAACTTTATTGTTCATTATATAGTATTTAAAGATAGAAACAGGCATTTTGCCCCAACTGGTATATGCCTATTGCTCCAATCAAACATCCTCCCATCTATTTTGTCTAACCCTATCAACATATCATCCTATTCCTTTGTTGCTCACACTTAACTGATTTCTCCTTAAATGCATTTACGACATTCCCCTTAACTATTCCATGTGGTAGTGAGTTCCACATTCTAACCATTCTCTGGATTGAAAAAAACACTTTAGAATTCCTTATTGAACTTATTAGTGACTAACTTATATTTATGGCCCCTAGTTCTGGTCTCCCCAAAAGTGGAAACATCTTCTCTACGCCACCCCTATCATAATTTTAAAGACCTTCATTAGGACACCCCAGATGTTTCTCTTTCTAGAGAAAAAAGTCCCAGCGCAGGGCTAGATCTCAGTTCCAAAGTCTTGGAATAGAATTTCTTCACTGAATCAAAAATATAATAAGTGGATTTAAAAATAAATATATATATATATATATGTATACATGTGTATATGTTTTATGAATGCTATGATGTAAGTTTATTAAGTTGAATGTTTCTCTATCTAGGTCTTCCTTATAAGATTTATCTCCATAAATGTTTCTTCAAAAATGATCTTTTGGAAGCAGCAGTTTATAATGACATTCAAATAGTTAAGTTCGATTTCTGTTATCTGGGCCAGTTTGATAACCAAATATTGTAATTAAAGCAGACTTTCGAAAAACTATTGAACCTGTTAAAGTGAAACTAACAGAATAAATTAAAGCAATAAAACTGTGAGGGGAGATAGGTTTGTATAATTATCATTGAATGGATGTGAATAGGTGGAAACTCTTTCGAGTTATCAACAGTCACAGATTGCAACTCTTTCGAGTACAATCACAGTTCTTGGTTTCCAGGAGTGGGACATGAACCCACAACCCTCTGATTCAAAGGCTAGGGTGCTATGAACTGAGCCACAGCTGACACCTTGTGAATAGGTGGAAGATGCAGTCAACCAGTGGGGGTAGAAATTGGCTTATGCCAGGACCTCAAAATACAGGCTCATGGAGCCAATCAGCAGCTGATTTGTCAATAAGCTAGTTTTTATTTTCCATCAATTTAGAAAACATTGCCAAGATTTTTAATTCAAGCCAATGGTGTGACCAAGAAACAAGCCTCCAACAAAAATTTCAACCATCGTTCTGTGAACTTTGGTGGAAAATAGATTGGCAGTTGTGAAAAATCAGCTGCCAATTCGCCATTTGTTTGACACTCCTTACATAAACCAATTTTCATCCCTTGTACATTTGTGGAAGTTAATAAGAATCATGTGAACCTGGGCTGTCTATAAAGGCAAATACTTGCAGATTGTGGTTGACAAGCATTGTTTAGATTAAAGTTGGCAGTCGGTGTTAAACTGACAGACCTGCTTGGAGTTTACAATTGGTTACACTCAAAATGGCTGTGAGCAATTTGAGAAAGAGCTAGAGAGTCATAACACGGTAGCTATTTCCAGGAATTGGGTTTGTTTGGATATTTGAATATTATTAAGATTGAAATTTTAGTTTTGACAAATCCTACAATTCAGATTATAAAATGTCGCGTTTGAAACTTTAAATTTAAATATTTAAAAACAAGATTATTAATAGCCAAGCATTATTGTGCAAAAATATTTCCTCAGGTTATCATAACTTAGCAGCAAAACTGGAATCGTATTTGGAAATGACCGATTATTCATAAGTTGTATTTTAAAATTGTCTATCAGAAATTAAGCTTGTGGACACTGAAATACAATATTGAATGAATAATGCAATACAAAAATGAAGATGAGTATCAGTGTTACTACTGGTCTTTCCAAAGTTTCTAACCTGTACAAACACTAATTTTTACAAAGGTTTTAACTTTCTTCCCCATCTTTCACTGGGAAGAAAATGGCCACTGGGATCGAGAAATGGAGAGTCGCATATGTCATTTTTGTTTTTAAGTTGTGGTGCCACAGATCAGGAGGCCATTTAAAAAAATCAAACTGAGCACTAAGTTTTATTTCTAGAGGAATAGAATTGAAAAGTAGGGAAATAATGTTAAACCTGTATCAAACCTTGGTTGGATCACACTTAGAGGACTTTGTGCAGTTCTACTCTCCATCTTATGAAGAGGATAAAAGCAGCCCTCTTGACTGGCACCTCTTCCATAAACATTCATTCCCCCCACCATCAATACACAGTAGCAACAGGAATTCACCAAGGCTCCTTCAACAGCACCTTCCAACCCCACGACCACTACCAACTAGAAGGACAAGGGCAGCAGACACATGGGAACACCACCACCTGGGATTTCCCCTCCAAGTCACTCACCATCCTGACTTGGAAATATATCACCGTTCCTTCATTGTCACTGGGACAAAATCCTAGAACTCTCTTCCTAACAGCACTGTTCAGTGTACCCACACCACATGGACTGCAGCAGTTCAAGAAGGCAGCTCACCATCACCTTCTCAAGGGCAATTAGGGATGGGCAATAAATGCTGGCCCAGCCAGCAAAGCCCACATCCCCGTGAATGAATAAAAAAATAAATAAATGCTTGCATGGACTGGTTGAGTTGAATTGTCTGTTTCTGTGTCATATACCCTATGTAATTCTGTGCAATTATTAGTGGAAAGATTATTAAGCCTATGTGGGCAGCTGGGAGGGTGAAGTCAGTCAACGACTATGTTGGCGTTGGAATACTCCATCTTTCCCCACACATAGTGTGGAATTTAATGCCCTCCATCAGGGTCAGTTTGGTGGTGGGGAGGGCATTTAATCAGAGGGGAGGTTGGCAATGGGGAACCCTCAGTGGGGCTAGTTTTGAGTGATTAGCTCCACAATGGTGGATAAGTTGGCCTAGGAGGGGACGCTGCTGTTGGACGGCCTTTCTTGCCATTGGAATTGGAGGATGTTGCGAAGACACCACTGATGCTTTGAGGTACCAGCTGTAGGTTGTCCAAGTCTCTGAAGCACATAGGACCATGGGGATCTCTGTTTACCGGGTAACCGATAACCTTCGTCTCGGGTTTGAGATCCTGGTTCTCAAATACTCTTTTCCTCAGTTGGCCAAAGCCTGAGTTTTGGAGGTGATGATGAATTTCATCCTCTATATCTGCCTTCATCGAGAGGAGGCTGCCAGATACGGAAAGTGGTCCACATTTTCCAGGATCTCGCCGTTGATTTTAAGTGATGGGGAGATGCATTCTGCAGTGGGAGCTGGTTGGAAGAGGAGCTTAGTTTTCTGGGTGTTTACTGAAAGGCCCATTTTCTCATCTGCTTCGGAGAAAGAGGCGACTGTGGCCTGGAGCTCAGTTTCTGAGTGAGCACACACACAAGTGTTATCTGCATCCTGAAGCTCAATGTCTGAGGTAGGAGCGATTCTGGTTTTAGATTGAAGGTGGTGTAACAGTTTCCTGTCTGTTTTGAAGATTCTCTCCACGCCTGTGGGTAATGTGCTGGAGATGAGCTGCAGGATTGCAGCTAGGAAAATGGAGAAGAGATTTGGTGCAATGACACAGCCTCGTTTGACAACAGTTTTCACTGGGGTAGGATTTGTGGTGGTTCTGTTGGTAAGAATCATGGCTTGCAGGTCATAGTGGAGTAGGTGGACAATGATGACAAATTTCTGAGGGTAGCCAAATTTGAGGAGGATACTCCAGAAGCCTTCATGGCTGACAGAGTCAAAGGCTTTTATGAATTTGAAAAAGGCCACATGCAGTGGTTGGTGCTGTTCCTTGCACTTTTCCTGAATTTGCTGGGCAGTGAAGATCATGCCTGTGGTCCCTCTCGATGGGCGAAAACTGCACTATGACTGCGGAAGGAGTTCCTCGATCGCTGGGAGGAGGTGGTGGAGGAGGATCCTGCAATGATCTCCCCTGTGGCACACAGCGGGGAGAGTCATCTGTAGTTATCGTAATCAGAGCTGCCTCTGTCCTTGAATACAGCCACTATTACAGCATTCCTGGGATCCTCTGTCATACTCTTTCCAGATGAGAGAGATGAGATTTTGCAGCCGTGCCAGTGTATCTCTGCTGCGTTTCAGAGCTTCAACAGGGATTCTATCTGTCCCAGAGGTTTTGCTGTTTTTCAGCTATAAGCTGATTTTTAAACTTTGTTCCAGACTGGGGGTAACACCACCACCGAGATCGATGGGGAATTGAGGAATGAAATTGTGAACTTTCGAGTGAAAGACAGAATCTTGGTTGTGGAGTTGTTCAAAATTCTCTCTCCAGTGAGCACTGACTACCTCCCTGTCCATAGTGAGCCCGCTTCCCTTGGCTCTTAGTGGGATGCAAACCTGGCCAAAAATGACCAATACAGTAAGATGTTGACTGGCGGTTCCACCATCAGAGGTAAACTATAATAAATGACCAATAGCCAGGAACACAGCAATATGAGAAAGAAAACATACACATTAAAAATCAATAATCCTGCATTTCTCAACTATCATACTTCCAGATGCAATATTACCTCAGAATGTAACCATTAAAATAGATAAAATGGGGGAAAAGTCAATGTGACATTACCATGTAAAGGTAATTGCTTTTCAGAAATATTCACATTACTGCTAATTTCAATGTTCTGCTCCAGTTGGTCGTCCTAGCATGTTGCCATTTAGATTGGCCTTAGCTGATGGGTCATTACTCATATCGATGTCATGGTCATATTTTATCTTGATGAGAATTTAATAGCCATCGGATTCCCACAGTGTGAACTGCCTAATGATCAGATGGGGTATCATTAATTTTTTTGAAAACAAAGGAAAAATTGTCATGGATTTTGAAAGATCCATTAAATTGAGGTGGCGTTAGGGATTATAATTCTGCTTCAAATAACATTGTACAATACAAAATCATTATTGGGCAAAGGGAATCTGGCCAATCAGGACACATCAGCATTACTGGCTTCTTTCACTCTTCCTGAGTGGCTGGGTTAGCGTTTGATTGGTATAACAGGAGAAAGGAATAAACTTATTAATTCCAAATAAGTCAAATTAATCTTGGTGGTGGGAAAATTATTGAAAAGATTCTGAAACAGTATAAATTGTCATTTAAATGAGCAGTGATTAATCAGGGCAGTCAGAGTGGATTTGGTCAGATTTGACTAAATTGGCTGAAGTTTTTGAGGAGGTAACTAGAAAGAGCAATGGGGGTGGCATAGTTTGATGCAGTCTGCATGGATTCATGAAGGTTTTTAAAGTTTAATAAAAATTTTGAATAAAATTCGTTAACATGTCCCAGCTCATGTGACACTGTCACATGAGGGGACATGTCTTAAAATGTTTTCTTCTTTATTTAAATTTTTGACCATCAAACTAATCTCCAACTAATCTTCCTGAGGCAGCTCTGTGCCTCAGGGAAATTTCTGCGCTCTTTCGCGTGTGAAAGAGCGCAAGCCCCGACTCAGCTTATTCCCCCCGCCCACACAGGGAGCAGTCAGTGCTTCTGGGTGCGTGTCACACACTTAATTGGAAAATTCTCCCCATGGGATCCAAGGGAAAGTAATAAGTTGGATCCAAAGTTGGATCAGTGTCAGCATGTGCCTCAGGGATCTGTACTGGGACCATTGTTGTTTGTTGTCTATATCAATGATTTGGATGATAATGTGGTGAATTGGATCAGCAAGTTTGCTGATGACACTAAGATTGGAGGCGTTGTGGACAGCGAGGAAGGCTTTCAAAGCTTGCAGAGGGATCTGGACCAACTGGAAAAATGGGCCAGAAAATGGCAGATGGAATTTAATGTGGAAAAGTGTGAGGTGTTACATTTTGGAAGGTCAAACCAAGGTAGGACATACACAGTAAATGGTAGGGCACTGAGGAGTGCAGAGGAACAAAGGGATCTAGGAGTTCAGATACATAATTCCCTGAAAGTGGCGTCACAGGTAGACAAGGTTGTAAAGAAAGCTTTTGGCATACTGGCCTTCATAAATCAAAGTATTGAGTATAGGAGTTGGGATGTTATGATGAGATTGTATAAGACATTGGTGAGGCCAACTTTGGAGTATTGTGTGCAGTTCTGGTCGCCTAACTACAGGAAGGATATCAGTAAGATTGAGAGAGTGCAGAGAAGATTTACTAGGATGTTGCCGGGTCTTAAGGAGTTGAGTTACAGGGAAAGATGAAACAGGTTAGGACTTTATTCCTTGGAGCGTAGAAGAATGAGGGGAGATTTGATAGAAGTTTACAAAATTGTGAGGGGTATAGACAGAGTAGATGCGAGTAGGCTCTTTCCACTTAGATTAGGAGAAACAAACACGAGAGGACATGGCTTTAAGGTGAAAGGGGAAAGGTTTAGGGGGAACTTCTTCACTCAGAGAGTGGTGAGAGTGTGGAACGAGCTACCATCTGACGTGGTAAATGCGGGCTCACTCTTAAGTTTTAAGAATAAATTGGATAGATACATGGATGGGAGAGGTCTGGAGGGTTATGGACTAGGTGTAGGTCAATGGGACTAGCGGAATAATATTTCGGCACAGACTAGAAGGGCCGAATGGCCGGTTTTCTGTGCTGTAGTGTTCCATGGTTCTATGGTTCTATTATGGTCGATGTGTGTTTCTGTGACTGGAAGGTTATTTCCAGTTGGGCTCTGCAGGGCTTAATGCAAGATCAGTTGCTGTTCATGGTATATATTAACAATTTAGACTTCAATGTCAGGGACATAATTAAGAAGTTCGCAGGTGATATGAAAATTGGCCTTCAGTTCAAAATAAAGAAGAAAGCTGTGGACTGCAGGACCAGGTGTCAATGGATTAGTCAAGTGGGCAGAAAAGTAGAAAATTGTATTTCAATCTGGAAAAGTGTGAGGTATTGCTTTTGGGGAGGGTAAACACGATAAACTGTAGGATACTGGGACACGTAGAGGAAAAGAGGAACCTTGGAGTTCATATCTCCAAATTCCCAAAGGTAGCAGGATAGTATATAAGTCACATAGATACTTCTCGATGCTTGGATGAGGCATTAAGTATAAGAACAAAGAGGTAATGCTAGAACCAAAACACTAGATAGGCCAGCAGATAGACCACTGAGTACAGTTTTGGCCAACACATTACAAGAAGGATGTGATCACACGAGAGAGGATGTAAAGGAGATTTACCAGGATGCGGCCAGGAATGGAGAATTTTAGTGATGAGGAAAGTTTGGATAGGCTGCGTCATCTCCTTTGCATCAGATGAGGCTGAGGGAAGATTTAATTGAGGTGGATAAAATTATGAGGGGCCCAGGAAGAATGAATAGGAAGGACTTACTTCAGTTAGCAGCGAGGTCAATAACAAGGGGACAGAGATTTAAAGTAATTGGTTAAAGGATTAGAGGGGGGGTTGACTAATTTTCTCACCCAAGGGGTTGCGGGGGGTGGGGTCTGGAATCGACTGCCTGAAAGGGTGGTGGAGTCACTGGATCAAAATCCTGGAACTCCCTCCCTAACAGCATTGTGGATATACCTACACCACGGGGACTGCAGCGGTTCAAGAAGGCAGCTCACCACCACCTTCTCAAGGGCAATTAGGGATGAGCAATAAATGGGCCCAGCCAGTGATGCCCACATCCTGTAAATGGATTTTAAAAAGGCTGAAACCCTGACTACATTTACAAAATATACATGGGCATTTATTTGAGGTGCTGTAACCAGCAGGGTTACAGACCAAGAGCCAGAAGGTGGAGCTAGTTTGGATAGCTCTTTCTCAGCTGCGATTGGCTGAATGGCCTCCTTTTGCACCTAATATTTTTTGTATGTTTCCATGAAATCTGTAATGCAGCCACTGTGCACACAAAAGAACGTGTAATATCTGGACTAAAATATCAATCAGATGCTGCACCATGGTTCAGTCCATAAATGTGCGAATGGAATCGGTCATCACTTTCACACTGGATAGAATGGGCTCCAAGCCCTGTGCCGAGTTAGTGTGGGAGCCCTAAATGCTCTGCATTAGGGTTAGGGGTAGGGTATTGACTGCAGGCTTTCTGGTTGACTTCCTGATGCACCAACATTTTGTTGTGCAAAACGTCAACATTCCCCATCAGAGTCTTCGGCAGCAGAACCAGTGTGTGCCCTCCAGTGAGCTGGCATCTGCACTATCCTTACCTCCTGCCCTAACTGTGGTCCATTCATGTTCGGTATCTTACCACATGATCTATTCTCTAATATATGTACAGCGTCAGGATCTCAACTGGTGGCTGTGAGTAGGAAATCAAATGGTGCTGTTATTTCCTCATCAGCACTGTCGATATCCATACATTGTCTGGCTTGGGGATCCGCAGCTTGTAGATTAGAAATGTGTGCAGGATAACAAGGATGTGGGATGTGAGAAGGAGGGTTCATATTTTTATTCTTTCATGGGAAGTGGGCATCACTGGCTAGGCCAGAGCATCCCCAATTGCCCCTTGAGAAGGTGGTGGTGAGCTGCTTTCTTGAACCGCTGCAGTCCATCTGCTGCAGGTAATCCTACAGTGCTGTTAGGAAGCGTGCTTCGGGATTTTGATCCAGTGACAGTGAATGATGATATATTTCCAAGTCAGGATGGTGAATGGCTTGGAGAGGAACTTGCAGGTGGTGGTGTTCCCATGCGCTTGCTGCCCTTGTCCTTCTAAGTGGTAGAGGCCACGGGTTAGGAAGGTGCTGTTGAAGAAGCCTTGGTAAGTTACTGCAGCGCATCTTCTGGATGGTACAACTGCTGCCACTGTGCATCAATGGTGGAGAGAGTGATTGTTTAAGGTGGTGGGTGGGGTGTAAATCAAGCATACTGCTCTCTCCTGGATGGTGTTGAGCTTTTTGAGTGTTGTTGGAGCCGCACTCCAGGCAAGTGGGGAGTATTCCATCACACTCCTGACTTGTGCCTTGTAGATGGTGGACAGGCTTTGAGGAGCTAGGAGGTCAGTTATTTGCTGCAGAATTCCCAATCTATGACCTGCTTTTGCAGCCATGGTATTTATATGGCTAGTCTAGTTCAGTTTCTGGTTAATGTAAGCCCCCAGGATGTCGACAGTGGGGGATTCAGTGATGGTAATTGTTATGATCCCAGCTGAGGTTACCACTGAACAAGCCTGGTCCCAGGGTGAAACCCAGCTCGAGAGATCCTAACTTTTATTTTTTGTTTAGAGACGTGGAGAGTAGCAACAGAACAGAGTCATAAGAGTCAGCTGATGAACTTTTAACAAAAGAATAAAACATTTATTAAACAAGAAAAGATTAACTGTATTACCGTAGAACCATAGACCTATAGTCCTTCACCCACGACCATATCTTTACAGATATATGCAGATTCATAAGGATAACACAAGTTACAAAAGCTATCTTATACTCTGATGTTCACAGTAAGTACACAGTCCACGTAAACCAGTAGGAGACCTGTGGTCAGACACACCACACTCTGAAACTAAGTGACAGATACCACCCCAAACAGATATTATGGGTCTCTCATCAACACCCCACCCCCGCCCCGCCAAATGTTTGTCACACTGTCAGCCATCTGGTCTCACTGCACTCCGCCTTTCACACGAGTGTTTCCAATCTCCACTCTCCAAGAACTCGCTTTGGAATCTTCCTCCAAATCAATGCATTCTCTCGGATGCCTTCCACAAGGGTCCACCTCCAGGATTTCAAACTGCTTCTGATGTTCCTCTCCCCTGGATCACCACGTGCATTCAAGATTTCTTCCATGCACTCTCTCTCACTGACTCAACTGTGCCAACAGAACGCCACTACTTCCCATACCCATAGTAAAGAGTTACAGACCTTCAGCTATCTCCTTATACCTTCGGGCTTCTCACACGCCGAGAGTGCTTTAAACCTGCTTCCCACAGCATTCTCCCTTTAATTTTGAAGCTTAGAGCCTTCCTCTCTGCTCCTTACTGTCACTTCCACAGAACAGGGCCTTTTTCCAGATTCCTGTCCTTTGACTTGGGTAGAAGGTCTTCTTTGGACCTTTCCTGTTCCAATCCCTTGGATTTGTGGATTTTATTCTTTAGTTTCTGGAGCCTGATTTTACTGGCAACTGTTTCCAACTGAACTCAAACTGCTTTTGGTTTTAGTTTTTTCTGTCTGTGTGTGTGTGTGTGTGAGTCTCCCTCTCTGGACTTCTGCTGCTAGGCAACAGCACAGTTTTTTTTTCTTACTCTTGTGTTTGTTTTACTCCCCTTCAAGAATCATAAAAATCTCATTAAAAATGCAGGTATACAAACAGAGCTTTTAAAGTGAAACTAAAACTCAATTTCTCCTTTTCTTAACAGACAAATACAATTCAAACTTAAATATTAAAGATATACCTTATTCTTAACACACTCAAATACACATATAACTTACTTAAACTATCTCTATTTCCTAACATAATGCCATTGAATGTCAAAGGGAGAAGGTTAAATTCTCTCTTGTTAGAGATAGTTATTGTCTGGCACTTGTGTGGTGTAAATGTTACTAGCCTAAGCCTGAATGTCTTGCTGCATATGGACACTGACTGCTATCTGAGGAGTTGCGAGTGGTATTGAACATTGGGCAATCATCAGCGAACATCTGCATTTCTGACCTTATGATGAAGGGAAGGTCATTGATGAAGGAGCTGAAGATGGTTTGGCCTAGGACACTACCCTGAGTGACACCTCGGGACTGAGCTGATTGGTCTCCAACAACCACAACCATCTTCCTTTGTGCTAGGTTTAATTCCAACCAGTGGAGAGTTTCCTCCCTGATTCTCATTGACTTCAATTTGACAGGGCTTCTAAATGCCACACTTAGTCAAATGCTGCCTTGATGTCAAGGGCAGTCACTCTCACCTCATCACTTGAGTTAAGCTCTTTTGAACAATTCTGGTCCAAAATTGTAAGGAGGTCAGGAGCTGGTATGAGGATAGTATCTCCTTTGATGGTTTCAGCCCACCTGTTGCCTGCACCTTATGGGCATTCTAGTAGTGACTGGCATCATCTTCTGCATGGGGTTAAGAGATGCAGGTGCACCTTTCCCCTTTGCTTGGCTCCTGCTGCCTGCAGTTTGGAACCATCTTGTCCTTCAAGAGAGAGGGAAGAATGTCAGTGAATGTGGCAGAATATGTTTGACTGGGGTTATCAGAGTTGATTAGTTGGTGATGTATGTAACCTACAAAATGTGGATTTGAGGTTTGTAGCAGTGCTAAGTGTATGATGGTGAGGTGAAACATGTGAATGCAAGGTATAAGTCTTGATAGAAAGTACTGATAGGTGAGTGATGAGGGTGCGATGCATTAAGCAGTGGCTGAAGCTAGCAGTAGTAAGATATGGCATTTGAAGATGCATTTACTGACTTTGACCACTCGTGTGAGGTCATTGAACTTCTTGTGGCACTGCATCAAGGTCCTTGCAGCTTAACTCTTATAGATTGAACTCCACAGGTATTTTCCACCACTGCCTTTTGACTGTGTGGCTAGTGGGGTCTGGAACCCTCCTGCAGATACAGAACCATCTCTCCTATTTCCATAATCACCACCAAGCCTTCAGTGCAGAAAACTTTGGAGCCTGCTCTCTCCCCAGCTGTGCCATTCCTCACTATTTCCCAGGTCAGGTTCTCTTTTATCATGATTCCCAGCACCTGCTCTAGCCATAATGCACCTTGCCCTTAAGAGGTTTAGGCTAGCTTTATGTGGTACTATAAATTCAATACATTGGCCCTCTGCTGTTGTTAGAGCTGGCTGGATATAAGCAGGCAGCTGAAGTTGGTGAGGTGCATGTATTGCAATCACTGGGAGAAAGTTAAATGCACACTGTGATCTTTGCATCTGTTTTCAAGGTCTAACCAATTTAGCCTCTTTATTCTAATTTCTGACAGAGGATCAATTTGACCAGTTTAAAAAGATAATATTCCTCCATCAGTAGGGCACTGTTCATTTGTCAATCTTGGAAAACTTTGGCCCGTTACCTCTGCGCTCCCCAGTGTCGGATTTGGGAGGTGCCCCAAAGATGTGCTGGGGAATCCCTCTCGGAAGCTCCCAGGTAAGGGTTTGCATGGCAATTGCCCAGAAATGAAAACTCCCCTGGACAATTGCCTTGTGCTGGAAAACATCTGAAAATGCTGCTTAAATTGTAAACTTCGGATGGTTCTGCCGGGGTTATACCAACAGGTACCCAGAAAACGTTAGAAGAATTAAAACCTCTTCTAATTTCTAAGCAACTACTGTAAAGACCAGGCCAACCCCATGGGAATCTCCCAAGACCCTTGACCTCCCCTCTTCATGGGACTGCCCCCACTCCCGCCAACCCACCACCCCACCCCCGACCCCTGCAACTACCCCCGATCTCTGGCACTCCCTAAGCCTCAACCTCCGACACCTGCCATCCCCCGGCCTCCAACATCCCCCAACCCCCCCAATCTCCAGTCCCCCACTTCCCTGACATCTGACACCCACCCCGAACTCCACATCCCCAACTCGCAACCTCTGTTACCCACCATCCCTGACCTCCGACACCCCTGATTGCCTACTCCCCCGACCTCCAACAACCTCCACCCCCCTGACCTCCAACACCCCCATCCCCGACCTCAGACAACCCCACCCCCGATCTCCGACAACCCCACCCCCACGGACCTCTGACCCACCCCCGCCCCCAGCCAGTCCCTGGACACCCCCACCCCCTAAATCCTATCCACTCACCTTAGACACTTACCTTCCCCCTGGTCTGTCAATTTCCTGGCCCTTTAACCTTACCTGCTTTACAGCAGCAAGTGCATGGTCTCCTTGAATCTGCTATAGCTACAGTTCACTGGGGCCTGTGAGGAGTCTTTCGATGCTGGGCCCAAGCATCTCTGGCAGATGGAAGGATCAGCGCAACTTTCAAGACCAGGTAAGTAGGTATTTATTTCTTCTGATTCCTGAGGGCCGGCCCTTTCCAGAAGTTAGTTGGAATTTATGGCCCTCTTGTAAACCAGTACAGTTCAAATCTGCAATCTTATGAACTTCAACAAAAAGCTACCCTGCAAATTCTTGAAATGTGAAACACAGAAAATGGTGGAAACGTCCAACATCTGAAAGAGCATCTGTGGAGAAAATAGACATAAAACTTCTTGGCAAAGCATTAAGATAGACAAATTCTCAAGAGCTGATCATTTCAAATGCAAAGCTATTAAAACATTACAACAGAGGAAATTGCAAATGTGTGAGTCATAATTTTCCAAGGGTCTTAGGAATTGTGCTTATGGATTGGAAAATTGAAAATGTCACCCCACCGGTTAAGAAGAGAACCCAGTTAATTACAGACCTGTCATTTTAGGATCAGTTGTGGGGAGGTTACTGGAAGCTATAGTGTGAATGTACACTTTGACAAGTGTGAGCTGATCAGAGAGAGTCAGTGTGCATTTGTGAAGGGTTGGTCATGCATCACCAATCAAGCTGAATTTTTAAGGAGGAAACTGATATGGTCGACAAGGGAGTGACTGCAGATTTGTCTACAGAGACTGAAGATATTTGATAAGTTTCCACACAAGCAAAAATGAGAGTGCTCAGAACTGGAGGTAACGTTGTGACATGGGTTGTTAATTGGTTGGGAGATAGGAGACAGAGGCTGGAGAAAAAGGGAACGTTCTCTCATTGTTGGGATGTGATTAGTGATATTGCTCAGGGATCTGTACTGGTCTTAGCTTTTAACCTGGATGAAGAAAAAGAGTTGTACATCCCGGTTTCCAGATGGTACTGTGTTTGGAGACACAGTAAGTTGTGTAGATGGGAGTAGGAAATTACAATGTGTCATGGACAGGCTGGGTGAATGGACAACAGCAACACCAACTTGCATTTATATAGCACCTCAAAGAGATATAGACAGGTTAAGTGAGTGGGCAACAAGATGGCCGATCAAGTTTTATGTGGAGAAGTGTGAAGTTATTCACTTTGGTTGTAAGAATAAAAAAGCAGAAATTTTTTAAAAGATGAGAAACTTGCAAGTGTTGATGTTCAAAGAGACTTGGGTGTGCTGGTACAAGGAACGCAGAAAGTTAGCATACAGGTGCAGCAAGCGATTAGAAAGGCAAATGGCATGTTGGTCTTTATTGCAAGGGGATTGGAGTACAGGAATAAAGAAGTCTTGCTACAGTTGTACAGGATTTTAGTGAGACCACATCTGGAATACTGTGTCTCCACATTTAAGAAAATATATTGGAGCCGGTACAGCGAAGGTTCACTAGATTGGTCCCTGGGATGAGGGGGTTGTCCTATGATGAGAATCTGAGTAAATTGTAAATATTAAATTGAGGAGGGGATGGTGTAGTGGTATTGTTGCTGGACTGGTAATTCAGAGACCCAGGGTAAGACTTTGGGAACCTGGGTTTGAATCCTGCCACAGCAGGTGATGGAATGTAAATTGAATAAAAATCTGGAATTAAGGGCAGACTTTTCCACGGGTGTCTCACGTGATTAGTTTTACGATGGCGTGAAACTAGTTTGCGATTGTCTGCTCCACCCGCCAATGGCGGGCCACGTTTCCTGCCATCGGATATCGGGAACCTCATTGTAATACATCAGCATCAGGCCAGCGCATTAGAATCATCCCCACCCCCCCACCCCAGGCTGGATCATCCGCCCAGGTCAGTGTGATTGCACGCAGACTTGTTTCACAACAGCACATAAAAGGCGTGCACTTGGCGGGCTGCATTTTGAGGGGAACTCGGGGGTGAGTGTACAGTAACGTTGTGCAGCATTCACCCAGGTCACCTGTTGGACTTCAAGCTTCAGGGGCATTGGGGAGTCGTGTTAAGGACAGCCCTGTGGGTGAGACAACTTGTGGTGGTGGTGGGGGGTGGTTAAGGACAGCTGGCTGTTGAATATAGCGCACGAGCATTCGGGGTGGAGGGTAGGGTGGGCAAGAGAAATGGCCAAGCATTAGGGAAACCTGTATAGTGTGACCATTCCTCTGCAGCTGTGACAGTTCAGTCACAGCCACATTGATATGATTGAGGTTGGGCTCCTAGCTTACCTGCCCACTCAAGCAATGCAGAGGCACCAGAGTACCATCAAGTGCTCCAAAGTGACCCCCCTACTGCTCCACAACACCGCCCCCCCACCCCTCCCCCCGGCACAGACTGCATTTATGAGCATTTTAGTGGATTGCAGAACAGTTGGACGATTGCACACGTTGTACAATCTCCTCGCTAACACCGGCCATGGAGCAGTCACTGCTGGAAGCACTCACAGTCCCTCCCAATGTCTGCATCCCGGTTTGGACCAGTCTCCCTGATGGTTCAAATAAACAGAGCAGCCTTGCAGCGCACTAATCTCTGGCCATCCAAGTAGTGGCCAGCACTCTCTGGGAAGCATTAGGGGGTTTTCACACTTAACCAGGACAGGTTCTTGGTATACTCATACTAACCACGTGTCTCTTTCTTTCATCCTGCAGGAGGAGTACATCAGGATCATGGAGCCTGGTGAACTAGCTATATGCCTGATCGCCTACAGAGCGCAAAGTCGAAGGAGGAGAGAGCGACTGAGGCTCCTGGCTGGGCAGGGGCTGGAGAAGCAACCTCAGGGAGAAGGGGCAGCTGGGGCTCCTGCACACACTGCCCAAGAGCCACAGCAAACCATCGCAGGCCGGTGCCTAGCAACACCCAGAGTCTATAGACACTGCCTTTCATTCCTGCAGATGACTGAGAACCAGTGTCACTGAAGATTGAGCATGTCTAGGAGACTGGCCAGTTACATCTGCAGCTGCTGGAGAATTTAGCGCCACGTGGACATGGAGGGCATCCACTGCCTATGGCTGTGAAAGTGGCCATGGTGCCCAATCTCTACACCAGTGGCTCCTTTCAGGGCTCCATAGTGACCTGTGTGGGATCTCTCAAGCCTCCACCCACAAATACATCCATGAGGTCACCGGCGCCATCTTTGCGAGGGTACAAAACTTTGTGCATTTCGCCCAGGACCAGGACAGCCAGGATGTAAGAGCAATTGGATTTGCCCAGATCTCGAGATTCCCACAGGTGCAGGGTGCGATTGACTGCACTCATGTGGCGCTCAGATCTCTGTTACAACACACGGTGGACTACATCAACCACAAGGGGTTCCATTCGCTGAATGTGCAGCTGGTGCGCGCATGGTTTCCAGGGAGTGTCGACGACTCCTACATCCTCAGTTGGTCACAGATCCCTGGAGTCTTCCAGGGTCCACAGAGGCTGCAGGGATGGCTCCTCAGGGACAAGGGCTACCCACAGAGGATGTGGCTGATGACACCCATGCAGCGGCTTCAGACTACAGCAGAGCGACGCTATAATGAGGCTCATGCAGCAGTTCACAACTTGATGGAGCAGACCAGCGGGATGCTGAAGATGCGGTTCCGGTACCTGGATCGGTCTGGTGGAGCCCTGCAATACAGTCCACAGAGGGTGTCACGCATCGTCATCGCCTGCTGCACCCTTTACAACCTGGCGCTGCAACGGGGAGAGGAGCTGTCTGAGGAGGAGATGGAGGAGCTGCATGTCCCCTCCAATGAGGGGGACACTGACGGGGATGAGGGTGAGGAGGTCCTCAGCAGTGACGATGACGGTGATAAGGCTGTCGCACTGACCAGACGAGGCAGGCGTGCTCGGGAAGCCCTCAAAGCTGCTAGATTTGTGGAGGATGATGACGACCTGCAGTGAGGTGACCCCATAGATCCTCACATCACACCTGTGAATGTTTGACCCCAGTCTGGCTTAATATAGCGTCAATACACTTTGTGAGAATGCTCCAGTCATGGAGACGCACTGGAGGCCCTAATAGTTACTCGATTGCAGGAGGATGGTGACAAAATCTTCACATAGCCTCTGAGAATGTCTGACTCCTGTCTGGCTCGCTTGTGCTCTGTGATCAGGGTCATGTCATAGAGATGCAGCCATTAAACTTTAGAAGCAAGTGATCCTTTCTCCACCTTCAGCACCTGACCCCTTCAGGAGCACAGCATCAGTGGCCACAGATGCTGAAGAGATGGGGGCCAGCCCCACCTTAAATGTGCTGAGAGCACACTGAGAGAATGACGGAACTCTGTGGCGCCTGCCCACTACATTCTGGCAGCAATGACCAGCACCGCCGAGGTGCAGACATCAGTAATGTGTCCAGGGAGTGTGAGGCTGGATCATCACTTTGGTCTGAAGGCTGCACAGACACAGGGAAGAGGCCCTGGACTGAGACGTCTGCCTTTATCTTGTGCAGAAAGGTTTCACATCTGAGAGACAACAATATTGCTCATCAGAACATGAGAGATATTCTTGGGAGTTTTTTGACAATAGTGAACATTATGTACAAGTGATTAACACCCGTACCCAGGCGATCCAGCTCATCCTCCTTAACTGTCCTAATCCTGCCGCTACGTCTTGGTGCCCCCTGGACATCCAGAGTGGAGGTGGAGGCAGCCTGCTGACTGTGACACCCTGTATGTGATGACCTTGGCGGGTGTCCTCTGGAGGGCCCAGATTTGGAGGGCCCTGGCCTGCTTTCAGGGTCCTGCTGTGTGGCAGTGGCACCCTCCTCAGCCTGTGGAGCTGGATCTGTGGAGGTTAAAGGAAGAGGGGAGTTGGATGGGCCGGACACACAAAGTCAAGTGGATGGATGACCCCGTGGGGTGCACCTGTTGATCCTCCTCCCTATGGGTGCCTCCGTGAGGAGCAGGGGTAGCTGGAGTGAGATTGAGCTGCCCGGCACCCCTCTTGCGTACATACTGTTGGAGGCCAACTATGGCATCAGCAATGGAGTTAAGCCCATGCAACAGTGAGAGAGCGACGTCCTGGACCAAGGTCTCCATAGCGGCCACCATCCTACCAGTGTTAACCTTGGTGTGTTGGCAATGCCGGCACTATCACCTCAGCCTGAAGGCAGACGGACTCCTCCATCGTGCCTTGCAATCTGAGGAGTGCAGCGGACATCCCTTCCTGATGTTCCCGAGCTTGCCTTTGCAGCTCCAGCGACTGTGACATGACAGAGTCCAGAGGCGACGTTCTGGCCTCCAGCAGTCCTCCGAGTGCCAGGGACCTGGGAAATCCCGGCCTCCGCCTGCTGTGGATCAGAAGGTGCGATGAGCTCACCAGATTGTGATCCCGAGGCTACTCTAAAGCTCAGTCCCACCGAGGTGTGTGTCTCTGCGCTGGTGGAGGGGGTGGGTGAGGCTGTGACAGGTCTTCAGGGAGGGTGCCTCCAGATTCCTCTTCAGAGGTTTCCTCGGAGCTTGATTGGAGGCCCTGGGCCCTCGACTCTGTTGGCTGTTTGGCAGATGTGCCTGCGGAAGCGAGGAGAGATAATTAGTGCGTGGCAGTGGCCTGTGAAACAGGACACATCACTCACAGCCTGGTTATCTGATGGATCCTCACTTGGCAGAGCAGCACCGACCTCACTGTCAGCACAGGAATGGTCCAGATCCTCACCGGCCAGCCGGCTGGATGACTGTTTTCAAAGTTCATGAGGAACTTGCTTTCAGGCATTTCTCCACCGATCTGTGACTTTTCCCTCTTGTTATATGTCAGCTTGTCCTGCATGGATAGAGGTGGAGAGAGTGTAAGCAGGATGCTTGCCAGGCCAGATGGTAAGTGTGCCTGACCTATGTGGATGGGATGAGGACAATGACGGTGAGTGTGAGAGAGTGAATGGTGACGTCACTTGAACTGGCAGTGATTGAGGGCCCTGTGGATGCGTGATGGGTTTTTGAGTGTGTGAGTTGAAAGTGATGAGAAGAGTGACTTACCCTGGCGTTCTGGAGGAGATCATTCATCCTGTAGCGGCACTGGGTGGCTGTCCTCTTTTGCAGGGCGTTGGTGCTGACCACTGCTGCCACTGCATCCCAAGTCAGGCTAGTGCTGTTGCTGCCCATCCTGCGGGCAGAGCTGGGCTAGGTAATATCCCGGCAGTCCACCACAGCATCCAAAAGGAGGGTCATGTCGCTGAACCAGGAGGCTGCAGTCCTCTTCAGTTTCAGGGCCATGTCTTCCATGCAGCAGTGGTGGTCTGGAAACACTGAGATGTGTGCCCGGGGCTGGACTTTAAATATGGCGCCCGGCGTGATGCAGCAGTGGGGTGATGGCGGACGGGTGGTTGAGAGCCCACCCACCATGGAAACAGCATGTTTCTCTTTAGTGCATAAATAATGTGGTGGGTTTGTGACGATGCAATGTGAACACCCACCATCGCAGCCGGAGGGTAAAACATTGTTTTACCCACCCACAGCCGCACTTAGTGAAATCTGGATAATTCCACCCTGAGGGTCTAATGATGACCGTGAAACCATTGACAAATGTTGTAAAAACCATCTGGTTTTCTTTAGGGAAGGAAATCTGCAGTCCTTACCTTGCCTGGCCTACATATGACTCCAGACAGAAAGCAATGTGGTTGATTCTTAATTGCGCTCTGAAATGTAGGCCATGCAAGCCACTCAGTTATATCAAACCGCTACAAAGTCTCAAAAAAAGGAACAAAACCAGATGGACCACCCGACATCAACCTAGGCACCAGAAACAACAACGGCAAACTCAACCATGTTGACCCTGAAAAGTCCTCCTTACTAACATCTGGGGGCTAGTGCCAAAATTGGGAGAGCTGTCTCACAGACTAGTCAAGCAACAGCCTGACATAGTCATCCTCACGGAATCATACCTTACAGATAATGTCCCAGGCTCCACCATCACCATCCCTGGGTATGTCCTGTCCCACCGGCAGATCAGACCCAGCGGAGGTGGCACACAGTGGTATACAGTCGGGAGGGAGTTGCCCTGGGAGTCCTCAACGTCGACTCAGGACCCCATGTAGTCTCATGGCATCAGGTCAAAAATGGACAAGCAAACCTCCTGCTGATTACTACTTACTGCCCCCCCCCGGCCTCCTCAGCTGATGAATCAGTGCTTCCCCCATGTTGAACACCACTTGGTGGAAGCACTGAGGGTGGCAAAGACCCAGAATGTGCTCTGAGCTGGGGGTTCCAATGTCCATCACCAAGACCCACCTTCACATTTAGGATACCCTCTATCGTGTTGTGTGGCACTACCACTGTGCTAAATGGGATAGATTTCAAACAGAACTAGCAACTCAAGACTGGACATCCATGAGGTGCTGTGGACCACCAGCAGCAGAATTGTACTCGAACAAAATCTGTAACCTCATTGCCCGGCATATCCTCCACTCTACCATTAACATCAAGCCAGGGGATCAACCCTGGTTCAATGAAGAGTGCAGGAGGGCATGCCAGGAGCAGCACCAGGCATACCGAAAAATGAGGTGTCAACCTGGTGAAGCTATAACACAGGGCTACTTGTGTGCCAAACAGCATAAGCAGCAATTGATAGACAGAGCAAAGTGATTCCACAACCAACAGATCAGATCTAAGCTCTGCAGTCCTGCCACATCCAGTTGTGAATGCTGGTGGACAATTAAACAACTCACTGGAGGAGGAGGCTCCACAAATATCCCCATCCACAATAATGGGGGAGCCCAGTACATCAGTGCAAAAGTTAAGGCTGATGCATTTCCAACAATCTTCAGCCAGGAGTGCTGAGTGGATGATCCATCTCGGACTCCTCCGGAGGTCCCCAGCATCACAGATGCCAGTCTTCAGCCAATTTGATTCACTCCTCGTGATATCAAGAAACGACTGAAGGCACTGGATACTGCAAAGGCTATGGGCCCTGACAATATTCCAGCAATGTTACTGAAGGCTTGTGCTCCAGAACTTGCCACACACCTAGCCAAGCTGTTCCAGTACAGCTACAACACTGGCATCTACCCAGCTATGTGGAAAATTGCCCAGGAATATCCTGTACACAAAAAGCAGGACAAATCCAACCTGTCCAATCACTGCTCCATCAGTCTACTCTCAATCATCAGTAAAGTAATGGAAGGGGTCATCAAAAGTGCTATCAAGCAACACTTGCTTAGCAATAACCTGCTCACTGACGCCCAGTTTGGGTTCTGTCAGGGCTACTCAGCTCCTGACCTCATTACAGCCTTGGTTCAAACATGGACAAAAGAGCTGAACATCGGAGGTGAGGTGAGAGTGACTGCCCTTGACATCAAGGCCACATTTGACCGAGTGTGGCATCTAGGAGTCTTAGCAAAACGGGAGTCAATGGGAACCAGGGGGAAAACTCTCCACTGGTTGGAGTCTTACCGAGCACAAAGGAAGATGGCTGTGGTTGTTGGAGGTCAGTCATCTCAGCTCAAGGACATCACATGCAGGAGTTCCTCAGGGTAGTGTCCTCAGCTCAACCATCTTCAGCTGCTTCACCAATGACCTTCCTTCCACATTAAGGTTAGAAGTGGGGGTGTTCACTGATGACTGCACAATGTTCAGCACCATTCGCGACTCCTCAGATACTGAAGCAGTCCATGTCCAAATGCAGCAAGACCTGGACAATGTCCAGGCTTGGGCTGACAAATGGCAAGTAACATTCGCGCCACACAAGTGCCAGGCAATGACCATCTCCAACAAGAGAGAATCTAACCATCGCCCCTTGACGTTCAATGGTATTGTTTGTGTTATATGTTAACGATTTGGACGTGAACGTGGGGGCACGATTGGGAAATTTGCAGATGACACAAAGATTGGCCGAGTAGTGGATAGTGTAGAGGATAGCCATAATCTCTAAAACAATGGGTTGGTGGAGTGGGCGGTAAAGTGGCAGATGGATTTTAACATAGAGAAGTGTGAGGTCATACATTTAGGGAGGTCAATCAGTTACAGGGATTTCAAAATAAATGGGAATATACTAAGAGGGGTAGATGAAGTGAGAGATCTTGGCGTACAAGTACACAGGTCCCTGAAGGCAGCAGTTCAAGTAGACAAGGTTGTAAAGAAGGCATATGGAATGCTCTCCTTCATTGGCAGAGGTATACAATATAAAAGTAAGGATATAATGTTGGAATTGTGTAAAACACTGGTGAGGCCACAACTGGTGTATTGTGTGCAGTTCTGGTCACCACATTACAGGAAGGACGTAATAGCGCTGGAGAGAGTGCAGAGGAGGTTTACAAGAATGTTGACAGGGTTAGAAAAGTGTAGCTATGAGGAGAGATTGGATAGGTTGGGGTTGTTTTCCTTAGAACAAAGAAGGCTGAGAGGTGGACTTGATTGAGGTGTATAAAATTATGAGGGGAATAGATAGAGTGGACAGGATAAAATTATTTCCCTTGATGGAGAATTCTAGAACCAGGAGACATAGATTCAAGATAAGTGGCAGAAGGTGTAGGGGGGACATGAGGAAGAACTTTTTTACGCGGAGGGTAGTGGGTGTCTGGAATTCACTGCCCAAGTTGGTGGTAGAGGCAGAAACTCTAAACTCTTTTAAAAAGTACCTGGATCTGCACCTAAAGTGCTGTAAGCTGCAGGGCTATGGGCCGGGTGCAGGAAGGTGGAATTAGAAAGGGCACCTGGGTGTCCTCGGGCTGGCATGGACAAGAAGGGCCGAATGGCCTCCTTCTGTGCTGTAACTTTTCTATGGTTCTATGGAACTTGAGTATTGCTGCATCCAGGACGTACATCCCAAATTCTGGCGGATCATATCAAACATCATGTCCCTTCCGCTGTTCACAATGGGCAAGGTACAGGCTGTACCCAATCAGCCCGTGCTTGCAAAACTCAAAACACGGTGGGTAGGATTGTCGCAGATTTGCACTAAGTGCAGTAGCGGGCGGGAAAAGGAACATTTGCTCCACCAGCCGCAATGGCGGCATTTCACCCCATATCGTCCCAATCCCACCTCATTAATCAAGCATTCCCGGGAAACACGCCATTTCTCTGGCAGGCAGCCACGGATTTGCCCACCATTCTGTCACCTCGCCACTTACTCGTGCCGGGCACGAGTAAAATTGCAGCTGCCTGCACACCTCTCAGTGCTTCCAGCCCAGGACTGCTGCACAGAAGACATGGCCCCAGAAAGCAAGAAAACTGCAGCCCCCCCATTCAATGATGCAACCCTCGAGCACCTTCTGGAAGCAGTGGGGGCCCCACCGTGAAGACCTCTACCTCCCACTCTGGGCAAAGGTCAGCAAACAAGGTCACCAGTCCAACATGGGAGGCGGTGACAGCGGTGGTCAGCACCAACACCCTGCAAAAGAGGACAGACACCCAGTGCCAAAGGGGAACGAATAATCTCCTCTGTTCTGTCAGGGTAAGTCACTGTTCTCATCACTCTCAACTCACACACTCAAAAATCCATCTCACATCCACAAGGACCTGACCCCTCAAGGGACAACATCACTAACTCACACACACACCCTCACATCTCCATCAGGCTTATACCCTCTGGAGCTCACGTCCTCATCCCGTCCATGGCTCCGCTCACCACACAAACATTCCACTCAGTGCCATGTGTCCTGCTCACGCTCTCTCCATCTGTTTTCATGTAGAAGAAGCTGGCTCATATCTACAGGGAGAGGCCTCAGACCAGGGGTGGAGTGGCTCACCTCAGGCCCCTCACTCACTTTGAGGAGTGGGCCATCGCGCTGACTGCTGAGGATATGGACGGTGGCTTGCAGTGATGGAGAGGTTGGCGGCGAACACCCATGTGAGGATCCTGCACCATATTATCCCTCTCTTAATGCAACTGTGAGCTCTCTCTCTCCTGCTTTTGACTCTGCTGCCATGCACTAATTATCTCTACTTTGGTTCACAGGGAGTTCTGCCAAGTGACCGACAACCTCAGCCAGCCAGTCCCTCAGCTCCATCCAGTCCCTCAGCTTCATCCAAGAGGACACCTCCTCCATTGAAGAGCTGGAACTAAGCAGCCTGGAAAACCCGTCACAGCGCTTACCCACACCCTCCACAAGTGCAGAGACAAACACCCTGGTGGAACCTAGATCTATAGCATAATCGAGTTCACAGTCTGGTGGTCACCACACGGACACATGTCCGCAGCAGGAGGAGGCAGGTTTGGCCGAGCTCCTTGGCACTTGGAGCACTGCTGGGAAGAGGCTTCTGTGAGGTCCGAGTCAGATGACGAGCCTTTGGATTCGGCCGTCCAACTCATCGTGGAGAGTCAGCAGAAGGTGTGGGAACATCATGCAGAGCTGTTGGAAGCCCTCAACAGAGTGGCACGCAGGAGTGCGTCCGCCTGCTGCCTGATGAAGTGGTGCCCACATGTGCTCGCGTAGAGATCTCCATGGGGAGGATGGCGGATGCCGTGGAGATGCTGATCCAGCAGAACGTGGAGATGCGCGCTAACCTGCACCCCATTGCAGGAGCCACGGGTGAATTCCTGCAGCGGCAACGCAAGAGAGAAACGGGGCACCTCAACCTCCCTCCAGGAGCTCCTTCCCTTGAAGTAGTCAGGCCGGGGCCCTCGTGCACCCGAAGGGAGGAGGAACGGCAGCTGGTCACCCCTGGGTCATCCACTCAGGAATCTCAGAGGCTGTGCATTCCCTCCATATTCCCTTTGCCTGTGAGCCCCTCAACCTCATCCTCTGTCACCGCAGAGAGAGCAGCCGGCCCACAGGAGGACAGCCAAAGCCAGCCGGGGCCCTTAAAGCCTCGGCACTCCAGGGAACGCATGCCAAAATCATCAGAGGCAATGGGGCCACCCTTTGCACAGGCTGTCTCCACCCCTGCTGCGGATGTCAGGGCAGCACCTAGATGAAGTGGTAGGCCTAGAAAAGTTAAGAAGTTCTGATCACAATTGGTTGCACAGGTGAACACAATTTGTCACTTTATTATATGAAAGTATATTCATTTTCACTGAATAATGTCTAATGGTGTCTTTCAGCTTCATTGACAAGCTTTGCGAATCCTCCCACTACATTCTCCCCATCACACATCTGCTCCCCCACCGCTCCACAACAGTTCAGCTGCACACAGCCAGAACACGAGTGAATCTGGTGTCAAGTGTGTGTGTGGCGGGGCCTTTCAGAGCCTTGTACAAGCCTCTCTCCCACACACGTGGATCCTTCCTCCATCACACTCATCTCACTGGCCTGAGCATTTTCAATGCTGTCTGCTGGGGTTCACTATCGATTGTCCATCTGAGCCGACCTGTATCTCCGCCCACCCACTGACCACACTCCCATGCAGCACCTGATCTCACCCACCACGACTCTCCTTTCACTTTCAGTTTTCAAAACATGGTGCTGGTAAAATTTGTCTTCAGCTCCCACGTCTTTTCCCCTCCCCCAGCCATCCATGTCCTTTCCCCCATCACTGTCGACCCCCCGGTAACACCTTCCACCTCCCCACCGTCACCTACCAGCCACAACAGTTTTCCTTCAGGGAAGTCCAGGTGAATGTGTATGTTCCCTACCTTTTGTGTCTGCCACCCCTGTGTTCCTTCTACCACTACTGTCACACCCTCACCCTCGCACACTACCATCTCCCTCTGCCCTCTCTCATACTCACCGTTCCCTGATACCACACCCACCCTCATGTTGCTGCCCAGGAGGCAGTCATCAACTCCCCTCCCTTGCACCTTCACCTGGTGATCTGCCCTCACCTTACTCCTTCCTCCACCTTTACCCCTTCCCTCCCCCTTACTCCTTACTCCATCCTTAGTCCTTCCCCCACCCTTACTCCTTTACTCCCCCGGACTCCTTCCTCCCCCTGGACTCCTTCCCCCCTCAGACTCCTTCCTGCCCCCTAGATTCCTTCCTCCCCCCTAGACTCTTTCCTCCCCCCCGCGATTCCTTCTTCCTCCTGGACGCTTTCCTCCTTCCGAACTCCTTCCCTTCCACCTACCTCCCCAGTTGCTGTATTCTACCCCGTTACACCCTCCTCCCCCCGTAATCCCCAACTTCCAATCGCAACCCCCGACACCATCATTCCCCCCATCCCAACGTCACTTTCCCTGACACCATCGTTCCCCCATTCTAACCTCAGCCACCAACAGTATCATTCCCCCACTCCCAGCCTCACCCACCCCTGACACACCTTCCACTCCCAGCCAAACTTACACCCTCTCAATGATCATCCGTAGCAGACCATGGCCAACACACTGATGTCCCGAAGCAGACCCTCAACTGGGACCTCCAACCTTCCTTGAGCTGCTTCACAGTGTCCATGAGAATCCACCCAGCGTGCGATGCACGTGTTCCTCCAGGGTCGGTAGCTGTCAGACTCCAGCTTCTTCTGCTTCTCAGGTGTCCACGATGTGAGCCAGGCCCTGACCAGAAGCCCCGACTTCTGCACGTCACACTTGTCAAGACGTGTTCTGCACTGGTGTGTTTTCCCGCCTACATAGGCAGGAAATTTGACCTGGGGAGATGATCTTGGTGAGCTGGGCTTATAATGATACTCAGATGAAGTTCCCGATGTGCTGTGGCAGGAAATGCAGCTCGCAACTGACGGGCAGAGCGGACGATTGAAAACTGGTTTCATGACATTGTGAAACCGATTTTTGGCCTTCCTGCCATATTGTCCGCTCAAACCCGCCATGACCCTTGACACCAATGGGCATAGAAAATTCTGCCCAGTGTTTAACCTGGGATTCCGCAATTGGACAACATTTGCTAAATAATCCTCAGTCTGTGAAGAATTACGCTGACAACCAATTTAAGATTGTCAGTCAGGCTCACAACGTGGAACATTTGCGTGTACTGGAAGCTACATATATTAATACATGGGGCCCTGTTCTTTGCAGACAGAAAGAACATGTACAGTAAAGTGATGGAAGAGGCCATCAACAGTGCTATCAAGCAGCTCTTGCTTATCAATATCCTACTCACTGACGCTCAGTTTGGGTTCCGCCAGGGCCACTCAGCTCTGGACCTCATTACCTGGGCCAGCCTTGGTCCAAATATGGACAAAAGAACTGAGCTCCAGGGGTGAAGTGAGAGTGACTGCCCTTGACATCAAGGCTGCATTAGACTGGGTCTGGTATCAAGGAGTCCTAGCAAAACTGGAGTCAGTGGGAATCAGGGGGAAAACTCTCCACTGGTTGGAGTTATACCTAGCACATAAGGAGATGGTTGTGGTTGTTGGAGGTCAGTCACCTCAGTTCCAGGACATCACTGCAGGAGTTCCTCAGGGTAGTGTCCTCAGCCCAACCACCTTCAGCTGCTTCATCAATGACCTTCCTTCCATGATAAGGTCAGAAGTGGGAATGTTCGCTGATGATTGCACAACGTTCAGCACCATTTGCAACTCCTCAGATACTGAAGCAGTCCATATCCAAATGCAGCAAGACCTGGACAATATCCAGGCTTGGGCTGACAAGTGGCAAGTAACATTCGTACCACACAAGTGCCAGGCAATGACCATCTCCAACAAGAGAGAATCCAACCCTCACCCCTTGACATTCAATGGCATTACCATCACTGAATCTCCCACTATCAACATCCTGGGGGTTACCATTGACTCGAAACTGAACTGGACAAGCCATATAAATACCGTGGCTACAAGAGCAGGTCAGAAGCTAGGACCGTGCAACGAGTAACTCACCTCCTGAATCCCCAAAGCCTGTCTACCATCTACAAGGCACAAGGCAGGAGTGTGATGGAATACTTCCCACTTGCCTGGATGAGTGCAGCCCCTACAACACTGAAGAAGCTGGACACCATCCAGGACAAAGCAGCCTACTTGATTGGCACCACATCCACAAACATTTACGCCCTCCACCACTGACGCACAATAGCAGCAGTGTATACCATCTACAAGATGCACTGCAGGAATTCACCAAGGCTCCTTAGACAGCACCTTCCAAACCCACGACCACTACTATCTAGAAGGACAAGGGCAGCAGACACATGGGAACACCACCACCTGGAAGTTTCCCTTCAAGTCACTCAGCATCCTGACTTGGAAACATATCGCCGTTCCTTCACTGTCGCTGGGTCAAAATCCTGGAACTCCCTCCCTAAAGCACTGTGGGTGTACCTACACCACATGGACTGCAGCGGTTCAAGAAGGCAGCTCACCACCGCCTTCTCAAGGGCAACTAGGGATGGGCAATAAATGCTGGCCCAGCCAGTGAAGTCCTCATCCCATGAATGAATTTTTAAAAACTATGAATATTTATACCGCAATTTCTCATTTCCTGCCTTTGACGAGGCTTTACTCATCCTTAATGAGAGCTTTTTCTCTCACATTCCCTTTCACTAATTCTGATTTGATTAAACATTTTTATACAGGAGCAAAATTTAGAGCAGCAGTACAAACAATTTCTTTGTTCAAAGCCTTGGCCATCTGTTTACACTCATCTCTTTTTTCACCCAAACTAGCGCGTGCAGGAAAGTGTAACCTGTAAAGTGTTAAAGGACATTTAAAGTGCTGAGATTTTTTTTTTCCAGAAAATGTTTTCACGAAATGCAACATTTAAAAAATCGAAGTGGGAGCTTTTTAAATAACAAGATGTCTACTTTATTAAAATAATACCAAAATATACATTTAACATTCTGATCCCTGTTATATGAATACAATGACATGTCATATTTAACATCTTTACATGAAAGCAAAATAATTCATATCCTTTAAAGCCCCTCTCTCTCTATATGGGAACTACGTATTGATATTTTTCTCATTCCTCTCATTTTTTTCCAGTTTTCTTCTTTTGATGATCACCTGTCACCACATATGTGGTTGTTTTAGGAAGGATGGACCTTCTTCATGGTGATTATCTAATATAAAGGGATTTACAAAAGACAGTGGTCACCACAGGACAAATCACTTGCAGTACATATGTTACCACGTAGCTCCTGTCATCTCCTCAGGTGACTGACTCAATGACACAAGGCATTCACCCTTTTTTTCAACTTGCATTTCATCCCTTCAATTAAGTCTTGAAAAATATTAACTACATGTTTGCCTTAATTAAGAATATTGTGCTATTTTATGCTTTATATGAGAGATACTGTCTCCCTTAAAAACTTGGAATTTGCATTGTTGTTCAAGGGTTGAATAATAAAATTAAGCCATAACATTTCAAAATTGGGAGAATATTTGAGCATAATGGACAAATCCCAGGTGAAAGAGGAGTGGGAATCTGAACGTTATTGCTCATCTCTCTGAGGGTCCCTCCTTGGCTGGACTGGAGCAGGCTGGAGGATGTCCCTTCCTGCTTCCCAGACACTTCAGCATCACTCTGTGTTCCATTCAATAGCCTGGTCAAGAACTGATAACATTCACCCAATTTAGGGAGCCAGGATTGAGTGACATGAACTCTGATACTCACAAATGCAACCAATAGGCTGGCAAAAGAAATGCTTTAAAACTTCCCCAACCAGAATTAAGGACTAGCCTACTATCAAAAAACAATTTCTAAACACCATTACTCTGAAAGTGGCTTTACAATAAAACCTTAACCCATACAATAAAAAAGTCCATAATAATGTTCAACTAATTTGATACAACACAAGTATAAACTAAAGATTAAGTAAAGGAATATAATTATTTTTTACAGCAATGTATGTTCCAAAATTCTTTCACTTAAGATTCAACAATATATGAATCATATGCTAAAACTGCTAATAGGTGTAATGAGATTTGTTTGCATAAAATATCCTTTCAACGCATTTGCTATGCCTATTATATTCTCTAGTATTAGAAATTGGTAGAAAAGCAGAACCGAATAGAAAAGTAAATAAAGATAACAGGATGACAAAGAATGATTGGGATGTGGAATTAGATTATCGGTAATTTACAAACTTTACTTTTTCCAAGTTATCTATTTTCTTGTATTTTTCTCTTTTGGTCACCTCACCCTGCCCAAGAGACAGGCTCAAAATCTTCCAAACCTTCTCTGTAACTGTTATGAGGAGATACATAACAGCAGGAGGGGGGGGGGTTCATTCTTCCCTCTACATTTCCTTTCCTCCCTCCCCTAATGTAGCCTTCAATATCCACCCATCAACACTGCATGATGGCCTGATGGGGAAATTCACCATGGGGGGTATGACTAACACAAGTCTGAAAGCTGCCACTACATAACTAAGCTTTAATGTGCTGCAACACTTAACTCCCGCTAACCTACCATCCCTTAATGCTTTTTTTAGTCCTTGACAGCAATAAATTATGAAGAAAACACATTTTTCTTGCTAGCTAATATAATGGAAACACCATCAAATTTTGTTCATGTTAACAAACAGCAATTGTTCCTTATAATGCAACATTGAGAAAATTGTTGTGTAAAATCCATCCCACCAAAAAAGTGTGAGTTCTTTCTCTCATAGGATTTTACATCAATTCTCATGCCTAAATACAATTTATGATTTACAGTCATAAAAAGTACGTTTGTGGTGTTCCATTAATTGATAAGAAAAAGGATGTAACTAGTTCAGGAATATCTGCATTTTGAACTGGAATTTCAGTTTCCTGGAAACAGGTTTCTGTCGAATTTATGCAGTCAGTCGATAGCGGCAGGTAATGGAAAGATCCTCAAAGTTTACAGCGAAAATCCATCTCAATATTTTAGTCACCAACTGAAGACAAATGTTCAATCTTAATGGTTACAGCAATTTATAAATGTCTGATCTGTGATGTAAACAATATCATGGATGTGTCAGAGCAGAATGATGGTGATAAAATTGACAAATCGCTTACTGCTGCATTTTCTTCACAAAGCAAGAGGAATTTTTTTTGTTAAGGTTTGAATACTGATGGGGTGAGATGAAGCAAAGGTAGGAGGGAGCTTAGTGGAGCATAAACAATGGCATATTGGTCCAAATGGATTGTTTCTGTGCTGTAAATACTTTGTAATAAAGAAGACTAATGTTGCAGACCACGAGGTCCCTGTCTTGGTTTTGGTGTTGCTGAGTTCATCACAGGGAAATGCAAGTCCTTTTTTATTGTAAGCATTTTGTTCTTCTCCAGAACAGTAATAACAGTACAGCAGCACTCAATGAAGCCTTTGTCGTCTCCTTAGAATTTAAAGCCACAGGGTTCAGCTTTACCTCCAAACCATTAGCCTACTCATGGTGCCTGCGATTTCGATTCTTCTTCATCTCCTGCACATGCTTCCACTTTCCAGCTCCTCTGTTCCTCTGCCGCCGTTTCTCCCGGTACCACAGCTGCTCGCAGTAGTCATCCACTGTGAAGCTGGCACTACTCAGCAGCTGCACATAATCCTTGTATCTCAGCCGAGACTCCGAGGCAAAATCCCTGCTTTTCCCCTCCTCATCCTCGGCCTTCTGTGCATTCTCCATCTGTTCATTCTCTATCACTTTCAAATTTAGTTTAATGATTGTGTGAGTAAATGTTTGCTCCTGAGCTTTGCAGTAGTAAAGGCCAGCGTCTTTTCTTTGCACACTACGAATCAGGAGGCCGTGATCTGTTTTGATGATCCTTTCATCAGTTTTTATCTATGAGGTAAAAATTAAATAGGATATATATCATTCAATCATAGAATCATATAGCACAGCAGGAGGCTTTCAGCCCATCATGTTTGTGCTAGCTCTATAACTTATACATTGATAAAACAATCCAAAACCAATGTTTAACAATTTAAACATTTAAATAAGTATTTCCTTAAAGATATTTAGCCAACAAATACAGCATTCATTTTGAAAAACATTGAGTCATGGTTTATTAAAGAAGTCAACGACAAAATATAATGGATCATAGACAAGGACAACCCGATAGGAAATACGTTTCATGTCCCATTCAAGAGACAATGGGGTAGAATTTCTCTGGGTTTTCCTGATCACTCTTGGTTTGATCGAAGATTGACAGAAACACCAACCAAAACATATCAACCGTTTCCACCAAAGTCACAGCAGAGGAATGGGAGAACCCCAGCAGAAATTCCTGGCAGACATTAGTGAGAGTCACGTGACCCTCCTCGCTCTGTCCTGGGATCTTGGTACGTCCCAGTTGTTGAAATAACAGCTGTCATTTCCACAGCACCTCTAATATGAAAAATGTCCTACGCTTCTTCAGGAATAGAAAACAGACATTGCAACACATCGATACTCATCTCCCAATCAAGCGGCTGTAACTTTAAACCCCAGTCTTGGGAATCACCTGAGCCTTTAGTTGGAACTCTCTAAAGCAATTAGAATTTGAATAATTTCTACTGCAATCATCTGGGTGCTAACCAATTATAAAACAGCACTGATAGCAATCTTGAGAAAATTGGTGATGAATCCTCTCCTTTTGATCTAGCATTGAAAAGAAGATAAAAGTTGGTAGGTAAATAAGGTGACAGGTTCAGATTTACAGATTCATAAATACTCAGTGTTGGAATTCCCAAAAAAATGCCTGAGAATTCCTGGATTCCTGATGTGACAGTGCAAGTGTGGTGGGGAGAGACTCAAGCCTGTCAAAAGTGGAGGGAGGAAGCTGACACTGTAAATAATGACAAAACAAGGGTGAGCCTCCAGCCAGCAATAGGCAAGATATTCCAAGGTGTCCAGAAAATCCAGAGAAGGGGAAAAGTAACTGCCCAACTCCAATTATAAAAGGGCTACATGCACTTCAAGGGCTGAACAGGGTCTTGGAAAAGACCAAAATGGTACACTGACATCGAGTATTTACCAGCGAAAGATTTTTAGTTCATGACTGCAGGATTTCAGATCTCATCTAAGTGTAAAATATTGATGTTGCAGAACAGAGCGATTTCCCCAGAAGGGTGGAAGTTGAAGTCCTACTGCAGAGGCTTGAGCACATAACCTAGGCTGATATTCCCAATACCGAGAGAGCGCCGCACTGTCAGAGGATCAGTAGAGGGAATGTCGCACTATCAGAGGGGCAGTAGACTCATAGATGTTTAGTGCACAGGAGGTAATTCAGCCCATCGCATTCGCGTCGGTCAACAAAGATTTGACAACAATAACCCCATTTTCCAGCGCTTGGCCCATAGCCCTGGAGGCTATGGCAACGCAAGTGAGTATCTAAATATTTCTTAAATGAAAGTTTCTGACTCAACCACCCTTTCAGGCAGTGAGTTCCAGACTCCCACCACCCTCTGGGTGAAAGAACTTCTCCTCAACTCCTCTCTTAGCCTTTTACCCCTTACCTTAAATCTATGCCCCCTGGTTAGTGACCCCTCTAATAATGGAAAAAGTGCTGTCCTATCCACCCTATCTATGCCCTTCATAATCTTATACCTCTCTATCAGGTCCCCTCTCAACTTTCGCTGCTCCAAGGAAAACAACCCCAGCCTATTCAATCTCTCCTCATAGCTCAGACCCTCCAGCCCACGTAGCATCCTGGTAAATCTCCTCTGCACCCTCTCCAGTGCAATCACATCCTTCTGATAATGTGGTGACCAGAACTGCACACAGTACTCCAGTTGTGGCCTAACCAGCATTTTATAGAGTTCCAGCATAACCTCCCTGCTCCTGTATTCTATGCCTCGGCTAATAAAGGCAAGTATCCCATATGCCTTCTTAACCACCTTATCGACCTGCCCTGCTACCCTCAGCAATCTGTGGATATGCACACCAAGGTCCCTCTGATTTTCAGTACTCTCCAGGGTCCTTCCATTCATGGTGTAATCCTTTGCCTTGTTAGCCCTCCCCAAGTGCATTATCTCATACTTTTCCGGGTTGAATTCCATTTGCCACTGCTCTGTCCACCTGACCAGTCCATTGATATCCTCCTACAGTTTAAGGCTATCCTCCTCACTATTTACCACCCTGCCAATTTTCGTGTCATCCGCAAACTTCTTGATCATGCCCCCTACATTTAAGTCCAAATCATTTATGTACACCACAGACAGCAAGGGTCCCAGCACCGAGCCCTGCAGAACCCTACTGGAAACAGATTTCCAATCACAGAAACATTCCTATACTGTCACCCTCTGCTTCCTGCCTCTCAGCCAATTTTGGCCAATGTGCCACTTTGCCTTGGATCCCATGGGCTCTCACTTTCTGCCATGAGGAACTTTATCAAAAGCCTTGCTAAAATCTATGTAGACCACATCAAAGGCATAACCCTCATCAACACTCCTGTTTACCTCCTCCAATAATTCCATCAAATTTGTCAAACACGGCCTTCCCTTGACAGTAGTGAGGAAGCGTGCACTGTCGAGGAGGACTACTGGAGAAGTGCCACAATGTTGGAGGGGTGATACTGAAGGAGCACTGTACTGTCAAGGGGCAGCACTGAGGGAGTGCTGCACTGTTGGAAAGCAGTAACCAAGGGAGCGCTGCACTGTCAGAGGGTCAGTACTGAGGGAGCACAGCACTGTCGGAGAGTCAGTGCTGAAGGAATGCTTCGCTGTCATAGGGTCAGCTATCAGGGGGGCCATTTTGGTTGTTAAATGAAAGCTTTGCCCTCTCGATTGATGTCAAAGATCCCATAGCACTTTATGAAGAAGAGCAGGAATTCACTCAGTGTTCTCACCCACATTTATCCCCCATCCAACCGAATGGTTGGATTATAGAATGGTTACAGCACAGAAGGAGGCCATTCAGCCCATTGTGTCTATGCTGGCTCTCTGAAGGAACAATTCACCTAGTGCCATTCTGCCACCTTCTCCTTGTAGGGAAATCTAGAACTAAGGGAAATAGTTTAAAAGCAAGAGATCTCCCATTTAGGACAGAGATGAGGAGGAATTCCTTCTCTCAGAGGGTGGTCAGCCTTTGGAATCCTCCTCCCCAAAGAACAGTAGAGGATATGGGTCATTCATTATATTCAAAGCTGAGATTTTTGATCTACAAGGTGGGGTCAAGGGTTATGGGAGCCAGGCAGGGAAGTGAAGTTGAGGCCACGATCAGATCAGCCATGATGTTATTGAATGGTGGTGCAGGCTCAAGGGGCTGAATGCTTTACTCCTGTTCCTAATTCCTGTGATATGATCTTATTGTCTTATCAAAGAAGTCACAGAAATGTGAGTTTGTTCACTCATTTGGAGTTCAGTATTTCAAGTTCAATATTTTACATCAGGTTTTTGAGCAGCACCACCATCGCCTTAGTGTGAAACAGATTCCACATCTGCCATCTTTGCATTCTCTCAATTGGATTGCCAAAGTATGGGCACATTCAGGCAATGAACCTGCACTCAGTGAAGTTATTTCTACTTGAAACAAGATGAAGATTGGGAAAAATCATTGAATTTAGACCTTTTATAAACACCTGAGAAAGAACAGGAGAGAGGAATTTTCAACCCAGGGGTTAATAGTTACTATTCTGACTCCCTATATCAACTGATGACACATAAATTCTATGAATTACTGTAATAAATAGCTAAGTCTGTTAGTCTATCCAATTGGTATTTAATCCGAGTTCCTCCAATTGTGAAAAGCTCAGTTTATAATGTTCCGCCCTATGATTGTGTGTAGCAGTAGTGAATACGGCATTACACAATATATCAAACAAAGTTGTTTTTATTCTGTTATAAGATTGTAACAAGCTTCCTCTCCTCTCACCATCCTGCATTGTCAGGAGACAATTATCCAACTGATTAATTAAAAACAACATTTGGTTCAAAAGCCAACTCTTCAATCATGTTTTCCGGCTATAACATTATTAATATTGGGATAATTGCACACTTGGGATTAAATATATTTAAAAGCAACTAACTAACATAAATCATATTCTAAAAGAAGTCAGTGACAAGTTACCTTTGTGCATTTTATTGAGCTCCGCATTCTGAACTCACGCTCTGGTAATATATTTCAATTTAGTTATATAGTTTTATATTGTAATTCCATAATAATGGTGATTGGTTTGCAGCCATGGCTCAGCGGGTGGCACTCTCACCTCTGAGTCAGAAGGTTGTGGGTTCAAGTCCCCCTCCCGGACTTGAGCACAAAAAATCAAAGTTGTCAGTGCAGCACTGAGGGAGTGCTGCATTGTTGGAGGTGCCATATTTCAGGTGAAGCATTAAGCCAAGTTCCTTTCTACACTCTCAGGTGGATGTAAAGGATCCCATGGCATTATTTTGAAGAGTAGGGAAGTTCTCCCTGATGTTCTGGCATATGTTTTTCCCTTAATCAACATCACAAAAGAACAGATTATCTGGTATTGCTGTTTGCAGGAGTTTGCTGTGTGCAAATTGGCTAATACATTTCCTACAGTGACTATACTTTAAAAGTATTCCATTGGCTGTAGCTTTAGGACATCCAGAAATTGTGAAAAACTCGATAGAAATGCAAACCTTTCTTCTGTTATCAATTGTCAAAGTATTAGACCACTGGAGGTGTGTTAGCTAGGGTAGTTGCACAATTGGAGCAGGGCTCTTAATGTGAAATTATCCACCACAAATGATGTACCATCTGAAATTGTCCTGTTCTTTTACTGCCTCACTCATGGCCACTCCTGGCTGCTGTTCATGGGCATCGACACTGCTGTACAGTGTGGGTAGGAAAAATGCTGAGATTAGGAATTCATGATCAGACTAAACTGGCTTTTTGAGTTTATGGGAGGTGGGAGCGATTGGGTAGAGAATAAATGGGAATTAAAATGTGAATTAACGGGTCAGAAAAAGAGTGCCTCTGTGAATGGGGTGGAGAGGGTGTGGGGAGGGTGGGGGAACAGTATTACTAAATATTTTTAAAACAATTAGCATTCAATAAAAACAATCAAGTTTAATTAGCAACTGCTCTGCAAGAAATTTTTGCCAGAATCTTTTACAACTCTCCTGTGTGCAGTTCCGAATAAACCTGTATTTGATTAATATAGAATAAGAATAAGTAATCATAATGATTAAAACACAGATGTGTTTCATAGCGTAGAAAACCCAGGTTTCTCATTCACACAAGATAGCTGACGTGCTGAATAATTAATAACTTGCTCTTTCTGAGACTGGAAACTGGCCACTGGGAACATCAACTAGAGGTCAAGAATGAAGGTTCCCCAAACCATAAGATAACACACTGAGTGTGTACAAGGTAAAACACACAGAGTGATGGCACCAGGTTAGGTCACTGCCTAATGCCCCTTTCTAATGGTCTGTTGGAGAGTTCCTTCAATACAAATTAATCATCATGTCATTTCCCCCTTTCCATGGCTAAAATGATTCAGCTGTCTGGTGTGAACACAGTGACATCAAAGCATACTTCACTCCCACAATCAGCATGTGAAGGACTTAATCGACAGAATCTTTAACAGAAGCTGACAGTGTGGGATCCATTTATATAAACACTTATGCGGACTTGTGCTCAATGTGGCAATTTCTAAAACAGTGAGCTCAGTATACTTTGCAAATTCCAGCCTGATCTAGTATGGTCACCTTTAGAACTGTGTTTATCACTTAATGTGCTCAAATTAGAGGTAATTAGCCAAAAGGTGAAAGTTTATAATGCAGTGTTAGATACAGATATACAACAGTTTAACACTGTGAATCATATGTTGCCGAATGATATATTTACACACAAGTGGCATCTCTGACATGCCTATAATGTAAAGCAGAACTGTACCTATGCAAAACAGAAAGACTTGCACTTAAATAGCACCTTTCATGACCCCAGGAAGTCCCAAAACACCTTATAGCCAAGAAAGTGCTTTTAAAGTGTAGTCACTGTTGTAACGCCCCAGCCAATTTGCACACAGCAAGCTCCCAAAAAAACAGCAATGTGATAATGACCCGATAATCTATTTTAGTGATGTTAGTTGAGGAATAAATATTGGCCAGGACACAAGGAAGGATTACTCCAGCTCTTCTTCAAAATAGTATCACTGGATCATGTTAATGCCCTTTCCAAAGGATAGCACTTCTGACATGCAGCACTCTCTCAGTGCTACACTAGAGTGTCAACTGGGATTATTTGCTCAATTTTATGGAGTGGGATTTGAACCCAGAACCTCAGTTGCAGTACCAATAATTAGTACCCTTTATGAAGAATAATGAACACTTTTTCTCCCCAAATTACTGTGAAACACATCTTAATTATTACCTATACAGAGATACCATGACCCCAATATTTGCTAAAGTGTGTATTCAGAACTTTAACCTGTTTTACCTTTTCTTTCTAAAACCAAAGCTAAATACATCAGGGGGAGAATTTTCTCCCCGTTGGGCAGGTTGGGCGGGGGTGGGAGCCATTTTACGTGGGCGGGCCAATTAAGGCGTGACATGCACCCGGAAGCGGTCAGTGATAGCTGTGCAGGTGGGGGGAGGTGGGCACGCGCACGAAAGAGCGCAGAAATCCCCTTCAGGCACGGGGCTGCCTCAGGGAGTTTACGAAAAGTCATAAAAATGTGAAAAATAAAAAAATAAAATTATTCAGACATGTCCCCTCATGGGACATTGTCACGTAAAGTGGGACATGTTTATGAATTTACATGAAACATTTTATTAAATTAATAAACGCTTCATGAAACCTCATTCCGCCCGTGGTTGAGGTTCCATGAAAAATGCAAAGGCCGCTTTGGCTCATTGCCTACCCGCCAACCTTAAGGTTAGATGGGCAGCCCTAGCAAGTGCCTCAATTATTTGATTAATGGCCTTAATAGGCCTTTGACAGTTTGGCAGGTGCGCAGTCGACTCCAGTGCACACCCGCCGAACTGAAGATCGGAATGATGCCAAGTGTCGTTGGGACGCACGCCCGATGTCACTGTGCGTCACATTACACGTCGGCGTGAGGGGCCCACGCCCCCTGCATGCCAAACCGAAGTTTCAGGCCCAGATGCTGGAAATCTGAAACCAAAACAGAAAATACCGGAAATAGTAAGCAGGTCTTGCAGCAGCTATGGAGAGAGAAAAGCCGAGTTAATGAACCTTTCTTCAGAAGAAAGGTCCTTGACTTTGAGCCCACGGTCTTACGGCCAATCAGAGGCAAACCTAGACTCAATGCAAAAAAATACAAATCACTGGAAAATGGCATTTCCAGATTTAGGAATTGATGTTGAAACTTCCGACAATCTTCAAGCTCTAAACTGCCTCTCTATGTGCTCCAGCTTCATCTGATCTTGGCAGTAAGCCTACATTATATTGGTTATTTTAACTTATCCCTTACGCACTGAGAGTGTGAATTCCAGTAATTTAGTGCCATAATTGTCCCCACATAGCGATGTTCAAGTCAGCTGCACGGGATTTGGGCAGGCGAAGTGGAGGAAAGGCCAAATCTCAATCTCAAATTTCGGTGGATTTTTTTTGAGGCCGGAATGCCAACAATAATACCTTTCATCCAAGGCACAGAAACCAGTGCCCGGGCCCCAAAATGGTGCAGGATTCTGAGAGCACAGTGACTGTCAGAGCTGTCAAATCCTGGAAGGCGATTTTAAGATAAAAGTTTTAAACCTGACCTCTTGCCTCATTCAGAACTGAAACATGGCGGAAAGCCGCACCTAGGGGGCTATCAGGGATGGGGCTGAGTGGCTTCAATTCACTCTTCTACCTTCCCTTTTATCCTTTCGCTTTTCCATCCTTCTCATCTCTTCCAGTTTACCTTTATTTTTCTCTCTTTCTTAAAGAGCTTGCCTGGCTCTGAAATTCATGAGTGTTTCTAACTGCACAATTTGACTCACTATTTTGAAGTTGTCATAGCAACAGCAACTCGAATTTATATAGCACCTTTAAGGTAGTAAAACGTCCCAAGATGCTTCACAAAAGTGTTACCAAACATTTGACATGGAACTTTTAAGACAGATGATGATCAGGTGTAGGTTTTAAGGAACATCTTCAAAGGGGGAAAGAGAGGTCAGAAATTGAGAGGTTTAGGAAGGGGATCCAGAGCTCAGGGACTTGGCCGCTTGAAGGTACAGCCGGAACAATAAACTCGCAGATGCTCGAGGCCAGACTTGGGAGAAGTGCAGAGATCTCGTAGGGTTGTGAGGCTGGAGTTACAGAGATAGGGAGGGGTGAGGCTATGGAGGAATTTGAAAAGAAGGTTGAAGTTTTAAAATTGAGGTATTATTTTAACCAGGAGCCAATATAGTCAGAGAGTACAGGGTGAACAAAATTTGATGCAAGTTAGGACAATCGCAGCACCACTGCCACACTGACTATTCAAATAATCAACACAAATTTTAAAAATTCAAATGCTTGGGAAAACTATTACAGAGTCACTCAATGAGAATAGTTTAAAGCAAACATTGACATCATTCGATAAAAGCAGGGTCATTCTAACCTCAGATAGACACTGCCAAATACAGAGTAAGCAAATGCCAACTCCTGGAGAGTGGAGAGTGTGACAAATGTCATTCTCTTAAAGCACCACTAAAGAACGCTGACTTCCATTAGTCTCTGAATAACTTAACAACAGAAAAGATCTTCTAACCCATCAGGGTTGCAAAGAGATGAATACATTTGAGGAGTCCATGAAAATAACACAAAGAAGAAAGTTGATATTTGCTTTGTGTGTTATTGTTGCAAAGGGTTCAAAGGTTCCTGAGGTGGAAATGAGGGTAAACAAACCAAATAGTGGGGGGTGGGAGGTTGATGATTCTTTACTGTGAACATTTAAAGCTTAAAAATGTCTTTGCCCCAGGGCAATCCAAAATATTAAGCATATAATTAAAGAATCCTGCTGTGTTCAGGATGCCACTTAACACTGTAAATAGCTGAATATCAAGCATATGTAAGCAAGAGCCATCCTGGTTAGTTTTATGCTGTACAGGGAACCACAGGCCCTACTGGTTTACCAGCTGACCCGCTGACAAGCTTTATTTCACAAGAGATCCTGCTTATTCCCAAGAGTCTGTTAGATAGGAAACAGTATGCAAATATTAGACCTAAAGGTAAAGGGCAAACAATCTCCTGCTAGGCCAATTGCTTCCAGTGAAGTTTTCTGTTTTCCTTTCCTTCACTCCTTCCTTTTGGGAATCATTAATAGGTCCCAGCGGCCACATTACATTGATGCCCAATCATTCGCATAGGTCTCCCTATATTGTCACAACATTTACACTTGGGATGCAAGTATGTGAAGCTTTAGTAGGCTCCAATAAGGCTGCACCTTAAACAAGGAATAGCAACATGTACTTACAAAAGTTGTAAATTACCCCTGTTATTTTTTTAATATTTGGTGAACTGTGTTACTTAAGGTGAGCCTTGTCAGTTCTGGGCAGTGGAACATTTTGCCTCTAGTTTGTATATCAACCCGAGCCAGGTCTGGTTGTGCAGCTACACTTTCCTCCTTTGTCCCAAAGTGCCGAATTCCCAGGTGCACCTTCCTCATGGCCTCAGGGGGAAACCAACAATTTGATGCTTTGGTTGGGAAATTACAGTTTTACGCTGTAGACGATTAAAGCAAACACACTTTTAATCCGATTTCTCTAATCTGAATCAAACTCATATCTATGACTGAGATAAAAGCAAAATACTGCGGATGCTGGAAATCCAAAACAAAAACAAAAATAGCTGGAAAAACTCAGCAGGTCTGACAGCATCTGTGGAGAGGAAGGCAGAGTTAATGCTTCGAGTCCATATGACTCTTCATCAGAACTAAAGAGAAATAGAAATGTGGTGAAATATAAGCTGGTTGAGGGGGACAGGTGGAGCTGGATAAAGGGCCAGTGATAGGTGGAGGCAAAGAAGAGATTGCCAAAGATGTCATAGACAAAAGGATCACCACCGTCACCACCCCTTTGTCCTTTCGTCTATGACATCTTTGGCAATCTCTTCTTTGCCTCCACCTATCACTGGCCCTTTATCCAGCTCCACCTGTCCCACCCCCTCAACCAGCTCATATTTCACCACATTTCTATTTTTCTTTAGTTCTGATGAAGAGTCATACGGACTCGAAACGTTAACTCTGCCTTCCTCTCTGCAGATGCTGTCAGACCTGCTGAGTTTTTCCAGCAATTTTTGTTTTTGTTTCATATCTATGATGAATGGTTGGTGTTCTAAATCATTGCAAGCCTTGTACTCCCTACATTCTATCGAATTAATGATCACAGTGCAGCCATGGTATGACATTCTAGATTTAACCACATTATATTTCTACACATTGCATTATGTGGAGGATTTTTTTCTTGATCACAGTGTTAAGTGATGGAAAACTAAACAATTCTAAGTCAGATAGTGCTTCATTCAACAACACGCTCCAATTCTAATATCCCTTATGACAACGATTTCAGAATTTGATTTACCATTAAATAAATCACCAGAAAATGAAGGGGTGTGGTGGGGAGAAGGGAATGAGGGGATTTCTCAAATTGTGTACACTGACCCCCTCCATCCATTGCTCAGATCCACACACCCATAAGCTTTGAAAAGGGAGAAGGGTCTCACAAAATGTACCCTCCTGTGTCTCAGTACACAGCTTGCTTCACATTAACCTTTTAACGTGACATACGGTGATGGATGGGTAAGGTTGGTTTTGCACTGATGCCACTCTTTCTTTCTCCTTGCCTTATGCTGATTCAGATAGTTTTGTAATAAGTTCAAGCAGTAGCTATGAAAGTTGGAATGAAATGGAATATCACTAGTAATTGAATTTAAGCTCCTAAATAGTCAAATTAGAATCTGCTACAAATAAACGATTTAATGAGTGCCTGGATATTTAACTATAAATCATATCCCCAGGGGGCTCAGTACTGAGAGTTATAAGGCTTTTGTGATTTCATTAAACATGCGTTTGCATTTCAGTTGAAATTATTAAATCTATGGTCTGAATTTTTGTGCAGATTGAGTGACTCGCTGTCTTTGCAAAAAATGGCACTGTAGCCCCGAATCTGCAAATGTAGCCACTGAACCCAGCCCCTAGTAGTTTCACAGTGGGAGAAACATCTGTGGTTCATGGAGGCAATTGCCCATGTTAAAGTGCAGCTGCCTTCAGCCTGATCTGATTTCCACAAAGAGGGAGTAGGAAATACAACTTGTGCACATTAGACCTGGTAGGGGAAGGTGCGAACTTAATGGAGTTCTTTGGAACCTTTTGGATACGTAAGATATGCTTTTAAATATGGTCCTGGGACACCTTTCAGGAGGTCAGGTACCTTTTAGGGTAGGCACGATTCCCTTTGGTAGAGGTCAAATGCTCTTCTGGGATTGCTAAAAGTATATATGAATGTGGGAAAAAATTGGATAAGCTCATTGGAACTGTCAAAGGGAGCTGTCAAGCTATTCAAATCTTCTGCCCTTTAAGTATTTGGGGGAAAAAATCAATGCTTGCTATTTCACTCTGAATGTTGACATGAGGGTTACCATTACAGGATGAGTGTTGCACGACTGATTTCACAACCTACCATTGTCACAGTGAGGTCCTGTCAGTTCACAGTTTGTTTGACAGCTCCAAGTGTCCGTAAAGACTTTGGCTGGGATTTTCCAGCCTCGTTGTGGCAGGACCCGCCACGGGAGATTTGGCGGCTCAGCCAAAAGTACACTGATTTTCGGCAGGACCGGACGATCCGGTGGTGGATGGGGCTGGGAAATCCGACCGTTTGAATTGGTTCTATGAATACAAATGTTTGTTCTTATAAGGGATTAAAGGAAGCTAAATGTAGTGAATGGAATTTTATCAATGAGAGTGTCTTTTTTAAATACTGAATTCATTGATAGACACTTAAGAACTTTAGTTAATCTCAGCATGGGTCCTGAGGTCTGCTCATGGACACTGGGTGAGTTGACATGGAGAATGTAGGGGCAAAGGGTGGTGGGGTGGGTGCCTGGATTGGGATGAGTTGGCACTAAGTTAGCATAGGGGCTGTAAAGGGCCATGGGAGTTGGGTGGAAGGATGTAGGTTTGTATGGAGGGTCAAGAGGGTGTGTGGGGGCATGAGATGGCATGGGTTGTCATGGATGCAGCATGGGTAGTGTGCTGGGAGGGGGCGGTGAGGGGTTTGAGGGGTGAGTGCTGGAGGGCTGTTTTTTACTTCATTCTTTTTTCTACAGCTTGGATAAAATGCTGGAAGGGCGAGGTGGGCCATTCGCCCAGCCTGGTCCTGCACCCAAAAGCCCCTGTGGCTGCTTTTGAAATCTTCATGGAGATGGCAGGTATGAGTCCCATAAACCCTGCTCTCCCCACGCCCCCCCCACCCGCCCCCTTCACTTCATAACGAAAATCCAAACATCTGGGGCACTTTTTCAGGAGTCAGGTTTGCAGAGCTGGGAGTTCCCCTAATGCTGTGCACCTGATACAAGAGCAAAAATTCAGGGCTACGTTTGAGAAACTTTCTTTACACCAATAAACAACTCTACATTTCAAAGAAAAACCGAAGCTGTGGGATGTGTTTTTATTCATAAACTTTTCATATCAAAAGGCGGCAGGACCAAAATTCAGAATTATAGGTCATCCGTAGTCATCAAATCACCCCACAAGAAATAGTGTCATGTAACCAAATTTTATTCACTCAGTGATAGCTTAATTAAGATTTCTTGTACTGTAACCAGTTGATAAAGGACAATGTCACATTGCTGGGTCAGTGTGGAGCTGCTTTGGTTAATCTTACCAGTTGTTAATTGTCCCTTGAGGGTAATGTTGAGGATAGTGACAGACCCATTCTGACCAGCTCATTTCAGCAGCTTCCTTTCCTAAGCAGGTTAAATAATGCCTTCCTTGTTTAGAAGATTATATAGTAAAGTGGTTCAGTCACAATACTTCACAAACAAGTTAATAAAAACACAACCCACTTGAAATTCACAAACTTCAGGGCATTTGACATTCAACTGAGAAAATAACAGCTTCATACACTGAGTGTGACCCTCATCGGAACCTAACAGGAGACTGATCAGATTCACAATTTCACCATTAGTGGCCGTGCTTTCACCCATGCCTTAACCCTTTCCTTGAGGAAAGATATCAGCTCCGACGATGTGGAATCCGTATGGGTAGAGCTGAGAAACACTAAGCGGCAAAAAACGTTAGTGGGGGTTGTATGTAGACCCCCAAACTGTAACGGTGATGTTGGTATTGGCATTAAACAGGAAATTAGAGACACATGCAATAAAGGAACATCTGTAATTATGGGTGATTTTAATCTGCATATAAATTGGGCAAATCAAATTAGTAACAATACCTTAGAGGAGGAATTCCTGGAGTGTATACGGGATGTTTTTCTGGATCAATACATTGAGGAACCAACTAGAGAACAGGCCATCCTTGACTGGGTATTGTGTAATGAGAAAGAAATAATTGGCAATCTAGTTGTGTGAGGCCCCTTGGGGATGAGCGACCATAATATGATAGAATTCTTCATCAAGATAGAGAGTGACATAGTTGACTCTGAGACTAGGGTCCTGAATCTTAATAAAGGAAACTACAATGGGATGAGGTACGAGTTGGCTATGATGGATTGGGAAACGTTACTTAAAGGGATGATGGTGGATAGGCAATGGCAAATGTTCAAAGAGCGCATGGGTGAACTGCAACAATTGTTTATTCCTGTCTGGCGCAAAAGTAAAACAGGAAAGGTGGCTAAATCATAGCTTACAAGGGAAATTAGAGATAGTATTAGATCCAAGGAAGAGGCATACAAATTGGCCAGAAAAAAACAACAGACCTGAGGATTAGGAGCACTTTAGAATTCAGCAAAGGAGGACCAAGGGATTGATTAAAAAGGGGAAAATAGAGTACAAGAGTAAGCTTGTGGGGAATATAAAAGCTGACTGTAAAAGTTTCTATAGGTATGTGAAGAGAAAAAGATTGGTGAAGACAAATGTAGGTCCCTTACAGTCAGAAACAGGGGAATTTATAATGGGGAACAAAGAAATGGCTGACCAACTAAATACATACTTTGGATCTGTCTTCACAAAGGAGGACACAGATAACATACCAGAAATGTTGGGGAACACAGGGTTTAGTGAGAGGGAGGAACTGAAAGAAATCAGTATTAGTAGGGAAATCCCCAAGGCCTGATAATCTACATCCCAGAGTACTTAAGCAAATGGCCCTAGAAATAGTGGATGCATTGGTGGTCATCTTCCAAGATTTTATAGACTTTGCAACAGTTCCTACAGATTGGAGGGTAGCTAATGGAACCCCGCTATTTAAAAAGGGAGGTAGAGAGAAAACAGGGAATTATAGACCAGTCAGCCTGACATCAGTAGTGGGGAAAATTCTAGAGCCCATTATAAACAATTTAATAGTTGAGCACTTGGAAAACAGTGGCAGAATCGGACAGAGGCAGCATGGATTTACAAAAGGGAAATTATGCTTGACAAATCTACTGGAATTTTTCGAGGATGTAACTAGTAGAGTTGATGAGGGGGAGCCAGTGGATGTGGTTTATTTGGACTTTCAGAAGGCTTTCGACAAAGTCCCACATAAGAGATTAGCGTGTAAAATTAAAGCGCATGGGATTGGGGGTAATGTAGGGAGATGGAAAGAAAGCTGGTTGGCAAACAGGAAACAAAGAGTAGGAATAAACGGATCTTTTTCCGAATGGCAGGCAGTGACTAGTGGGGTACCGCAGGGATCGGTGCTGGGACCCCAGCTATTCACAATATATATTAATGATTTAGATGAGGAAACTAAATGTAATATCTCCAAATTTGCAGATGACACTAAGCTGGGTGGGAGGGTGATCTGTGAGGAGGATGCAGAGATGCTTCAGTGTGATTTGGACAAGCTGAGTGAGTGGGCAAATGCATGGCAGATGCAGTATAATGTGGAAAAATTTGAGGTTATCCACTTTGGTAGCAAAAACAGGAAGGCAGATTATTATCTGAATGGCTATAAATTGAGAGAGGGGAATGTGCAACAAGACCTGGGTGTCTTCATACACCAGTGGCTGAAGGTAAGCGTGCAGGTGCAGCAGGCGGTAAAGAAGGCAAATGGTTTCTTGGCCTTCACAGCGAGAGGATTCGAGTACAGGAGCAGGGATGTCTTGCTGCAATTATACTGGGCCTTGGTGTGACCACACCTGGAATATTGTGCGCAGTTTTGGTCTCCTTATCTGAGGAAGGATGTTCTTGCTATAGAGGGAGTGCAGTGAAGGTTTACCAGACTGATTCCTGGGATGGCGGGAGTGACACATAAGGAGAGATTGAGTCAGTTAGGATTATATTTGCTGGAGTTCAGAAGAATGAGGGAGAACCTCATAGAAACCTATAAAATTCTAACAAGGCTAGACAGGTTAGATGCAGGAAGGATGTTCCCGATGGTGGGGGAGTCCAGAACCAGGGGTCACAGTCTGAGGCTATGGGGTAGACCATTTAAGACTGAGATGAGGAGAAATTTCTTCACCCAGAGAGTGGTGAGCCTGTGGAATTCGCTACCACAGAAAGTAGTTGAAGCCAAAACATTGTATATTTTCAAGAAGGAGTTAGATATAGCTCTTGGGGTGAAAGGGATCAAAGGATATGGGAAGAAAGCAGGAGCTGGCTATTGAGTTGGATGATCAGCCATGATCATAATGAACAGCAGAGCAGGCTCGAAGGGCCGAATGGCCTACTCCTGCTCCTATTTTCTATGTTTCTATGACCCAAACTCTGGAATTCCCTCCCTAAATCTATCTGCCTCTCCTCCTTCTTAGATACTTATTAAAGCCTGTCGCTTTGACCAAGCTTATGGCCACCTGTGCTGATAGCTTCTCCTGTGGCTCTGTGTTTTTTGGTTAACACATGTGTAAAGCAGCTGGGAGTTAATGATTCTGCTACGTTAATGATTCTCTCTCCTCCTATGTGTCATTATTGTTGGTAATGAAGAGTTTCACTGAAGCAGGACTTTTCCTTATTTACAAGGATAAATGGTCCTTGCTCCACATTCTGCCTCTGCAACCTTCAGTTGCCATACAAATCTGCTTACATATTCCACTATCTCTGATTCCAGCCTATTGTTCATCCTCCTTCCTCTACGCCAATGCCAGTGGTGCAACTTTCAGCCACATGCACCCCCTGCACTTTGGAACCCTCTCCATTATGCTCACCATCTTATACCCTTCTTGTCCACCGCCAAAGTCTCTGCAAAACCTCCCCTCTTCAACCACTGCTTTTATCTAACCACTGCTCAGTGTTAATTTTCTTGGGAAGTATCACTGGGCATTTTTCTGTGTTAAGGGAGCTTTCCAAGTCGAAGTTATATTGATTATTAATATTCCAGATGCAGACTGACTTGCTATGCATTTCCTGCATTTCCTGGTTGTTTTCTTTTTCTTTCTCTTGGTCATAACTTAACTCCATGGGAAAAGATGTTGAGATCCCACAATCTCTCCAAAGTTACCATGCTGTAATGGTTTGCCAATCATATGGATGCTTTATGGACCGTTTTATTGAATTAGCTTTTTCTCTGAACACAACCCTTATATAAAACAGATTTTAAGACGCTTATCCCTTTCAAGGTTTTGGTCTTTAAAGCAAATATTAAATTATTCTGCTAATATTTCTGTCTTATCCTCAACTTTTTCTTAAAATAATATTTATTGAAAGCCCTACATCTGACTTTTGGTTTAGGCTGCCACATTGCTCCATATGACGTTGTAATGCTTTACGATTTAGTTTGTTAAAGCGATGGAATCCATATACTCCCTGGAGTTTTTATCATTGTAATCTATACTGTGTAGGTGGACAAAAATGTTAACCACTTCAGGAGATGCATGGTTAGCGTGTTAACATTTCTACACTGTATACAATAAGCCAGTCAATTATCAATTTTCTTCTGACCTCTCCTAGCCCTCCATCCTCCAAAGTGATTGTCATTTAAAATATCATATCACCTGTATCAACGAATGTGTTCATGTATTAATGTAGAATATTGAAGCATTACTGAAGAATACCTGAACATTATTGAAGAATTAAAACAAAAATACCTGGAAAAACTCAGCAGGTTGGATTTCCAGCATCCGCAGTTTTTTTGCTTTTACATTATTGAAGAATGTTGGACCACCAATGAAACATACTGATGGAGAATTTTGATACACATCAGAAGACAACACTAAGGCATTAATGAAGATTCTGAAATATCACCAGAGAATGTTACTGGAGAAAGATTATTAGAAACTCCTGAAATATTATTGGAAAATGGAAATGTGTCACGAGTGTCATTAAATAAATAATGAAAATTATATTCCAGAATCTGTAATACTTGGTTTTGATTGTCTCACAAAATTCTAGAGATTATTTTGCAGAATTACTACTGGGAACCTCGTTTTAATGGTAAAGACGTAAATCTAAGAACTGGAAGAACTGGTCTTTTTTTGCTTGCTGTACTGTTGTACCCGGTTGATTGAACTATCAGTTAATGGAAGTGGAGAAAGGTTAATTTTCTATAAAAACAAAGTGGATTTTGGGAAAGTTCTGTTTTCTGAATCCTTTATTTAATAATGAGCGACATTCTTCTGTTTCTGCAACATCGAATGGATCTGAATTCCACTAGCAAATCGTCAATTGTTGCATTTAAATTCAGCAATTGGTAACAGCTCTGACCTTTGTTACAGCATTGAAGTTCAAAATGATCTACTGAATAAGACAGCAGTTCCCTGGCTATTAATCATGGCAGGCTTACTAGTCTGCACCAGTCATGCTTACAGTTTGTTTAAAGACAAAAGATGTTTATCATGCTATGAAAGGTTTTAACTTGATAGAACAAAAACTAAGAACCATTATATAGATGTACCTTCAAACATTCTTCTTTTTGTCTGTAAACATTGGAAAACCAAGTAAAAATGCTGCCCAAACATAATAATCAGTCTGCAGCCTTGTGTCTCTCAATGTCTTTTGAAGGACAGTATTTAGTTTGCGTGACACACTGTCCAATTCAGCCTTGGGTAAATTTTCTTTTAATTTAAACGTTGACTGTCCTGGTCCTTCTGGAGAATCCAGGTAACTTTGATGTCACAGCACCGGTCTTTGTGCTAGCATTCTTTCTAACAACTTTCAGGTGTTTCTGCATCAGGAGAATGGCCTGTTCCCGTCAGCAGCAAAAGATGAATGTGATGCTGGGGTGAAGTTCACCAATTTCTTTAGGCACTTTTTGTTGTTCATTTCTCCTGCCTCTCAACCCCACTCTCTGCCGAATTTGCTGTGAAAATTGGTTCGAGTTGCTATTTTATCTTAATTATTATTTGTGATTGTACAGGTAGCACGAAGCCAAAACTGACAAGAAGCTTAGGGCGGTTTTACAAGTTTTCGCCATTCAGTAGCCTTGGGGTCAGCAAGGGTCAAGAGCCTGGAAAGTACTCCTGGTAACCCTTTAGGAAACCAGCAGCCATTCAGTGAATGTGTGGTGGCCTCAACTGCCCCACACAGAGGAGGGTTGACCCTGAGTCCCCAGGTACTGCAAACCTTCCCACCCCAAACAGTGAGCTTGTGGCAGTGATGTCCGAGCAGATTTTATGCTGAGTAATAGGGAAGGAGTTTCTTAGAGGAAGCAGCTCATTTCCTTTCTGTTCACAAAGGCAGGGTCAGCTCTGGAGATGGTTGGCTGTCTTTTTTTATTATTCATTCATAGGATATGGGCTTCATTGGTTAGGCCCATCCCTATTTGCCCTTGTTCAGAGGGCACTTAAGAGTTAGCCACATTGGAGTCATGCGTAGGCCAGGCCAGGTAAGGATGGCAGGTTTCCTTCCCTAAAGGACATTAGTGAGCAAGATCTGAGCATTTTGTTATACAGTGAAATTACGATGAGTCAAACTCGGATGACATGAAATTCCAGATTGGTTGAAGCCATCAACCAATCCTGCCAGCAGAATAGCAAATCCCATAGAATGAAGCCTGCAAGAAGCCAAGATTCGGCACTGGTAAGTCCGGATTAGCCGAACTTATTTAAGCTTCTCATATGACCACACTGGCCAGAGTGGAATTAGGTCACACAAGTGAGAAATCATGGAGCACTGGGCAAGCCATCAGTTAACATCGAGATCTCCCTGTGAAAGGATGGGGCAAAGGCTGTGAGTATGGGTAAACCTGCGAGAAAGTTAAAAGGGTTGTCGATTGGAGAGAAGGTGAAGTTGATGCAGCAAGTGGAAAACTGTAGCATGAAATGGAAAGTGGACATCGCCAAGGAGTGGGAGATTCCACCATCAAGTTTGTCCATATTATGAAACACAAGGCGAACATCTTGAAACAGCTCAACCAGCAGAGATTCTCTCCAGCAAGGAAGAGGAAGAGAACGGCTGCCTATCACGACATTGAAGAAACTCTGTTAATGTGGTTCAAGGCAGCTGAAGCAGAGAATGTTCCTATCTCCAGTCCAATCCTGCAGGGAAGGGGAGTCACTCTGGCAAAGAAGCAGGTCACATGGAATTCACCTGCAGTGATGGACGGCTGGACCAATTCGAGACCAGGCACGGCATAGTCTTCCACGCAGTAAGCAGTGAGGATGCAGCAGTTATAACAGCAATGACAAATCATTGGCTCCAAAATGGTTGCACCCACATCTTGAACGAATATACTGCACCAAGAGACATTTTTAATGTGAATGAAACTGGACTCTTTTACTGTCTTTTGCCAGGCTGGTCTTTGATATTTAAAGGTGAAACATATAATGGTGAAAAGCAGAGCAGGGAATGCGTCACTGCTATGGTCTGTGCCAACATGGATGGCACTGAAAAGCTGCCACTACTTGTGACAGGAAAGTCCAAGAAGCCACATTGCTCTTGGGATGTCAAGGCACTACCCGCACAGTACGAAGTTAATAAAACCGCCTGGCTGACCTCCAGAATTTTTGAGGTGTGGATCAGGAAAGTGGATAAAACTTATCAGTGAAAGAAAAGGAAGATTGTCATCATTACAATTGCCTCGTACACCCTGACATTGTTACCCTCAAGAGTGTCAAGCTGATATTCTTGCCTCCCAGCACCTCAGCCAAGCTCCAGCCAATGGATCAGAGGGCGACTAGGAACCTGAAAGCCCATTAGCGACAGCAGCTGATCTCACAGGTTATCAAGGCCATCAATAAGAAGCAGGAGTTCAATTCAACTGTACTGGAGGCCAAGTTCATGATGAAGGAGGAGTGGGAGATGGGAAGCCATAATTGCCAACTGCTGCCAACACGCTGGGATCAAACAGGTTACAACTGCACAAGACATCGAGAATGAGAGGGAGCAGGGTGAGGCCAACCAACCCGATGATGAGGCACCTTTGGCTCGCCTGTGGGAGGCCGGCATGAAAATTTCACCAGAGACAACCCATGGAAACTTAGGCAGTGCTGGATGATGCTGTAAACTGCATGGCAGAACTGACAGATGATACAATTGCAGATGTGGTATGTTCTTCAACCGAGGAGTCTGAGGAGGCCAATGATCCTGAAGAATCCGATTAAAACCCACCCGCTCGCCTGCCTGTTTCCCTCACCGATGCTTCAAAGGCCATTGAGATGCTCCAGATTTCACACCGCAGCACAAAAACACAGAGAACGTGTTTGACTACATAGACACAGTGGACTGTACCGTGCACAAAGACAGCACGCTAAGTAGATTATGGGGTATTTCTGGATCTAACTCCTGGTGTTTTGCACTGCTCGGGGCTTTTACAGGGTAAGATGTGAACAAATTGAGTAAAGACATTTTCACACGTTTACTGCTTCACTGTGTTTTCATTTGGCATTTGAATCTCTTGTTTTTGACACAGACCTTGTTTGTAGGCATATCGGGTTACATAGAGACGCTTTCGTGTGGAAGCAGGGCCTCCTCGGCGATCATGAAACTCCGCTTAACATAAATTTGTGGGCAGATCCGCTGGATTTGAGCCATCGGTATTTTCCTGTACTGCCCTCCCTGTTGGGGAGGTGTCAATAGTAAATAATTGCTGCCGACAGATGAGCTTATGTTGGTCCTACTCGGTGCAATACGCAACATCTGCATTGGTCAATTTAATTGTACATTAACCATTTTCACTAACTCCCTGTGGGAACCTACACTAACTGTTGAGAAGACAGTGGTGTATTGATAATGTCACTGGGCTAGTAATCCAGAGGCCCAGAATAATGTTCTGGGGACATGGGTTCAAATCCCACCACGGCAGCTGGTGAAATTTAAATTTAAATAATAAATTAGGAATTGAAAGCTAGTCTCAGTAATTGTGAAACTCACATCGATTGTCATAAAAACCCGTCTGGTTCCCTAATGTCCTTTAGGGAAGGAAATCTGCCGTCCTTACCTGGTCTGGCCTACATGTGACTCCAGACCCATAGCAATGTGGTTGACTCTTAAATGCCTCTGAAATGGCCTGGCAAGCCACTCAGTTGTATCAAACCAACACAAAGTCCATAAGGAATGAAACCAGACAGACCACTCAGCATTGACCTAGGCATCGGAAACGACAATGGCAATCTCAGGCCTGCAAAGTCCTTCTCAGTAACAGCTGGGGGCTTGTGCCAAAATTGGGAGAGCTGTCTCACAGACTAATCAAGCAACAGCCTGACATAGGTGTCAAGGAATCGTACCTTGCAGATAGTGTCCCAGACACTACCATCACCATTCCTGGATATGTCCTGTCCCACCTGCAGGACAGACCCAGCAGAGGTGGTGACACAGTGGTATACAGCCAAGAGGGAGTTGCCCTGGGAGTCCTCAACATCTACTCTGGACCCCATGAAGTCTCATGGCATCAGGTCAAACGTGGGCAAGGAAACCTTCTGCTAATTACAACGTACCACATCATCCTCAGCTGATGAATCAGTGTTCTTCCATTTTGAACACCACTTGGAGGAATCACTGAGGGTGGCAAGGGCACAGAATGTGCTCTGGGTGGTGGGCTACAATGTCCATCATCAAAAGTGGCTCGGTAGCATCACTACTGACCGAGCTGGCCGAGTCCTAAAAGACATAGCTGCTAGACTGGGTCCGCGGCAGGTGATGAGGGAACCAACAAGGGGAAAAAACATACTTGACCTCAACCTCATCAATTTGCCTGCCGCAGATGCATCAGCCCATGACAGTATCGGTAGGAGTGACCACCACATAGTCCTTGTGGAGACCAAGTCCTGTCATCACATTGAGGATACCCCCCCTCCATTGTATTTTGTGGCACTACCACTATGTTAAATGGGATAGATTTCAAACAGATCGAGCAACTCAAGACTGGGCATCCATGAGGCGTTGTGGGCCATCAGCAGCAGCAGAATTGTACTCAACCACAAACGGTAATCTCATGGCCTGGCATAGCCCTCACTCTGCCATTACCGTCAAGCCAAGGAATCAACCCTGGTTCAATGAAGAATGCAGGAGGGCATGCCAGGAGCAGCACCAGGCATACCTAAAAATGAGGTGTCAACCTGGTGAAGCTATAACACAGGACTACTTGTGTGTCAAAAAGCATAAGCAGCAAGTGAAAGACAGAACTAAGTGATTCCACAACCAACAATCAGTTCTAAGCTCTGCAGTCCTGCCACATCCAGTCGTGAATGGTGGTGGACAATTAAACAACTCACTGGAGGAGGAGACTCCACAAATATCCCCATCCTCAATGATGGGGGAGCCCAGCACATCAGTGCAAAAGATAAGGCTGAGGTTTGCTACAATCTTCAGCCAGAAGTGCCGAGTTGATGATCCATCTCGGCCTCCACCAGAGGTCCCCAGCATCACAGATGCCAGTCTTCAGTCAATTTGATTCACTCCACATGAAATCAAGAGACGGCTGAAGGCACTGGATACTGCAAAGGCTATGGGCCCTGACAGCCGCGCCCCTAGCCAAGCTGTTCCAGTACAGCTCTAGCACTGGCATCTACCCGGCAATGTGGAAAATTGCTCAGGTATGTCCTGTAAACAAAAAGCAGGACAAACCCAACCCGGCCAATTACCGCCCCATCAGTCTACTCACAATCATCTGTAAAGTGATGGGAGGGGTCATCAACAATGCGATCAAGCAGCACTAGCTTAGCAATAACCTGCTCACTGATGCTCAGTTTGAGTTCCCCAAGGTCATTCAGCTCTTAAATTCATTACAGCCTTAGTTCAAACATGGGCAAAAGAGCTAAACTCCAGAGTGACTGCCCTTGACATCAAGGCAGCATTTGACCAGATGAATCATCGAGGAGCCCTAGCAAAACTGGAGTCACTGGGAATCAGGGGAAAACTCTCCTCTGGTTGAATTCATACCGAGCACAAAGGAAGATGGTTGTGGTTGTTGGAGGTCAGTCATCTCCACTCCAGGACATCTCTGCAGGAATTCCTCAGGGTAGTGTCCTAGGCGCAACCATCTCCAACTGCTTCATCAATGACCTTCCATCATGAGGTCAGAAGTGGGGGTGTTCGCCGATGATTGCACAATGTTCAGCACCATTCGCAACTCCTCAGATATCGAGGCAGTCTATGAGGAGAATTTTCTCCCTGTTGGGCACGCCAGCTGGGAACGGGCGCGAAGCCAATCGCTGCCCACGTTCGGCTGCGCGTCACCATCTTATGCGGGCGGGCCAATTAAGGTCCGCCCAGCTTGACGCGCACCCGGAAGCGCTCAGCACTACCTGTGGGGAAGGGGGAGGAGGGAGAATTGGGGGTCTCCCTCGCGAAAAAGCGCAGAAATCTCCCTGAGGTACGGAGCTACCGCAGAGAGATTAATTTAATAATAAAACATTGGAAGAAAGAAAATTACTCAGACATGTCCCCTCATATGACATTGTCACATGGGCTGGGACATGTTTATGAATTTTCATAAGACATTTTATTTAATTAATAAACACTTCATGAACCTCATCCTGCCTGTGGATGGGGTTTCATGAAAAATGCAAAGGTCACCTGGGCTCTTCACCTGCCGCCAACCTTAAGGGTGGGCAGGCAGCCCAGACAATCACTTTAATTAGTTAATTACTGGCCTTAACAGGCCTTTGACAGTTCGGCGGGCGTGCAGCCAATTCCGGTGTGCGTCTGCCGAACTGAAGATCGGAAAGACGCGTGGTGACATCGGGATGCACGCCTGACGTCACCCCGCATCATTTTAGACATCGGCATGCAGGGCCCGCCCCCACACGGTGAACAGAAGATTCTGCCCCATGTCCAAATACAGCAAGACCTGGACAATATTCAGATTTGGGCTGACAAGTGGCAAGTAACATTCGCGCCACCCAAATGCCAGGCAGTGACCATCTCAACAAGAGAGAATCTATCCATCGCCCCTTGACATTCAATGTTATTAACATCGCTGAATCCCCCACTATCAACATCCTATGGGTTACCATTGACCAGAAACTGAACTGGGTTAGCCCCAATATGGGTACAGGAGCAGGTCAGAGGCTAGGGATCGTGCGATGAGTAACTCACTCCTGACTCACCAAAGCCTGTCCACCATCTACACAGCAAAAGTCAGGAGTGTGATGGATTTGCCTGGATGAGTGAAGCTCCCACAACACTCAAGAAGCTCCAAATCATCCAGGACAAAGCAGCCCACTTGACTGGCACCCCATCCACAAACATTCACTCCCTCCACCACCGATGCACAGTAGCAGCAGTGTGTACTATCTACCAGATGCACTGCAGGAAATCACCAAGGCTCCTGAGACAGCACCTTCCAAACCCACGGCCGCTACCGCCTACAAGAACAAGGGTAGCAGTTAGATGGGAACACCACCACCTGGAAGTTCCCCTCCAAGTCACTCACCATCCTGACTTGGAAATATATCGCCATTCCTTCACTGTCGCTAGGTCAAAATCCTGGAAATCCTTCCCTTACAGCACTGTAGGTATATCTACACCACATGGACTGCAGCGATTCAAGAAGGCAGCTCACTACCACCTTCTCAAGGACAACTAGGGATGGGCAATAAACACTGGCCCAGCCAGCAAAGCCCACATCACTTGGATGAATAAATAAAAATGACTGGATCATCAATACAGAGGATGACTGTCAGGTATGAATATTGAGACACTTTGAACTACATTGGGATTGGTAATCAATCTTCCCCAACTAATCATAGCAGCTCCTGACAGAAGAAATCCACAGAACAAGATAGTAATGTGTTGACTGTTTTACTGTGTTGAGTGTCGGTACCGATCAGGCAGGCACAGGCTGAACATGGAAAACAACTGAAAAAGCTTCAAGTTATACATTATACACATCTTTTCATAAAGGGTTAGAGCAGCTGAGTTCAAATCTAATGAATTAAAGAAAGAATTTCTCCAAATTACCTGAGGAAGTGAAAGGCTTTTCTCTGATGAGGACAATGAAGGGAATTGTCATGGTAGGTAAGGAATGATTCTTCTATCTGGCCGAAGAATGCAGAATGGAAAATAGAAGGGGACATTAATTTGCAATTAGAGTAACCTGAATAAAAATGAATCCAGGCAATGCTTCTTCAGACAAAGGCTTGTGACCCATCCCGAGGAGTCTATAGATGCAGGATAAATTCTTATTTTTGTCAAGGCAGTTTGATACTTATTGAGGTGTAAGGGTATGGTGGAATATGGAAGACAGTTGGGATTTCAAAGAGCTGCCATGGTTAACAATGGTAAAAGAAAGTGAAATAATTACTCCTGTTCCTTTGCATCTGAATCAGAATAACACAAATTGGTTGGGTTTTTATTTTGTTTAATGAATTTCCCTTCTTATGATAAGTTCTGGACAGGAAATTGTGTTCTCTTTGTACCCAGTGGCATTGGTAACCATTTTTGGGGGAGAGTGTATGTGAAATTGGTATTTCGAACTCCCCGATGTTCCTTCACAATATACCTCAGCAACAAACTCCTTTCAAGTTCCTGTACTTTATATCTGTCGGGATTTTCACAGGAAACAGCTTCGTACAAGTTAGTGTTAATTTTGAGAACAACATTACACTGTGGGAACCTTGTTCTGCCCCCCAACCTTACCAATAGTTACATGAAAATGCTAATTATTTTAGTGTCTCTTTCGCAAACATGCCCAATTACATTGTGAGAGTCAAGTAAAACTGTCATTTTAATTATCACTTCACGTATACTGTACAGCCCATTTTCAAATTACTGAATGAAAGTATAAATTGTAAAATGGCTGTAATAGGTGAGTTGGCACTTCTTGTCAACATGACGCTGATTGTGAACCCAAAACAGGCTGTGACCAATTTCCCCTGAGATGTTCAAATGGTTTTGCTGTACTAGATCAGATTGCCTTAGGCTCTCAAAGGGAGAAGGTCAGCAAGCCCCTGTGTACTACATAACGCCGGAATCCCCTAGGATGCTCGATTCACTTATGTGAACACACTAAAATCTTTAAATGGCCTTTTAATTGTGGGAGAGACATTGCAGCATTTTTTTTGCAAGGTATCGGATTTAAAACATATAATTGGCCTTTATAAAAATGTCCTATATCTGGAGTTTAAAAATCAGCAGTTTATCAGCCCCTTTAGAGTAATGGGAGTAGGTAATAACCTGTGACAAAGTGATTGAGAGCAGCTACAAATTATATTTTTAAGAAACTAAATGATTGTGCTTCCACCTGTCTCACAAATCTCTGCTCTGAATTTCATACAATCCCAGTCTATCTTGAGAACTTAACCATTGCTGGATTTTATATTGAAGTTGATATCAGGCATTTGTGCTAATTTCTGGTAGGCCCCAAATCCCCACATCGTCAGCCTTTGCTTTGAAACTACACTCCAAAATCTTTCAGTGTTTAATAATCAGGAGTAAGTGGTTTACAAGGATAGCCTGTTCTCAAACAGCAAGGAGTTGGCAATTGTGCCCTTTATCCGATTTCTAATTTATTAATGATCCTCCTCTTTTGTTTACAAAACTCCTCCCTTCTATTAGCCCCATGAGTATTTCATTGTCTTCACTGTGATGAGAGCAGGGTTCAGTCCTATTTTTACGGTCAATTGAGAAGATGGCAAGGAGTTCACCATTGTTCTGCCTCATCTGATGGGCAAGCTGAGACTCACTGAATGAGACCGTGGTTATGAACCTTCACCTCTAGAAATCAGGAGACTAAGGGATGACCTGATAAGAGTCTTTAAGATTACAAAAGGGTTTGATAGGGTAGACATAGAGAAGACGTTTCAACTTGCAGGTAACACCAGAACCATGGGCCATAAATATAAGGTAGTCACTGATAAATCCAAAAGGGAATTCAGGAGAAACTCCTTTATCCAGAGAGTGGTTAGAATGTGCAACTTGCTACCACAGGGAGTGGTTGAAGTGAACGTTATAAGCACATTTAAGGGGAAGCTAGTGTCATGATATAATATCTTGGGCTTATTTACTGTACAAGAAACACGGAACCAATCACTCATAAGGGATTGGGTAAACATGTTGTGGGTTCATTTATTAATACCAAGAGCATGAGAACAGTTAGACATGGTTATAAAGCTTGAAGACATCAGAGCTGTGTGTGTGTGTGCTCTGCTCAAAGCAAAAGTGAAACTAAGACTGGATCACATGATACATTTCCCTTCTAGTGATGTCATGCTGATATCCCTGAAAGGTACATTACAACATGCTCCTTTCTTTTTGAAGATACATCCCCCCCTCCTTCCAAGGAAGTATAACTATTTACGATGCATGTTAATGTTTAGTTACCATTGCACAAGTGCTTAGAACTGATGAATCTATGAGGCTCTAAAGCACAAAGGTAATCTGCAGGCACAGCTAGGTCTTGGATCTGTGGATTTTCATTCTTGGGTGTTGTTCCTGGTTGCATTTAGGATCTCGTCCTAGATGCAATAGGACTGTACAGTGGTTGAGGAGCTGGAATGGATCTGATCTGTCCTCGGTTATGCCTCATCGTTACATCTTTGTGTGTAATGACTTCATAGGACCCTGGTTCTAAACAAATCCTTGTCACCTTAGCTGTTTGCCATGTACCTTCGGTGGGATTCTGGATGTGAACTGGTTGTCCCAAGTGTAAACCTGGTAATTCTGTACCTACATTTTTATTATGCATGTTTTATGAGGGGCATAGATAGGGTGGATAGGAAGGCACTTTTTCCATTAGTAGAGGGGTCAATAACCTAGGGGTATAGATTTAAGGTAAGAGGTAGAAGACTAAGAGGGGAGTTGAGGAGAAAGTTTTTCACCCAGAGGGCGGTGGGAGTCTGGAACTCACTGCCTGAAATGGTGGTTGAGTCAGAAACTCTCATAACATTTAAAAATTATTTAGATATTCACTTGCGTTGCCATAACCTCCAGGGCTATGGGCCAAGCGCTGGAAAATGGGATTGGTGTAGTCAGATCTTTGTTGACTGGCGCAGACACGATGGGCCGAATGGCCTCCTTCTGCACTTTAGATGTCTATGAGTCATGTTGGTCATCTTCCCTTTAGTTTCTAAGCGAGTAGAATGAGTAACATTAGGTAAATTGATATGCACTGGTCTGCTCGACATTGGAGTACAGACAGTGAATTTGAAGCAGATGCAATCAGTTTGCCTTTTTGTAGTCTGCATGCTCCCAGACCTTTCTATGCGGCATCTATCTATCTCCTGGTTAATTGTCTCCCTGGGATTGTAAAATTGCAATGTCGATGTTTCTGATAATGGCTGTTTCAGTGCTTCGAAAAGGTATTGGTGGTCTTTGTGCCACAGAAAGGCACATCCTTTCTCAACAATTCTCTTTGTGATGAAGTCTTTTAAGTGAAATTGGGAATGTCTGGAGACAAGAAATTAAAGAGACCTAGACATCTTTGAAGATCGCCCTTATCTTGAGGGGTTGGCATGGCTTTAATGTATTCTGTTTCTCTTGGATCAGGACATATACCAGCACTGGAATTAATAGAGCTGAAGGAATTGATCTACTGCACATCAATGGCACATTTCAGACTCTTGAACACCTTCATTACAAGCCGCTTACATCAGTAAGTGCAGATTATGGTCATGTTCTTGTTTTATTCTTCCCACAACAGCTATGTCTTCTGCAATACAGAGCATCCCTGATACAATACAAGCAATGCAGTCCATGCGAACTTGTGAGAGATCCTGGTTAACAGATAGTCTGAAATGAAGCCATTGAAAACAATATCGTCCGAATGGGGTATAAAATGTTTCTATGTTCTTGGACTTTTCCGTGAGATGTACTGACCAGTAACCATGCTTAGCATCAAGCTTCAAGAAGAATTTTGCACCTGCAAATCTCAGATTTAACTCATCTGGGGGTATTTTATAAGCACAATGTTTCACAGCTGTGTTTAAATGTTGTGGACCGAGGCGTACTCTCAATGACCTGTCTTTCTTTATGACACACGATATTGAGCTGCACCAATCTGTCTGCTCTTGTACTCCTCTAATAATTCCATCCTTCTCCATTTTGTCTAGTTTGTCCTTTAATTTGTCTTGTATGTTGCACTTACAAGGTGGATAAATTGATGGATTACATTCTTCTGCCAGTGTAATGCTGCAGCTCCCTTGAAACTGCTAATTTTGTTGAAACATTTTGGATATTTCAAATGTTAGGTCATGAACTGAGGTGATAGGTGTAGTTTCTGAGGTTGATCTAGCTTGTGACGCCAGGCTGATTCCATAGGTTGTTACTAGTGTAAGGTTACAACATGCTGGTAGACCTACAAATGGTTGGGCCTTTAGTTTCCATGATGTAGAACATCTGTGACACCCAGGAGGATTGATTGTACTTACGCTGCAGGACTATGGATCCTGCACATGGAATTAGTGAACTTTTGCCTGCTGAGAGTTTCACAGCAGTAGGTTTCGCCATGGTCTTCCACATCTGTGGATACATGGAGGTCTTTAGAATTTGCAGAGGCAGGATGTTGGCACCTGCCCCGTGTTAATTTTGGCCAATAATGAATAATAACCAACTTTCTATGGACAGATAATTTGAATCTTGGCAAACACTTTGGGTGTTGTGACAGTATCTGTGTGTTCATTGAGATTGATGGTTTGAAACGTATTCACCACTCTTTGACTCATCGTGCAAGTTCTCGTTTGTCAGTCACCTCATGTATATGATTTTGACAGGATACCGAATGGTTATTAATATTGTGTGAAGGTCCCCGTTGTCTACAGTCTATTTGGATCAGCGTATAGCTCTTTGTAGCTGCATCAGCCTTTTCTCTAGTGCACTGCCGCTGCCAATGGCCCTTTCTGTCACGTGCCTTGAAGAATTCATGAAAAGCTGAGCATTTCCTTGGTGCATGCAGAAGGCCACACCTTCCACATGTCTCGCTAGCTTTGGCTGTTCTACAATTAGGGTTGTACTTAGGACCAATAAACTTTGTCGACCTGCGAGGATCACTTCATACTTATGTCCATCCCTCAGTAGCTTTTCAAAGCTATGTGTTTTGGGCTTGTCTAGCAGATCTTGCTGGAATGTTTCAATGGAAGTGGATGCGATCACCAACTCAACAATTCTGTCTGTTAGCTCTGCATTTGAAAAACGACAGTACATACCCATTTCTCTGTACCTGCTGACAAAGTGGTCTATGGATTCTGTAGGCTGTTGTCAAAATGACATGAATTCTAGTCGATGAACATGTAAGTTTAACCTGATTCTGAACCAGTCTTCCAATAATGTCCATATCTTTTAGGGACCCTTTGGTTCTTCCGCTGTTAATCCTGACGTGTTCAGCTTGTGTAGACCTTCATTCCCAATTGGTAGGGGAATTTTTATGGCTTCTTATCTGGTTCAGACACACAAGAATCAAGAAACCACAGCTCCGTACATTGTTTAAACATTTTGAATTCGGAGAGTAAGTCAGCTGCATCCCAACTCAAACTGGGGAATTTTGTGGACATTCTGACAATATTCCTTTGACCTTCCATCTTCTGTAGTACCTGGGATGGGTGTCGCTGTAGCCGCTTTCATGCATGTCCGAAGCTCCGCCCATGAAGACGAGTCACGGTGGGAATGCATCAGAGAGTAATGGTATCTTTGTTTTTTTATTCAATTTATTATTCAGCAATTCCTGAAGACGATCGTTATAATTGCAACCTTCTCTAACCCGATTTTTATGGCTTTTTCTTATTTGACTCTACCTTGCTCACTATCAATCTGGCCCATACCCTGGCCATTCGCTTTTCCCGATGGAGCTAACCCGGTACTGATCCTCTCGATGTGCTGTCCCACTCACAGGACTGACAGGCTCTGCGCTGCAATCTCACCACGAGGGATCCGTCTGTTTACCAGCTCTTTACTTGAGCACTAGCTCTGCTCTGTGCCTCCAACGCTTTTCGTCACAGTCACAAAGCCGCGTTTTCAACACTCTCCAAAGCTGCGACTTCGTGGTGGTCTGACCAAAATGTCGAAGGTTGTATCTTGCCATGTAGTACAATCTAAGACTGTTCACCATGTCATACTTGTATTTAATCTTGCTGCCACCTGTCTTACTACCGTTGATCACCATGTCATGTCATTAAAATGATATGATACCTCGGGCTTATTTACTGTACCAGACACAAGGCACCGGTCACTCATAAAGGATTGGGTAAACGTTGTGGGTTCATTCATTAAGACGAGGCACATGAGAACAGTTATACATGGGTATAAAGTTTGGAGACATCAGAGTTGTATGTGTGTGTGTGTGCTCTGCTCAAAGCAAAAGTGAAACTAAAACAGGATCACATGACACATTTCCCTTCTACTGATGTCACCCTGATATCCCTTAAAGGCACATTACAGCAGCTAGAGGGCGAAAGGAATTGAAGGATATGCTGACAGGGTGCTCTTGGGGAACATAAATACTGAGCTGGGAGAATAGCCCATCTTTGTCTATAAATATGAGGGGTCCAAGGGTACAAGGTCCATGGTTGATGGTTACTTCCAGATACCTCATCCAAGTAGCCAATCACCATGTGAGAGACCAGAGACTGTGCCAACCCCAAACATATACAAACTCTTAAAGGTGGGACAGCAAGTTGATAAAATGGTTAAAAAAGATGGTTTACTTGGAGGTTATAAATTGAGGAATAGAATATAAAAGTGAAGAGATTATGATAGAACTTTTTAAAACGCTAGTTCAGCCTCAGCTGGAGGATTGTGGATGATTTTGGACACATTAGGAAAGGTTTAAAGGCTTTAGAAAAGGTACAGAGAAGGTTTAACAGGATGTGACCTGGGATGAAGGACTCAGTTAAAATGGAAAGGTTGGAAAAGTTAGGACCATTCTCCTTGGAATGGAGAAGGTTAAGAGATAACTCTATGGAGGGTTTTCAAGATGATAAAAGGTTTTGATAGAGTACAGAGAGAGACAAATTATTCCCTCGGGTGAGCGGGTTAACAACTGGGGGTCACACATTTAAAATCACCGACAAAAGGTCTAGGGTGAGACGAGAGATTGTCTTTATTCAGAATTTTCGGGATGGGGAATGCTCTACCTGAAAAGGTGGTCGAAGCTGATTTCATAACCTTAAAAATGAGTTGGATAAGATTTCGAGCATGAGGAAGTTAAAAGGTTATGGAGAAAAAGTAGGGAAGTGGAATTAAGCACAAATGTTTTTTCAAAAATTCATCACGGGCACATTGGGCTAAAGTGATATCCTTTGCTGTTTGCTCCTTTGTAATAATCCATTGGCACCAAAAACAGTTTTAACTCTTACACTGCAACACTTGCAGTCACTGAAAGCCATCAGAACCGAAGATGCCTGAATCGATCTAAAACCTTAGCTTAGCTATTTTATTGGCAGATAATGACAGTTCTATTTTTTGATTTCCAGCTTTATCTTTGTACGACTCTGGATAGGCCAGGGTTAAACTTGACAGGGAGTTGAGAAAGAAATTGAGAAAAATACAAAACCTTCTCACCCTGCACAACATTCAGTCCAGGATTCTGAAACCCACAGATTTAGAATTATTTGTCAAATTTCCATGGATTTGATCTTTAGAGTCAAAATGGTGAAGCTTTAACCACGCAGCCATCATGTTCTAACCCTGGGTGTCTTCAGTGTACTTCGTTTAGTATACTTTGCTCATGTGGCGCTGTTTAAATGTTATTTAATAAATTATATTAAATAATAAATCTTCCCAATTAAATATTAGGGAGATCAAAGCTTATCTTCAAAATCTCCTCCAACCCTATAGCCTTCCAAGACAGTGACACTCCTTTAATTCTGGCCTCTGGAGCATCCTCAATTTGAATTGCCCCAAGCCTTCAGTTGCCTCGGCCCTAAACCCTGGAATTCCCTCCCTAAACTGCTCCACCTATTTACCTCACTTTCCTCCTTTCAGCTGCTGTTTAAACTTACCTCTTAGCCAAGCTTTTGGTCATCTGTCATAATAACTCCTCATGTGGCTCAATGTCAATTTTTGCTTTGTAACACTCCTGTAAAGCACCTTGGGACATTTAATTACATTAAAGGTGCTCTTTAAATACAAGTTGTTGTTGTGATGAAACATTGCTGACACCTGGTGGCTAAGCATTATTATTGCATGATCCTGTTCCTTCTCCTGAAGTCATCAAACAACTTCTTTGAGAACCCCCTCCTGACTGATAAAAATTGTATGGACCCCGTAGCACAATTATTTTTTCCATATAAAACTTATTAGGCAATTAAACATATCTTTATTATTTTTGTTTTTCTTACTTAATGTGAAAGTTATGTGATGTTTTATCCTGCTCCTACTTCCCTGCACCTCCACAATCACTGTCAGGCCCTCCGAGTCAGAGGGGAAGAGGCAGTTTAACTAATCTGCCCAACCGCATCCTCATTTCTTTTGAAGGAGGGATAGATATCCTACAGAGGAGGATGTGAACAGCCCACTGAGGTGATCAGGCATCTTCCCTTTCATCTGGGCAGGCAATCCAAGCTTGTAAAGGTAGCTAGCTGGTAGACACCAACACCGATCTGTTGCATCTGAGGATGCTATGGTCATTGTTGACTAAGTAAGAACGAGGATGAACCAAGGGACTCAAAACTCAGCCAGGTTGGTTCTGATCCTGGTTCCAGGCAAACTCTCCAGGCATTTCCTGCACCTTATGGTGGCGGGTGAGGTGACAGCCTGGTTTACATGATAGTGGTCCTTCTTTTGCTGGACCCTATCCAAGTCAATCTCTGTGATACCCGGTCAAAGAGTATGTGGGAGACTCAGGAGCAGAATACATAACTTCCTATCCATTAGGAGCTGTGAAGGGATCAGTCCGAAGTGTAAACGAGAGGAGCGGTAACTAAGCAAGGCCAAGTCAATGTCATCATTTTTCTCTAACAGCATCTTGACTGTACAGACCCCTGCGTTTGGCCTCCCCATTGGCCTGTGGGAATCTAGGTGAGCTGGTGATATGTATGAAACTGTATGATTCGGGGAAGTGTTTGAAGCAGTCATTAACAAACTGTGGTCCATTATCTGAAGGATGTCATGTGTGGTGAAAATCTCTTTAAGTATAGCGATAACTTCTGTCAAGGTGGGGCTGTGTAGTAATTTGACTTCAGTCCATCGGCAATAGTAGTCAACGCCAATGAGAAAGGTTTGATCATTTAAGATAATCGGATCCATCCTGAGGTGCTCCCATCGGTCAGATGGGAAAGATAAGGCCATCAAGGGTTCCTTGCGGTCTTGCCTATGAATAGCACACGCTGGATAATTAGAGGCCATGTCCTCAACGGCCTTAGACATACCAGGGCCACCAGACAGAAATGTGGGCTCGTGCCTGGCACTTGGTAATGCCCAGGTGCCACTGGTGTACACCTGGGAGAATGTCCAGCCTGAGGACCCTGGAAATGACAATATGGTCGTTATAGTCTCGCAGGTCATCCAAAAGGTTGAGGACATAATCAAAGAACTTTTCACAGGTCCATGTGACTACCAGGGCTTCTTTCTCAATGATAGTGTATCCTGAGGGTGTAGCAGACTGGCCATCGGGAGCCAGTGTCCTGGATTTAAAATAAACCCGCTCCTAAGCCAATGAAGGAGGTGTCACCAGGGTTTGGGTAGACTTGAGCACGTGCTTGATTGTATCAAAGGCCCATTGTGGGTGTCCCAATACCAAGCCTGGTCCTGTTTTAAAAACTGTCTCAGGGGTTTGTTGATGTGCAGCAAGTTGGATAGAAACTTGCCAAACCGGTTAACCATTCTCATGAAGTGTTGGAGTTCAGTCTTATTAAATGGTGTCAGAAATTTCTTGATGGCCACTATATTTGGGGAGCTGCGTTGACCCCTGAGGCATTAACACTGTGGCCCAGGAAGCTGATGGCAGGTTTGAAAAACTCACACTTGTGGTTTAATGTGAGGCCTGCAGCACTGCCTGTATTCTGGTGTCATGTTCTGTCGTGGTCAAGCCATGGATTAGCTCCAGACTCGAGCTATGGATGAGAATGTCATCCGTCTGACAGGTGACACCTTCAAGACCCTCCAAAATGACTGTCATATGGTTTTGGAAATTTCAGATGGTGAGGTGATTCCAAATGGAAGGTGATTAAAACAGTATCACCTAAAGGGAGTGATAAATGTAGTTAAGAGTTTAGGCTCTTAGTCCAGTGGAGGCTGCCAAAAGCTACTGTTAGCATTTAATTTTGTGAAGACTGAACTCCCTACAAACTTTGCCAAACTCGTGTCAACAGATGCCATAGAGTGAATTTCTCTTTCTACCGCCTTATTCAGTTGTGTAAGATTAACACAAATGCACAAATAATTGTTAGGTTTGGGTACGGGAGCCATGATAGTGCAGCAGGGAGTGGGCTGGGTGACAGCTGATATCATCCCCTGGCGTAGCATGATGCCTGTCTCCCTCCTGAACTTCTGTAGGAGAGGGTGCAGAACCTATTGTGGGGTAAATAAGCACACCGGCTCAGTAGTTGGGCTCAGGGTGATGTGGTACGTTATCTGTAGCATCCCCAGTCCAGTGAGCAATTTAGGGAATTCTCTCCTGAACTTACCAGGTCTGTCTTGATTGACCAGCTCATCTATCCTGCAAATAAGACACAAGGCAGTGACAGCTCAGCAGCTCAGTAGGGAGGACTCCTGATTGTGGATGACATAAAGCACTTCAGGAATTTCTCTTCCTTTATAATGAAGATTGGCAGTCACCTGGCCTTGTCCCTGCAGTGGAGTGACTCTTGGGCCATGAAGTCGGGTGATGGACAGCTGGAGGAACCCAGGTTTCAGCCAGGGTGTGTTATCAGACACTCCCACTCCTGTATCCAATTTAAAAGTTATCTTGTGGCCATTAACCATTATTTCGGCTGCCAAAAATACCCTCTGCATTCTGCGACCTCAGCTAAAAAAAAGTGGTTCATACTCGAAGGTTTTCTAGTGGTTTCAAAGCTGTTAGCATAATAGTTATTAACCCTTTCTTTTATAGCAAAGGCCACATAATCAGTCTACCTTTTCTAGATGTACCGAGAGGGAGAAACTGGGTGTCTCCTGCCAACATCATCAAACATAAATAAACAAAAGTGCTCTTAAGTGGGGCTCAACAAATAAGGAACTAAACCTTAAAAACACAAAGGAAACTGATAAATTTCAATGATAACATTGTTGCTTTTGACCACTATATACTCCAACCCATTTGGTGGCCACTGGTTGCCAGCAGACTGTATGCTCCTTCTCTAGGGCTACCTGACATGTACAACAACAACTCGCATTTATATAACATGATGCCCAGATCTTCTGCAAAGCAGTGATCAGCATCGGATTTCCATTCCAACTGTATTTTTCTCCACATTTCTTGCTAGATCTTCCAAGCCCGGCCTCTCGAGAAATGTGGAGTGTGGCATCCATTAGAGAATTCCATCTCAGTACTGAAGCTCCAGGGGCAAGGCAAGACACATCCACTTTTTTCTAGCGCTTGCTGCCCTATGGTAAGTTTAAATGTCCAAAGTGAGTAGTTAGTGAATGGGTGAAAGGGTAGGGTGGGTAGGTAAGTTCGTTGGTGGGTGAGGTGCTGGGTGGGTTGGGTGGCGGGTAGGTGAGGTGGGTCAGGGGGACGCCGAATTGGGTCAGGAGGGCATAGTCAGGCTCGAGGCTAGTCAGGTCAGGTCAGGGTAGTAGTCGGGTGGTGAGGTACAGTCAGAACCGGTCATGGGGTAGTCAGGTCAGAGGAGTAGTCGGGTAGTTAGCGTGGTTGGAAAGGGTAGCTAGGTTGGGAAGGGGGTTGGTCAGAGAGTTGGGGTGGGGGGGTGATCAGGGATGTAGTCGGGTCAGGCCAGGAAGGGTAGTCAGGTTTCATTAGATGGTGGGGGTGGAGGGGAGGGGTCAGGGTAATCAAGGGTTTGGTGGGTAATCAGAGGGGTCGAGGGGGGTTGTTGGTGGGGGGGAAGGGGTCAGTGTGCATGATTAGCCAACAGTTCTCTAGTTGCCCAGGTGTTCTACTTGGATTTTTCTAACATTTCCTGGGCAACTATCCAGGTAAGTTGCTGGATCTGTCCAAACTCTGACTGTAAGGGTCCCTCAGAGCAGGGAAATTGCCCTTCGGAGGTTCAAACTTCCCGAGTAATTCCCTTGGAGGTCAGGACTTCCAAGCAGTGCCAAAATGCATCTTGGGTCGTAAATCTGGTCTCCAACCATCCGGAGACTGGAAAGTCTGGACCAATGAAATGTCAAAAGATGCTTTACCGAGGCATTATAAAACAAAATATGACATTGAACCTCATAAGGAGAAATTATGGCAAATAATCAAAAGCTTGGCCAAAAAGATAGGGTTTATGGAGTGTCTTAAAGAAGAAAAGAGCAGTAGAGAGGCAGACAGGTTTAGGGAAGGAATGCCAGGACTTAGGCCCGAGGCAGCTGAAGGCATGGCCGCCGATGGTGAAACGATTAAAATCGGGGATCATAAGACCAGAATTAGATGAGCACAGATATCTTGGAGAGTTGTATGACTGGCGGAGGTTACAGACATAGGGAGGGGTGAGGTCATGAGGGGATTTGAAAACGAGGTTGAGAACTTTAAAACTGATGCCTTGTTTACCCGGGAGCCAATGTGTCAGTGAGTATAGGAGTGATGGGTGAATGAGATCTGATGCAAGAAAGGAGACAGGCAGAGTTTTGGATGAGCGCAGGTTTACAGAGGGTAGAATGTGGGAGACCAGCCAGGAGTGAGTTGGATTAGGCAAGTCTGGAGATAGGAAAGGCATGGACGAGTGTTTCAGCATCAGCTGAGACAGAGGTTGTGCCCGGTGATGTTACAGGGGTGGAAACAGATGGTCTTGGTGATGGCGCGAATATTTGCTTGAAAGCTCAGCTAGGGATCAAATATGACACCGAGGTTGTAAGCAGACTGGTTCAGTCTCATAAGACGGGGAAACAGAGGTGGCAGCCAGAGTGACTACCCAGCCCCCAACCCCCGACACACCATGTCCAACCTTGACCTGTAGGTGGCTACCTTGGCCAGGATTGACTGGAGTAGACCCACAAGCCAGTACAGGATTAGTGATACACCTGACGAGGAATTGTGCCCGGCAGCAAAGCATGCACGTGCGCTGACAACGTCCAACGGCTTATTCCCCAAACGGCTGGTAATTGGATTTCAAATGAAACAATTACACATTTTCCTGCAGTAAAAGTGGTTCTTTTGTTGCTTCATAAATAATAACTCACAATCATCCTGAGGAGATAAGAAGCAACTGCAGGGCCAGGCTAAAAAATAAAGCAGCACGGATTTGGGCCTGAGAAATGCTGAAGTTTGTTTCGTGTTTTTGGTTATCTGGTTCGCTTTGTCCGGAGAACGCGAGCTGTCTCCTTGATATTAACACATTGGTTGGTGCTTGAAACGATACAGGCAGAGAGAGCGATTAGCTGAACAGACACTGGTAGTTTATTGGAACTAAGAACAGAGCATTAACACCATGGGTGCTTCCGCAATTACCTCCAGCGCTAGACTTAGTTACCCGAGAAGCACGTGTTGTGTAGCGATTGGTCAATACAGTCACATGGTCAACTAATTACATTCTCTTAAAGGTACATAGCACGCCACTTCACCAGTTTGCCTCTGGCTTTCATGATTAGAGTTGGGTATGGGCCAGAACTGCAGCAGCACAGAAAGTAGATTCTGAGAGAGTGCCCCAACCTGCCCCCTGAAAAGCTCAGGGATTCACTTTTTCCAGACCACTATATAAAAATGAATCATATTTTGTCGTCTGACGTAACTTGTATATTACTCTGGTTAAAACAATGTGGAAAATAGGGGTTATGTGCAAATATAGCAAAATGTTTGTTCAGTTAGTGTAAGCTATTTGCCCCACCCTGCCTCCAGTTTTGGATTTGAGACTATTTAATAGTAAAACTTAAATTTTATGACCACTTGTAGATCCAGTACTTAAATTCCAAATCAAAACCTTCTTTGTAATAAACTGACTTGGATTCTGTAAAGTCTCTGTGATGTACCAATTTAATTGTAATGATAACCTCATGTCTAGACATCTGATAAAAATAAACTGTTATTTTTCATTGTTAGTGCTCTGTGGTGACCTTTCATTTCTTATCAGATAGTCTGTACTGGATTAATTTACTGACCACTCACTATGGCGTTCCCAGTGGTATTATGCCCAGACAGCTGAAGTCCACAGGGGCGAAGCAATTAAAACTGAGCAGGCCAAGAAATTAGAATTAGATGAGCAGATATCTCAGATGGTTGTGGGGCTAGAGGGGGTTACAGAAATAGGGAGGGTGTGAGGCCTGCAGGTATTTGAAACAAGGATGAGAATTTTAAAATCTAAGAGACCGCGTGACCAGGGGCTGACGTAGGACAGTGAGCACAGGGGGGTGACAGGGTGAATGGGACTTAGGGGATAAACAGCTGAATTTTGGATGAGCTTACGCTTACAGAGGTTGGAAAGTGAGAGACCAGGACAGCATCTCGGCAAACCTCTATGCTCTCCTGAACCAATGTCCACACTTGCACTTTTCAGTTTGTTTCACAATCTAGTAATCAGGAGCTCAAGCCTTACTTAGGAACATTGAGGATAACTGCAGTCCCCGAGCACTAATCTGTCAGGACTCCACTAACTCAGGGCAAGTGGGATGAAGTCAAGGATTTTCCAAGTCTGTATAACTCAGTCACAAAGCAGGTAGTGTATTTTATCCAGTGAACCATTCAGGGAGCCCCGCTTTCTACTTTTGTGCATTCTTCAGAAGACCAGTGTTAAAGATCCCCCATCTACTCAGGCGCTGTTGGATATGATGAATGTTCCCATATGTTCCAACTGGGAAAGCTCAAGATCATTAAAGTGTTCAGCACAATCTGTTTGAGGTAAACTTTTCCAGTATAAAATATGATAGATTTTTCAAAACTGTATTAAAGACCCTTTGAAGCACAGTTAAAGGCTCAGAATGAACCCAATTATCTATAAGGTAATATTCAGCAGACCTGTTGACTAACACAGGCATTATACATTCTCTTTTCCAGTGAGGCCTCTAATTATCACTTTTTAAAGAATTCATGTATTTTAATTTGTTTCAGAAAATTCTACTAAACAGAATGAGGCCTTCATTAAAAAAAAACAACTTTTTCCTTTATTTAAGAGCTAACAAGAACTGTGCAGCACTTTATCACAGTGATATCATGACCATGTCACTGAATAGTTGATTCAGCAATGCATAAGTTGATTCACGTGTTTGCACCCCTTGAAGCACAAGTGGTTTGAAAACAAATAAGAACAGAAAATTCTACAAATACTCAGCAGAATCTGGTAGAAAACAGAGTTGGCTTTTCAGCTCTATGACCTTACATCAGCATCAAACTGAAATGCTAACTCTGTTTCTTTCCCGACAGCTGCCAAATCTGATAAGCTTTCTCCAGCATTTTCTGTTATCATTTTATCAAGAATGTTTCCCACTTTAAGAAATCAGAACATTAAAAAGTGAAAAATTTAGTGATAGAAATGTTAATCACTGCAGTTTTTCATCTCGGCCGAACTCATTGTTATGGGGTGTTGCAGCCTCCCTCAGTAACACTAATATGGTTAATCAGCCCTGCAATAATGTTTACTTTGGGCCTCAAACAGATATTGAATCAGTCAAGGTGAGAAAATAAATCCAGCTCCAGAGAAAAGTAAATGGCAATAAATGAGGCAGTGTACTGAAGTTGCAAAGCCTGATTCACTGACATTGGTGTTGCACTGATGGAGGGCTGGTTTCCAGATTCACTCCACAGAAATTTCTCTGTAATTGTAATAAATTTCTAACTTTGATATCATGAAGGATCTTACTTCTATAGGGGAAGTGCCTTTAAGAGACTTGTGCTACACTATGGGTAGGAAACAGCAATTCTAGCGTGGAAAGAGATTTTCATTGAAAGCACTAATAATATGGCTGTATGCTTCCCTCACAGGCTTTGGAACACTTTTATAATCTGTGTGGTGGACAAAACACAGTTCACTTGTCTTCTGAGAGCCAGAACAGTCTGCCCTTTTTGGATAGAGGCTCTGCAAAAATTTGTAATACTGGAAATTTGAGCACCTATTAAAATATTGGCTTCTATCAGAAGTGTTCTTATCTTTTTATGAACTTAATAAAGATTAGCAATATAGTGTATTCTCAGGGACAAGGCAAGGCTATGTTGGGAACAATGTTAGTGATGATGTTTAGTCAGGGGCAGCAATGGCATAGTGGTGTTGTCACTGGACTGGTAATCCAACAGCCTGGCCTAACGTTGTGGGGGCCTGGGTTCGAATCTTGCCATGGTGGATAGTGGAATTTAAATTCAATAAAAATCTGGAATTAAAAGTCATTATGGTTTAAAAAAACCCCACAACAATGTAGCTCTGAAGGAGACTCATACAGGTTTGAAACATCAACTCTGTTTCTCTCCCCACAGATGTTGTCAGTCCTGCTGAGTTTTGTTGCCACAACAATGTGACTGACTCTTGAATGCCCTCTGAACAAGGGCAATTAGGGACGGGCAATAAATGCTGGTCTAGCCAGTGACGCCCACATCCCGTGAATGAATATTTTAAAAAAATAATAATTCACAGGATACGGCCGTTGCCAGCAAGACCAGCATTTATTGCCCATCACTATATAACTGAAAGGTTTGCCGGGCCACTTTAGAGGGCAACCACATTTAAGAGTCGATCACAGTGCTGTTGGTCTGGAGTCACTGCCAGGCTGGGCAAGCACGGCAGATTTCCTCCCCTAAAGAACACCAGTGAACCAGGTGGGTTTTTACAATGACCCATGGTCATGGTCACCATGACTGATTCCACACTTTTTTAATTAACTAAAATTAAATTCCTCAGCTGCTGTGGTGGGATTTGAAATCATGTCTCCGGAGCATTAATCTAGGCCTCTGGATTACTAGTCCAGTAACATTATCGCCACGTTACTATACCCTGCAAATGCTTTGACTGGTGCATCTGTCAAGTTGAATGTACGCTGGGTAGGATTCACATTGGAAACCTAGACCTGTTTCCAGGGTTGGCACCTCTGTTTTCTGCCCTGTGGCTGTTTCAAGACATTAGAAGTTTCAAAAATGGCACATCTGGACCTGTCAATATTGAATTAGTTTTAATATTCAGGACCAGCTTGTTTCATTCCAACATTCAACCTTCAGGGCAATCCAGGCAAACTCAGCCAAATACTTAAAGACATTGCAGTTCCCCAAAAAGCTTGAACTGCACAATTATCGAGATCTTGGTTTGCAGAGAGATTGGCCCTGATTTTAACTGACCCCCCACTTACTGGGGATGAAAATAACAAGAGCCATTCAGCCCTTTGGCTTCTGCTTTCACTTCCTTCCCACTGCATTCCCACATTAACTGCTCCTTTGAGCAGGAGAGCATGTGATTGAGGCCAGAAGGCTGTCTCTCCATGGTTATAGCAGGACCCCCCACTGACAATTGGGACCAGCGGTCCAGTGGGATCCTGGCTATAGGCCCTGTTGCTTGCTGAACCACCCCTGCCTCATCCAGCTGTCCAGGCTATCACTCAGGCCAGCTGGGAGCTGGGAGGCTAAGGCAGGTTAAATGAGGTCCTGTCGCTATGGTCAGCAGGGCATCCACGTCCCCAGCCTTTCCTGCTTTCCCTTAGGCTGTGCCATCGCTCTACGCATTCCCCCAGCTCCTCCTCGGCCACCCAAGCACACTCACCTCTCTTTCCCATCCATTCCCCCACATCCCCTTCTCTACCTTCTTCGCATGCACCCTTGCCCTGCTCTACACTCTCTTGACGCACTCCCCTTGCCAGTTAATATTGGGATTGTTTTTTCCTCCAATTCTGAAATTAATTTTTTAATGGTATTCACACATTTCATAAGAACCTAAAGCAGTGATTTTCTTTGTATCAGGAACTGAGCACATTGCAGATATAGGGGGTCAAGAAAAAGTGCTAGAGACCTGGACTGCCAGCTCTGCTGTGGGGTCATTCCTGGACTATTTAAATGGTGCAGGACAAGAACTAAGATGCTCCCAGGGCTGGGCTGGTACAATACATTTGGGTGAGCTGGTCCATAGCAAAATCAGCCTTAATAACTCCATATGCGCAGTCATATGTTCAAGACACAATATTAAAATTTAAACCACACCAGAATGGTTTGGATGCAGCCAGTTGCTCTCAAGCCCTGACACTCCCATTTGTGTGTGACACTATTTCCAGTATTTACTCATGCCTTGGTATATGTAGTTTGATAATAACTGCATCCACAGTAAGGCTATATTTTAAAGTATTTCATCTCTACTTTCTCTCTTTCTCAGTTAGAATCTGTCTTTGTTCTTTGTATTACCTCCTGTGTTGATAATTACCTGGAACCTGCTCTCGTCACTGACAACCTACTCATCAAATGGATGAAAAACAACGCAGCCTGCAGCCTCAACGGTCTTCCAGCTGAGTTCTTCAAAGTTGGTGGACTTTTGCTCACATCAAGACACCGTGCAGTCATCCTACAGATTTGGGAGGAAAAGGAACTCCTGCCCCACCACCACCACCCCCGTCCTAACTTCAGGAATATGACTATCTTCAAGAAAGGAGATAAATCAAGCTGTGCAAGCTATCGAGATACTTCCCTCTCATTCTGAAGAGAGAAAATCCTGACACATATTCTCCTCAATCACCTACTTCCTGCAGCTGAGGAAATCCTCCCAGTGACAGAGTGTGGCTTTAGACCTTCCAGAGGAACCTCTGACATGGTCATTTTCACTAGACAAATTCAAGAAAAATGTCAAAGAACAACCAGGAACTCTTCATTACATTCATCGATGTGACCAAAGCTTTTGCCTCGATAAATCACGAGGCTCTGTGGATTGTGCTTCAAAGGTTTGGATATCCAAGAAAGTTCATCACAATCCTGCAATTGCTTCATGATAATATGACTGCAATTGCCTTGAGTGGGAGATCTGAAACAGATGCCTTCAAAATCTAGACCAGTGTCAAGCAAGGCTGTTTGATCGCCCCCATACTATTTACAATCTACCTGAGAATGACTATTCACCTCATCAAAGAACAACTGCCCTCTGAATACAGTCTAGATGGAAAACTCTAACTTCAGTCGCTTCCTTGCCAAAACTAAACTGGCCACCATAGACATACATGACCTACAGTTTGGTAATGACTGCAGTGTCGTTGCCCACTCTGGACCAGATTTGCAAGCCACTCTCGGTTTCTTCAATTCTCCTGACAAGAAACTCGATCTGTCCTTGAATGTTGTCAAAACAAAACTCATATTAACCCACACCTAGTCTGCCAAATATTCCTCCTTCCATACATGTTGAAGGAAAGACTCTTGAATATGTTGAGCACTTCCCATACTTTGGCAGCCATCTCTCTCAAAAGGCCACAATTGGAAAATGGGAGCACAGGACTTAGGAGCAGGAGTGGGCCATTTGGCCCTTCAAGCCTGCTCCGCCATTCAATAGTATCATGGTTCATCTGGTTGTGTCTCAACTTCACTTTTCTGTCTGGCCACCATAATCCTTGACTCCCTTGTCTATCAAAAATCTGTTTAACTCACCTTGAATAAATTCAATGACCCAGCCTTCACTGCTCTCTGGGGAAAGGAATTCCAAGACTAACTACCCTCAGTGAGAAAAAAATTCTCATCTCCATCCCTACTTTTATACTCCATTCTCCTCCCATTTGGCCTTCTAATCACTTGCTAAATCCATATACTAACTCATTGTGATTCATGGAATAGGACACCCAGATCCCTGTGCACCACCGAGTTCTGCAATCACTCTCCAATTAAATAATTTGCTGCTTTTCTATTCTACCTGCCAAAGTGGACAAGTTCACATTTTCCCACATTATACTCCATCTGCCAAATTTCTGCCCACTCACTTAATCTGCCTATATTCCTTTTGCAGACTCTCTACCTCCTCTTGGCAACTTACATTCCTACCTACTTTGGTGTCATCGGCAAATTTAGCTACCATACATTTGGTCTCTTCATCCAAATCGCAAAATCACACAGTGTAGAGGAGGCCCTTTGGCCCATCGAGATACATCATTGATATATATTGTAAATAACAGAGGCCCCAGCGCCGATCCCTGTGGAACTCCATTGTCACAGCTTGCCAACCCGAAAAAGACCCATTTATCCCTATTTCCTGCTTTCCGCTAGCTAACGAATCCTTTGTCCATGCTAATATGTTACCCCCTACACCCTGAGCTCTTACCTTGTGTAGTAACCTTTGTTATGGCACCTTATCAAATGCCTTTTGGAAACCAAAGTACACCACATCTATAGGTTCACCTTTATCTACCTTGCTGCTTCTTCAAAACACTAATAAATTAGTTGAACATGATTTCCCTTTTACAAGGCCATGTTGACCCTGCCAGGTCCCATTACGATTTTCTAAGTATCCTGCTATAACCTCCTTAATAATGGACTCTAGCAATTTCCCGATGACCGATGTTAGGCTTAACTGACTCATGGTCTCCTATTTCTGTCTCCCGCCTTTCATGGGTAAAGGTGTTACATTAGCTATTTTCCAATCCACTGGGACCCTTCCAGAATCTAAGGAATTTTGGAAGATTATAATTGATGCTATCTCTGCAGCCGGTTCTTTTCGGGCCCTAGGATACAGGCCATCAGGTCCTGGGGATTTGTGTGCTTTTAGGTCTAATAGTTTTCCCAGCACCTTTACCCTAGTGATGGTGATTGTTTTAAGTTTTTCCCTCCCATGCCTCTTTTGATTTTCAAGCATCTTTGGGAAGTTTCTAAGTCTTTCACAGCAAAGACAAACACAAAATACCTGTTCAACGCCTCCGCCATTTCCTTGTTTTCCATTATCAATTCCCTAAACTCAGTCTCTAGAGGACCAACACGAGCTTTCATTACTCTTTTCCTATTTAAATACTTGCAGATGACATTGACCAGGAGACCCAACACTGGATCAGCTGCACCAGCTCAGCATTCTACAAAGTGCTGCAATGAATGTTTGACATCAAAGAACTCTGCAAGTAAACAAAAGTCCAATCGTACAGAATAGTTGTCGACACCACATTCCTGCAATGTGGTGAGACATGGGCTGTGTATCAGCGGTACAGAAGAGCATTAGAGAAGTTCCATCAGCAATGTCTCCGCTGCATCCTGTGGATTCAATTGGAGGGCCTTTAGACAAATGCATGGACTGCAGCCGTTCAAGAAGGCAGTTCAGCACCACCTTCTCAAGGGCAATTAGGGATGGGCAATAAATGCTGGCCCAGCCAGCGAAGCCCACATCCCATGAATGAATAATAAAAAAAAATGTCCTTCTTGAAGCCAGCTCCACAAGCGTTCAGGCAAAACTGCAAAATCAACTTCAATGGGCTGGGCACGGCGTCCAGGGGGCCAAAACCATTTTCCCCACCAGGTCCTGTTTTCTCAACTCTCAAATGGCCATTGCTCTAGGGGAAGAGAAAGAAAATACTACAAAGGCATTCTGAAACTCACTTTGAAGTGTGGCAGTGTTGACATTAATGGCTGGAAGGAGCCTGTTACCAATCGTACAAAATGGCAACAATTGTCCATCAAGTTTTGTATCACAATGTCTTACAGAGGAGGCAGAGCGGCAGAGAGAGAAAGAAAAGGAAGCAAATCCTGCACTCCGGATCCCACTGCGCCATGGGACATCCTGCCTCATGTACTCAACTACCTGTGTGTGAATCGGCCTGTTCAGTCACGTGAAGACCTATGGCAGAAACTCACGACCCTGAGAGGGTTTCATCCTCAAATTGAGGGACAGCCAATGGTGATGACTCTTAGTCCTCTGTCAGCCCCTCTCTTGACCAGCTGCACGTGCAGAACTGCCATTGATCTGGGTGAGTTTTGCTCCTTGATTTATGACTCGGCGCTATCTTCCCCATCATTCCGCATAGAAATCATAGAACAGAAACAGGTTATTCAGCCCAACTGGACAATGCTAGCGTTTATGCTCGACACGAGTCTCCTCCCACCCTGTTTCATTCCACACTTTCTGCATACCCTTCTATTCCTTTCTCTCTCATATCCTTATTTAGTTTCCCCTGACTACATCACGTTGTGGTGAGTTCCACATTCTTTTCAGTCTCTGGATGAATTTCTATTCTGAACAGCTAGTTTCAATGGTTTCTGGGCAATGGCAGTAAATGGAGCTTAGTTTAGATGAGTAGCCGTTTCACAGATGTCTCCGAGTCTCAGACTAAACCAGTGCAAATCAATCAGAGTTGCTTTGATTGCATGAAGATATTTCAGGTGGTGAGGGCCTTTAGTTGAGGCAGAAAAATCTGAAAGATCATAAATCAAGAGTGGGGGAAATGTGCCCTACAGGTAACACTGGCCATCTCAGTCCTTGAGAAAAACGCTGTTTACACAACATCAAAGCAGCTTTTAAATGAACATGAAGAAAGCACATTGAACATGTGCATAAACACTTAAAGCAGATAATTCAAAGCAGCTTTGAAGTGCCAGATTGAAATACTTCTGTGTTTATATACCAATAAGATTTAATTGTGCATGAGAATGCTAATGTAAATGGTATATACAGTACATTCAGATGTACCAATCACAATGTTACCTTTGTCCTTCTAACCGTGGAAGCTAAATAATTCCAGTGAATTGGAGCTGGTGTAAAATGCCACTGTTCTTAAAGGATAAAATAGCAAAATAAAAGCAAAAAGAATTCCAAAAAAGAGTCATATTGGACTCGAAACATTAACTCTGTTTCTCCCTCCACAGATGCTGCCTGACCTGCTGAGTTTTTCCAGCACTTTCTGTTTCTATTACAGTTCTAGTAGATTGGTTTCGGGGAGTGTTGGGGTAGTGGTGGGTGAGATTGGGATGGTAGTGCCCTGAGATAGCTGGAAATGACTGACCGCCCCATTTCCTCTACCAGCAAAAGGAGACTGGACCCAACCTGGGGGTGGCTGGATTGCCTCAAGTCAAGCGCTAAGTCCTTTTAGGATGCAAATTGAGATCGGGTGATATACATAGAACCCCAGTTGTCATTCGAGGGCAGTACTGGGTGATGTATGTGCTGTGCACACTTGTCCAGCATTAGCTGACGGTCCACTCAAAGAGGATCCCACTGTATTTTTGTAAGGCCGGTTGAGCAGCAGCATTCCTCTGGAATCTACAAATGCAGCCTTTCCTTTATTCATTTACGGGACGTGGGCATCACTGGCTGGGCCGGCACTTATTGCCCATCCCTAATTGCCCTTGAGAAGGTGGAGGTGAGCTGCCTTCTTGAACCGCTGCAGTCCATGTGGTGTAGGTACACCCACATTGCTGTCAGGGAGGGGGTTCCAGGATTTTGACCCAGCCACAGTGAAGGAACGGTGATACATTTCTAAGTCAGGATGGTGAGTGACTTGGAGGGGAACTTCCAGGTGGTGGTGTTCCCATCTATCTGCTGCTCTTGTCCTTCTAGATGGTATCAGTTGTGGGTTTGGAAGGTGCTGTGCATCTTGTAGATGGTATACACTGCTGCCACTGTCTGTTGGTGGTGGAAGGAGTAAATGTTTGTGGATGGGGTGCCAATCAAGTGGGCTGCTTCATCCTGGATTGTGTCCAGCTTCTTGAGTGTTGTTGGAGCTGCACTCATCCAGGCAAGTGGGGAGTATTCCATCACACTCCTGACTTGTGCCTTGTAGATGGTGGACAGGCTTTGGGGAGTCAGGAGGTGAGTTACTCGTCACAGGATTCCCAGCCTCTGACTTGTTACTTTAGGTCCCTCACTCCTTACGAGGTTGGATTCCCTTTGCAGGCCTGGTTTCTTCCAATGTGGAGCTGAGGCACTGCCAGGGAGAAGCTTCATTTCTACTTGCAGCTCATTGGGCAAATGCTGATGCAGCCTGGTCCTTAAAATGACTAGGCCTCCTGCTGGTAGCATCAAACGGCCAGCTGACGTACTCCGTTAGCTTGTCCCTTAAACTTTGCACATGTACCTCCACATGTTTACGGTGTCATTGGTAGCGCCAAATTACTGCTGTGGAAAAATACATTAACCTGTCGTTACCTATTATCCAACATAAGGTAAGAATACAGAGGGATGCAGGCTGATTTCTCACATATATCATAGTAAGCTAGTACATGAAAGGCTGTTTGCTAAAACACGCATAGTAACATTTCAGCTTATCTGGCCCTGGCGCATCAGGGCTGAGTTTGAACTCCAGCATTATGGGAAACCGAGCGCTGGCTGATCGATCGCCCATTATACATATTACACTCAATGTCCCTTTGGAAAAGTGAGGCAGGCAGGGAAATCCACTACTGCCCATTCTGTACCTACTTAAACTTCACTGCCATCGAGTTGGAGATCATTCACTGACTTGTGGCATCAGAAACCCCATGACTGACGTACATTTCATCAGCACCTCAAAGGATTAACTCATTGTTTGTTTCAGCAACGTTATTCACAAAACTTGACCTAGGACTTCTGACATTGTCTCTTCATTCATATCCCCCAGCACACTCCTTACTCCTCGTCTCCCTTCAGACCCCCATTCACAGCTTGATCAGAAAATGGCCTCTTTCGGAATATTGTGCAGACAAAAGGCAAAGTTTCACTTAGCATTAGTACTGACGACAAACAACCCAGCACTCGCATAACTTACCTCCTCACGATGTTCATCCCGGGATCGCAGAACAAACCACTGGATGGATGCTTGCTGGGATTTGGGGATGCATTCCAGGAAAGTAGAGTTAAATTCAATGCCAAAAATCAGCTTCTCTTCAGCTTCATTGCCCATACCTGTCAATCATAAACCTTGACATCAGCGCGAGTTTTGCAAAGTAGGGCTACAGTGGTTGATACAAATAACATCCTTCATTGCAAGTGCAAGTTGAATAACAGCTGTCATGGTGCATTATTTTATACCTTTGGGCTTTTGGGGGTTGCTGGCAACACAAATTTTTATTGTCTATCCCTGTTTACCCCCTGAGAAGATGATGGTGAACCATCTCCTTAAAGCGCTGCAGCCTGTCAGGCGTAGATACACTCACAGTGCTGTTAGGCAGGGAGTTCCAGGAATTTGACCCAGTCAATGAATTCATTGCCTGCTGTGTCACTGAGCCATAGATTCCAACGAGATATGCAGTTCACTCACTGTTTAAGCTGAGTTAGATGATTTCAGTCAAGGGCAGTCAGTCAGCCCTTGGCACCTTTGAGTGGGGGAAAAATGGGAATGCTACGAAAAAGAGAATTGTTTTGTAGCGATGCTGCAACCGTTAAAATTTTCTCTGTGTTAACTGATACCAGGAGGAACAATTACAAACCAGGAAGAAATCAATCCTAAACTATATTTTTTTAACCAAATTAAATGAGGAATTATGATTGTTTCCTGCTAGCTGTGGAAGCAAAATATTGTATAATTTGTCTTTATATATCAAACTGTGCTGGTCTGTCAGTCTCACTCAATGCAAATGCTGATGATCCAAATGGAGAACCCGGTAAGGAGTAAGACCATGAGGCAATATGAGGAGAACTTAATGTTTAGCCTTTGTGATATTTGACTGGAAAGTACTTCATGTGGGCCTGGTGATTTTCTGATGGAACATTAATGGTCTGGAGCTCACTCAGTAGCAGTGTTTGTTGAGTAATCACAGACAAGATTTTGGAACATATGGCAATGAGTCCCTGTCAACATTCAGCCAGAAAACAAGTCGCTGGGTGTCAAAAGTTCAATATGTCCCATTTCCTCACCTTGTTCAGAACAAGAAAATGCATTTGACACACAAATGTTATACATTTTCAAACAATCTTCCACAGATTATTGCTTTAATTACACTGTAAAAGTTGCTTTTGAGTGGAGAACAGCAAAGATTGGGACTGTGAAAAAGGCTGTAATGCTGCTCTGATCTTATACTATAAGAAGTGTGCAATAATATATTGTTACTAGTTTGTTTCTAAACATAATTTTAATAAATGTAACAAAGTGAGGCAGATTTTGCTGCTAATATTCTTGCCTCTGAGTCACAAATTTCCAGTCCCACCCCAGGATGTGAGCACTAAAATCAAGGCTGACTGAGGGAGTGTTGCACTGTTGGGGGTACTGTCTTTCAAAACTGAGGCCTATCTGCCTGCTCGGGTGGGTGCAAACGATCCCATGGCACTATTTCAAAGAAAAGCAGAGGGCTCAGCCCTAATGTCTTGTCCAATATTTATTCCCTGATCAATATCACAAAAAACAGATTATCTGGTCATCATTGCTGTTTGTGGGAGCTTGCTGTGCGCAAATTGGCTGCTGTGTTTCCTGTATTACAACAGTGACCAAACTTCAAAGAGCTCATTGGCTGCAAAGTGCTTTGAGAAGTCCAGTGGTCAGGAAAAGTGCTACATAAATACAAGTCTTTCTTTCCTTTCAAAGGCAGTGACCCCAAAGTGGATTTATTGAAGCTCATTCTGCAGTTAGATGCATCATGAAATGCACCACCTAAGCATGATTACCCTGAAGTAAGATGTTCTCTATAAAATTGAGCTCAGCCAAAACTCTGTTGCTGGTAACCCAATGCCAAATCCTGTTTATCCATCATCCACATTGACTCCTGGTGAAGCACTGTCTAGATTTTAAAATTCTCATTCTTGTTTTTAAACTCTCCATGGTCTTGCCCTCCCCTATCTCTAATATCCTCTAGCCCTACAAACCTCTGCACTCCTCCAATTCTGGCCTCTTGTGCACCCCCCATTGCAATTGTCCAGTAGCTGGGGCAATGTCTTCAGCTGCCTGGACCCTAAGCTCTGGAATTTCCTCCCTAATCCTCTCCACCTCTCTACCACTTCCTCCTCCTTTAAGGCACTCCTTAAAACCTACATCTTTAACCAAGCATTTGGCCATTTTTCCCAATATCTCCTGATGTGACTCAATAATCAAATTTTGTTCAATAACACTCCTGTGGAGCACCTTGGGATAATTTATTACATTAAAAGGCATTATATATTTTTAAAAAATCATTGGTATTTTGGAAAAAAAGTGTTCCTGAGTTCCTGGAGATATTTCATTGAACTTTACAATGACACTGATCCTTTAAATGTGGGAATTTTGAAGAGACAGTCAACTTTGGATGAAAGGATCAAAGTATTCTTATGTTTTGTTGGATGTTTAAGTACTTGAGGTAGAACACATTCTGACGTCAATGTTGGCTGACTTTATAATACATTGGTCAGACCACACTTACAATACCATGCACACCACACCACAAAAAAGGGGCTTACGATACATAAAGTAAAGGAAACTCAAGATGACAGATCCCAAGTGTAATGAGGATTAGCCGTGAGGGAAGATTAGAGAATTTGGCTTCCTTTACCACTTGTGTAGATTTCCCACATTCTGTATTCTACATATTAGCTGTTTCCTGGCCTTTGATTGGATTAAAAAGTGACTTAGCAACAAAAAACAGATGTTTCTGATAACTAGAAAAGTGTTCTCACATGGGGCAATGCCCACAGAGCTCCATGTGAATACGTTGTGTGGCCCCACACTCCCTTTTATATTAAACCCAGGCAGAAACAGAATTGTTAGTGAATATATGAATCTGCTTTACTCCGATGGTAATTTGAGTAGCTAACAGAAAAATTGTGTCAGAAATACCTGAATAGAAAGTTTATGTATTGTAGATATTTTCTCATTTTTGCTGGACTCTATCACTATCTTTTTGCAAAACAGGGGGTGGCTCACTCCCAAACATCTCCTAACATCACTGTAGTCAATTACAGGAAGTATTGTGAAGTTTAGAACTCAGATTTCCTCAGATGGCCTCCATGGAGAAGATGGCTGTCATCAGCATGGTGGAGATTAGAAACTCATCGTTGATTAAGCTCCTGCAAAGTCTCTTGGTACATGTTACTATGTGAAAGGCGCTATATAAAAGCAAGCTGGTTGGCATTGCTGAACTGTAAACATGGACTCACATCCATCGGCCCACATGGAGCAGCAGTTGGAGGTCCATGGGCTCTACTCCACCCCAGCTTCCTCTGAAGCTGTGACACTGTCATGATCACCATCTGAATTTCCTAAAGTCTGTGGGATTAAAAGCATCTCTCATGTTTCCCTCGAGTCTAGTCCTCTTTGAAAATGACAAGCTTTCTTAAACCCCTTTACTGGTGAAGCGCTCTCCACTATCAGGGTTTCTGACTTAGGTTACATTTAGAAATCCTGAACTTTAGAAGTTTTCAATGTTTTTTTTTTCTAACCAAATAAATGACAAGTACATACAAGGGTTCCTGAGTTCATACAAGACATACATTTATCACTAAAAAAGTAATTTAATCAAAATATAAGTCAGGCTTCAGTGACTCTCAACTCCCAATGTTTGGGCTTGCTCCACATTACAATGTTTCTTATGTTGTGGGATTAAGGGACACAGAAATTGTATGATAAATTGCAGTTCCTGAATTCTGAACCATTTAATATTCCTCAGAATAATTGAACAATCTGTATACACTTGTGAACTCTGAAACTAAAAACTTTCTGGCTGTGGTTTGATATATTGACAAACATTATTGACGGTTTTCCCTCTAAGCACTCTTACAGAGCAACTTCTACAGTAAAAGGTGTAGAAATACTTACTTTCTTCCAGATCCCAACACTGACTTATTGGGTCCCCATGCTTCACATCTTGACGTCTAGTCCGCCTGTGCAAACATCATAAATGCCAATGAAATGTTCATTGCCAAAAGCTTGTTTTGATCAGATAACAGAGGTGAAAACAATCACAAAAGCAAAATATTTTTTGCAGTTCGCAGTTATTAACTCACTCCCCATTACAATAAGAGCTGCTGTTTTAATACATTTCCATTACCAGGCGTGACTCCATCAGCATGGTGTGTCAAATTGCAGAGACTCATTAACTCATTCTTCAATGATTAATAGCTGTTTATCTATTGCCTTGTGTTCTAGCTTGTACAGAGCTATGATGAATGGAGCAGGTCACTTACACATTGACTTAAAAACAAAATTTTACTATAAAATATGGTGCATAAACAGTTTGTTACATTAATCACACATCTCTACTACTCAATTTGCCTTGTCTGCCCTCCTCGTTTCAACCTTGGTAATGTTTTCCACCACAGGCCATGTGCCTTCACCTAAGTTTATTATTAAGTATATATAGATATAAGTCTATAAGTCTCCTATATTTACTGCACCATTAATAGTGATAAGGTGAAATGGTTGTGAATATGTGCAATGTAAAAAGGGGTAGGATAACTTGCCAGTCAGCACTCAATCCTATGGGCACAATGAAATAAGGATTTGTGAGCCATTTCAAAAAGAAATATTGCAAACTATTAAAAGGCTAACTCCAACCTGCTGCGAAATCATGTTTTATAGAATTATATTGCACAGAAAGAGGCCACTTGCTCTGTAATGTCTGTGCTAGCTCTATGAAAGAGTTATCCACTTTCTCCCTATCACTGTACTCTTCTAGATTTCGCTTTTGCAAAAATTTAATCACTTTCTTTTGAGAGTGATTATGTATTCTGCTTCTATCAGTTTCTATTAGGTCATTTAGTGTCCTAACAATTCACTGTTAAACAAAGCTCAAAGCTCCTTTGAAGTCCTGAATGGTTTTTGTATCATTTTCACGTTAAGGAAGGCATACTCTACAATCACAGCAAACCATCAAAATTCAGCTTCCTAGATGTAGATTTCCTCTATCACTGAGCCTTGTGCGATTTGCAACTGCTTCTGCACATTGCAATATTCAAGACCTATAACTTGTATCTGTAACAACATCTTTAGTGGAGATCAGCAATATATTTAACACTACCATTACTCAATACCCTTATCAAGTCTGGTACGTGTAGTGACACCATGAGCTCAGACCTGTATTTATAATAGTATCCTTAGCTGAGACCAGTATCTATAATACTAACACTAGTAGCTGTGACTGATGTCTCTAAAAGGACAAATTCTCATCCTTAGGCAGAATGTTATGTTTGGTGTGCGGCCGTGTGTCTGATACGCCCGAGCACAATATGACGTGAGATGACTTCGGGCATGCGTCCCGATGTCTTTGTGCACTTGCGCGATATTTCGTTCGGCGGGCGCACGCCGGAGTCGGCTGTGTCCCCGCCGATAATTGAAAAGCCTATTAAGGCCATTAACAAGCTAATTAAAATCAAATTAACGCTGCCCGTCCAACCTTACAGTCCGCGGGCAGGCGAAAAGGCCAAGCGGCCTTTGCATTTTTTAGGAAACCTCATCCACGAGCAGGATGAGGTTTCCTGAAGCAAATAAACATTAACTGAAAACTTTATTTTTGAATTAAAACATGTGCCAGCTCATGTGACAGAATCACATGAGGGGACTTTTCTTTTAATGTTTACTGTCCTTAATAATTTTTTTTAAGAAGCACTTCAACCTCCCTGAGGCAGCTCTGTGCCTCAGGGAGATTGAAGTGCTTCTTTGCGTGCATGCATGATCTGTGCGCCAGGCCCTCTCGCCCGCCTCCTGCCGCCCGCACATGAGCGCTGCTGCGTGTGTTTCACGCAGAGCGGGCCTTAATTGGCCCACCTGCATGACATTGCAGAGCTGAGCCAATCGCGGACAACGGTCGGCTTCTTGGCCACCCCCACCTGCTCCTGCCCATCCGCCTGACGAGGGAAAAAATTCTGATCCTCGTTTCCAAATCCCTCCATGATCTCGACCCTTACCTATCTCTGTTACATCAAACAACCCTACAACCCTCTGAGATCTCTGTGTACCTCCAATTCCCACCTCTTGCACATCCTTGATTTTCTTCACTTTACTGTTTGTGGATTTGACTTCAGCTACCTGGGCCCGAAGCTCTGAAATTCCTTTGCTAAACCTTTCTCCTGCTGCATATCTCTCTCTTTTGTCCTTTCAGATGCTCCTTAAAATATTTGACTAAGCTTTTGGTCACCTGTACTAATATCTCCTCCATTAACTCAATGTCAAATTTTGCCTAATAACACTCCTATGAAGTGCCATTGAACATGTTGCTATTTTAAACGCTCTATATTAAGACAAGTTGAAGTTATTGTATCCTGACCACCAAGTGGCCATAGCTCATATCAGGAGTCACCATCTGGTGAAATGCATCTTTACATCTATATTTCCTTAATCCGTAGTGCAGTGGATTGGTGAGTTTCTAAGTCAGGTCCAGAAAGAGGACATTTGTCTTGAGCCACAGTCCCTGATGGTTTGGTCAATAAAACTGAATTAAACTCACTGACATTTCCCACCTTTTATTTTGAAACAGTTTTTGTGGAGAAAACTATTGGAGGGAATTTTCAGTTTGGGCAGGATATGGCCACCTGACTGTCATTTGCACCAACCTTAATGGAACAGAAACCTGATTGAGTTGTACAACAGGAGACTAATCCCCCCAGTGTTAGATCCCACTCATGCCCAAACTGAAAATTACTTCCGTTATCTTTATTTTGACTCAATTTTTAATTATTTTCTCTGATCGCAACCATTTTCTGCAGGTATTGATGAGCAGAGTCCTAATGGGTAATATCTAATGAAACACTCTCTGCTAGCTAACGTGTCAGGACAAATCTTCCCAGCTGAAGAAAGCTCCCAGCCTCTGTCTCATGCACTGAGTAACACTGAGAAGTTACTGTGTGGGAACTGCAGGCAGAAACTAAACTTTCCCTCGTCTATCAGTGGGAGCAGATTAACTCTTACATGATGGCATCAAATTCTTTTTTACAGCAGGCGATTTGAAAATACAAAATCTGGGGATGACACATGCTCAAAAATAACAAATCAAATCATGCACTCTTTGAGTTGAGGCTCAGGGTTGTGAGGGAATCTGTGCTTTTAAAGTATTTTTTGAGGCCAGCCCTAACTGAAAACAGGCACTAAAAATGGAAACATTGAGAGGAAACTGACCTTCCCATTTTCTAAGGAAACAAAAACAAACTGAGATTTGGAAACCAAAACATCTGGGCAAGCTGAGCCCTTGGTTAAAATATATAAAAGGACACAGGTCAATCCAAGCTGGGTAGTAGAGGTTGATGAGTCCAGTGGTGCAGTACAGGCAAGTTGAAGAAGGCAGAGTCCAGATCCAGAAGCTGAGAATAAGTTGCTGCAGCTGTTTCTGCTACTTGATGATAACATTGGTGACCCATCCAATCCGAGTTGAGCAGGTTCTGCAGACATGTGACAGTCGTGGGGAGGACCGTGCCCATGGAACTCGGGTGGGTCGTGTGCTGCTGTCGGCTGGGGATCAGACTCGCTCCTAGTAGGGGAGGAGCTGAAATTCTTCATGAGGAAGGCAGAGTTTTGGAGAACTTTGTGACTGAGTGAAGACTGTGTGGGCTGTTGAGCCAATTTGTAAGATCTGTCTTAGTTGTATCTGCCACTTAATATGCCATTTATAGTTTATAATCAACCATAATTTGCCTTTAATTCCTGTTTAACTTATGCTGGTTCTGGATGTTAGAGTATAGATGGTTATCCCAAATACTATTTGGTGTTTGCTTTGTTTGACTCTTGTACAGTAAAAATTCTTCTGTTTTAAACTGTAGAATCTTGTGGCTTCATTCTTTTAGTAAATAACTGGGATTTCAGATTTTGGCTTTTTTTAAGTTATTGGTCTCTACCGAGATGGTAACAATGTTGATCCCCACATTGGCAGAGGGTGAAGTGAATCTGTTATGAAGATGGATCACATAGCTGCCTGCAGAATGAGAAGTCATTTACAACATTGGTATAGTCCAGCTTGTGCATCATGCTGATTGTGTCACTTCAGTGAAGTTAGAGCAATCAAGGAAGTATCGCGCTTGATCTCTGATCTCTGCTGAAGGAGCTGATCTCATCAAATAGTGTTCTATTCACTCTCCGACTCCCTGGATCACCAAACTGCTAGGATTCCCACTCCCAATGCTATCTGGCAATTTCTGTTTTGGAAAGTATGTTTGTGAGTTAGGTTTTAGGTGTGATGCCCTCCCATGGTCGGCTCATTTGCTGGGCCTTTGCAAAATTAAGTGCACTCTATCATGGTACTGAATGACTACTGACGCCCAGAAAATAAGAGACTATATCTTTAGAAAAGTGGAGAAAAATGTGGGAAAGTATTACTTTACAACACATATTATACTGCTAGGAATATGAGGGTCTGAAGTCAGGAGCGACAAGGGCAGGGGTTGAGTGGCTACCACATGAGAAAATGATCTCTTAAATCACTGCAAGAAAAGTTGGAGTGAGATAAGGGTCGATTTTCATGCAACAGAAGTAAAATATGGTGGATTTTATCTTTAAAGTAACTGAATTATATTTGGCAGTCTGTCAAGTAATGCAGCTGTAAGAGAAAATGTAAACAACTCACGGCAATCAATAAATCTAGGAAGTGTGAACGGTGAGGCTTCTGATGCTTTGTAACCATAACTAGCTGGATACAGATGGCCACAACCCACCTTTTTGATGCTGGTGCATAGCGAGAACATGAAGTTCCATCCCAGGCACAGTAGGGGTCTCTGGCTAAGCAGCATTCGGCACAAGCCTTGCCATAGATGTCACAGCGATGGAGCCAGAGCTGGACCAGCCCGTCCCTCGAACCGATGTACAGTTGCTGCTGTAATTAAAAAGTTAAAGAAAAGAAAAATCAATTGCTGTTTCCTGTGGTTCTTAATGCAATGCTTTCTTCTGGAAAAGAAATACACATTATCAACAGATATGAATTAATATAATTACAAAATTTACCTGTTTTGAAGATATTTCCATATTTAATATTGGAGAAGGACCCTAAAGAAATAAAGAGGGAGACGTTAAACATTGCATATTTTCAATTCAGCTGACTTCTCATAACAAGCGTAAAGGATCAAAAGGATTTAATCAGTTACTGTTCTGAATGATTAACTAAATCGGGCAGCTTCCAGAGAAATATTATAAAGTTAGTGGGTCAACAGTGACAGTAACTCCACCCTATTCTGGACCAACATACATACTAACATTGTTGGGCAAATTTTGTCAGTCAAAGCTCCCAGAGCAGACCCTCACCTAACGGAAGCACAGATCCAAAAAGCACGCACAGATCTCAGCATTTGAACGGTGACCAGTTACAAAGGGAAATAATGCAAACTCTCTACTGGCACTCTTTCATCACCCAACTTACCCTTGAAGTTAGTCACAGTCCTGAAATAGTGTTGTAATATGATGCGTTGTGGTGTCTCAGCAATGAGATGTTGAGATTTGTATATTGAAACATGAAGCCTTTGTTGAAAGTCTTTAAGTATTTACACATCCAAGGTATGGCCATGCGTGGAGCTGTTATCTCCATGTGGGCTGGTTCCAGAGGGTTCTTTCTAGACTGTTCTCTCAGTCTATTACCATATGGCTCTATGCATCATACCGTGTGCCATGCTATTCTCCAGTCCCACATTAACACTTGCTCTGTCAAGCACCTTTACATTACAGTGGCATGTAGGCACATCATACAACATCCCTCTTTCTTCTCCAAAGGCAACTTTCCTCCTTTCCAATGGAGTATTACAATACAATCTTTAATCACTCTCCCTTTCCCCCACCGACCTCAAGTCTCTGACTTTACAAATTCAGACAGTCTTAAGGCTTGACATTTCTTCCACATCTCGTCATGTTTGGAGGGATGCTAGTAGTACTCTGGTTTAGTTTCTGGTACTTGGCTATCTCCATTTGATTTGCTTTTTGCTCTCCTTCGAGTTGTGTTTCTCCTTATTAACAACTCCCCAGCTTTATTCGGACACTGTAGGTTTGTCCCGTTCTTTCCAAAGGGAATGTGCACTCCGTTCGTTCCTAGGGTGGACTCGAATTTTCTTTTTCCGTGCTGTCTGCCCTGTTCTTGGTGGACATATATACCTTTCACAAATAGAGCCTTCATTTCTACTTGATTCACAATCTCAGCCAAATATTTGCTTGCTGCTTTATTTTCAAGCTTATGAATCTTTTCATTCAGCTAGATGGTTCACAGCATGTCTGAGACATCCGGTGCTCTTTTTTCTTCTAGCTCCTTGCACTTCAGTCTAGGATTTACATTTTCTGATCTTAACTCTATCTTTTCCTTTTCTGTTTGCAGCTGAACTTTGTCCTTGTCTTTCATTTTGGTTTCACTGTCGGCTTCGACTGCTTTTAGCTCCTCATACCTTGGACTGCTGTTCTGGGTCGATGCATTTAGCTACCATCGTTCATTACACTGCGGATCACCATGTCAGATTATGGTACTGTCTCTGATGTCATATCCTGTAGAAAGGGTCACCGCTGCCAACCGTGCTGTATTATGCTGATAGCGCTGATCTCCCACCGCTGCCGGCCATGGTGTAATATGGTGCTCTGTGGTGTCTCAACGATGAGTTCTTGAGACTTTTATACTGAAACATGAACCCTTTATTGGTAGTCTTTAACTATTTACAGATCCAAGGTGGGGTCATGCTTGGAGCTGTTGTCCTTTCTAGACTGTTCTCTCAGTCTATTACCATGTGACTCTGTACATCATACCGTGAGTGGTGCTTTTCTCCAGTCCCACATTAGCCCTTATTCTGCTGACCACCTTTACATTACAATGGAATGCATGCACATCATAAAACAAATAGGTTTTTTTTCAATATAAACTGAAATCATTTAAATTATAATAATATGTGCAGGTATTATCAAGGCTTTGAAATGTACACTGAAGAAATAACAATTCAAAAACTCAATTCCTTTGCACTTTTTCTGGTCAATCTAAACCTGCCTGAAAGGTAATTTTTTTTTTTATTCAAAATTTTTGACTCTTTCACCAACAGAGACAGACTCCATCCCAAGCAACAGGAAAGGTAATGACATCAGTGACAGGCCCTTTCAACGTACGCCTATCTTCCAGTGTTATTATCGCATCCCTCCTAAAGGAACCATAGGGTAGAGCTCTACTGGAGTTATTGGTTTCAGCAGCTTGTTTATATGACCCCCTGTCAGAAAGGAATTCTGCTCACTGACACGTACTGTGTCCTGTACACTACCATTACATTTTTTTATATTTCGAGAATTTAGAAAAGAGTATCCCCATTCTAAATAAGTTTTAAAAGGCTTTGTGAAAGCTTAAAACATGTCCAAGCTATTCAGCGAATCACTTGATCACTTTTTAAATGAGATTTAACAGTGAACCAAGACTATGTAGCATGACCATGGGGTTTCAGAGTTCTCCCCTCCAGAGTCTGTTTGGGAGCTCATTCCAGAGTTATGCTGTTACCTTATCGTTGAAATAAAAATAGTCCCACAAACTCAGAAGAATTATCTATTGTATTTAGCCCAAGGTGTCACCACTCGGGTCAAGAGAAAAAATATAATTTGAAGTAAAAGTATGAAGATTTCATAATAAAAGATGGCACAGAAATGGTAGGCTGAATGGCCTCCTTCTGTACTCTATGTCAGTTAAATTTTCATCGACAAGTACAGCAGGTACAATTATAATTGAACTTGCATGTTTCAAATTTCATGACTTTCAGAACGGTTTCCTTACCTTAAACACTTGGAGCTCCTCCAGTACAACTTCTTCAGTGATCCAATTTTCTTTTGTGACACTCACCACCTTTAAGACTGTTCCAATGTCTAAGGGAAATATAAAAATCCAGATTAAAAGAGCCTTTCACCTAGAAAATGATGCAACAAGTGATGTGCTCTGGTTAATGACTCTGGCCCAGTTCTAATACTGTGTCACCCTACCCACCACTGTAGCTGTTCAAGGAGATGGGCCACCCCCATAGTCACTGCCACATTCTCAGTGCACCTATGGAGAGGCAATCACTGCCGTTTAGCTGGTGTTGTTCACATCCTGAGAACAGAACAGACAATAACTCAAAAATCCTGCGCAAGTTTAAGGGGCTTTTAGGTAGCAAATTTGGCAAAGTTATTTATACACCAATGTTGTTACCAGGGCAACATAAAAGCAAGATCGCACCTGTAACTTTTATTCCAATTATAGTTTGTTTAAGTCCCATATTTACAAGTTTTTTCTTGCATTATAGTTGCTGATAGCCAAGCCACAATTGAGGAATGAGAGGCTTTGCTCCAGCTCTTGCCTCAATCTGCCCTGAGTTAGCCAGTAACTCCTAAGGATGGCAATACTGGCACTGGGTGACTGATTCTCTGGTTACTTTCTCCCTTAATGCATGGCAATACCTGCCCTTGGCTAATTCCCTTCTCCTAAAGACTGATGGAAAGTACATCCTTGTGATTAGAGAGAATTACAAGCACCAGTCCAGACTTCACTATATAAACAGTCACTGCAATCCATGAAGTGATTCATTGTGTGCACACTTTCAGATATTTAGATTATGCATTGAAGCATATTTATTTTCAGATTTTATCACTGTGTGGCACAACGCTTTGTTTAGGCTCTCCCCCGTCGGCACTAAACTAACCCAGGAAGGCAAACAAGGAAGCAATCAGGACAGGGTGAAAAGTCTAATATCCAGCTAAGGGCCTCAGATAAACTGTGTTCCAGTAAATAATGATAATATATCTCACTTGCTAACTTTACACAAAACTGAATAGAACTAGATGTTATGCTAGTGGAACTCCCCACTCGATGAAAATGGGAATGCAATGCTGAAAGACACAGAAGCATTATATCCTCATGTCTCCAGGTTAAATCTCAGTCTGTGTGTTGACCAATGCTCTTAACCTCACTTCTTAAAAATATTCATTCGAACTCTGCTGTTTAATTTTGGGAGTCCTGCCTTAGGAAGGCTTTACAGACATTGTCCAAATTCCAGCATTGATTTACCAGGATGAGACATGGAACTGAGTTCTAGTGGGAGAGAGTAAACCTGGGTTATATGTCCCACAGGTGAGGAGGATAAACACCAATCTGATTGAGGTGTTTAAAGCTATGGTGGGAATTAACAACGTAGATAAAGAATGTAGGATAATCTCGAGCAAGAGTAAGATGGTTAATAATGAAGAAAAAGCTGTCTTCAGACAAAGGAAGGTTGGATTCATTATGTTCCAATGCACAGAAGCATTAGGATATTAAAGAAACTAAAGAGTCGGAGACAAAGGGGAATGTAAGAATGTGGGAGAGATGGAAACCGTCTAATGTCAGGTGTGAGATTAAAGCAGGTTTCAAACAGTGAATGTAGTGAAAGCCCCTCTTAGCTTCTCACATTTCGCCAGGGCCTTCTGCTCCCTTGGTTACTCTCACCCCCTTTGCTTTATTAACGACTTCATGGGCTGGGTTTTCTGACAAGCATCAGGACCCCAACATCGGGATACCACAGCTCAGCCTTATGGGAGGTAGCTGTTCATTGGCTACTTCCTCTTGCCATCCTATTAAGGGCACCCCGAGGCTCCAGGCACAATCAGAGGGCCCTCAGCAATGTCAGGCCAGCAGCCCCAATAGGAGAGGCGTTCGCTGCCAAGGCAGGGAGGCAAGTGGGAGGGCACCTCAACATGGAGGTGCCTTGGGCAGCCTGCATATGATTCATCAATTCCAAAGGCATGAAGCTGGTAGGGCCATCGGGTGGAGAAGAAACCCTTCCACAAGAGTATTAACGGATGGGGCTGCGACCTTTCATCCCCACACCCCAGTCACAGGTATGGAGCCTTCAGCTCCGATGTCCCCCCGGCCCTGGCCCTCCAACAGTGGGAAAATTGCAACACCAGCGTAAAATAGTCTCTATGTAAGACCTTAATCAGCTGCCTGCCTCTCTGGAGTGGGCAGCCAACCCTATTCCCAGTCTACCCCTGGCAAAGTCCCCAGAGGGGGAATGCACTGGGAAGTCACCGTGATGCAGATCCACCGCCCCTGCACTATTTCCCTGTCCTCACTATATATAAATGTAGGTCTTTCTTTTTGTATCTTTTCAAGGCCAAAGACAGAAACTGTCAACTCATAAAAGCACATCTCTGAATCTGATAATATAACGTCAGTATCTTAGCACCGAATCGATTCTACTACATCTTTCACTGATGTTAGAAACGCTGTATAAACCCTGACATATCTATTGTTATCATTAAAATGTATTTGTCCTTACAGCTCCCCTCCTCACCACCCCAACCTCCAACCACGTTTCAACAGCACCGAAAAAATTCAACCCCCCAGGTATCAATTCATTGTTTGACTGAGATAGTTTATTAAATCATTTCACTAAAGGTTCTTCATTGGGTGTGTTTTATGTTTGCCGCCTCCCTGTGCCTTTTTACTGACTGCATTCCCTGCAGCTTCTCAGTGGCCTGTCTGAGGGGAGCTCCATACATAAACACTCAATCCATCCTCTTCACAGATACAGACTGAGCTGCTGTGTAGTTTGATCATCACCTGTTTAATGCCAGTGCTGTCAGCTTAACTCAGCTGCTGTTACTCTGGCCTCCTGTGCGGTCATGGTGACTCTTGGATTATAGTCTGGGATGGCGCTGCAGTGTGGTACTGAGGGAGTGCTGTATTCTCAAAACTTTCTTTCAGGCAAGATGTGAAACTGAGGCCCCATCTCCCTTTGCGATTGGGTAAAAAAGGTCCCACAGTATTATTAAGAATAATAGGAATATCTTCCTCTGTCCTTCTTAACTAATGCCAAGGAAATCCTACAAACGGTCAGCTGTGTCTGCCTATATAAGAGCAATGATTCCATTTTACTGGATGTGAGGTGTTTTGGAATGCGAGACAAATGAATAATCTTTCCTTAACTGAATCGATTCTACTACATCTTTCACTGGTATTAGAAACGCTGTATAAAACCTGACATATCTATTGTTATCATTAAAATGTGTTTGCTCTTGAAAGGTTTCCTCCTGAAATGAGATCGGATTCTTAGGGTGATCCAGACCACATTCCTTGCTCAGTTGGCGTGATTTAGTTCAGCTCGGAACATCTCTGGAGAGGAATTGTTTTAGATACAATGTTCGTGTATTTCTCCTCAGTGCTGAGATACTGATGTTATATTACCAGATTCAGAGAGGCGCTTTTATGAGTTGACAGCTTCTTTCTTTGGCATTGAAAAGATACAAAAAGAAACACCTACATTTATATAGCGTTTTTCATGACCACCAGATATCTCAAAGCATTTTACAGCCAATGTGGTGCTTTTGAAATATAGTCAATGCTGTAATGTAGGAAATGTGGCAGCCAGTATGAGCACAGCAAGCTCCCACGTGTGATAAGGGTCAGATAATGTGTTTTTGTGATGTTGATTGAGGGATAAATATTGACCCAGACACCAGGGATAACTCTAAGATAAAAGCAAAAAACTGTGGGTGCTGGAAATCCAGAACAAAAATAAAAATACGTGGAAAAACTCAGCAGGTCTGGCAGCATCTGCGGAGGGGAACACATGGAGAGAGATGTGAAGGTTCTGTTGAAGGGTCATTCGGACTCGAAACGTTAATTGTGTTCCTCTCTGCAGATGCTGTCAGACCTGCTGAGTTTTTCCAGGTATTTTTATTTTTGACCAGGGATAACTCCCCTGCTCGTCTTCAAAATAGAGCCATGGGATCGTTTACATCCACCCGAGCAAGCAGATGAGGCCGTGGTTTACACAATATTATAGTAAAGAGCATAAGAACATAAGTAATAGGAGCAGGAGTAGGCCATTCGGCCCCTCAAGCCTGCCCTACCATTCAATAATATGATGGCTGACCTGCCCCAGGCCTCAACTCCTCTTTCGTACCAGCTCCTCATATCCCTCAACTCCCCGATATTTCAAAAATCTATCTACCTCCACAACTCTCTGGGGTAGAGAATTCCAGACATTCACTACCCTCTGAGAGAAGAAATTACTTCACATCTCAGTTTTAAATGAGTGTCCCCTTATTCTGTAACTATGTCCCCTAGTTCGAGATTCCCCCACTAGTGGAAACATCTTCTCAACATCTACCCTGTCAAGCCCCCTCAGAATCTTGTATGTTTCAATAAGATCACCCCTCATTCTTCTCAACTCTAATGAATAAAGGCCTAACCTGTTTAGTCGTTCTTGATAAGTCAACACCTTCATCCCAGGAATCAGCCTAGTGAATCTCTTTTGAACTGCCTCCAAAGCCAGTATATCCTTTCTTAAATACGGGGACCAAAACTGTACACAGTACTCCAGGTGCAGCCTCAACACCCTGTACAGTTGTAACAAGACTTCCCTATTTTTAAACTCCAACCCCCTAGCAATACAGGCCAAAATTCCATTTGCCTTCTTAATTACTTGCTGTACCTGCATGTTAACTTTTTGAGTTTCATGCACAAGATCACCCAGGTTCCTCTGTGCTGCATTTTTTTGGAGTCTCTCTCTCCATTTAAATAATAGTCCAACTTTTGATTCTTCCTACCAAAGGGCATGACCTCACACTTTCCTACATTAAACTCCATCTGCCAAGTTTTTGCCCCCTCACTCAACCTGTCTATATCCTCTCAAAGTTTCACACAGAGAGATGTGAAGAGGAAGAGAGGAAAAGAGGTTGCAATGAACGGAGATTAAACGGGAAGCGAAGAGACAAAATGAAGGGAAAGGAATGATATATTGAGAAAGAGCACCACCTGCAGGACAAATGGAACATGTGACACTGCAGCTTAGAAATTAGAAATTCCCTTTGAATTCCTCTGATTTCAGTTGTTGTGGTCAATGTATACCATCCAAGTTTGTTTTCAGTATATATGGGGCCATTGGTGGCGGACAGTGGTGGCTGGTGGGTTGGGGAGGGGGTGACAAGGAGTCATGGAGGGGGAATGAGAAGGTGCAAGGGGCAGGGTATGATTAGACAACCAAAAAGCCACATCCCCGTACAAAACGGTTTAACAAAGAACAACAATGGGAAGAAATGGAATGCCCCAGTGTTGATTTGGACAGGATCACATTTAGGGGAAAATTCATTCAAATCCAGTAGAGATATTTCCACTCAGTCAGTAGATGTTCCAGTTACCTGTCCCAAGAAACATTACATCGTATTGCCCATCCTCGGCAATCACATGGTCCACCACAATCTGCGTTAGTCGGTAATCCACATTGATCCTGGTAAACACTGGCCGTGCCGTCATTGGGTGCACAGCCTTGTACATCACCGGGTGATACCGTATAAAACTGATCACTTCATCAGGGAAATCCTTGGTGGACTTTATCAAAGGATCGTAAGTTTTACTGGGGCACTGTGGGGGGCGGAGAAAAGATTTTAAAAATCATGAAATGAAAATTTTCAGCAAGTTTTTTAAACAAAGCAAGAACCAAAAAGAACCAGAACTATCACCGACTATTAGCAATTAGATAATCGTGCAAATTTCGGCTGTTCCCTCAGCCCTTTGCGTCATCAAGTGAGATCTGTCAAACCCTGCACCTACACTCTCTGTAACTCTCCATAACCCACTTCCTTTCACAGAATTAAATAGGAATTACAGCACAGAAACAGGTCAATCGGCCCAGCTGGTCCATGCCCACTCCACACAAGCCTCCACCCACCCTCCTTGGATATCCTTCTGTTCCTTTCTCCTTCATGACACGATCTAGCTCTCCCTGAAAGGCGTATTTGCTATTCCCCTCAACTACTCCATGTGATAGTGAGCTGCACATTCTCACTGCTCTCTGAGTTAAGGCTTCTCCTGAATTGGGTAGATTAGTGACTATCTTATATTTATGGCCTAATCCTCCTGCTACAAACACTTCAAAATCCATCCCTTTGACTGTGTTTCAATGTCCTCTCCTAGGTGCTGCTTCATGTGCACCACTCGCCCTGTAAAGCACCCTAGGATGGCTTGTTAAGGGGGACCCTGTTAAAGAAACAACATTTTTTTTCATATGAAAAAATATATAAAAATGCAAACTGTTCTAACATCAGAATCAAAAAAGTATATTCAGCAGCATTATAGACAGGGATTGAAAGAAATGCAAAGTTATAACAAGTTCAAACCTGGATTTTATTCCTTACTGGCACTTTATAACTAGGGGATACTTTGCCAATATTCGGATAAGGTTAAATTTATATGAAGTGGAAAGCCCTAACATGTCGTAAAGAGGGGAATGCTTTACTTTATTGAAGGCAGCAGAGTTAGTCTACATCATTCATTACACTTATCTGGTGTTTGTCAAAGTAAAGTCCCCATCAACAACATATATTTTACTGCTCAGTGTGAACATTTTAATAGCAATCTGTGTTTACATTTTGAGTTGGAGTCTCACTCTCTGGCCACGTATTTCATGGAGTCATAGGTTTACTGTGCGTGATTCTACATCCAATCGGTCCAAGAGGGGAAGTGGACGAGATGTAGGACGTTATTTCTTTTTTATTTGTTCACGGGATGTGGGTATCACTGGCTGGGCCAACAATTGTTGCCCATCCCTAGTTACCCTTGAGAACGGAATGGCTTGCTGGGCCATTTCAGAGGACATTTAGGAGCCAACCACATTGCTGTGGGTCTGGAGTCACATGTAGGCCAGAGCAGGTAAGGACGGCAGATTTCCTTCCCTAAAGGACATTAATGAACCAGGTGGGTTTTTACAACAATTGACAATGGTTTCATGGTCATCATAGTCCAGTGACAATATCACTACACACCACCGCCTCCCCTTGAGAGGGTGATTGGAGCAGAGTCCAAAAGTTCAGTTGTACAGAGGTGATTAAAGGAGGAAAGAGAAGCAGCCAGCTGGAGGGTTTTAGGGAGACAGTTTCAAAGGTTGTCCACTAGCAATGCAAACTCAGCTGTTTGTCTCTACTTGAGGAGAATGTGTAAATCAGAATATTAATAACTTTCATTAATAATAATTCTACACCAACAAATGAACATAAACTTAGATTATCTCTACTCTTAGTGTCATGTGATTTGTAGCATCAATTTGCATCACTGGAACTGGACAGAACCAGCATCAACCTACAGTGTCCATCACCAAGGATGTCTCAGTAGTAGCATACTGACCCAGCTGGCCAGTACCTGTCTAACTGGGCCTGCATAGGGTGTGAGCGAACCAGTAAGAGGGAAGAAAACCTACTTGATGTCGCCCTCGCCGATCTACATGCTGCAGATGCATCTGTCTATGACAGGATTGGTAGGAGTGACCACCACACAGTCCCTGTGGAGACAAAGTTCTGCTTTCACACTGAGGACACCCTCCATCGTGTTGTGTGGCACTACCACTGTGCTAAATGGGATAGATTTCAAACAGATCTAGCAGTTCAGCACTGTGTGCCATCAAAAGCAGCAGATTTGCATTCAACCACAACCTCATGGTCTGGCACATCCTTCACTGGACCAATACCATCAATTCAGAACTTCACAGCCTAGGGCTGTTGAATGAGTTTCATAAGATGATGCTGATTGAGAAATTGAAATTGTGGCATTTCCTCCCCAAAAACTGAGGTTCACACTAAATAACTGTGTGTACGACGATGAACAGAGAAGGAAAGTTGAAAACATCAAAGAAGTAACAAGTAGCATGGTTGAATCAATTAAACACTGTATAGCATTACTGCAGATTGCCAAGAGTACCATCAACCCAGTCGATGGAATTTTTCAACCTAATCCTCTGGAGTCAACAGTAATTAGCACTATGCCTACCCAAACTGTTTTACCACCAGAGCCTGCTCAGTTATGCAAAGCAGAGCAGCGTCCATCAACATTGGCTGTGGGATCTGCTGTTAATGCAATGGGTGACCATCAAACACCAACTCCCAACAGTACAGGAAGTGGACAGTCAGCACCAAGCAGCAGCATCACTTCGCCCAGCCATGTAAATCTGTCTCCTAATACAGTCCCAGATTTTTCATTGGGAATGAATTCAGTGACAACCTGTATAAGCAAGCAACAGATCTGGGGAGGTGTGGTAAACTGGCATGCTATGTACCTTTAAGAGAATGTAGTTAGTTGACCATGTGACTGTATTGACCAATCACTACACAACGCGGGCTTCCTCAGGTAACTGTAAGTCTAGCGCTGGAGGTGATTGAAGAAGCACACATGGGGTTAGTGCTCTGTTCTTAGTTCCAATAAACCACCAGTGTTTGTTAAGTAAATTGGTCATTCTCCGTCAATGTTGTTTCAAATACCGACTAGTGTCCTGACAAGGGCACAGCGAACCCAATAACCCAGAACATAAAAGGAGGGAAAGGGGAGGTGCTTCTAATTTCATAAAGTTTACGCTTTGCTAAAGAGAGGACCAAAAGTAAAATAAATCTCACCCAAACGTCCACAGGATAATCTATATTTTCAATAGCTGTGTGACAAACTCAAATTTACAGAATTCAGCAGAAACAGCTTTTCAAAAGACAAGTGCTGTCACTCCCTCTAGTGCTCAAACAGGTTACTTTACACAAAACCTCTCAACACCCACACAATGAAGCCCAAAATTACTTGGCCAAGATGTCCCTTTACCCCCACCCCCCCAGAGTGTTTAATTTTGTCTTGCACCATTTGGAATTTAATTCTTTTATTTATTTTGCTACTGCTGGTGAGACCACATTTACAGCACTGTGTACAGTTTTGGTCTCCTTATTTAAGAAAGGAAATAAATGCGTTCGAAGCAGTTCGGAGAAGGTTTGCTCGACTAGTACCTGGGATGGGGTGGGGGGGTATCTTGTGAGGAAAGGTTGGGCAGACTGAGCCTGTATCCATTGGAGTTTAGAAGAATGAGGGGTGATCTTTCTGAAACATATAAGATCCTGAGGGGACTTGACAGGGTGGATGCTGAAAGGATGTTTCCCCTTGTGGGAGAGACTAGAACTAGGGGAGGCAGTTTAAAGATAAGAGATCTCCCATTTACAACAGAAATGAGAAGGACGTTTTTCCCTCTGAGGGTTGTGAATCTTTGGAACTCTCTTCCTCAGAGAGTGTTGGAGGCAGGGTCACTGACTATTATTAAGGCAGAGGTAGATAGATTCTCAACTAACAAGGGAGTCAAAGATTATCAGGCCTAGGCAGAATGTGGAGTTGAGGCCACACACCAGCCATGATATTATTGCATGGCAGAGCAGGCTCGAGGGGCCGAATGGCCTACTTCTGCTCCTAATTTGTATGTTCATATGTTCCTCTGCATCCACCACACTGCACGCCCGCTCCCCCAGCTCTCTACACACGAATTTATTGTGTATTTGATTTAGTGGCTTTTTTGACATTTGTGAGAAAGTCTCTGTTTTGAGAATCAGATAATTAATTTCAATAAATCTGGTGCTTTCAGAATTAAATTATTGAAAAAGTTGTTTCTCTTCTGTAATCACAACAATTACATGAAATATTGGTTACACCCACAGAATGCTTTCCAGAATAGCAGCTAAATGTTGTAATATCCACCACCCAGGACTTTTAAAGAATATTTTCGCTCATTACTTGCAATTTCCACCTCATTATATGCTTTGAAAATTTTTCAACTGACGGAAGCTTCGTATCCCTTCAGCCTGATACTCTGACAAACGACCGGCAATTATTCCTGAACTGAGCTGGTTGAGTCCTGAAGGGCAGATCCCCCGGGCTGGACCTGTGGCAGCTGATGAGAGAACCAACAAGAGAGAAAAATCCACTTGACCTCAGCCTCACTGCTCTACCAGTCACAGATCCATCTGTCCATGACAATATTGGTGTGAATGGCCACCTCACAGTGCTTGTGGTAATGAAGCCCTGGATTTACACTGTAGCAGAGAGGAGTCATGAGCCACCTTTTCAACGGATAGCCCTTGTCACCCAGCAGCCATCCATCCAGTCAGGCTGGAGCACTGAAGAGCCCCGGCACCTGGGAGTGTCTGAGGATGTAGGCATCGTGGGAGCTGCCTGGGTACCTTGCACAGACTTGTAGAATCAGCATCCTGTGGTCACACACTATCTGCACGTTCATGGAGTGGAAGCCCTTCCTGTTGACGAAGGCACCGGGCTCACCTGCTGGCGCCTTGATGGACACATGTGTACAGTCTATAGCACCCTGGACATGGGGGAACCGAGCAATCGCTGCAAAGCCTCTGGCTCGCTCAGCCTGGCTGGCCTCGTCCAAATGATAATGAATAAAGGTCAGTACCCACCTGAACAGAGCTTCTGTCACCAGCTTGATGCAACCATGGACAGTTGATTAGGACACTCCACACATATTCCCCCACTGATCCCTGGAAAGAGTCAGAGGCATAGAAGTTGAGGGCCACTGTGACCTTCAGAGCCACTGGCATGGGGTGTCCACCCACACAGTCGGAACTGATCTCAGGGCTGATCATCTGACAGATGGAGGTCACAGTCTCCCTTGAGAGGCAGAGCCTCCCTCGGCATTGCACCTCAGACATATTGAGGTAACTGCATCACTGCCTGTAAACCCTGGCAGCAGGATAGTGGTGTCTTCTGTGGCCCCTTCCACCTTGGACTTTCTGCTGACCCTGCGCCCCTTGTGCCTGCGCCTCTCCTCCCACAGGTCCCTCCCCTGGAAGCTGCATTGGGACACCCGGCCTCCTCTCCCTTCTGCCCCTCTCTCCCTCCTCAGAGGAGGTGCCTCCAGTCCATTCCCAGGCTAAGGGAAGGCTGTCTGATACCTGGAAGGGTCCATATGGTCTGAATCCTCTGGGGGTCTGGCAGACACCAATGAGCCTGAAATGAAGCCTGGAAATGCTCAGAATGAAGCCCCGAACAGAGATGAAGTTGTCAAGCACCAATACACAGCCAGCAATCTCCAAAACTCCTCACTACTCACACTGGCAATGCTGCTGACTCTTTTTATCCCGCCCTTGGATGAGGTTTAGCAAATTGTCGGCTGCCCGCCTGCCCGTTTTGCCTGTGCAACTAGCGCGAAATCGCACAGGCAACGTAAAATACAGTTTAATTGCCTTTTTAATGGCCTTAACTGGCCTCATAATTAATAGTGGACATGGTTCCAACTCCTGCTCGCGCCTGTCGACCGAAATGTCGCGTGACTGCGCAGTAATGTCAGGACACTCACCCGACATCATCACGCGCTATTTCATGCTCGAGCTGGTGAGGCACACACAAGCCGACTCAGTGAAAAATTCTACCTCTTAAGTTAAACCTCTGCCTATGTTCCCCACTTGCCTGGCTCTGAGGTTACAGCAATGATATAAACTGGCAGTGGGGCAAATCAATTCTGCTTCTACTACATGCTCCATGGTACCACGTATTCGGAGATTTAAAAATGTTTATGAACGAATTTATATTTTGCTTCATCTTTTTTTTACAACTTTCCTTTCTCCTGAGGCTGCTGTGATTAGTATCAAGATACATGATGTAGTTGACCTTGATCTTTCCCACTTCCCCTTCGATTCTTTCAGAGTGTCCATCACTGAACGCTCATTGTTCACACAAGTTAAACACGGCTGCTGTGGTCACTGAGTCAGTAAAATGAACAGCTTTGTCACGGTCACAACAGCGATCATAAATAAATCAATCATAGAGCAAAGAAAGTGCTCTTGAGATAGAAAGACCATGAAGACGAGTGATAGATGGATGGCTTCTTGGCAACACAACCCAGTGCCCAGGCTCCTGTGTGAAACATGTGCTGTTGCTTAAAGCTATCTGTGATGTTATTCATTCTCACACAGTAGCTCCATATTTTCATCCTGTCCCACCCACAGTGGTGGAAAACTGCTGACAACTTTACTAGGCAGAATGTTTATTGATTATAATAAAGCATTGAATCAAAAGTTAGATGGTCACAGTTTTAGCAGGTGATGTGAAATGTCTGGTGAGCATAAGTTCTGAAGCAGAGTAAAGCTGCTCAGTATCTTAAGGTTCCACCAGCGGTAAAGAGCAAATGAAAGTGAGTGTGCAACCATCCAAGTTGGAACATTTCAAGTTTACTTGTGACTTCTCAAACTCTTCCTAATTCAGGTTCAGCCATGCCAGGGCCTGGGATGCATAATGTCTGATAACCAAGGTTACGTTTGAGGCAACGGGAATCTTAGTCTCTCTCCTGCTCTGTAAATGGGTGCGACAGAGCAGATGAATTTGCAGAGATTGTTTTTGGCCAATCTCTGTTTCTTGCACCTGACATCCGATTTTTGCTTCCGATTTTGCCAGGCTCCAGAAGCTTCCAACAGAGAAAGTCAAGAGTTTCATGAAGAAATTATAATGTAATGGAAGTGTGCTAACATATAGATCCATACTATTTCCTGACCAGACTATTTTATCTCAGAACTCAGGGTATTTAATTTATGTGGGGTGAAGATTGCAAGGCTGGGTTTTATCAATTCACAAGACATAGAAGGGGCAAAGAGCAACTTTCGGGTGAAATTTTAATTTTTTAAATTTTTAAATGGCCGGTGGGAATGCAACGAGGCAGCGAACTAATTGAGACAGTTAAGGTGGCTGTTAAGGATAATTTGCATGCTGGTGAACGGGATTAAACGTACCTTTAGTGGTTAAGCAAGTAGTGAGTGAGGATCATGGCTGGCAGTGGAGAAGCTCGGAGGTGGAAGGCATTGTACAGCTGCCTTGTTGAGGGCAGAAGGAGTTTGCAATGGAACAGTCTGAAGGGTGCAGTTCAGAACATGGGCCAGCAGCCAGTGACATTTTTGTCAACTTAAACTCAGTACAACACAACCTCTTTGACATTAAAGCCCGGGTTGGGTGAAACACATGAAAGCACAAGAGTGATCCAAGAGCAGTGAGATTTGGAATTATGGCCAACCAACAGCTATCATTATTTTATTATGAGTAATCTTACAACAACCTGGTATGGGACAAGATTATTGTTGCCTTATCGACGATTAGTTTAACTCAACCCCCTCCAATTTTTAATGGTGATGACAATGTTAAATACACGAGTGAAGCAGCTGAGTGGGCGTTTGCAGGCACCGGAGGTGACATCATCAATGATATCTGCAAAAGGCCCATCCCTACCATGTTATTGGACGGGCCACACACACATCGCTTTCCCTAATTGGCCAGCTATCGCGTGATTGCGGTTGCCAGCCTTTTCCTGCCCGATTGAGAATCCCACCAATTTCCGGCCCTTTCGGTGGGAGACCAGTCTCCTGGGCTAAGTTCAACACTATTTATCACTGCTGTGAACAGCAGTTTCCCATCAGAGGTAATCAGTGAACCCACCTCTCAGGGGATGTCTGGTGTTTCTGACCATACTGGTACCAGTCAATCCTGCCTGCAGGTGAGTCTGCAACAGGACTTTTACCATCAGAGGCAACTTTGTAAGATAAACATTGGCATAATTGCTTCTTTACTAGCTCAGGAGCTGAAAGGTCTTTATATTTCATCAGAGTATGAAAGAATATCAAATTCTTAATTTGAAATGGAATTACAGTTTGCTCACAAATTTTCAGTATAAAGAGTTTCTGTGTCTTCCAGAATATCAGAGGCACACCCAGTAACAGATCCATGCTTTTCCATTTCTCTAATGCAAGATTCCTCCTCAGCAAAAGGGCTTTAATGACTTATTTTCCAAGTATGATGATGACTTATGTCCTTTTCCTGCCTCCAGCATTTAAAACTTGGGAAGCCTCACATGTGGAATTGTCGGGTATTTCCACCCCTTAGTGCCAAGGACAGATGACTCTGTCGGGTATATCATGAGGATGCTCAGCCAAAAATCCAAAAAAAGGACTGAAAGCTAACACAGCATTTAGTTTCACTAAATATTCTGCGGATCCTTCACATTTTCCTGATTGCTTTTCCCCCTCAAACCTGTCAATCCAAACGCGATAAAGCCGTGGATAATTAATGCCTGGTGGGCCCCATTACCTTCCTTTCCTTTCATTAAGGTTAAGGCAACAACTCCAGATTCATTCATAAGGAATTAAATACAATAATGAGGAAAATCGATGGGTTCCAATGGAAGGTTAACTGGATGGCTCCCTCATCTGTGTTGAGTTTCAGTTGCAGGGCAGTAGTTTCAGTACAGATTCTAGTCATTACCCCATTTAACACAGGCCTCTGTGTGATTAGAGTTCCAGTTATCCTACCTCGCGCAAACTTCTGTGCCATGTCAGAGTCCCTCTCTAAGAAAATAATATGTAAATGTTTAGAGTGCACATTGAGGGAACACTACATACATAGGAATTCATATCCATTAGGCTTATGTGCCCTGAAGGTAAAACAGAGTTATGTTAGCAACTGCATCACGCCGATGCTAAACTTGCAGTGAGAACATTCCTTTTACAATCATTATTAGGTTACCAGCAAGATGCTAAACTGGGACAGAACTGTGCTTTTTTCCAAAATGATAAAAGCTTTCTATTACTGAAGTATTATGCAGTTGCATGCACACTAACTACAGGCAATGACATCAGCCTATGTTACCTTGAAGCATCAAACCCTTTGAACCCAAAACAGAATGCGGCTGTCAGCTCTGACCTGATACGGTAGATATAAAACTGCTCAAGGGAAGGAAATTTGGCACCATCATATATCAAGTGAAAGAAGGAAACTGGACTAGTGCCAACCTGTGATAAGGTCCATATGATGTGGTCATGGCCTGTCACATTCGGGCTGAAGTTAAATCATGCAGACTGTGCGCTCATTGTCCGTACGTACAGCCTGTCTCCTTAAATGTTACCCACTGGCATGTAACGAATGGAATTCAATGGCCACAACTCACATTTTTCTCCGAAACTAATGTCAGGGCAGCAGCAGGAGTGAAATCTTTACAGCTGCAACTTCTAACATTTCAGCACATTTTACCTGTAGGCTGTTACTGATTTCAGTGACAAACATTCACTGTTACACATGTATAGACATAGACCAACGTGTGAGCAGATATAGGTACTCAGATACATATACTCAAGAAATATTCACATGGAACATGACTCAGGAACATTTTAAAATCTTTCTGATATGAAAATTTACTTTGGAGTGTCGCAGCTGTTAAGTTGGCAAAAACCACAATCATTTTGTATTTGATTATGAAACAATAAATTGGTTATCTATATATTATATATAATACATTGGTTGTGTTGCACAGCAGCTACTGGACTTCCAAGTGATTACTTTGATCTAACATCATCTTCTGGCACATTTCTGCTCCTTCTTCACACCACCAACCGAATCACACCACCAACTGAAGCCAGACCCACCTCCGTTCCACTCTCTAACCTCTTTCTTCTGCCACCCGTCTCTTTCCATCGGTAGCAGGCTTCCTAAAGCCGATCATTTCCACGTAACTCACAGTGACCTTTGCTAACGCTCTCAAAGGCATCGATTCTTCTTGGACTGGGGAAATATGCTGTGCTTCTTTAAACAGGCAATGAGATCTGTCTCATCCAAACAGACACAAAGATTAATGTGGACCCCATCCACTCCTTCCTTCTCAAATGAACATCCTCCAACTTCCTTACACTTGCACAGGTTAGTGCTATTGTCACTGGGCTAGTGATCTAAAGACCCAGGGTAATGCTCTGGGGACCCGGGTATGAATCCCACCATGGCAGATGGTGAAATTTGAATTCAACAAAAATCTGGAATTAAAAATCTAATGATGATCATGAAACCATTGTTGATTGTCATAAAAGCCCATCTGGTTCACTAATATCTTTTAGGAAAAGAAATCTGTTGTCCTAACCTGGTCTGGCCTACATGTGACTCCAGACCCACAGCAATGTGGTTGACTCTTAAATCCCTCTGAAATGGACGAGCAGCCACTCAGTTGTATCAAACTGCTACAAGGTCTCAAAGGAATGAAACCAGGCAGGCTACCCGGCATTGACCTACACACACAAAGCCACATTGGCAAACTCAGCTCTGTCGACCCTGCAAAGTCCTCCTGACTAACATCTGGGAGCTAGTGCCAAAATTGGGAGAGCTGTTACACAGACTAGTCAAGCAACAGCCTGGCACAGTCATCCTCACAGGATCATACCTTACAGGCAATGACCCAGACACTACCATCACCATCTCTGGATATGTCCTGTTCCACCGGCAGGACAGGCCCAGCATAGGTAGCGGCATAGTGGTAAACAGTTAGGAGGGGGTTGCCCTGGCAGTCCTCAACATTGACTCCGGATCCCATGAAGTCTCATGGCATCAGGTCAAACATGGGCAAGAAAACCTCCTGCCGATTACCACGTACCACCCTCCCTCAGCTGATGAATAAGTGCTCCTCCATGTGAAATGGAGGAAACACTGAGGTTGGCAATTGCACAGAATGTGCTCTGGTTGGGGTCTTCAATGTCCATCACAATAGTGGCTCGGTAGCACCACTACTGACCAAACTGGGCGAGTCCCAAAGGACATAGTCTGCAGCAGGTGGTGAGGGAACCAACATGAGGGAAAAACATGCTTGACCTCATCCTCACCAACCTGCCTGCTGCAGATGCACCAGTCCATGAGAGTATTGGTAGAAGTGACCACTAAACAGTCATTGTGGAGACGAAGTCCGGTCTTCACCTTGAGGATACCCTCCATCAGATTGTGTGGCACTACCAATGTGCTAAATGGGATAGATTTCGAAAAGGTTCAGCAACTCCATGAGGTGCTGTGGGTAATCAGCAGAATTGTACTCAACCACAATCTCTAACCTCATGGCCCGGCATATCCCCCACTCTGCCATTACCATCAAGCCAGGGATTAACCCTGGTTTAATGAAAAGTGCAGGAGGGCATGCCAGGAGCAGCACCAGGCATACCTAAAAATGAGGCATCAAACCTGGTGAAGCTACAACACAAGACTACTTGTGTGCCAAACAGCATAAGCAGCAAGGGATAGAGCTAAGTGATTCCACAGCCAACAGATAAGATCTAAGCTCTGCAGTCCTGCCACATCCAGCCATGAATGGTGGTGGACAATTAAACAACTCACTGGAGGAGGAGACTCCACAAATATCCCCATTCTCAATGATGGAGGAATCCAGCTCATCAGTGCAAAAGATAAGACTGAGTCATTTGCTACAATTTCAGTCAGAAATGCTGAGTGGACAACCCATCTCGGCCTCCTCCGGAGGTTCCCAGCATCAAGGTGCCAGTCTTGAGCCAATTCGATTAACTCCACGTGATATCAAGAAACGGCTGAAGGCACTGGATACTGCAAAGTCTATGGACCCTGACAATGGTCTGGCAATAGTACTGAAGAATCACAGAATCACAGTGCAGAAGAGGCCCTTCGGCCCATCGAGTCTGCACTGACAGGTGAGAAACACGTGCTCCAGAACTTTCCGTATCCCTAGCCAAGCTGTTCCAGTACAACTACATCACTGGCATCTACCCGGCTATGTGGAAAATTGCCCAGGTATGTCCTGTACACAAAAAGCAAAACAAATCCAACCCAGCCAATTACCGCCCCATCAGTCTACTCTCAATCATCAGTAAAGTAATGGAAGGGGTCATCAACAGTGCTGTGAACCGGCACTTGCTAACCGATAACCTGCTCGCTGACACACTTTGGGTTCCGCCAGGGCCACTCAGCTCTTGACCTCATTACAGCCTTGGTTTAAACATGGACCAAAGAGCTGAACTCCAGAGGTGAGGTGAGAGTGACTGCCCTTGACATCAAGGCAGCATTTGACTGAGTGTGGCATCAAGGAGCCCTAGCAAAACTGGAGTCAATGGGAATCAGGGGGAAAACGCTCCACTGGTTGGAGTCATACCTAGCACAAAGGAAGATGGTTGTGGTTGTTGGAGGTCAGTCATCTCAGCTCAAGGACATCACTGCAGGAGTTCCTCAGGGTAGTGTCCTAGTCCCAACCATCTTCAGCTGCTTCATCAATGACCTTCTTTCCATCATAAGGTCAGAAGTGGGGATGTTCGCTGATGGTTGCACAATGTTCAGCACAACTCACAACTCCTCAGACATTGAAGCAGTCCATGTCCAAATGCAGCAAGACCTGGACAATATCCAGGCTTGGACTGACAATGGCAAGTAAAATTCACACCACAGATGTTCCAGGCAATGGTCATCTCCAACAAGATAGAATCCAATCATCGCCCCTTGACGTTCAATGGCATTACCATCGCTGAATCCTCTATTATCAACAACTTGGGGGTTACCATTGACCAGAAACTGAACTGGACTAGCCATATAAATACTGTAGCTACAAGAGCAGGTCAGAGGCTAGGAATCCCACGGTGAGTAACTCACCTGCTGACTCCCCAAAGTCTGTCCACAATTTACAAGGTACAAGTCAGGAGTGTGATGGAATACTCCCCACTTGCCTGGATGAGTGCAGCTCCAATAACACTCAAGAAGCTTGACACCATCCAGAACAAAGCAGCCCAGTTGATTGGCACCCCATCCACAAACATTCACTCCCCCCACCACCGACGCACAGTAGCAGCAGTGTGTACCATCTACAAGATGCACTGAAGAAATTCACGAAGGCTTCTTAGACAGCACCTTCCAAACCCACGACCACTACCATCTAGAAGGACAAGGGGAACGGATCATAGAATCAATGAATTTTAATGGCACAGAAGGAGGCCATTTGGCCCATTGTGTCTGCACCAGCATCCAAATTAGCATTATGACCTAGTGCCATTGCTTTGCCTTTTCCCTGTAACCCTGCACATTGTTTCTATTTAAATAATCCCCTAATGCCATCTTGGATGTTTTGATTGAACCTGCCTCCACATTTCCAGGCAGTGCATTCCAGACCCAAACCACTTGTTGTGTGAAAAAGTTTTTTCTCATGTCACATTTGCTTCCTTTGCAAATCACTTTAACTCTGTGCCGTCTTGTACCTGATCCTTTTATGAGCAGGGACAGCTTCTCCCTATCTACTCTGTCCAGCCCCCTCATGATTTTGAACATCTCTATCAAATCTCCTCTCAGCCTTCTCCTCTCCAAGGAGAACAGTCCCAACCTCTCGAATCTACCTTTGTAACTGACGTTTCTCATCCCTGGAACCATTCTTGTAAACTACTTCTGCACTCTCTCCAATGTGTCCACATCCTTCCTATAGTGTGACTCCCAGAACTGTACACAATACTCCAGCTGAGGTCTAACAAGTGTCTTATATAAATTCAACATAACCTCCTTGCTCTTGTACTCTATGTCCCTATTAATAAAACCCAGGATAACATATGCTTTATTAACTGCTCTCTCCACCTGTCCTGCCACCTTCAATGATCTATGCACATATACACACAAGTCTTTCTGCTCCTGCAACCCCTTCAAAATATCACCCCTTATTTTATATTGTCTGTCCATGTTCTTCCTACCAAAATGCATCACCTCACACAGATACATGGGTACGCCACCACCTGGAAGTTCCCCTCCAAACCACTCACTCCTGGCTTAGAAATATATCACCGTTCCATCATTGTTGCTGGGTCAAAAACCTGGAATTCCCTCCCTAACAGCACTGTGGATGTACCTGCACCACATGGGCTGCAGCAGCTCAAGAAGGCAGCTCACCACCACCTTCTGAAGGGCAATTAGGGCTGAGCAATAAATGCTGGCCTAGCCAGCAACGCCCACATCCCTTGAATGAATAAAAAACAAAATTCCTGCCTAATCTTAAGGCGAGTGTGTTACCCGCACATCAACCACTGAGCTGCCTCTGTGACTCACGGACTAGGCCACACTATGAACATCTGTGTTTGTGAAGTGAACCCTTTCCCTGTTATCATCTACGCCTTCATCACCAAAAAAAGTTTTAATTAATAAGGCAAGATTCTTGGGGAGATAAAGGAAAATTTATCACGGCTTATTGATCAGTCCCAGTTTACAGTAATCTTTCAGCAGTGAAATTTCCGGCTATGTTGAAAGTCAGCGCTGGAAATGCCTGTAACTAGGAAATAAAATCATTGCACTGAGACTGAGGGAGAATGAACAGTTCCCCCTTGTTAACCTGATAGTTTTAATAACCTAAAAATTACAAACTAAATATATGAAACATTAATTAGGGCAAATATTGCATTCAAAAATAATAAAGGCTACAGGGAAAGACTAAAGAAATTGAATTAAAGGAGATAGCTCTGACACAGTGAGGTATTGTGTTTACTTAGTTGTCTTCAGAATGTGAGCAGCACTGATGAGGTTAGATTTATTCCTAAATTATTCAGAGCAGGTAGAGATCAACCTTCTCCTTTAACCTCTGCACTCCTTGTAGTGATGGTGTTCTCACAATCGTATCACTCTCCTGACCCAGAAAAAATAATAGGCCTACATACAATTGCCTATTATTCTGTCTGCTTCTCAATGCTCTGCTGACTGAGATGAAAAGAATGTTATTACATGTGTAAATTATTTTGGCTCAAATGCCTGCCAAATATAATAAAGGACATGGCAGGCTGGTGCAATGGGTAGACATGTGGCTGATGAAATTGAATGCAGTATATTTTAGTACGAAGAACAAGGAGAGGCAATCTTATCTAGAGAATATAAGATTAGTGTCCGAAGTCACCCATCTTCAGCTGCTTCATCTTCCCCCAAGATAAAGCCAGAAGTAGGGATGTTTGCTAATGAATCACATTTGCTAATGATTTCAACTTCTCAGATACTGAAGCAGTCCATGCCCACACTTAGCAAGACCTGGATAATCTTCAGGCTTGGGCTGATAAATGGAAAGCAATATTCACGCCACACAAGTGCCAGGCAATGACCATTTCAACAAGAGAGAATCTAACCACTTCCCCTTGATGTTCAATGGCATCACCATCACTGAATCTGATGTTATCATTGACCAGAAACTGAATTGGGCTAGCCATATAAATACTGTGGCTACAAGAGCAGATCAGAGGCTGTGAATTCTGCAGTGAGTAACTCACTTCCCAAACCTTATCACTTCTACTAAGATTCAAGTTAGGAGTGTGATGGAATACTCTTCACTTTCCTGCAAGGGTGCAGCTCCAACAACACTCAAGAAGCTCAACACCATCCAGGACAACCAGGACATTTGATTGGTACCCCATCCATCAGCTTAGCATTCACTCCCTCCATCACTGACGCACAGTGGCAGCAGTGTGCACCATCTACATTGCGCTCCAGCAACTCATAAAGCCCCCTTCAACAGCACCATTCTCCAATCTGCGCCCTCTGCCACCTAAAGGGATGAGCTCAGCAGACACAGTGGCACCACCACCTGCAAGTTCCCCTCCAAGTCACACACATCATCCTGCCTCGGAATTATATCATCATTCCTTCACCATCACTGGATCAAAATCCTGTAACTCCCACCCCAACAGCACTGTGGGTGTAACTGCACCAGCTGGACTTCAGTGGTTCAAGAAGGTGGCTCATCAGCACCTTCTCACAGCAACTAAGGATGGGCAACAAATGCTGACTTTGCCAGCGACACTCAATTCCCAAGAACAAATTAAAAAAAAATCTAAAGGTGGTGTAGGAACAGAAAGACCTGGGGTATACTTGCACAAATTGTTGAAGGTGGTAAGGCAGATTGTGAAAGTGTTTAAAAAGACTTATAAGATCCTGTACTTCAATGGTAGAAGCATAGAATACAGACACAAGAAAGTTATGATGCACCTTCATAAAACACTTGCTCGGCTTCAACTGAATCATTGTGACAAGTTTGGGCACTTTATTTCAGGAGGGGTGTGAAGTAAAGATGGTGCAGAAAATATTTATGAGAATGGTTCAGGGATGAGGGGCTTCAGTTACAAGGATAGGCTGAAGAAGCTGGGTTATTTTCCTTAGAGAAGCAAAGGTTGAAAGGAGATTTGATGGGGGTGCTCAAAATGATTAGTGGTTTGGATATGTAGGAGCTGATCCAATTGGCAGAAAAGTGGGGAACCAGAGGACACCAATTTAAGTTCATTGGTAAAAGAAGACTAACTATATGAGAAGTCTTTTTATGCAGCAAGTGGTTAGGACCTGAAATGCCCTGCCTGAGAGTGTGGTGGAGGCAGATTCAATCGCGGCTTTGAAAATTGAATTGGCTAAGCACCTGAAGAGGAGAAATCTGCAGGACTACAAGGAAAATTTTGCTCTTGATTTTGCTCTTGAGGAGAGCTGGCACAGACAGGGTTGGCCGAATGGCCTCGTCCTGTGCTGTAAACATTCTATGAGAAGAACTGCCAAGAAAACACCCAAAGCAATGATGTTTCTAGCTGATATGCAGTGAGGAAATTGAGGAGGTCCCAAGTCTGAGCTTTTGTGAAATAGCTGATCTCAGTAAGAGGCACACAATTGTCCTCAGTGCCCTTAGTGAGGAAGGGGAAATAATAGAGCCTGGATTCTCTCGCCTAATCACTCTGTGCTAAGACCTATCAGAAGCTCACACTTGAATGTTGTATGAGGGCAGCACTGGGCTCAGGTGTGACACCATCAAGAGGTTGCATTGTTTGCTGAAACTTACAGACCAGGTTTGTAAATGGTCACTTGGACATGATAGATGAGAGCATTTGGCACCCGTGGAACAGCAGACTAACAACAAGCCAATAGCTGCCAGGGAAGGAGATCAATGAGAAAAATGTCAAAAACCGACCCAGAACAAAGTTATAGGGGGAGCTCCCTGCACTCTTTGTATTGCCTCAATTCAGTTACACAGTTCACTTTTTTCATTTTATTATTTCAGCCGCTCTGTACTCCTTTATATCTCTTAAAAGCTAGAGCTGTCTTTCTCAGGACCCTACCCAGGATAACCGTGAGTAGAATGTCAGTAACAGCTGGGCAGAAAGTGGTCAAAGAGTAATTTCAGGCTGCTACCACCTCAATTACATCAGGCTGAGGCATTTAAAACAGGCCCCGAAACCTCTACCATTGTTTTAAAACCACGTTTACATTACAATAGCCTAGAGAATAGTCTATCAATAATGAACTTCAACCTTGTTCTCACAAATTGCACAAGAAAACCCAAGCCATCAATTTACTAGCAGTTATTAGATACGCTTTGTAAAATGTACTGTGGGGGCGGGCATGGTAGGGGGGGCTGAGTGCAGGTTGCTCAACCAAATGGCTGAGTGATTAAATACATCAAGAGCTAAGTGGGCTTTTGTGAGAAACAAAATATTAGTCAGAAATCCAGGAAGGAAACATCTTTGATGTTTGAAAGTTGTATTGTGTTATCAACCACAGCTGCCTTCAGGTGTGCCATCTCCCAAGGTGCTAGTTCCTACCCTTTTAAACACCAATATTCATTAATTTCTAATTATAAAACTATCAACCTCAAATTGCGCACGTCTTTAATACCCTTTAGAGTGGTTTAAGAAAACCATTAGCACAATAGAAAGCAGAAATATGTCATGTGTTATTCGTTGATGTAGCAGCTGCTGCATTAATATCAAACATTGCACAAATTTTTCACAGATTCAGCACCGCTGTACAGGGTAAAATAACTTTGACAAGTCATTTTCACTACAGCAGGTGTGATTTCCATTTCCAGTCTGAAGCAGGTTTAAAGGATATCAATAAAGATATCCGTGCCTCTTGAAAAAAATCTTGCCACAACACACCAGGTTTTCAGGAATGATCATGACACGTCCTGCGCAACAGACATGAGGTCATAACTGACCTTATAAAACAAGCTAAATGCTGAGGTATTCAGTTACTATTCAGCCCAATTAAAATCATCTATCAAAAGTATGCAGTCCTTTGAGAATTGACTCCCAGCCATAAATCTGTACTTTGAAAAAAAATAACTGAAAATGAGGGGACAAAACTAAATACCTTCACATCAAATTCATTCCTCCATGATTTTAAGAGAGGACACAGTCAGAAAGGAAGGAAGAGTAAAGGAAAACAAAGAGGGAAAGGAAAATGGGTTCATGCCTCTGTAACAATGCATTGCAGGAACAAATAGCCTTGTCTTATTCTACAGAGACTTGTATAATTATAGCAGAGCAATCATTTATTCCACTCATTAATAAAAGATATACCCCTCTAAAACCATACAATGTTGTTTATCATCTTTATGATTGCCTGTTCACAAATAAACCACAGGTAGTGCTTACCACACGTAGAATGACAATCTGCAATCCTCGATAGGTAAGCCATGGAACTGCATCAATACCAAACAAAACCATAACAATGTGGGTTCACTTAATTGCCTTCTACAATGCCAAGCAAACCACTCAGCTGTATTCAAGAAGGCGGCACACCATCACCTTCTCAAAGGCAATTAAGGAAGGGCAATAAATTCTGATCTAGCCAGTAACGCCCATAAAGAAAATAATTCCAACAAAAATAGATTACTATCATTGATTTTCTGTAACTATAATCAAACCTTACTTTTCTTAAAATATGTTAATGAATATCATGAAAAAGCCTTTTGAAAGTGATGGAAAAATGGTTAGCTTCTACATATACATTCACACTAGAATATGATAGTTTGTGCAATTAACTCTCCTGTCCTGTTCCTACAGGGATACACTAAAATGGCAGATTCTCGCTGCTTGTACAGCATGAGGCAAACTCTCACCTCAGTGAAGCAGTTGCTTACAGTGACATCTCAGTCATTAATACTGCAAATGAAACACTGTCTCTAAAGTCTACTTACTGTTCCAGGTCGTGGGTAAGGGATTCGTCCATCATACTCCACCCAGCGATGGTCAGGACCTTCCTTGTGAGCATATGGTCCATTAAAAGAAGCTCGAATGTCAGCCATACTGTACACACACACTGCAGAGCCCTTAAATATTGAACTGAGTGAAATAGAAAAGACATATGCACATTTGACAATGTTACGGTCTTACATTGCTCCTTTAGTAAAAATTAATATTAGGTATGCCATTTTTGAAGCTTCCCTGTACAGTGGCATGAAAATAAGGTTCATATCAAACAAATATTAAATGAACTCTTGTGTTAAAGAATAGCAGGGGAGCAGTTAGACTGAAAAGGGGATGTCAGCAGGGTGCTGGCTCTGTACCAAATATGGCAGCGTGCATCATCTGCATCAACTGGTAACATTCAAGCACCAAATGGGTATCGAGAAGGGGTTTGTCTGGTATCAGTGGGAGCTGTACAATTTCCTATTGTTATCTAGTTTCACATTGTGGTCCGACAACCTGTGCAGAACCCTCATTTGCATAACCAAATCAGCCTGTTACCTGTTTCAAGCAGGCATCCTGAGCATCTCCTGATTCAATTCCACAAGTAGAGTATTTCCAGGGCCAAATTTATGCAGGAGATTGGGACCTGATTTTGGAACCAATTTTAAGGGATTGTCAGCTGTGGCTCAGTGGCAGCAGTGTGTACCATCTACAAGGTACACTGCAGGAACTCACCAAGGCTCCTTCGACAGCACCTTCCAAACCCAAGAGCTCTACCACCTAGAAGTACAAGGGCAGCAGTTGCATGTGAACATCACCGCCTGCAAGTTCCCCTCCAAGTCACATACCTTCCTGACTTGGAAATAGATCACTCTTCCTTCACTGTTGCTGGGTCAAAATCCCCAAACGCCTTCCCTAAGAGCACTGTGGATGTATCTAAACCACATGGACTGCAGCAGTTCAAGAAAGCAGCTCACCACCACCTTCTCAAGGACAATTATGCACTGGAGTGCTGCTTTGGGCTGCATTAAAGTGCTTCAATTGGAGTTTGGAGGGATAGAGGGACTTTCAAGAGTCAATTTCTATCTAAAGTATAATCACTCTTTCCTTTAGCAACCAACTAAAAGTTGCTCTTTGGGTTGGGAGAAGGTCAGTTTTAGTCCAGCTTTAAAACAGGGGTTATAAGGGCTCCGCTTGCAGCTGCAGCTAGTAAATTAGTTAATTGTCTTAAACAGGTTTTCAAAAGCTAGCTTCAGACAACATAAAAGCAAGCCATCTACAGTGCTGCTTTGATCTGCACTAGAGTGCTGCTTTGGGCTGCATTAGAGAGCTTCAGTTGGAGTTTGGTGAGAGAGAGAGTTCGCTGAAGAGGGAAGGAGGTGATCTTCTCATTTTTTACCTTTCCTCAGTAAGAAGAGTGGTGGCTTTGGTAAGTAGGACCTGATAATTATTTCTTTTATCCTTAATATTCTCTAAACTAGAGGAAGTAAAAATAGAGGGAGTAATTTAAGGGTAAGTCATGGCAGAACAGCTCAGCCAGGTGGAATGCTCCTCCTGTGTGATGTGGGAAGTCAATAGTGATAGGGGATTTTATCGTAAGGGGAACAGATAGATGTTTCTGAGGCCACTGACGTGACACCAGGGTGGCATGTTGCCTCTCTGGTGCCAGGGTCAAGGATGTCACAGAGCAGCTGCAGGACATTCTGAAGGAGGAGGGTGAACAGCCAGAGGTTGTGGTCCATATCAGTACCATTGACATAGGTAAAAAGAGGGATGAGGTTCTGTGAGCAGAATATAGAGAGTTAGGGAATAAATTAAAAAGCAGGGCCTCAAAGGTAGTAATCTCAGGATTAGCCCCAGTGCCATGTGCTAACAAGATCAGGAGTAGGAGAATAGACCAGATGAATGTTGGCTGGAGAGATGGTGTAGAAGGGAGGGATTTAGATTCCTGAGGCATTGGGACCAATTCAGGGGAAGATGGGGCCTGTACAAGCTGGATGGGTTGCACCCCAGCAGGACCGGGACCAATATCCACACAGGGGTATTTGCTAGTACTGTGGGGGAGGATTTAAACTAGATTGGCAGGGGGAATGGGAACCTGAGCAGGGAGATACAAGAGAGAGAAACAAAGATAGGAATGAAAGACAACAGTAGAAAGCAAAAGTGTAAGGCAGAGGAAATAAGGGCTGGCAGCAAATAGGGACATAGTACAAAAATAGCTGTGTAAAAATGTTAAAAGGCTAAGTCTAAAGGCACTGTTTCTGAATACATGGGCCATTCTTCTTTTTTATTCATTCATGGGATGTGGGTATCGCTGCCTAGGCCAGCATTTATTGCCCATCCCTAATTTCCCTTGTTCAGAGGGCATTTAAGATTTAAGACCACTTTGCTGTGGGTCTGGAGTCACACGTAGGCCAGACCAGGTAAGGACAGCAGATTTCCTTCCCTAAAGGGCATTAGTGAACCAGATGGGTTTTTTTACAAAATTGACAATGGTTTCATGGCCATCATCAGACTTTTAATTCCAGGTTTTTACTGAATTCAAATTCCATCATCGGCCATGGTGCAATTCAAACCCAGGTCCCCAGGGCACTACCCTGGGTCTCTAGATTATTAGTCCAGCAACAATACACCATCGCCTCCCTGCAATAAGGTAGATGAATTAACAGCGCAAATAGATGTAAACGGGTACAATATTATTGCGATTACGGAGACATGGCTGCGGGGTGGCCAAGGCTAGGAGCTGAATATCCAAGGGTACTCAATATTTAGGATAGACAGGCAAAAAGGAAAAGGAGGTGGTGTGGCATTGTTAGTTAAGGATGAAATCAGTACGATAATGAGAGAGGATATTGGCTCAGAAAATCTGGATGTAGAGTCAGTCTGGGTGGAGCTACAAGGGGCAGAAAACGTTCATGGAAGTTATCTATAAGCCTCCAAACAGTAGTGGTAAGATAGGGGATGGCATTAAACAGGAAATTAGAGATGCATGTAACAAAGGTGCTCCAGTAATCATCGGTGGCTTTAATCTACATATAGACTGGGCAAACCAAATTAGCAATTATATTGCAGTGGATGAATTCCTGGAGTGTGTACGAGATGGTTTTTTGGACCAGTATGTCATGGAGCCGACTAGGGAACAGGTTATCCTAAATTTGGTATGGTGCAATGAGAAGGGTTTAATTAATAATCTTGTTGTGTGGGGTCCTTTAGGGAACAATGACCATAACATGATAGAATTCTTCATTAGGGTGGAAAGTGAAGTAGTTCGATCGGAAACTAGGGTCCTAAATCTTAACAAAGGAAACTGGGAAGGCATGAGGCGTGAGTTGGCTAAGGTAGATTGGGGAACTTCATTAAGAGACATGACGGTGGGCAGACACTGGCTAATATTTAAGAAACAAATGTATGCATTGCAACAGTTATACATTCCTTTCTGGCACAAAAATACAATGGGAAAAGTGGCCCAGCCATGGCTAACAAAAGAAATTAAGGATAGTATTAGATCCAAAGAGGAGTCATATAAAGTTGCTAGAAAAAGTACTAAGCCTGAGGATTGGGAGCAGTTTAAGATTCAGCAAAGGAGGGCCAAGAGATTGATTAAGAGGGGAGAAATAGAGTATGAGAGAAACTTGCAGGGAACATAAAATCCAACTGTAAAAGCTTTGAGATGTAAAAAGAAAAAGGTTAGTGAAGACAAATGTAGGTCCCTTATAGTCTGAAATGGGAGAATTTATAATAGAGAACAAGGAAATGGTAGAGCAATTAAACAACTACTTTAGTTCTGTCTTCATGGAGGAAGACTCAACTAACATCCCAGAAATACTAGGTAACCAAGGGTCTAACGAGAAGGAGGAATTGAAGGAAATTAGTATTACTACGACAATAGCACTGGAGAAATTAATGGGACTGAAAGCCGATAAACCCCCAGGGCCAATAATCTACATCCCAGGATACTAAAGGAGGTGGTCATGGAAATAGATGGTTGTCATCTTCCAAAATTCTGTAGGTTCTGAACCAAATGTAATATTTCCAAGCTTACTGATGGCACGAAACTTGGTGGGAATGTGAGCGATGAGGAGGGTGTTAAGAGGCTTCAAGGCGATTTAGACAGGTTGAGTGAGTGGGCAAATACATAGCAGGTGCAGTATAAAGTGTATAAGTGTGAAGTTATCCACTTTGGTGGGAAATATAGAATGGCAGAGTATTATTTAAATGGTGATAGATTGGGAAATGTTGATATCCGTGTACACCAATCACAGAAAGCAAGCACACAGCTGCAGCAAGCAGTTAAGAAGGCAAATGGCATGTTGGCCTTCATTGCAAGAGGGCTTGAGTACAGGAGCAAGGATGTCTTACTGCAGTTGTACAGGGCCCTGGTGAGACCACAGCTGGAGTATTGTATGCAATTTTGGTCTTCTTACCTAAGAAAGGATATCATTGCCATAGAGAAGGTTCACCAGACTGATTCCTGGGACGGCAGGATTGTTGTATGAGGAGAGGTTGGGCCAACTAGGCCTGTGTTCACTGGAGTTTAGAAGAATGTGAGGGGATCTCATTGAAATGTATAAAATTCTCACAGGGATGGACAGACTGGATGCAGGGACGATGTTTCCGCTAGCTGGGGGGACCTAGAACAAGGGGTCACAGTCTCAGGATATGGGGTAGGCCATTTAGGACTGAGATGAGGAGAAACTTCTTCATTCAGAAGGTGGTGAACCTACCACAGAGGGCTAAGGAGGCCAAGTCTATGAATATATTTAAGAAGGAAATAGATATATTTCTGGACTCTAAAGGAGTCAAGGCATATGGGGAGAGGGCAGGAGCATGGCCTTGAGATGGAGGATCAGCTATGATCATATTGAATGGCGGAGCAGGCTTGAATGGCTGAATGATCTACTCCTGCTCCTATTTTCTATGTTTAAGTGCAATTAGGGATGGGCAATAAATGTTGGCCTAGCCAGTGATGTCCATATCACGTGAAAGAATGAAAAGAAGCGCCTCTTGGCTTGAGTACAACAATCTAAGCTGACACTCCAGTGCAGTACTGACAAACTGCTGCTTCTCAGATGAGATGTTAAACTGAGATCTTGTCAGTTCTCACAGGTGGACAGAAATGATCCCATGGCACTATTTCAAAGAGCAGGTGAGTTCTACGTAATGTGCTGGCTAATATTTCTACCTCAACCAACATTACAGAAATAGATTATTGTTCATTATCACATTGCTGTTTTTGGGAGCTTGCTGTGTACAAATTGGCAATCATACTTCCTTATTACAACAGTGACCTGACTTCAAAAAAGGTACTTTGTTGGCTGTAAAGCGGTTTTGGGATGTCCTGAGGTTGTGAAAATGCTATCAGTTCAAGCCATTTCCCTCTTTCGCCTATTGAGGATGAAACTGGTTGTCACAGCAAACCATTTTTAAAAATTCACTCAGAGGATCTGGGCTTCGCTGGCTAGGCCAGCATTTATTACCCATAATAATACAAAAGCAAAATACTATGGATGCTAGATATCTGAAATATTTATTGCCCATCACTAATTGCCCTTGAGAAGGTGGTGGTGAGCTGCCTTCTTGAGCCACTGCAGTCCATGTGGTGTAGGTACAGTCACAGTGCTGTTAGGGAGGGAGTTTCAGGACTTAGACCCAGTGACAGTGAAGGAACAATGATATATTTCCAAGTCAAGATGGTGAGTGACTTGGAGGGAAACCTCCAAGTGGTGATTCTTAAATCTATCTGCTGCCTTTGTCCTTCTAGGTGGTAGTGGTCATGAGTTTGGAAGATGGTGTCTCAGGAGCCTTGGTAAATTCATGCACTGCATCTTGTAGATGGTACACACTACTATTTCTGTGCGTCAGTGGTGGAGGAAGTGAATGTTTGTGGATGTGGTGTCAATCAAGTGGGCTGCTTTGTCCTGGATGGTGTCAAGCTTCTTGAGTGTTGTGGGAGCTGCACTCATCCAAGCAAGTGGGGAATATTCCATCAACTCCTGACTTGTGTCTTGTAGATGGTGGACAGGCTTTGAACAGTCAGCAGGTGAGTTACTCATCACAGGGTTCCTAGCCTCTGACCTGCTCTTGTAGCCGGTGTTTATATGGCCAGTTCAGTTCAGTTTCTGGTCAATGGTAACCCCCAGGATATTGATAGTGGGGGATTCAGTGATGGTAATGCCATTGAATGTCAAGAAGCAATGGTTAGGATCCTCTCTTGTAGGAGATGGTCATTGCCTGGCACCTGTATGGTGTGAATGTTCCTTGCCACTTGTCAGGCCAAGCCTGGAGTGGCCCTGACGGAACCCAAACTGGGCATCAGTGAGCAGGTTATTGCTAAGCAAGTGCTGTTGATAGCACTGTTGATGACCCCTTCCATTACTTTACTGATGATTGAGAATAGACTGAGGGGACGGTAATTGGCCGGGTTGGATTTGTCCTGCTTTTTGGGTACAGGACATACCTGGGCAATTTTCCACATAGCCGGGTAGATTCCAGTGTTGTAGCTGTACTGGAACAGCTTGGCTAGGGGCGCAAAAAGTTCTGGAGTACAAGTCTTCAGTACTATTGCCAGGATATTGTCAGGGCCCACAGCCTTTGCAGTATCCAGTGCCTTCAGCCGTTTCTTGATATCACATGGAGTGTATTAAGGTGGCTAAAGACTGGCATCTGTGATGCTGGGGACCTCTGGAGGAGGCCGAGATGGATCATCCACTCACTTCTGGCTGAAGATTGTAGCAAATGCTCCAGCCTTATCTTTTGCACTGATGTGCTGGGCTCCCCCATCATTAAGGATGTTGATATTTGTGGAGCCTCCTCCTCCAGTGAGTTGTTTAATTGTCCACTACCATTCATGACTGGATGTGGCAGGACTGTAGAGCTTAGATCTGATCCGTTGGTTGTGGGATCATTTAGCTCTGTCCATAGCATGCTGCTTATGCTATTTGGCACACAAGTAGTCCTGTGTTGTAGTTTCATTAGGCTGACACAGTTTTAGGTATGCCTGGTGCTGCTCCTGGCATGCACTCTGCACACTTCATATATTTAGTCATTGACTCTCCTGGAAGTTTGTGTGAACTATTTATTTATAGTTCTATTTTGAACATCAAGTTGATCGTGGTGAAACCAGCAATAAATATTTTCACATTCAAAAATGAAAATTCATTGTTAAAAACATTCGCATTAATCTCATCCAATGGCAGATACACTGGAAGATCAATGCAAAGTTTCAACTTTTTACTCTGTGTTAGCATTGAACATTCCCTGGGCAGTTCCATGGGTCCCTCTACTCTGCTCCATAAAATATCATCCTCAAAACTTAACATAGCACCAATTATTGCACTGGTAAGATATTTTTCCATTGCTCTGCTTACCATCATGGTGGCAGTGGTGAGTGAAGGACCCAATTTTGTGCCAATCAGTGTTAAGATGTGGAATTTATCCTAAACTCCAACAGATGGCTGAGACTAACTAAGGCTTTCATCACATTGTGTGGGCTGGATACCCAGAGGATCAAGGCAGTGTACAAAACCCTCTCTAATACAGAATCTCGGAGATTAACCCTGTAACATACATTACAGGAACAACTCAGGAAAAAAAAGCACTGAGAATTCTCCAAACTTATCAAAGTGATAAATGGCAGTGAAAATAAACTCATCAACTGATTAAATAAATCTTTTTGCTTCACAATGTTCTGTGATAATTTGAACAAAATAAAAACATGTATTTTTGACAGTGTCAATCCCCAGAATGAATTATAGGAAGGGCATGTTGTATTTACACACCCGCGTATACTGGTCCCTTCAGTTTGTCTATTTAGAAATTCTCTGAATGCAATTGCCTTTCCCACAATTTCAAGATTTCCTTTTGCATTTTCACATCAACTTATTCAGTGTCATATCGCAGTGACACTTTCCATTTCATCTTTCTTTTCACCTAATCTTCTTCCCACCTGCCCTGAAGGTACTGTCTCACACTAGGCCCTGGTACCACAGGCACTGCCCACACTCAGGGTAGCATTCCCAAGTATCATTTCTTCCTGTGCAAGCCCAAGCAATGAAGCTGTTTGTTTGTGGGGAGCAACCCGGCTGAACAAGATCCCACCCAGTCTCAAATGTTCACACAGGAAACTTTTCTCACAAAACAGCTGACACTCATCCATCCAGAAACATAAGCAGGACACACCACTGAGTTTCGGAATAGAGCAATATTAGTCACAGGAAAGGAGCATAGAGATTCCAGCATACAAGCCTGCCTGTTGACCATCTTACCACAGTCTGTGCCTGCATTTAACTAGTGCTGTTTAATTCCATTTCTCTATATTTTCCTAATAGCCTTTTATATTACTCCTTTCAAAATATTTATCAAATTGTGTTTTAAATGAAGTTAAAGTTTCCACTCAAGAGCCACGTGTGGTAAAACATATGTGTGCTACTAACACTGTGATAAAAAAAACTTATCAACTTCCCTTTTATTGCTCTAGTGATAACCCTGTATATAATCTTCATTAACCCTGTATTTAACCCACATGAATCCTGTATATAACCTTCATTAACCCCGTATAAAACAATCATAATCCCTGTATATAGCCATCATTTTCAACTCACAATCCAATGAAACAATTTTCCTAATTTGAAAATGGATATTGACATTAAAAGAATTAATGCCACTTATGTTAAATTGACAGTTAAGAAAATACCTATCTTTATTCTTCAAGATAAATACATAAAACTAGAAATCTGAGTTTGATCCATGTATCCAGACTACAAAACACATTCAAAATGGATGGCCCGTGTGCCATTAGTTAATATTCACCTGGTAGTAGTGAAGACTCCATAAACAACGGGGTTCCTTTCATCTTTTGTGTGGAGTAGAAACACATCCTCTTTGCAAAGAATAACAAAGTTATTAAAATTAATCATTTGAAAGCCAGAAATGTGTTAGGTTCTCTCTCACTCTTGGACAGCTTCTAAACACTTTCTATCAACCTACTATCATACTGGCTTGTGATCCATATACGAACATTGTTATCCCATTGTGTTTCACACAGGTGGAAGCCCTTTGGATTAGGCTGTCTGGTTTTTCCCCTGCTCCACTTGCGAGATGCTAATCTTTGGGTAGATTGCCCAACACTACAACTAGGCATATGATGATAAACTAAAGAGAAGAAGGCAAATCTCTTACATGCCCACAGCCCCTCTCCCAAAAACTGGGAGCAGCATTAGCTGTGCCCAAAGAGTCAAAGTGCTCAGTGCTTCAAGATGATCATCTAAATGTAAAAGGCACAGACGGAGAGAAAAGGGAGAAATGATTAACAGCTAAAGGCTGAAGAAATATTGTCCTCATGTTACTTGTTGCCTTTCAACTGTATTAACTCAGGAATGCATTCCATCCAATCAGCTTGCCAGATACTTACACTATTCATTCCAGTGACACATTTTTAGTGGGGAGTGATATGGCTGATGATTACTTTTTAAGATTGACAGCAAGACCATAATTCACATGGCATTCCAGGGTTGCAGATTGATGAAATCTGTTCTCTGCTCAGAACCCTGTCTCCTGTCTGAATTTTTGACTCAGAAAAGGTTGGCGACCTTATTTATTAATATTTTAACCTGACTGATTCTGACCCCATCAAGATCAGTGCAGCAGATAGGCATAACAATGAACTCATCACATCTATCATCATTCTGACTATTGTTTAGGGTTAAGGGGAGAAGAGGGTTTGGAGCAATGTTTTGCCATTAAGAATGGAAGCCCTGAAATGTTAACGTGGCTGTAGTTATGCTCGAATTGAGAGACAGTTAGTTATAAAATCACAATGCTAATAATTTTTCTAGTTTACAAAATCAATTACAAACATTGCTCCTTTAATTGTCTCTGTAGCTCTACTGAAACTCAGGTCCATTATCAAACCTGCCATGCTGTCCTTACTAAACCTTTAATGAACAGGTTTGAACTTTAACTGTCAATGAATTTTAAAGACATCCATTGATGAGCTTTCCTGTGCTGTTTGCAAACAAGCAAATCGAATGAAGTTCTACAGCGGAAATTTTACTTACGCAGTTCATCGAAATAGGTGTCAACCCCATCGGGACCTGGGACAGAACACACCAGACGGGCTTTAAGGAAAGTGGTCCACTTGTTGATGAGGCTGTGCTGTCCGCCGACATCATTCTGTAATTAAAGACAGTTGAAAGAATATAAATTTACAAGGAGTTTGATCTACACTTTTACCTTCAGTTGATTGTGTCAGATTTGTCCCAGCGAAGGTCACCTTACTGGCTACACGTACAGGTTTATTGCAGTTTGCAATTATACATGGATGGCAGTGCCCTGAAAATTAATGCCATCTAGATTGGTTTTCATGCCCTAATCCATGCCCTTTCAATGGTTAAGGGGGTTGGCCTCTGATTCTGAATATTAGTAAATCTTGTTATATAACCGACTGCCGTCAAATGCAAGAAAGGAAAGCAGTACAACTATCACAGATGCTGCTTGACCTTCAGAATTTTCAGTATTTTCTGTTTTTATTTTCTATTTCCAGCAACAGCTGTATTTTGCTTTTGTTTTATTACAATTATCTCTCTGTCACCCATAATGGAGTGGAATAGAACTGATTCTGGAATAGTTCAGGGACAATGGAGTAACTGCAAGTGGCTTAGAAATCACAAGTGTACCCTTAAATCATTGACAGGGGGTGGAATCATCCCAGGTTTGCATTAAGTGCAGGTAGCGGGCAGGTAAAACAATGATTTACCCGTCGGCCGCGATGGCAGCTTCTCACCCCATATCATCCCAAACCCGCCCAATTAATTATGCATTCCCGGGAAACACGCCATGTCCATGGCAGGCTGGCTCTCATTCACCCGCCACACCCACATCTCACTGCTTCATCATGCTGGGTGCCATATTTAAAGTCTAGTTGCACGCACACCTCTCAGTGCTTCCAGCCCAGGACTGCTGCAAAGAACAGGTGTCCCTGAAAAGCAATAGGACTGCAGCCCCCTGGGTCAATGGCGTGTCCCTCTAGCGCCTTTTGGACACAGTGAAGACTCGCCGTGATGTCATCTATCCCCCCTCTGGCTGCAGGATGGTCAGCAACCTCACTAATCGACTAGATGGGCAGTGACAGCAATGGTCAGCGCCAATGCCCTGTAAAAGTGGACAGCCACCCAGTGCCGCTACGGGATGAATGGTCTCATCTGTTCCACCAAGGTAATTCACTCTTCTCATTACTCTCAACTCACACACTCACAAACCCATCACACATCCACAGGGATCTCACACCTCAAGGGACAACACCACTAACTCTCACACACACCCTCACATCTCCATCAGGCTCATACCCTCTCAAACTCGCCTCCTCATCCTGTCCATGGCTCCGCTCACCACACAAACATTCCACGCAGTGCCATGTGTCCTGCTCACACTCTCTCCGTCTGTTTTCATGCAGGAGAAGCCGGCTCACATCAACAGGAAGAGTCCCAGACTGGGGGTGGAGTGGCCCACATTAGGCCACTCACTCACTTTGAGGAACACGCCATCATGCTGACTGGTGAGGACATGGACCATGTCTGCGGTGACGGTGAGGTCGGTGGTGAACACCCTCATGAGGATCCTGCACCACATCATCCCTCTCTCAACACAAATGTGAGTGCTCTCTCTCCTGCTTTTGACTCTGCTGCCATGCACTAATTATCTCTACTTTGGTTCACAGGGAGCTCTGCCAAGCGACCGACACCCTCAGCCAGCCAGTTCCTCAGCTCCATCCACATCCTCACCTCCAGCCAACAGGACACCTCCTCCAATGAAGAGCTGGAAATAAGCAGCCTGGAAGACGCGTCACAGCGCTTACCCACACCCTGCACCAGCGCAGAGACACACACCTCGGTGGGACCTAGATCTTGAGCAGGATCAAGTTCACAACCTGATGGTCAGCACATGGGCACATGTCCACAGCAGCAGGAGGCAGGTTCAGCCAAGCTCCCCGGCACTTGGAAGACTGCTGGGAATCAGGCATTTGTGAGGCCCAAATTAGATGATGAGCCTCTAGATATGGCCTTCGGACTCATCATAGAGAGTCAGCAGAGCATCACACAGAGCTGTTGGAAGCACTCAGCAGAGTGGCACATGAGTCAGAGGATTGCGTCGGCCTGCTCTCTGGTGAAGTGGTGCCCACATGTGCACGTACGGAGCTCTCCATTGGAAGGATGGCGCTCACCATGGAGACCCTGGTCCAGCAGAATGTGGAGATGTGTGCAGACCTGCACTCCATCACGGTAGCCTTGGGTAAGTTCCTGCAGCGGCAATTCGAGAGGGAATCGGGGCACCTCGATGTCCCTCCGGGTGCCCCTTCCACTCAAGGAGTCAGGCTGGGACCCCCGGGCACCCAAATGGCAGCTGGACACCCCTGGGTCATCCACTCAGGTATCTCAGAGGCTGTCCTCTCCCTCCGAGTCCCCTTTGCCCGTGACCCCCTCAACCTCGTCCTCTGTCACTGTAGAGGGAGCAGCCGGCCCACGAGTGATTCTGGAGGGAGAAGTGTGTGTATGGCAGGGCCTTTCGGAGCCTCGTACAAGCCTCTCCCATACACATGGATCCTTCACATTTCACACTCACCTCACTGCCCTGAGCATTTTCAATGCTGCCTGCTGGGGTTCATTATCGATTGTCCATCTGAGCCGACCTGTATCTCCGCCCACCCACTGACCACACTCCCATGCAGCACCTGATCTCACCCACCACAACTCTCCTTTCACTTGCCATTTGGACAGCATGATTTGGATTCAGTTCTTCGTGCTGTTGTTTCCCCTCCCCCAGTCACCCAGTTCCTTTCCTTCATCACAGTTGACCCCACCCCGGCATCATCTTCCACCTCCCCTCCGTGATCTACCAGCCACAACCCTTTTCCTTCGGGGATGTCCAGGTGAACATGTACAGTCCCTTCTTTCCCGAAAATCCCACCCCCACCCACATTCACCTCCCCAGCCTCCTCCTTCCCACCCCCAGGCTCCATGTCTACTTCTGGTTCCCCACCAACCACCCTCGCCATCCCTTCTACCGCTTCCATCGAACCCTCAACCCTCTCACCCTTCCACCTTACTCTGCCCTCGGTCACTCTCACCATTCCCTCGTTCAAAGCTCACCCACAGTCTGCTCCCCATAAGGCAGTCATGGAACGATGAGACCCCTCGGTTCACCTGGGCAATCCCCCGTCCAGACCCCTTCTCCCCTCCGGAAGCCCTTCCCCCTCCCTTAGTCCACCCACCGCCCCAGACTCCCAACCCGTTTCGTCCCTCCCACTTCCTGACTCCCTCAGACACCCTTACTTCTTCAGCCACTCTTGGTCCTTCCTCCCTATTGACTCCTTCCTCCAGCCTCACTTCTTCCTCCAGCCTTAATCCTTCCCCTTCCTGACTCCTTCAGACACCCTCACTTCTTCCTCCAGCTTCACCCCTTCCCGGCTCCTTCCTCCACCTTTACTGCTTCCTTCACCCTTACTCCCTCCTGTCTCCACACTTCTTCCTCCCCCTGGGCTCTTTCCCCTTTCCGCACTTCTTCCCCCCTCCGAACTCCTTCCCTTACACCTTCCACCCCCCATTAAACCTACCTCCACAGTTGCCATCTTCGCCCCTGACAACTTCATTCCCCCCACCTCCCAACCTCACCCCCTTGTTACTATCCCAGCTGAGGTTACCCCTGAGCAAGCAGAGTGGAACTCGGCTTGATAGATCCTAACTCTTATTTGTTTTTTTAGGAACTTGGAGAGTATCTACTGAACAGACTGACAGGCTGTCCTCCATATGTGACCATAAATCAGAGCACGGCTACTATCAAAGCCTCTGACTGAGACCATAACTGGCTTGTTCCCAAAGTTTGATCATTAACTCCTTTGTCGGAGTAAATAGGGCAATCATCCTCTTTGCCTCCCAATGGGGAAGGGTGTGCTGTTTGCTTGACATTCCTTTATTTATGCCATAGCTAAGAAGACTCACTGTGCATAACAGGAACAAAACTGATATCGCATAACTTTACTGCTTGTTAAATTGATATAACTCTATTTACTGCTCAGCAAAAGATAGCTCCAGGAATTGTTCTCAAAACTATCGCTAAATAGAAAGCTGTAAAAGTTCTTAGGAGCACACCGCCCTCAAAGGGATCAAAGGATTAAATTAATAGACAAGGGTTTTATATTGTTTATTAATGTTAGGCTCATTAACTGCTGACCTCACCAGAAACCACAGATTCACTGAAAGCTTTTGCTGTAAATTTCTGGTGAGGCAATAAGTTAATTAGCTCCGGTACAAATCCAGTGCATACACTGTCCTGCCAGTTAAAATGGCTCATTCATAAAAAAGCTAAGGCAACACTGAAGTTAAGGTGATTTATTTTTTTAAACTGTTTTCTTTCTGCAGAAGTACTCTACAGAGATGTACGTTTGAAGAAGGTGCAATGCAAGAAGTGATGATTGCATTCAATTTCACATTGTCGAATTAAACCATCTGAAAACCATGATCTAAGGAGTTTACTTTACTTTGATTAATATAATTGTGGGAAATTTTTCTCTGGGGTACTTTAATCTAGTCCTGAAAAACTAGAACACAAAGTATGGAATGTGTCAACCATTACACCAGACCTCATCTTCAGCTCATCAAAAATACCATGGGAGATCAATTGTATAATGTCTACCGTGTCTACACTTCAATGGTACTTCATTGGTTGGAATGAGCTTTGGGACATCCTGAATCTGTGAAAGAGGTTATAGATAAAGTAAGTCTTTCTTTCTAATATTTTAATCTCCATAATATATTTAAGTTCATGCTCCTAGAGTACACTTCCTATTTCTCACCTTACCTCCTGCATCATGATTTTGTCATCTCTGAGTGTTCCTCCTGCTCCCACTGGGAGGCAATGGTGCTCCTGCTAATCCCATCAAGTTTGTCCATTTCAATTGAAACCTCTTCAAATTTCAGTTTCTTTAAGGGCCTCAGTTTATTTGAAAGTTATTTGATTTTATTGAAGATTGTCTCTCTGTGCAGTCTGCCCTTCCTGACACAGGATTTCAGCCTTCTGCATGCTCCAACTTAACTGCCTTACCCATGACCAACACTCTCCCACTTGCCCAGTTATCGCCAATGCTCCTGCTTCATCAGCCACCCATCAACAACATCCTACTTGGGCCTCAGGCTTTTGGCTGCCTGCTTACTTGTTACTAACTAGTTTCACAGCACTGAGCTAGGAAGCAGCAAATTAATTTGAGCTCTGATAGTACTGGTTTCTCTTCCTGACATTTTAAATGATTTATTTTAAAAAGTTGCTGGTTATCACATTAGTGCTGTCATGACAACTTTAGACCTGGAAGTAGTACAATCAGAGGCTGGGAATCGTGCAACGAGTAACTCACCCCCTGACTTCCCAAAGCCTGTCCACCATCTACAAGACAGGAGTCAGGAGTGTGATGGAATACTCTCCACTTGCCTGGATGAATGCAGCTCCCACAACACTCAAGAAGCTCGACACCATCCAGGACAAAGCAGACCCACTTGATTGGCACCCCATCCACAAACATTCACTCCCTCCACCACCGACGCACAATGGCAGCAGTGTACTACAAGATGTACTGCAGGAATTCACCAAGGCTCCTGAGATAGCACCTTCCAAACCCATGACCACTACCATCTAGAAGGACAAGGGCAGCAGATAGATGGAAATACCACCAGCTGGGAATTCCCCCCCCAAGTCACCCAGCATCCTGACTTGGATGCTTTGAACAAAAACAAAAGATGTTTTGACTATTGCAATTCCTTCACTGTTGCTGGGTCAAAATCCTGGAACTCCCTCCCTAACAGCACGGTGGGAGTACCTACAACACATGGGCTGCAACGGTTCAAGAAGGCATCTCACCACCACCTTCTCAAGGGCAACTAGCGATGGGCAATAAACGCTGGCCCAGCCAATGAAGTCCACATCCCGTGGATGAATAAAAAAAATTAAAGAAAATTTGTAATTTCCCTAAAATGTCACGGGAATCTTTAGCTAGTATTAGAAATGTTTGAAAGGGACTTTTAAAAGTTTGCATCAGTTACAAAATGATAAATTGTAATTTTCTTGAACTTCTTGTAATTTTCTGTGACCTGGTGACCCTGGACTTGGAAGTAGCATCAACCCGACAGGAAGTTAAGATACAGAAGCCATCTGGGCACAGACAAAGAATAGCTGGAGCTTGGGAAAAACAGAGACGGCACATTTACAAGGAGCTGTGTGAGTTAAAAAGACAAAGCTAAAGATGGTTAGAGCAGAGACTGTGAATTGAACCATTCCACAGCTCTGCTTCAGTTTTGTCAGAGCCAATCAGATCACTCAACAGGGTTTATTAAATGGTTGGATAAAGGAGTGTCTGGGGAACTTGTGTCATCAAGACTGTCATGAACCTAGTGAAGGAGGTTCTGCAGGAGTGTACTGTTTGGGTGATGTCGGCCCCTGGGAGACTCAGATGGAGTAGAGCTGTGATTGCAGGTGACCCATGGACCAAATCCATTGAGTGAGACAAGTGAAAGATCTTACTTCCTGAAGGCTAAGTGGAAAGACAGAGATTGCATGTGGTGCCAAATTTGTGTGGAGAGTGATATGACTGCAGGTAATCTCGTGAGTTAGATTTAATTGTATCTGCTATTCTGTGGGTAATTTACAGCTCATACTGACCACAATTTTCCTGTTAATTCATGATTAATTTACATGGATTCTGATTTGTGTTAAAATAAAAAGCTACAAAAAAGTGGAATCTTGTTGGTAATTTCTTCATTTGGGGGTCATTCGGTAAATTTGGTTATAGGGACAGAGGAACAGAGGAAATAGGAGCAGGAGTTGGCCACTCGGTTCCTTGAGTCTGCTCTGCCATTCAACTAATTCATGGTTGATCTTTTATCACACTGGTATTTTCCCACACTCTCCTCATATCCCTTGACATCTTTAATATCTATAAATCTATTGAATCCTGTCTTGAATATGCTCAATGATTGAGTTCCCACAGCCCTCTGGGGCAGAGTATTCCAAAGTTTCATGACCCTCTGAGTGAATAAATTCCCCCTCATCTCAGTCCTAAATGGCCTGCCCCGTATCCTGAGGCTGTGTCCCTTGGTTCTAGACACCCAGACAGGGGCAACATTCTTCCTGCATCTACTTTCCTTATTTTGGTTTACTGTTCCCCCACAGGGATAGTAACACAACAAGCTGGATTTTGGGTCTGTTGGTAGGAGAATGGCAATGAAGCTAGTGTATGTATAGCATTAGGATAGGGAATAAGGGAGGAGGGTGGAATAATGGGGAAGGGAATGAGGATGAGGGAATAAAGTTGTGGCCAGGAGTAATGGGGAGGGAAAAATCAGGGGAGCAATTGGAGAGAAGAGGAGCCACTAAAAGGGTAAAATTAGAGGAGGCAACTGAGCAAGAGACAGGGGGTGGTAGGTTGGCAGCAGGAAGGGAAGGCAAGTGGGACACATGGCAGAATGGGAGCTAAGGGCAGGGAGAGGCACCAAGTGAGAATGTATGATACACAGTCTCTCTCACACACACACAGTCACACACACACTCACAGACACATACACATTCATAGTCACACACACACTCACAGACACATACACATTCATAGTCACACACACACTCACAGACAAATAGACACAGTCTCTCACACACAGACACACAGTCACACACATACACAGACAGACAAAAATATTTATACACACACTCAGTCACACACAAGCACACACACACTCAGTTACACATACTCATAGTCATACACACTCATAGTTACACACACACTCACAGTCACACACACTCTCAGCCATAATGTCATATGACCATAAGATGTAGGAGCAGAAGTAGGCCATTCAGCCCATCGAGTCTGCTCCGCCATTCAATGACATCATGGCTGATCTGATAATCCTCAACTCCACTTTCCTGCCTTTTCCCCATAAACTTTGATTCCCTTACTGATTAAAAGCTGTCTATCCCAGCCTTCAATATACTTAATGACCCAGCCTCTATAGCCCTCTGAAGTAAAGAATTCCACAGATTAACTACTCTCTGAGAGAAGAAATTCCTCCTCATCTCTGTTTTAAATGTGTGACCTCTTACTCTGAGATTATGTCCTCTGGTTCCAGACTTTCCCACAAGGGGAAACAACCTCTCAGCATCTACCCTGTCAAGCCCCCTGAGAATCTTATATGTTTCAATAAGGTCGCCTCTCATTTTTTCTAAACTCCAATGATCACAGGCCCAATTTACTCAACCTCTCCTCGTAAGAAAATCCCTCCATACCCGGGATCAACCTAGTGAACCTTCTCTGGAATGCCTCCAATGCCAGTATATCTTTCCTTAGATAAGGAGACCAAAACTGTTCACAGTATTCTAGGTGTGGCCTAACTAGTGCCTTGTATAGTTTTAGCAAGACTTCCCTATTTTTATACTCCATTCTCTTTGAAATAAAGGCCAACATTCCATTTGTCTTCTCTATTACATGTTGAACTTGTATGTTAGTTTTTTTGAGATTCATGCACAAAGGCCCCCCAAATCCCTCTGTGCTGCAGTCTCCTGCAGTCTTTCTCTATTTAAATAATATTCAGCTCCTCTATTCTTCCTGCCAAAGTGCATAACCTCACATTTTCCCACATTATATTCCATCCGCTACTTTTTTTGCCCATTCACTTAACCTGTCTCTGTCCCTTTGTAGACTCTTTGTGTCATCCTCACCACTTACCTTCTCACCTATTTTTGTGTCATCCACAAACTTGACGACAGTACATTCACTTCCCTCATCTAAGTCATTGATATATATTGTAAATAATTGTGGCCCCGGCACTGATCCCTGTGGCACTCCACTAGTTACAGGTTGCCATCCTGAAAATGGCCCCCTTAGCCAAACTCTCTGTCTTCTATTAGTTAGCCAATCCTCTGTCAGTACTCAGACTACACCCAACACCATGGGCTCTTATCATATTAAGTGGCCTTACCTGTGGTGCCTTATCGAACACTTTTTGGAAATCCAAATATATTATATCTAATGATTCCCCTCTATCTATGCTGCTTGCTACCTCCTCAAAGAATTCTAATAAATTTGTCATGCACGATTTCCCTTCATGAAGCCATGCTAACTCTATTTGATTAGATTATGTATTTCTAAATGCTCTGCTATTACATTCTTTATAATAGTCTCTAACATTTTCCCAATGACGGATGTTAAGCTAACTGGCCTATAGTTCCCTGTTTTTTGTCTCCCTCCCTTTTTGAATAAGGGTGTTACATTGGCAGTTTTCCAATCTTCTGGGACTTTTCCAGAATCTAAGCATTTTTGGAAGATTACTACCCGTGCATCCACTATCTCTGTAACTACTTCCTTTAATAACCTAGGATGCAGCCCATCAGGTCCAGTGGGCTTATTGGCCTTTAGCCTCATTAGTTTCCCTACAGCTTTTTCTCTCGTGAAAGTTATTGTATTTATTTCCTCCCCCTCTTTTGCCCCTTGATTATTTAATATTGGAATGCTTTTAGTGTCTTCTACCGTGAAGACTAAAGCAAAGTATTTATCCAACTCCCCTGCCATTTCCTGGTTCCCCATTATTATATCCCCAGCCTCATTCTGTAAGGGGCTTATGTTCACTTTGGTATCTCTCTTCCTTTTTATATATTTAAAGAAGCGCTTACTGTCCATTTTTATATTACTTGCTAGTTTACCCTCAAAGTTTTTTTTCTCCCTTTTTTTTTTGGGTCATCTTTTGTTAGTTTTTAAAACTTTCCCAATTCTCTGGCGTACCACTAATCTGAGTCACACACACTCACACTCACAGTCACACACACTCAGCCACACACATATATGCACTCACAGTAACACACACTCCCAGCCATACACAAACATACAGTTGCACACACTCATCCAGACACACACACACAACACACACACACACACACACACACACACAGTCATTACGTTCATTATGTTTCCTTGGGAAAGATGTGCATCAATTTCCAGATGAAATGCTGAAGGAAATGAAACTCACACTTCAGATGCTCTTGATCTCACAGCTCATGAATAGGGTTGAAGGAAATGATATATCATAGCAGGTTTACTGGACCAGCCAAAGATGCTATGGTTACAAGAGCAGGTTAGAGGCTGTGAATTCTGTGGCAAGTAACTCACCTCCTGACTCCCCGAAGCCTGTCCACCATCTACAAGGCACAAGTCAGGAGTGTGATGGAATATTCTCCACTTGCCTGAATGAGTGCAGCTCCTCCAACACTCAAGGAGCACAAGACCATCCAGGACAAAAAAGACCCACTTGATCAACACTCCATCCAACAGCATTCACTCCCTCCACTACCAGCCCACAGCAACTGCCGCAACTCACCAGTCTCCTTTGACACCTTCCAAACCCTCAACCTCAATCACTTAGATGGACAAGGACAGCAGATACATGGGAACACCACCTCCTGCAAGTTCTCCTCCAAGCCACACACCATCTCCACTTGAAAATATATCGCCATTCCTTCACTGTCACCGGATAAAAATCCTGGAACTCATTTCCTAACAGCACTGTGGGTGTACCTACACCACATGGACTGCAGCAATTCAAGAAGGCAGCTCACTACCACCTTCTCAAGGTCAATTAGATGGGCAACAAATGTGGGCCTAGCCAATGATGCCCACATCCTGTGAATGAATAAAAATTATTGTAATTGAATCTGTAGGTAGAAGCGGTGACTGTCTATAAGCAGCCTTCCCAGCTAGACTGAAGTGGAAAGGCTAACAAATTGATTAAACTCCTCGGACACATTGCATAACCTTATAGAGATAGGGTAAGAAATATAAAAAGACAATCAGTATTTAACATTTCAAATAGTTTCTCTCACAGTGAGTCAACAATCTATTCTACCATGGACTTGAATGAATCTCCTGAGAGACAGTTCTGCACACAAATTTGCTGATTGCTAAAAATAAAGGGTCTCACAAACTTAACTACCCCTAAAATACATTCATCTTTCTTTGCGAAATTATTGGATAGGCTGTTTCCATCTAATAAAGTTTAAATCATAATAATTTCCGGCCACCCCAAATCCAAAATGATTCAAAATTGTGCATGATTTGGATATGAGTCATGGGGCAGAGATTTGCGCTGTGTGGGTGGGTGGGTGCGTGCCCAACCTGCTCGAAGGTAGAACGATGCGGAATCACGTCAGGCAAACGTCCCAATGTCATTGCGCACTCGCGGTAAATTTCGGTCAGCGGGTACACGCAGGTGTCAGCAGCGCGCCCGCCAACAACTAATAGGCCTATTAAGGCCATTGAAGTTCTAACTGAGTGAAATTTTTCGCTGCCCGTCCAACCTTACAGTTGGCGGGCAGGCAAAAGGGCCAAGGGCCTTTGGATTTTTGAGGAAACCTCATCTACGGGCAGGATAAAGTTTTCAACAGCCATTAAAAATGTAATAAAATCTTTTTAAATTCAATCATAAAATGTGACAGAGTCACATGAGCAGGGACATTTCTAACATTGCTAACTTCTTTATTTTTAATGTTATAAATCTTCAGCTCCCCAAGGCAGCTCTGTGCCTCAGGAGGCTTTCATTGTGCGTAACCCCACGCATGCGCCAGCTTCAGCGCTCGCCCTCCTCCCGCCCCCACTCTGGCAGCACTGAGCGCTGCGGCACATGTTTCACACTGGCTGCCCGGTAATGTGCCCGCCAGTGTGAAATCGTTGCCGGGGCCCGATTGCGGGCAGCAGCTGGCTTCGCAATCGCTCCCAGGCCCACTCACCCGACAAGGTAACAATCCTGGCCGTAAAGTTTTTACATTGCTCAAATTATTGACTTGGGATTTGTGCTTCAGTTTAGATTTTATCCTAAAGAGAATTACTGCATGATCTCAATAACCATGGGGTCATTCCATTTCACAACCTTCCATTGTTCAACATCAAAGATATTAGTGTGGGGAGGATCAAGGACAGCAATGGAAAATGTATCTGAAAATCCATTTAAAACAAACATAAGAACAGTGAAAATGGTCTATTTAATGCTACCTATAACTTACTTTGCTTAGCAGAGTCTCTGTTTTAGTACTGTGTCGCACCTCTTATTAAACTAGTCCCCATGTACTAAAGCTGACAATAACCCTCCCTTTCGGAGTTAGTTAATGCCTAATTAAGGATACCTTAATAGAGAAAGACAACCTTTGCAACTGTCATGTGGCTGAAGGCATGCATGATAACTAACTTATGGAAATCAGAAACATTCTCGTTGATCTTTAAAAGAATAAATCAAATGTACAACACAGAAAACTAAGCAATATTAAAACAAGAGGCAAGTCAGACAGTGTGATAAAGAAGGTGAGCATGGTTTATTTTTCAGATGAACCTTGTCCCACTCAGGAAGCAATAGGAGAATCAAGTAATTCTAGAATGGTGGCAAATGATCCCTTTAAAGCACTATTTTATCACTGTTAATCCAGTATGGCAGCAAGCATGTGGAGTACAGTATGCAAAATGGAGATAGCCTATGCACAGCCTATGGAAGAAACAGGCTGCTGGACTGGTTAACCTAGTTAAACTAATCATTGAGAGGGGCAAACAAGCATTCTGTAGGGCAAGATTTTCTTCTAAGGCCCCATATCAGCAAGCAGGTCCAATACAGTCTGCAACTTTGTTCACACTATTCTTTTAAGGATGAACGCATGTCTCTCTATTGTGATTAGTGCGCTACATGTCGTAGTGACTGTTATTTGCTGGTTGACTGGTTTTTAAAGAATATACTTGTAGATCAGGTTACGTAAAGTACGTCTGGCATCTCAGAATTAATAAAATGACTTGCCTTGTCAGTTTGTCTGACAATGCATGACAAGAGAATGACAGGTCTTGAGGACAAAAACTAAAGATGCATACTTCAACATTATCCTGACTTGCTGATCTGGTCTTAAAGCTCACTTTCATGGCTTCAAATAAGGCAGCATTAACAATGATCACACTTTAAGTTATTTAAATGCTGAAAAGTAGCTTCAGCTGCTCAATGGCATGAACAGTGCTAAAGAATCAGAGCCAAATCCTTTTTCCAGTAAATTTGGGTGTCGGCTATGAGGCCACTTTGAGGAGATATTCTCACCCCATTTCTGCAGTTAATGTACAACTTCAATCAATACAAAATGAATGCTGTAAGCTTTCAGGTAAATTCTAAAAATCCCAGTTAACTTATTTTTAAAAGTCAAGAAGAGAAGCCTTTGAAGTTGAGAGAACATAAAGATGAAATTAAGTTAGGAAGGGCTGACCATGTGATGCTAAATTTGGCTTTCCAAAGCCTAAAGAGTGTAAGATGTTAGTAAAAAGCTGATCGAATAGCCTGCTCTTCACTCAGGTTTAAAGTTTCATTAGTATTCACACACCTGTTTTATATACACTGAAGTATACTTATTCTAATACCCTGCTCACCCTGGGCTTGAGGGAGGTGCAAATCACTCTAACCCAGTGCTGTATCTCACAGGGACCAGTGATTATTTGTTATCTGGAGCATTAAGGTACCATAACTTCATATAGGTTCAGTACAAAGAATGTATTTGTAAAACAATATTATTTCATTCCTTGTTATAAAGAACAACCAATTTAAATTAAAAGTTGAAGAACTAGACTGATAGAATAGGGCTGTTTTCCTTAGAACAGAGGAGGCTAAGGGGTGATCTAATTGAGGTGTACAAAATTATGAGGGGCTGAGATAGGCTAGACAGGAAAGACCTGTTTCCCCTACCTGAGGGGTCAGTTACCGGGAGGCATCGGTTTAAGGTGATTGGTAGAAGAATTAGAGGGTACATGAGGAAAACCTGTTTCACTCAGAGGGTGATGGGAATCTGGAATTTGCTGCCTGAATTGGTGGTTGAGGCTGAAACGCTCAACTCATTTAAAAGGTACTGGGATGTGCACCTGAAGTGCTGTAACCTGCAAGGCTACAGACCAGGTGCTAGAAAGTGGGATAAAAATGAACAACTGGTTTCTGTTTTTTCTTTCTGGCCGGCACAGACATGATGGGCTGAATGGCCTCTTTCTGTTCTATGGTTCTATGATCTGATTCAACTCAGAATTGGAACTACCTTTTGCCAAAGGCTCATCTTCACCTTGAGGCCCCAAAATGCACTGAAGCCTCTTTTTTCACATTCACATTAGTAATGGGGAAACCATACCATTGCACCTTCAGTGTGGGCTTCATATCTGCTGTGTTCACACATTTATACTCAAGAAAGACAGATCAGTGTAGAGCATTTCTGCAACAACAGCAGCAGCACACCTGTGTACTTCTGTGTTTCATGTCGAGTCTTGAGATGTTTACGAGTTCCACAGAACTAGGGTCAAGAATATGAGGAAAATTCAAAGGCCCCTCTTCCAATGTATAATGTCAAGACTTGAAATCCTACCATGTGAATATTGATATACACAAGTGGAGGAATTTTCTTTGCTATTTAGACAGGCTTAAACCAGTGATGAATATGAGGAAACTCTGTTAAAACAGCAGACAAATGCTTCAGGCTTTGGTAACCTAACTCTCACATAATGTCAAAGACATGCTGGTTATTGACATTAGTTGTGAACTGATCTACCTAGTTTTGGCTCACCAAATGCCCCATGCTCAGAAAGGTGAACTATACATGACACAGCAACATGAAACTTTCTCACTGATTGGGAGGCTGTTTCATAGCTTACAGCCTTTACATCTGCTCAGATTTAAACCCATTAGAGCCAATTTTTATAAATATATATTTATGGCGCCCGGTTTAAAAAATATTTTTTCTCGATCTTTCTACACTCCCCTCGTCACTACTGAGGGAAAACAACTTTTTACCAGGGCCTCTTTCAATGAACCAACAGGAGCCACCCAACAGTGACCTGGATAAATATATCTGATTTTCTCAACATTCTGTAAAGAAGTGTTTGCACTTTGATTATTGCCTCCTCCAAATACTCAGCGAAGGCTGGAACCTGACTATGCTAATTTTCACAAGCAACCTGTGCTTAGTCATGAGCAGACTTGAACCAATATTAATAATTGCTGTTTTTCTTGTGGCTGAAAGAAGCAATAATGACAGCTTTGTAACTGGAAATAGGGATTATCAACAGGGCATTGCCACAAATTATCCACAAACTTGCCGGCTCCACTTCCTCAAATTGATAGGCAAGTTCCTTTAGGAGATAATTTACAGCCAAACACTGAACAAGCACTACAATAATATTTTTGGAAAGCCTTTCCACTAATTTTATTTTTTTTAATTTTAAATTTTATTTTAACGTTGAATCTTGAAGCCTAGTGAGTAATGTCGCTGCTGAGGAACCCCTGTGCCAATTTTCTGAATGTGCCCTCACAGTCCGAAAGTATTAGGTCAGAACTAGTGAAGATTGTGGAGCTGAGGCTTTGACTCTGTTTCTCTCTCCGCAGATGTTGCCTGGTCTGAGTATTTCCAGCATTTTCTGTTAATATTTCAGATTTCCAGCATCTGCGGTACTTTGCTCTCCTATTATATGTTCCATGCTGACCATTTGTAAGTGTGGCTAGTTTTAATTTAAGATGAGAAAATATTTATCACTCAATGCAAAGTGTAGTTTTTCTGTTTACAATGCCCATTTGTAAGAGGTAAGAGGTAGCACATTATTGCAGGTGAATTGGTTGGTGATAATTTACTGGAAGGTTTTGCCATTTTTAAGCCTGTAGGTGAAACCAGGAGTCAAGTGCCAATAAAATATGTCACTGTTAGTTCAAGATATTCTCGTTTATACCTGGGATTGTTGTTTGTGGTGCTTGTGAGGGTCAAGTCTTTTGGGTGTTGCTGTCCAGATATTGCATAGGAGCAGGTTCAAAGAAGCAGAACTGGTTGCATAATATGAATGACCACATTGGGTGTAATTGTAAAACAAATCCGTGGTTGTAAAGTGTATCTGAAACCTGAGCTTTCAATGGGCTTTATAAATAGAGGCATAGAATACAAACGCCAAGAAGTTTTGCTAAACCTATATAATACAGTTCAACCCCACTGATTCCCAATTCAGGGCACCCAAAGGATGTGAAGGGGATGGTTAAGGGTGGGGTGGGTGGGTGATGGCGGTGAAATAAGGGGCCTGGAACCAAAAGCACCAGGGCCCATGGTTTCTCTCCCTGTCCCTGATTTAGACAACTTGTCTATAGGAAGTAATTAAGCAAAGCTCTTAAAGGGACAGCCCCTGTAGTGACACAATTTTCGCAGCTGTTATCCAGACTCAGCCTACCCACAAGCAATACCACAAGAAGTCCACTTATTATTATAAAAGGTATTCATGGGAATTGGGTAAATGCCAGTACAGTTTATTACAGAGTTCATTTCTCCGAATGTAATCATCATTTCTTAGGTCCTCTGAACTCTTTTTAATTACAGACAAACCATTTGAACTTCTGACATTGGAGGATGACAGTGAGGAGCTGGCTTGAAAACCTAAAATAATTAGAATGATGGATTCTCAGTTTAAAATGTGAAGTTCAAAGAAGTCAGTTTATTTTTGGGGAAGAAGTAGATGGGAAAATATTCCAATTCCGGAATTATAATTATTGTATCCACAAATATACAACACCAAGTTTCACAGTGATTTTGGCAATAGTTACACAGAGTGTTGTGTATAATGTGCACAGGGTGCTGTGTATAATGTACACAGGGTGCTGTGTATAATGTGCACAGGGTGCTATGTATAATGTGCACAGGGTGCTGTGTATAATGTGCACAGGGTGCTGTGTATAATGTGCACAGGGTGCTGTGTATAATGTGCACAGGGCGCTGTGTATAATGTGCACAGGGCGCTGTGTATACTGTGCACAGGGCGCTGTGTATAATGTGCACAGGGCGCTGTGTATAATGTGCACAGGGCGCTGTGTATAATGTGCACAGGGCGCTGTGTATAATGTGCACAGGGCGCTGTGTATAATGTGCACAGGGCGCTGTGTATAATGTGCACTGGGCGCTGTGTATAATGTGCACAGGGCGCTGTGTATAATGTGCACAGGGCGCTGTGTATAATGTGCACAGGGCGCTGTGTATAATGTGCACAGGGTGCTGTGTATAATGTGTGCAGACTATGATAGCAAGCAGAGGAATTTGATCTTCATGGTACCAATACATCCATATCTCCATAAGTACATTTTTAAAAATTAAAGGATTAGTTTCCCTTTATTTTCTGATGCTTGAAATGCGGAAGGCCTTTTAAATCCATTACATTTCCAAAGTAATTTTTGATATTTGAAAGCGGCAAGCATTTCTTTAAATATTCGGATTTAGCTCTGATGATGTCATCAGGGTCTGCTGTTATTTTAACCAGAGTCCTGTACAGGAAAAGTGTTGTGGCTTTTCCGTCAATCATCTTAGTGGGAGGAATCAGCAAGGACCAGAATGAAGGCCAAAATGTTTATCGATTTTTATTTTTATTTTCTGGCTTTCCCTTTGGGACAGGGAGTATTGAGAGTATTGCTCTGGGCCACACAAGTGGTGACAACCTCCTCCCAGTACTCTCCCAAATGTCGGGAAGTGTTTGGCCTCCGGATCCTGGCAGAGGCTATCAGACTGTGCTGGTGTCAGGGGTGGATCTAGACAGGTCCTATACAGGACCACAAGCTGCCAATGCCGGGACACTGCCTGCCCCTGCGTAACGACTGACAGCCTGCGTTAAAAATGTGCCAGTAGAAACAGACGTGCAAAATGGCAGGTTCAGTCAGCTATCAAACTATATCCAGGATGATTCCATGTCTTTTGAAAGAGGAGAGGAGGAATTTTATTTTTAATTCTGATTTTATTTAACTCTTTCCTGTCCCCAGGCACAGATCCTGGCATCTAACTGACTGGGAGACAACTATAGACATTGTCACTAGCTGCTAACAAAGGCGCATTGTGGCCAGACAGTACTGGAGATGATGGTTAAGAGCAAGTGGTGAAGCGCAGGGTGCATCTCTGAAGAGGAAGCCTTAATTATTTTCTCGTTTACTTCTGATCAGTGCTGTGGCTCTAAATAGTTTTGTTTATTATAAGGGTGTGCTATCATTGGAAACTGTTAATGTGAGTGGAACTCCATTGTTCAATGTACTCTTTATCAGCTGAATGCCACCCAGACATGAGTTTACTGACAGATCAAAGAAGTAAAACCTCAGCATAAACCTAACTCTGTTAATGCCATTCAAAGTAATATTACTTTAAAGTACATATAGGCTTTTCTGATGAAAGACTCAATGTTCACTTAAGACTCTTTAAAGAAAATTACTGCGAGACATACCAGCAATACAGACTTTAGAAACTGGGCTTATTGTAATATAACACTACATCCCCTCAACACAAAGAAAATTGAACCTGACGAGAATTCACACTGAAAATAGAAAATGAGATTTCCCATTTTGCACTTGCATCAACTTCTCACTAAAATTATTGCCAGACACCGGGGAACTAAAGGACACACAAAATAACTTACGGAAATGTATAAAAGGTTACTAAAATGAACATAAGGGGTTTACTAATGTATCTTTAAAAGGAAATTATTTAATTTCTGGCAATGGATCATTGTAGGGATCAATGTTATGACCTTAACTTACAATATAAAACTTTCTTGTTTACTATCCATTACACATGGTAATTTGCTTTTGGAAAGTAATGCAGCATTTATTGGACATTCATGCACATAGATCAGTATAAATGAACACATTAGTGAAATTCAGTACGCAAGTTTTGTAAGATAAAGTGAGCCCTTGGTAGTACAGGAATTAGTCAGTGATGAAAATTAATTCTGATATCACTGGAATGATATTTAAGCTTGGTTAGTTTGCCAACAAATACATTTGATGCAGTCATACAAGAGTATGTGTTTACCTTTGTTTAAGTTTCAGCTCTGCACAAATTAACACTACAAAGCCTCATATCAGTTTATTTTTAAAAAAACTCTCAAAGACCACACATGCGGCAAAACTAGAGCAGCAAAAACTCCTTTATGAATCATTCATTCAAGCAGAAGTACATTTTAGTTTCAGTTGCATTTGGGAAACTTGCCCTGATTTTGTTTCTCCAAATTATATTTCAAAGTGATCGAGGTTTCGCCCCCAAGTCAATGCCATGACCTTTTGGAATATTTCACAGGGTTAGGCTAGGATATGATGGGAAGGAAAAATCGATGCTTTTGTCAGAATGACTTGATGAAGTTATGCACTTTGGCCATCGGGATGGCTGTATATTAAATTCAAATTCCCCCAGCTAGCCCAGCTGTGATCTTTCTTTCTGCTTGAAGCAATCCATTCATCAGTCAGTGTGAAACTTATTAATTCATTAAGGTTCTTGTGGTGGAGGAGGAGGAGGATGAAACTGCTCTCCTGAGACCTGATTTACATCCAGGAACATGTGGTGATGCCCGGAGATTAAACATGTATTTCAGATCATGATGGGGAGGGGGCAGAAAAGTCTGGAAACCTAGTTCCTGGGGACCTACATCTTACAAGAAAGATACTGTCTGAACGTCAAACTTTCGGACAGTGCCAACATCATGCTGCAAATGTTGGCTCAGGTCAAGCAGTTCATTGGTTGCAAGTGCAGGAGCCTTCCATGACTATTTCACAATCAAGGATGCAGTTCATATGGGATCCAGAAATATCCACAGCCAGAAGCCTCAAAGATATTTGCAAACTTCTCCTCAGGCATTGAGGGTACTGTAGTTAATTACATTGTTGGAGAGGCTTTAAAGAAAAAGGGCAGAATCACAATTGGCCGCTTCACCACTCAGACTGCAGCTGTTCAAGAAAATGGCCCATCACCACCTTCTCAAAGGCAACAAGGGATGAGCAGTAAATGCCAGCCTTGCCAGAAACACCTACAGCCCAAGAATAATATTTTAGAATAAAAATGATCCTAAATATCAAGGAGTTACGAGCAAAAACAAAACAGGAAATTGCCTGGATGTGAATCCTCTCCTTGGCCCTTTCTATAAAACTATAAACTTTCTATAAACAGGAGAAATTGTGTTTGCATCAAAATGACAATCATGTCTTCATTTGAAAATTGCAATGAAGCTTCTGACTGAAAGATCTTTGTGATTATCAGTCAGTCAGCAAGTAAAACCATACCGACTTTTCAAGAAAAATGAAGAAATCCACGCAAAGCCACAAACCAAAGCAGCACAATTGAGCTGTTGAACATGTGGTGAAGAGATAGGCATTTCCTGTCCACACATCTAACAAAATCAGATACAAAAATCTTAAATTAAAAATGCTCATTTCTATGAATTAGAAGTGAAGTCTAAATCTCATCAGGTTCCATCACCCAATCACAAGCAGCTTTATATTGTTTGTCTGGAGAATGAACAGGTAGCTTATAAATTCATTGAACCAGTCAGGCCTTCCTGATTTAGTAAAATGTGGGGTTATCGCCATGACAACACCTGGGGATGGCAGATTTACAGGGGCAGCTCTTCACTGAGGAGCCTGGGATGCCAACAGGCCAGAACATCAAAAGGATTGGCATCAGGAGGTAAATCCAATGACAATGGTTAATTACCACCAAGGACAGGATTTTCAGGCCCTGCTGAGATCGGGAACAGAGGTGGACGAGTCCCAAAAGTACTGACGCCGGCCGGCATGCTGGTTTCCTGGCAATGTTTACCTCACCAGCCATTTTGGAGGAGGTGAGTTCGAGGCCAGCAAGGCTAGCCACTCCTACGAGGTCTACAGTCAATTAGACTCAATAGGACCCTTGTTAACAGCAGTTAAAGGAGGCCGGCTGAGATGTTCCAGTAGGCCCCCAGTTTCCCAACAGAACAGGAGGGGTAGTTCAACTGCCTGGAAGCGGGCACCAGAAGCAGGCCAGGCGAGGAACACTCCTGGTAGGCCTACAGGCTGTCCCTGCATGCCTAGGTGGAGGTGCAGCTAAAGGCTGACCTGGAGAGGGCTCCCCTCCCTGCTGCCTTTAAAAATGGAAGACATGTCCCAATTCCAGGATTCCCAGCCCCATTCCCAGGGTTTCTGATTTTTGGGAGTGCCCTTTAAGCTTGTGGGCTAGTTTGTGTCGTGGGCTGCACTCAGCAGTCCCAATCTGGCCGGCTCCATTGCAAGAAAAGGCACGTCCTAGTCCTCTGCAATTTTCAGGTACTCAGGCCAGATTTTCAAAGAGCCTTGGTTCACAGCCCCTCTTGCCCCCTATGCCAAGGTGTGCCCCCCACCACACACCCTTAGTACTCTAAAGGATGTCTGGGCTCTCAGCCAAGAATACATAATGAGGCTTGATTGGGAGCTCAAAAATCCATTAATCTGTTGAAACACTTGAGGAAAGTGCACCTTGATTGACAGCTCTGGCTGTCTGATCTGTGCTGTCAATTTCACGATGATTATTTACACAAGATAAAAAGGTTTCGGGTTTTTTGGGGTTTCTGCCATTTATAGGGCAGAATTTTGCCCTTGTCGGGCAGGCTCGATGGGGGCGGGTGGTTAACGGCCAGCTTCCCAGAAGCCAGCTGTGATGAGGCCAGACCGCGATTTCAGTCTGGCGGGCCAAATAAAGCCCACCCAGCGTGACAGGCGAGCGGCAGTGCTCAGTGCTACTTGTGTGTGGGGGTGGCGGGGGGAGGAGGGCAGGCGGGGAACTTCAAGCATGCTTGAGGGTGCACACACAGCTGCCTCAGGGAGATGAACAGTTTCCAAAAAAAAGATTTTGAAAATGTCACATGAGCAGGGACATGTTACAAATTAAATGTAAAATCTTTTATTTTATTTTTATTTGCTGTTGGAAACCTCATCCCACCCGTGGATGAGGTTTCCTAAAAAGTGCAAAGTTAATTAATTAAGTTAATTATCCTTTGAATAGACTTAATAGGCCTTTTAATTGCCGTGTTTTGCAGCGCTGCATGTCGGGAACCTAATTTCAATACTTTAGCATCTCATTATAAGCCCTGCTCACTGGAATCATCCCCCTAAACTGGATCGTCCTAGCACATCAGCGTGATTGGATGCCAACATGTTGCAAACTGTACATAAGCAAAGTGCACCTGGTGAGCTGCACTTCACTCAGGACTCCGAGGTTTGTTTGCCTACCTGGCTTTGGGCAGCACTCACTGTCATCAGCGACAGGATTCACAGACAGCATCACATTTCAGGGCACTTACAGGAAAGTCTTTACCTACTAGACCAGCCATAAGGTGGGGGTGGCTTTTCAATGGCTGCAGGGCCAGGGCTTGCTTGGGGAAGGGGGAGAAGTGGCCTCAGGCAAGGTAAGAGGCTGCAGGGCGAGGGCTGTACTGGGGAAGGGGGGTATCCCAGGGTGTGTGTGGGGGGCACATGCTGACCTGTGCAAGTGGTCTCAAGATGGTGAGAGGCTGAGGAGGCAGCCTCTAGAGGAGATGAGGCCAGATGGAGATGTGAGGGTGTGTGTGAGAGAGTGAGTGGTGATGGCCCTTGAGCTGGCAGTGAGTGAGATGCCAGTGAATGTGTGATGGGCTTGTGAGTGTGTGAGTTTAGGTGATGAGATGGTTGCCTTACCCTGGCTGCACAGGTAAGATCATTCATCCTTTTTCTGCACTGGATGGCCAACCTCTTCTGTGCAGCATTGGCACTGACCACCACTGCCACCGCCTACCAAGCTGGAGTGGTGAGATTACTGGACCTCTTGCAGACAGAGCAGGGGTAGAGGACATCACTGTGGACCTCAAAAAGCTATTCCAATTACAGGTCACTAAACTCCTCTTGGCTTTCAGGGCCATGTGTTCACTGGAGCAGTCCTGGCTGTAAGGCATTGAGAACAGTGTGCATGGCTGCAGTTTAGATATGGCACCCAGAGTGAGGAAATGGTGAGCTATCGGCATGGTGGGCGATTCAGAGCCTGCCAACCAGCGAGACGCCGTCTTTCCTGCACAATTAATGAGGCAGGAAGTGGACAATACAACTCGAAAACACACCATGGCGACCGGCGGGTATAATGTAATTCTTCACTCCTGTTGCCACACTCAGTGCAAATCTGGGATGATTCTGCCCACTGTCACTATAGGGTTCGTTCTTTCTATGCAGGGTATAGTGGGTAAAAAGGCAGGTAAGTGCCTTAGCTTGGCATAGGGCAGCATGTGGGCCCAAAGGGGGTGGGTTGGGGGCATAGTTTGGCATGGGGACCATGAAGGGCCATAAGGGGGTGGGTGAGATCATGAGGTGGCACGGTTGGGGCGTGAGGGCCGGAGGGCCTTTCTGTTTTTATCTTTAACTGGGATGAAGTCCCGCAGCACCAAGGTAGGCCTTTTAAACAGCCCGCCTCCCCACCCAGCAGCCCCTGCGGCTGCCTCCGAACATTTTCCCGGGTTGGCTGGAGTGACTCCAGCCTATACCCTCCCCGCAAAATGAAAATTCCATCCTCGCGGCTATTTTCTCCCGAGGCAGGTGGGCCAAACCGGGAATTTTCACAATTTTCATGACCCACATCAAGGATGAAAGTTCAGCCCCTATGTTTGGAGTTTTTGCAAGCAAGGGTTGGTTGAGTTGTCAGCACTCTGCCTATTGGAACAGCTGAAGGTCTGTGCTGTGTTATATGATCTGCCAGTCTTTGGGATGTATGGCTTGCATACCTGACATTGTACTGGCACTCAAACACTTATTGCACATTACTCATTGCAATAATTTGCATTTCTACCTGGTAATAGGCCATGTGTTGTTTTTTATTCATTCACGGGATGTGGGCTTCGCTGGCTGGGCCAGCATTTATTTCCCATCCCTAGTTGCCCTTTGAGAAGGTGGTGGTGAGCTGCCTTCTTGAACCGCTGCAGTCCATGTGGTGTAGGTACACCCACAGTGCTGTTAGGGAGGGAGTTCCAGGATTTTGACCCAGGGACAGTGAAGGAACGGCGATATATTTCCAAGTCAGGATGGTGAGTGACTTGGAGGGGAACTTCCAGGTGGTGGTTTTCCTATAAATCTGCTGCCCGTTGTCCTTCTAGATGGTAGTGATCATAGTTTTGGAAGGTGCTGTCGAAGGAGCCTTGGTGAATTCCTTGGTGTGTCATGTTACCATATAGATAGTGATTCAGGGTGGAGCCTTGATTAGAAGGTTCTTTTCTTTAATTTACCTGTGTGTGTTTGCTTGAATAATCAAGGATGCTACCTGGAGAAGAAGAAGAAGATGTGGTCCAGCACAGTGTGAGGTCAGTATCTCCAGTATGGCTGGTGGAAGGCCCCTGACTTTAATTCGGGGAAGCTGCAAATGGCCTTGCCATTGGCTCTAGACCAGTCGGACCTGGAACTTCAGACTGCACCATCTCAATGTGGCTGGCAGCAGTCTGGGCTGGCTGGCAGACAGACAACAGCAGGGGCACTGTCAGAGGAAATGGAGGAAGCAAGTTGTTCTCTCTTTTTTTAATAGTTTTGAGGCCCTGTACATGAATGAGTTGGAGGGGGGAATGTTGGCCTAGTAACTGTGTTGTCACTGAGAAGTGGGGCAGCTTTCAGCAAATTAGCATATTTTTGCTAACAGCTGTTATGCAAACTAAATAATCATGTACTTACACAAAATTATTAAAAATGCATAAAAACTGAGCATATATGAAGTGACTTAATAGACAACAGCCACAACCTTCAATCAAATCCTAAAAATACCAAGTGAAGCTATGAGAGTATTTAATGAGAATCTCTGAATTGAAAAGAACATTATTAACACAATAATTGGTTTTATCATCATAACTGCAAGCGTTAAACTCACTCAATACCACAGAAAATAGTGAGGTAGTGTAGGGTTTCACTGCCACCTTCATCTGCTAAGACTTAACGTGAAACAAACAACAGATTTGGAAAGACAGCAGCAACACAATGTAAAAGCACCAGCACACTCCACTGCTGGTACTTTATACACCAAACATTTTATTTATTTTCATAAATCTATGGCATACATCCAAGCATTTCTACAGAGCTTCCAATTATACTCCTGAACTTTCCCATCAATTTCTCTGGAAATACACATTTAACATTTCACACACATTGTGATGAATTAGGCTTCTTCAATATTCCACTGACTTTCACATAAACTGTGCATTTAAAAAGGGGCCAGACTGAAGGTGGCATCAATCACAACATAACCACATTTTTCAATAGCTTGGCTTCTTTTGAAGTCAGAAGACCTTTGGATATGAGCTACAAGATTGATTAAGTACATAAAATGCTAGTCTCTTTTTAAAAGTTTGTAACCAAAGCTCCAATTGCAGTTAATGGAACTTAAAAACTGATTGATACAATCAATGAGGAGTTGAATCATGAGATTAGTTATGGACAAAAACATTTCAGTTTCCTTAGAAAATGTGAAGTAAAATTGAGCAGAATATCTTTTGGCGTTTTTTTTCACAGGATCCTCTCCTTAGGTCTCTCATCAGTTCTGTACTGTCTAGCTACTTTAATAATAAACCCATTTTAAAATGTTCTCCTCCTTCCTTAGCTTGCTCTCTATAACTCACCACCTCATCATTGAGAGGTTTTTCCTCTGCAAATCCTTGTATGTATCTGGAAAAGTCTTGGGCTATATTTCAAACACACTATTGGCAACGACAGTAATTGCATCACTCTCACCGCTCCCTTCACTGCCAGACATGAAACTGAGGTGTTCACACATACATACACAGGTGATTGCTCAACTTGTGCTCCAGATGGCAAGTTTCAGTCACAGGCATTGCATGACCATTGTTTGGATTTTACTAATATGGCAAATGGTGCACTTCCTGCCACCATATTGGGTGCTTAGGAAGCTCCTCAGCACCTGAAGATCAGATGATGTGCAGCCAATTTTCTAGGTCATAATCATGTCTCCAGCAGTGAGTTGGTTAACACTCGACATACAGACTAAATTAGGTCCTCAGTTCAAATAACAAATTGCAATGCATCCCCTTCCAATCAGCCTGTTCTGCTGGGTAAATGCGTTATTGGTTATGTGCTGAGTTTGGTGTCTCTACAGCTCAAGCACAACTCTTCAGGAAAAGTACTTCTTTCAGTTCTAGTAAATAAATAGGCACATACTGCATATCAATCTCCTTCTAATCTCACTACCTTTTTCATCATAGGGAATAAGTGGTTGGGGAATGCCCCATTAATGAATTCATCATCATGGCACTAACACTATAACACTCATCACCTCAAGGATGTCCATATGCTGTATCACTTAATAAGTTGCAGTGTGCTACAATTAGGAGCAAAACTAATGGAAGGATCTGGGTCTGAAGGAAGGCTGGGTTCCAATCTATCGTTACATCATCATCAGCTACAGCTAAGAGTGGAAAAGGGAATGAGCTATTTAATAGACGGTATATGGCCAAGAAGATTTGGCATGATTGTATCTCTGTGACTATTAGCATTTTTCTGTTGAATGTAACATTTTTACACAACAAGAGCTGATTGAATGCATTAACTGACCAACTGTTCAGATGGGCTGACTACTGACAAATGAACAACTCTAGCAGAGTTATGGGCTATTTTTAAAATTGCTCCTTTCCAAGTCATTTGCCAAAATGCAGAGTGTGAGCTACTGCAGTCTGTTCTGGTGAGGATAAGCTTTATGTTAGATTTATTTGAGTCGAATGCACAGCACGAGCTCACAATTTACTAATAAAACAAAGCATTAGCTGTAACCAGGCAAGTACTTCAGTAGCATTTGTGTAGCACAACACGAATGCATTTCCCATCAGGAAAATTTGCTTGTGTTTTGTTCCTAATGATGTGTAAGTTGATCTCTAGCAGTTGCCAGCACCAGTCTTAAAGCAGAATTCACCAGAGGAAATTGATTTCCTCAAACACTTAATATTTCAAACTGACATCTTCAGTAACTCCGAATAAAAGTGAAACCTTGAAAAAAATCCCCAGAGAATTGGAGTGAAATATTAGTCACAATTTTCACTCTTTGATTTACAAAGTAATTTGCAAATAAGTATTAAACATTGCAATAACACTAACGTATTTTCTTAAGTAGATCTAAAGGTCATGATTTACAATTCAAACAAGATAACAGGCATGTAGGTTCACTGTTAGGCACATTTATCTACCTCTAGCACCACCATAGGTCTTCAGAGAGCGATAATGAATCTTCTGTTCCTTCTCAGTGGGAAATATTCCATCCTGTGTGCTACTCCTTGCTAACCTAAATCCTTACTGTTTAAAATCAAGATTTATTACAGCAGTTCCTACTCAAGCTCATTATTCCCCAGAAACTGCAAACGCTGGAACTCTCACTATCTTCAATCCTCTCCTCCTGGAACCTAACAACTCATGATATAATAATAATAATAATAATAATAATAATAATAATAATAATAATAATGAAACTCAGAGTGGAATTGCCCCAGATTTGCACTTAGTGGTAGTGGGCGGGAAAAAGAACGTTTTACCCGTTGGCCACAATGGTGGATTTTCATAATGTATTGTCCCAATCCCACCTCATTAATTATCTGAGGAAGGATTTTCTTGCTATAGAGGGAGTGCAGCGAAGGTTTACCAGACTGATTCCTGGGATGGCGAACTGATAAATGAGGAGAGATTGATTGGGTTAGGATTATATTCGCTGGAGTTCAGAAGAATGAGGGGGGGGGGTCTCATAGAAACCTATAAAATTCTAACAGGACTAGACAGGGTAGATGCAGGAAGGATGTTCCTGATGATGGGAGAGTCCAGAACCAGGGGTCACAGTCTGAGGAAACGGGGTAGACCATTTAGGACTGAGATGAGGAGAAATTTCTTCACTCAGAGAGTGGTGAGCCTGTGGAATTCATTATCACAGAAAGTAGTTGAGGCCAAAACATTGTATGTTTTCGAGAAGGAGTTAGATATAGCTCTTGGGATGAACGGGAGCAAAGGATATGGGGAGAAAGCTGGAGCAGGCTATTGAGTTGGATGATCAGCCATGATCATAATGAATGGCGGAGAAGGCTCGAAGGGCCGAATGGCCTAATCCTGCTCCTATTTTCTAAGTATGTTTCCTTGTATTATGCATTCCTGGGAAACATGTCATTTCGCTGGTGGGCAGCCTCTGATTCGCCTGTCACACCGTTACCTCACCGCTTCCTCACGCCAGACACCATATTTAAAGTGCAGCCGCACCACCATATTGTCCGTTCACGCCCGCCATGATGCCCGGCGCCAGCGGGCACAGAAAATTCCGCCTTCAGTGTCACCAAATCACCGCTTATTGATTTACCTACTCGTCTCTCCCTCTGTTTCCAAACTTGCTGCAGTCCTTCACTATAAGCACTCCTGAAGAAACTATCAATTAGCCCCACTCCTGTAATCTTTCCCCACAGCACTGCAAATTTTTCCCCTTCAAGTATTAATTGAGTTTCTTTGGGATGTTACTAAATTTTTATGAAATGCAAACTAGATCATAACAGCTTGGAGCTTATATTTCTTTCCTCATGTCCACACTGATTCTTTTGCCAATTATCTTGAATCTGTGTCCTCTGCTGACTGAACCGACCTCCGAGTGGAATCAGTTTCTCCTTATTTACCTTATCAAGACCCACAGAATTTTAAACACTTCTATCAAACCTGTCCTAAACCTTTTCTGCTATAAGGAGAACAACAACGGCTTTTCTAGAAACACTCAGCAGGCCTGTAGAGAGAGAAAAAGAGCTGATGTAAATGATGCTGCCTGATCGGCTGAGTATTCCCAGCATTTTCTGTTTTTATTTCAGTTTCCAGCCTCTGAAGTATTTTGCTTTTATCACCCTGTCTCCATATACTTCTATTCCTTTCTCCCTCATGAACTTATCTAGCTCCCCCTTAAATGCATCTACGTTATTCATCTCAACCGCTCCCTGTGATAGCAAGTTTTACATTCCAACCTCCTGAATTGTTCATTAATAGTTTCATAATCCAAATCTAACTTCATCAGCATTTCACTTCACTTTTATTGGAATTCACGGAGAGTTGCACTGGAATCTAATTACTGATACAATCAGTTGGTTCGAGGGGCGTATTGTGGACCCACATCACAAGATTGATTAGTTTACATTATTACAATCTGAGGCACCATGCCAATTCAGGTTGCACAGTAGAGCTGTCGGTGTACAATTAGGGCCCGATTTGAGCTAGTCAAAACCCCACCCACTTTTACAGAGTTAAAAATCAGCCATTAATGGGATCAGGTATAGGAATACACATTTCATCAATGCTAACTTATTGTGATTTTATACCACCAATTAAGTGCCACACTTCCACATATGATAGCAGAAATTTGGTATTAAATTAGCAGCACAACAATCGTGTCAATAAATTGTAGAATTCTTCAGCTCAGATGCACCATGAAGCTATCCTGGCTGGAATCCCCAAACTTTCCTGTTTAGCAAAAGAAAGGGAATCCCATGGTGTTCACTTGCTCCGTAACACCGGATGGAGCAAACCCACTCCAAGGAGATCAATTGGCTGAAGTCAATCCAGCTGGGTTTGAACAAAGGGAACAATATCACACAAACACACTGAGATCCCCTTAAACAGCATCATCTGAAAGGAATGCAGTTTTTAAAATAAAACAGGCTGAGTGATCCACGGCCACAAGCACAGCATCAATAGTACTTTGCACCTACCCCCTTCTTCAATTATGTTACTTACAGCTTGTTCTAATGTTTTAAATATACTTAGAAAATTGCTTGTAGTTTTTTGTAACTAAGAGCTGTCTGAAAATAAATTCTGCTTATTAAAAGAATCTTAAGAATACCTGTATAAGGGGAAAACAACAATTTATACATTATGTGAAGAGATTGGTTGGAAAGTGGACTCTGATTGGTAGAGGCATTGCCATGGAGAAGGATGGTGACTGACAGTTTACTGCCAAGCTGCCTGGTTTAAATTTCAAACAATGCTTGGAAGTTAATTGTCAGTCACCATCACTGGTGTATTCTCCATGGCAACGCCGCTACCAATCAGAGTCCACTTGCCAGCCAATCAGCAATCTTAAGAGTAGCGCATTCATCAAGCAAAGTACATTTTTTCCTAATATAAAATAATTAGGATGAAGTCCATCTTCTTCGGCACAGTGTACGGAGGTGAATAAGCATTCTACATTCCTGCAAGCCAGCTCCAGGAGTTCAGAACATTCTGGATTAACTGTATTAGACTGATCAGGATCCATGTTTTGCACTGTACTACATCAGGCTTCAGATGTAAGGAAGTGCAATAACTTCTGTCATACAGGAGCAATTTTCTTTATTTTTCCCACAGCTCATTTTCTAAGATATACATAGGGCTGAATTTTGTTGCTGACGTGCGGATGGTGGAGTCCACATGCCAGTGCTTAAAAATTCAGCACGCGGCATCGCGATGTTTAGGTCAGCGGGTGCGCTATGCAGCGGGACACGTGCACGCCACTAATTAAAGGCCTTGGTAAGGCCATTAAGTCACCAATTGACGATGATTTTGAGGAGCCCGTGCGAACTTTGGCTCGGTGCACGGGCCCAATGGGCAGGCGGGTAGGTGATTTTTTTAACAAACCTCATCCACTGGCGGGATGAGGTCTGATTTTGGATTTTAAAAAGTTTAATAAAGTTTCTGTGTACTTTATTAACATGTCCCATCTCGTGTGACATTTTCACATGAGGGGGTCATGTTAATGATTTTTTTATTTTTCTATTTTTAAAGTTTCACAACCTTTCAGCGATCTCCCTGAGAAAGCACTTAGTCTCAGGGAGATGCGCACATGTGTGAAAGAGCGCACTCTGGCAGTTGTGGAATTCCCTCCCCCCCCCCACAACCTGCACAGGGAACGCATAGCGTTTCCCACCGGGAGTCACGCTGGGTGGGCCTTAATTGGCCCGCCCACATAAAATGGTGGCGGGCCCCGTTTTGGTGGTGGCGATCAGCAGCCCACCCACCGCCAAGTCAGTCAGGCCCGCCCGCCTGTCAAGGGCAAAATTCAGCCCATAATTGAAAACATAGAACAATAATAAAAACATACATGCACTTATCACACAAAAATACTCAAAATATTATACATATGGAGGAAGATGGTGGCATAGTGATGCTGTCACTATACTGCACTATCCTGATGCCCAGGCTAATGCTCTTGGGCTGCAGGTTCAAATCCCAGTATGGCAGGTTTATTCTATTAATAAATTTGAAGTATAAAACTGATCTCAATAATGGCGACTATGAAACTATCAGTGATTGTCATAAAAACCCACCTGGTTCATGAATGTCCTTTAGGGAAGGAAATCTGCCATTCCTACTTGGTCTGGCCTACATGTGACTCCAGAGCAACAGCAATGTACTATTGTAGCTAACTGCCCCCACAAATGGCCTAGTTAGCCACTCAGTTCAAGGACAGTTAGGGATGGGCAACAAATGCTGGCCTTGCCAGCGACACCCACATCCCATGAAAGAATATAAAAACATAGTGAATACCTTTTGAATTACAATATGGCATGTAGTAAACACAGATTGACTCATCAACCCAAACCATGCTCTATGCCTATAAGATCCAAATTTGTTATTAGTCATTCTATGGCTTTATCTACTTGTACTTTTAGAACAATATGGGCGGAATCATCCCAGATTTGCACTAAGTGCAGTAGCGGGCATGAAAAATGGTGTTTTAACCTCCAGATGCAATGGTGGGCTTTCGCGCCATATCATCTGCTTCCTGCTTCATTAATTATGCAGCCACAGGAAACTCTGAATCGCCCGTCATGCCGATTCCACACTGCTTCCTCACTCTGGGTGCTATATCTATACTGTAGCCGTACACACAGTTCCCAATGCCTGCAGCCCAGGACTGCTCCGGTGAAGACATGGCCCTGAAAGCCAAGAAAAGTTCAGTGACCCGTCACTGGAATGCTGTGGAGGCCCCGCCATGATGTCCTCTACCCCTGCTCTGGCCACAGGATGTCCAGCAATCTCATCACTCCGGCTTAGTAGGCGATGGCAGTGGTGGTCAGTGCCAATGCTGCACAGAAGAGGTTGGCCATCCAGTGCAGAAAGAGGATGAATGATCTCATCCGTGCAGCCAGGGTAAGGCAACCATCTCATCACTCTAAACTCACACACTCACAAGCCCATCACACATTCACTGGCATCTCACTCACTGCCAGCTCAAGGGATATTATCACTCACTCTCTCTCACACAAACCCTCACATGTCAATTTGGCCTCATCTCCTCTGGAGACTGCCTCCCCAGTCCTCACCACCTTGAAGCCACTTGCACAGATCAACATGTGCCAGATACCCCCCCACCTTTCCCCAGTACAGCCCTCGCCCTGCAGCCTCTTCCCTTGCCCGAGGCCACTTCTCCCCTTTCCCCAAGCAAGACCTAGCCCTGCAGCCATTGAAAAGCCTCCCCCACCTTACAGCTGGTCTGGTAGGCAAAGATCTGCCCATGAGCCCCCCTAAAAGTGACGTGGTGCTGCCTGTGGAGCCTGGTGCTGAGACTGCGAGTGCCCAGAGCAAGGTGGGCAAACAAACCTTGAAGTCCTGAGTGAAGTGCAGCTCACCAGGTGCACGTCGCTTATGTACAGTTTTGAACACGCGGTGTGCAATCATACCCAGACGATCCAGCTTGGGGGAATGAATCCGGTGAGCAGGGCTTACAATGAGATGCTAAAGCATTGAAATTAGATTCCCAATGTGCGGGAAACACGGCCCTGCCATTGACAGGTGGAGCGGACGATCGTGATCTGGTTTCACAACGGTGTAAAACTGATTATTGGCCTTCTCGCCATATTGACTGTTCACGGCCGCCATGACGCCCGCCACCAATGGGATCGGACCATTCCGCCCTATGAATCTGACAGCCCAGATACTTTTGTTTATCCACACTCTTCAATATCATTTCCAATGAGTATATATTCATATCACAATCAATGAAAAAAAATCACATTTTGCCATAAACACAGACAAACATATCAAAAACTAGAATGCTCACTCCGTTATATTTTTCAGTTATTATGCTCCAACATACTGTGCTACATTAAATTTTGGACATGGATCATATAATTTCTATAGTTTACCGTCAAGTCCTGAGAGTGCGTGCGCTCTAAGATCAGGTCAATTGAACACTCAATGTGAGAGTCAGTGTTTGAGATAAAAGTAAGCTGCGCTGTGTTTGATGAAGCCAATATCTAAGGGTGGGACAGGTTATTTTATTGATCTACGTGCCAGACTTCCTCATTGTGCTGCCTCGAATGGATGGAGCAGCTGCACAAATGTTTTTTCAATCTCCCATGTATATCCTGTGCACTGAGTTACCTCACTTAATCTGCACACAGCACTGGGCACAATACTGGAATTTTGTTATTTTTTATTTCAATGCTACATTCAACTTAATAAAAATATTTAAGCCCAGGTTCCTGCAAATCCTTTTCAACAAATTCCAAAACACTTTTTCGTGTACATTTTAATGTTATTTTAATTCATTCGCAGGATGTCGCTGGTTTGGGTCTTACTAAGAGATGGACATGCAAATTAATTTATATTTTGAATTTAGACCAGACCAAAGTGAACATGAACAGGTGATGGTTGGACCTCCTGGATATGAAGGAATATAAACCATCATAAGAATATTTTTAAATACATTACCAGAGACCTGTGTATGTTTGTCTATCTGCCCTCTTGACTAGATCAAGTTTCACAAGCTTAGGAGATCAACACACAGTACAAATAAATCTGTGCATAAAAAGCAATTTTTGTACACTGGCACTCAGTAGAGCAGCTGGCTCAGGCAAATTCGCAGTGTGGAAGACAGCCCCACACCCAAGGATTTTCAGTATGGTGAGGTAGCTGGAACCAAGACCAGTAGAATGCCCAAATCTTTGCTTCAGTGATGCTTGCAAGCATGGTATAAAGGCCCTAAACTTTAATTTTCGCAGCTAGGAGATACTAGCCGACAGCAGAGGAAAATTATGACATCACCTTTGACCAGCATGGGCCACCATGACTATCAAAGGCTTCAGCAACTTGGCAACAGGTGCCCATACCAATAACAGCAGTCCACAACGACACCAAATAATTACTTCATATGCAGCTCTTATAACAGAACCTGCCACTCACCAATTGGTCTTTCCAACCGACAGCAAAACTGCACCATATGACGCTACCCTGTCCCCAGTTGAGCTGATTTGCTATGTGGCCATCATTTTACACAGATGGAGAGGTGGCAATGCCAAAATAAAGATTGTTATATGGAACAAAAACTGAAGCACAACTGAAATGTGGACTGTAACATGTCAAAGCTACAGCAGAGCCAATGAGTGTACTGAGAAAATGAGAACTTGCCTTCATATCACACTGTTCCGTCGACTAGTAGCCTAGGGTTTTTGCTCAACATAGAAAGAGGAAAATCAAATAGAAATTTCAGAAAGTTTTCAGCTTTAACTGTGGTAAAAACCCTAGTTTGTGTTGAGCCAGCTGATGTTAGGCTGGGCTTGAACTACAATTGATTTCAATGTTCACAGACAAAGGAAAGGAAAAACCCAACCCAGGATTCCCAGCCTCTGACCTGCTCTTGCAGCCACAGTATTTATATGGCTAGTTCAGTTCAGTTTCTGGTCAATGGTAACCCCCAGGATGTTGATAGTGGGGGATTCAGAGATGGTAATGCCATTGAATTTCAAGGGGCGATAGTTAGACTCTCCCTTGTTGGAGATGGTCATTGTCTGGCACATGTCAGCCCAAGCCTGGATATTGTCCAGGTCTTGCTGCATTTGGACATGGACTGCTTCAGTATCTGAGGAGTCATGGATGGTGCTGAACATTGTGCAATCATCAGTGAACATCCCCACTTCTGACCTTATGATGGAAGGAAGGTCATTGATGAAGCAGCTCAAGATGGTTGGGCTGTTGATTGAAGGGGATCAAAGGTTATGGGGAGAAGGCAGGAGAATGGGGTTGAGAAACGTATCAGCCATGATTGAATGGCGGAGCAGACTCGATGGGCCGAATGGCCTAATTTCTGCTCCTATGTCTTATGGTCTTATGGCTGAGGACACTACCCTGAGAAACTCCTGAAGTGATGTTTTGGAGCTGAGATGATTGATCTCCAACAGCCATAACCATCTTTCTTTGTGCTGGGTATGACTCCAACCAGTGGGCAGTTTTCACCCTGATTCCCATTGACTCCGGTTTTGCTAGGGCTCCTTGACACCACACTCGGTCAAATGCTGCCTTGATGTCAACTCTCACCTCACCTCGGGAGTTCAGCAATTTTGTCCATATTTGAACCAAGGCTGTAATGAGGTCAGGAGCTGAGTGGCCCGGACGGAACCCAACCTGTGTGTGTCAGTGAGCAGGTTATTGCTAAGCAAGTGCCGCTTGACAGCACTGTTGATGACCCCTTCCATTACTTTACTAATGATCGAGAGTAAACTGATGGGGCGGTAATTGGCCGGGTTGGATTTGTCCTGCTTTTTGTGTACAGGGCATACCTGGACAATTTTCCACATAGTCAGGTAGATGACAGTATTGTAGCTGTACTGGGAGAGTTTGGCTAGGGGTGCAGCAAGTTCTGGGGCACAATTCTTCAGTACTATTGCTAGAATATTGTCAGGGCCCATAGCCTTTGCACTATCCAGTGCTTTCAGCCATTTCTTGATATCACATGGAGCGAATCGAATTGGCTGAAGACTGGCATCTGTGATGCTGGGGACCTCCGGAGGAGGCTGAGATGGATCATTCACTCAGCACTTCTGGCTACAAATGCTTCAGCCTTATCTTTTGCACTGATGTACTGGGCTCCCCCAGCATTGAGGATGGGGATATTTGTGGAGCTCCTCTTCTAGCAAGTTGTTTAATTGTCCACCACCATTCATGACGTTGGAACCATGAAGTAATAGCCTCTCAGCACTCACTATCTAGCCTCATAAGAGTTTGCTTCAGGTACCAGAGGGCTGTTGTGTGTGTGCAGTCACCAGAAAGAGTTACTGTCTTCAGGGAGGAGGGAAGAAAACTGCTTGCAAAGTTAAAGGTTCTGTCATTTAATGAACTGTGGAGTTTATCAGAATGACCTGCATTGTGTGAATAAAGTAACTCCTCACTGTACAAGCACAATAAACTAGCAATGTTACAATTCTCCACCTACCTTACAAACCCGTGCAACCCGAGAAAAGATGGACTTGTCGGAGGTGCTGCTGTCCTCTGTTGCTTCCCGAAAGAAAAAATATATCTTATCATCATCTGTATTGTAGGTGTCCGGAATGGAAAATGCTCCGATAAACTTTGCTTCTGTAAATAAAAACTTGTCACTTAGCACATGGAGAGACACACTGAGGAACATATTTTAGAAACTGCAAATGACCACTTAACATACAAAGATTTGTAAAACCATCAATGATGGCCTCTTGCTTTCAAAATTACGTTTCTTTTTTTTAATTCATGTAGTCTCCCCTTCATTTCCCTTCTTGTGTTTGCTTAAAACAATCACAATCACTGGGGAAAAGTGTTTTGCCTCATCGCCAGTTGTTATGTTCTAACTATGGATCGTTTTGTTCGTGAACCAGTTGCACACCTATCTGTTGGCAGGTGAGTCGATTACAATATACGGCAGACGCAGAGACCAATATGAAATGAAGCACATGCTATTTATTTACACAGACAACAGAGCATTAACATGATATGTGTTTCTCCAGCCAGACCTTACTTTAGACTAACATTAACATGGTAGCCCACACTACACAGCTATTGGGTCTTACAGTCATGTGGTCAAGCTGCTCACAGTCTCTTAAAGGTGTATTACACCTCAGATTACCACAAAAGAATACAAAGTCTTATGGTGCAGTGGATAGCATCCCAGCCTCTGAGCCTGAAGCTATAAGTTCAAATCCCCACCCCAGGACTTGATGGCCATGGATGGCACATTTGTGGTATGGCCAAAAAAGTTGACTGTAAATCCTTCGGACACACTTATGGCAGGTGGTAAGAGTGGGAGAGTTTCCTGGTCAGCCAGAATCTGCAGAAGGCGGTGATAAACCATTTTTTGAGTGGCACTGGCACCCCATCCTTCATTAATACTGTTAGCCTTTTTTGGTCTTACTGGAAATACACTTGGAGAAAATAACATAGTCTAAAACTGGTAAAAGAGTAATTTTGGATAAATGTCAGGAAGAACAGAATCACAGAATTACCGTGCAGAAGAGGCCCTTCAGCCCATCGAGTCTGCACCGACATGTGAGAAATACCTGAGCTACCTACCTAATCCCATTTACCAGCACTTGGCCCATAGCCTTGGATGTTATGACGTGCCAAGTGCTCATCCAGGTACTTTTTAAAGGATGTGAGGCAACCCGCCTCCACCACCCTCCCAAGCAGTGCATTCCAGACCGTCACCACCCTCTGGGTAAAAAAGTTTTTCCTCACATTCCCCTAATCCTCCTGCCCCTCACCTCGAACTTATGCCCCCTTGTGACTAACCCTTCAACTAAGGGAAACAGCTGCTCCCTGTCCACCCTGTCCATGCCCCTCATAATCTTGTACACCTCGATCAGGTCGCCCCCTCAGTCTTCTCTGCTTCAACAAAAATAACCCATGTCTATCCAACCTCTCTTCATAACTTAAATTTTTCATCCCAGGCAACATCCTGGTGAATCTCCTCTGCATCCCCTCCAATGCAATCACATCCTTCCTATAATGTGGCGACCAGAACTGCACACAGTACTCCAGCTGTGGCCTCACCAAGGTTCTATGCAACTCCAATATGACCTCCTTACTTTTGTAATCTGTGCCTCGATTGATAAAGGCAAGTGTCCCATATGCCTTTTTCACCACCCCACTAACATGCCCCTCTGCCTTCAGAGATCTATGGACACACACGCCAAGGTCCCTTTGTTCCTCAGAACTTCCTAGTGCCATGCCATTCATTGAATACTTCCTTGTCAAATTACTCCTTCCAAAGTGTATCGCCTCACATTTTTCAGGGTTAAATTCCATCTGCCACTTATCTGCCCATTTGACCATCCCGTCTATATCTTCCTGTAGCCCAAGACACTCAACCTCACTGTTAACCACCCGGCCAATCTTTGTGTCATCCGCAAACTTACTAATCCTACCCCCACAGTCATCTATGTCATTTATATAAATGACAAATAATAGGGGACCGAGCACAGATCCCTGTGGTACGCCACTGGACACTGGCTTCCAGTCACTAAAGCATCCTTCTGTCATCACCCTCTGCCTCCTACAACTAAGCCAATTTTGAATCCACCTTATCAAATTACCCTGTATCCCATGTGCATTTGCCTTCTTTATAAGGCTCCCATGTGGGACCTTGTCAAACATTTGAATGGACTTTGAAGTAAAGTAACAGAGGCAAAAGACAATTAAGTGGGGGAGTGTAAGATTATTTTTTTGGATGGATGAGGCTAATGTAGGACAACGTCCCTCACCTGTTGTTACCTGGTGACCAGAGCTGGGGCCAAGTCTTCTCAGTTGATAAGAGTGCTCAATGTAGGGAGGCCAAGAAGTTGTTTCATGAAGTACGGGTGGAATAATGTTTTACATTAGCCTTCCATTTCATCCATACACAATCCATAAACTATTAATTGCAACTTCAGTCAGTGCTACTACCAGAAAGACTGCTTTGGTTGGAGTATTCAGCAATTGCATATCTTCAGCTCCATTATAGTACAGGTACCAGTTCTTAGACTTGCATCTGTGTATGTAATATCATCTCGAGATATGTTACTGTTGTAACATACCTTTAAGAGAAAGTAGCATGGCACCAATTTAAGGGAAGAATGTCGTGTGACCCAGCTTCAGTTTCACCTCAGCCTGGAGCGGAGGGCACACACTCACAGACCTGCTGCTGATGTCCTCAAGCTTTCTATCCGTGTGTATATGCTCACATGTGCCTGGAATTAATAAATGAACCCATGCGTTTGCACAATCCCTTTTGAGTGATTGGTGCCTTTACATCATTATAAGGCACACCACAGTTGCCTGTTTTACATTGAACTGAGTTTAGTGATAGACATGCCTGGATGTGTGCACAGAGTTCCACTCCCTCGGAGCTGAATTATTTAATACAGCAGGAGTTGGCAATGCTTCTGTCATAATATTAAAGTAGTTTAAGTTGCTATAATTTACAAGAAATCTGCTTTGTCAGTGTGAAAGCTGAGTGGTTTGAGAATACATTCTGCAGATGGTCTCACACTTCCCGGATAATCCATCTGCCTCCATATTTTATTGTCCCCTTGTGTTGATGTGTATCATAAGCTCCTCCTCCTTGAGGTACCATGCCCTAAGAAGGTGTTGGTGACCATGGACTTCCATTGGATGGTCCATGGTTATGCCTGGCAAAGTACTGCAGTGGTTTGCTATTGCCTTCTGCAGTATGGCTGACCAGGAAACTCTCCCACTCTTTACCACCTACTCTAACATGACCAAACAGATTCTATCAACATGTTTGGCCACATTATGACCATAAACTCCTACTCCTTAATGCAAAACACCGGTGTAGTGGTAACATTTATCATCTGTATTTGCTTTAATTTTCTTAGATAATGCATCTGCTGAATGGGTACACTGACTCAAGTGAACAGCAATAGCTTATGAAGACATATTTCCAATCAAAACCGTGAGCATTTATCGGCTTAAGCATTCATGAATTCACCAGCATCATATGTAACCTTAGTGCACGTGATATAAAAATGGTCCAAATCTCAACACTATTTACTTGACCTGCACTAGGCTTTATTTAATAACTTAAAAAGAGTATTTCTAAGCAAACAAGTAGCTATAAGTTCATACCATTGAGCCAGTAATGCTCAGAGAGGTCTGTTCGAATGTAATGCCGATTGGAAGGTGGTCCGAGGGAGCGGGTGAAAGCAGTATCTCTGCCGTGAAAGTCGGAAGCTGTACCAGCATAAAGGTATTCTCCTGGAAATAGATGATGGGTAAAAATTAAATCCAGTCAGGCTACAGGAGAAATCATTTCATCATTTTCACACCAATCAGAACAGTCAAAGATATGTGAATGTGCTTTTTTGGTCAACCCTGTTACCATGAGAACAGTCAGGGATCAATACTCCTGCAGTCATTCCAAAAAATAATGAACAAAGAAAAGCAAACTGTTGATTGCTGGTCTGCACGTGTTTGATATATTTGGCATGGAGTTAATTAAGGCATCGATGTCTTGCAATTTCGTCACTTTTCATGAACTACATTGATCATCAACTTTCCTTTCTGGTGCACGGTCTCCAAACTTCACTGTGTTAAATCTGTTATTCCTCTGAAATTTTGTCCAACTCATTCTATAATTTTTAAGCTGCCTCTTCTGATTCTATAGGCCCTCCTAGTTTGAGAGTATCACCTGCAAAGTTGACTACTTTTCACTGAATTTTCAGCAAAGGAGGAGATCCTACATTGCACTAATTCACTACAGTATCAAATTTCTCTTAAACCTCTTGCTTCCTTTCTTTATGTAAGGGGGTGGGGGAGGGGGAGAAAGAGAAGCAGGACATTATTCAGTTTTCTCTTTTTGATTTTAACCAGGAAGGAGATGGCAGGGACAGTCTGTCTATATCACAAATCAGAAAACATCTTCTCTCTCTTAACAGACAAAAGATCATAAGATAATTAAGAAATAGGAGCAGGAGTAGGACTTCTGGCCTCTCGAGCCTCCTCCGCTATTCAATAAGATTATGGTTGACCTGGTTATGGTCTTACCTCCACTTTCCTGCTGGTCCCCATAACCCCCAACTCCCTTGTCGATCAAAAATCTGTCTTACCCAGCCTTGAGTAAATTCAATGACCCAGCCTCCATTGCTCTCTGGGGAGGAGAATTCCAAAGACTATCAATCCTCTGAAGGGAGAAATTCCTCCCCATCTCCGTTTTAAATGGAAAACCTGTTGTTATTAAACTGTGCCCCTGGTTCTAGATTCCCCAATGGGTGGAAACATTCTCCCAGCATCCACCCTGCCAAGCCCCCTCAGCATCGTTTATGTTTCAATAAGATCGCTTCTCATTCTTCTAAACTCCAATCAGTTCAGGTCCAACCTGCTCTAACTTTCCCCATTCGACAATCACTTCATCCCAAGAATCAGCCTAGTGAACCTTCTCTGAATTGCTTCCAATGCAAGTATATCGCTCCTTAACTAAGGAGACCAAAACGGTACACAGTACTCCAGGTGCTGTCTCACCAATCCCTGCACAGTTGTAGTAAGACTTCCTTACTTTTATATTCTATCCCCTTTGCAATAAAAGCCAACATCCCATTTGCCTTCCTAACTACTTGCTGTACCTGCATACGAACTTTTTGTGATCTATGTGAAAGGACACCCAGATCCCTCTGTACCACAGCGTTCTGCAGTCTCTCTCCATTTAAATAATATTCTGCTTTTCTATTCTTCCTGCCAAAGTGGACAAGTTCACATTTTCCCACATTATACTCCATCTGCCAAATTTTTGCCCGCTAACTAATTATCCCCTCTTGCAGACTCCTTGGGCGAGATTTCCAGTCCCATTTCCCACCTGAAATCAATGGACCTTTTGCTGGTCCGTCAAACTATCCATCCCGCCCGCTTTGACTCCTGGAGTGGGCGGGACGGGAAAATTTGGGCCTTTATATCCTCACAATTTGCTTTCTCACCTATCTTTGAATCATTAGCAAATTTGGCTGCAATACAGCCTGTTCCTTTATCCAAGTCATTAACATAGATGGTAAATAGTTGCGGTCCCAGCACTGATCCCTGCTGCACTCCACTAGTTACAGTTTGACAACCTGATAATGACCCACTTCTGCTTCATGTTAGCTAAGCAATCCTCTATCACCCCCAACACCACGAGCGCTTACCTTGTGCAGTCACCTTTTATGTGCACCTTATCAAATGCCTTTTGGAAACCAAATACATCTATATCTATCGGTTCCCCCTTTATCCACCCTGCTCGGTACACCCGCAAAGAACTCTGAAAAAATTTGTGGAAGCACAATTTCCCTTTCGAAAAAACTCTGACTTTACCTGATTGTAATGTGATTTTCTAAATGTCCTGCTAATACTTCCTTAATAATGGATTCTAGTATTTTCCCAATGACAGATGTTAGACTCAGTAGCCTATCGTTTCCTGTGATCTGTCTTCCTCCTTTCTTGAATACTATAATGAGTAGCACTATGGACAGCTGCTATTCGTTTCCCAGTTTGTACCACTGCACGTATGTTTCTGAGAACAGGTTCTACTAGTCAAGAAAGTAAACTTTAATGCTAGCACCCAATTTCTGTATTTATAACAGTAACACTATTGAACAACCACTCATGAAAGACTGAGTGTTACACAGATGTGAACCTCAGTGGGTGGAAAGTATCGCAATACATTGTGCCAGAGGTGTTTTCTTGAAGTACAAAAAGCTGTCTATGCTGGGGGAGAGCTGCTGTATCAAAGTGCTCGCTGTACTACATGCTCTCATTTTCTTGCTTGTACCGGGAGATTCTTCTCCATATTAATGTGATACGCTTTAAAATATTTCCAAATGTTTTCACTGAAGAAAAAGTGATTATAAAGAAAATATATTTTGGATTAAAGTAAGGTTCTATTTGAAAATATTTTCAGAGCAAATATCACAGTGTTATTTCAGAGGATATAGCACTTTACAAGGAGTAAATTCTCATTTTGCTGGTTCAAAATATGTGAGAAATATGCATTTACAAAGCAAAACACATCGAAACAGGAGCTGCTGAAATGGGTTGATTCTTCTGGGCCAAGACATTTTCCTTTTCAAACACTTGAACTTTAACCAAACAAATGAAGTGGTCATCGATACCCTTGCTTCCTCTAACTGCCCCTTAATGGAGCTGTTTACAGCTGCCATCAAATAGACCACAGGCCTCACCATCAGACTGGTATTAATTGTATATTCCTGTAGGTAAATGTCACATTGAGGAATGAACAACATAATTACTATTTACCCACCTGACTAACCATGGCCATGGCCCATCCCAGGCTGCCCTTTCTCAAGATGCAGTTCTTAACATTCTATTTATCCCTTGGTGGTCATTCTGCCCCGCATTCCTTGGGGCCAGGCGAAATGCATTTTTAACAGCAAGAGTTTCAAAAATGGAAGGATCCCTCTGATGGTCAAGAAATATTACCAACTCTAACGTTTAAAGATAAATATATTTGTTTCTCTTCCCTCCCACCCCAATCCCTTTCAGGTGTCCAGGTAGGAGGAGAGATGGGCAACAAATTCTGCAAGTGTTGTTCTGTGGCAAGATGATTGGAGCTGACCAAGTACGTCTTTCATGTTAACCTGAAATGCTTTAAAATATTTCCCAACTTCAGCACTAGTAACTGATCCCTATATTTAGCAAAAGTAACAAATCATACAATCGCTCACGAAATGTTTAGACTGAGCATGACACAGATGCAAACTTAGAAGTATCACAATACATTGTGCAGGAAGTATTTTCCACCCCTTCTGGTGGGGAGATATTGAACTCATGTTCAGCATATCCCCCTGGGCCGAGCCAGTTAAGGGGCGATGGCAGGATTGTGATGGAATGTCACTGAGCCGGAACTCCAGAGGCTCAGGCTAATGCTCTGGGGGCATGGGTTCAAATCCCATCACAGCAGCCAGTGGAATATAAATTCAATTAATAAAGTCTGTAATTGAAAGCTAGCCTCAATAATGGTGACCATGAAACTATCATTGATTGTTGTAAAAGCCCATCTAGTTCACTAATGTCCTTTAAGTAAGGAAATCTGCCCTCCTAACCTGGTCTGGCCTACACATGACTCCAGACCCACAGCAATGTGGTTAACTCTTAGCTGCCCTCTGAAATGGCCTAGCAAGCCACTCAGTTCCAGGGCAATTATGCCCACATACCATGAAAGAATTAAAAATAAAGTAACCTGCCCTATCAAGAAATGTGGGTTTCCTGTGTGTCGATGTGTAAATATACTGCAATTTATATGATTTTTTAATAACTGCACAGAAATTAGTGTCAAGGGAAAATATTTGACAAACACTAAATATAAAAAGCAATATTTTCCCTCCTAATGTCAATAACATTAAAGCAAGAAGTAAACAAAACTACAGATTTTATCTGGAAGATGTTTTAAAAAATAATTTACAATAGATTTTCCTGATAATTCAGTGGTTATAACAGCTATACTAGCTACAGTGTTGAGGTTTGAGTGCAAGGTCCCTGTTCAATCTCAAATATCTGCTGAATTAACTGATACTAAGGGCACTCAGAGACAGTACCTTATGTTCAGGGATGGGAAAAAATAACATCAGACATGCTCCATTTTTTAATCAGCGTCCAATAAACCTAAAGCATAATCGGCATGTGGGGATAGGCTGCAATGCTACCCATGGTTAAACTGTATCTGACAGTTTGCTGATTGGTTTGCTTTTATTTCAGATTAGCTAGATCATCAATAAATATATAGACACAGAGATATAGAGAGACAGGTATCCAGGGGCTTGTTGACTATTATAGATGTTGTTGCCCCTGCAGTTGGATTAATTGATCTATCAGCTGTTGCTATAGCCTTAGTAAACCTTGTTTAGTAGAATGCTGGGCATGTGTTCAGTGTTCTCTACGCTACTGGGGAACATATGAACAGTTTGCTTTGATTTTCTTTATGAGTTTCTGAAGAAATAACCTTCTTGAAACAGCCACTGTTATTATTCCCCTCATCAATTTCTGTGGTCTTTGCAACAATCTCAGTGGAAAACATTTGATAGTAATTATTAAGGGTGTTTTTGGCAGCTCTCTCATTCATTAACAATGAGCACAGAAGGTCTAGCTAGTTGAAGAGCAAAGTAAAGCTGCACTGTCATTACTAATGTCTGAAATGAGTAATTGCAAGGAGGGGGTTTCCACAGACAGTTTTCAGACTTTATCCTGAAACAGTGCTGCTTTCTCTGAGCTAGAACTGCTCTGCATATTTCCATCATTTTATCATAACTTGTTTTCCGACTCAGAAATTAATCTTTTGGTACCAAGGCTGCACATTAACATAATAGACGGAATTTTCCGTGCCCGTGGACATCAGGTTTCATGGCGGGTGTGAGCAGACAATATGCCAGAAAGGACAAAAATTGGTTTCACACCGTTGTACAACCAGTTTGTGATCATCCACTTCGCTTGTCAATAACGGGCTGTGTTTCCCATCGCTGGATGTCGGGAATGTCATTTCAATATATCTGCATATCATTATCAGCCCTGCTCACCGGAATCATCCCCCACACCAGATCATCTGGCTACGTCAGTGTGATTGCACACCAATGCCTTTCACAACTGTACATAAGCGACGTGCACCTGACGAGCTGCACTTCACTCGGGGCTTCAAGGTTTGTTTCTCTACCTTGCTCCGGGCAGCACTCACAGTCATCAGCGCCAGGCTTCGCTGGCAGCACCACATCACTTTTAGGGGGGCTCACGGGCAGGTCTCTACCCACCAGTCCAGCCGTAAGGCGGGAGTGACTTTTCAATGGCTGCAGGGGTAGGGCTTGCTGGAGAAGGGGGAGAAGTGGCCTCAGGCAAGGGAAGGGGCTGCAGGGCGAGAGCTGTACTGGGGAAGGGGGGTAACCCAGGGTGTGTGTGGGGGCACATGTTGATCTGTGCAAGTGGCCTCGAGAGGGTGAGGGCTGAGGAGGCAGTCTCCAGAGGAGATGAGGCCAGATAGAGATGTGAGGGTGTGTGTGAGAGCGTGAGTGGTGATGTCCCTATGTCCCTTGAGCTGGCAGTGAGTGAGATGCCAGTGAATGTGTGACTTGTGAGTGTGTGAGTTTAGTGATGAGATGGTTGCCATATCCTGGCAGCACGGATGAGATCGTTCATCTGCTTTCTGCACTGAATGGCCGACTTCTTGTGTGCAGCATTGGCACTGACCACCACTCCCACTGCCTTCCGAGGTGGAGCGGCGAACGGTGAGACCGATAGGCCTCCTGCGGCCAGAGTGGGCGTAGACAACATTGTGGTGGTCCTCCGCAGTGTCCAGAAGATGTCCCAGGGATGCGTCACTGAATCGAGGGGGCTGCACTCTTCTTGGTTTTTGTCTTCACCAGTGTCCTCTTGGGCTGCAATCATTGAGGAGCAGGCACACAGCTGCAGTTTAAACATGACGCCCTGTGCGAGGAAGTGGTGAGCTAACTGTGTGGCTGGCAAACTGAAGGCCACCCGCCAGTGAGATGCCGTGTTTCCTGTGGTTGCATCATTTTGAGGTGGAAATGTGATAATATGGAGTGAAAAGCCGCCATTGCGGCCGGCAAGTAAAATGTCCTTTTTCCTGCCCGCTACCACACTTTCTACAAATCTGGGACAATTCCACCCAATATTTCAGACTAACTGCCAGGGTCCATAGTTTGGAGTCAAAGTGAACAATAATCCATGAATTATTCTTTTGTCTTTGGTTGAATTAAACTTTGAATGATAAATTGAGGTCCACAATACTGAGGAATGTTGTATAATTTTGCAGCGATTGTCAGTGTTAAACTTCTCTACATCAGGTATGGTAAAGATTTGAATGAGCATTTATATACTTTACTCATCATAGTAAATGAAACCTGACCAGAATTTCACAGTTCGGCAACATATGGTTTATTTGTCCTGTGAAGATTTTTTAAAATTTATTCTTTCATGGGATGTGGGCATCACTGGCAAGGCCAGCATTTGTTGCCCATCCCTAGTTGCCTTGAACTGAGTGGCTTGCCATCACCATTTCAGAGGGCATTTAAGAGTCAACCACATTGCTGTGGGTCTGGAGTCACATGTAGGCCAGACCGGGTAAGGACAGCAGATTTCCTTCCCTAAGGGTTCATTACGACAATCAGCAATGATTCCATGGTCACCATTACTGAGACTAACTTTTAATTCCAGATTATTAATTGAATTTAAATTCCGCCAGCCATGGTGGGATTAGAACCCATGTCCCCAAAACATTAAGATAAGAGCAAAATACTGTCAGACCTGCTGAGTTTTTCCAGCGTTTTTTGTTTTTATTCCCCAGTACATTAGCCTGGGTCTCGGGATTACAGATCCAGACATTATCACTACACCACCATCTCCCCCAGATTATGGAATGATCACAAAATAATTGTGTTGACTGCGATGTGTAGTTTCAAACCACATGTTTTGTGAACTTAATAAGGTGAGAGTCCTGTTCATTATTAGGGGACGGAGAGGTGAGATAGAAGGAGCATGAAACCTACAGACTGACTCAGTAACGATACACAGACATAAAACCATCCCAACCCATGCACCTCTGTTAAAATCCGGCACAGGTAGGGAGAATTAATAGAAGTTATTTCTGTCTGGTGGCTGCTGGGTGTCCAAATAATTACATTTAACAGCCTCTGCTCAGCGGGAGAAGTGGAAACGTCACCTCATTATGGTAATGGGGGTATTACAATGGATTACTAACACAGTATAACATGTTGCTAATATTGCAGAGACTTACTGTAAAACAAGCCTTATTACCTGCAGACAGTAATGAAAACCATCTCATTTGCAGCATATGGTAGATTTGCTAACAAGGTAAAGGAAACACCAACCCCATCATTAGTCTGCCTGCCTTCCATGCTCAGGATTATACCCCAACTGTAATTGAAGTGTTTTACAGGATCATTGCAAAGATTTTCAAAGAGCACTAAACCACAGCAATAAAACATGTCGCATTCTGTGCTTTTAATTGCTTTTTCAGCCTCTGCTTTGAAATTTTGTTGCATTCGGGCTTCTCGAGGTAATTTTTCTCATAGTCTACACGGACACCAGCTCCCACAGGCAAGCCTCTGCATCCTTTGCTCTGAAGGATATTTGAAAATGTTCAGGGATAGCCTACCCTGGAGAATAATTGTTTTCTGGATTAGACATGAGGATTTGAACTACATGCTCCCATCACTTTAGAAAGCAATAAATATCGTGTGCCAGTCTAAACTACCAAACAGATTCATTTGGAGACAAACATACTCAGAAAGGGAGCAGCTTACCAAACCCAGAGATAAAAACAAAAAACTACTGCGGATGCTGGAAATCCAAAACAAAAACAGAATTACCTGGAAAACCTCAGCAGGTCTGGCAGCATCGGCGGAGAAGAAAAGAGTTGACGTTCTGTTGAAGGGTCGTGTGGACCCGAAACGTCAGCTCTTTTCTTCTCCGCCGATGCTGCCAGACCTGCTGAGGTTTTCCAGGTAATTCTGTTTTTGTTTTAGCTTACCAAACCCCCCTGGTTACAGGCTTTCTTGGGATGACTACTTTTTCTCCCTGCAGCATAATGTCTTGTCTGAAGGTCCGTGCAGCTCGAAACTGTGACTAACCAATGTCTGATCCTTACACTCATAAAATGTTTTGAAATACTTAACCTTCATGAAGAGATATGGAAAAGAGAAGTACTTCAGTCCAGCAAATACCATGACAAATGCTCATTGCATGGTCAACTTTGATCACTGACAGGTGTTATCTATGTTTGCACCATCATGTTCTTGTCTATTTGCCCCTGAGATACATATTCATTGTCTCCAATTCTTTGTTATTTACAGGGACCTGTCTGGTACAGGACTCAGTGGATTTCCTTCTTACTTACATCATGCAGAAGCCCAATGAACAGAATTTCCTACGCTGCAGATAAAGAAACCATCTTGAGGGAGGCACATTCCTTCAAAGAACCCGGGGTGGAATTTCAACAGGACTTTCCATCATCTATGTACCATCTGTAGAAGGTCATTGTAAACTACCCAAAACAGCAGTCAATCCATAAACTGCACACAAATATACTCTCAAGTTGTGTCCTAGATATTCCAGTGAAAAGCTGCAGCAAATGCTAAAGCAAGTGAGCCAGTGCCTTGGAAACTTTCACTTTCCTGTTTCATTACTGTCTTTTCTCAAATTAACACTTAAATTTCTGGAGGGGCCATAGCAGCTAGGAAACAGTGCAGCTGGTAACAATGCAGCCGGGAAACAATGCAGCTGGGGAACAATGCAGCGGGTGAGCATTGCAGCTGGGAAACAATGCAGCTGGTGAGCATTGCAGCTGGGGAACAATGCAGCTGGTGAGCATTGCAGCTGGGAAACAATGCAGCTGGGAAATAATGCAGCTGGGGAACAATGCAGCTGGTGAGCATTGCAGCTGGGAAACAATGCAGCTGGGAAACAATGTGGCTGGGAAACAATGCAGCTGGGGAACATTGCAGCTGGGAAACAATGCAGCTGGGAAACAATGTGGCTGGGAAACAATGCAGCTGGGGAACAATGCAGCTGGGGAACAATGTGGCTGGGAAACAATGCAGCTGGGGAACAATGCAGCTGGGGAACAATGCAGCTGGGGAATAATGCAGCTGGGGGACAATGCAGCTGGGGAACAATGAAGCTGGGAAACAATGCAGCTGAACCTTCTCATCCAAAGATTTGAAACATCCCTTTTGATCTGGTGGAATGTAAGTTTGATTTCTAATATTTATCATGGTAAAATGATGACCCAAGGCAATTTCTAAATTCTGGTCAGTTTCTATTTACTCTTTTAAATAAAGTATCAGAAAGCTGAACCTAACCTTTACTGTACTGTAGTGAGCTTAACATTGGCAATGACTGTGTAAGTACAAAGGGCAGAATGTTATGGTCTCCCGCAAACTAGTTTGCATTGGAGCGGGGGGAGGTGGGGGGGGGTAAAATCTCATGAACTTTCACCTTTCCTGCCGCCCACCCACCCATCCCACCATTGCTGCTATTTAACCAGTGGCAGCAAGGCCTTTGGCAGCCCTCCCCACCGACCTCATGCCAATTGAGAATTGAGCTCTTTATGTGGCCATTGAAAACTGCTTAAGAGCTATTCCATGCCCAGTGGAAATTCTCTGGCAGTCACGAGGAGCTCAATAATGTTTGGGAAACCCAGCATGTGAGACGACTTGGGCTTTGAGCAGGAAAGGAATAGGTGCCTCCTTCATGGGTCCCCTTTTCCATTCAGAGACCTCCCCCGAGCCCCTGTAGGATCTATCAACCCCTCCTCAGTTGCTCCTTCCCTTTCTGGCCTGTGCACATTGGCTCCTACCCTTCTTGCACCCCCAGTCTGGCACCAAACTCCCCCAGCTTCCCTACCACCCAGCTCCTGGCTCTTCTGCACTGGGACTTGATGTCGTCTCAGCAGTGGCTGCTGCTTCTGGGACCAGGCAGCTGCCGGCTAATCAGATTGGCTGGCTGCTTTCAGAGGCAGGACTTCCTCCCCAGATGGGGGCAGAAGGACCATCTCAAACCATTTAACTTTCCTCAAAGCATTAAATGGTTGCAGAGCAGCCCGTTGGAGCAGGAGCAAGTTTTATGGCGACTTTTTCGGTCGCAGGGCAAGAAATCCCACCAGCCATTTAATCTTGCCCAAAATGTTCCTCGGTATTGTGGTTCCTCAATATAGCCAGCGTAATGTCACTGATTCAATACTGTCATGCCACACGTATTTATAGCTTACTATCTTGGCAATGTTGTGTGTTTTATGGCTGAATCAGAGCCTTAGGTTTTTTTTTATTCATTCACGGGATGTGGGCATCGTGGGCCAGTATTTATTTCCCATCCCTTGTTGCCCTTGAGAAGGTGGTGGTGAGCTGCCTTCTTGAACCGCTGCAGTCCATGTGGTGTAGGTACACCCAAAGTGCTGTTAGGGAGGGAGTTTGAAGATTTTGACCCAGTGACAACACCTTGTCTATAAACAATCCCATTAGTGCCAGTGTTTTACATCAGTCCATCTCTTCAATGATCTTAACCTAGTTTGAGAAAATCCTTACTGTTTCTGATCTGATCCTGATCCTGTTCTTTGCCAACAAGACCAACACAAACATCAAGATGAGGAATTATTTGCAATAGCAGTGTCAAGTTTAGTTATAAACCTTTCTGGTTCACTGATATTCATCACAAATTATTACTTGCCATACATGAGACTGGAGTCAATATATGATACATATTTCAAATCTATAATTTATTTTGTGCAAGGAATACAGATTAATTACACAAAGTGTGTACAAATAAACATAAACTGCATTTGGATGCTAGTCTGGAGGGGTTCAGTGGGTTAAGGTACTTGGCTGAGTTTCAATGGGTAAATAGTCTTTTCATTTCCTAGATTGTTCTTGCATTGTTCAGTTATAAAACATATGATATTCGAATACACTGCCTGATATTTCACAGAAAACAATAACATTATATTAATAGTCGTTTGGTTGCACAGCACTTGGGTATTGATGAAAAAAGAAACATGTTGAAGCTTTTAGTCTTACACTCATCAGGACATTCCTTATATTGGTATTCTTGTGAGTGTCCTGATGAGTGCATGATGAAAAACTTTGACATGTCTCTTTTTTCAGCAATAACCTTATATTGCAGTATTTTCTTAATCTATTAGGTATAATTAAAACTGTTCCTTTCTACCATAGAATGGGGAGCTGCATGGGTAAAGTTAACAGCTAAAATGGCATTGGTAATGGAAAACACATTGACAATAAGGGAGGGTACAAAACAAACCACACTATTTAAATGTGAACATTTGCCGGGGAAACAGCTTGGAAATGGATTGACCATCAGCACAAGCACAGTGGATATCACTTGTGCTGAAATTTCTATCCTTTTATGAAAACCTATAAAATAACAGAAGGCTCCCATGGGACCAGATGTTATAGCTTCCTGCACGACAATACAATCACTGTTATCTTATGTCTCTGAAAATAAGAACAAAAGAAAAAGAAACAGGAATGATGGACCATGTGTTCCCTCAAACCTGCTTCACCATTGAGTACAATCATGGTTGCTCTTCTGCTTGAAGTCCACTTTTCCACCCACTCTCCAGATCCCTCGATTCCCTGAGAAACCAAAAATCTGTCTATCCCAGCCCTAAGTAGCATCAACAATGGAGCATCTACAACCCTCTGGGGTAGAGAATTCCAAAGATTCACAACCTTTGTGGAAAGAAATTTCTCATTTCAGTCCTAAATAATTGACTTATCCTCAGATTGTGTCCCCACCCCTTGTTCTAGTTTCCACTAAAACAACTTTCAGTATCTACCCTGGCAAGTCCCTTCAGAATCTTGTGTTTTTCAATGAGATCACCTCTCATTTTTTTAAACTCCAGAGAATAGACACAATTTACTCAGCCTCTCATCATAGGACAATCCTCTCATCCCAGGGAGAAATTTTGTGAACCTTTGCTCTTGTTTCCAGTCCAGCTTAAAATACAAGAGAAACATTGTACATCCCATTATTGCTAGTTCAGATCAAGGTCATGAGGGAAATAATTGTACATCCCTTCTTTCTCCATCTAATATATGTGCAATGCTCCCCTTCATTTTCCCTATGAACATTTTTTAATCCATTTTTAAACATTTTGTTTCGCTATGGATTTGTCTACCAGCCAATGCATCTATTTCTATCAATGTTTCATCCTGATGTTCATTTTATTTTTCACCCATGATAGTCAATGTCATAGACCTCAGACACTGTGGGACCTGACCCAACCCATGGTCCATGGAAGACCAGCCTTACTGTTGCTATCCAAAATGTGAATAAACACGTAAATTAATGAACCTACCATATATGTGTATGTCCTATTTTACTAAATTGGTGAGAGTTCAGTTCCTTTTAGGATTTCTAATCTCTGTTGCTTTCATGAGTGCAACACAATGAGAAAACATTAGACAACAGCAATAAAATAAATCTCAAGCTCTGACACCGCACAAACTCCCTGAGCGTTGCTCCCATTGCTTCTAATGTCATTGGAGACCACTGAGTGTTTTACTGTTTTACATTTCCCATCCATCTAAATGATCTCTCCAACTACATCAGTGGACAAAGCCTTGGGGTTTTATTTATTCACAAGCCTAATCAAAGCTACTTCTACCAGCAAACAAAAAGACCCCTCCCTTTTTCTAATAACACTGGTTTACCTGTTTCTAAGCTTATAGAAAATTCCACCTAGCTTTGATGCAAGCTTCATCTGACTGAGGTCTGATTCCAGCTTCTATTATTCTGTTGTCCTCTTTTGAATCAGTTTCCTTTGACAAAACACTGGTAGCACGGATCTCTTAGTCTTTTTCATAAAAAGTTCAAAGTCAAAGAAATCTCAGACATCACAGTAGGAAACATTTGTAAGTGGAATTTCTTCAGCATTCTTGGAACTCTGTTAAAGCAATAGACTTTGAACAGGGGGAAGTAGACATCTGTGGTGCAAGGATCACAAATCATGTCACTCATTATATTTGGATAAAAGTATAGCTAAGGTCATATTGCTTCCATGCTATAGAATCACTGTTTCAAAGTGGTGAGGCTCTCATACAATATGAGTAAAGGTTTCACACTGATTCACTTGTATCAGATGTCAATGCATTCTACAGACATAATTCCATACAACTATTCAAAGTCTTAACAAAACTTAGTGATAAAACTCCATTTTACTATGGTCCTTGCTTCATTTATTTCTTTTATCAAGGTTAATTATTTATTAATATGAGGTTCATTCACAAACTATCACCTGGACATTATATACTCAGGTACATTTTATAATACTTGCGTCATAAAATATACGTACCAAAAGGTAAGATGCCACCTTAATGAGTCAGGACAATAATACAGAGAAAGAAACATCTCAAAGATATCACATTGATAGCTATGACTGGAGCTCTTATGACAATTTATTAGGAGAGGTGATAGCATAGTGGTATTGTCGCTAGGCTAACAATGCAGAAATCCAGGGTAATGCTCTGAGGACCTGGGTTAAAATTTCACCACGGCAGATGGTGGAATTTGAACTCAATAAAAAATCTGGAAGTTAAAGTCTCACAATGACCATGAAACAATTGTCAATTGTTGTAAAAACACATCTGGTTCACTAATGCCCTTTAGGGAAGGAAATCTGCTGTCCTTACCTGGTCTGGCCTACATGTGACTCCAGACCCACAGCAGTGCGGTTGACTCTTAAATGAACAAGGGCAATTAGGGATCGGTAATAAATATTGGCCTAGCCAGTGATGCCCACACTCCATTAATTAATTTTTTAAAAATTATAACTTGTTGTGGTAACAGCCTGAGATTAAGTCAGTCTGTTCACAACCTTGGTGTCACATTTGATACCGAGTTGAGTTTCTGACTCCATAAGCGTGCCATTCCAGTAGTGTCTCAAACCTAGCTGTCCAAAAACCAGGCATCTTTATAATGTGCTATACATTGAACAATTTGGCTAGGCGCTGTATTGGCATGGTGAGGGGGCCTGACAAGTTAGTTGCTTTGCCGCAGTCTGACCCTGTACTCCGAGTGACCCTTGACCCCACTCAACTCGGTTTCCCCTGAACTGGCAGAATCGTCCAGCCCTATTGGCGGCAGGAGTGAGCAGACAATATGGCGAGGAGGCCAAAAACTGCTTTCACGCCATCATGAAACCAGTTTGCGATCGTCCTCTCCGCCCATCATTGGCGGGCTGCGTTTCCGGCCACCGAATGTCGGGAACCTAATTTCAATATTTTAGCATCTCGTTCTAAGCCCTGCTCACTGGAATCATCTCCCGACGTCAAATTTATCACCCACACTGGCGTGACTTCACAACAACAAGCTTCACGACTGCCTTTAAAATGCGTGCACCTGGTGAGCTGAACTCCGAGGGGAACTCGGAGGTGAGTGCACACAACTTTGTGCAGCGCTCATGTGGATCACCTGTAGGACATCAAGGAAGAGGCATTGTGAATTCTGGGAGGACACAGGCAAGTCGCCTCTTCCAGGCTGGCTTTCTATGTGGTGCTGGGGGACAGGCTCCAGTGCAGGTGAGGCTTGAGGGTAGCAGGGTCAAGGCAGCACAGACTGAGTGAAATACGCAAGCACATGCCGGGGGGGGTTGGGGGGGTGGTGTAGGGGAGGGCGAGGGAAGTGGCAATGCACTTGGAAAAGTTTGCCAAAAGTGAGTATTCTTCCACAGCTGAGACTGTTCAGCAGCAGCTCCATTGTCAGGTTTGGAGTTGGGCCTCAGAAGCTTTACTGCCCACTCAAGCAACGCAAAAGCATGAAAGTGTCACCAAATGCTCCGGAACTTTTCACCCCTTGGACGCAAACTCCAAATTAATGAGCATTGTAGGGGGCAGCAGAACAATTGGCCGACTGGGCAAGTTGGATAATCCCCTTGTGAAAGGCGGCCATGGTGCAGTTACTGGTGGAGGCGCTCACAGCCCCTTGCAATGTCTTTATTAAGGTTCTGACCAGTCTCCCCCATGGTTCAAGCTAACAGTGCAGCCTTGCAGTGTGGGTTAGGAGAATGCCTGTACCTGAGCTGAGAGCACAGCCTGCAGTCCAATGGGCAAAGCTGCCACTGATCAGTCAAGTGGAGTGGGGCAGAGGTGGGTGTATCCAGGAGGTCACAGATGCCAAATTTGCGAAGTCACAGAACTTTGTGCATTTTGACTGGGATCAGGAAAGCCAGGAAACAAGAGCACTGGGATTTGTGCAGATCTCTGGTTTTCCACAGGTGCAGGGTCCCATTGAATTCACTCATGTGGCGCTTAGATCTCCATGGCAACAAGCAGTCAACTATGTCAATAGCAACATTCACTTGCTGAATTTTCAGCTGGTGTGCGACCATCACAAATACATCCTACAGATCTGCGCATGGTTCCCAGGGAGCAGTCACGACTCCTACATCCTCAGCACGTCTCAGATCCCTGACATCTTCCAGGGTCCGCAGAGGCTGTAGGGTTGGCTCCTTGGGGACAAGGGCTACCCACAGAGGCCATGGCTGATGACACCAATGCAGCGGCCTCTGACGGCAGCAGAGCGATGGTATAACGATGCTCATGCTGCAACCCGGACTTTGGTGGAGAAAATGATAGGCATTTTGAAAATAAAGTTCCGGTAGACCATGACAATATAGTCCGCCGAGATTAACGCACATCATCGTAGCTTGCTGCACAATCCACAACCTGGCACTGCAATGGCGGGAGGACCTGGTTGATGAGGAGATGGAAGAGTTGCATGTCTCCTCCGATGAGGAGGATGTCGAAGGGGATGATGACGATGAGGTTCTTGAAGGTGAGGATGCCAGCGATGAGGCCATTGCACTGGCCAGATGAGGCAGGCTCGCTTGGGAGGTACCCATGGACGCATGATTCATCGGGGATGATGACGAGATGTAGTGAGGACAGTCCTGACATCCTCACCTTGCATCTGTGAACATTTGACTCCTGTGTGGCTGATGGCAGTGCACTTACCCTCGGTGCTCAGGCTCATATCATGGAGACACAGTGGAGGCCCCAATAGTCGCTGGATTCCAGGAGGATGATGATGACCTGCAGTGAGAACACTCCATAGATCTTCACATAGCCTCTGTGAATGTCTGACTCTGTCTGGCTGAGGGCAACTCGCTTGTGCTCTGTGATCAGGGCCATATCATGGAGACGCAGCTGTGAAACTTTAAATGCACCTGATCCTTTGTCAGCTTTCAGCATCTGACCCCTTCAGGAGCACAGCATCACTGGTCACAGATGCTGAAGAGATGGGGGTCAGCCCCACCTTAAAGGTACTGAGAGCACACAGAGAGAATGAGGGAACTCTGTGGCACCTGCCCATGACATTCTGGCAGCAATGACCAGCACCATCGAGGTGCAGACATCACTAATGTGTCCAGTGAGTGTGAAGCCGGACCATCACTTTGGTCTGAAGGTTACAGACTGCACAGGGGAGAGGCCCTGGACTGAGACACCTGCCTTTATCTTGTGCAGGAATCAAAGTTTCACATCTGAGTGACACGAACACTGCTCATCATAACAAGGAGCCATAGGCAAAGAGGCATTCTTGGGAGTCCAAATAGTTAACATTATGTACAAGTGAGTAACACCGTGCCCAGGCTGTGAAAATACATCCTCTTAACCTTCCCAACCCTGCTGCTATGTCTTGGTGCTCCCCCGACACCCACAGCGGAGTTGGAGGCTGCCTGCTGACTGCTACGCCCTGTCTGTGATGACCTTGGTGGACGTCCTCTGGAGGGCTGAGATCTGGAGGGCCCCGGCCTGCTTTGGGTGTCCTGCTGTGGGCCAGCTGCACCCTCCTCAGCCTGTGGAGGCCACTGGAAGAGGGGATTCGGGTCAGCCAGACATTCCCGGAGTCACCTGGGTGGATGGCCCCGGAGTGTCGAGCTGCTGGTCCTCCTCCCTATGGGTGACCGGGGGCCCCAGGCTGACTCTTTGAGGAGAAGAGGAAGCTGCAGTGAGATTGAGATGCCCCACACCCTTCTCACATTGACACTGTTGGAAGCCAACAATGGCATCAGCCCTTGGAGTTCAGCCCACACAGCAATGCAGGACCAATGTCCTGGACCAAGTTCTCCATGGCGGCCGCCATCCCGCCAGTGCTGAGCTCAATACGTCAGCGTGCTAGTGATATCAGCTCGGACTGAAGGCCAACAGACTCCTCCATTGTCCCTTGCAGTCTGAGGAGTGCACTGGACATCCCTTCCTGATGATCCTGTGGTTGCCTTTGCAGCTCCACCAACTGATTGATGCCCGAGTCCAGGGGCTCATCATCTGACTCGGACTCCTTGCCTCCAGCAGTCCCGCGAGTGCCGGCAACCAAAGATGTCCCTGCCTCCACCGGTTGTGGGACAGATTGTGTGCTGTACTCACCAGGTTATGATCCCGAGACTACTCTAAATCGAGGTTACTCTAAACCAAGATTTCTAGCTTCTAAGGGGAGTTGGTGGCATAGTGGTATGGTTGCTGGACTAGTAAACCAGGGTAAACCCCTGGGGACATAGGTTCAAATCCCAGAAGTTTCTGGAATTAAACGTCTAATGGTAAACATTGTCATGAAAACCCATCTGGTTCACTGATGCCCCTTAGGAAATCTGCCATCCTTACCTAGTCTGGCCTACATGTGACTCCAGACCCACAGCAATGGGGTTGACTCTGAACTGTGCTCTGAAATGGCCTAGTTGTAAAGTCCTTCTTACTAGTGCCAAAACTGGGAAAGCTATCTCAAGCAACAGCCTGATTCAAACTCATGGAAAGATACCTTACAGAAGATGTTCCAGACACCACCATCACCATCCCTGGCAGAGGTGGCAGCACAGTGGTGTACAGTCAGGAGGGAGCTAATTCCTGACTCTAGCCCCCATGAAGTTTCATGCCATCAGGCCAAACATGGGCAAGGTAACCTCCTGCTGATTACCACGAAACATCCCCCTTCAGCTGATGGGTCACTGAGGGTGACAATGTCCATCACCAAGAGTGGCTTGGTAGCACCACTACTGACCAAGCTGGCTGAGTCCTAAAGGACATAGCTGCTAGACTGCGTTTGCAGCAGGTGGTAAGGGAATATACTTGACCTCTTCCTCATCAACCTGCCTGCCATAGATGCATCTGTCCATGACAGAATTGGTAAGGGTGACCACCTACCAGTCCTCATGCAGATAAAGTCCCATCTTCACATTGAGGACACCCTCCATTGTGTTGTGTGGCACTACCACCGTGATAGATTGCAAACAGATCTAACTCAAAACTGGGCACCCAAGAGGTGCTAAGTGCAGCAGCAGAATTGTACTCAACCACAATCTGTCACCTCAAGGCCCAGCATATTCTTTACTCTACCTATTACCACCGAGCTAGGGGACCAACCCTGGTCCAATGAAGAGTCCAGGAGAGCATGCCAGGAGCAGCACCAGGCATACCCAAAAATGAGGTGTCAACCTGGCGAAGCTACAACACAGGAATACTTCCATGCTAAACAGTATAAGAAACAAGTGATAGACAGAGCTAAGTGATTCCACAACCAAGCAGCTGAAGATTGTTGGGCCGAGGACAGTACCCTGAGGAACTCCTGCAGTGATGTCATGGAATTGAGATGATTGTCTTCCAACAACCACAACCATCTTCCTTTATGCTAGGTATGACTCCAACCAGCGAAGAGATTTACCCCTGGTGCAGTCTGGCCACATTCAGTCATGAATGGTGGTGGACAATTAAACAACTCGCTGGAGGAGGAGGCTCCACAAATATCAACGTCCCTAATGCTGGGGGAGCCCAGCACATCAGTGCAAAAGATAAGGCTGAAGCATTTGCAACAATCTTCAGCCAGAGTTGATAAGCGGATGATCCATCTCGGCCTCCTGTGGAGGTCCCCAGCATCACAGATGCCAGTCTTTGGCCAATTCAATTCACTCTATGTGATATCAAGAAATGGCTGAAGGCACTAGATACGGCATAGGCTCTGGGCCCTGACAATATTCCGGCAATAGTACTGAAGGCATGTGCTCCAGAACTTGCCGCGCCCCTAGCCAAGCTGTTCCAGTACAGCTACAACATTGGCATCTGCCCAGTTATGTGGAAGATTGCCCAGGTATATGCTTTAACCAAAAAGCAGGACAAATCCAACCTGGCCGATTACTGCCCCATCAGCCTACTCTCGATCATCAGTAAAGTAATGGAAGGGGTCATCAGCAGTGCTATCAAGCCACATTTGCTTAGCAATAACCTGCTCACTGACACTCAGTTTGGGTCCCGCCAGGGCCACTCAGCTCCTGACCACATTACAGCCTTAGTTCAAACATGGACAAAGGAGCTGAACTCCCAAGGTAAGGTGAGAGTGACTGCCCTTGACATCAAGGCAGCTTTTGACTATCAGAAAAACTGGAGTCAATGGGAATCAGGGGGAAAACTCTCCATTGGTTAGAGTCATACCGAGCACAAAGGAAGATGGTTGTGATTGTCGGACGTCAATCATCTCAGCTCCAGGACATCACTGCAGGAGTTCCTCAGGGTAGTGTCCGAGGCCCAACCATCTTCAGCTGCTTCAACAATGACCTTCCTTCCATCATAAGGTCAGAAGTGGGGATTTTTGCTGATGATTGTACAATGTTCAGCACATTCGCAACTCCTCAGATACTGAAGCAGACCTGTCCAGATGCAGCAAGACCTGGACAATATCCAGGTGTGTGCTGACAAGTGGCAAGTAACCACACGATGATGTTAGGGAGGGAATTCCAGGATTTTGACCCAGTAACAGTGAAGGAATAATGATATATTTCCAAGTCGTGCCACATAAATGCCAGGCAAGAGAGAAACTAACCATCACCCCGTGACATTCAATGGCATTACCATTGCTGAATCCCCCACCATCAACATCCTGGGGGTTACCATTGTCCAGAAACTGAACTGGACTAGCCATATAAATACTGTGGCTACAAGAGCAGGTCAGAGGCTAGGAATCCTGCAGCGAGTAACTCACCTCCTGACTCCCCAAAGCCTGTCCACCATCTACAAGGCACAAGTCAGGAGTGTGATGGAATACTCCCCACTTGCCTGGATGAGTGCAGCTCCCACAACACTCAAGAAGCTTGACACCATCCAGGACAATGCAGCCCGCTTGATTGGCACCCCCTCCACAAATATTCACTCCCTCCACCACTGACACACAGTAGCAGCAGTGTGTACCATCTACAAGATGCACTGCAGGAATTCACCAAGGCTCCTTAGACAACACCTACCAAACCCATGACCACTATGACTTAGAAGGAAAAGGGCAACAGACACATGGGAACACCACCACCTGGAAGTTCCCCTCCAAGCCACTCACCATCCTGACTTGGAAATATATCACCGTTCCTTCACTGCTACTGGGTCAAAATCCTGGAACTCCCTCCCTAACAGCACTGTGGGTGTACCTACACCACATGAACTGCAGCGGTTCAAGAAGGCAGCTCACCACCACCTTCTCAAGGGCAACTAGGGATGGGAAATAAATGCTGGCCCAGCCAGCGATTCCCACATCCCATAAATGAATAAAGACTAAATATATCATAATGATATCTTTACTGAGTATAAAAACTTTAATATTTTACAAAAACAGCTTTTCTGCAATCTTAAAACATCTACGGCACAGGTGCTTGCTGTGTTCTTCACAGATGATAATTAGGAAGATGTTAATTCTTTGCAAATAATTGGAACTTTTTTTCTTACACAAATAAGGAATCACAGTGAAAGTGTAAATAACATTTGGCTGCTGTTTTAGCCTGAGGAATTCTCGCTTCATTACATTACATTACGAACCAAAGGGTCAATGTTAGTTTTTACCTGTTAACACTGAAGCAAAAGGTTGCTGAGGATCAAAGGGACATTTCAATCTTCCAGACTCAAGACCATGTAAATCCAGTTGAAACACAGGCTCCTGATAAAAAATTAAGATTACCTCTCAGAAATATGTTTTGAATGAATGAATCTCTTTGTATTAAGTGTGTATCATCTATGTAAAATATCAACAATGTGTTGTGAAAATCCCTTTGAAGGGAGATGATGGATGATATTCATTCCATTTACTACTTTCCCTGCCATGCACCACTTATAACAGTAGCTAAAATTACATTACCTCTGCCCGGGGTCCCAGCTCAATAAAGCCACACATTGGGTGGAAGGCTCCAGTACCACAGACATACGCGTGGGTCTTGTTATAATTATGAAGGACCCTGATGAAATTCGCACACTCACTCTGTTCAGGAAACAGAAAGAATCATTAGCACAGCCATGAAAGAAATGGACTCACAGAGTGCCGGCCTCTGACTTCTCTATCATTGCTCCTCTGAGTATTGTGCCTACAGAGCTCTGCACATTCTTTGCTGTGTTATTCTGGGCATTAACTTCTGGGCAGACTTGTTTGCATCAGTTGCTATATCTTTTAAAAGTCGAAAACAATCAAACACCAGTTACATCCCATGGAAATTTACAAATGCAATGACACATACAGCAGAAGAAACATAAACCCATGGCAGTTAGGGTTATTTATTATCGTAGAGGTTCTCAAATTACCATGTAAGGGGGATGGGGAGGCGTGATGAAGCAGTCAGGGAAATGAGGACACATGGGCTTTTTAACTTTAGTCCCAGAATTACCAGTGCAAAGCACCAGAGCCTTATTGAGCTCAGTGTTCGTACCATGTCAGCATCCTCCAGCCCCCACTAATCCATCACTCCATCGCTGATCTCTGCATGAGGTCAGGTATTTGATAATTTGTGAAGAAGTGGAGCATTCTTTGATACACAAAATTGAAAATGTCGATGCTGGGGATGAAACGAGTCCAGTCATCATGCTGCAATAAAAGCCGAAAGTGATGGAAAAAACTCAGCAGGTCTGACAGCATCTGTGGAGAGAGAAACAGAGTCAAGTTCAATATGACTCTTCTCCAGGACTGAGCCATCATGCTACTTGGATTTGGATTCTCAATTACTGCACTCCATACTCTCTCCCAAAGACAATTATAAGCAATAACAAAAAATTACGAAATTTTATACTTGGGAAAAGCATTGTGTGATGGCCCATGTGCTTTTTGGGGCAGGGTGAGGACTATATTTTATATTGCATGATCCCTTTAAGAACTAGTTTCGTCTGGAAGGTGATTTCTTGTAAAAAGCAACTTGCTTCAAGTAACTGATCATGTGACCAAGCTGCCTGGGAGATAAAAAGTAGTAAAGAAAAGGGTCAATGAGAAAAGGGTCAACAGTGGGGGAGGGGGGGGTGTACATCCCTGTGTGTTGTTCTGCTTTCAAACACAGTCCAGCTCCTCTTTTAGAACAAGATAGCTGCAAGAAACATTGTTTTCAAACATGATTCAATTGAAATTCTATTTTCTGGTGTTATGACTGATGCAGTTGGTAAAACGGAGTTATTTAAAAATCCCAGAGGAAAACTTTTAAAACTATCATCATCAATCATTTTAAGTGTTATGTTTGAGATGCGACCCTAAACTCAGGAATCAGACCACTAGTTCTCGAAGTTTTACGTTAAACTAAATGAAACATTTTATTAAAGACACAGGTTAAAATATATACACATGGCTACAAATTACTACTTTCATAACTTTTAACAAATTCCCAAACTAATCTCCATTAAGGCAACATCAACTCATAGACTTAACCATACACCAGGCAAAGCATTTTCACCTTACAAATTCAAAATGAGGCTCCTTCCACTGTGGAGCCAGTTGGAGCAGTTGAAGGCTTACAGCTGCCTTTTGATCTTACGTTGCCTCTGCCTGCACACTCGAAAACTACTGAAGTTCTACCTACCAGCCCCACTGAATGATAATTCTCATTGTATCAATAACCTCTTTGAACTTCACCATTTAACAATGAAACCCCTTTCATAATACCAATTTTATGAGTATTATAAACATATTGCTTGGTAGCTGTTAGAAACGTATAATTTTTCACCCCACTTCTTGAATGCTGTATTCAAAAAATGCAAATGCAGCTATCTCTCTGTTTACATCTCAAACTAGTACATCAAAGCACCCAGATTAGCTGGCTTTACTCCAATTAAGACATCCCCACAGATTAACTCTCTATTTTAAAAAGTAAAATATTTTCCAAAATATTATATACATTAATAGCTTCAAGACACTGGTCTCTACTACTGCTACTGATCTCTACCAAGATCATAACAACCAACAAAATCCAGTCTCAGGGTCAAGATTTCCTCAATATGAAGCTTTTCTCTTGCCCCTGCCAACCATGCCCCCACCGCTACAACCTTTTTTGCCTCTCCGACTCTGCCATTAACTCTTTGCTGGGTTATAGTTCTCCAAACATTCAGCAACCTCTGCCGCCTTGCCCAAGTGACTATTACTCATTTATTCATGCCTAATTCTTCGATGTGAATGAATAGGCTATGGAATCATAGACTATATTGCAAAAAAACCTAGATGGCAAAGTGGGAACGATGAGTTGAAAGTTGCACGTGCATTTCTAGCAGGAGAAGCTGGATTGTGTTTAGAATTGGGAAACTAGACTAATTTCATCTTCTCTAACCCATGGACCACGCCAACCAACTGAGGTCAACTAAATCAGCAGAGACTGTAGATCAAAGCCAGGAACTTTCCTGGTCCTTTTTGACTCAGCTCCTCACTGGACAGACTTGCTGAGCCATAAAAAGGAGCCATACTCCAGGTTTTCTTTTAAACAAGAGATCACCATAACCAAACCTCACAGAAAACTTAAAGAAAAAATCATTACTGGAAAGGTTTCTGCACTTTTGGAAATGTTTGCAACAATTATTGTATTGTTATTGGTGCTGAACATGTATCTGGTTCTTTGGTCTATATTAATTGTTTCTTTATGCTTGATAAGATTGCTTGTAGCTTGCTTCTACATTAATATTTAATCATGCCTCTAAGTAGATATCAAAAGCGCTTATGTTCACATTGTTGGATTTTAACTTTCATTCCACTATCTTAGATCTTAGCAAAATACAATCCAGATGAGATAATTTTAAATTAATGATTGTTAATAAAATCTTTACCTATGCATAGGTAATAAGTGAGTTTCTTTTTCTCTTTAGTTTTATATTTTCAATTTTCTTGGCACATAGTAAAAAAAAATTGTGATTCTGAGGATAACAGTTATTTATTGCCAAATTCTCCAACAAAGAATTGTACACAAAGTAATTATTGTACAGGTTAAGTGCAGTTGGAGTTTTATGTCATGAATTTATTTTTTAATAGGCTTGTAGTCAATTGTTAACAGAATACAAACAACAGTTTATTTATTAAGAGCTCCTAAGTTCAGAGCAGAAATAGTACAATTTAGCAAGTCATGACTGAAACAAACTTTGCAATGATTTGATGTTCACCTCAGGGTGAGGGAGAATATATCTATGGAACATTTGATTTAATATGCTTTAAATAAAGATGAATTATTGTCATTATTATAAATGTGATGACAGAACAGTCCTCAAGGCTAGAGTGATGAAATCCACTAACTAGGGCCCCCATGCAAATTATTCTACAATGAAACCTCAACCCCAGTTTCAGAATCCTGCCCTCTGGGCTCGTGTCAACAGGAGGCTCGGCTGAAACTGCCAAAAAACGTGTTTCATTAATGTGACCCCTAGCACCTAGCAGCAAGAGGTTACATTCATCATATTATGTGTCACAAAGTCAGTCTTTCTGAATGGGATTTTGTAGCTATGTAATTTGATGTGGGGTCCTGGGAAACCTTTGACATAACTCCTAATGTTCATTTTCATTTTTAAAAAGTTACAATGGTTCTTTTTATCTCAGACATGTTCCTTCTTATATAATTCCCCTTTATCAAGTTTTATAAGAGAAAAAAAGTCACTATTAAAATATAAGCACACAATATTTAGCATTTATCTGGGCCACATCACCCTGAGAATTCAGTAATTACGTAAAATGTGTTTCCATGTTGCTTTTCAGTAGAAAGTCATTAGTATTGGAACAGGGGTAGGCCAGTCAGCCCCTCCAGCCTATTCCACCCTTCAATAAAATAATGGCTGATCTGTATCCTAACTTTATTTACTTGATTCCATATTCCTTCATACCCTTGGCTAGCAGAATTCTACCAATCACAGATTTAAAATTATTAACTGACACCCAGCATCTACTGCTTTCTGTGGGAAAGAGTTCCATACTTCTACCACCCTTTGCTTTAAGAAGCGTTTCCTAACTTCTCTCCTGAATGGCCTGGTTCTGATTTTAAGGTTATGTTCCCTAGTTCGAGACTCCTCCACTACTGGAAAATGTTTCCCTCTATTCTCCCTTTCAAATTCTAAAAACCTCAATAAGCTCACCCTTAACCTTATTTTACAAACCTTATTTGTGTAATCGCTCTTAATAATTTAAACCTTGGAGCAACAGTAACATTTTAGCAAGGACACAGCAGCATAGTATTTCTGTCATTAGCCTAGCAATCCAAGGATTCGGATTAATGATATGGCAAAATGAGTTCAAATCCCATCGTGACAGCTGGAGAATTTAAATTCATCTGCTAAATAAATTTAGAATGAAAGTTAGTATTGAGAATGGTGACCATGGAGCTACTGGATTGTCATAAAATTCCATCTGGTTCACTAATGTATTTTAGAAAAGAGAATTTTCCGTCTACTTCTGGTCTAGGCCTATGCATGACTTCAGACCCCAGTAATGTAGTTGACTCTTATCTGCCCTCTGAAATCACTTAGCAAACCACTCAATTGTATTAGAGGAGGCTGAAGAGCAGCTCCTAATCAGCTCCTCATGTTGTCCTTGTCATCAATACCCACATTCCATGAATGATTAAAAAAATGAATCTGTGCTGCACTCCTTCCAAGGCCAATATTTCCTTTCTAAGGTGTGGTGTGAGAACTGTACACAGTATTCCAGCTGTGGTCTAACCAGGACTTTGTATAGCTATAGCAACCCTTTCTTTCCTTAATGTTATAGCCCTCTAGTTATAAAGGCTAACATTCCAGAAGTCTTTTGATTTTTTTTCTACCTGACCACAACATTTTAGTTATCTTTCTTTATTCTTTCATGGTATCTGGGTGTTGCATTTGTTGCTCATTCCTAAATGCCATTGAATTGAGTAATTTGCTAGGCCATCACATTGCTATCAGTCTGGAGTCATATGTAGGCCAGACCAGGTGAGGATGGCAGATTTCCTTTCCTAAAGGGCATGAGTGAAGATGGGTTTTGACAACAATTGATGATTGTTGTCATGGTCATCATTACTGAGACTAACTTTACATTCCCGATTTATTAGTTGAATTTAAGTTCCACCAGCCACCTGCCGCCAGAACATTAGCCTGGGGTCTCGGGATTACCAGTCCAGTGACATGATGCCACCATCACCTGTGTGTGCATTGATCCCTAAATCTCTGAAATACCACTGTTCCTCGCTTTTGACCCTTTAAAAGTAAAGGCATCTATCCTTTTTCTGGTTGAATGGCTGATCTAATATTTTCTGCATTGAACTCCCTCTGCCATAATTCTGCCCATTCACTTAATCTATCACTGTCTCTTTTTAATTTAATGCTCACAATATTTACTATGCCATCAATCTTATGTCACTAGCAAACCCTGTATATAAAGCTGTCTATTGCGTTATCTAATTCATTAATTAATCTAGTGAATAGTTGAGCACCAATCGTTGTTGGACACACTTGATACTTCCTTCCAATTTGAGCACATATCTACTATTGTTAACTTCAGTCTGCTATCACCAAAACAATCTCTGAGCCAGGTCAATAATTGCCTCAATTCCATGAGCTTTAATGTTAACTAACAGTTTCTTATATGGAACTTTATTGAATATTTTCTGGAAATTCATATAAACTACATCCATAGATGTTCCCCTGTCCACTACTTTAGTGACTTCCTCAAAAATCAATTTGGTTAGTTGGATATGTCCTACCCTTTAGAAATCCAAGTTGGTTCTTTCTAATCAGCTCAAATTTAATTCTCCTTAGTTATAGATTCTAATAACTTTAACCCAACAGATATTTTATAAATATAACTGAATGCTTATAATGGACGAGTAATTCACCAGGAAACTATACCTAAGGCAGTGCTGGAGTTGAGACAGATCTATAATGGGTATGAACATTGAAATGTTATGCTTGGAGCAAATTCATGTTCAACAATATTCCTGAAATTGCACAGCTACAGAACAAACATTCCAAACCCATCTTCGCACTCCAGTGCATGTCAATCGAAATCTATCATATGGTCTGCTCAGAAATACAAGAGTACAACTGAATTATATTTTCTGACAAAGAGTTGTTTTCTGAAAGTTAAACAATCTTCTGCTTTAAGACATTGACTGACCTACTGCTTACTTCTACCATTTTCTCTTGTTATTTCAGGTTTCCAACATTCACAATGTTTTATTTTTTTCCCACAAATGTCTTCATTCGGTCGCTGCTGCACTTAGCCGACTTCATATCTTGTATAACCATCATAAGTGCACATGCCTCGTCTCTCAATGAGTAATGATCCACACACCCTGGGATCCAGACAGCTTGGGATCCAAACACAGTGGCAGATTCCCTGTAATCCAAACCCATAATACACTGAGGATTCAAAGCTTAGATCTGGAATATCTCCTCAGGAAACTGGTGTCTGATTATTTCATTGGATATTTAAATGTCAACTGCCTAATTGAAAAACTCATAGTACAGGTATAACAGTGCGTAGCAATCTTTTTTCCAGTGGAAAGTTAAAACAATGAAATGGGTTTTTTCAGTGATACTTACAAAGGGATGTTTTCCTGTCAATTTACACATTTCAACTCTTTCTTTGGTTCCAGGCCAGTGAATCTGTAAAATAAAATTATCTTTATAAACTCTGAACATTATACAGCATGATTATGTTGCTGCTTTCCTTCAAGAAAAAAGGAAGTGTGCAATCCTGGAATATAGAGTTGAGTTAATGTAGTGTGGAGCCATAGAACCAGGTAGCTGCAGGTATGATCTTCAATTAGTTGATCTCAATCAAAATTGCAATAAGGACAGTACAACTTGCATAAAGATCACCCCCACTCCATTCATTCTGTCAGTGATAAGAAACAATCAACCAGTATTAACCCCTTGATTGCTATCCTATGAATCTAACCTGAGAGTCCATGAAGCTGAGATTAACTCTTGCCTCTGAATCAGAAGGTTGTGGGTTCAACTCTCATTCCAGAACTTGAGCACAAAACAAAATGGCTGACACTCCAGTGCAGGACTGAGGGAGTGCTGAACTGTCAGAGGTGAAGTTAAACCAAGGCTCCATCTGCCCTCTCAGGTGGATGTAAAAGGCCCCACAGCACCATTTTGACAAAGAGCAGAGGAGTTATCCAGGATGTTTTGGTCAATATTTATCCTTCAATCAACATCAGAAAAATCGATATCTAGTCATTATCACGTTTGTCTATTGGAGCTTGCTAGGTGCAAATTGGTTGCCACGTTTCTGACATTACAACAGTAACTACATTTCAAAAAGTAGAGCACTTTGAGATATTCGGTAGTCATGAAAAGCTCGATGTAAATGAAAGCCTTTCGTTCTTGTAACAAAGGGTCAGGCTTGGGGCAATAGCCCGCTGGTAAAAGTTACTGGGTTTAGACGTGAGAAATAGTCAATTAGGTGAGTTACTGAAGGGTCACTGTAGTAATTCTTTCAGGTGATCATAGAAGAAAAGAGAAATAATGGGGAGAAAATATTAAAAAATATCAATTGTTCTTGGCCAGTTAAGATCCTATAAGGATCCTTGATGGAAATTCCCCAATATCGAGCTACTGACAGCATGATGTGCTAAATTCTTTGGGTTTTATTTTTAGGTTTATTTGCAACACAATGTACGAATTATTTTATTCAGTTTGATGAAGAAGGAACAGAATCAAGAGTAATGGTTGCCATGCTGGGCATCATCTATCTTGACAGGGTAATCCAAATAAGTTAATTAATTAGCTGTTGGTGGGAAAAAAATGTATAAAGCAATGTGCTCAGTGGGAACACTCTCACTTCTGTTTCAGAGCCCTAATCCAGGATTTGAGCACGTAATCTTGGCTGATACTTAGAATCTCTCATGTGAATATAAAACATCCCCTGGCACTACCCTGGCCAGTATTTATCACTCTATAAACATCAGTTAAAGCAAAACTGGTTTTCTGGTCATATATCTCATTGTCGTTTATAGAGCCATACTGTTTGCAAATGTTTTGCCGCAATTTTCCACGTTACAAGAGTGACTGTATTTCAGCAATGTTCTATCTGAAGCACATTGGGATATTCTGATGACATGAAGGGCATTGTAAACACATGCTCTCTTTTTCTGTAAGCTTAGCATTTATTAACCCATTTAACACAAAACAAATTGCATTTATACAGCACCTTTAAATGTCCCAAAATGTCCCAAAGCACCTCTCAGGAGCATTAACAGAAAAAAATTGACATTGAGCTATATGAAAAGATATTAGGACAAAGCATTTGTTGGAAATCTGAAACAAGAACTCAACATGTTGGAAATTCTCAGCAGGTGAAGCCACACCTGTGGAGAGAGATATACGCTCCATATCTGCTGCCTGACCAGATGATTTTTCTCAGCATTTTCTATTTTTATTCAAGGAAATATTAGGAAAGGTTGGGTTAGGCTGGGATTTTCATTCTTGAGGCAAGGATCACAGTTGGGGCCATTTCCTGATCTCACAATCCCACCTCCTGTGCAACTGTGTCAACAAAGGCTCTCAAACTGAAAACATTGACATCTTAGAAATGAACTGAACAAATGGCTATTATGAATGCTTGTCTGAGCTCCTATTCTCACTAATGTATTCAGCCCTGTGTGGGTTGTTTACACAGCTGTGAAGCGGTCTTTGAGAGTTGTTTGATTGACAGGTCAGCCATTTGTTCAGCAGGCGGGATGAAGTTTCCTAAGCAAATAAACATCAAATAAAAATTTTATTTTTGAATTAAAATTTTGAATTAAATTCATGTGACAGAGTCACATGAGGGGACATGTTTTATGACAATTTTATTTCCTTTATTTTTAAACAGCGCTTCATCTCCCTGAAGCAGCTCCATGCCTCAGGGAGATTGAAGTGCTCTTTTGCACGCATGCGCAAAGATCGCACTAGGCCCTCTCGCCCTCCTCTCCCCACTCGCACAGGTAGCGTTGAGCGCTGCCGCTTGTGTTCCACGCTGGGCAGGCTTTATTTGGTCTACCAGCGTGAAATCATGGTGTAGAGCCAATTGCTGGCGGCTGTCCACTTCCCGGCTGCCCCTGCCTGCCCCTGCCAAGGGAAAAATCCTGCCCTTGTTGTTAAAAAGAATCATTGTTGGTCATGGAATTCAGGAAGAAGCCTTTGTGAAAGTTAAGAAGCTATTGCATTCATCGTGTTTATTGGTTCACCACAACCCATCGAAAGAATTGGTATTAACATGTGATGTTTCTCCTTATGGTGTGGGAGCTGTGTTATCACATAGAATGGAAAATGGATCAGAAAGGCCCAATGGCTAAGTCCCAATAACCCTCTCCACAGCCGGGAAGGGTTATTCTCAACTAGAAAAGGAAGGTTTGTCGATGGTTTTTAGAGTGAAGAAATTCCACCAGTACCTACATGGACAACATTTCACCACTGTGTCGGACCATAAACCATTAATGGGTTTATTCAGTGAGTATAAAGCCATTCCTCCAATAGCATCAGCAAGAATTCAACGTTGGGCTTAGATATTATCTATGTATCAGTATACCTTTATGTACCATCCTTGCTTACATATTGGAAATGCGGACACACTCAGTCATCTCCCATTACCAGATAGCGTTGTACATGCTCCAGTGCCAGAAGAAGTTCTTCTTGTACCTAATTTCTTGGATTCTTCACCTGTGTGCGTGGAGCAAATTAGAAATTGGACGGGCAGGGATCCAATTTTGTCAAAAGTCAGAGACCTTGTATTGCACGGATGGCCAAATTCACCTGTATCTGAAAAGATGAGACCATTCCATGCCCGAAAAACAGAGTTAAGTTGCCAAGATGGAATTTTGTTGTGGGGATCAAAAGTTGTCATCCCTTCGCGAAAAAGAGAACCATCTTGACAGAGCTCAGCAGTGCACATCCAGGCATATCGAAGATGAAAGTACTTGTCTGGTGGCCAGGCATTGGCAGTGACATTGAAAGCACGGTCAAGCACTGTCTCCATTGTCAGCAACAACGGAAGTTGCCTGTTCCAGCTTCACTGCGTCCGTGGGAGTGGCCTGGTCAACCCTGGGTTGGACTACATATTGATTACGTCGGGCTATTCTGAGGTACCATTTTTTTTTGATCATAGATGCGCTTTCTAAATGGATGGATGTGTACGAAGTTACATCACTGACATTGAGCATAACTATTGAAAAGCTGCATCAATGTTTTAGCAGACATGGCCTGCCAGAAATCATCGTTTCGGATAACAGGATCATTTTTACCAGTACAGAGTTTCAGAGATTCATGAGTTTAAATGGAATCAGACATATTAAAACAGCACCACATCATCCTTTGTCAAATGGTTTAGCAGTAAGAGCTGTGCAAACTTTCAAATCTGGAATGAAGAGGTTATCAGAAGGTACTCTAGAAAATCGACTTGCCCATTTTCTTTTCGGTTATCGTACAACACCTCATTTGATTGAGGGTTCAACGCCGTCTGAATTATTTATGAAACGCCGCCAACATAAAAGGTTAAGCCTGGTGTTTCCAAACTTAAAGAGGAAGGTAGAGAGGAATCAGAGTAACCAAAAACTGAATCACGATATTCATAGCAAAGCTCGCAGATTCACTGTAGGAGACACAGTTTTTGTGCGGAATTTTGGAAGTGGACCTTGTTGGGTTTTTGGGACCGTTGTCTCAGAACTGGTCCCTTATCCTTCCAGGTGGAAGTGGAAGACAGTATTGTTCGAAAACACGTGGACCATCTTTGGGAGAGAGAGACATTCCGACAACCTTTATTCCGCCTATGATTAATGTCGAACCATCAATACAGTTGAACAAACACTGAAATCTTGTACAAAGTAATATATCCAAATGTTGCCATTTAATATGTAACTCCAAAATAAAAATCAGAAAAAAAACTACAGCATAAAATTAACTGAGGTCTATCTTGCTCTACTTGTCCAGACGATTAATAAAACAGAACACTCCAAAAATGCATCAGACTAATAACTACATCTTTTGCTTATGCAGTATCTGCCTGGATCATTATTTTCCTGTTGGCAAAGTTGTTTCCATTAGAAAACATTGGGTTTGAGCCAAAAGAGAATTAATTTGCGACGTGGAATCTTGCTGTTTTCAATGTATTCAACATTCTTTCCACTTAAAGAGTTGTTCCTCCAATGCATTTTGTGGTTTCTCATTTTTATAACTTCCTGATATAAGTGTTAAGGACAAAGAAATACTGTGCTATTAGATGCTGATGCTGATTGCCTTTGGCACACAGGAGCTGGCATATTGTTGCAAGCTGAATTTACAGGATACTGCACGAAGGAAGGTTGCAAGAAAATGAAAGATTTTATTGTGATGGTGGAAGCATAAAACATCGCCTTTTGTCAAGTAAGAGCATTGACTATTCAAATTAAAAACATGCTAAAAGTTTAAATGTTACGATTATACTTTTTTCTCAAGACCAGTTTTCTTTATGTTGTAGAGGTCACACAAAGTTCGCCGCCAAACATTACAAAATATGTGGATTGCAAAGTTATTTCTGATTACACTTTATAAGGTTTTCTTCCATTTTTTTCCAGTCTGACTTCCTGTAAGTGTAGCCATAACACTTGAAACTGTGTTTTTAAATTATTGAAGCATTTATAAATCTGAATGTGAACTTTAAGTAGGAGTTCCAGGCGATGCTTTTCTAAATGGGTTTCATGGTGCCAAGAGAGAGAGCAAAGAAAGACGGAGATCAGCAATAGAGAGGCAGCAATATCGGACAGAAAGCAACTCTTATGTTTGAATAATTCAAGAAAAGGTAATTGGGGATCTGGATTCACTTTTTATTAATTCAAGATGCTTCAGGAAAAATGCTGCTAGCCGGGAAGTTTCAAGTTTTCCAATTTCTCATAAATACTCTATTATCCAGGTGGTCTGGTAACTCCATACAGTACTCAACTCCATAACCTATTTTAGCACAAAAAATTAAATACGTAAGTTAGAAGCAAAATTTCAGCATAAAGGGCATGATACAATAGTTATGATGGAGATCTAGCTATGATCTGAGCATCATTAGAAGCTAAATATTCCAAGCAATAGGTTCAGTAGAAAGGACAGGGAAACTAGGAAAGTAGGACAGTAGCAATATTGATAAAATACTCAATTCCCATAGTAGAAAGAAAGTATTTCGGTGAAGGTAATCAGGCAGGAGAAACGTAAGTAGAGTTAATGAATAAAGGATGCAAGACTCTGGTAGGAGTCATCTACAAACCTCTTGATAGTATTAATGGGAAGAATTTTCTCCCCGCTGGGGGGGGGGGTTGAGCGGGAATGGGTGCGGGCGGACATGCAGCCGATCGCCCCATGCAATCAGCTGCACGCCTCCATTTTACGTGGGGGGGGGGTCAATTAAGGTCCGCCCAGCGTGACGCACACCTGGAAGTGCTGAGCACTCCCTGTGTGGGCGGGGGGGAATAGGCTGAGTTGGGGCCTCAGCTCTTTCGCGCATGCATTCGAAGGAGCGCAGAAATCTCCCTGAGGCACAGAGCTGCCTCAGGGAGATCAGTTTGAGTTTCAAAAATGTTAATAATGAAGAAGAAAAAAAATTAGGACATGTCCCCTCATGTGAAAGTGTAACATGAGCTGGGATATGTCTATGAATTTTAAGGAAAATCTTTATTCCACTTATAAATCATTCATGAAACTTCATCCCGCCCGTGGATGAGGTTTCATGAAAAATGCGAAGGCCGCCTGGGCTCTTCATCTGCCCATCGACCTTAAGGTTGGACGGGCAGCTATGTTAAGCAGTTTAATTAGTTTTTAAATGGCCTTAACAGGCCTTTGAGAGTTCGGCGGGCACGCATGCAACTCTGGTGCGTGCCCGCCGAGCTGAAAATCGGAATGACGCGCGGTGACGTCGGGACACACGCCCATCCCCACATGCCGACACAAAGATTCTGGCCAATGTATAAATGCAGAGATTAGGGAAGCAAAATAAAGTGGTTGTAATGGGAGATTTTAATTTTCACACAGACTGGGAGCCACTAAAGTTTAAATAATACATACAATTTAGTTCATGATTTTTAAAAATGGTTTATGTGATGTGGGCAACCTTGGCAAGGTTAGCATTTATCACCCATCTGTAATTGCCATTCAGAAGATGGTGCATTCGAGATAGTTTTCTCAAACCATATGTTTTAGAATCAAAAAGAAAACAGGTCATGCTGGGTTTAGTGATAAATAACGAGCCAGAATGACTTAACTCTCAATCTGTTGATAAGGGAACATTTTACAAATAGTGACCCTAATCCAGCTTAATTTGATATTAATCTTCAGTGGGTGAAGGGAGACTCAGAAACTAAGACATTAAATTTAGAAAAGCAAATAAACTTCAAAGTGAAGAGAAATAAATTGATCACAGTGAACGGGGATGAATAGTTAATGGATGAACATAGAGATTAACAGTGGAAAGCATTTAAAGAAGTGCTTGGTATGATATAAAATCTGTACATACCCTGAAAAGGCAAAAGCTTCAAATGTAGTTAAGCCAACATGGACAGCAAATGAGGTAAGAGACATTACCTAGTTAGTGGAATAGTCTCACACAGATGCAAAGAAAAGTGGAAATCAAGTTGACTGAAAAAGCAATAAAAAGCAGCAAAGCAATGAAAAGAAAGTAATAAGTAAAAGGCAATATTTAAAAAAACTTACAAGAGATAGGAAAGCTAACAACAAAGGACTTTATAAATGTATTATGATAAAAAGAGTATTGCTGAGAAAAAGACATGTTGTTGAAACTTTTCATCTTGCACTCATCAGGACAATTTGCGAGAATGCCAAATATAAAGGGAAGAACAAAGCTTGGCAGCTAACTGCCAGTCATCAGTCAACTGGTGCATTCTCTGTGGCAATGCCTCTACCAATCAGAGGCAGCTTGCCAACCAATCAACACTCTCTTCTCATGCGGTATAAATTGTTGTTCCCTTTACATTTGGTATGTTTGTGAATTGTCCTGATGAGTGCAAGACGAAAAGCTTCAACAGCATGTCTCTTTTTTCAACAATACTCAAGTTCTGTATCACCAAACCACTATCTGGATAAAAAGAGTGTTAAGGGGGGGTTAAGGCCCTATTAAAGATGGATGCAGATGCGACTATAATGCACAATAAGGAATAGAAACAGAAAGTGCAGGAAAAAATCAGCAGGTCTGGCAGTATCTGTGGAGAGAGAAACAGAGGTAACGTTTCAAGTTTCAGAACTGAAGAGAAGTAGAATTGTGATGGGTTTTATGCTGTTGAGAAAGGGAGGACCGTCAGGTGGAGCAAAAGGGAAAGTCAGGGATGGGTTAGAGGAAGGGGAGATTATATTGCAAAGCTATGGAAGAAAAGGCTAAGATGGTGGTAATGGTAGTAGTAAAAGAACAAAGCATTGGTCCAGAGTAGACCATGAGCTCTGTCCTCCATTTTGTAACTTTTCCCCGAGTGCCAGTCTGTATCTTGTTCCCATGTTTGGCTTTCAGACAGTGCTGACCGTTATTCTGCTATTAACATTTACTCTGGATTTAATCCAGGATATCTAGAAAAATGACATTTTATTTCCACTTAGTAAATTCTGATGGTCTGGAATACACTTGCTGAAATGATGGCAGGATAAAATTCAATAGTCACACCCGCGAGAGAATTGGTTACATACTTCAAGGGAATGAAGTTACAAAGCTATGGGGAAAGAACAGCAAACTGGAATCAACAGGATAGCTCTTCCAAAGAGACTGCACAGGGATGATGGGCCAAATAGCCTCCTTCTTAGCTGTATGATTCTATGTTGATATAGGGAAAGAATTTTAGCTTGGCGGGCGGGTATGTGCCCACCTGACCTAGCAGAAAATGGCGGGCAATAACATCGGGTGAGCCATTAAAAAGTTAAAATTAATTTTTTGCTGCCCGTGCAACCTTGCAGTTGGTGGGCAGTCGAAATGGCCAAGTGGCCTTTGCACTTCTTTGGAAACCTCATCCACGGGCGGGATGAGGTTTCCAAAAGCAAATAAAAATAAAATTAAAATTTTAAAATTGAATTAATAACATGTCCCTGCTCATGGGACAGAGTCATACGAGGGGACATGTTTTATAACATCTATAAAATCTTTATTATTGCTTTTGAAATCTGTTCATCTCCCTAAGGTAGCTCTGTGCCCCAGTGACGTTTACAAGTGTGCACTCATATGCATGTGTGGAGGTCACGCTCCCTCCGCCCGCACAGGCAGCGCTGAGCGCTGAGCGCTGCCGCTCATGTTTCACACTGGCCGGACCTTAATTGGCCCGTCAGCGTGAAACCGCCTTCTGGACCTGATCGCGGGCGGGGGTCAGCTTCCCGCCCGCCCCCGCTGAGCCTGCCCGACGGGTAAAATTCTGCCCATCATTTTTTAAATGGTAATGAAGAAAATAATGGGGTTTAAGATAGGCTGAATTGCCAAGACCTAAAGATAACTGAGGAACTTTCAAATGCATTAGCCATATTCTTTCAAAGTTCTCTAGATTCAGCAATTTTGCCATTAGGTTGAAACATTGCAAATATCACTCCATTACTTAAGAAGGAAAGCATAGGGAAACCAGTTATTTACAAACATGTTCGACTAACATCAAGTATAGGATGTTACCGGATCACCAGAGACAGAGTGGCTGAGCAGTTGGACAATATAAGCTGATCAAAGGGAGTCAGCATATGTTTGTGAAAGGTAGGTCATGTGTAACTAATCTAGTTGAATGTTTTGACTCAGTAGCCAACATGGTGAATAGAAACATGCCATTGCTTGTGCCCATATGGACCTTCAGAAACATGTGGTAAGAAATGATTTACAAAAATGAGAGCACATGGGATTTGAGGTATCCCCGTGACATGGGCTGTTAATTGTTTGGGATGAGACAGAGAAAATAGAAATAAATTCACCAGCTGATGGAGGGGTGCGAGAAATGGGGCTGGATTCAACAGACCCCACTGGCAGGTTTGAAGAAAAGGGGCTAATTGAATCCAGCGGGCAGCCTCCCCACCCCTGTCTCTGCATGCCCCTGTCCCCAATGCAATGTTACCAGTTGTGAGGGTTGCAGTAGGTGACCCACCCACCAGTGAACCAATTGAGGCCCTTAGGTAAGCAATTAATACCTACTTAAAGGTCCCAGCCCACCACCATCAGGAATAAACCAAGAGAGACCCAGGCCGAGTGGCCGCCCAGCAGAATTCCCTGCACAGGCTGGTGGTGGGCAGTGGGTACCTCCTTGACTCACCTCCTGGGCCCATCGGTGTAACCACCCTCGCCACGGCCTCTCAGACCCCAGCCCCGACTCTCACTTGCCAATACACCTGGCTAACCCCCAAACAAATACAATGTTCTGATCCATCACAGCTCACCTCCTCATCATCCAAGTGCAATACCAAGAGTGGCCACCGCTGCCGCTGGTGCTACCTGTACTGAAGAGAGCTGCTGACCAGTCAGGGGCTGGGAACTCGGAGGGGCAGAAAACCTACCTCTAGCTATTAATGGCCAATTGGCCCTGAAATGAGTAGGTCAGCCATTCTTCCCTAGGAAGGCTCCCCCCCACTGACATTTTAGCCGGGGAGGGGCAACGACCACAGCACTCCAGCCCATGGTGCTCCCAGGGATTTGTATTGGCACCCCAACTCCATATAGGTCACCGTTTAGATGAAGACAAGGATAATTTTATATCTAAATGTGGATGAGAGCAGAAAGTTACAAAGGGATACAGACAGATTAAGTGAGTGGGAAAAACAATGGCAAATGGGAGTTCAATGTGGGAAAATGTAAAGTCATCAAGTTTAGATCCAAGAGAAACAAATATTTTGGGATGAACTTAGGAACAAAGCAATTGTGGTGTCCAAATCACTTATACAAATCACTAAAAGCTAGTGGACAGATATAACAAATAAAACAAGGCTAATGGGAAGTTGGCCGTTAAGTTGGAATTTCAAAAGTGAGCAAGTGAGGCTTCAGTTATATACAGGCCTGGTCAGATCCCATATGGAATAATGTATTCAGTTCTGGGCACCAAACATCAGCAAAGATATGTTAGCAATGGAAGGAGCATTGTGCAGACTCACCACAATTCACAGGCTTAAAGGGTCAAGTTATGTGGACAGGTTGCATAAAGTTGACTTGTACTTTTTGCACTGTAACTCCTGCTGCCTATCAGAAAGGTGTCAGAAATGGTTATACGTGTGCACTCAGCCTGCACTGTGGCTGCCAGCCCATGTAACACTGTTCCTGGTGCCTTTCCGATTAGTGGCAGGAGCATTGGTGAAGTTTTAAAGCCTCGTTTTATAAATGTTATAATGCCTCAGAGTGAAGAGTTGGCTAGCAAATCCATGACAGAGTAGGAGAGGAAAATGCCAATGAGAATTCGCGGCAATGCCAGCAACAATAACATTGAATGTGTCAGCTATAACATTTCATAATGGAACAAACCACATGTGCCAAAGAACTGTGCCCACACGACCTTGTCCAAAAGCTGTTTTTGCTCAGGCCAGCAGGGGGCAAAAGTTTGAAAAAGTTTCAGACTGAGTTGAGGAGCTGTCACCCACGTTGGAACCACTTTGTGGAACAAGTTCCTGTACAGTTTGGCTAGCTCAGCTGGTAGTTAATGGGAGCCTTAATGTCATGGTCTCCAGCCCCATGTTGAGTGATGATTTTTTAATTTAATAGTTTAATTAAGAAGGTAATAAATTGTGCTCACTTAATTGAACAAGAAACTTTGCACAAGGTAGTTTGGGCATAGTTATTTGGCAGATATGGATTATTCCATTATTAAATGTTATGGTTAATACATTCACTGGATCTGGATTTAGCACCAAGGGAACCAGTTATTGTTGCTGGCACTGCCATTACTTTCTCATTGGCATTTTCCCCTCTTGCTCTGTCATGGTTTTGTTATCCTGATCTTTATTGTAAGGCATACTTTTAGGGTGAAGCATGCAGTAGATGTAAGGCTGTAATTCCTGCATCACTATAAGGCATCTACGCATGTGCAGGAGGTGCTCTGCCTAGTGTTGTGGCACAAATAAACACAACCATTTCTTTAAATTGAGAAGATTGTGGAGTTATCTAATCAAAATCATCAAAACGATAAAGGGACATGATGGGGTAGGTACAGAAACTATTTATTCCAGTGGGAATTCAGAAAAGAGAGCATAATCTTCAATTTTGATCTAGTCCTCTTAAGAGTGAAATCAGGAAGCACTTTTTCACATAAAGTGAATTGGAAATCTGGAACAAATCGCTGAGAGGATTGGGTCAATTGAAATTTTCAAGATTGAGATTGCTGGATCATTGTTAGGCAAAGATGTCAACGAAAAGATATAAACAAAAGTAAGAAAATGGAATTGAACTATAGGTCAGTCGTGATTTAGCTGAATTGTCTAGACCTGCTCCAAAGGTCCTCTGCTCTTATGTCATTAACCTGAATATCAGCCCAAATGAAGCTCAAATTCGCCTCATTTATAGGGTAGGTATCAGAACCTCCTGATTAGATGGGGGATTATATAATACATTCTTCAAAAGTAGAAGAGAAAGCTGACAGCATTAGACAGTGACCATGTGAAACCCTGGCTTTGAGTTCTGAATATGAACATGAACTAGGAGCAGGAGTAGGTAATTCAGCCCCTCGAGCCTGCCCCACCATTCAATACAATCATGGCTGATTTCATTTTGGCCTCAACTCCAATTTCCCGCCCTCTCCCCATAACCTTTCAATCTGTTAATAATTAAAAATCTGTCTATCTCCTCCTTAAATTTATGCAGTGTCCCGGCATCCACTGCACTCTGAGGTAGTGAATTCCACAGATTCACGACCCTTTAAGAAAAATAATTCTTCCTCGTCTCAGATTTAAATCTACCACCCCTTAGCCTAAAACTATGGGCTCTCATTCTAGAATGCCCACAAGGGGAAACATCCGCTCCATGTCTACTTTGTCTATCCCCTTCAGCATCTTATATCTCAAATAGATCTCCTCTCATCCTTCTAAACTAGCGAGTATAGGCCTAAACTGCTCAATCTCTCCTCATAAGACAAGCCCCGCATCTCTGGAATCAATCTAGTGAACCTCCTCTGAACCACCTCCAAAGCAACTACATCCTTCCTCAAGTAAAGGGACCAAAACTGTGCACAGTACTCCAGGTGCGGTCTCACCAATGCCTCGTACAGTTGCAATAACACTTCCCTATTTTTATACTCAATTCCTTTAGCAATAAATGCCAAAATTCCATTTGCCTTCCTAATTACCTGCTGTACCTGCATACTAGCTTTCAGTGATTCATGCACGAGGACACCCAGATCCCTCTGCACTGAAGCATTCTGAAGTTTCTCTCCATTTAAATATTAAGTTGCCTGTTTATTCTTCCGATCAAAATGGATAACCTCACACTTATCCACGTTAAACTCCATCTGCCAAACTTTGGCCCATTCACCTAACCTGTCCATATCCATTTGTAAATTTCTTATTTCGTCATTGCAACTTACTTTCTCACCTATTCTGGTGTCATCTGAACCACGAGGTAAAACAAACTAGGCTAAGAATTTGGATTTTCACAGTGTAATTAATTAAGTGTAAATGATAGAGGTATACCTCTCTAGGAATTAGCTTTTATTCTGTATTAATTTAGTAAATTAATCTAATGAAATTCAACCAAATCTATAACAAAATGGTCAAAAACGTTGTTGTTTAATGAGAAATCAGCACTTTCAATTTCTACAAATGATATGTTGAGGAATCTGACCATTATTTGTGTGGCCATGTCAAGAGCACTTTAACTTGGCATTACTTCAAGAGTCAATCTTCTCATCTAAAGTCTGAAACTTGTAACAGATTAGCAAAAGAAGTGGGTGGGCTAACATCTGCTCAGATGCAGCATTTCCCCGATGTCCAGAAAAAAAGGCTCCGGATTCATTTACTTTGTAAGCTGATTTTCTCCCTCTATCCTTTCAGACATATACAAACATATGAATTAGGAGCAGGAGTAGGCCACTCAGCCCCTCAAGCCTGCTCCTCCATTCAATAAGATCATGGCTGACCTGAATGTAACCTCAACCCCACATTCCTTCCACCCCCAATAATCTTTCACCCCCTTGTTAATCAAGAATCTATCTAACTCTGCCTTAAAAATATTCAAAGACCCTGCTTCCACTGCCTTTTGAGGAAGAGAGTTCCAAAGACTCATGACACTCTGAGAGAAAAAAATTCTCCTCATCTCTGTCTTAAATGGGCGACCACTCAAGAGGAAACATCCTCTCCACATCCACCCTGTCAAGACCCCACAGAATCTTAAAGGTTTCAATTAAGCAGCTTCTTACTGTTCTAAATTCCAGTGGATACAAGCCTAACCTGTCCAGCTTTCCTCATAAGGCAACCCATCCATTCCTGGTATTAGCCTAGTAAACCTTCTCTGTACTGCTTCCTACACATTTACATCTTTCTTTAAATAGAGAGGCCAGTACTGTACACAATACTCCAGATGTGGTCTCACCAGTGCCCTGCATAACTGAAGCATAACCTCCCTACTTTTGTATTCAATTTCCCTCACAATAAATGATAACATTCCATTAGCTTTCCTCATTACCCTGCTGTACCTGCATGCTAACTTTTTGTGATTCATGCACTTGGACACCCAGGCGCCTCTGAATCTCGGAGTTCTGTAATCTCTCACCATTTAGATAATAAGCTTATTTTTTTATTCTTCCTGCCAAAATGAATGCTTCACATTTGCCCAAGTTATACTCCATGGCCAGATCTTTGCTCACTCACTTAACATATATCACCTTATAGCATCCTTACCTCCTCTTCATAACTTACTTTCCTACCTATCTTTGTATCATCAGCAAATTCAGCAACCATTCCTATAGTCTCTTCATCCAAGTCATTTATATAAATTGTAAAAAGTTGAGGACCCAGCACTGATTCCTGTGACACACCATTTGTCACATCCTGCCAACCAGAAAAAGACCCATTTCTGCCAACTCTCTGCTTCCTGTTAGCCAACCAATCTACTATCCAGGCCAATGTTGCCCCCTACACCATGAACCTTTATTTTCTGCAATAACTTTCATGTGGCACTTTATCAAATGCCTTCTGGAAATCTAAGTACAGCACATCCACCGGTTCTCCTTTATCCACAGCACATGTGACTCCTTCAAAGAACCCCAATAAATTGGTTAAACATGATTTCACTTTTACAAAACCATGTTGACTCTGCCTGATTGCCTTGAATTTTTCTAAGTGCCCTGCTATAACATCTTTAGCAATAGCTTCTAACCCTATGACAGATGTTAGGCTAACTGGCCTATAGTTTTCTGCTTTCTGTCTCTCTCCCTTTTTGAATAAAGGAGTTATGTTTGCTATGTTCAATCTAATGGAATTTTCCTCGAATCTAGGGAATTTTGGAAAATTAAAACAAGTGCATCAACTATCTCACTCATCACTTCTTTTAAGACCTTATGTCAAGTCTATCTGGACCTGGGGATTTGTCAGCCCACAGGCCCGGCAATTTGCTCAATACCACTTCCCTGGTGATTGTAATTTTCCCGACCTCCGCCCTCATTTCCCATTTCCTGATTTACAGCTATTTCCGGGATGTTACTTCTGTCCTCTATAGTGAAGACTGAAGCAAAATAACTGTTTAATTCAACCGCCATTTCCCTACTTTCCATTTTCAATTCCCCAGACACACTTTCTATAGGACCAATGCTCACTCTGTTAACTCTTTTCTTATTTAAATATCTATAGAAGCTCTTACTATCCATCTTTATGTTACTAGCTAGCTTTCTCTCATATGCTAATCTTTCCATCCTTATTAATCCGCTTGTGGTTCTTTGCTGTTCTTTATATTCTTTCCAATCTTCTGACCTGCCAACCGTCTGTGTAATTATATGCTTTTTCTTTAAGTTTGATACTGTCTTTAACTTTTTTAGTTAACCACGGATGGTGGGCCCTCCCCTTGGGATTTTTATTTCTCATTGGATTGTATATACTCTGTGTATTCTGAGATATCCCTTTAAATGTCTCCCACTGAACTTCTATTGGCATATCCCTTAACCTCATTTACCTGTTCACTTTAGCTAGCTCTGCTTTCATGCCCTCATAATTGCCCTTATTTAAGTTTAAAATACTAGTCTTGGTTGCCCACGTTCCTCCCCCATAATGAATGCAAAATTCATTCATATTATGATCGCTGCTACCTAGGGGTGCCTTCACCAGGAGGTTATCAATTAATCCTATCTCATTGGTCAATACCAGGTCTAGTATAGCCTGCTCTCTGGTTAGCTCCAGAATGTGTTGTTTTAAGTAGCAGCTTACCACCACCTTCTCAAGGGCAACTAGGGATGGGCAATAAATGCTGGCCCAGCCAGCGAAGCCCACATCCCATGAATGAATGAAAAAAAGAAACTATCCCCAAAACATTCTATGAGCTCTTCATCTATGCTACCTTTGTCCATCTGATTTTTCCAGTCTATATGTAGATTAAAATCCCCCATGGTTATTGCTGTACCTTTTGGGCACGCTCCCATTATCTCTTCTTTTATACTCTATCCTACTGTGTAGTTATAATTAGGGGGCCTGTACACCACTCCCACAAATGACTCCTTGCCTTCATCATTCCTTATCTCAGCTCAAACTGCTTCTACATCCTGGTTTACTGAACTTAGGTCTTCCCTCTCTAATGTGCTAATTAACAAAGCCACCTTTTCCTAACTTCCTGTCCTTCCTAAATGTCACATATCCCTCAATATTTAGGTCCCGATCTATATCACCCTGTAGCCATGTCCCCGTACAGGCTATCAGATTGTACTTACTTATTTCTATTTTGTTTGTTATTCATCTGTTTTGTTTTGAATGCTACATGTGTACAGAGCCTTCAGTTTTGTCCTTTTATTATTTTTGCAGCGTCTAGTCTTAATTGTTGATTTACTGTTAAATTTGTGCTCTCTGTCCCTTCCTGTCACAGTCCGTTTATCATTTCCCATATTAATACCTGTCTCTCCTCTTTGGTTTAACTATGTCTTCCCAAAAATTTGTTTTAATCACTTATGAGATGTGGGCATCGCTGGCTAGGCCAGCATTTATTGCCCATCCCTGATTGCCCTTGTTCAGAGGGCATTTTTAAGAGTCAACCACATTGCTGTGGGTTTGGGGTCACATGTTGGCCAGACCAGGTAAGGATGGCAGATTTCCTTCCCTAAAGGACATTAGTGAACCAGGTGGGTTTTTACAACAATCAGCAATGGTTTCATGGTCATTATCAGACTTTTAACTCCAGATTTTTGTTAGATTCAAATTTCATCATCTGCTGTGGTGGGATTCGAACCTGGGTCCTCAGAGGATTACCCTCTGGAATACTAGCCCAGTGACAATACTACTATGCCACCACCTGCCCCCAATTTGATCCCTTGCCACCACTATTCAGTTTAAAACCCCCTCTACTTCCCTAGTTAGGCCGCTCGCGAAGACACCAGCCCCAGCACGGTTCAGGTGTAGACCGTCCCAATGGTACAGATCCTACTTTCCCCAGTATTGGTGTCAGTGCCCCACAAACCAGAACCCACTTCTCCCACACCAGCCTTTGAGCCAAGCATTCATTTCTCTAATCTTATTTGTCTTATGCCAATTTGCACGTGGCTCAGGTAATAATCCATAAGTTATTACTTTTGACATTCTGCTTCTTAATTTGGTGCGTAGCTGGTCATACTGACTATGCAGAGCCTCCTTCCTCATCCTGCCTATGTAATTGGCATCTACATGGACCATGACCACTGGATCTACCCCTCCCATTGCAAGTTCCTCTCCAACCTTGAGCAGATGTCCCAAACATTGGCATCTGGCAGGCAACACAGCCTTCTGGACTCTCGTCCTTTGCTGCTGAGAACAGTGTCAATCCCCTCACTATACTGTCCCTTACTACCACTACATTCCTTATTGCTCCCCCCACTTAAATGGCTTCCTGTACCACGGTGCCACGGTCAGTTTGCTCGTCCATCCTGCAGCCCCCACTCTCATCCAAACAAGCTGAGAGAACCTGAAACCTGTTGGACAATTTCAGAGGCTGACACTCCTGCACTCTGAGTCCCCTTACCTGCCTCACTTGCACTCTCCTGGCCCTGGTCACTGACCAAATCAGAAGACCCCATCCTAAGGGGTGTGACTTCCTCCTGGTATAAAACATCCAGGTAACTTTCCCCCTCCAACAATGACAGACAGGAAAAGACGCTCTGGATCATTCAGCCTGTCTTACACAATTGTAATATCTTGTGTATCACAAGATAAAAACTCTTCACATCATCCGAAACCAGAAACTCCTGGGAGAAGTTAAATAAACACCAATGCCGAACACCAATTTGGGGAGAAATTTGAGGGAATTCCACTTTGAAAATATAGGCAATCAAACCAGTCCAGGAGATCATTCTGGCCCGGATCATTTCTGGCAGTTTTTAATCTTTCTTGCACGATTTCAATAAACCCATGGCCGATAACCAAGGCCACTTGTGGTGACCGAATGCATCAAATTCCATTTTAACTGCGTGGTGCTCCAAAATTTTTATTCACACTTTTCAAATCACATTTCACAAATGTATCAATTTCTAATCAGATTAACCTTTTTCTGGTGATGGAATAAAGTTTATTTTTATTACATGGCATGTTCCAGGACTTTTGGCAGTGGTTTGGTCATTATATTCTGCCATTCCCTCTATCTTTCTGTGAAAACTGGAAGTCACTGGCCTTGGTAATAACCCATTCTTTGGCTCCTGTACTTGCTGGAGTCTTGGCTCAGAATAATCTTATTTTTTTTAAATATGTATACATTGGATGTTTGTGTTGGGTCATGTGCACATAACTGAGGCCCCAATTGTTACCTCTTTGAACTATAAAGCACCCAATCAAATTATAAGTTGAGCTATTAAATTTCAAATGGTAGCAACAGACTTTATTTGGTTGCTGGGAAATGCATAACTACCAGAGATGGATTGGCTTACCTGCTGAATTATGGTCCTTTCATCCAGGGAGGTTAAAGACCTCCACACAATATCCTTCCAAAAGCTCAGCTCAAAATGGGGTTTATAATATGGCAACTCATGAGAATAAATATGTTCAACTATTTCAAGTGCAACATTTTGAAAGAGTGCGCTGTACCATCCACTACTTAAAGCAGGTTTGTGAATACAACCAAGTGTAATATCTTTGCAGAGCAGTGATTTTGTCATATCAGCACAAATGCCTTGCCAAGAATGCAAGCTCTTAGTTCCAGGCAATCTGTGAAGGCTGTTGTTGATATCTGCAATAGTTTGATATGTCCAAGGCCACTCTCAGTATTTAACAGACACCCTTAACAGCTGATGAAATAGCAGCCCAGGGGCAGGATTTTTGTCGGTCAATGGGGACATGAATGGAGGCAGGATCAGAAGTGAGCAGGTGTACTGGCCAGTGTACAGGTATGCAGGCACCATTCCACCCCCAAGCCACTTTGGGGAAGGGCAGCTCGGGGACAGCAGGTAGTTGGTTAAACTCTTTAACAAGCTAATGAAAGGCATTGATCAGAGGTGAACTGGAATCTCGCCACTGCAAGTCGGCAGCTGGATTATTGCCTTTGGGGTGGGGGGTGGGGGGGGGGGGGGGGGGGGGGCAACACACCAGGAAGACTCTGAGGCCCCTCCCACTTACCTGGCCACAGCTGTAGCCACAAGCTCTCCTGTGATGATTCCCCCCCTCCACAATGGTGCCTCGGCACCTGTGGCCAGTTTTTAGTCCAAATATGTAAAAAGTGTCGTGAGGCCATCTCAAGATGGAGGTGCCCTCCCTCTCCCTTACCTGCAATGGCAGGCTGCAGCTCCTTCTGTGCTGCAGGGCTCCTATTTCAAGATCTCGCCTGCCATCATTAATGAGATGACGGGCCTTCTCTCTGGCCACTAATTGGCCAAGCAAGACAAAAATAGAGGTTGGCTGACTGTTCCCAACACAGCGCTGGGATGGGTCCCACACTTTACCCCGACAGGGTCTCTACACAAAATGCAAAACCTTGGCCCAGATTTTGCTGAAGTAGCTAAAATGTTAAAATGTCTTATCTCAATTTGACACAATTCTTTAAAGCTTTGATCAAATTTTTGCCTGGAATAAGTAGGAACCCATAATCTTCAGCTTCTTTACATTACATCTCACCAAACAATGAGGCAAAAGGTTCTCTTTATGGAAGCAGGGAACATTGCACATGGTGTGCCAGCGCATTAACAAATCAGCTGAGTATGAAGCTCTAGACAACTTATCTTGGCAGTAATCTGTGATAAATAGTTTCACTATTATTAAATTCAGTAACCAAAAATTGACTTCTGATTGAAAGAAAATGAAGGGTTTCATCTTTATTCAGGAAGAGTTCTGCTACAATAAGTTTAACTGAATTAAGATCCTCCTCCTCTAACAGAAATGGTAAGAATATTACAGGTGGCTTATAAACTGCTTAATAGACATTTCTTACTGTGTTCAAATAAAGTGATTATATCTGAACACAAGGGCAGACAGAAAGGCAAGAAATCAAAGAAAGCAGATTATCTCAGAGGATGTTGGACCAAAGAGCATCAAGTTTGTCTTGAGAGAGATTCAACTGAGCAACAATTTGTGGAAGCAAACATAATGTAGACAGAGGCATTTGAATTTTATATATGATCACGTGCTGGGTTCTCTAATTTTGTCTGCTATCCACTAAATAAAAGCAGGCACTGTCTAAAGCTAAGACCACAAAATTAAGAGCTTTCAAAATCCCATCACTAATCAGAAAACCAAATGTCTTTCAAAATACCTCTCACATTGCCAATACATTAAATATTGTTGAAGTGAATCAAAAGGAGCACTTCAGGATATAACCTCTATCCTCCCATCCAGAAATCTATTCTACTATCCCAAATATTTACACTCTGTGTAAATGCTTTCGTTGAACAATGTTGAGAATGGTAGGTACAAAAGTATAACACAAATCATCGGTAAGAAGGGATTAAAAATCACGACAACGCATAGAGATGAGCTTTGTATTTGAGCAGTGGATAAAACATCTCTGCTATTGCTTTGAGCAGGACAAATCTGACTATTGGGTCTTTTGATTCAAATTAGTGTAGTTTTTTTAAACAAATATGGAGTTGAAAATCAATGGCAGGGGAGGGGCAATGGGGTGACACGGGAAAAAAGAGAGAGAGAGAAAGCGAAAGAGAAAAAAAAAGAGAGAAAGGAAAGAAAGAAAGAAAAACTTGCATTCACATAGCACCTTTCACCATCTCAGATTATCCCAAAGCACTTTACAGCCAATGAAGTACTTTTTGAAGTGTAGCCACTGTTGCAGGGATGTGCAGTGAATTTGCACACAGCAAACTCCCAGCAAACAGCAATGTAATACTGACCAGAGTATCTATTGTTTCAGTGATGCTGGTTGAGTATAAATATTGGCCAGGTCAAAGCGGAGAATTCTGCTGCTCTTCTTCCCAATCATACCATGAGACCTCGATTTAGTGCCCCAAGACATTCCCTCAGTACACTACTGAAATATCAGCCTAGGTTTTATGCTCAAGTTTCTAGAGTGGTACTTGAACCCACTTCCTTTTGATTCTGAGGTGTGAGCGTGAACAGTAAACAGAATTAACACCTTTACTGGGTGTCCCTGTTGCTTTACATGTGAATAATTCAGATGCTGCATATTATGAATTTCACGTGATGACAAACTATCAAATCATTAGTTGGACTAACGAATTTCCCTGGCATCCACAGCTATTAAAATTATAATCACATGCAGAGTGATGTCATTTTTTTATTACCCACATCAGCAACTAAATAAAACTTTTATAAAAATGTGGCCGGCTTTTCAATTCTGTGTTTTTAAAAATTCTACAATTAGTGACATCTGAGGAATAGTTATTATCATAATTTGCCTGTACTTGATTGGTTATCAAATATATTAATGACAGAACATTTAACATATTCTGAATCTTTTTAAGGAATTGTATTTTTAAGTAAAAAGCTTTTATATTTTAAAATATATTTCAACTACTGCCCATTGAACATATCATAGGGAATACCATTCGAAAACACTAGCATTCGTCTGTATTAGGCAGGTGGAAATGTGTGTTATAATGTGCTGATGTGTCAATGGGCTGCCTAATGGAATAGAAATTTACTTTTCATGTAAATTATTGACTCTGTGCAAGTTACATTTAGCAATTCAGGTCAAAATCTAGAGGAGCAGATTTTCCTAATCCTATTGGAGCAGTGAACCTAGGATGATCAGGTAGGGAGGAGAGCAAGCCTGGTACAAGCTCCTGATTTTTAATTCTATTCAGTTAACAAATGGAAACATATTGGTGGACTTTCTTTCCATCTTACACCTTGACTTCCCTGTGCCCAGGCACTCTAATAACCCCAAATACCGAAACAGGAAATCTCCTCCTAAAAACCTCACCATTGAGAACTCCAAGGTTGAGAGCCACACGATCTACTTTTGTACAGTTCTAGCAGTACTGCCGCCATCTCGTATAGAGTCCAAAAAGATGGTCCAATGTTCTGAGGTAAGATCTAAACATTTTTTTAAACTGTTTGCCCCTGTCCTTAACTGCCTCACAATTATAACAAACCAAGCCTGCATTGTCTAATTACTATTTCCTGATTAATCTTGCCTTTTCTTTTAACTTTTACATTGTAATCATGTCCTCCTTTATTGGTCTTGGACTTTCTTCTTGATTTCTCAGTTTTAAGATGGTTTCTGAATGACAACCCCCCAACTAGGAAACAGAGCATGGCTCAAAATGGTGAGAGTCCAACAAACTTAAACATGAGTAAAAATAGGAGGGTATAATAATGGTATTGTTTAGCTGAAATCTCTGGAGAACAACATTTTACTTTGGAGTTTTTAATGTGGTCTAGCCCTTTGGAACATTGTGTAAAGGAAGGAACACCCATGGAATCATCAGCAGTTACCGTAGCAATGGCCACTGCTGTTGTGCTGTTCTTGACACATGTTCTTCACAATGCAAAAGTTAAAGACAGAGTACTATAGACGAAGTTTTGGTCAAACTGATCTCTCCAACTATTGAGGCTCAGCACATGACTGATTATTGTGTTTGGCAAACCTCAGACAACAATAGATCGTGTTCTTATCCACTGAGAATAACATGAACATATTCATAATGCTATATATAGCTATTGTAATAAGCATTTTCAAAGAGTTCGAAATGCTTGCCATCATCACGATGACATTTATAAATGTTATATTCCACATGAAACAAAGGGCAAGTTTGAATTAATGCTGCCCCTTATTACACCCTAAGGACACACCAAAGCAATTCACTGACTTTTTGAAGTATAGACACTGTTATTATGTAGGCAGTGCCACAGTTAATTTGAATGCTGCATGGTCCCACAAACAGCAAGTGAGCTGAATAACTAACCAACATGTTTTTGACCATGGGAGTTGAAGGAGCAAAGTCAGCTAAGAGACAGGAAAAACTTCCTTCTTTTCTCTGACTATTGGCATTGGATCTTTTACCTCCCCCCACCCCCATCCCAGAAGAGGTATCAGTCTAATATCTCTTCCTAAAAGCAACAACAGTGACTGGGCAGCAACCCTGCAGTGCTACACTGAAGCATTAGCCTAGATTATATGCTCAAATTCTGGAATGGGCCACCAGATTCACAGGCAAGAGTACCATCACTGAGCCAAGCTGAAAGGCCTGGAGGTACCTGATTTGATCCTCCAGCTACGCAGAGTTAGTTTGTCTGACTCAGAGTGGCAGTCAGAGAACTACAGTTGTCTAGCATGTCCTTGGGCTAGGAATTGGGGGAGCAAATCAACCAGCATCTTCACTCTTAATTCTGACCCAGTGACATCAGCTGGGAAGTATACATGTTGACGTTGGATTAAACATCAAAAATAACTATTTGGAAATTTGGTTGAGATATCAGTGGGCTTCTGGCGGCCATCAAATCATGCCCAATGTGAATCTACCTTGGCTGATATCCATACCTGGAATTTCATCCAGAAAAGGCACTAATTTTATATATCACAGAACTCTCAGGGAAATCACAAGAGATAATGGAGGTTCTGACTACAAAGTCTCAAATATCTTTGGACATGGAAGTTGTGCCGGTGAGCTGAAACATCGACAATGCAACACCTCTGTTCAAAAAGGGAGAACAAGAAAGACCAGAACTGCTTTGATGAACGATCATTGACCTGAAATGTTAGTTCTGTTTCTCTCTCCACTGATGCTGCCTGACTTGTTGAGTATTTCCAGCATTTTTTGTTTTTATTCCTAACGTTGTACCACATGCAATTTAAGCACACAGACTGCACAAGGGTTATAAAACAAAATGTGTTTATTCCACTGGCATCAAAGTGGCGTCAAACCTCAAGGGAAAGCTAACTCCAAGAAACAAACTACTTACAGAGAATATTCACTGCCACTGCTCCAGATCTCTCTATCCTATACGGGGCCTCAGCTCCTCAATGCAGTCACTCAGCAGGCATGTTCAGCTCTTGGCTAGAGTCTTGTTGTCTCACTGTTTTGCTCTCATGAGGTTTCTCAGACTCAGGGGGGGGGCTGCCTGTCAGTTTGACTAGGCTTCCAATTCCCTTCCTGGCTCTTCAGCCACTCTCAGGGGGGCTTCAAGCTGCAGTGGGCTCCTGCAACACTGCCACCCACAAGCCCTGACTTTGTCCTGGTTGTTTTCTCCCTCTGTATGAGAAATTTAATCTGGAGTTCTTTGAGAAGCCAAAGGCGTGTTAGTGATAAAGGAAATACAGTATAAATAGATTTTCAAAGCGAATTTGATAATGTTCCACATCGGAGAGTTGCTCATAAAGTTCAAGCGCAGCATAAAGTAAATGTGTTTTTATTTTTAAATTTAATTTTTTAAATGAGCATTTTCCTTGGAGAAAAGAAGTCTGTGAGGAGACTTGATAGGGGTATTTCATTGGTAGGGCTATTTACCCTGAGGGGTATGGACAGGGTAAATAGTGAGAAACTGTTCCCACTCAAAAGAACATCAAGAACGAGAGAGCACAGATTCAAAATAATTTGCAAAAGGAGTAAATGTGATGTGAGGAAAAATTCTTTCGAGTCTGGAACAAACTTCCTGAGAGGGTGGTGGAGGCAGGTTCGATCGAGGTATTCAAAAGGGAATTGGATTGCTACCTGAAAAGACAGAATGTGCAAGGTTACGAGGATAAGGCAGGGCAGTGGAAATAGGTGGAATGTTCTTTCAGAGAGCCAGTGCAGACTTGATGGGCCAAATGGCCTTCTTCTGTACTGTAAAGATACTGTGATACTGATACTGTGTCAGCATTGAAGGGCATGGAGCAGAGAGCAGTTATTTTGTTTTTTATTCATTCATGGGATGTAGGTGTCGCTGGCTGGGTCAGCATTTATTGCCCATCCCTAACTGCTGTTGAGAAGGTGGTGGTGAGCCGCCTTCTTGAACTGCTACAGTCCATGTGGTGTGGGTACACCCACAGTCCTGTTAGTAAGGGAGTTCCAGGATTTTGATCCAGTAACAGTGAAGGAATGGTGACATGGTTCCATGTCACGATGGTGAGTGACTTGGAGGGGAACTTGCAGGTGGTGGTGTTCCCATACAGCTGCTGTCTTTGTCCTTGAGTAGATGTCATGGGTTTGAAAGATGCTGTCAAAGGAGCCCTGGCGAGTTGCTGCAGTGCATCTTGTAAATGGTACACACTGCTGCCACTGTGCGTCGGTGGTGGAGGGAGTGAATGCTCAAGGTGGTGGATGGGATGCCAATCAAGCAGGCTGCTTTGTCCTAGAAGGTGTCAAGCTTCTTGAGTGTTGTGGGAGCTGCACTCGACCAGGCAAGTGTAGAGTATTCCATCACACCCCTGACCCGTGCTTTATAGGTGGGGATTCAGGAGATGAGTTACACGGCACAGAATTCCCAGTGTCTGACCTGCTCTTGTAGCTGTCAAATGGATGTTTTTGTAACTAGAGGGGTAAAAGTTGTGCTGTCCCTCACACAATGTTGGTAATTTTCAATTTGGATATAGGGCGTATGACAAAATTTGCAGATAACACAAAAATAAAAGGAACAGGGTTAAGTTTGAAGTGACTTCAGGAGAAGCTAGAAGATTGAGCAAAGACACGTCAGTTGACATTTAATGCAGTGAGGTACGCAGTGAATTGATATACAAAAACTCATGGGGAAAGGTTGTAGGAAATGCTGTAGTTACCTCCCCTCATCTGAGAGCTGCAGTATAGACTGAGCAGCATAGAAAGGGGTGAAAATAGGAATAACACACATTAAAAATGAATGAGCGGCATCGAAGGCAAGGTTCAAATTATCAAGAGTCTTTGTTGAATCCTGTGTGAAACTCCACTTGCCTAAAGGAACTGTAATTAATCTATGAGAGTTCAACAGAAATGAAATGCATGACTTCTGATAGTTGAAAATGATAACGAGAAGAATTAATTACGGCAGATAATTGCACTTTCTGGATTTGAGATTTAAAGCTTGCAATGACCTTTCACAGAACTTGAGCAAATCTTGTGAAAATTGTTTCAAGTTTTCTCCCTTATTGCAAACAATTTCTTTGTATTTATACTAGGAAGAAGATTAAAGCACCAGCCTGTAGTCTCCTGTTGTAAATGTCTGCTGCTTCAGAAGTAGATTAGTTTGGCCTCCTTTGCCCTGTTTAACAGGCCAGCCCAGCCAATAGTGAGAGAGCAGAAGGCTACTATGAATCCTTCGCTATGTGTGGCTTCCTCATCCTGGAGAGCCTTGGAACCAAGCCGAGTGGGCAGCCCGCCAACATAAACCTGGGACAGTTTAAATACTGCTCAGACACAACGTAACATTCAATCACTGCTCTGCCACTACAAATCCTATTCTGTTCATCGCAAATGCTTAACGATTTGTGACATTTCACTCAAAGTAGAAATTTAGACGGAAAATAAATGGAGCAAAATAAATCATTATGCTCTTGATTCACAGCAATTGCATTTTCAGTTCGTCAATGCTTGCACATCATTGTCACCAATATGCTTACATGGCTTACATTTCCCCACCCTTATTACCTGCAGAATTCATTCTGTGAGTTGGCAGTTTCAAAACCATAGAGACGGTTTTCAGCCGAACGGCCAAAATTCAGGCCAGACACTTGGCTGATATTTCAATAAATTTTCCCTGTGCATTAATTAAATAGAATATACAGCATATAAACATGGCATTTGATCTAACTGGTCTGTGCTATGTTTATGCTCCACACAAGCTTCCTCCCTTAACAACTTCATCCAACCCAATCTGTATATCCCTTAATTCCTTTCTCTCTCAATTGTTCATCCAGCCTCGCCTTAAATGCATTGGTGTTATTAGTCTCAAAAAGACCTTGAGGTAGCAAGTTCCACATTCTCACTGTGGTTAAAGAGCTTTCTCTGGAATTCCCTACAGGATTGATTGGTGACTACCTTATATTTATTGCCCTTGGTTTTGAACTCCTCCACAAGCGGAAACACCTTCTCTACATTTACACCATCAAACCTTTCATAGTCTTAAACAGGGCAACTCTCAGTGTTCTATTTTCTAGAAAACAATCCCAGTCTGTTAAACCTTTCAATTCTGGTAGCAGCCTTGGAAATTGATTTTGTAACTTTTCTGTATCCTTTTTATGTTATTATAATAATTTGTCAGATTCGGCTGGGCACAAGAAAACAAAAATCCCCTTTTTTTCCCTGTATTCTTTTATGAGATGTGGCATCACTGGCAAGGCCAGCATTTGTTGCCTATCTCTAACTGCCCCTTGAACTGAGTGGCTTGCTTGGCCATTTCAGAGGGCAGTTAAGAATCAATCACATTGCATTTGGGTCATTTAAATCAGACCAGATAAGGTTGGCAGATTTCACCCCCTGAAGGAGCATTGTTTTTTACAACAATAGTTTAATGGTCACCATTACTCAGATCAGCTTTCAATTCCAGATTTATTCATTGAATTTAAATTCCACCAGCTGCGGTGGTGGGATTTGAACCCTTGTTCCCGGAACATTAGCCTGGGTCTCTGGATTACCACGAGGCCAGCATCTCCACCAAAGTACTGGCAAGCATGTTTTTGGAGCATCTGTGAAGATTACAGTGATATTAAGGGTTAGACCATTTCACTGTCTGGACTATGGATCATGTATAGGGAGAGCAGGTAACCAAGGGAAAGAAATAGAGATAATGAGCTGTACAGTTTAAATCATAGTGCTTTCCACCCCCACAGTCCAAGGTGAAATGATACTGGCACCAGGAAAGTGTTTGGAGACACTGCAAGGCTTGTTTGCACTCAGCAAGAATCTTGGCTGAACGCCAACTCACACACACAAATACAGATGCAAATGTTCCACATTTGTCACATTTGTCAAAAGATTTCCAGTAAAAATCTTGATGTACTGTCTTGATCATCCCCTGCAATCTCGATTCACATTTTCCCAGCTGATTTAATCTGGAGGAAGCAGCGAGCTGCCTGACCTTATTATCCTGGTTGGGTTTTCCTCAGTGAGAGAGCTCTCTTTGTTAAGAGGAAAGCAAAAAGGAGCTTGGATCTGATGAATGCTGATGTCAGACACACGTCCCTGATGGTCTCACAATGAACAGGCCAGGCTTTGGAAATTGAAAAGGTCGGTCGAACAAGGGAAATTCAAGCCAAGTTTACAGCAACATCTTGGCTTTGAGTCAGGTATGAACTGCAAAAAACACAAGTCCACCAACTGCAGTGCTGACTTCTTGACATTAGGTGTCAGTAATATGCTTTCACAATAAAATACCATTAAGATCAGCACACTGCTTTTAACCCGGGTCTTTCTGAATAGTCCACTTACATATGAAGATGTCAGACATGCAAAAGCAGCTGCTCTACCTAGCCGGTCTCACATTGTTGTGATGTTTACGCATTGTGATTTAGATACTCCCTGCCCACCAGGAGAGATGGAGGGCTGGATTTCCAACCTTCAGGCAGGTAGTGGGAGTTAGGAAAATGCCCAGATTGGCACACCTGCCTCAAGAGAAAGTGCCCACAAGGATAGGATTTTCATTGCTGTAGGGCAGGTGGCAGGTGGCAGCTGCAGTCGGGCCAGCAGAGCTGGGAAAAGTTTTGGAGGTAGCCACAGGGGCTGCTGAGTGCAGAAGCGGGTTGTTTGAATGGTCCACGTCGGTGCTGTGGGACTTCATCCTAGTTATAATTAAAACAGAAAGGCCTCCAGCCCTCTATTCCCCATACCCTTCATCCCTCACGCACTCACCATGCCCTATCTATGCCACCTCATGCCTTCAATCCACCCCCCAAGGCCCCTCATACACTGCATTCCAAGGCACGTCCCTCCACCCACCCTCCATGACTCCTCATAACCTCCATGCAAAGATATGCCCCCCGCCCACCCTCTATGTCCCCTCATGCCCCCATGCCAAGGTATTTCCCCCCCCACTCACCCCCATGGCCGCTCAAGTCCTCCATGCCAAACAATGGCACTTCCATGCCCATTCACCCATTATACACTCTATAGAATTAACCCTACAGTGACAATTGGATGTGTAAAAAAAGCTCAAAAGCAAAACAGTCAATCATTGATAACCTCCCTTTTAAAAAAAATCTCCTTTCTCCTACATGCCAATAAAAGTGTCATTCATTCAGGCCCTTTAAAGTATCAACAGCTGAAATTGCAAGCATGTGAAATCTTTTTATAATAATATAAAAGCAAAATACTGCAAATGCTGAAAATCTGAAATAAAAACAGAAAATGCTGGAAACACTCAGCAGGTCTGACAGCATCTGTGGAGGGAGAAACGGAGTTAAGATTGCAAGTCTGTATGACCCTTCTTCAGAATCTTTTTATATTGTGTAAATAAACATTGTGCAATTGACAGCATAGATCAGGGAGCTGGAGCTGTCAATCAAGCAATGTTTTCATTGGGGCTCAGGTGTTTCAGTATTCAGTATAAATGCCAGCAAGCCTGATGATTGATACTTTCTGGCTGTCAATGGTGGATGTAAATCTCTGTTGGAGGGGGAACAAATGGAATAGAATTTTGTATCAGTAATGGTGAACATGAAGCTACTGGATTGTCGAAACTACTGGGCTGGCAGAAAAACTCATTTGGTTCACTAATGTCCTTTAAGGGAGGAAATCCACTGCCCTTATCCACTCTGACCTTTATATAACCCCAGACCCACATCAATGTAGTTGATTCTGGGGTGCTGTGTGAAGTGGCCTAGCAAACCATTCACTTGGAATGGCCAATAAATGCTGGCCTTGCCAGCGATGCCCACATTTGGTGAATTAATAAAAAAAATGGATTGGGAGGCTGTTGCCCTCTCATCCCATTGAATTTGGTCTATGACTGATCAATAGGCTAGTCTCAAATTTTATTTTCCAGTATTTTCAATGGTTATTCCTCAAACCTCTAACCTGAACTCCTGAAAAGAATGGTATAGTATTAACATCTGGGACGAGCAGTAGAACGGATATGAAGTGCAGGGTCGGGACTGGCAGCCTGATAATCAAAGCAGCAGATGTGGTGTAACCCAGCCTAAGGGCCACAAAGAGGTTGACCTGTGTTTTGCTGCCCCACATTATTGGGTCGATTTTCCTGGCTCATGCTCAAGTGCATGAGTATTCCCAGGACACAACGATCAAGGTGAAGTAACGGAGACCCAGCATTCTGTGTCCCTGACCCTTTAGCGCTGCCCTGGAATTCCCAGAGCTTTTCTGACATGCACCTTAAGTGGTGATGGCCAGATGGAGCAGGGTTAAGGAAAGGTTTGGCGGGTGAAGGCTGCAGATTCATAGATCGGTCATAATTTTTGCTCCCTGAACACCTGAGATTTACACCCCTGACAGCCAGGAATTCGCAATCACCAGGGTTGCTGGCATTTAACTGATCACAGAAACTTAATATGTGTCCAGTTACCAAATTTTGTATCACCGTTTTAAGTTAACTGCCGATATTTACAATTTACGTTATTTACTTACTTTTTCACAGGGATACCAAAGTTGTTAACAGCCTAAGTCTACTCTCCATAGTTAAACATCCAATTTGTATAGTTTCTGTGGTTAAAAAACAAACAAATGACTGAACACCAAAATGAGTTAAAAAAAATTTAACAAAAGAGGGAATAAGTTAACCTATCATTTTTGAAAGTCTATTAAAACTTCAGTAAAGATAATACTTTTAAAATTTGCTATTAATAAAATGATTATGGGAGTGAAACTGGGTCTAAACTTTTACCCTCCAAGATTAAAATGCCTCACATACTAAATAATGGCCATAGTACAAAGATTGTTGTTATCATCGATAGTGTAGCAGAAGACAAATGTTCCCAGAACATTCAATCTTCTATTAGGATCTTTGTAATAAAAGAATAAAGAACTGCACAGTGTCAAATTTCTATTGGGTATACATCATAGTTGCAAGACAAATTCTCCCAGAAAACCAATTGCTTCCATCAAACTGACAGCAGACATGACATAGGGTATAGAAACTAACTTCAAACTGTAAATGATACAGACTACCTCAACAGTCTGGGAGGAATAAATCATCACTTTTGTTTTGCATGTTTTATTGTATGGACTGCTCATTAATGGTTCATATTTCAATCAGTTTCTTACTCTTTTCATATCTGTAGGTTTCCTCATAACGCTTTAATATTCAGCCAGTTTTGCAGTTATTGCAATGTTACTCATGGTAGCTTTCTAACTTGTAAAAGAAACTTTCTTATTAGATCTTATTGTCGAACAAAAGCCCTCATGGTTTTGAAATAACCTATCATAACAGTGCAAACAAAAATGTAAGTGAATCTCAATTTTAAAAATGTTTGGTGAAACTTGACTATAGAACGGTTTAAAGAAAACACTAACCCATAAAGAACAAGTTAAACCATTTGTTAAACTAACCATATCAGTTCTTGTGCATTCATCAGGGCAAGCTAATGCACTTTGAATAATCAACTGAGAAACCAGCTATTTAAGTTAATTAGGACCACAGGAATTTGAGATTAATCTCCGAAAATCAGCTTTTAGTATCCCTGCTGACTTAATTTCCCCCACAAACAGGGTAGGAGCTCTCATGACATTCAAATATGAACAATTAGAATTCCACCTAACAATGAATAGAAACTGGGGTGAGATTTTGATGTTACCCTGTAGAAATTATCAGCACTAATCATTATCTACAATTCTCAGACAGCAATTTTATCCACACAAGATCATCATAACCATCATGATCATCCACCCAAAAGTTATGAATAGCAAAATGGTAGAAGGCCATCATCACAAGAAAGTTGTATTCAAAATTTCAAAATAGCAGTTCCTGAGGACTTAAATGTATCATTAAGATTATTCACATCATCAACCTACAAAATTTAACCATCTAGGGAAATGACCAAATGTTTAACATCTATTCCAAGACTAAATTATTCCAGGGCATAAATCTCAGAACTAGTTTCTATTTATATTAAGTTGACTTTTTCCACTTCTATTTCCCATCCTACTTGAGTGATGAGATCGTTGCCTTACTCTGGCAGCACAGATGAGATCATTCCTCCTCCATTTGCATTGGATGGCCAATCTCTTCTGTGCAGCATTGGCACTGACCACCACTGCCACTGCCTACCTGCGGCCATAGAGGGCGTAGAGGATATCACGGCAGGCCTCCACACAGTTCAAAAGGTACCCAAGGGACGCATCACTAAACCAGGGGGGCTGGAGTCTTCTTGCCTTTCGGGGCCATGTCTTCTTTGCAGCAGCCCTGGGCTGGAAGCACTGAGAGGTGCGCACGCTTTAAATGTGACACTTGGTTGGCGTGATGAAGCAGCAAGGTAACAGTATGGTGGGTGAATCGGAGCCCGCCCGCCATAAAAACGCTGTGTTTCCCAGGAATGCATGATTAATGAGGCAGGATTGGGATGATACGTCGTGAGAAGCCACCATTGCGGCCGACGGGTAAGACGTCCTTTTCCCCGCCCGTAACCGCACTTTGTGCAAATCTGGGACGATTCTACCCATAGCGTCTTCATAAAAATTAAACAAATCTGAGACAACAGCTGATAAACATACAAATGAACCAGTCTCGATATTGCTTCTCATATGCTGCAATGAAATTTATTTCCTGCAATGCAATGAAATATGCTAAAATGAAAACAATTCTGGAGATGTAGGTGTCACTGGCACAGCCAGTATTTATTGCCCACCCTAAGTTGCCCTGAGAAGGTGAGGGTGAGCATTATTGAGCTGCCGCCTTCTTTCTTTGCAAAGTTTGATGCAACTCAGTGCCTTGAATGACCACAGTAAAGGGCAGTTATAATTCAGCAACACTGATACGGGACTGGAGTCACATATAGGCCAGACCAGGTAAGGATTACAGGCTTTCTTCCCTAATGGATAATAATGACTCAGTTGGGGTTTCCGACAATTCGACAGCTTCATGGTCACTTTTACTGATACCAGCTTTTCCCGTTCCAGATTCTTCTAATTTGGGGGCAAATCATCAAACTGCCATTGTGCAATCTAAATTAAAAATAAGAAGCAATTCAATGGCTTTTCTCTGTAATTGGTAGATACCTCACACCAATTATGTTGGATGGTTTTTGATCCCTTTCTGATTGGGAACAATTGGAAAATATATTAAAGAATAATGCCAGGATCTAATAGGGAGTCTGGCTTCAAAAATAGGATGCTGCATAACACACAGGCAACAAAGTGAATCTGATCACAAGCCTTGCACAGTACATTCAAACAAAAGCAGTCACAAAAAAAGTAAGATCACACCACGTGGGGTATTCCAAATGGGCAGACAGAGATAGAGGAACAAATCTTCAGGGAAATCTCAGAGATGTGCAAGAACTGCAGAATGGTGATACTTTAATTACCCAAATATCAGTTGGGATAATGTTAGAGTAAAGGGTAAGGAGGGGAAGGGATTCCTGAACTACGTTCAGGAGAACTTCCTTGGCCAATATATTCTTGGCTCAACTGGAATGGAGGCCTTGCTGGATCTGGGCCAATGAGGTGGGCCAAGTGGACCAAGTGTCTATGGGGGAACACTTGGGTAAGATTGATCATCATATCAGAAGATTTAAATTAGCAATGGAGAGGAGCAAGGAACAGTCTAATATAGAAAACTTAAACGGAGCAGGATTAATCTCAATGTGGTGAGAAGGGATCTAGCCAGGGTAAAATGGAGCCAGAGACTGACAAGAAAAACTGTAACGGAACAATGGGTTATCTCTAAGAAAGAGATGCTTTAGGTACAGGCTAGGTACATTCCAACAAGAGCGAAAGGTAAGGGAGCCATAAACTGAGCTCCTTGGATAACAAGAGAGAAAGGAATTATGATGAAAGAAGAAAGGAGAGTGCATCTTGCAGGTCAGGTGAGTTCTTCAAGTGAAAAACAGGTCACACACAATAGGTTGAGAGGGGAGGTGAAGTGGAAGATAAGACTGGCAAAGAGACAGTATGAGAATGGAATAGCAGTCAGTAGAAAAGGGAACCCAAAAATCTGCTGGCATGTAAATAGTAAGCAGGTAGTAAGAGATGGAGAGGCTCCTATTAGGGACAAAGAGGGCGATATATGCTTAGAGGCACAAGGCAAGGCTAGAATACTTAATGTGTCCTTTGTATCAGTGTTTACTAAGGTGGAGGAATTTGACAAAATATCAGTAGAAGCGGGGTTGGAGGAGGAAATGGATAAGGTACAGTGAAGGTGTTCACACAGTCTTCACACGACCATTAACACTCCCTTTGTCTTGAGTCCACGACATCTTTGTCAAATTTCTCCTTAGCTCCCATCTATCCCTGACCTTCCATTTTGCTCCACCCCTCTCTTCAACAGGATAAAATACATCATATTTTTACCTCTCTTCAGCTCTGAAGGAGAGCCATACAGACTCGAAACATTAACTCTGTTTCTCTCTCCACAGATGCTGCCAGACCTGCGGAGTTTTTCCAGCATTTTCTGTTTTTATTTCAGATTCCAGCGTCTGCCGTATTTTGCTTTTATTTTAAGCTGCAGTAAATCCTCACTATAAGTCACCTTTCTTTAAGTGCTTTTGCTTTATCATAAGAGCATACGAATTAGGAACAGGAGTAGGCCATTCGGCCCCTCATGCCTGCTCTGCCATTCAATAAGATGGGCTGATCTGATTTTGGCCCCAATTTCATTCCACCTACCCTCGATAATCTTTGATTCCCTTGTTACTCAAGAATCTATCTACCTCTGCCTTAAAAATATTCATTGACTCTGCCTCCAGCACTCTCTGGGGAAGAGAGTTCCAAAGATTCACAACTCTCTAGGAGAAAGAATTTCTTCTCACCTCCGTCTTAAATGGGAGACCCCTTATATTTGAGCTGTGTCCCCTAGTTCTAGTTTCTCCCACAAGGGGAAACATCCACCCCCTCAGGATCTTATATGTTTCAATCAGATCACCTTTCAATCGGCCGCCAATCAGGTGATGAACTGTGAGAAACGCAGGGCGAGGTTTGGGGGGTTTGGCGGTGGGGGAGGTGGGGTGCAAGGAGGCAGGGAGCTCTGGCTTCTTGCGCAGCTCTCTTGGCTTCTTCTGCGCCCACCCACCGCCCACCCCGGCTTCTTGCACAGCACCCTGTGGGACAGGGGCTTGGATCTGTAAACTGTCAGGAAGGAGTCCAGGCTCTGGAGGCAGAAGGACAGACAGAGCGAGAAAGGAAAGAGAGCGAGAGAGAGAGAGAGACAGAGGGAAGTGAGACAGAGAAATAAGATGAAAGAGACAGATGAAATAACAGGGAAGGTTGATGAAGGGAACACGGTGGATGTTGTCTATATAGATTTTAAGAAAGCGTTTGACAAGGTGCCTCATAAAAGGCTGGTTAACAAAATTGAGGCTGATGGAACAAGAGGGCTAATGTGCAATTGGATAAAAAATTGACTTAAGGACAGAAAGCAGCCAGTCATGGTAGATGGTAGACATTCCACCCGCCAGCCGCAATGGCGGCTTCTCACGCCGTATCGTCCCAAACCCGCCACATTAATTATGCATTCCTGGGAAACGCCGCAGAGACCTTGGTCCCGGACGTTGCTTCTGCACTGTCGCACGGGCTCAACTCCATCATTGATGCCAACAGTGTGTATGTGAGGGAGGTGTGGGGCAGCTCAATCTCACTCCAGCTACCCCTTCTCCTCAAGAAGTCAGGCAGGGGCGCTTGGACACTCATAGGGAGGAGGATCAGCAGGTGTATCCCCGGGGCCATCAATCCAGGAGACTCCGAGAGTGTCCGGCCCATCCGAATCCCCTCTTCCTGTGACCTCAGCAGCTCCAGCTCCACAGGCCGAGGAAGATACCACTGCCACACAGCAGGACCCCGAAAGCAGGCCGGGGCCCTCCAGGTCTCAGCCCTACAGAGGACACTGGCCAAGATCATCACAGACAGGGTGTAGCTGTCAGCAGACTACCTCTGCCTCCGCTGTGGATGTCAGGGTAGCACCAAGATATAGCAGCAGGGCTAGGACATTAAGAATATGTAGCTGCATAGCCTGGGCATGGATGTTAATCACTTGTACATGCTGTCCACTATTGTAAATAAACTCCCAAGAATGTCTCCCTACCTACAGCTCCTTATTCTGATGAGCAGTGTTCGTGTCACTGAGATGTGAAACCTTTCTGCACAAGGTAAAGGCAGGTGTCTCAGTCCAGAGCCTCTTCCCTGTGCTTTGTGCAGCCTTCAGTCCAAAGTGATGGTCCAGCCTCACACTCCCTGGACATATCACTGACACCTGCACCTCAATGGTGCTGGTCATTGCTGCCAGGATGTCGTGGGCAGGAGTCACAGAGTTCTATCATTCTCTCTGTGTGCTCTCAGCACCTTTAAGGTGGGGCTGGCCCCCATCACACCAGCATCTGTGACCAGTGACGCTGTGCCCCTGAAGGGGTCAGGTGCTGAAGGCGGACAAAGGATCAGGTGCTTCTAAAGTTTTACGGCTGTATCTCTATGATAGGACCCTTATCACAGAGCACAAGCGAACTGCCCTCGGCCAGACAGGAGTCAGACATTCACAGAGGCTATGTGAAGATCTATGGAGTGTCTTCACTGCATGTCTTCATCATCCTCCTGCGATCGAGTGACTATTAGGGTCTCCACTGTGTCTCCATGACAGAAGCATTATCACAGAGGGTATGTGCCCTGCCATAAACCAGACTGGAGTCAAACATTCAGAGATGCAATGTGAGGATCTATGGTGTCTCCTTACTGCATGTCATCATCATCCTCCACAAATCTAGCAGCTATGAGGGCCTCCCGAACACGCCTGCCTTGTCTGGCCAGTGCAAGGGCCTCATCCCCGTCATCGTCGCTTTCGAGGACCTCCTCATCCTCAACACTGTCAACGTCCTCCTCATTGGAGGAGACCTCCAGCCGCTCCATCTCTCTATCAGCCAGCTCATCGTCCCATTGGAGCGCCATGTTATAAATAGCGCAGCAGACGACAACGATGCGTGACACCCTCTGTGGAGTGTATTGCAGGGCTCCACCAGACCGGTCCAGGCACTGGAATTTCATTTTCAGCATTCTGATGGTCTGCTCCACCAAGTTGTGAGCTGCAGCATGAGCCTCATTATAGCGTCGCTCTGCTGCAGCCTGAGGCTGCTGTATGGGTGTCATCAGCCATGGCCTCTGTGGGTAGCCCTTGTCCCTGAGGAGCCATCCCTGCAGCCTCTGTGGACCCTGGAAGACTCCAGGAATCTGCGACCGACTGAGGATGTAGGAGTCGTCGACACTCCCTGGAAACCATGTGCACACCAGCTGCACATTCAGCGAATGGAACCCCTTGCAGTGGACATTGTTGACCGTGTGTTGCAACAGAGATCTGAGCATCAAATGAGTGCAGTCGATTGCACCCTGCACCTGTGGGAAACCCAAGATCCAGACAAATTCAATCGCTCTTGCATCCTGGCTGTCCTAATCCCGGGTGAAATGCACAAAGCTGTGTGCCCTCGCAAAGATGGCATCTGTGACCTCATGGATGTATTTGTGGGTGGGGGCTTGTGATATCTCACAGAGGTCATCTGTGGAGCCCTGAAAGGAGCCACTGGCATAGAAATTGAGCACCGCAATCACTTTCACAGCCATGGGCAGTGGATGTCCTCCATGTCCCCGTGGCGCCAAATCCTGCAGTAGCTGGCAGATGTGACTGACCAGTTCCCTAGACATGCACAGTCTTCAGCAACACTGCTTCTCGGTCATCTGCAGGAATGAAAGGCGGCGTCTATAGACCCAGGGTCTGGCTAGACAGTGACCAGTGATGGCTCAATGTGGCTCTTCGGCTACATGTGCTGGAGTCCCAGCCACCCCTTCTTCCAGAGGGTGCTGCTCCTCCCTGTGCACAACCTGGTGCTTCAGTCACTCTCTTCTCAGTTGTTTTTGCTCTCTGTAAGTCACGAGGCCTACAGCCAATTGACCAGGCTCCATGATCCTGGTGTACTCAACCTGCAGGATGAAAGAGAGAGTCGCGTGGGTTAGCATGGGTGTACTAAGAACCTGTCTTGGTTAAGTCTGAAGGTCCCTTAACCCATCCTGGAGAGTGCTGGCCACCACTTGGATGGCCAGAGTTTAGTGCACTGCTTGGCTGCCCGAAACCCCACCCACCTCCGCCCCACTCCACCTGACCGATTGGCAGCAGCTTTGTCCATTGGACTGCAGGCTGTGCTCTCAGCTCAGACACAGGCATTCTCCTAACCCGCACTGCAAGGCTGCACTGTTAGCTTGAATCATGGGGAAGACTGGTCCAAACCGGAATGCTGACATTGCCAAGGGACTGTGAGCGACTCCACCAGTGACTGCTCCATGGCTAGCTTTAGCAAGGAGATTGTACAATGTGCCCAGTCGTCCAACTGTTCAACAGTCCACTAAAACACTCTTTACTTTGCAGTCTGTGCCCGAGGGGTGAAAAGCTCTGGAGCACTTGGTGGCACTTTCATGCCTCTGCGTTGCTTGAGTGGGCAGATAAGCTAGAGGATCAACTCCAATCATGTCAATGTGGCTGCGCTTGAACTGTCTCAGCTGTGGAGGAATGGTCACTTTATACAGGGTTTCCCTAATGCGTGGCCGCTTCCCTTGCCCACCGCCAACCCCCATCCTACATGTGCTTGTGCACCACCTTCAACTGCAGGGCAGTCCTTGCCCCCACCTTCTCCCCAATAGACCTCAATCTTGAAGTCCAACAGGCAGCCTAGGTGAGCAGTCCACAACATTACTGTGCTCAGCTCCGTGTTACCCTCAAAGTGCAGCCCGTCATGTGCACGCCTTTTATATGCTGCTGTAAAACAAACCAGCGTTACAATCACGCCAACGTGGGTGGACAATCCAGCCCAGGGCAGGGGATGGGGGATGATTCCGGTGGGCTGGGATTATAATGATATGCAGATATATTACAATGAGGTTCCCGACGTTTGTTGGAGAAAAATGAGGACAAGGGCGACCTTGACAGGTTTTAGACGGATTTTTGGTGTCTCATGAGGGGGTTAAGGGATATGTGGAGTGGGCAGGGAAGTGCAGTTGAAGCCCAAGATCAGCCATGATGATATTGAATGGTGGAGCAGGCTGAACGTGCCGCGTGGTCTCCTCCTGCTCCTATTTCTTGTGTTCTTGACACAGGTTTAAGATTTTGGACAAGAGAGGCAAGGGGAATATGAGAAGGAAATGTTTTTATGCAGAGACTTGGAGGTCTGTGATCTTTGTACCATTATTTAAAAAGAAGGTGAGGCATAGGCCAGAAAATTATATGCCAGTCAGTCTGACTTTGATGGTGGGCAAATTGTTGGAAACAATTCTGAGAGACAGGATAAACTATCATTTAGAAAGGCACGGATTGGCCAGACAGTCAGCATAGTTTTGTTTGGAGAAGATCATGTCTTTCTAACCTAATGGAATTTTTTGAGGAAGTAACAAGGAGGATTGGTGAGGGTAGTGCAGTGGATGTTGTCTACATGGATTTCAGTAAGGCATCCGACAAGGTCCCACATGGCAGACTGGTCAGGAAAGTGAGGGCTCATGGGATACAGGGGAAGGTGGCAGGTTGGATCCAAAATTGGCTCAATGTCAGGAAGCAAAGGGTAATGGTCGATGGATGTTTTTGTGAATAGAAAACGGTTTCCAGTGGTGTTCAGTATTGGGCCCCTTGCTGTTAATTGTATATATTAATGATTTAGGCTTAAATGTGGGAGGCACAATTGGGAAACTTGCAGATGGCACAAAAATTGGCCATGTAGTTGATAGTGAAGAGCATAGACTCCAGAACAATATCAATGGTTTGGTTGAGTAGGCGGAGAAGTGGCAATGAAATTCAATCCAGAAAAGTGTGAGGTAATGAATTTGGGGAGGGCAAACAAAGCAAGGGAATACTCAATAAACTGGAAGATATTGAGAGGGGTTGAGGAAGTGAGAGACCTTGGAGTGCATATCCATAGGTCCTCATAGGTGGCAGGGCAGGTGGACAAGGTGGTCAAGAAAGCATATGGAATGTTTTCCTTTACTGGGTGAGGTACTGAATACAAAAGCAGGGGTGTAATGATGGAAATGTATAAAATGCTGGTTAGGCCACAGCTGGAATTTTGTGTACAGTTCTGGTCACCACATTACAGGAAGGACACAATTGCTCTGGAGAGAGTGCAGAGGAGATTTACAAGAATGTTTCCGGGGCTTGAAAATTTCAGCTATGAGGAGAGATTGGATAGGTTAGGGTTGTTTTCCTTAGAACAGAGGAGGCTAAGGGGTGACCTAATTGAGGTGTACAAAATTATGGGGGGGGGTCTAGATAGGACAGACAGGAAAGACTCATTTCCCCTAGCTGAGGGGTCAATTATCAGGGGGCATAGATTTAAGGTTCTCATGCCGTGTCGTCCCAATCCGGTCTCATTAACCATGCATTCCCAGAAAACACGCTGTTTCGATGGCGCACTGTCACCTCGCTGCTTCATCACGCTGGGCGCCACGTTTAAAATGCAGTTGCACACACACCTCTCACTGCTTCCAGCCCAGGGCTGCTGCAAAGAAGACATGGCCCCGAAAGGCAAGAAGGCAGCAGCCCCCTGGTTTAGTGACTCATCCCTCGAGCACCTTTTGAATGCCGTGGAAGCCCGCCGTGATATCTTCTACCCACCCTTCTGGCTGTAGGAGGGGCAGCAACATTACCACTCTGGCTTGGTAGGTGATGGCAGTGGTGGTCAATGCCAATGCTGCACAGATGAGGTCGGCCATCAAATGCAGAAAGAGGATGAATGATCTCATCCGTGCAGCCAGGGTAAGACACCCATCTCATCACTCTAAACTCACACACTCACAAGCCCATCACACATTCGCTGGCATCTCACTCACTGCCAGCTCAAGGGACATCACCACTCACTCTCTCACACACACCCTCACATCTCCATCTGGCCTCATCTCCTCTGGAGACTGCCTCCTCAGCCCTCACCATCTTGAGGTAATTTGCACAGATCAACATGTGCCCCCACACACACACACCTTGGGATACCCCCCTTCCCCTGTACAGCCTTCATCCTGCAGCCTCTTCCCTTGCCTGAGGCCAATTCTCCCCCTTCCCCAAGCAAGCCCTAGCCTTACAGCCATTGAAAAGCCACCCCCACCTTACGGATGGTCTGGTGGGTAGAGACCTGCCCGTGAGCCCCCTTAAAAGTGATGTGGTGCTGCCTGTGAAGCCTGGCGCTGATGACAGTGAGTGCTGACTGAAGCAAGGTAGGCAAACAAACCTCTAAGTCTCGAGCAAAGTGCAGCTCACCAGGTGCACTCCGCTTAGGTACAGTTGTGAAACAGGTCAGGTGATCAGATGATCCAGCGTGGAGGGACGATTCCGGCAAACTGGGCTTATAATGATATGCAGATGTATTACAATGAGATTCCTGACTTCCGATGGCAGGAAACACAGCCCGCCATTGACGGGCAAAGAGAATGGTTGCAAACTAGTTTCATGATGTTGTGAAACTGATTTTTGGCCTTTTCGCCGTATTGTCTGCTGATGTCCTCGAACGTGCCCGACGCTGACACACACCAAAAATCCCAGCCATCCACTTAACTATGGAAGAATAGGTCAGCACCTTCTTGTCCTCAGGTGCTAAAGATCCTAACAGCAAATTGAATATTTTCAAAGTCGCTGTCGTAAAAGGAAACATGGTAAACAACTTGTACGCAGTGAGTTCCCACAATCTGTTTTCTTTAGTGATGTTGGCTGAAAGATAAACATTGGTCAAGTCACTGAGGTTAACTCTCTCGAAATAATATCTTGAGATCTTTTACCTTCAGGTGAGAGAGTGAAGAGGATCTCAGGTTTGACATTTCAGCCCAAAACTGCACCTCTGACAGTGCAGCACTCTGTAGTTCTACACTGGAGTGTCAGCTGGATTATGTGTTTAAGTTTCTGGGTTTGAACCGACAACCCATTGATTTAGAGGCAAATGTACTACCAACTGGGACACGGTTAACATCTTAGTCATCTTAATCATTCAAACCAAGTCTTAATCACCTCATTTAATGTTAACTCACTCCTCCTTAGAAATTGAAGAAAATCATAGGCAAAAATGGTTCAGGGCACTGTGTAGGACTCATTGTTGCATCCCAAGGTGAAATTAGATTTAACACAGTAAAAGCTCTGCCCACGTACAGGAGTGACTGACACAACTGAACCAAAGAAGGATCTACAATGCACCAACATTCACAACGTCGCACAGTCCAATTTGATGTGAGCTCTTTGATAAATGGGAATGATTTTGAACTTAATCCAAGGAAATTAACATTTTTTTTGGTATGGTAGAGAAATAAAAGTGATTTTGACTTCAAACAAATAAATCAGATGATGGTGGGAGGTGTTCTCTGACCTTCCTGATATTTTTGTTCAGATCATCCAAACTAAGTAGAAAGATGTGATCCTTGGCTCCCAGTAGCAGTTTCCCTCTCTCCTCATCAAGCAGCAGGGTCTGGAAATCGAAGCCTTCAGCAGACCCTAGGAATGGAATGCAGCTGTTGGAGACCAGCAAATCTGTGGGAAAAGAACAAGAATCTTTATGTTATTTAAAATGTTTTTACATCCCTCCTTTGTTTCCTTTACATGTACAGTAGCACAGCATGTTCACAGTTGTGAAATCTGTGCTTGTTCAGGGGTATAGTTACTGGATAACGCGGCGCCTACACGAAAATTCCACTCAAATATTAAGCTGGAAGGAAGATTGCACATTTGCTCTGATTTTGTTTCAATTGTATAACTTTTGAACATTTTGCTCTACATTTTTGAAATTCCTATTCGGGCTTTTCAACTGTCACACTCTTGGAAAACCGATCACAGGCTTGCCGTTTCGAGCTACTGTAATGCTTCTCTAATAATTCAAAGCTGTTACCTCATCCCTCTTTCACAGAATAAAAAGCCTTGAAATAATGTTCAGCAAAGAGTGTTCAATTGATCTTAAACATATCCCGCCGAATCACGTTTCACCAACTCCTTAAAACCAGAGGAATATCACAGGAACCATCAATCCTGGTGGAATTCTAGTGTTTCACCGAGAATTTGACAATTTATGTAAATGCACTTATAACTTTTATTTTGTTGCACAAACCTGTGCAATTTCCAAATTCCACTCCATAATGTTACTCTGTCACCAGAACACAATCAACTAAATCTCGAGTTGAAGTTGGTTCATTAAAATTTCTGGATAATTAGATTGGGTGAGGAGAGCTTTCAGAAAAACTCAAAACTTCAAAGGACAAATTGATATTTCTCAAAGGACAAAGGAATCCTCAGGAAGTAGGCAACTTCAATTGAAATATTTTTTTAAAATGTTTAATTTGTGATGGAACACAGGGGGAAACTAAGTAAGAGTAGAGTTCAACTGAGAACTTTTTGCTATTCAATCCATTTCCCCAGTGTAATATAGAAATATTATAAGTTGCTCACGTTTTGCACTCTGATAATATGGCCGAGTCAAAATAAGAAATACCGATCTCTTGATTTCATTGAATATGCTTTGAATTCTTTGAATCCTTTCCTTAAACTTATTATGGGCAGGATTTTGCATTTTGTGCAGGACCCCAATGTCGGGGGGGGTCAAATGGGGGTCACAACCCTGCACTGTTTGGGCAACAGTCACCTGGCTGGGATTGTACCCAGACTGGCCAATTAGTGGACAGAGCGAGGATGGACTCGCCATCCATTCAAGGTGGGTGAGCGCTTGAAGCTGGAGGTCCAATAGAAGGCCTCACCACACCACCCCCCCACCTCCCCAACCCCAACCACCTCACTTCTCGGAAGGAGATGAAGCCAGTAGTTCAGGTGAAAGAGAAAGAAGGCACCTCTATCTTGAGGCAACCTCTCCCCAACTTTTTAAACTTTCAAATTAAAAATTTGCCTGAGCAGCCAAGTCACCAATGTGAAGGGGGATCCCTTCCACAGAGCCAGATATGCAGGGGTTGCTTCTGAGCCTGCCTGGAGTGTTGGACCCCAGTCTGCCAGCGGGAGGCCACCTCCAGGCAGCTGGCCTGGTCCCTGACGCCTCTGATAATGGACCTGAATAGGCCATTAAATATCCTCAGGATAGCCCTTTGGCCGCCAATCCCGCTCTGGAAAAATGGATAAGTGGTGGGAAGGTGCTGGAAAACTGGTTGCCAGCCAGCAGCACAAGTATTCCTTGTCCTCTGCCTTCACACTCACTCCATCGGAGGCTGAAATTCCTGCCCTATGTTAAAATAATAACAATATTCCAGCAGGTAGATGAAAAGCAATACTGAGAAAAGAGGCATTTCATACAGATCAGAAGGTCAAACCACAGGATTATGTTCCCTTTAGTTTCTTAGTATTAAAACTGTATAATTTTCTACAAGATGATCAATGGGAGATTGGATTCTTAAAGAACCCCTGTGCTGAGGTGGGACCACAAAGCTGGAGTTATTTACCCCCTCAGTTCTGCTTAGCTTGTTTAACTCTTGGAGTCAAACTATAGATGACAGGTTAGTGCTGTCAAATCTTTGACTCCCGGCTTCTCCATAGAATCTGTAAATGTTAGGATTACTCATAACTCAAAACGAATGCAGAACAATTAATGGGACGGAAGAGTTTCCCTCAAATGTTCTAGTTCTTTTCCTTTATGCCAGTCATTTGACATTAACAAAGGGCTTTTATGATTTAATCTCACTTTCCATAACTTTTACTTGGTTAGATTAAGCAGGAACGCATGATCATTTTTGCATCAGATAAACATTTTTTCTCTGGTTTAGTTTCTTGTCAATGGTGAACAGTGTAAATTCTTCAATAGATACTTGGAACTCTATTTTATTTCATCTCAACATGGATTCTGAGGTCTACCCATGGTGGATACTGGCTGAGTGGACATGGACAGTCTAAGGGCAAAGGGTGGTGGGTGGGGGCTAAGGGTTGGCATGAGTTGGCACAAAGTTGGAATTGGGGATATAAAGGACTATGGGGGTTGAGTAAAAGGGCCATAGGTTGGCAGTGAGAGTATGGGGGTCATGGAGCATAGGTAGAAGGGGCATAGGTTGGCATGGAGAGAATGGGGGTCATGCGGTGGTGGGTAGGGGGCATGAGGGGGCATGAGTTGGCATGGCTGAGACATGGGGGTCGTGTGGGAGGTGAGGGGCGTGAGGGTTGAGGGCTGTTATTTGTTTTACCCTTTTTATTACAATTGGGATGATATCCCAGAGTACCGAGGCAGGTCTTTTAACCAGTCCACTCCAGCACCCAGCTGTGGCTACCTCCGCATCGTTTATGGGGACAACAGACCTGGCTCTAGTTAACACCCGGAACAAAAATCCAAATATTCAGGGAAGTTTCTCCTGAGTCGGGTTTGGGGAATTCTTCCAACTCTGCGCACCCAACTTGGGAGAAAAAATTTGATTCTAAATTTCAGAATTTCAACCCTCAAGTCCCACTCTTCCTCATGAGCCAATGGGGTTTGCCCCTGCCACCCATTCACCGCTTTCCTCCCCAGCATCCAGCAGAATTATTGCTTCAACCACATTCTGAAGCAAAAGATTTTAACCTCTCACCCCCAGTTTGCTGCATTTTCCCACCCACTGACCACAATCACTTCCCGTTCCACTACATGCTGTATTGTCCCTTACAGGCTACCACCCCAATTTAATTCCCATTATACAGTAGCACCTCAAACTGCATTTTACATCTGCAATACCACTTCCCCCACTGGCTGTTTTTGAGATATTTGGCTCTTTGATGCCTCAACCTCCTCATCCCGCTGATCCAATTTTCTCTCCTCGTCACTTTTTCTTCCATCCAGCTCCTCCCCAATCCCTCCTCAAACTTTTTATGGCCCTCCTGTCCCACCTCATGTGCCCGTTTCCCTCCCCCTCTCCGCACAATTTCTACTTTTCTCACCTTCTAACCCTAATTGACTGAAAAATTCTGATTGGTCTTTATTCGTTGTACAACGGCCAAGAGTTAATTAAAACTGTTTGGCATGTGAGCCAGACCGGGAAATGCTGTGGAATATGAAACAATTACTTTTAACTCTAAGAATATCGAAATCAATAGGAAATCAGATCTTCAGTTATAAAATATTAAATCTTGTAACAGTGAAGATTTGAGATAATAGACTGTGGAATTTTACTGTGGGGGTGGGGAGGGGGGAGTGGGGGCAGTTATGAAAAGCAGAGACAACCACTTCCACTCACATTAAGACGTATAAAAGGGCTGCTTGGCAGCTGGGACTGATTAACTGTCTGCATGGACGTCACACACAAAATGAGCTTCTATATATAACTCCCGTATCTAGAATGTGCTTTTCCTTTTCAAAGTTTTCTATCATTTTCTCAACTGATCATTTGTTCAAATGTTAAGTTATTTTATAGTCAATAAATCAATGTTGAAAAACGCCACGAGCCACCAGGTTATCAGCTGGTCTAATCACTGCAGTGTAACTTCTGACAGGATCTGTTGCTTTTTTTTTTGATGAAGGGACAACAGAAGCTGTTGCTTCACCTCACCAATCAACTAATGGAGTGGAGCCGGCACGCCAGCTGTCCCTTTCCATTTATTCTCAATTAATCACGTCTGAATGTGTTGCACTTTCATTTTCCTGTCTAACGTAAAAAAAAAAACTAGCCTTTCCTGAAGACAGTATGAAAGCGTTTCAGGATTTTCAGTCAGCTGCTTTATTTTGCCTCCCCCACTGCAAGCGGGCCCCACCTGGAGTTTTTTTTTCCCCCAATGCTGATTGACAGGCCCAAGTGGCCGGAGTCCCAGGAATTAGAACCACAGCCATTTGAATGGAAGGCAGGTATTCCAGTGCCTGCATTATCCCAAGGTTTAACTGGACTATTGTCTTGTATCTGACACTGGGATATCAGGTATTCTGTATGAGTTCAGTTAAGGTTAACCTATTGAGCAGTGAGTACAATACCTGTTACCCTTCTGAATGATTGTGGATATGAGATTTCCGGTGTCTTGTTGGGCCTGTCAATCAGTATTGCTAAACATTAGATGAGCGCACATCAGCTGAAATCCATTGGAATCAGGTATTATCTAGTATGTAGTAGTGAGTCTCTTGTGTCCCTTGATGAGTCACAGGGTGCATTGGATTATAATGTTGACTTGTTAAACCTCAACAATAAATGCCTTCCTGCTCCGAGTCAAAAGAGAGACCCCCTCCCCTGCAATAGATTTCCTTTCCATTCGGTGCTCCCTTCCTATTCTTCTCTTTCCACATTTCAGCCCTCAATGGGCTCTCTGCGCACCTATTATGACAGGGATCTCTTGCTTAAAGAAATAATGCATTTTCATTGTAGCTTTCATGACCTCAGGATGTCCCATAGTGCTTTACAGCTAATGAAGTACTTTTGAAGTGTTGTTACTGTTGTAATGTAGCAGACATGACAGCTAATTTGTACACAGCACGCGGCCACAAGCAGCAAGGTGTTAATAACCAGATAATCTATTTTTATAATGTTGGTTCAGGGATAATTATTGACCAGGACAATGTGAAGGACTCCACTAATCTTGTTTGAAGTTGTGCCATGACTTCTTGTGTTTCTATCTGAGGGGGCAGACAGGTCCTCGGTTTGACGTCTTATCTGAAGGACGGCTCCTTCGGCAGTGCAGCACTCTCTCAGTTTCACTGAGGAAGTGGCAGCCTTGATTTTTGTGCTCCAGTCACTGGAGTAGGACATGAACCCACAACCTCCTGACTCAGAGCTGAGAGCGCTACAGCTGAGTCACTGCTGACACCAATCACAGGTGCTAGCTCCAAGGTAAATGCATAAACAGGGTACAGGAGAGAACCAAGAGATACAATTTATGACTTTGATCAGTGATTACACAAATACACATCTCTTAAATCACATAATAGGTGTTCAAATAAATTGGTTGTAAATGTAAACATAATGAAATTATGTAACTCAGCTGTATTAAAATTTACATTCCTCACAATTTTTGGAGTGTATGTGTGTGTGTGTGTGTCATTTTCAAATACATGGGCAGGATTTCGCTACTGAGGGAGGTACTGCAAGTCAGGAAATTTCCCAACCCGGCAGGTCTGTCTCCGAATAAAGGCCCCCATCACACATCATTTTTGTTCTGGGGAGGAGGAGGCATGATTGAGTCATACCTGCCGCTTTGAGGGTCAGGCAAGTGCTGAGGCTGGCAGGTTAGAAGGCCCACCTTGGTTCTCTGAGATGGCCCTCTAGCTCTCATCACTCACCCCTCACCTCCCCCCCACCCCCAATTAAGCATTATGCCACTGCATTACTGCCATGCCACCTCCATAGACACTCACCTAGTATCCACTATGGGCAGACTTCAGGAGCCATGTGGAGATGAAAAAATGTAACTTCTAACCAACTAATAGAGCTCTCATTCACAAAATCCATTCAACCCATTTAAGTCCTCTCAGGTGGACAACCTGTTAAAAAAACTTCTCTTCAATAACCACATCAAAGAGATAATCATTTAATAACCTCTTAAAACTGTCAATCAAAATGTGAGGTTAGCCATCCCTCCCCTCTTGAGATATATGCTTTTGGAGATTTTAAATTTCAGCCAAGCATTCAGAATGGGTTAAGCTATAATAACATGGTTTGAGAAATGTCAACATTGAAGTCTATTGAAGCTGCAGGAAAAGGTGGTAATGAGCTTATTTTCTGAGCTACACCAGATGGCCTGTTAATCAATGCACTCTAGCATCATGTTTTCTTTACCCTGACAGCTGTAGCCTATTTTTCTTTCCATTTTTTAAGGACTAGCAATTTAAATAACCTCAGATTATGATACATAAATAGGGCTTATGCACCTTTGTAAAGCATTTACACATCCCCCATAAATTTGTGGCTCCAACGCTGTGGGTTAAGTTCTTTGAAACTGCGTAAATGAGGTCTGTTTGAACTCAGCACTGATTTCAATGGCCCTGCTGAGTTTGGGTTTCCCGCCTCTGTGATACACACACCTTGCCCCTTTTCCCCTCCTGGCAAAAATTGAATTTACTGGAAATGGGAGTGGGACTTCTGCAATGGGGTCCCACCCGTCATTTTTTACTGCCGCTGGAGTAGGCCTGACTCCCAAAAGGTCTGACCCATAATCTTCATTGAGAGAAGCAGATTTCCATTTTTTCAGCTGTTAGTACAGTGATTGCAGTGTAATTAATGAGAGGGCCCATTCAGAACAGGAATAATCTGAATCGAACAGGTCAGTGTTGTGTAAACTACTGCCTGAAAGAATCTGTTTCATGAGTGTAGACAATGACTGTGGTCCTTCCCATTTGCCTGATGTATTTTTGACACTCTGTGGTTCTAATATTTTGTTTCTTTAATATTATTGTATCCTCTCTCTGTGATCAAGTTCCAGATGCATCTGTGTGCTAATCACTTGTGATAATTGTGAAAAAAATGTAGAGATAATTAGTAGCTTTGTAATTACAGGAAATTTAGCACGTGAATGAAGGGTTTGACATTTTGTCGGGGAGTTCTTGCAAACGTTAAATTGCTCGGATTACTCATATTTAATCCTTACAATTAAAAACATTGATAAAATGTGAAGGATTATGAAAGAGAAACAATAGTAAAAGTCAGGTTATCACTTTTCCTATTTCTAAGATACAGACAGCCACAGTGTGCATACTGCTGCCTTCGTAAGTGTGAATGTTTAAGGGCAATTTGACATTAATTAAGAACAATATCTTCAAGTTCTTCTTTGACCCATGAAAAATAACATTGAAATCAGCACATGAAACACTGCCAAATATTCGTTGAAGGGATGGCATTTCAGAATTCTTTTAAAAAAGTTACCCATTAAAATCACTTTAAAGCTTATGGTCACATCTGTCAAAGCCTACTGCCGATTAACGACTGATCAAAGAACTGTGTCAGAAACTAAATTAAGTCCGATCCTAGGATGTTAATAGGCTTCCTGTCACATTTATCATTTACATCGATATCACTGGAGTCATGGCCAGGGGTGTGGGCATCTTGCATTCACAGATAGCATCACCTTCAATCAGTCTTCACCTTCCTCTTACACAGCTGCTTTTGTACAAAAACATGTCGAACATTAAGCATGATGGGATAATACGGAACAAGAAGAAATTCTTCACTCTGAGCAGCCTGTTAGTTCAGAGTCCTGGCTTGGTGCCCAGCTGAGATATACATTTGTAAACTGTCACAAAAGTAAAAAAAAAACAAACACTGCCTCATTCAGTCGGTCTTTCGATTGAAATGGACCCCCGGTTCACATTTTTATTTATTTATAAGTGTTAGACATTTTAGACATTGACACTCCAGACCTGACACATGCATAGCATGAGAAGGCAGTATCAGGGTATATTTATCAGAGAGGTCAGCTACTTTTATTTTACCACATACATAATCTACAAATGTTTAAAAAGTTACCCCTAAAAGGTAGGAAGTTAACTGGAAAATTTGAGTTAATTGGGAACCCAGCTTTAAATTCCACTCTCGATATTAATGCTCAGACTCTCCCCACAAAGTGAACAATGTGAATATTAATTCGTCCCCAGTGGACAATGGGACAGGCTTTTCCCCATTGTCAGCCGTGTGCTTCCTCAAGCCGGAGCCAGGAGCAGGCTCCAGGAGCAGTCTGCCTCGTCCTCCGTCTAACAATATTGATTGTTGTTGCTGGAGTTCAAAATGGCACAGCATTTACTAAGCCCAGCAGTCAGACAATGCAGGCTAGGCCCAGGGTGGAGGAAGAGATAGACAGGCAGAGCTGATGGATAGCAGCCATCGTGCTTTTGCCTATAGTGTAAGGACTGAATAAAGCATGCAAAAAAACAAGGGAGAAAAGTTCAGTGTGATCCTTTAGTTCTTCAATTAATACTTCACCAACAGAGGGTGTGTCGGAATGAGGGTGTGTCGGAATGACATTTGGAGAAACTGTGACTCCTATCACAGAAATTAATGAAAGGACAACTACAAGACTCGTTTTGAGAATTTCATTTGCAGATTTCACTGCACAGTATTTGATCAATTTTCTGTATGAAAAACAATTTGAGGAATTTATATGACTTGGCAATGGAGAGTTGCTCTAATCAATAATTTCAAACATTAAAGTATTTTTAAATGTTAATTTTCCTCTTCAGTTTTTCAGTATTATCCAAATTCTGAACCAACCCACAAGCAGATGATAGCAGCAGCGAAGTTTCTGTTTCAAATTGCTCTAAATCACCACTAACTGACTTCATTATCATCCAATACCAATGATGCGTGAATGAAAGGGGCAAGGACTTCATGGGAAGTTTAAACACTTAATTGTGCAGCTGCTTGCCTGAATGCAACAGAAATACCTGCTAATCAGCCCAGAAATCCTACGAGTATATTGGGTAGGATTTTCCATTCCGGGACTAAGTCCCGTGGCTGGGGCGGGGCCGGGAAGTGTTCCTCACTGTGGAGTCCGCTGGGAATCTGTGCCATACCCTGCAACTCCAGCCCCATTCATTATGCAGTTGGGGATTTCCTGACCGTGCTGCGCGGTAGAATGGGCTGGACAGTGCGCACCCTGTCGTGATATCTGGCACCATTTCTAAAAGACACCCAGACAGCAACCTACCAAACATTGAAGGAGGAGAAGGCCTGAAGAGGGCAGGAGGCTCCAGCGCCCAAATTCAGTGTTGCCTCCCTTGGGGTGGTGGGGGGGTCATCAGATGTTGAGAGCACCAGCAAGCGCTGCTAATGATATTTCTCTGTGGGCTTTATTCTTATATCTGCAAGTGTTAACCGCTCTGGAGGGAGCTGCCCAAGAGCCCTTGTGGACAACCTGCAGTGCATCAATCAGGTGGCTCGCAATCCAATGGGTTATTTGTAAGACTGGAAGCATGAGGAAGATACCGGAAACCCAATTACTCTCAAATACCCTGCAGGATAAGTTAAGCCATAATAGGAGAGCGGGAAAAGACTTTGAGAAGCAGGCAGCCCAGCTGGCAGGGGTGGACCAGGATAGAGCCTGCGGAGATGGAGATGTCGACAGGCAGCCTCCATTGAGTAAAGATCCATGCATGTCACATTGAAACCTCTATGTTGGAAGCAGCTCTCATTCATCCCACGAACAAAGGCTGGCTAGGCCAGCATTTATTGCCCATCCTTATTTGTCCTTGAGAACTGAGTGGCTTGCTGGGCTATTTCAGAGGCATTTAAGAGTCAACCACATTGCTGTGGGTCTGGAGTCACATGTAGGCCAGTCCAGGTAAGGACAGCAGATTTCCTTCTCTCAATAGTATTAGTGAACCAGATGGGTTTTTATGACAATCAGCAATGGTTTCGTGGTTGTCATCAGACTTTTAATTCTAGGTTTTCTTTATTGAATTCAAACTGCACCATCTGGTGTTGTTGGGTTCAAACCCGAGACCCTAGAGCATTACCCTGGGTCTCTGGAATACTAGCCCAGTGACAATACCACTACGCCATTGCCCCCACTACTGCCATGTAGTCACTCACTCTCTCCTCCCTCACTTACAGGTGCCAGCAGGAAGAGGGTAAGGCCCGAAGAACACGGGGCGCTGCTCGGCCCTCAGACAAGCCCGGAGAGGATCAAATACATTGTGGAGGAGGAAAGTGCACCAGTAGAGGCATCACAGCAGTCACCTGCACCCTCCATCAGCCAGGAGACACGCACCATGGTGGGTATTAGACCTGACTTAGGATGGTTCACACATTCCAGTGGTCACTGCCTGGCCACGTGTCCATAGCAGGTAGAGGCAGGGTCAGCCAAGCTCACCAGCACTTGGAGAACTGCTGGGGAAGAGGCAGCTGCAACATCCGAGTTGGATGATGAGCCTCTGGAATCTGCCTTCACTACTGCGCTTTAGCTACTGTTAAACTGGGTTAAATGTTGGTCCTTTGATCCACATGCGTATAAAGGATAATAATATGTTAGATAAATGTTAAGAGAGTCAAACAGTAATTGATCAAACAAAAGCAAAAGAACTTGAGTATTGCTGAGAAAAGGGACATGTCGAAGCTTTTCATCATGCACTCATCAGGACACTTAGCAAGAATACCAATGTAAGCGGGAAAACAACAATTTATTCTGTATGTGAAAAGAGTGCTGATTGGTTGGCGAGTGGCACTGTCATGGAGAATGCATCACTGATGGTGACTGACAGTTAACTGCCAAGCATTGTTTGAAATTTAAACCAGACAGCTTGACCCTGATTGGTCAAGACATTGCCCTGGGGACTGAACCAGCGAATAGCTGTCACTTACCTTGTTTAGCTGAAACAGGCACAATGTGTGTACATGCTCTTTTTGTCTGCAAAGAACAGGGCCCTGTGTATTAATATATGTAGCTTCCAGTACACGCAAATACACCGCACTGCGAGCCCGACTGACAATCTTAAACTGGTTGTCAGCGTAATTCTTCGCACACTGAAGGTTATTTAGCAAATGTTGTCTAATTGTGGAATCACATCTAATGTTGGACACTGTGTTTTGAGTTTTGCAAGCATGGGCCTGTTGGGTATACACCACCCTGCTCTCATGCCCACATGTCCGTCCTTGGCCTGCTGCAATGTTCCAGTGAAGCTCAACGCAAACTGGAAGAACAGCACCTCATCTTCCAACTAGGCACTTTACAGCCTTCTGGACTGAATATTGAATTCAACAATTTTAGATCATGAACTCTCTGCTCCATCCCCACTCCCTTTCCAATCCCCCTTATTTCCAATAATTTATATAGATTTTTCTTTTCCCACCTATTTCCATTATTTTTAAATGTATTTCCATCCATTGTTTTAACTCTACCTTTTAGCCTATTTCAATCCCTTCCCCCCCACCCCGCCCCACTAGGGCTATCTGTACCTTGCTCGTCCTGCTTTCTACCCTTAATGTCACCTATTAGCACATTCCTCAGCTAATATCACCACCGTCAACACCACTTTGTCCTTTTGTCTATGACATCTTTGGCAATCTCCACCTATCACTGGCCCTCTATCCAGCTCTACCTGTCCCACCCCCCTTCAACCAGCTTATATTGCACCTCATTTCTATATTTCTTAGTTCTGATGAAGAGTCATTTGGACTCGAAACGTTAGCTGTATTCCTCTCCGCAGATACTGTCAGACTTGTTGAGTTTTTCCAGGTATTTTTGTTTTTGTTTTAGATTTCCAGCATCCGCAGTATTTTGCTTTTAGCTGGGTATAGCCTGTACCTTGCCTGTTGTGAACTCGCAGATTCCCATCTGATTTTTCTACAATTATCATTGGATTAACCCGCTTTATCAGTCCTTCAATTTTCTTGATGATGTGAAGTGTCTCCATTCTGTCCAACTCTGCTTTCAGTCAGTCTCTCAGCATCACTGGTAATTTCCTGGGTGGGTGTATTTTGGGTATAACAGTTTCGTCAGCCTTGATGATGTGTTCTCCTTTTAGACAGCCAACCCCCTGGAACACATCTTCATTCTCGCTCAGGATGTCACACTGGTTGTCATTATTCTCTTGATTAGCTTCAGGTTTTCACAAGCTTTGATTCCAAGAATGGGTTTTGCATCAGTTTGTTGTTTACCTGTTCTTTCTATGCTGTTATATTGTTGTCTTAACTTACTTGTTGAGACTGTTTTTGGTCACGTGCACTTACCTTCTACAACTATTTTTTTCTTACCTGTATAAGTAGGACAGCTTCACTTTTGTTTTAGTTAGCTGTTTTTCTTTGCTTATCTTATGATACATGGGAATAACATTTGCTTGTTCACCTGTGTCAAGCTTGAATTCACCATCACATTGGCAATTTTTAAATCAACCTCCCATTCATCTTCTTTGGAATTTGTTGTTACTGCACATGTGAAAAGTTCAGTTTCAGTGTCTGTGTCATCATCTGCAATTGTGTGTACTTTCTTTGAATTACACACCTTAGCGAAGTGATTTAGTTTATCACGGTTCTTTCACTGCTTTTCATCGACTGGACAACTATACGGTAAATGCTCTGTTCCGCATCGGCTGCATTTAAATGTTTTAATAGCAGTTTTGTTTTTTTTTATCTTCAAGCTGTCTATTTGTTCTTTCCTGGGACTGTTTCAGCTTAACTGCATCCAACTGCTTGCCCATGTGCGGCTTTCATCTTCTGTCATCTGTTTAATCTGGCATTTCGTTGTCTCTGCTGCTCTGCAGATATTTATTGTTTTCTCCAGCGTGAGATCAACTTCTCTCAAAGGCTGTTCTCTCGGAGAGTCATTTGCAATTCCGCAAATTATTCTATCTCAGATGAGTGATTCTTTAAGCTCTCCAAATTCACACGATCTTGCTCTCATTTTCTAAGCTCAGTTATGTACTGACTCATGTTGTCACTGCCATGCGTGCATTTAAAAAATCGGTATCTTTTACATGGGATGTTTTTCTCAGGGCTGCAGTAGGCTTCAAATTTTTCCATTATTTCTTTCAAGTCATTTCGTTTCTCATCACTTTCAAACGTTAACGTGTTATAGACTTCTAAGGATTCTTCCCCTGCTACGTGAAGGAAGACGGAAGACTGTACCTAACAGTCTTTTTTTTATCACTGCCCATCGCTGTGAGGTACAGCTCGAATCGCTGCCTGAATCTCCTCCAGTTTTCGGTAAGATTGTCGGCCAAACTGAGCTCTGTCGGTGGTTTCAGAACCTCCATTGTTGCGTTTAGCTTACTTCTGACGCCACCTTGCCTCTTTTTTTTAATGATGCACACAGGCTGTCAACATTGTAACTGAATAACTTTATTGATAACACATTTTCTTAACATGACCACATATCTGCAGTGTCTGAATTCTATCAAGACAGGTTCCAACATCTTCTATCTGACCTGCAACCCCCAGGTCAGGTGACCCTGTACATAGTACCGAATACCGTATAGTATCTAACACTGGAGTCCACGACCACAATCAGCTATTATCATGACACTAACGATGGTGGCGGGCAAATCAGAGGCAGCCCGCCAGCATGTTTCCTGTGGTTGCATAATTAATGAGGCAGGAATGGGATGATATGGTGCGAAAATCCACAGGTGCAGCCAGTGGGTAAAATGTTCTTTTTCCTGCCCGCTACTACACTTAGTGTAAATCTGATTCCACCCATCGACATCGGCGGGACCATAAAATCCCAGCGGCTTAACATTCCGCCCGAAGAATAAACTGTCAATCTTGACTCTTTTACTAAAATTGGAATGTTAAACACCTGTATGAGCATTTTAAATACTTGCTTTCAGACACAATACCCCCACTGTAAATTAAGTCCTGCTTATCAAAACTTTAAAAGAAATCTATCTGCCCTTCCCGGCTGAAGGTGATGACTTCAGCTCTTGTAGTTCCATGGACACCAAGAGTGTTCTGCAAGTTGAAGCCATTCTGTGTGTACCCTGACTGTCAGCATGCTAACAACAGGGCAGGTTGTTGCAACTGAACCCATCCCTTACTGTCTATTGATTGTATCTGCTTCATTGAACAAATCACATTCAAAAGTAAATATTGATTCAAAATGATGAACAGAGAACAATGTGAGTTTAATCACCCCATATGTGTTGAAAGAGTTAACATATCCACTCCATTTGGATGAATTTGGGTAGGAATACTCATTTCATTCTGAAAAGAATGAACAGGAAAGCTAAAGTTACAATTCCAGTTCCTCAATTCCATGAACCATAACTAGTCTGCATTGAAAGATTAATCCACTAAAGTCACTTGGGTCCAAAGAGACATCTAGCTTCCTGTTTAAGTTGTAATTAGGCTAACCACTGCAAAGCACACAGTTACAGACAGGCATCAATTTGCAATCAAAAACCAAGCAATTGGCTTATTTACTTGCAGCGAATTTACAAATACAAATGCTTCTAAGATCAGCACAAGTCACTGGTATTGTCGATGTGTCCTTCAGAGTAGCAGAAGGAGCTTGAGTGGTTAAAATACAATTAAACACTAAATACTTGCAAATCCCAAAAACACAGCTAATTTCTAATGGACAGAATGAGAAAATCAATCCTTTCTTTACATGATGGCTCAGCTTTCTTCAAGTTAAAAACTATTGCCTCCAGAAACATCATTACCCTTCAGCACACTAAAAAATAGTTAAACACGGCCATTCAGATTTCTGCTTCCCACAATTAAACCTTGAAATGATGTTGTGTAAATATTAGTATAAGAATCCTAACACATTCATATCCAATTCATAAATGCCAGTTTTATCTTTCATTTACAAATGATGAGGATACACAGAGCTCATTCCAAGACTTTTCCATTTATCTTTCGTCCAAACATTAATTGAGAATGACTGACCCGGACAATGGGCGGGATTTTTCATTCTGGAGACAAAGTGAGATGGCGGGGAGGAAAAGTTGGTGTGATTCCTGATGGGTGATGCTTTGGATTTTTCCGCCCCAATTTTCTGCTTTTCAGCTCATTAATTATGCATCAATGAGGAGCTTGTCAAATCTCGTAGCAGGGAGGGCAGGGATTCGTCCGCCCCACCGTTACCTCATGGGGTTGAAAGTCCTGGCGCTATATTTAAACGGCACCCGCACACACACATTCACTCACTGCAGGCCAGGTGTGGTGTAAATGTCTCCATGGCACAAAAACAAGACAAAATCCTCTGCTCCATGGTTCAGGGAGGCCTCCCTGGGAAACCTCCTCCAGGCCGTCCAAGAAAGGCAGGAGGTCCTCTTTTCGAGGGATGGGAGCAGGAGGTCCTCTCACCTGACCACGCTAGTCTGGGGGGAGGTCGCCAGGGAGGTCAGTGCACCTGACCAATAGAAAAGGACCACTGTCCAGTACAGGAAAAAAATAAATGATCTGATGCACTTCGCCAGGGTAAGTGAACCCTCTACTCACTCCAAACTCACTCTCTGATAAGGGCATCAGACTGTCTGAGGGTTAGAGTCCACACGACCAGCAGATGGGACATCAGCACTGAATGTCTGCCAGCACTTTAAGCTCAACATCTCATGTAAGATCCTGCACAAACGGCATCTTAATCCCTCACTGGGTAGGGCCCAGCACACACAACAGGCAGGCATGCTTCTGAATTGCTCCTTCATCCATAGTGCTCACAGTCAATCCATCTGTCTTCATGCAAGACAAGGTCGCCCACAAGAGATGGGAGAGACCCAAGACTGGAGGGGGGGATCCAGGAGTTAAGGACATTCTCCTCCCACGAGGAGCAGGTGACAGAGATCGTTCTTGCACAGAGGCCAAAGTCAGCCTCCCTGAACAAGCCAGTGAGAGTCCATTCAGTATACATCAAAAAGACGCTGACAATGACTGTGAGTGACCTACAGCATAGGAGCCTGCCTAGTCAATCACTAATTATCTCTTCTCTCTATTCCAGCCCCCAGCAAGAAAAGGCAGAGGAGGACCACTGGCAAGTGCCTCAAACCCAGCCCCCAGAGCACCTCAGATGAAGAGGCAGAGGCACCATTTGATGAAGACCATTCACCGGTTCACCTGCACCCTCCACCAGTGCAGATACATGCACCTCGGTGGGCCTTAGTTCTAGAGCAGGCTCGGGGTAACAATCTGGTGATCACCTCACTAACACGTGTCCACAGCAGGTAGAGGCAGTGGCAGCTGAGGTCTCTGATACTCGGAGCAATGCTGCAGACCAGGCCCCTGCTGAGCCAGAGTCCAATGATGAGCCTCTGCAATCGACTCTGAGAGAAATGTTGGAGATGCAAAGACAGGCAGGGAAGTGTCAGGCAGAACTGTCAGAGGCCATCAGCAAACTGGAACGAAGGATGGAGGAGTCCTTCGGCGTTCTGTCTGACCTCGTGGCTCTGGCATGTAAGCACATCAAAGGTGTTACAAACGGGTGAGGAGGGACAAACTGGCTCTGCTTAATTCAGCTTCCTCAGTTGGTGGCAACAAAGGGGTTTTAAAATTTATTTTCCCTTTTCCAATCCAAATGTATTTATTTTTTAATAAGGAGCCAAACAAACCAGGTTTTCATGAGTCAAAGAAAGAGCAAATTTATGCTTTCCAAACCCAAGAAAAAATAATAAAAGATACAATTCGACACACACACAGGTCTCAGAAGGAAGAAAAGTTCAAATAAATGTTAGAAGAATATACGATTAAGTCATAGAGTTAGAGAGTTATAGAGGTCTACAGCACAGAAAAAGGCCCTTCGGCCCATCAAGTCTGCCGGTCAAACAAGTACCTGACTATTCTAATCTCATTCTCCAGCACTAGGCCCACAGCCTTGTATACCATGGCATCGCAAGTGCACATCCAAATACTTCTTAAATGTTATGAGGGTTTCTGCCTCTACCACCCTTTCAGGCAGTGAGTTCCAGATTCCCAACACACTCTGGGTGAAAAGATTCTTCCTCACATCCCTTCTAAACCTCCTGCCCTTTACCTTAAATCTACACCCCCTGGTTATTGATCCCTCCACCAAGGGGAAAGCTCCTTCCTGTCTACCCTATCTATGCCCCTCATAATTTTATACACCTCAATCATGACCCCCCTCAATCTCCTCTGCTCCAGGAAAAATAACCACAGTCTACTCAATCTCTCCTCATAACTAAAACTCTCCAGCCCAGGCAACATCCTGGTAAATCTCCTCTGCACTCTCTAGTGTAATCACATCCTTCCTATAATGCGGATTCCAGAACTGCACGCAATACTCTAGCTGTGGCCTAACCAGCGTTTTATACAGTTCCAGCATAACCTCCCTGCTCTCACATTCTATGCCTTGGCTAATAAAGGCAGGTATCCCATATGCCTCCTTAACCACCTCATGTACCTGTCCCGCTACCTTAAGGGACCGGTGGACATGCACACCAAGGTCCCTCTGATCCTCGGTACTTCCCAGGGTCCTACCATTCATCGTGTATTCCGGTGCCTTGTTTGTCCTGCCCAAGTGCATCACCTCACACTTATCCAGATTAAATTCCATTTGCCACTGATCAGCCCATCTGACCAGCCCGTCTATATCCTCCTGTAATCTAAGGCTATCCTCCTCACTATTTACCACCTCACCAATTTTCGTGTCATCTGCGAACTTACTGATCAATCCTCCTACATTCAAGTCTAAATCGTTTATATATACCGCAAACAGCAAGGGACCCAACACCCTGTGGAACCCCACTGGACACAGGCATCCAATCACAAAAACACCCCTCGACCATCACCCTCTGCTTCCTGCCACTCAGCCAATACTGGATCCAATTTTCCAAATTGCCTTGGATCCTATGGGCTCTTACCTTCGTTATCAGTCTCCCATGCGGGATTTTATCAAAAGCCTTGCTGAAGTCCAAGTAGACTACGTCAAATGCATTGCCCTCATCTACACACCTGGTTACCTCTTCAAAAAATCCAATCAAATTGGTCAGATATGGCCTCCCCTTAACAAAACCATGCTGACTGTCCTTGATTAATCCCTGTCTCCCCAAGTGTAGATTAATTCTGTCCCTCAGAATTGCTTCCAATAGTTTCCCCACCACTGAGGTTAGACTGACTGGCCTGTAGTTCCCTTGTTTATTCCTTCCTCCCTTCTTGAATAACAGTACCACATTGGCTGTCCTCCAGTCCTGTGGCCAGAGAGGTAATGAAAATTATTGCCAGTGACCCTGCTATCTCCTCCCTTGCCTCATTCAACAGCCTGGGATACAGTTCATCCAGGCCTGGAGATTTATCTACTTTTAAGCCTGCCAGACCACTTAGAACCTCTTCCCTTTCTATGCTAATTTCTTTAATTATATCATAGTCCTTCTGCCTGATTTCCATACCCATGTCTTCCTTCTCACTTGTGAATATAGACACAAAGTATTCATTTAGAACCCTACCTACCTCTTCTGGCTCCACACACAAATTACCACTGTGGTCTTTAATGGGCCCTACTCTTTCCCTATTTATCCTCTTACTCTTAATGTACTCGTAAAATAACTTTGGATTTTCCTTTATTTTACCTGCCAATGTTTTTCATGCTCCCTTTTTGCTCTCCTAATTTCCTTTTTAAGTTTCACCCTACACATTCTATACTCCTCTAGGGCTTCCGCTGTTTTGAACCCTCGGTATCTGAAAGTCCTTTGCTTATCCTTGAGATGTAGATTGTTGAATGTTGCAGCCATTTGAAGTTAACTGGTTTCCTTTAAAATCCTGGAGTTGAATTGAATTCCAGGTAACTGCACTTTGCTGGAGACAATTCCCTTCCTCTTAATTCCATTATCCATCTCCCAGAAATCGATGGGTTTTTCCTGAGGTTCTTTCCGATGGAAATACGCTATCTCTGTGAATGATTTTTAGACTGTTAAGAGATCAGGTTTTTTTATTAGCTTGAGAGAGAGCGAGAGAGAGAGAGTGAGAGAGAGAGAAAGAGATTCTTTATTACTTCCTTCAGCAAATTTTCTAGATGACTTTGATTACTTCTCTCTGTGTCTGGCTTGGCAAAACCAGTTCTTAAAAAGCTCCTGTCTGTATACTCCAAGAAAGGAATTTGATGTATTGCAGTCATTGCTGTAGAACAGTCATTACATTTTTGATCTTTCATCTCAGAAATATTTGGCACATTTCAAGACAGTAGAAACCAACAGGAGATGGGATTATTTCATCCTCCACAGGGTGTTTTGAGTATCTGTTGGGTGTATCCTGGCTAGCTAATAGTTCTCCATTGTCTTGACAGAATTACATTTGATTTAAATCCAGCACTTTGCATTTTAATGCCTTCCTTTCAAGAGTCCCTTTTTGAAGTGGACCTTGAGACCTCCCAAGTGTGAAATTCTGTGCAACATGCCAGGGCAGGTTTACAGTGCAATCCACAAAGGAGCTTTCAGAAAAGTGATCAACTTACAATACCAGACATCAGGTGGCTGGTTGTAGCTATCTTTGGACAGTGTCTTTTCTTGCATTTTTTTTAAAGCCAACTTTAAACAGTTCAATATGTATTTGGTTATCTGGTGAAGCTCTAGGTAGATCTCACTGTCACAATGGGGGGGGGGGTGGCAGTGACTACCTTGGAGACCCAGGTCCAGTGGTTTCTGCCGCGTTTGAATTCAGAGCTGCAGACCATTGCTCTAACCATGGGGGCATTGCAGTAGTGGCTAGGTGAGAGGGGCACAGGGCATCTTGTCCTCTCTCCAGATGTCCCTTCTCCTCAAGGAGCCAGGGAGGGGCCCTCGGGCACCAAAGGGAGGAGGAGCACCAGCCAGACACCTCAGCGGCACCCACTCAGGACACTCCAAGGGTGTGCTACCACACCAAATCCCCTTGCCTGTGACCCCCTCAATGCCAGCAGGTCAGGCTGAGGAGAGTGCACCTGCCCCAGAGCAGAAGAACCTGGACCCTCCAGGCCTTAGGCCACCAATGGACACCCACCAAAGTCATCTCAGGCAACAGGGCATAGCAGTCAACAGGCAGCCTCCACCTCACCTGTGCATGTCGGGGCTGTACCCAGGTGCAGCATAGAGTTAAAAAATTTAAAATGTTTTGAATAGACAATGGTGGCATGGGTATACATTCACTGTACATAATCTGCACTATTGTAAATATATTTTGCATTTATCACTCTCTCAGTATCAGGGCTGAAAGGCTAATCAATGTGATTCAGGGTCTCGCATTCATTCAAGGGCACAGAATGAGCCCCCACTTGTCTCTCATCTGTTCCCTCAGTTCCACAAAGTCTCACTCAATCTCATCACAGTGAATCAACTTTAGTTCCACATCTGCAACATGAACTAAGGCACTTCCTATGTGACAATGATGGCAGGGCAATACACATGTGACCCTTGCAACTCAGGTAGGCATTATTTGACCTCATAAGAATTGGTCATCAAGGCTACCATGATACTATCACACTGAAGTCTGTAGTTTGAGGATATTAGTCAAGTAGGCTAGACAGGTAGTCCGGCCTCTGTCTCCCACCTCTGCTCTCTTGCTCCGCACACCACACCTCCCCCAGTCCTGCCTCCATCTCCCCCCTCCACTCTTGTGTTCCACACACCACCTCCCCCTTCTCTAGTCCTGCCTCCGTCTCTCCCCCTTCCCACTGGTCTTGCCTCCTGTAGCCAGCCTTGGTGCAGTTTGTGATACAGGTCCTGTATATCTCGCAGCAATGCTCTTAAAGGAAGGTGAAAGCAGAATCTACTGACCTCCAAACCATTGATGGAGTGAAACGCGCCAGATGTGCGCCACTTCTATACAGTCAGGAAACAGATGGTTTGAATTACCCGCTGGCGGGGCATTTAATTTGGAAGGGGAACGTAATTCCATTAAGTTGGGCTTTTAATGAGCATTCATGAGATGCAAATGAATGCAAATGTGGTTCCATCCATAGATCATTGGGAAACTCGACTTGCCTTTAACCTACCATCAAAACTTTTTTATCTATTCATGGGATGTGGACATCATTGGCTCGGCCAGCATGTATTGCCCATCCCTAATTGCCCTTGTTCAGAGGGAAGTTAAGAGTCAACCACGTTGCTGTGGTCCTGGAGTCACATGTAGACCAGAGCAGGTGAGGACGGCAGATTTCCTTCCCTGAAGGACATTAGTGAACCAGATGGGTTTTTATGACAATCAACAATGTTTTCATGATCATCATCAGACTTTTAATTCCAGATTTTTTAAATTGAATTCAAATTTCACCATCACCATCTGCCGTGGTGGGATTCAAACCCAGGTCCCCAGAGCATTACCCTGGGTCTCTGGAATACCAGCCCAGTGACAATACCACTACACCACCACCTCCATTGCCCTGACCTAAAAGTTGGCTGCCAACTTGCCAACATGAAACCTGGCTACCCCGCTGCAACAGTCCACTGGGGACAGCCTTAATTAACACAGAGAGGGACTTCTACCACCATCCCCCAGACAGGAAATCCCGCCCCAGGGAGCTGCTGGTCAATCTGATTGACTGGCAGCTCTGTAGTCCCAGCAGTACCAGAAGACAGTAGTGACTACCGTTGGGAGTACAACCAGTCCCCACAAAGAAGTGTAGATGCCTGACAGACTTCAGGTAAGTATTTTTTTCTTCATTCATCGGTTGTGGGCGTCGCTGGCTGGGCCAGCATTTTTTACCCATCCCTAACTGCCCTCGAGAAGGTATTGGTGAGCTGCCTTCTTGAACCGCTGCAGTCTGTAATGACTGGGATGGGAGGAGTGCACAGTTTCTCTAGCCCCACTACTCCACAGGTCGTACCATTAGTGTAAATGTTTAATTCACTCACCAAAATGGCCAATTATTTACCCTCGCTACTGCTCAAACCCGGAAAGAAAGAGAGTTTAACCAGGCTTCTTTTAATAAACTCAGAATGATTGATTTTTAATTAAAAAAAAAACTTCTTTTGATTGGAAACAGGTTGCAAGAACTGGTTAACACATAATTCATAATATGGAAGTGTAAATATCTTTTAAAATTCCCCAGTGCGTGCACAAATACACACACAGACACACACACAAACACACACACACTCTAGGACAAACAAATAGGGTCTCTGCAGAGATGGGCGGTTGAAGGAAAAACTTTATGAAAGGATAAAGTTTGCAGGATTTTGATGCTGTCGATTTGGTGCTCCCTCATGCGAGGGTGGGTCGTTAGTCCCAGTAGATGTCTGGATTTTTTTATCAACGGAGCTTCAGCATGGAGGAAAATAGAGCCGGATCAATTCTTCTTGTCTCAGCCTCTCAGGTTTCCAAATACAGACAAGTTCCACTGAGGTGAAGATTCCAAGCTAGATACTGATAATGATAATGTATTTCAGGCAAGGCAAGGAGAACGCGAGCTGGGCAGCTTTTCCCCTTCTCAGTTCATTCCCAACTACTTTAATGCCAGGAGTATTACAGGTAAAATGGATGAGTTAAGGGTGAGGATTGACACGTGGAATTGTGATTTTGCAGCCATCACTGAGACGTGGTTGAAGGAGGGGCAGGATTGGCAGCTCAGCATTCCGGGATATAGAATCTTCAGGCGAGACAGGGGAGGGGGTAAAAGAGGAGGAGGCGTTGCAGTATTAGTTAAGGAGTCAGTTACTGCAGTAAGGAGAGATGATATCTTGGAGGAGGCATCAAATGAAGCTTTGTGGGTAGAGTTTAGGAATAAAAAAGGGGCAGCCACATTGTTAGGTGTTTATTATAGACCCCCAGATAGTCAGTGGGAAATTGAGGAGCAAATTTGTGGAGGTGTGTAAAAACAATAACAATAGGGTAATTATATTGTGAGATTTCAACTTTCCCAACATTAATTGGGATAGACATACTGTTAAGGGCTTGGATGGAGTGGATTTCTTGAAATGTGTACAGGAGAACTTTTTAAGTCAATATGTAGAGGGTCCAACAAGGGACGGCGCAGTGCTGGACCTAATTCTGGGGAATGAAGCTGGACGGGTGGCTGAGGTGGTGGTGGGACAGTATTTTAGTGATAGCGACCACAACATGGTACAGATTACGTTTGTTATGAACAAAGAAATTGACAAGTTGCAAAAATATGTTTTGGATTGGGGGAGAGTGGATTTTAGTAAAATAAGGCAGGATCTGGCCAAGATAGACTGGGAACAGTTACTTGTGGGGAAATCTACAGAGGAGCAGTGGGGGGTGTTCAAAAAGGAAATGGAAAGGGTACAGGCTCAACATTTTCCCTCTAGGGTGATAGGAAGGAGTAACAAGCCCAGAGAACCATGGATGACCAGAGATATTCAGGTTACGATGAGAAGGAAAAGAGAGGCTTTTAGCAGGTACAAGGGAAGCAAATCAGCGGAGGCATTAGTGGAGTACAGACAGTGCAGGGTGGGGCTTAAGAAAGCAATTAGGAGAGCAAAGAGAGGATATGAGAAAGCTCTGGCTGGTAAAAGTAGGGAAAATCCCAAGATATTCCATAGTTATATCAATGGGAAAAGGATAACCAGGGAAAGAGTTGGGCTCATAAGGGACCAAGGGGGCAATCTATGGGTGGAGCCAGGGGGCATCGCTAGCGTGTTGAATGAATATTTCACATCTGTCTTCACCCAAAAGAATGAGGATGAAGGTATTGAACTTGGGGAGAGAGACTGCGAGGTTCTTGAGCAAATTGATATAGGGAGTGACAAGGTATTGGAGGTGTTGGCAGGCTTAAAAGTGGACAAATCTCCAGGTCGGGATGATTTGTGTCCCAGACTGCTGAGGGAGGCAAGGGAGGAGATCGCAGGGGCTCTGATCCAAATTTTTAATTCCTCTCTGGCCACGGGGGAGGTGCCAGAGGACTGGAGAACAGCTAATGTGGTTCCGCTTTTTAAGAAGGGTTGTAGAGATAAGCCAGGAACTACAGGCCAGTGATTCTCACGTCAGTGGTAGGGAAACTATTGGAGGAAGTTCTGAAGGAGAGAATCTATCTCCACTTGGAGAGGCAAGGTTTGATCAGGGATAGTCAGCATGGCTTTGTCAGAGGGAGGTGATGCCTAACAAATTTGATTGAATTTTTTGAGGAGGTGACCAGGTGTGTAGATGAGGGTCGTACAGTTGATGTAGTTTATATGGATTTCAGCAAAGCCTTTGACAAGGTCCCACATGGGAGACTTATAAAGAAGGCAAATGCGCATGGGATACAGGGAAATTTGATAAGGTGGATTCAAAATTGGCTTACTTGTAAGAGGCTAGGGTGATGACAGAAGGATGCTTTAGTGACTGGAAGCCAGTGTCCAGTGGCGTACCACTGGGATCTGTGCTCGGTCCCCTATTATTTGTCATTTATATAAACGACATAGATGACTATGTGGGGGGTAGGATTAGGAAGTTTGCGGATGACGCAAAGATTGGCCGGGTGGTTAACAGTGAGATTAAGTCTTGGGCTACAGGAAGATATAGACGGGATGGTCAAATGGGCAGATAAGTGGCAGAAGGAATTTAACCCTGAAAAGTGTGAGGTGATACACTTTGGAAGGAGTGATTTGACAAGGAAATATTCAATGAACGGCATGACACTAGGAAGTTCTGAGGAACAAAGGGACCTTGGTGTGTGTGTCCATAGATCTCTGAAGGCGGAGGGGCATGTTAGTGGGGTGGTGAAAAAGGCATATGGGACACTTGCCTTTATCAACCGAGGCATAGATTACAAAAGTAGGGAGGTCATGTTGGAGTTGTATAGAACCTTGGTGAGGTCACAGCTGGAGTACTGTGTGCAGTTCTGGTCGCCACATTATAGGAAGGATGTGATTGCACTGGAGGGGGTGCAGAGGAGATTCACCAGGATGTTGCCTGGGATGAAACATTTAAGTTATGAAGAGAGGTTGGTTAGACTTGGGTTATTTTCGTTGGAGCAGAGAAGACTGAGGGGCGACCTGATCGAGGTGTACAAGATTATGAGGGGCATGGACAGGGTGGATAGGGAGCAGTTGTTCCCCTTAGTTGAAGGGTCAGTCACAAGGGGGCATAAGTTCAAGGTGAGGGGCAGGAGATTTAGGGGAGATGTGAGGGAAAACTTTTTTACCCAGAGGGTGGTGACGGTCTGGAATGCGCTGCCTGGGAGGGTGGTGGAGGCGGGTTGCCTCACATCCTTTAAAAAGTACCTGGATGAGCACTTGGCACGTCATAACATTCAAGGCTATAGGTCAAGTGCTGGTAAATGGGATTAGGTAGGTAGGTCAGGTGTTTCTCACGAGTCGGTGCTGACTCGATGGGCCGAAGGGCCTCTTCTGCACTGTGTGATTCTGTGAGTTCAAAATGACAAGTTCAAAAAATAAAGCTCCTCCGTCAGGTGGTGTCCAGTAAATCACCAGGTCTTTGCCTTTTAAAGCTTTTTTTCCATCAATCAAAGTGATTGCAGTTTAAATGAACAAATAGCTCCCCCCACCCCCTCCAATTGCCACGCTGCTTACTGAGCTGACATCATGTGATTTCTTAGAAAAGGCGTGCTGATCCGCAGTCCACCGTGAACTTATGACCACTTTTAAAAAACCCAGGTCTTTTCGCAAATGTCCAAATAATGCAATGTCCTTCCAAATTTTGAAAGAAAATACAGTTCTTGTAGATATGGTTTTAACAAGCCCATGTGGTGTAGCCCAACACCCACAGCAACGTTAAGGAGATATTTCCAGCATTTTGTCCCAGTGACAGTGAAGGTACAGCGATATATTTCCAAGTCAGGATGGTGAATGGCTTGGAAGGGAACTCCCAGGTGGTATCTGCTGCCCTTGTCCTTCTAGATGCTAGCAGTCATGGGTTTGGGAGGTGCTGTCCAAGGAGCCTTGGTGAGTTCAAATTCCAGTGATTTTGGGCTGGCACGGCTGAGAGAGCCCAACATGAGGGGGGTGGGGGGGAGCTGGTGGGCAGGTCAGGCTGGACGGCGGGGGGGGGGGGGGGGGGGGGGGGGTGGAGGGAAAAAGAAGAGGTGGATGTACCATCTTGGAAGAGGTGCCTGCAATGTGAGCAGGGCCTTCCCCAAAGGAGGTACCCCACTGCCCCCCTCCTGCCTGACAGCAGCCCCCGCTGCCAAAGCTGCCGGGTTGCCTGCCGTCCTTCTGCTTTCCCCAGCAAACCAAAAACTTGTGGCAAAGGTAGAAGGAGGCCCTTAACTGACAGTTAATTGCCCGCTTAAGGGCACAAGGGCAGGTCGGCTGAATGATGCGTAACCCATCCCCCAGAATGGGGGATAGGCTGGGGGGGCAGGTGGGAAGGCAGCGGACTGGCCAGCCAGTTATTTTACAGAACTCTTACTTTCAAATACGCCAGTGGGTGGTATGTGAAATTCACCCCAGGATGCTTCATAACAATCAGCAACAGAACATTACCCATATTATAGAACTAATTGCACTGAGCAAGTGTTAGTAGGAATGGTCCAGGCTGTAAAAACTAAACTTTGTCTTGGCGACACACTGTAGAATTGGGTAACTGGGGTGCAGCCAGCTGGTACGCTGCTCACTGTGCCACAGAGCAACAGTGTTCATCCCTGAGCATCATCATGCCAGGGACACACAGGACGCAAAATGAAAATGAAAAGACAAAGTCAAGTCCTGGCCATAGCACAGCCTTGGCAGCAGGTCTGTCAATCAGCCACTCATTTGGAAATAATGTGTAACAAAACTCTAAGAACAAAAATAAACACACAGTACACAGTGTTGGCACCAAATATTCCGACACGGGTGTTTCTCCACACAATATTCCAGGACAAGGTGGAGGAACTGAATGCTCTCCCATCAGTACAACGTTCAACATGAAATTGTGAGAACTGTACCATACCATTAATTTGCAAAATAAGAGAAAGTATCTACCTAATGAGAAAGAGGTACAATTGAAAGGTTAATTAGTAAAGACAGTGTTGAAATTGGGGTCCAGCTGGATCACCTGTACAGATACCTTGAAATCAGGCCCTTTGAAATGAACATACGAATGCCTATGAAATTCCTTTGAGCGCTTTAACAGGACCATTAACCCTTTAAGATAAATGGTTAGACCCTCTGTTAACATAACCTTCATAGGAATTTCACACAAAAGCATTATTATCCATGTGTCAGTGTTCAAAGAATGTGTATTTATATAACACCTTATCAGGTCTATGCCCCAAATCCTTTCACATTCATTAAGTTATTTTAAGTTCAGTCATGATATGATATTGGTGAATATGCAGAACCCATTTCATGCACAACAAATTCCCACAAACAGCAAAGCGCAGCCCGTTTTTGTTTGGTAATTGTGGTTAAGGAGAGAACATTCATCAAGACAGTGGGTGAGCTTCCTGTTCTGCTTCAGAAAATGTCATGGGATCTTTCAAGTCTCTGTTGCAGAAGCAACTGGACATTTCGTTTAAGGTTGCACCTGAAGATTGGCACCTGTGACAATGAAGTATTCGTTCAGTACCGTGCTCAAGCTAAAGTATCGCTGGTGCTCAAGTCCCAGAGATTGAACGCACAAACTCCAACCTCATCTTGAGGCAGCAACCTTATTTCTCATCTTTATATATATCGGTGGTGTTTTAAGCTGGGATCTGAGGTTTGAGTTTCTGTTTTCTATGCAGTGGTGCCTTGCAGCACACCTCTGGAATTGTACCACATTTTGCTTTTAAATTTTGCGGAGGTGCATATTGTCATGCTGTTTGTACTCATATAAAAAAAATAGATACTGACCATCTCCACTGAAGCTGTTATTTCTCTTGATTAACAAGGGAGTCAAAGGTTATCGGGGTAGGCGGAATGTGGAGTTGAGGCCACAATCAGATCAGCTGATCCTATTGAATAGCAGAGCAGGCTCAAGGGGCCGAATGGCCTACTCCTGCTCCTAATTCATATGTTCGTAAGTATCTCTAACCAGACTACATTGTTGAGTAGTTTTGTTTCTGATGTTAAATTGTACACAGGTAGGTTTATTGCTTGAAGTGACCGGTTACAGGAGAGGATCGATTGTTTAAGAACGCACTGTGTCAATCACACCCTGAGGTCTCATGAGTGAAAGAACAAACTGCTGGGATAAACTGGCTAATGAAAAATGTTTTTGAATTTGGCCCAAAGTTAGAATTACCATGAAAATTGATTCCAGAATGCACAATCTAAATTGGACTGAAAATTTGTCAAGATATGAGGATTAAACTTTGGCCATTGATTGCCTGTGGAAATGCAGTTCTGGTTGTTCTACTCACCTCATACTTTTACAGTACAAAAGGTTTGTTCAAGAGGCAGGTTAGCCATAATCTGCATATGTTTAAATAGGGGTGCTTCTTTCTTATTATAAAGCTGGATGAAAGGCTAAAGCCCATCAGTGCAGAACACCATCAAAGTTTAAAATAAAAGAGGAGCTAGAATAGCAAGTAGTGATTAAAGTAACAAGTCAGGAGAGGTGTTCAGAGCGAAATTAATGTAGGCGCAAAGTGGGATTGTGGTCTTTAAACAATGAGCACAAAAAAACAATTACTTAACCAAGTTTATCAAACCAGAACTGAAAGCGATAATAATAAACTATGATGGTAAAATCTTGAAGTGATGCTGCTACATGTTCAAGTAGTTCAACTAGACTGCAAGATTTGAGTCTGGCCCTTGTTTCTTTATTAACTGAAGCCAGCTCAGATTAATTCAAGCCAGGGCCCAGAATCTCTATTTATTCAGTTAGTGTTCCCACTTTCTGACTAGATAACATGGTCTGACCACAGCTCCTGCAAACCACAACCATTCAGCCTCAAGGCTCTGACTGCAGACTTTTCACAACCTCATTCCCACACCACAGACCACAGCCCAATTCTTAAATGCAGGCACTGCTTAACTGCTCGCCCCTCTTAGCTGCATAAATCCACTTTCTCACTACCACTCTTCAGTCTGGCTGTTATTAACTTCACAGCAAGGATATAGCAAGGCGGTGGCATAATGGTATTGTCACTGACTAGTATTCCAGAGACCAAGGGTAATGCTCTGGGGACCAGGGTTTGAATCCCACCATTAGAAGTCTGATGACAATGAAACCATTGTTTATTGTCATAAAAACCCACTTGGTTCACTAATGTCCTTGAAGGAAGGAAATCTGCCATCCTTGCCTGATCTGGCCTACATGTGACTCCAGACTCACAACAATGTGATTGACTCTTAAATGCCCTCTGAACAAGGGCAATTAGGGATGGGCAATAATTGCTGGCCTAGGCAGCGACATCCACATCCCATGAACAAATAATAATAATAATAATAATGGTCAGTTAATTGAAAGAACCATTGTATCCTGAATTTAGAACAGATGATTTGATTGCAGAGCCTGGACCAGAATTTTATGGCCCCACATGTCTCCCCCCCCCTCCTGCCCCTGGAGGATGTGGCGAGCCATTTAAATCTCCAAACAGTTTGGCGGGACCATAATATCCCTCCGGAATATCCTGGCCATGGTTTCCAAGCAGTATGATTTCAAGTTCATCATTGTAACAGTTTTTCACATCAGCTATAACTTTGCAATTTAATTCCCAGACATTGGGTGAAATTTTAGTATTGGCATTAAGGGTCCCGCCCACCACTTGGAGAATTGGTGGGAGACTAATGTCACTTCTCTCCAGACAATTAACAGATAATCAGGCACTTACCTGGACATTGTTGGGTCTTCCATCAGATTAAGTCCCCAGTAGGGCAGAAATCCCACCCCCGAGAGTTGCCAGCCAATCAAAGGCCTGGAACTCTCCAGTGTCAGCAGCACCATCAGGAGAAGTGGCTACTGCCAAAACACCCTGTGGTCTTCACCAGGGATCATCACTGGATCCCTGGCGAGAGGCAAACGGGGTGGGATGGGGGTTGAGGAGAGGGGTCACCAACGAGGGATGGGTCAGATGCAAGTGAAGGGGTGTGGCTTTCAGCGGGTCCCACCCCTTCCCAATATTGGGTCATTCGATCAGGTATTGAGTGCCTGTGGACAAGGTACTCTCTTGGTAGGCCGCTCAGAACCCTGACAGGGTTTGCTAGGCAGCTTTCTGGAGACATGGGAAACCCCTATGAGTCTTGTTTAATCTTTGATTCACTATTAAATTCTAGTGAGCACAGGGACAATTGGATTTAAATGACTCATTAATGATCTAGTACCTTCCTGCTGCTAAAGTGAGTTTCCTGTGTCGAACCCTTGCTGCCACCAGCAGTTAAATGGGCAGCTTACTGTGCAATTTCCTGGGCTCACTCAGCAGCTCCACTAAATTTCACACATTTTTCTCAAAAGGGACTGACTATAGTTTTCAGAGGATGACACAATCGTCATAAGATTTATCTTAAATACCTCAAGTAAGTTGACAGAGCAATGATACAGATTTTTTTTTAGTCTTTCATGGGATATGGGCGTCACAGGCAAGACCAACATTCGTTGCCCTTCCCTAGTTGCCCTTGATTTCAGTGGCTTGCTGGGCCCTTTCAGAGGGCAGTTAAGAGTCAACAACATTACTGTGGCTTTGGAGTCACAGGTAGACCAGACCAAATAAGGACAGCAGATTTCCTTCCCTAAAGAGCATTAGTGAACTAGGTGGGTTTTTATGACAATCAACAACAGTTTCATGATCACTTTTACTAAGACTAGGTTTTAATTTCAGATTTTATTAATTGAAGTTAAGTTCCACCAGCTGCCATGGTGGGATTTGAACCCATGTCCCCCAGAGCATTAGCTTGAACCTCTGAATTACTACTCCAGTGATATTACCACTGCCCCACCGCCTCCCATGGTGGAACATGCCCAAGGATGATGCAGGATTACCTGATCATTATAGGATGGTTGCTTGTCATATTAAGGAATGAAACACTTATTTCATTTTGGTCATTGACTAACAGCAATGGTATTACAGGGCCACAACAGACAGACAGATATCGAACATAAACTCCTATTGTTTCAAAATTATGTCCCAATCACCATGTGAACAGAGCACCGATTACTTAGCCAGCATAAGTTTTTTCAAGCTAACATTCAAGCCAACTTGCATTAATATCGCACTTCTGAGGTTGAAAAATGTCCCAGGGTGATTTACTGGAGCATTAACCATAGAAATATCGACATGAGCCACATAAGGAGGTATTAGGGCCAAGATCCTGGTCAAAGAGGTGGGTTTTAAGGAGCATTAGGAATTCTAATTCCTAATGTTCAAGCAGCAGAGACCCAGCCATCAATAGATGAGCGATTAAAATTGAGGATGCTCATAAAGCCACAACTGGGGAGTACAGAAACCTTGGGAGGGTTGGGGGACTGGACATGGCCATGGAGAGAAGTATAAACAAAGATGGGAATGTTAAAATCGAGGCATTGCCAGACTAAGAGCTAATGCAGGTCAGTGAGCACAGTGGGTAATAGGTAAATATGTGCAAATTAGGATATAGGTGGCAGAGTTACACTTTGTGTTTTTAGCAGATGAACACTTAAAATTATCATGTAACTTTTCTGTCATCTTTTAATGGAGGTATTTCCTCCAATGTGCTACAATGCTGGTGTTATAATTCCAGCAGGAACTTCATAAGAGTGTGTTATCTTTGATATCACCAAGGTTTAAATGATTACAAGTTTCTTTGATATGTCAGAATCTCTCACAAAATGAAGCAGATAAGTCAGTTCAAAAGATGATGCTCTCCCTCTCACTTCTGACACTTTTGTTTCTGTGGCCTGGTTTGATTGTGTTATCTTTCATCACATGCAACAATGCTCTTGATTGATGGGAACATTTTCTTATCAGGACAGATGATTCCTGACAACTTAAGCTCGCCCGAAACTATTTTCTAACTATTCAGATTGGAAACTGGACTGTTCACAGCCTCAACTGAACCTTTACTGACCCCTGGTCAACAAGAGTGTTTCCAATTGTTAGAAATGCTTAGTTAGTTCCCACAGCTGAAGACTTCATACCATTTTATCTTACAATAGCAAAAGGGCAACACTCTGAGAAGCCAGAAAGTAGTAAACTATGTATATCAGCTACTATTGATTATCTATTTGTTAATGCCTTCGGGGACACAGCAGGTAGCCTGGTTTGGCCATAATCACAAACAAAGCCAAAGGCTGAATTCTTTACTTAATGGTACATCCCAAAGAATGTCTGGGGCATTTATTAGTGCCTATTAAAATTCCTACAATGAATATAGTGTATAATTAAAGCATCTAGGGAAAACAAAGCCTGCCAATTTTGTGGGAATCTTCCAATATGAGCCTTCCCTGTCAATCGATTTGATCTGGTCTTTTGTGGTGAACTCCACCATTTTGAGTAAAAAAGCACAACCCTATGAACCCTGCATACTCCAAGATGCAGGCATAAATCCTTGTCGCTTTTTGATGGATGCTGCTAAGTGAGGACTCTTAAGATCTCTATTGCTTTGTAGGAGACCAATGGACAATTGACATCTAATCAATTCAATATTTATATATGTGGTATTAAAGTTTCACCTGACTAGTGAAAGGATCTGTTGCATCTTAAAATCCCCACCAAACCCTCAATATAAAATTTTACATACAATAATACAATACAATAAGTTTACAATAAAATTTTACATTATTTTTCATTTTGTAAAATTACTTTCACAATCAGTAAAAAATAATGGTCCCCGAACATTTAAACCACAAATTAATGAACAGAGTTCAAAATCCATTCCAAAATGACTTCAATACAACAATTCATCCTGACTTGGAAATATATTGCCGTTCCTTCATTGTCACTGGGTAAAAATCCTTGAACTCCCTCCCTGACAGCACTATGGGTGTACCTACATCACATGGACTGCAGCGGTTCAAGAAGGTAGTTCACCACCACCTTCTCAAGAGCAATTAGGGATGGACAATAAATGCTGGCCTAGCCCAGCGAAGCCCACGTCCTGTGAATAAACAAATGAAAAGAGGCCTGGACTAGTTTAATCCATGGGCCTCGATGAATAAAGCAGGTCAAAGGAACAGTCCCAGAATAAAGTTAGCACTCTGGAGCTAATATCAGTGCTGGGAAAGGGAGATAATAGTGCAGTGGGAAGCCCGTTCCTTGTAGTTCAAATTCCGCAATAAAATTACATTTACAAGTTTACTTTGAACTCTTCTGGCTACTGCAATGCACAGCGGGATCCTGCCTGGTTTCTATACAGTTCATAGTTATGCTGTGGAGGATGGGATACTGTCTGAACGCCTGTCCATTGGTTCCTGCTGGGTGAGTGGGTGGGATTTAAAATCTGCCACCGTTATATGGAGGGAAAACACACAATGTTTATGTTTCTTTTCCTCTGTTGCCATGGGGGAGGTGACTAAAAATGTCTTTTCACTGCTCTATGTGGATGAAGCTTTATCAAAGTGCTTGTGCACTGGCTAGGTCATTGCATGCTTAACCCTAGGTCAACACTAGCACAACTTCCTCATGGAAGCCCTAAAGTCTGCCGCATTCCGTCTTACAAATGTCCAGGTGGCAAACATATAAATCATTTGGAATGGGTTATTCTCCGAGACACAAAGATGAATGCACATTCAGCTGTCCACATAATCAGTCAATTCAGATAGTAAATGTTAATATACTGTAATAATCGTCTTACTGTCATTTATTGTCACAAGGCTGACAAATTGTCTAATTATCCCAACAATATTATTACACAGTGGAAGGCATTCATACAATCCATGAGGAAACATTTTAACATGATGGCCATAAAACTGTAACAAGTTAATGCATTTTAATAAATGAATGGATTGTGGGAACATAACTTACATGAATAAAGTGTCTTGGTTTTCAGGTTTCGGGACATGTCAATGGGTGTTAGTGCTGATTATCCTGTCTTGTGTCACTTTGAACTGATACTCTTACCATCTAGCTTTGTTGCAAATCTATGGGCTGCATCTTCCAGTCGGTGAGCCCCGGGGCCTGCTCGCCGACGTGTAAAATGACACGGGATGGCGTTGGGCGTATGTCCTGACGTCACCCTGTGTCATTTAGATTTTCAGTTTGGTGGGCACGCAGCCGAGTCAACGGCTGCTTAAGACCTTTGAAAAACTAATTAAGCCATTAATGGACTTGTCCATCCAACCTTAAGGCTGGCGGGCAGGCCAGGAGCCCTGGCGGGCTCCTGGAAAAACATGAAACCTCTTCCACAGGCGGGATGAGCTTTCATCAGGGATTTAAAAATTTCAGAATGTTTTATAATGAAAATTATGGATCTGTCCCAACTCATGTGTCACATGACAACAGTCTCACATGAGGGGGCATGTCAGTAAAATTATTCCTATTGTTTAAACCGCTCTTCACATTTGAGCCGATCTCCCCGAGGCAGCAATTTGCCTCAGGGAGATCTCTGCGCTCTTTCGCGCGCATGCGCACTCCCGGCTCAGGGAATCCCCAACTGGTGGCGCCGATCGGGAACTCGCCCGCTTGCGCCCGCTCCCGCACATCCCCCTCAACAGGGGGGAAAATGTTGACCTATGTGTTTTGCCCTAATACTATCGGCCCTTTGCACCATATCAGCATTTTAATGCAAGCACTATAGAAATGGAATATTGATCGAGATATTGCAAACCAATCAAAAACCAGTTCTGACCAAAGGCAAGTTTGCAATACTCATAAAATCCCATTTGCTTTGAAGCCATCTGATTTTTCTTGTTTAGTTATTTTTGCTAAAATTGTACCAATTTCACTAACAGAAACTGTTTTAGATTCAATATTTATTCTACAAAATAAAGACATTGAGAGTCTAGAATTCGACTTTTACTAAAAGAGGGGAGAGCATTTTTGTCTGGAGCTAATGACCTGCTAATAAAACTGGGCATGCAGGTTTGAAATGTGCAATATCTGAGGATGTAACTTTGTTAATGAGCTATTAATGCAGATAAAATCAAGCATTGTCCCTTTATACATTAAAAGAGGAATTTTATCCATGTAAACCTGTAACTTGCATATGCATATATTTTAGCGATTAGCCTATAGTTACCAGGGAGGCAGTTTACTCAAATTCAAGTATACCTTTAAGCTGGTAACAGGTTCAAGATGAACTAATTGTCAATAAAGAACCTGCCCTTTCATAATGCGCTCAGTTAATAATTAAAAGAACCGTTCAGACGTAATTTCTTAATCGAAAAAGATTCAGTTAATCAAAGGAGTATTTTTACATTAAGTTTCTAAAGAACAACATTATAGACATTTGAGGCTTTCAGAGCACAAATAACTGCATTGTGCTTGCCCACAAATGTGTGGTTTGGTTTCAGCATGCTCATGTTTCTTTTCAATGAAGTGTGAAGATTGCTGTGCAGGCTTTTCAATGCTGTTTCTGATCAACCTGAATCATGCACAGCCCGAAGTCAATTTGACAATGTACCAATATCTCCTTGGAGAATCAGTTATATGCTGTGTTACTCTTGCTGCTATACAAATTGGCAACAAATAAAAAACCTAACTCAAACCATACGATTAATTTGGAATGGCTTAGAGGACGGAAATAAGTTTGGAATATTCTTGGAGTTATTTGCCTTCCAGTTTCAATAGATTTTTTTTTGGCAAAAAACAGGAAATAGCCAAAGAAAGACTATTCACTTCTTGAACTCACCAGGTTTGCAACTGTCATAAAAGAATCTTTGTTGTGTAAAAAAAAGTATTTGAAACAAGCAGGAATAAAAGAAGTAATTTTTGAGGAAACGCAACATCAAAGAATTAAGGAATCAATGGAACAACAACTTGTATTTATGCACTACCCTTACCATGATAAAACATCCCACACTGCACTTCACAGGGGCGTTATAAAACACAATATGAGACTGTGTCGAAAGGAGAAATTACACTAAGGTCCTAACTTCTGTTCCAGTACTTAATGAAAATGTGAATGATCCCGTGGAGATAATCGGAAGAGATAATCTCAACCAACTCCAAGGACAGTTTAACAGGTCAGCCATCTATCTTATGATATTTGTGGGATATTGCTCTGCAGCAATGGTTGATGCTTTTCCATACATATCAACAGCCAGTGCAATGAAAAGTAATTTATTATATGTGAAATGCTTGTCATTTCTAGCAGACAAACCAAGATATGGTGGAAAATATTCATGGAAAATTAACAATGATTTCATAACGTATGCCTAAATCGATCAGCAAGTTCACAAGCTCAAGAACTTCCTGCTCGATCTCTTTACTTGCTTCACACAATTGGTTTCTCACTCTTAACTTTTTCAAAGAACTAGCTGGATTTGCACATTAATTGTCCATTAAGCTCATTGCAGAAAATTAAAGCTCATAATTCACATTATAGGTAACATTTAGTGATGTGATGTAATGCAATGTCAACTGATCTCTGGATCAAAAAGAGAACAGTCTGAACTGTTGAGTGTAATCATTGCTCCTAGTGGTTCTTAAAGTTTATTTTTTCTTACTTTTCCTTCCTGTTTTTTGGTTCTTTCCTTAAGGCAGTCTTTACTTCCCTCCCACATTTCTCTTTCTGATTTGACACTTTACCCTCCTTTTCTGTCACTCCTGTTTCTTGCTCAGACATTTAATCTCCTTGGTTAGACACATACACCATTGGTCCCATTGTTCACTGAACTTACAGATGCCTTATACTCCCAACTGTACCATTATCAGCTTGCACCACGAGCAAGTTACAGAGCAACTCAAATTTGACTTGAAAAGTTCAGGAAAAAGTCCACAATACCGCAAGATGACCTGTTCCCAGCAAGGTGTGACCCATGATACAAAGGCTAGCCCATGGTGTGACTGCGCTGGTCAAACAGCACTTGCCGAAATTTACTTCAAGCAATTTTATTCCCAAGTTCTATTAGATACCTAAGCTGAAACTAATTTAAAAAAAGTTTCCAGCTATCACAAAAGTTGCATCATTTCATTGACTCAACAAGGTATTTATTGATATGCCCCAACAGAAAAATATCCACATGTATATTGAAAACCATAAATGTGTTAAACTGCAATAAATGGGGAGCGACCTTACCAAGGCTCTATCCTGGATTAGCACTAAACTTGGATAACTTAAAGATACCAAGGACAAAATTACATAAAATTCATACAACATCTTGTTTACATATTTACAAACTAATGGAAATAAAATTCAGAAAATCCTGAAAAAATATTTTACATCAACTGGAAACTTTTGAAACTGTGCTGTTGTGCCTAGGTGAGACTTGATGGGAATTAACTTCTGTGCGTTAAAAGTAAAATCATCAGGGAGCATTTTTTAACTTTCAGGCTTTTTAAAAAAATTCAGTGTTGTGGTTGGATCAGAAATCCTGTTCAAGACAAGTAAATGGAAAGTAGTTGGATCTTTTGGAATTCTGTGCTTAGGTCAGGTAGGTGTCTGTCTCCAGGACTGTAATATAAAACCTCACAGTAATAGCCTTGACCCATAAACATTAACCTAAACTGTACATGTGGAAGGAATAATGATAAGTTCATAAGATCTCGCGTTTGTTTTTTTTAAGGTAATTTTTATTTTAAATTGTGTTTTCTAATGTTCTTCCCTCTTTACTTTCACCTTAAAATAATGATTCATGTTGGTGTGTCATTCCACAAAAACTGGGGCCTTGGTCTTGTGATTATTTTTTTCCTTATCCTGGGATGCTGAGGCCAATTTTAACAATTGACTATTATTCCCATGGTAAGGTGGAGCTAAGCATGGTCTGTTTGGGGTCCAACAGTTACTCAAAATGACATAACAAAAACAGAATTACCTGGAAAAACTCAGCGGGTCTGGCAGCATCAGCGGAGAAGAAAAGAGTTGATGTTTCGAGTCCTCATGACCCTTCAACAGAACTGAGTAATTATTACTCAGTTCTGTTGAAGGGTCACGAGGACGCGAAACGTCAACTCTTTTCTTCTCCGCCGATGCTGCCAGACCTGCTGAGTTTTTCCAGGTAATTCTGTTTTTGTTTTGGATTTCCAGCATCCGCAGTTTTTTGTTTTTAACTCAAAATGACATGCCTGACAATGAAAGTTCAGAACATGTTAAGCTTCTGAGATCCAATAACCTAACACCAACAAAACAGGATTTCAGGGCACTGGTAATAGTTGACCAGCTAATCATTCCACTGATGGGAATGAAGGAGTCAAGTGGTCTTGGGTTTGGGATTCATCCAATTCAGCTCCAGATAATCTTGAGACCAATGCCCCAACAGGTAGTGCTGTTCTAGTTGAATAAGCAGTGGGAAGGAGCCCTGGTACACTGCATGATTTTAGTTGCTTAAACTCCAGCAGCATTCCAAAACATAGCCCAGGGTCACCAAGCCGTGAATCTTACCTCTCTAGACTTGAGTAAGAATTGGCCGGTCAGATACTGTAAAGGTGGGCATAGATTTCAGTAGCTTAATTTAAAGATTCAAATATGAGAATACGATCAACTAACTCACCTTAAACTAGCAATCAAATCTGGACGCCTCCTCTGCTTTGAATAGTTTAGCTGCGTAATGGGCAATGGAAAGGCTTCATTCATGAACTAACATCTATTTTTGTTGGCCATGTATTGAGACCTCAGTTTATTTAGAGGAAAAGGTGTAGAAAACCTGCTTATACCACATTTCATTCCCCAATGGTGTTTTATTTTTTAAGCAAAGCATGAGAAAAACATTATTTGAAATGCCCTGTAAAAGGTTAGGACACACGTTATACCGTTAGCAATATAATATAAAAGCAAAATACTACGGATGCTGGAAATCTGAAATAAAAATAGAAAATGCTGGAAAAAACTCAGCTAGTTTGGCAGGATCTGTGGAGAAAGAAACAGAGTTAATGTTTCGAGTCTGTATGACTCTTTTTCAGAGCTGACCGTTAACACTTGTCTTATACAAAGATGCATAAAATACAATTAAGAAAATAAAGGCTTCCATTTATATGGCACCTTTTATGACCTTAGGACGCCTTAAAATGCTTTACAGTCAATGAAGTCCTTTGAAGTGTAGCCACTCTTATACTATAGCTAACATGGTAGCCAGTTTTGACACAGCGCACTCCCACAGGCAACAGCGTGGTAATGACCAATCAGTTTTTGTGATGTTGATTGAGGAATAAATATTGACGAGGACACCAGGGAGAATTCCCTCGGCTCTGAGCTAGTGGCATAGAATCTTCTATATCCACCTGAGAGTAAACAGGGCCTTGGTTGAGCATCTTATCTGAAAAACGGCACCTCCAATAGTGCAGTACTCCCTCAGCACGACACTAGAGTATCAGCCTGGATTTTTGTTCTCAAATCCTGGAGTGGAATTTGAATCCATATTATTTTGATTCTGAGGTAGTAGTGCTACCAACTGAGCCACAGCTGATGCGGTTTTGTAGTAGATGGAATAGACCATTTAGAAAACAGGAAATTGGTGGGTTGAGCTTTTACCCTATTTTCCATGCTGCCCCATTGGGAAGCACGCCCACTTGGGGGCCGGTGGAATTCAGCCCATAGTCTGTCATGGATCCCTTCATCTTCACCTTTATAAATAGTAATGGGGGTTATTCAGAATTTTATATTTTCATTACAGTGGATAGTGCATGACAGAAACAAGCAACCCAAACTTCTCACTGTACAGATTTTTAGAAGAACTCCAAAGAAACATGTTACACAGACCATGTTTAGGTAGAGTCAGGAATAAGTTTACGATTTAACTTTACAAATATATCATGGAGAGAAAAGTCATTTAATCATTTTAGTGAGCTCTCTCAGGCCTCTTCTATCTGAAATATATTATTAAATAAGCAACTGGCTGACAGTGTACCTCAACTTAGGCAATGATAAGTATAATTTTCCTATTGATTTTGGCAATTGTCAACCGTTTCTAAAGCAGTAAAGATAAACTAAACACTGTGGCAGTGGCTGTTTAAATACCTCAGTGGCAGCAGCAGTAAGTGTTCTTGTGTGGCAGTGAGCCGGGATAAGGGCTTGGATTTTTGCAATGAAGGAGCACCTCTCCGTAGTTGTGAAAAAGGCGGAAGAAGGGCAAAAATTGGAAGCCCCATCCCCACCCAAAGACACGATGCCTACCATTTCCACAAGGGCCAGAATAGGCTTAGGTGGGGATTTGTGCATGCGCATTTTACAGAGGCAGCTGCCCATATAAATCAGCAGCTGCTTCCACACTAATTTTGGTGACCCAGGAAACACAACGTGTGCAGGTTAGACCTGGTAGGAGCAGGACTGAACTTTGTGGAGTCCTTGGGAGAAGTGGGGTACCCTTTTGGAGAGGTAGGAAACCCATTTGGAGTTGGTCCCTGGCCACCTTTGGTGGAGGTCAGGTACACTTTGGAGAGGTCAGGTGCCCTTTGGGATTGTTAAAAGTAGCATGAATATGTGCAAAAAAGTGCATTAACTCATTGACTGTCAACTCATTGGAACTGTCAAAGATATCAAAATGAACTGTCAAAGGTAATGTCAAGCTATTGTAGCATTTAAAATTCTTGCTCTAAAATCTTTGAAGAAAAATGTCTGGGATGTTTAAAAAAAAAATCAATGCTTGTTATTTCATTTTGTCTGTTGACACGAACCTGTGAGCTACCTGTACAGGGTTGGTGCTGCATGACTGATTTCACATCCTTCCATTATCATAGTAGGGTGCTTTCCATTTCACTGTTTCATTGATAGTTCCAAGCAATTATAGACACTTTGAAGTGGGACTATGAATTCCAATGTTTGTTTTTATAAGGGATTATGCACTTGAATAAATATTTGTTTTTATAAGGGATTAAGCACTTTAATGAAATGTGTTCTTTTTTTTATGAGGATGTAGTTGAAGGAATGTAAGTTTAGTGAATGGGTTTTTTGTGAATGAGAGTGTTTTTTTAGTGAAAAAATAAAGCTTGCAATAGACACTTAGACCAGGATTTTCTGATCCTTTTCTTCCCGACTTCAACGGACCTTTGGTTGGTCTGTCAAATTTTCCACCCTGCCAATGTTGATTCCTGTCGTGCGTGGCACTGGACAATCCCAGCCATAATACTTAATTTTACTTAATCTCAGCATGGCTCCTGAGGTCTGCCTATGATGGATTCTGGGCGAGTTGGCATGGTAGGTATAAGGGCAAAGGGTGATGAGTGGGGGTTGGCATGCATTGGCACTGAGGTGGCAAAGAGGCAATAAAGGATCATGGAGTGGATAGAGGGGTATAGGGTATGAGGGGGCCATTGAGGTAGGTAGAGAGGCATAGTTTGGCATGGAGAATGTGAGGGGCCATGGGTAGTGGGTAGAGGGCATGAGGTGGCATGGGTTGGCATGGATGGGGCATGGAGAGTGTAATCGGGCGAGGTGAGGGGTGAGGACTGGAGGACTGTTTTTTAGTCTTATTGTTTTTTTAAATCTTGGACACAGTGCTGAAGCAGAGAGGCAGGCCTTCCCCCCGCCCATCTCTACACCCAGCATACTCCATTCCAGAGTCACCCAGCCCGACTCCCAGAGAAACTGACCACCCTGGAGCGAAAATCCAATCTTCTCCTGGGCCAGGTTTGCGGAGCCAGGAAATGTCCCAACTCTGTGCTTCCGACCCCAGAGCGAAATCCAGCTGAAGGTGTGTTGACTTGAGCGAGGGGTCGAGCTGCTGCAACTAACGAGCAAATGAGGGGGAAAGAGAGAGTGAGAGATAAAGAATGGGAAAGATAAATAGGCAGAAATGGATAAAGGAAGCCAGAGAAATGCGAAGCTGAGGAGACAGATAATGGGAGAAGAAAGAATGACAGGAAAAGGGAATTGTAATCAAGAGAGGACTGCGCATTAATTTGTGTTAATAGCCGATTCCCATTAACAAATGGAATATAGTAGGTTTTCATTGACAGAAAAACTGTTGCCAGGCATTGACGCAGGAGTTTAAAAATGATGCTCAATCATTGTCATTCTGAGGAGGAGTCATACAGACTTGAGGCGTTAACTCTATCTTCCTCTCCGCAGATGCTGTCAGACCTGCTGAGCTTTTCCAGCAGTTTTTGTTTTTGTTTCAGATTTCCAGCATCCGCAGTATTTTGCTTTTAGCTCAATCATTGTAAGCACATTTTGAAACTTACCTGACAGCACATATACCCACTTTGTATGATGGACTATTACATTTTTAGAGTGACCCTCAGGTTATTGATTAACTGCAACAGTGCACGGTGCATGCAGTGTTGACAACTTTGGGCCAGAGTGACAAATTTTGTCTTATTGATCACTTTTTGAAGCATTTGATCCTTTCAGTCCAAAGAATTTTAAGCATGTGCATTATTTTCCTGAAGTAATGGGACAATGCAATAACCCACTTTGTACAGAAAGGGATCAGCACTGTTTAGTGTATGGGATTTTATGAACCAATTCTTGGTAATTGGTGGAAGATGAATAGAAACTTCAGAAGGAGCAGATTCAACCTATCATGACTGTGCTGGCACCAGCACCAGATAGGTATTATCTCCAATAGCAGCTTCCAGTCATATAGCTCCTTTCATCTGGAAAAAAGTTGCATGTCACTTCAGAGAGAAATGCAAAAGAAAAGATTCAAAGCCAACCATGGAAATGGGAAACGTCCAGGAGGCGTTGACTCAACACGAGTCACAGTAAAATAATGACAGATGTGAAGTTTTTTTTTAAAAAACTGTCATCTAGCTGGGTGGGACTGCATTCACCTGGTTCCATTCTTATCTATTTAATCATAGCCATGGAATCGCCATCAATGGTTTCTCTTCTTGCTCCTGCACTGTTACTTCTGGTGTCCCCCAAGGATCTATCCTATTTCTCATCTACATGCTGCTCTTTGGCAATATCATCTGAAAATGCATTAGTTTCCACATATAGTCTGACAAAACCCAGCTCTTCCCCAGCACCACCTCTCTCAACCCCACCACTGTTGCTAAATTATCAAAGTACTTGTCCAACATCCAGTACTGGTTGAGCAGAAACTTCCATCAATTAGATATTGGGAATATTGAAGCCATTGTCTTCAGGCCTTGACACAAACTCCGCACCATCGTCACCGACACCATCCCTCTTCCTGCTAACTATTTGAGGCTGGGGAAGACTGTTCACAACCTTGGTGTCAACCACATATCTGCACCATCACTGTGACCTCCTATTTTCACCTTCCTGACATACCTGTCTTCACTCCTGCTTCAGCTCAGCTGCTCATCATGTCTTTGTTACCTTCACACTTGATTATTCTAATGCACTCCTGGCCAGCCTCCCACACTCTAACCTCCACAAACTTCAGGTTATGGAAAGTCTGCTGCTTGTGTCCTAAATTATACCGATTCCCATTCACCTACTGGCCTTGTGCTTGCTGATCAACACTGGCTCCCAGGTAAGCAACACCTCAATTTTTAATTTTTAATCCTTGTTTTAAATTCCTCCATGGCCCGGCCCTCCCTATATAGAAAGAATGATTTGTTTTTATTCGTTCATGGGGTGTGGGCATCGCTGACTAGGCCAGCATTTATTGCCCATCCCTAATTGCCCTTGGTCAGAGGGCATTTAAGAGTCAACCACATTGATGTGGGTCTGGAGTCACATGTAGGTAAGGATCAGGTAAAGACGGCAGATTTCCTTCCCTGAAGGACATTCGTGAACCAGGTGGGTTTTTACGACAATCGGCAATGGTTTCATGGTCACCGTCAGACTTTTAATTCCAGATTTTTATTGAATTCAGATTACACCATCTGCCTTGGTGGGATTCAAACACAGGACCCCAGAGCATTACCCTGGGTCTCTGGAATGCTAGTGCAGTGACTATAATGGCCACTTTTATAGAGCACTGTATTGCACAATTGAAATGTCTCAAGGTGCTTCACACGATGAATTACTCTTTGGAGTACAGTAAATGTTGGTCCACAGACATACATTTGGTCCCAGCAACAAACCATGAACATAATAACCAGTTATATAGTTCTTGATGGTATCATTGTCCAGAAAGCTAAGGGAAGCCCACACTGTTCTTCGAACTTTGGTTGTATGTTTAGAACTTGTAAAACGGAGGGAAACTTTTAAAGAGAATGAACATCAAGAAAAACTATCAACTATCAAACTCCTGTCATAGAGTTGATGTGAAATGAATTCTGTTTAAATAAATGCTCCTGTAAAAGGACACTCAATTCCTGCTGTGTACTGTCAAATACGTTCAACTGGTTTATCATAAAAATAGAGGGACTTAAAACAGCATTAATCATACATTTCGACTGCATGAAATACAATCCTTTTTCTAAAGTTCCATGCAATCATTAGAATCGACGATTAAGCAGGCAGCACCTGGGGTTAATGTCTCACCTGAAGGATGGGGCTGCTGGCAATGCAGCACTCTGTCAGTATTACACTAAGTGCAGCATGAACTATGAAGCCAGACCTTGGAATGTGGCTTGAATCTATCTCCTAACCTCAGAGATGAGAGTGCTATCAATCTGAACTAAACTGATGCCATTGAAATGCTTTCCATTGGTAGACCTAATTTCCTCACAAGCCTTTTTAAAACGATTAACAACCTGTGATAATCCCTTACTAATAACTGCAATTGACTCTTCAAAAAGAATCAAATGTCTTTTCACGTTCCTTGATGCAGAGTTAATCTGAAGCGACAGGATGATTGCAATAAACTACATGTGTGTCTGACAGTTTGAAGTCAAGGAAATGATAATGGATGAAGCTGTAAATTAAAGGGTGGCATCTGATCAATGAATGGGCTCTCTAGAAAGGAAATGAGATGAAGGAATAAGGTGATGACAATGAGAGAGATAAGGAAAAGACAATGAGAGATAAATAGGGCAACAATAATTAAAATATAATTTAAATGTGTATCAATACCTTTTGAAAGAAATTACTGGAAGTTAGGTTAGTTTTTATGGCCAAGCTGTTCCAGCAAAGCTACAACACTGGCAACTACCTGACAATGTGGAAAATTGCCCGGGTATATCCTGTCTATAACTAGCAGGAAAAATCAAATAATCGTCCCATCGGTCTATTCTCAATCATCAAAGTGAAGGAAGGCATTGTTGACAGTGCTCTCCAACAGCAATTACTCCCCAATGAACTGCTCACCAATGCTAAGTTTAAGTTATGCTAGGACTACTTGGCTCCTGACCTCATTACAGCCTTCATCCAAACATGGACAAGAGTTCAATTCCAGAGGTGAGGTGAAAGTACCTACTCTTGACATCAAGGCAGCATTTGACTGAGTGAGGCATCAAGGAGCCCTGTCAAAATTTAAGTCAATGGGAATCAGGGTCTTCAATTGTTGGAATCCACAAAGGAAGATGGTTGTGGCTATCTGAGGCCAACCATCTCAGTCCCAGGGCATTGCTGCAGGAGTTCCTCAAGACATTGTCCTAGGCCCAGCCATCTTCAGCTGCTCCATTAATGACCTTTCCTCCATCATAATGCAGATGGTTGCTGATGATTGTACAGTGTTCAACGCCATTCCTAACTCCTCAGATACTGAAGCAGTTTAAGCCCATGTGTTGCAAGACCTGGACAACATTCAGCCTTGTACTGAGTAATGGCCAGTAATATTAATGCCACACAAGTAAACACTCCAATAAAAGAGAATCTAAATATCTGTCTTGACATTCAATGGCATTACCATCACTTAATACCCGAACATCAACATCGTAAGGAAATTAATAATCAAAATTAGAACACATGGGATTGGGGGTAATGTACTGCTATGGATTGAGAATTGGTTAACAGACAGAAAACAGAGACTAGCAATAAATGAGTCATTCTCAGGATGGCAGGCTGTTACTAGTGAGATAGCACAAGGATCAGTGTTTGGGCCACAACCGCTCACAATCCATATTAACGATTTGGATGCGGTGACTGTCCCGGCCAGAAGACAGGAAGGAAAATATATATCTTTATACCTACGTCAACCTGGCAGTTTCATAAAATTATTATTTGTATTTTTTTTAAAAAGGGCAAGGCTTTACCCTGATTAACCATGACTCATACCAGAGGAATTTCTAACCTTCAGAAACCAGCAGGTACCTCGTTATCATTAAAGAGGTGCTAATGCCCTCTCTGACTGTTGACAATCAAATTGCAAAGAAATGCACCAACTCCCTTTGCATTTCGAGAGCAGAGCTCTGGCCAATGGAGACGGTATGTCTGCAAAGGACAAAAGGGCCCCTGACTCCTCTATTAAACACCTCATGATTCCAGACCTAGGAAAATACATCCTTTGACCAGGACCCAGGGGAAGGAGTGAGAGGTATATCACAGGACCTCCCTCAAACTGCTAGAATTTGTAATATTGCCGTGCGGAACTGAACCTAGGCAGTCTACCATTTTATCATCTAACAGGTAGCAGCAGAAAGAGGCGGATGCTGGAAATCTGAAACAAAAACAAAAAATGCTGGAAAAGCTCAGCTCTGAAGAAGTCATATAGACTTGAAATGTTAACTCTGTCTTTCTCTCCACAGATGCTGTCAGACCTGCTGAGTTTTTCCAGCATTTTGTTTTTCTTGTAGCAGCAGAACTCTGTCCCGGTGAAGTGCCTGGCTCTCATCTACGCTGTGAACTACTGGAACATTGGAATCCTGTATCTGTGCCTTCAAGACTAACTAATCTCTATGTGCCTTCACCCATTGTGGAAATCCTCCCTTCTGGACAGTTGGATCACCCTGCAACAGTTTCAGCCTGCTAATCTCGGAAGGAAAATGCTAGTGGACTTTTGATTCTGGACTCTGGACTCATGTGAAACCATAACACTTATTTTTATAAAAGCAAAATACTGCAGATGCTGGAAATATGAAACAAAAACAGAAAATGCTGGAAAATCTCAACTGGTCCGGCAGAGAGAAACGGAGTTAACATTTCGAGTCCGTATGACTCTTCTTTTTTTATTGCTCCCTTATTTTTATTGAGGTCTTACCCTGTAACCCTTTCTTTCCCTCATCCCTCTTTTATTGTATGAATGCGCAAGGGGTAGACATTGCAAAACCCCTTCCCACATTGTGTGTGTGTGTGTGTAAAATAAACCAAACCTCTTATTTTACCTTATCTTGAGTTTGCTGCAGGGTTATCAATAGAAGATTGGGTCATTCCAAACTGGAGGGTGGGGAAAAACACTTGTAAAGAGGGGAAATCCGAAATCAAAAACACCTTTCTGTTTATGGACAGGTAGTGAGAGGATAAATCAAGGCAGTTTAAATTAATCTCCCTTCTGTCCGTAACAGAACCAAATGTAATGTTTCCAAATTTGCTGATGACGCAAAGTTAGGCGGGAATGTGAGTTTTGAGGAGGATGCGAGGAGGCTTCAAAGGGGTTTGGACAGAATAAGTGAATGGGCTAGAACATGGCAGATGGAACATAATGTGGGAAAAATGTGAAGTTATCTACTTTGGTAGAAAAAAACAGGAAGGCAGAGTATTTCTTAAATGGTGAGAGGTTGGGAAGTGTTGATGTCCAAGGGGACCTGGGTGTCCTTGTTCAAGAGTCACTAAAAGCTAGCACACAGGCGCAGCAGCAATTAGGAAGGCAAATGGCATGTTGGCCTTCATCACAAGGGGATTTGAGTACAGGAATAAAGATGCCTTGGTGAGACCTCACCTGGACTATTGTGTACAGTTTTGGTTTATACTTGTCATAGAAGCTTCACAAGACTAAACCCTGAGATGGCGGGATTGTCTTATGAGGAGAGATTGAGGAAACTGGAACTGTATTCTGTAGAGTTTTGAAGAATGAGAGGTGATCTCATTGAAACTTACAAAATTCTTACAGGGTGTGACAGGGTGGATGTAGATAAAATGTTTGCCCTGGCTGGTGAGTCGAGAACCAGCAGACACAGTCTCACAATAAGGCGCAAGCCGTTTAAGGAATTTCTTCACTCAGAGGGTGGTGACTCTTTGGAATTCTCTGCCCCAGAGAGCTGTGGAAGCTCAATGATTGAGTATGTTCAAGACAGAAATTAATAGATTCCTGGGTACTAATGACATCGAGGAATATGGAGATAATGGTGTAGAGGTAGATGATCATCCATGGTCTGCTTGAATGGCAGGACAGGCTTGATGGGCCAAATGGCCTATTCCTGCTCCTATTTCCTATGTTCCTTTCGTTGACCAGAAACTGAACTAGACCAGCCATACAAATACTGTAGCTACAATTGCAGATTAGATGTTGGGAAGTCAGCTGCATGTGACTCACCTCCTGACTCCCCAAAGCTTTTCCAAAGCACAAGTTCAGAGTGGGATGAAAGAAATACTTCCCACTTGCCTGGCTGAGTGCAACTCTGACAACACTCAATAAGTTCAGCACCATCCAGGACAAAGCAGCCCGCTTGATTGACATAAATATAAAAGCAAAATACTGCAGATGCTGGAGATCTGAAAAACAGAAAATGCTGGAAAAACTCAGCAGGTCTGGCAGCATCTGTGGAGAGAGAAAGAGTTAACATTTCGAGTCCGTATGACTCTTCTTCAGAGCTTGATTGACACCCCATCCAGCACCTTAAATATTTACACCTCCGACCATTGGCAGCAATCTACAAGATACACTGCAGCAACTGGCCGAGCCTCTTTCGACAGAACCTTCCAAATCAGCAGCCTCTACCACCTAGAAGGACAAGGTCAGCAGACACATGCGAACACCACCACATGTAAGTTCTCCTCCAATCCACACACCATCCTGACTTGGAAATATATCACCGTTCCTTCACTGTCGCTGGGTCAAAATCCTCGAACTCCCTTCCTAACAGCACTGTAGGTGTACCTACACCACATAGGCTGCAATGATTCAAGAAGGCAGCTCACCATCACCTTCTCAAGGGCAACTAGGGATGGGCAATAAATGCTGATCTTCTAATAATTATTTAAATAAATCTTAGCATGCATTTTAAATCTGTATAAATGTAGTATAGCACAAGGAACAAATTAACATGTTTTGGGTCTAGAACATGGTAATTAATTATTAAATTGTCAGTCTGAAGTGACATTACCAACTTGCTGTTTCTTATGAAAATTAGTGAACATCATTTCATAGGACTGTACGATAGTATACCCATTTGGCCCATCAAGTCTATGCCTAGATGCCTCATACATTGGTAGGGAACACTGGATTCATGATTACACTTCCATAAGTAACGAAGTGTTATTATTGGGAAGAACTGATTGGATGTAGGGAATGACCCTACAATTGGAGCATCCCAAACGGTTCCCTCTCCCTTGTTTTTCCCCCACCTCCTCCCACCTGCCCCACACCACTACAATGGTGACAGTGTCAAAGGAGCAGATATCCTATGCATTCTGTCTGTTGCTTGCTGTACAGCCTGGATATAGATTCCCAAAATCTTTTGATAAAAATTGGCGGTTTTTTTGGGGGGGGCGGGGTGACATTTGGTTGTGAAATCTGCAATTTCTGAGAATTTTTACAGTGACTATCTTACAGTAGCTCACTAATTACCAGGAATGCAGATATGACAGATCTTTGGCAAGTATTTCTGAGAAACGCATTGAGCTGATGAGCTGCTTTCTTGAATCGCTGCAGGCCATGTGGTGTAGGTACATCCTTAGTGCTAGGGAGGGAGTTCCAGGATTTTGACGGAGTGACTGTGAAGGAACGCGATATATTTCAAAGTCAGGATGCTGAGTGACTTGGAGGGGAACTTCCAGGTGGTAGTGTTCCCATGTATCTGCTGCCCTTGTCCTTCTAGATGGTAGTGGTCGTGGGTTTGGAAGGTGTTGTCTAAGGAGTTTTGATGAGTTCCTGCAGTGCATCTTGTAGATGGTACACACTGCTGTTACTGTGCATCGGTGGTGGAGGGAGTGAATGTTTGTGGATGGGGTGCCAATCAAGCGGGCTGCTTTGTCGTGAATGGTGTCAAGCTTCTTGAGTGTTGTGAAAACAGCACAGATCCAGGCAAGTGGGGAGTATCCCATCACACTCCTGACTTGTGCTTTGTAGATGGTGGACAGGCTTTGGGGAGTCAGGAGGTGAGTTACTCATTGCAGGATTCCGAGCCTCTGACCTGCTCTTGTAGCCACAGTATTTATAGTGGTAGTGATAGTGTGGATTGCGTGTTTCTGCTGAGCCCTGGAATTGTTCCTGTTTCTGTGCTACTGCTTGCTGCTTCAGGCCTGTGCTCATTGCTTTCCCATCTCCAGGTCTGTGTCTCCGCTTGTATCTGCTGCTCCCACAATGTTCCGACACCTTGGTGAGTCTTTGAATGTTTTCTCTGTTATCCTTTCTTTGATGATCACTTCTCTGGACAGTCCTGCAGATTCTCTAAATCTTTGCTAGGTTTTTGACTCACTGCCACCATGTTTTGTTGTATCACCATCATGTATGCTTCTGATGTTAACCCTTTGCTCTACACAGCCAGCCAATCACATTGGGTGGCAGCTCTAGCAGTCCCAGCAGCACCAAAACTGAGTTGTGGGAGTCCCCAGGCTGAAGAAAACATGGCCTCTGGATTTATGTATGTCCGAGGTTTTGGGTGGGGATGGATCGGGGAGCCTTGGGAGGGGGTGGGTTGTAATGGTCAGGCAGGAAAATACAAAGGGGGTGCTAAGGTCATTGAGGGGGAGGGGGGGTGCCCCCAATGCACACAGGGCAATCCCCAAAAGGAGGTAACCACCTTCCTTCACCCCCTTTCATCAAAGCTGGTGAAAAAATAGCCAGTGCACTCTCGTCTGTCTTCCGCTGGCCGGTGTTTTATGGCAGTGAAGACAGATTGAGGGCCTTAAGAGGGCAATAATTAGCTACTTAAGGGCCTCAATATGCCTAAGGGTGGGCAGTCTAGCGGGTGCCTTACCCACCCCACTGTGGTATCGGGATTGGGTTGTGGGTGGGCCAGAAGGCAGTGGGGCGAGCCACCCGACATACTTTATGTGCCTCCCGCCCCCCCACCGAAAACACACCGGCAGAAGGGTCACGAAATCCAGACCGTTGGATTCATCAAGCTTTAGGGACCCAGAGAAGAAAAAATACTACTTGTCAAATATAGAGTCCTACTAGTTCTTACTCACCAATCTCCCCTCTACATCTGCATAACATGTGGAGGCAGTGTGAGCTACCCTAGGGGGAAAAAAACATTTTACTCTACCCCTAATGCCACATGCAGACACATAATAGGGCAAACAGTAAGTGCTTCATAAATAAATTATGGAAAACGGAAATAATATTAATGGGGGTCTCAAATATGAAGATGAAAGCAAACACGATGTTAAATTTTATAGTAGTTGGGTGAAAAAAAAAAGAGCTTTTCTTCTGGTGCCAAGTCTAATTAACCATGCCTGTAATCGTTTGAAGGGTTCTGCTTCTAGGAATCTAGGGAATTATGTGTCAGAGCCGGGTATGACACCCCACAGGTAAGTGAATAGTAGGTGGTGCTATCAACAGCCCAGAGGCTAAAACTTCCAACCCAATGATGTTTCACACAGCTAAGCTGGAAAACTAACAGGCAGCAGCCAAAAGTGGAGTTGTGGTCTCTCACTGCTATAGGCAAAGTTCTAAATGATGCAGACTGTAAACATAGATCTATACTTTCAATCCATGCCGCCTGCTGCCTGTGCAGTCACTGTTAAAGGAACAAGGAACGGCCCTGAGGAACTTCAATCAGGGAAACAGAAACATTTTTCTATAAACTCATATCAGCATACAGTTTAAAATGGTGTTATTTTCAGACAGCGACACAGGGAACTGTAACAAATTTATTTTTGATATCTTTTTGATCTCTTGAGTTAGTCCATGGTGCACTTCTTGATGATGTCCCTTTCAAAGTTTAAAGGTACACACTAGCAAGTCTTGTTTCATTGGCTGTGAAAACAGTCCAAAAATAGGCTCTGTATTGTTCTGTTCACTGCACTCCATCAGAGGAGGATGTGTCACTAGGAACAGTGTTTGAGTACTTTTAAGACTCACTAAAAGGCATTCCTTGATTCCCTAATTGCAGGATGTTTATGTATTTCGTGCAGGCACAGAAGGGCCATCCCATCTCAACTTATACAATTTTTAAGAGTTATATACAATAACTTTATTTATTTGAGGGAGAATTTTACGAGTTCTAATTTAGTGGAAGAGTAAGTGATATCCGAGATCCGGGGACATATTATTGAAAACTGGGATGGTCTGCCATTCTGTGGTCATTTGGAGAGGTTTTTCTATAATTTTCATTTGTGTTTCGGAGTCTAAAAAATTGAGACAATTACACAACACATGAACTGTGTTTCAAAAGCCTCACTACAGCGAGCGCAGCCCAGTGATTCTGTCAATTTAATGGTCACGTGGAATTTCATCCTGTGAACCCATGTCGCATTTTGCAAAGCTGTGGGAGATCATGTCCAGGAGATAGTCTCTCCTCTAATACTACTTTATTTTAAAATTATTTATCATTATTAAACAAGTGGGAAGATCCTGGCAGTCTGCACTTTTAACATTTAAAGACACATTATCAGCCGACATTATGTAATGTAAATGCAGAACAAATTCAAAGGATTAAAAGGACATTAAAAATAAGTTAAAGACATAGAAGAATTATATTGTTCTCTTAAGAAAACACTTTAAACCATGCTAAAAGGTATGCTTTGACACAACAGTTACAGTACGGAAGGAGGTCAGTCATCTGTTGTGTCCACGCCAGCTGTCTGCAGGATCAATCCCCCGTGCTTTCCCCATGGCCCAGCAATTTATTTCCCTTCAATTATTTATCTAATTCCCTTTTGAAAGGCACAATTAAATTCTTCCTCCACCCTACCCTTAGGCAGATCATAACCTCTTGCTGCATAAAACAGTTTCTCCTCATGTTGCTTTTGGTTCTTCTTCCAAAAAATTAAAACCTGTGTCCTCTGGTTTTCACCAACAACCCCACCCCCACCCCAACCGACAAATGGAGACAATTTCTCTCTACCTACTATGTTTATGAAGGTATTTTTGCTTTCCCGGATTGTTAAAGGTAGGTAGCTCTCATGAATTTGACTGACTGCCACAAGCCTGTACAAATGATTAATGAGGACAGCCTATAGGGATTTGTCAGGTATACATTTCCCAACATACCGGCTAGCTCACCAGCTCTTAATATTGGTTTTTAATTGGCCGTGCCAGTGAACCCTGTTATCCTAACTAGAGTGTGCAGATTCAGCAGTATAACTTCAGTCTTCCTGGTCTTCATTAATTTGTGCAGATGTTTGAGTGAAACCAGTCAGTGCAGTAGAACTATGGTCTTGCAGTATTTCTGGTGGTGACGAAATCTTGCCGCTTGCTAAAAGGAGGTTTATAATTTTAGAAATGTCTGAAGGGAGACAATCTTTTCGCACAATAAAGGAAAATTGTGAAAACATAAACATATTACTGAGTAACCACTGCCTAACATTTTCACCAGTGCAAGATTCACTATTTGCAAAGGCAGTCTGCTTTGCTGCCTCATTGCTGGGGCAATGCTAATATCTGGATAAGACAGAGGATAAATACACAGTCAGCCTCACCTTGGGATAGCAGTGAGTGGGCACTTGCATTTTCAATATGCACTGCTGCCACTCTGCATTCCTTCAATGTGAAACTTTACAGATCTCATCACTGCAGTTTGTCATCTCAGCTTCCAACTCTACTGATAAGCTTTATACAGTTGTACAGTTGTTATAGATATAACATATTGATATGACTATTAAATTTAGGCATCAGGTGATCTCGTGATCACCACTTTGATGGCTCAGTGTAGTGTGATTCTGAGCCATCTAGCCAGAAGTTCCAGGTTTATTATAGTGTTACCTGGGGCGTGTAAGAGAACTCCAATCAGCCTCCATGCCGCTTTACCAGGGAGGAAAGTGAGCTAGATTTCCATCTCTGATCACGAGTCAGTGATTCCGGAATGTCAAATGAGGAAATGGAGAGGGAGAATGGAAGGGAAGAAAATTGGGGGAAAAGTTTTTTTTAAAGTTTAAGTGCCTTTTTTCAGATTGATGTGCAAGCTCGTCCTCTTAATTCAGAATCACTTAATTCTAAATGATCTGACAAATCAAATTTTATCAGCACTAATTCACCATGCAGGTGCAGCGAGCAATTAGGAAGGCAAATTGTATGTTAGTCTTTATTGCAAGAGGATTTGAGTACAGGAGTAGCAAAGTCTTGCTTCAATTGTATAGAACCTTGGTTAAATCGCACCTAGAGTACTGTGTGCAGTTTTGATCCCCTTACCTTAGGAAGGATATTATTGCCATGGAGGGAGTGCAACGAAGGTTCACCAGCCTTGCTCCCAGGGTGGCGGGACTGTCCTGTGAGGAGAGATTGGGGAAACTGGATCTGTATGCTCTAGAGTTTCGAAGAATGAAAGGTGATCTCATTAAAGCGATAGACAGCGTAGAGGCTGGTAAGATGCTTCCCTTGGTTGGAGGATCTAGAACCAGGGGACACAATTTCGAAATAAGGGGGAAACCACTCAGGACCAAGATGAAGAGATTTTTTTTTTACTCAGAGGATTGTGAATCTTTGGAATTCTCTACCCCAGAGGGCCATGGAAGCTCAGTAATTGAGTATGTTTAAAGTAGAGATTGACAGATTTCTAAATGCCAATGACACAAGGGAATATGGGGATAGTGTGGGGAAAGGCCATTGAAATGGATGATCAGCCATGATCATATTGAATGGTGGAGCAGGCTTGATGGGCTGAATGGCCTACTCCTGCTCCTATGTTCCTATGTTGTTTGTGTTGCGTAATTCAAATGATCATTTAATTCTAATTTTTAGCACAAACAATGACTTTGAATTATCAAGAGTGGGATGTTTTGCTACATGAGTTTAATGCAAGAAACACTAGTGACATGGGGCAGTTACAGTAAAGGATCAGGGGAGTGGTTAGATGTCAACTTCTAACAAGTCGGTTGCAGGAATGAAGGAAGATATGACCCAATACTCAATATCATTATGAGGAAAATATAATCACATCACCATTATAATACCTAAGATTGCTAAGATTGAAGAAATTAATCATCTACATGTTACGAAAGTTTGGAAACTGTCGCTGGGTTAAAATGCTTAGACAGGAGTTTGATGTAGCAACATAACTAATTAAATAATGATGGGATAAGAAATATTGAATTCACTGAAATATAGAACATACAGGAAAGGAAATGAACTGTGACTCACTTATGATAGCATTAATGCATTTAGAATAAATTTAGAAAAAAAGACAAGGCTGATTTGCAACAATCTTCAGCCAGAAGTGCCAAGTGGATGATCCTTCTTGGCCTCCTCCAGAGGTCCCCAGCATCACAGGTGCCAGTCTTCAACCAATTCAATTCACTCCATGTGATATCAAGGAATGGCTGAAGGTACTGGATGCTGCAAAGGCTATGGGCCCTGACAACGTTCCAGCAATAGTACTGAAGACTTGTGCTCTAGAACTTGCCATACCCCTAGCCAAGCTGTTCCAGTACAGCTACAACACTGGCATCTACCTGGCTATGTGGAAATTACCCAGGTATGTCCTGTCCACAAAAAGCTGGACAAATCCATCCCGGCCAATTACCACCCATCAGTCAACTCTTGGTCATCAGTAAAGTCATGGAAGGGGTCATCAACAGTGCTATCAAGCAGCACTTGCTTAGCAATAACCTGCTCACTGACGCCCAGTTTGGATTCCGCCAGGGCCACTGAGTTCCAGTTTTGCTCGGGCCCCTTGATGCCACACCCAATCAAATACTGCCTTGATATCAAGAGCAGACACTCTCACCTCACTTCTGGAGTTCAGCTAATTTAGTCCATGTTTGAACCAAGGCTGTTATGAGCTCAGGAGTTGAGTGGCCCTGACGGAACAGGACATACCTAGGAAACAGGTGTACAGGGCATATTTGGGAAATTTTCCACATGGCCAGGTAGATGCTAGTGTTGTAGCTGTACTGGAAGAGTTTCACTAAGGGTATGGCTAGTTCTGGAGCACAAGCCTTCAGTACTATTGCTGGAATGTTGTCAGGGCCCATAGCCTTTGCAGTATCCAGTACCTTCAGCTATTTCCTGATATCACATGGAGTGAATTGAATTGGCTGAAGACTGACATCTGTGATGCCGGGGACCTCTGGAGCAGGCCGAGATGGATCATCCACTCGGCACTTCTGGCTGAAGATTGTAGCAAATGCTTCAGCCTTATCTTTTGCATTGATGCGCTGGGCTGCTCCATCATTGAGGATGGGGATATTTGTGGAGCCTCCTCCTCCAGTGAGTTGTTTAATTGTCCACCACCATTCACGACTGGATGTGGCAGGACTGCAGAGCTTAGATCTGCTCCATTGGTGGTCAGATCGCTTAACTCTGTCTGTCTCTTGCTGCTTATGCTGTTTGGTACGCAAGTAGTCCTGTGTTGTAGCTTCACCAGGTTGACGAGGTATGCCTGGTGCTGCTCCTGGCATGCCCTCCTGCACTCTTCATTGAACCAGGGTTGATCCCCTGACTTGATGGTAATGGTAGAGTGGGGGATATGCTGGGCCATGAGGTTACATATTGTGTTTGAGTACAATTCTGCTGCTGCTGATGGCCCACAGTGCCACATGGTTGTCCAGTCTGTTGCTAGATCTGTTCAAAATCTATCCAATTTAGCATAGTGTTAGTGCCACACAACACGATGGAGGGAATCCTCAATGTAAAGGCGGGACTTTGTCTCCACAATGACTGTGCGGTGGTCACTCCTACCAATACTGTGATAGATCCATCTGTGACAGATAGTTTGGGGAGGATGAGGTCAAGAAGGCTTTTCCCTCTTGTTGGTTCCCTCACCACCTGCTGCAAACCCAGTCTAGCAGCTATATCCTTCAGGACTCAGCCAGCTCAGTCAGTAGTGGTGCTACTAAGCCATTCTTGGGAATGAGCATTGAAGTCCCGCACCCAGAGTATATCCTGTGCCCTTGCCACCCTCAGTTCTTCTTCCAAGTGGCGTTCAACATGGGGAGCACTGATTCATCAGCTGAGGGAGGGCGGTACGTGGTAATCAGCAGGAGGTTTCCTTGCCCATGTTTGACCTGATGCCATGTGACTTCATGAGATCCAGAGTTGATGTTGAGGACTCCGAGGGCAACTCCCTGCCCAATGTATACCACTGTACCACCACATGGTGGGCTTTTCTTGTTGGTGGGACAGGACATACCCAGGGATGGTGATGGTGGTGTCTGGGACATTATCTGTAATGTATGATTCTGTGAGGATGACTATGTCAGGCTGTTGCTTGACTAGTCTGTGAGACAGCTCTCCCAATTTTGGCACAAGCCCCCAGATGTCAGTAAGGAGGACTTTTCAGGGTCGACAGGGCTGAGTTTGCCATTGTCATTTCTGGTACCTAGGTCGATGCTGGGTGGTCTGTCTGGTTCCATTCTTCTTAGGCTTCGTAGTGGTTTGATACAAGAGGGTGGCTTGCTAGGGCATTTCAGAGGGCATTTAAGCGTCAACCACATTGCTGTGGGTCTGGAGTCACATGTAGGCCAGACCGGGTAAGGACGGCAGATTTCCTTCCCTAAAGGACATTAGTGAACCAGGTGGGTTTTTACAACAATTGACAATGGTTTCAGGGTCATCATTAGACTGTTTTTAATTCCAGATTTATTAATTGAATTTAAATTCCACCAGCTGCAGTGCAGGGATTTGAACCCATGTCAAAGACTTTGAAGTCAATGCTTTGGAGAACATTGGAATCAGTAGAATTTGGTAAGGAAAGGATTAATGGTGGTTTCTGATGTGGCAAATGAAAGGAATTGACCCAGAGTGTTTTAGTATAATTGAAGCTTATAAGACTGGTCAGAATGCCACTTAAGAGTTTGATTCCTGACATGATGAAGGCATGGATTAGCATTTCAATGGAAGAGAGAGTTAAGGAGATAAATATTCTCAAAGTGAAAAATTGCAGCTTGAAAAACTGCCCAAATATGGAATGTGAAGGTCAGCTCAGGTTCAAACCAAAGTTGAGGGCCTTCTGGATCTAGCATGGACAGACAACTGGAATGTTATCAGAAGAGGTGAGAAAGGATTGTAAGCTCAGCGAGAGGAAGAATGGCCAGAATCTTCTGAGGAACGGCAATCACCATCGAATTGCCATTCCACTCCCACTTTCAAGCACCCACCTGAGTTTTGCATTTCTGGCCGGGACTTGCAATCCCGGCTTTTCCAGAAATGTGGAGGGTACCTGAAATCAAACTGCTTCTTCATATCACTGGACTGTCAGGGGAAGACAAGCCTTGCTTCCTTTTGACAGCACTAACACGCTGAAAAGCTGGGACAGTTCAAGAGCTTTTCAGTGTGTTAGTGTTATGAGTGAATGGGTGAGTGAATGGGCGAGTTTGTAGGCGTGTAGGTTGGTTGAGGTAAGTGGGTAAGGAAGTAGGGTGGGTGAGGTAAAAGGGTAAGGGAGTAGGTGGCAGGTGGGTGAGGTTGCAGGTGGGCAAGGTGGTAGGCGGGTAGAGTAGTACTGGGGTGGGGGGGTGAAATCGATCAGGTCTGAGGGTGTTGTGGGGAGTTGGGTGGTGAGATCGGATCAGGTCAGATCAGGGGACTCAGGGGGAATTGGGTGGTGAGGTTCGATCAGGTCAGGGCGGCAGGTAGTCAGGGGCAGGGGAGAGTCGAGTGGTGAGGTTGGGGTTGGGGGGCAGGGGTTAGTTTGGTAGTTACCCAGGATTTAGACTAGTATTTTTCTGTCTAACATTTTTGGCTAACTATTCAGGTAAGTAAGTAGGAGCTGTCTCTGACTCTAGCTCAGAGTTAGACTTTTTAAGAGGGTCCTCGGAAGCAGGTGAATTGCCCATTGGAAGATCAAACTTCCCGGACAATACCCAAGGAGTCAGCGCCAAGGAAAACCTGGGCCATGGTTTTGCTTTTACTAACAGTGAGTTGGAAGAAATGTTTTGCATAGTAAACTGAAATAAAATGCAACTCTGCAGACATTGAAGGTGAAACACTGGCTGGAATTTTCTGACCCATTGGCATTGGGCATCATGGCAGGCACGGGGGGTCCAATATGGCCAAAAATCGTTTTCACGCCAGTGTGATGGTCATCCGATGGTGTCTGCCATGGCGGAATGCCAATCCCACTGGAGGCCAGCGTGAACCCGCTTTGCTTTGCGCTAATGTGAAAACACACCAGTCCACAACATGTCTGGACAAGTGTGACGTGCCGAAGCTGGGACTTGCCGTTAAGGCCTTGCTCAGATCATGGATGGGAAAGGCAGCTGAAGGTGTCGGGGGCTGATGTGGGGGGTGAAGGTGTCAGGGGGTGAGGTTGGGAGGGGGGAGGAGGGAGTACGGGGGTAGGGAGGGTGTAATGGAGGAGAATGCGGCAATTGGAGAGGTAGATATATGGGGGAGGAAGGTGTAAGGACAGGAGTTCAGAGCGGGGAAGGGGTTCAGAGTGGGGGAAGGAGTCCGGTGGGGCAGAAGGTGTCCAAGCATGGAGTTTGGTGGGGCAGGAAGGAAGCCAGTGGGAGGAAGGAGTAAGGGGACTTGCTGTCTTCTTTGCTTTTGGAGTCATCTGTCACCTGGAGCAGCCCTGGTCTGAAGGCATGAAGTACGCATGTGCTCTGGTGCGGCGCCCGGAGCGAGGAAGTGCTGAGGTCACGAAGTGGTGGGCAAATCCGAGCCCGGCCAACTGTGATCTGGCATGTTCCCCGTGAATACATTATTAACGAGGTGGGACACACCGGGAATGGGACAACACAATGCAAAAACTCGCCATTGCGGCTGGCGGGTAAAACATCCTTTTTCCCGTCCGCTACCGCACTTAGTGTAAATCTGGGACGAATCTACCCACAAAGTTCAAGTCATGAGGAAAAATAATTTCAGCACAATAATCATTGTGAGAGATAGGAGTGGAACTAAGATAGGAGAGAATAAATATGGGCCTTGAGGGAGTTGCAACAAAGAAGAATTGGATGATTAGAAAATTCAAAAGCAGTGGAGAAGTCAAACAGGACAAGGAGAGACTGAAAATTGTGGCGACAGGCAAACAAAATATCACTGGTAACTTTCATTAGGGAAGTTTCAATAGAATGGGCAAGTCAGAACTGGATTCGGGGGATTTAAGCAGGGAGTCATGGGAGACATCAGGTAATGACAACATATTCAAAGTCATACTAAGAAAGGGCAGGTTCAAGTTAGAGTGATAGTGGAATGTGAAAATGGGTTCTCCTGTCCCTTTGGCGATGAGTATTCAGCACAAGATTGGTTAAGGGCATTTCTTTTCAGAAAAGAGGCAATGAGGTAGTCTTGACAGAGACAAGGACAGCACCAGTGAATAGGGAAAGATCAGTAATGTTTGGTGATGTGACAAAACCTGAAACAGTTGGTAAGCTGCACTGAAGATATTATGTTGAAGTTAGAGCTGGAGATAGGATGGAAAGGAGGAGTGAGGAGCGGTGACAGAGCAGGGCAAGCAGAGGGTACCATCTAATTGGCCTTGATCTCCATATTTGGTGTCAGCAAGGTGGTCCTGGCTAGCAACTGATCCTGCCACCCAAAATTCTATTCCTGCCAGCCCACAGGCCAGTTAGCATCCCCTGCCCACATCAGACAGGAAGCTGACCAGCAATAGGGGTGTGTGAGATCCGATCCTCATATTGCCACTAGCAGGGGGTTTGACATTTTTGTTGCCTACTGAATTCTGGGTTAAATTGAAGGCTCTTGTTTTGTAATATTCTGAAGTTAAGTAGTCAAGCCAACTGATTACACAATAACTAAAATATTCAGGCAATGTTACAGAATCCTTGAATGGTAACAGCACAGGAGAAGATCATTATACCTGTTAAGCCAATGTTGGCTCACCGAAAGAGCAATTTCATTAGTCCCACTCCCCCACCCCTTCTCGATAAACCTGCAAATGTTTTCTCTTCAGGTGCTTATCCAATTCCCTTTTGAAAGCTACAATTCAAACTACTGCCACCACATTCTTGGGCAGTGCATTCCACATCGTAACCACTCACCACATAAAAAAATGTTTTCTTCATGTCATCTTTGACTCTTTTGCCAACCACTTTAAATCAATGCCCTCTTGTTCTCAACCCTTCCAACAACAGGGACAGTTTCTCCCTATCTACTCTGTCCAGATCCTTCATGATGTTGAATACCTCCATCAAACCTCCTCTCAATCTTCTCCTTTCTAAGGAGGACAACCCAGCTTCTGCTATCTACCCACGTAACTGAAGTCCCTCATTCCTGGAACCATCCTCATAGATGTATTCTTACAGAAGTACAGACCTGCTGTAAATGTGTTGGTTTTTCTAATCATAGTGGAACCTTTTTAATAAGAGGTTTTGCTTAACTAGGCAAAGTACCAGTGCTTCAGGAGCCATTTCAGGCTATGTGATTACACAAAGAGTTTGTTTTATTTTATAGTTTATTGTAGAGGCTTCACTGTATCTGACTTCAGGCAATAAGTTAAGACAGATGGGATTAAGAAAGAAAACTGTGCATATGTTAACCACAATTAGGACAGGCTAAGGAAGAAATAACTTCAAACAAACACAACTTAAATAGTTTATTATTTCATCCAATTGGGGTAAACTGCCAGAAGTTGAGGCTGGTGTATCAGCGTCATTATGATTATTTTGCTGAGTCTATGTATTGGAATGTGGAACATCTATTGCTTTAGCATCGGACAGTAATAGCACACCATAGAAGTCAAATCCAGAATCAAAATCAAGCAATAAACTCAAGAATAAACTAGGCATGGAAATATTAACCACAGCTTTAACGAAGAACGGAACTTCACCGTACAGACTCGCCACAGACCTAGCTGGTCTTGTAAAGGAAAACATCCTCATGGCTATAACCACATGAAAGTTGAAGCAGGATATGGTACCTGGGGTTGTGATGAGAAGCAGTTCATCTCTCCAGTAAGGTCCTGTGGAGGCTACAAAATTGCCTCCAGTAAGTAGCTGTCATGCTGTACCAATTATCTAACAGGGTTAATTAGAACCAGGCTCAAGAAGAAAAGAACGGACCAGATAAACTGTGGTAAAATGGAGACCAGGATTACCTAATTCACCACTAATTGCAACAATTAACATTCCAGATGCAATACCTGCTCCCAGGGAGATGCCAGAGGACATCATTATTGCCAAATATTACGTGAGCTGCAGCAAGAAGCTTTCTGTACTAAATAACACAGAAATCGGGAGGGCTTGGCATTGGCTGTCAGGGTGGGGCATGGTGGAGGAGGCATAAGGTTGTGGTCAGGAGGTGGACATGGCAATTAGGGTGGGGCAGTGAAATTGAATATGGAGTAGGGGGAAACACTCATGGACCTCGCAACTCCAAGGTGGATCTTTCTGAGATGGCTTGCTATGTCTGGGGCTGTTGTTTAGGTCTTCTGTACATATTTTTTTTCTGAACCATTCTGGCACTGCCTACATTTAAGACAACCCAATCTTGCACAAGAGACTTCAAGCAGGCATTAAACCTCTGATGTGTGTGTGCAAAGGGATAAATGCCTGCATGATCCTGGGACAGCTTTGACTAGACCAATATAGCGGGTGGCATACATCCACACGCGCTTCAAGTGCCATAATGGAGGTCTGGCAGATTATTTAATGATCAGAAAGTGGGCCGTGTATGTTTGAATTTCCAGACCAAAATCCTTCTGACCGAGAGACAGCAGTGTTACCAATTTAACCAGGCTAAAACCTGTTTCCAGACTAAGATACAGATATTTTAGAAAATGCCCAGACTATCAGATTAGCAAGGCTTTACTTTAGGATGCAAGAAATTTGGCCAATTTGAGACAGATTAAAGAATAAATTTAATCATCCAAATTATTTGTAACAAACTAAGACAAACCTGTGATGGAATTATTTTCTGTTGAATGTCATTATGTATTGTAAATGTCCCACACAGGATGAAGCAATTTAAACTGTTATGCTCGCCCACCTTAAAGAAGCAGATTGCTGCAATAGTTTTAAACTTGCCTTGGGACCTGCAGAAACCGCTGAGCTTTCAACACAACTCCTTATTTTATAACCATATCTAAACTCCTGATCTAACTCTGTAAAAGATAGCACTGCAATTCATTAAAGCAAACCACATCCCAGATCTGCAGATTGTACAGCAGACCTGATAAGAGAGGGGATCTACCTGGAGCAAGGCTGGAAATGAACAGTCTCACATTTATTCTTCACATGCTTGTTTTTTTTTTCTGCAGGAGCTCATCCAAGCAGCTACTGAGCAAACAAAAGTCTCTCTGCTCAAAGCTCAGAATTTCCACTTGCTCTGCCATCTGCAATCAGAATGACGCTGGAAAATAAATGGACAAGAAGTCCATATGATGGATGAGAATGAGTAACGGTCAAGAACCTGAGGACAGCTTTATGAAAGCCAGAAATGAACAGCCAGACCAGAGCAGGGTATTTCAACAGCTGTCACCCACATCTTCCATTTAACACGGACTAGATTTAAAGTGCAGACCTTTGCAAAGCTTTATTCCTTTTAACACTGCAACTGGAATGTCATTAGGCAGCTGTTAGTCAGCAGCTAGCCCAGGACCCGATGAAGTAGGGAAGTAGAAATGAATGTAAAAATAAAGGCGGATTTTTAACCTGTCTTTTCACGTTAATCCTGCTTATTCCATGATTTCCACATGAACACAGATTGGCACCACTATTCCGACACTTTACCCAGGCATTTATTGATTCGAGTGATCTTCCTGTTGTTTCAATAATGCCTAGCTAGGTGAGAGGGGAGATTAGGAAACTGGATGAATACTCTGGATTATTTTTGACAACCTTAGGGAAGTGATTAATTCTGCAGAATTTCCCATCAGGAAATTAAATAGATGGCAGCCTTGACAGAGCAGATTGTACATGGTCAGTGAAAGATGTTGGGTTGTGACATGAACCGTTCCTCATTACACATCTTTATATTAAAATGCTAATGCTGTTCATTTCTGGAGTGGTGGAGCTCAAAATAAAGCTTGCAACTGGAGAACAAACATTACAATTTAGAATCCTTTGTGGTTTTGCTGAACTGCCACACCCTAATGAGCAGCTAGCAACCCTGCTGTCTACGCGAGAAATCGCACTATTAACTGATGGAATAATGCCCGACTAGGTTCAGTCTGAAAACCCTGACAAAAAACCTATTGCCCCATTGCAGTATTGGCAAGTGAGATTTGCTAATGTAAAGACAAGCCTAATCACACAGTAACAGCAGACAGGGGGCTGACGAAAGGTCATGGCCCAACATGTTGCCGTCTTTTCTCGCGACAGATGTCTTAGACTTCCTGAGCATTTCCAGGATTTGTTGTGTTCATTTGAATGGCAAAGAGATTCTTTCACCTGCAACCTCTTTCAATGAAATTGATCTGTTCAGTCAAAAGTACTCTCTCCGTATGAGAGAAAAATGGTTATTCAAAAGAATTGGCCTCCCGGGATGGCTGACTGTACAGAATTTCGGGAATAATGAAAGATTAGGGACGTGGGCTTTGTTGCTCATTGATTGTTTCGGAATATTGTGATTAGGAGCAGGCCAATGAGGAGCTGTCCTGCCCACCAGATCCAGCCATTCCTACAGAGACCTCTTCTCAATGTCCTTTTTCAGCTCAGAACAAGATAACAGTAAAGAAAAAAAATCATGCTGGATCTGGCAAAGGATGGGAACAAAGAAGCCAGCGGTTAAACTTTGCCTCTTCCTCTATCACAGAAGCTGTATAACTCTACCTCAATGTTAATGATAGTTAAAGGTATAAGGTCCATTGCCCCAAATCTATTCTTAGTGATCAGCAGTTAATGCTATGTAATCTCAATGCATAGTAAACTGTCTCCTTTCATGGCCAAGGAAACATGATTACATTGCGTTCTCTTCCTCTTTTAGTTATGTTGGCATTTAATTGCATGTTTATATCTCGAGAAAAGATGACAGCACTGAGTTTAGATAGCAATTATCCTAATTATACATTTAACAAAGCATGGAAATGAATAAGGAAGGAAACGTCAGGTTTTAAACAACTATGCAGATAAACGTGCTGTAAACAGTGTGCTTTGAAATGACAGATGGAAAAAACGCAGACATGCACTTTACACAATTGCATGTTGGTTCAAAACTAAAGACGTCTCAAGAAAACTGCATAGCTGATCGCAGCATTATTCTGATTCAGGTACAGAAGTTCAACTCAGCTGCAGTAGTCACTTAGTTCACTCTTTCTATATGCAATTCCCAATCCAATCAGCAGATTTTTAAGCAATTGAGAGAGTTTGATTACAGCAGTCACATTTGGAGAGAAAACACCAGCACAACATTGCTGGACCCAGTTTCCCATTTCTGTATTGCAACATCCTGTGACTGCAGATGTATTATCTTCAGTCAGGGATCTACTTTTCACATCTTCTTTTACCACATCAAATATTTCAAACACACATTAACTTCTAGGATAAAAGAATATCTGACAGTTATTTTTAAAACATTCCTTAAAACCTACCTCTTTGACCAAGATTTTGCCATCTGATCTAATACCTCCTTATGTGCCTCGGTGTCACACTTTGTTTTATAATGTTCCTGTGAAGCACCTTGGGACATTTCAACATGTTACGAGGTGCTATATAAATAAGTTGTTGTTGACTATGATTGAATCACAGCATGCATAGTTGAATATATTGAAAAACGTTCAGAATTTTTGAGCTATATAATCATTAATAAGCATATCTTAGTATAATACCATCATAAGTATTCAACCAAGTTTGAGTTCTTTAAAGTAAATGTATTCCAAAGAACAGTTTTGTAGTCAAACAATTCTATTTCCTCTACACCTGTCAGCTCCCACTGCTCTGCAGTTTGCCGTGCTTATTCTTTTGAGAAAGATTACAACTCTCCAAGATCTCTGCACTCCATCAATTCTGGCCTCTTGGGGCCTCATCCCCGATTTTTGCTTCACCATTGGCAGCTGTGCCATCAGCTTGGCACAAAGTTCTGGAATTCCCTCCCTAAATCTCTCTATCTCTCTTTCCTTCATTAAGCTGCTCCCTAAAACCTACATGCATCAAATGGATGATGGCTATATTCCCAAAGACCTACAGTGAACTGACCATTGGATAATGACCTCCTGATTGTCCATACCTCATTTACAAGGACAGTTGCAAGCAAGATATGGAGATAGTAGACTTGACATTGATGACTGGGAGACAGTTGCTGACGGACATGACTTCTGGAGGCTGACTGTTTGGCACTGGAAGAGGTGAGCAGAAACAAAAAGCTCAGCTGATTGATAAGAGGTCCAGAGAAAATGAAAGCCAATGAATCATTCACCTTCTTAGCCACTGTCTTCCTCTGCAGTAAATGCAGCAGAGATGGCAATGCCAGAGTGGGGCTCCTGAGACACACCAGGCGATGTTTAACATGGAGTTGAGCACCACAGCACAAACCATCGATTCACGGGACCGAAGGCTGCTACCGAAGGCCAAAACTTACAAACTTTGACCAAGTTTTGAGCCATCAGCCATTTTAGCTGATTCCTCCTCCTGTAGATAGCCTTGGAACATTTTTACTACATTAAAGGGATTTGCATTTTGCAAGTTATTGCATTTTGAATGCAAGAGTGAAGTAAATAGAATTATGCAGGGTGGTCTTGTTTAAGAAATGTGACTTTCATTTTCTGGTTACAGATTTACCTATGTTGCCACTTAGAGATGCTTCAAACAGAAAGTGTTGGTGACACCCAGCCGCAATAAGAAACTACTTGCCACCAGAGACATGTGTCTCAACATGACATGCTGGTGCCAAAGTTGTGTTGCTACTGGCTTGGCATTTTGCTGTCATATAAATGCTGCACAACAGGCAGAGAGCTAAACTGCTTAGCTTCAATACAAGGTGTAATGCAATTAAATTTAATCCAGCAATGCACTGAATGGCTCTCTGACAAACACATGAGTGAGGACCTTTCCATTGACTTCCCTTTGAATGCACAACTATAAATAACCCTCAGGCCATCTGAACCTTCAGAAACTTCCTGTGGTAAAGTTGCCCAATAAACACATCACCTTTAATGCTGTGTGAATACCAGCAGTGAGGTCTTGCATTCAGTATCCAAAACAAACTAAAACATTCAGACAATACCGTTTCAAAGGTTCTTTTCTATTCAAGACCTACATGTCAATAGCCTCTTTCCAACTGTTACCTTTATGAGAAAGCTTGAGTCTGGGCAGATTCTGTTTCCATGTTTCTGTGAGTGGAATAATTAATAGTAAAAGGAAACTCCATAGCAACCGGCAGGTTTGGAGCTGTTTGAGACTTCTACTTCTCGGTGATTTCCACATTGCTTGCATCACTGAAGCCACAACCAACAATTAAGATTCTTGTGTCAATAGAATTTCTGTAACAAGAGAAAGGAAATGTAAAAAGGATATAATAATAAACATACTCACACCTCTAGGCTGAACCTCAAGCCCTAAGATCAACAATGTTAAGATTGTTTAAATTCATTACTTCATTGAGTTGAAAATGTCAAAACAAATAGAAACAAAATAATTGAGTTAAAGAAAGAACACATTCAAATCACTTCAATAGCTCAACTACTATCTGCATATAATTTAGTACTAAAGTAGACAGATTAGAAAATTCAATGTTCAATCCCTGCAGTGTTCACCTGAGGTATGGTTGAGGGTTGCGAAAACTGGGCGTGGTAGCCTGATTTAGAAAACATTAGCCACAATGTTACTTTGTTGAGAGCCCAATATGAAGGGCCATTGCCAATAGCACAGAGAGTCACAAAGACTAAAGAATAGTAAAGATAAGTGAAGAGCGGTTACAGTAGGCAACACACCCAAAAATTATAGGACTAAAGAAAGCAAATCCATAGTTTTAAAGTTATGGAATAGAGTGAGTTGTTGGATGTTTCAATAAGGCTTGATTTCAACACAGTGGAGATGCAGAGGAGACGTGCAGAACAATGCATTTGTAGCTTAAAAAGAACAAAAAGTGGAACATTGAGAAGGACATTAATCACAGAGACATTAACAAAATGAAGATGGGCCAATATGTTTGCAACAAAGGAGGAATGGTTTGAGATTGAATTTAGAAAGGCAGAAGGCTTTCTCTAATGTCCTGTCCAGGTGTGGAAGGGCAGCATTAGAAGAAATGGCACTGTATTGAATTGTTGGACAGATTTGAGTGTGGTAAAAATTAAGCGTTACTGAAAAGAAGATAAAGTAAACCTTATAGCAGTAACAATAACAATGGCGGAGACACAAGGCGGAATCATCCCAGGTTTGCACTGAGTGCAATAGCAGGCGGGTAAAAGGATGCTTTACCTGCCGGCCGCAATGGCGGCTTTTCACACCATATCGTCCCAATCCCACCACAATAATGATGCATTCCCGGGAAGCACGCCAGCTCACTGGCAGGGCAGCCTCTGATTCGCCCGCACCGCCATCACACCAGGCCTTCGGTAAACCAGGCACCAAACTTTAAGGCTGCCTCTGCGCAGAGCCAGCATTCTTCAAGGGATCAGAAGCTGCTGGGAACTGATGGCTGCCAAAGGGAGGAAACAGGCTGCCCCCAGATTTAGCGACGCCTCCCTCGAGTGCCTACTGGACACAGTGGAGGCCCCACCGCAAAGTCCTCTACACCTGCTCTGGGCGAAGACCAGCAAGCATGGTCACCAATCCAGCTCGGGAGGCGGTGGCAGTGATGGTCAGCACCAACACCCTGCAAAAGAGGACAGACACCCAGTGCCGAGAGTGGATGAATAGTCTCATACATTCCGCCTGTGTAAGTCAACCACCTCATCACTCTCAACTCACACACTCACAAACCCATCACACATCCATAGGGATCTCACACCTCAAGGGACAACACCACTAACTCTCACACACACCCTCACTCCATCAGGCTCATATCCTCTGGATCTTGTGTCCTCATCCCGTCCATGGCTCCACTCACCACACAAACATTCCACTCAGTGCCATGTGTCCTGCTCACACTCGGTCCATCTGTTTCCATGCAGGAGAAGCTAGCTTATATCTGCAGGGAGAGGCCTCAGACCTGGGGTGAAATGGCCCACATTAGGCCCCTCACTCACTTTGAGGAGCATGCCATCGCGCTGACAGGTGAGGATGTGGACGGTGTGCCTGCAGTGATGGCAAGGTCAGTGGTGAACAGCCACCTGAGGATTCTGCACCACATCCTCACTCTCTCAATGCAAATGTGAGTGCTCTCTCTCTCCTGCTTTTGACTCTGCTGCCATGCACTCATTATCTCTACTCTGGTTCACAGGGAGCTCTGCCAAGCGACCAACACCCTCAGCCAGCCAGTCCCTCAGCTCCATCCAGGTCCTCACCTCCAGCCAAGAGGACACCTCCTCCATTGAAGAGCTGGAAATAAGCAGCCTGGAAGACCCGTCACAGCGCTTACCCACACCCTGCACCAGCGCAGAGACACACACCTCAGTGGGACCTAGATCTAGTGAAGGTTCAGGTTCGCAGTCTGGTGGTCACTGCACGGACTCATGTCCGCAGCAGGAGGAGGCAGGCTCAGCAGAGCTCCCCAATACTTGGAGCACTGCTGAGGAAGAGGCATCTGTGAGGTCCGAGACAGATGATGAGCCTCTGGGTTGGGTTTTCCAACTCATCGTGGAGAGTCAGCAGAAGGCGGGGGAGCATCACGCAGAGCTGTTGGAAGCCCTCAATGGAGTGGCACGCGAGCTGGAGGAGTGCGCCCGCCTGCTCTCTGATGAAGTGTTGCCCACATGTATGTGTATGGAGGTCTCCATGGGAAGGATGGCAGTCGCCACAGAGACCCTGGTCCAGCAGAACATGGAGGTGTGTGCAGACCTGCACTCCATTACGGGAGCCATGGGTGAGCTCCTGCAGCAGCAAAGCGAGACGGGGCATCTCGACATCCCTCCAGGTGCTCCTTCCTTTCAACAGTCAGGGCAGGGCCTTGGACACCCGAAGGGAGAAAAAGCGGCAGCTGGACACCCCTGGGTCATCCACTCAGGAATCTCAGAGGCTGTCTGCCCCCTCTGAGTCCCCTTTGCCTGTGACCCCCTCAACCTCATCCTCTGTCCCTGCAGAGGGAGCAACTGGCCCACAGGAGGTCAGCCAAAGCCAGCCGGGGCCCTCAAGGCCTTGGCTCTCCAGAGGACCCACGCCGAAGTCAAAAGAGGCAACAGGATCAACCATTGCACAGGCTGTCTCCACCCCAGCTGCGAATGTCAGGGCAGCACCTAGAAGAAATGTTAGGCCTAGAAAAGTTTAGAAATTCTGATCACAAGTGGTTGCACAGGTGAACACAATTTCTCACTTTATAATCTGAAAATATATTCACCTTCACTGAGTAATGTATAATGTTATCTTTCAGCTTCATTGACAGGCTGTGCGAGTTCTCCCCCAGTATTCCCCGCCCCACCCCGCCCCACCCATCTCACACGTCAACTGCATGCAGCGGGACCACGGGTGATTCTGGATAGGGAATGTGTGTGTGGCAGGGCCTTTTGGAGCCTCGTGCAAGCCTCTACCAGGCACACGGACCCTTCCTCCATCACATGCATCCCAATATCCCGAGCATTTTCAATGCTGCCTGCTGGGGTTCACTATCGATTGTCCATCTGAGCCGACCTGTATCTCCGCCCACCCACTGACCACACTCCCATGCAGCACCTGTACCCGCCCAACACGAGGATCCTCTCACTTTCGATTTCAGAAACTCAGTTGTTGTAAGGTTTGTTTTCAGTTCCCCCAGTCATCCATGTCCTTTCCTCCATCACTGTTGACCCCCTGGCATCACCTTCCACCTCTCCACCACCACCTACCAACCTGAACCCTTTACTTTCCAGGGTGTCCAGGTGAACATGCACATTCCCTGCCTTCTTAAGAATCCCACCCCCATCCACATTGACCTCCCCAACCTCCTCTTTCCCCCTCCCAGGGTCTGTGTCTGCCTCTGAGTCCCTACCAACCCCCTCCCACCTTTCCTGCTCACTGTTCCCTCTCTCATACTCGCCATTCTCTCCTACCGCGCCCACCCTCAGCTCGCTCCCCAGGGGACAGTCATTAACTCCACAGACCCCTCCTTTGAGCATTCACCTGGACATCCCCCTCCTTACTCCCCTCTCCCCAGGACTACTTCCTGCCCCTGGACTCCCTCCTCCCTGTGAACTCCTTTCTCCCCCCGCCGAATTTCTTCCTCACCCCAAAGCCCTTCCCCCCTCTGAACTCCTTCCCTTATGTCTTCCTCCCCCTTACAATTACCTCCCCAGTTGCTGCATTCTCCCCTGTTACACCCTCCTACCCATACTCCCTTCCCCTTCCCAACCTCACCGCCCCACCCACCCCGGTACACCTTCCGCTCCCAATCAAACCTCCACCTTCCTCTTCACTCCCCCAACCCCCACCGATAAACACTCCTCTCCCACTCGCAGCTGGACCTTCCTCTCCCCCGCCCCCTCGCCGATCATCTGTAGCAGCCCATGGCCAAGGCCGTGATGTCCCGAAGCAGACTATGTGCTGCCTCAGGAAGATCGGCTCGGAATTAAAATTTGGAATACAAATGATAAAAAAATTTCCCTGACATGTCCCTTCATGCGACACTGTCACAAGAGTTGGGACATGTCCGTAACTTTTAGTGAAACCTTTAATAAAAATTTAAATACCCTCAAGAAACCTCATCCTGCCCATGGATGAGGTTTGATGCTTTTTCTGAAGCCCGCCTGGGACTCCCTGCCTGCCCTCCGACCTTAAGGTTGGACGGGCAGGTCCATTAATGACCTTAATTAGTTTCTCAATGGCCTCAATAGGCCGTTGACAGGTCGGCAGGTGCACAGCTGACTTGGCTGCGCCCTCCCCGCCAACCTGAAAATGAAAATGACGCGGGGTCACATCGGGAGTTCCACCCGGCATCATCCCACGTCATTTTACGTGTCGACAAGCGGGCCCCGCCCCCGCTCGCCGACTGTAAGATCCTGCCCAATGAGAATTTACACTCAATGGGCTGTGCTAGGTATAACTTCAGGGGCTGAATTTCCCCCCCCATTGGGCGGGGGGGGGCACGGGGGGTGGGGGGGGGGGTGGGGGGGGGGGGGGGGCGCGCGGGGGAGGTTGTGCGGGGGTGGGCGGGAGTGAGAGTGAACCTGATCAGTGCCCCCGATTGGATGCACGCCGCCGTTTTATGCGGGCGGGCCAATTAAGGTCCGCCCAGCATGACGCTCGCCTGGAAGCGCTGAGCGCTCCCTGTGCAGGTGGGGGGAGGATGCCCTGAGTGGTTCCCTGTGCTCGTTCACACATGCACACTAAAGAACGCAGAGATCTCCCTAAGGCACAGGGGTGTCTCAGGGAGATTTGTTTAAGTTTTAACCAGACACCAGACAAATCAAAATAAAGAAATTAAAAACTTTTAAAACATGTCCCCTCATGTGACATGAGCTGGGACATGTCAATTAATATTTTAGAAAATTTTTATTGAATTTTTAAACACTTCATGAAACCTCATCCCGCCCGTGGATGAGGTTTCATGAAAAATGCGAAGGCCGCCTGGGCTCTTTGCCTGCCCCCCGCCAACCTTAAGGTTGGACGGGCAGCTCATGTAACTAGTTTAATTAGTTTTTAGCAGGCCTTAATAGGCCTTTGACAGTTCAGCGGGCACGCAAATCTAAATGACGCGCGGTGATGTTGAGACGCCCACCCAACTTCACCATGCATCATTTTACGCATCAGCGAGTGGGCCCTGCCCCTGCTCACCGACTGGAAAACTCTCCCCCAGCAGTTTTGTGTGTGTAGACTGGAGGCAATATGAGATCAAAAGCAGCTGTAATCCTCCAACTGTCTCCACAGGAACCAACATGAAACTCTTAAGGTGAAAATGCTTTGCCTGGTGTCTGGTTAAGCCTACGGGTTGCTGTTGTCTTAATGGAGATTAGTTTGAGAATTTGTTAAAAGTTATGATTGTAGCCGTGTGTACATATATTTTAACCTGTGTAAATTAATAAAATGTTTCATTTAGTTTAATATAAAACCTCTTGAGAACTGGTATGATTTCTGAATTTAGAGTTGCATCTTAAACATAACACTTAAAATTATAGGTTATGACAGTTGTTTAAAGTTTCCCTCTGGGATTTTTTTGAATTAACTCCACTTTACCAACTGCTCAGTCACAACACGCATTAAAACTTTACACACTCATTTGTGATATGCAGTTGAAATTATCCCAATACCTTCAAAATCTATTGTAACAAATCTTTGCTCGTTTACTTTCACAATCACTATTTCACATTGATAACATTGTCACCCGTGTGGCATTAACGATTGACACTTCATCACAACTTGTGCAAATTGGCTGTTCTACTGCACTTGTTTCACTGGAAAGTTAGTGTGCAGGTTCTCCAGTCCCAACAGTAACGCAATGCAGCACCCGCTCAACACACTGAGCACCTGTCCTGGGTTGTGTCACTTAAACTCTCGATTAAACTTGGCAAGCCTGCTGGCTTTCCTGAAGAATCGGAAGCTATTTACGACTAGGCAGGAAGAAGCACTAACTTAAAACTAAACAGATGTGCGATAAAAGCAGCGCAGTGATAATGAAGAAAGACCTCAGATACTTCCGAAGAACTGTTACAAGCAATCACACAAGAGTATTGACTGATTAACAATATTATAAGACCATGTTAAAAACTATGGCTTAGCTGTTGTGTTTTTAAGCAGTCACTGACCGCGAGGAAATAAAAAGCATGAAGGATATTGTATGCATAGAACATAAAAACCACATCAGTTACATGTTCAGTTCAGGTTACATCACAATCAATCTATTAATTACTATGCAATGTTGTGCTGGCAAAAGTTAAAATGCTGAAAGCTGTTCACCATGAGAACACATCCCTCTCCCAATGTGATCTAAGCGGTTCTTACAATAGGTGAAATAATAGGGATCCAGATTATTAATTTTCAGTACTTCTCAAATGGTTCCGCATTTTAAAAATGACAACACTTTAAACTAAAGGTGCTAGTAATCATATCTTTACAAGATTCTGGAAATGTTACTGGATACCACAGAAATTCAAGAACATTTTACAGTTATTATTTTATATTTTTGGCGTAGTTTGGTAGATTTATGAAATTAGGGGTGTGATGTTGAAGAGGAATGCACGGAGATTGTTCTGAAAATGTGGTGAAAATAAAAATATAATTAAATTGGAGATAACACACAAATTAATTCAGTTAAGGGTTAACAGTCGTTATGGTGAAGTGCTTGATGACCTTTGTCAATAAACATTTATGTCAAAATGCTCTGTCATATTATTAAATTATGGCATGCTGTTTATGCATGGTGTCATTAAATAGACTGTTCAATTGATCTTCCTACCCGGGAAAGGTTAAGCCAGAGAAGGCTCACAAACGTGATTAATTCTTCTCAAGAAAATTATAAGGATTTCAATTTAATTCAGTGTTCAACTCTAAAGTCAAATGTCAATGTTATATTAGGGGAACAAACACAAGAGCAGTGGGAGGACCGGAATCATCATGAACATCTCGTACAATCATTATACAATATCTTGCATTAAGAAAAATTACCGCAGTCAAAACTGCGCAATAAATTGTGAAGCAAAATATTAATGATCTTTATTTGCAAATTCTTATCAGAAATTATTAATCAATGAACAGGAGTCAACTGCAGCAAAATAATTATTAGATTATTAATCTTTTGTAATTATAAGTAAAATCTAGCTGATCCCCTAAAGGCTCAGATGCTAAATGCACCGAATGCTTGGAAAGGAAAGGAACACTGTCAGGTATAAAACAATCAAAGTCTACAGCACAGGAGGAAGTGATTTGGTCTGTTATTCTGTGACCACTCCAATTTTCCCTATTCCCTGTGAAGAAGCATTTTTTTTATTCGTTGATGGGATGTGGGTATCGCTGGCTAGGCCAGCATTTATTGCCCATCCCTAAATGCCCTTATTCAGAGGGCATTTAAGAGTCATTATCTGAAAAGGAAAAATGTGCAGTGACAATACTACAATGCCACTGTCTCCCCGTACATAGGCACCAATATACCTGACCTCTCTCACTGAATGATCATTTTCAACTAAAGACTTCACCATTATTCCCAGCTTATTCACTGTATCAAAAATCTCAATTAAATATTCCCTTAGTCTTCCCTGTTCAGGTGGAGATAGTCCCAGTATCTTAAAGTAGACTGGGATAGTGCTTCCACTTGTTCCTACACAATTCACCCAAAATCGGCCAAACCACCAAAATGGATGGTGCAATTTCATCACATTTTATACCCAGTGCTCATATGCTATAGTTAAAAACACATTGCATTGGAATCCATCCCAATCCACAAAACCTGACTCACACCCAGACCGGGTTAGTCATCATGCTGAGGTTCCACTGATTGCACCTGTTTCTTGACCTTCGATGAGGTTTTTTAAATTAAGCTCATTTTTGGCGTAAGGGCACTACTGGGCAGGTCGTAAAAAAAAAACAAAAAACTTAATTTACTAAGAAACTGACTAAAATGCAACCAGTAAACAAGTAAATTAAACTAGTAAATGAATCATAGAATGGTTACAGTGCAGAAGGAGGCCATTCAGCCCATTGTGTCCGTGCTGGCTCTCTGAAAGAGCAATTCACCTCGTGCCACTCTCTTGCCTTTTCGCCCTAGACCTGCACATTTTCCTTTTCAGATAATGATCCAATTCACTTTTGAAAGCCTCAGTTGAGCCTGCCTCCACCACACTCTCAGGGCAGTGCATTCCAGACCTTTAGCACTTGCGATGTAAAAAGATATCCCCATGTCATCCTAGCTTCTTTTGCCAATCGCCTTAAATCTGTGCCTTACGGTTCAGTATTGTTCTTTTAAAGTTACTTTCAGTTATTTAAAATTGGGTTACGCACAGGTAACCCAATGTAACCTCTGCAACATGGAACACACTGAATAAAAATAGTTACTTTTTTGTGATTAGACTCACATTCAGCTGTATTAATGAACTGCACCAGGTTAACTCTTAAATAAATTAAGGAATATTTTTAATACAATTTTTTAAAAAAGAATTACATTGCAAGACACTGCCTTGTGGTTCATGACCGGTTTTCTGTTTATGTAAATTAGTTTGAGTGAAAAAAAACTTGAATCATAAAATCAATTTGTTAAAACTCCTGCAGGTTTGAACACAGCTTTCACCTGGGTTGTCATTTACACTCGATATGAAAATTCCATCCGCCTAGACTGCAGCTAAAACCTTTAACTTTAGGACTGAGCGCCAAAGTAAGGGGGGGAATATACGATTTTGTGAGTTTTTTTCCAGATTATTCCTTAAATGGGATTGAAGGTGCTTTGTGTATAGCGATGGTGGGTTGGGGCTTTCAATAAGTTCCTGGAAGCAATGCTCCCATAGCTTGAAGCTGAAAGCAGAAAGGTCATAGTCTCATCTCCTGTAGTTACAGTGTCTTATCTTTCCACAGCCGCCCTTCACTGCTTGTTACATTCTTGCTGCTTGAGCTTATCTTAAGAATGGCTGCTTACATGCAGCCAGTTACGATGAGTCTCATTTGCTGATTGATAAGTCAATACATGTGCGACACTTGCACACGGCTGGTAACAAAAGCAAAACAATTACGCAAGTACACACTTATCTAGCAACGGCCACTGACTCAGAACAGGAAAGTCTGGTGTTGCCACCTAATTCCTATTGATCAGTTACCATGCTGCTTTCCCCAAATACTTCAGTGCAGAATTAATTCACTCATATATATATATATATATATATCTATTGTTCTATTTCAGCTGAAGATTTGGAGCTGGTAACTGATCTAGAATTGCCGAACCTACTCAAATAAAATAACGTTGAGATTAAGTATATTTTTTTTTATGTTCCATGCAGACTTTGCTTTTATTTTCCTCAGTAGAGGCTCTTTATTTCAAATTCTAGAGGATATTTTACACTACCAACATATGCAAAAGGAAACAATTATGAGGTACACACATCTGTCGAAAATAAAAAGTTGCTTTAAAGTAAAAATAATTTGATTCCTAAGAGAGGTTTTAAGAGTAATGATTAATGTTATTTCTTTCACTCACTTCACGAGGTGCTGGTGGATTTGACTGCCTGGCACTCAAGTTATAGGGCAATTCCGTAGTTGTTTGCTGTGGCTCCTGGCAAGGCAACCTTCAACCAGCTTTCCAGGGGGAACTGAACAGTATCTATCGCATCCTGCACTAAGTGCCCCTCCTATCAGCTGCAAACACACTGAACAGCTTGTACTTCACCAAAGGCATGACGGGTCTGCATAGTAACAAACTCAGTTGTACAGACTAGAAAGGTGCAGGGATAAAAGCAAAAAACTGCGGATGCTGGAAATCCAAAACAAAAACAGAAACAGAAATACCTGGAAAAACTCAGCAGGTCTGGCAGCATCGGCGGAGGAGAGCACAGTTGACGTTTCGAGTCCTCATGACCCTTTGAAGGGTCACGTCAACTGTGCTCTCCTCCGCTGATGCTGCCAGACCTGCTGAGTTTTTCCAGGTATTTCTGTTTCTGTTTTTGTTTTAGAAAGGTGCAGGGTTTGGTCTCCCTGTTTGCGTGGTCAATCTCAGTTGGGCTGGCAATGGGGGGAAATATGGTTAGCCTCAGTTCATGAAGAGGCTCCTGCTCCTGATCTACAGCTGATGACTCCCAACTCAGCGTTGATACATTTTGTAATGAAATGTGCATTCATCCCACCCCAGCCTGGGTTCAATGCCTATCGGTGAGAAAGGGTAGGTGGGGCAGGAAATTGACGGGGAGAAACAACCCCAAAAAGCATTCATGACCAAATGTTGGAAATGAAAGGTGCTCTGTGAACAATTCAAAATTCTGATCAAAAATACCTTCAAAACATCGAATAATCTTGCTCATTCTCAGTTGTATGCTGATAGATCAGCCATGGACTTCCAACACTTTCTATTTCAGTGTACTAGTAACAAAGGTTTTTCTTCTTACTTCAAATCCCAGAGGGGAAGCTGTTTCTTCTGTTGTTACCCAAAGTGCTTCACATGGAGCCATTTGAGGCAAACCTTCCACTGTACACTTCACAGAATCACAGGATTGTTAAGGTGCAGAAAGAGGCCATTCGGCCCATCATATCTGCACTGGCTCTCTGAATGAGCATTCTCCTTCCTTTTCCCCGTGCCCCTACACGTTGTTTCTATTTAAATAATCACCTAATGCCCTCTTGAATGCCGCAATTGAACCCGCCTTCACCACAATTCCACGCCCAACCCACTCGCTCTGTGAATAAGTTTTCTCTCACATCACATTTGCTTCTTTTGCAAATTATTTTAAATCTGTGCCCTCTCGTTCTCAATCCTTTTATGAGCAGGAACAGCTTCTCCCTATCTATTCTGTCCAGCCCCTCATTATTTTGAACATCTCTATCAAATTTCCTCTTAGCCTTCTCCTCTCCAAGGAGAACAGTCCCAACTTCTCCAATCTATCTTCGTAACTGAAGTTTCCCATTCCCGGAACTATTTTTGTAAACCTCTTCTGCACTCTCTCCAATGTGTTTACATCCTTCCTAAAGTGTGGTACCCAACACTGTACACAATATTCCAGCTGAGGTCTAACTAGTGTCCTATATCTCCTTGCCCTTGTACTCTATGCCCCTATTAATAAATCCTAGGATACTGTATGCTTTATTAGCTGCTCTTTTTACCTGTCCTGTCACCTATAATGACTTATGCACATATACAGCCAGGTCCCTCTGCTCCTGCATACCATTTAGAGGTCATCCTTGCATGGAGGTCACCCTGAATCAGGATCAAAGCTTTGTGTGTGCTGGCTTAGCTGTCCTGGTTGGATTCAAGCAGAGATAAACTGGCCTAACCCAGAATCCAGCACTGAAAAGGATTTACAGGAACGGTCCTAAAAATTACCAGGTATTTGGTACCTCTGAGCACAAAATTGAACACTAATGGTGAGAGCTGAATTTCTACTGTTCTGGTGAAATGTGGCCTTTGTTTGGAAAGTGAAGGGAAAGCTAGATGGAGACCAAGGGTTTATTTGAATTGCAGCATCCATAGAGTTCCATGAAATAAAAGCACATTATCTTTTTTTAAATTTCCATACAGTAAAATGTGCTTTTCAGATCCCTTATATAAAGAGATCATCAATCTCCAACCATTATGGCACCGATAGAGGATGCATTCATTTCCCTCGGAAGAGAGTGGATCATGAGCAATAGAAACTGCCAAAGGCTAAGGTATATAAATGGCAGATCTGAGACCTAACCCAGAGCCCTAGAACTTTATTTGAAACTTCCAAAGTTACTTTATGGTCTGACACATATATCTTTCAATGACTTAACTCCCACCTACTACTCACTTGAACATTCTTGGTCATTTTGCACAGCCTCAAGCACCAAGAAACATCCCAATTTATTTCTGAAAATATGTTCCTGCAGAAAGACCGGAGAGTGCATTGCTCGGAAGCAGCTTGTTAATAGGTAATGCAACAATACTCTTGTAACTCTGAATAGTTAGGGGACATGGACTTTTCCAGACTGGTAGATACTACCACAAATGTAACTGTTCACCCAAGACTTAAAATAATATCATTGTTATGGAATATTCTCATAATTGTTTAACTAAATTTATCTGTACAAATTTAAATTCCTAATGATCCTTTTTATTGTAAGAATTTTTGAAGAATTTGAAGGTAACATTTTCGTATGAAAGTTATCACCCGAAGAGATTCCCCCAGATTGTTAAACCCATTTAAACAGATGGAGTTTTAAAAGAAAAATAGATTTTCATTCCTGCATACAGCACCTTAAAAAATCTTTCAAGCGATCAAAGATTTAGCAATGAATTACTTTGTTTATTCTTTCGAACTCAATAAAATATGTTATTAATGTTTATATGTCAATAAAAATGTTATTAATACTAAAACCAAAGCAACTGAGATAGGGAAATACAGAGAAAGGCCAGATGCTGTGGACATATTACAACACAATCACACGGACAAGTGACAAAGAGATAGATACAGATGTGCATAGTTTGTCAATATCAACAAATGGTTTGATGTCAAGAAGGTCAACCAGAATGTACTGGCGGCTTGGGATCAATTAAGAGAAGTCTCTAGATCAAAGATGAAGATTTAAACTAAAATGAATGAGGCTCACTCCGAATGAATAAGACATGATAGATCTTTGTTACAGAATTTACCTGAGGGCACTGCACAGATAGCAATGTAAATAGAGTGGAGACAGATCAGTTCAGGTCAAGAACATGGACATAAATAAATTGCTGGAACTTACAGACAGTTTATCCTGTTGAGGTTGATGATTAGAGGGAGCAGGTGTTTGTATAAAAAAGGGCCAAATTTTCGCCTGTGTGCAGAAGCACATTTAAGTATGCCATTGGCCATACTTTGGATTTTGTTTGGAGAAAATCCAATTTTCCTCCACATTTCCATCCTTGCACCATTTTCCTCTCGCCTTTTTGCAGGAATGTCTAGTGTGCAAAACGCACACCCACCCCTAATGAGGTGAGGCTCCCCATTTGAAATGGGGAATGAAAATTGGATTTCCTCACGCACACCATTTTCGTCTGGTGGTGCGGAGTTTTGGAAGCTCATTAAAAGTACATCAGGTCTGAGTGTTTGTGAAGAACATAGAAAACTTGCGAAGGAGTTGGAAACATTCTGAAAGGCAAATGTAAAGTGTTTTCATGCTCCAAAATTCACTATTAGGTGTTGTTAATGTTAATGTATTTTTAATGTAGTGGATCACCATAGGGATCTGCCCTTTGAAGTTAAGTTGAACCTTACATTGGCCAGCATTGTGTATCTGTTCACATGCATTACAGCATTTTTCCTATGGAGGAGTCAGGAGAAAGCACCATAATGCAGTGAAAAATGTTACAAAATGTTCTTTTAATTGTGATTTTAAATTGCCCTGGCTGATATATGTAAAACAATCTACACTTGAAAAAATCTAATCACTGCTCCCTTACATTGATTGACATGCACCCTACTTTGAAATTGAAATCAGCACTTGGCCAGGCAAACATGTGTTGCTCATTCCAAATTGCCCTTTTAAAGGTGGTGGTGAGCCACCTTCTTGAACTGCTGCAGTCCATCTGGTGCAGGTGCACCTACAATGCTATTAGGAAGGGAGTTCCAGGATTTTGATCCAGTGACAGTGAAGGAATGGTGATATAGCTCAAAGTCAGGATGGTGTGTGTCTTCGAGGGGAACTTGCAGGCGGTGGTATTCACATGTAACTTCTGCCCTTGTCATTCTAGGTGGGAGAGGTTGCAGATTTTGAAGGAGCCTTGGTGAGTTGCTGCAGTGCACCTTGTATATAGTACATACTACTGCCACTATGCTTTGATGGTGGAAGGTGGTGGATGGAGTTTTGGTATAGTGGACTACTTTGCCCCTGATGGTGTGGAGCTTCTTGAGTGTTGTGGGAGCTGCACTCGTCCAGACAAGTGGAGAGTATTCCATCACACTCCTGACTTGTGCCTTGTAGATGGTGGACAGGCTTTGAGGAGTCAGGAGGTGAGTCACTCGTTGCAGAATTTCTAGCCTCTGACCTGCTCTTGTAGCCGCCGTATTTGTATGGCTGGTCCAGTTCAGTTTCTGGTCAATGGTAACCCCCAGGATGTTGATAGAGGGGGATTCAGTGATGGCAATGCCATTGAACATCAAGGGGAGATGGTTAGCTTTTTTTGCTGTGATTTCTGTTTTGTTATCATAAGCTAATAGGAGTATAAGCATTAAAGATTTTTTTTCACATGGCAGAGTACAATTTTTTTCTATGAATCAATGACTTAGGGACATTTATTAAATGGTGAGAGATTTATTCCCGCCCCCTCTGCCCCCAAAAGAATGTAAAATATTTTGCATTGATATTGCCTGGAATCAGAGGGCTGTACATAGTGCATACTGGGTGAGTGGCTATGGAGGATTCATGGGAGGACATAAAAGTGCCATGTGATGGCAATGGTGATCTGACGGGGCATGGATTAGCAATGGGGTGAGGGAGGTAAGAGATGAGGTTTAGGGGCCGTTAAACACTTTTGGGAACTGGGACGCTGTTGCTTTCTAACTGGCCCACCTCCGCACCCATATTCTACCGGCACTGGTTCACCGCTTGCAAACCGCACTGTGAACTGAACCCCAGTGCGTAAAGACAAAAATGGCATGTGAAGACACACGTGGGTCAAATTTTCCCAAGCCAGGGGAAGATTTGGCCCAAATGTCTCCTATCATATCACAAGGTTTTGTCAGAGTGACGTAATGAAGGCTGACAGCATCTCATTCGCAATGTGACAGAACAGGAGAGAATCACAGGCAAAATGTCCACTCCCCAACTGCCTGCAACTATAAGTTTTCAAACATAGAAATGAAAGGTGTCAGTGATGGCTCTCTTGCCTCAGATTCAGGGGGTTGCAGGTTCAAGTCCCACCTTTGAAACTTGAGCATATAATCCAAGCCGACACCCCAGTGCAGTAATGAGGGAATACTGCATTGTGGGAGGTGCTGTCTTTCAGATGAGATGTTAAACCAAGTAAAAGATGTAAAAGATCCCGTGGCACTACTTTGAAGAGAAAAAGGGTTATTTCCAGTGCCCTGGTCAAGACTTTTCTCTCAATTAACAACACTAAAACAGATTATCTGGTCACTGAACAAAAACAGAATTACCTGGAAAAACTCAGCAGGTCTGGCAGCATCGGGGGAGAAGAAAAGAGTCGACGTTTCGAGTCCACATGACCCTTCAACAGAACTCCTGTTTGTTTTGGATTTCCAGCATCCGCAGTAGTTTTTTGTTTTTATCTGGTCACTGTCCCATTGTTGTATAAAACATTGTTTGTGAATATTGACTCTTGTGCTTTCTACCTTACAACAGTGCTGAGACTTCGAAAGTATTTAATTGATTGTAAAGTGCTTTTTGATGCGTTGAGTCATGACAGTTACCACATCAATGCAAGTTTTTCTTTCTAACAAAGGTCAATTCAAGTAATTAGCTTTATACCATTGAGGATTATGTAATAATTCAGTGTAATAGTTTCCTTTTAAGTAATAAATACACCATAAGAAAATGTGCCACCTGGTTCTTATCCCTATTTAAAACCAATCTTTGAATTTCCAGCCATTAATTTAGACTCTGTCTACGCTATTAATGTGGTGAGAATTAGCTTTGATGTTAATACAGAGTAAAAAGAAGCTAAATCCCCATGTCAGATTAAATTCAACTCTGATATAAGTGGGTTTTAACCAGACTTGTGTAAACAGGCTCATCCAAATACTCACTTGCCTCCAGCTGCCTTATGGCATGCACTAACACATGCCACAAGAGATAATTGGCCTTGTAACTTGATACCACCTGGTTCCGAGTTGAAAGGGAAAATGCAATGCTCCATGTTTCCTTAACCATACTGGGAGGCTTTGCTCACGTCAAATACCCAGGCTTCAATTAAAAGGGAAAATGGAGCCATAATACCACGTCCAATTCATGATTTAACTCCCAAAAGCATAGGCCATTGAAGCATCACTGACACCTCCCTGCTCATTGGGGTATCTCAAAAGTGAATGGAATTGACCAAAACCATGTTTTGCATTCTAAAGCTCAGAACTGCTTCTTGTAGGGCAGAATTCTCTGCCTGTCGGGCGGGCAGTGCGGGAGCGGGTGTGGGCGGGTGCAGGTGCAGACCCAATCGCCGCCCGCGATCAGGTCCACGTCGCCATATTACACGGGTGGGCCAATTGTGGCCCGCCCAGCGTGAAACGCGGCTCCCGAGGACAGCGGGAATGGGCGGGCGGCAGTGAGACTGCTATGATCACCGGGTCCAATGGCAACCCGGCGGCCTGTTTAAAAGTGCAAAGCTGTCAAACATGGCCAGGAGAAGGGCTCCCCAGAGCGCTGCTGGTGAGCAGGCCGGGCAGGAGGGTAGGGCAGGGGGGCCACTGTGCCCCTTGTTTCTCAGGCCTCCTCGAGTGGCGGGTCCTCGTGCCCCAGGATGGGAGGAGGAGGCCCCCCCCACATGACCAAACGTGCCTGGGAGGAGGTGGTGGAGGTGGTGAGCTCCCGCGACGTGGTGCGACGCACCTGGATCCAGTGTCGCAAGCGTTTCAATGACCGGTTACACTCAGGAAGGGTGAGCACCATGTTTGCATTGGTCACTTAACCCAGCAGGTAGGCTCTTCCCCCCTGGCCGCCCTCCTCCCCACCAGCTCTGAGTGTAGTTTGGCCAAGGGTTGGGGGGGGTAGGGACAGGCCTGGCATCTTTGTGTGAGTGTTCGGCAGCTGCGGGGTGAGGAGACACTGGAGACCTGCAATGTCCCACTCTGGTTGGGGTGGGACAGCAGCAAAGAGAAACCACGTACAAGTTGCACCAATCAATGCTCTTCTCTCCTTTTCTGGAGAAGAATGCTCATAATGCCGTCGAGCGGGTGAGGACTGGCAGAGGGCCGGCATAGTTGGCCATCATTAGCAGGTTTGAGCAGGATGCCCTAGATCTGGAGAGGTGCCTTATGCCTAGGTCCACCGGTGTCGGTGAGGCTGGGAAGCCACGAGCAGGTATGTTTGCCCAGTACTGAGGTCACCATTAGTGTCCCAACAGCCATGGCAGTGCTGAATGTTCAGTGATTGAAGTTTGCAACATAACTTGACCATTGCTTATGGAAGGATGAGCCCATAATGATCTGAGGACAGGGATGCACATTGACATTGTCTCCACGTTAACTAATGCCCTTGTTCTTCCTTTCAGCATCAGCGGAGCAGGGCCGGGAGGAGGAGGCACAGGGTCCCCCTCTCACACCTGAGGGCCCTGAAGTCTCTGACCTGCCAGTGTCACACCAACTCTGCCAGGCAGGCGCCAGCACAGATACTAGCACCTCGGTAGGAATTAGATCATTGGCAAGTGTCCTGGGGCACAGCGGTGAGGGCACTTCACAGTTGCTGGAGGAACTGGCAGAGACAGAGAGTGCCCATGGCACCAGCAGTGGGAGGACTGCAGGGGACCAGGCACAATGATGGGCCTCTGGAGTCGTCCATGAGGCAGCAGATGCTGAAGGTCCAGTAGGGTGTGCGGGAGGATCTGTCAGAGATAAATGAGGCTACGCTTGGCTTGGTTCCCCTGGTGGAGGAGCCCACATGGACCAACACTGATGCAATGAGCCTCATGTCCGATCGCCATGCTTCCTCCATGGAGAGAGTGGTGACTCTCGTGGAGAGGCTCCTCCAGGAGACCAATCAGGGCTTCCTGGGGATGTGATTGGACCAGCAACCCCTCACATCAGCATTGACCTCAGTTGGTCACTGCCAGTGTGGGAGATGGTCTGGGCACCAAGTTTCCCAGCTCGGTGCCCATCCATCCACGGTGAGCAGGAAGGTCCGAAGCGACCTCACGTTGGCGCAGCAGCTGCCTGTCGTCTCTGTGGGCACCTCTCAGGGCGCTCCGGATGAGGGCAGCAGCTCCTCCGCCCCTCTGCCAGTGACCGTACCATCCGGTGAGGCTGCGACGACTGGGGAGATGCCAGCTGTGGAACTGGCAGCTCCCTCCCAGTCGGGGCCAGCACAGGCTCCACGGGCCAGAGGACGACCGCCAAAGTCATCGAGGCCAACAGGACAGCAGAGTGAGCAGCCTGGATCAGATATCACTCCCAGCGAGGGGTCAGCACCAAGACGTAGCACCCAAAAGTGAAAATTTAAGGCACCTTAGGCACACGACGGGTTTCTCATTGGTGCTCGTGTTGCCCCCGCATTGAGGTCACGATTATTTGGTCTGGTGTTTAACACATTGGTCATTTTGTTTCCTTAAATTCATTTTGTTATATCATTAAATTTAGACATGTGACCATAGCTGAGGGTGCCTCTTTTCCTCTGCAGGTGGATGGTTACCCATGATGTTATGAGTGAATTGCGTCACATTGAGCTTTATAGACAAGGCCCTTAGTTAATGTTCCTATCCAGGCAGATTTAGCACTCGGGTATCGAGTATGGAGCCTGCAGCACAGGCTTTTGTTGGAGGTCCATCTGTGGTGTGCTAGCTGAAGGTTCATTGGTTTGGAGCATCCCGGGTGCCCCTGCCTTCCTGGAGTATGCCCGGGCCAGCGGCTACCCTCTCAGCATTTCCCTGTGCGTGCTCATCCTCGGACTCACTGCTGGACTCATCATGTGCAGCCGCAGCCACTGCGTCGACATCTTCATCGTCCACAGTGTCCCCCCTTTCCAGCGCAAGATTGTGGAGAGCGCAGCATGCAACCACTATCACCGACACACGATCTGGGGGGTATTGGAGTGCACCCCCTGAATAGTCCAGGCATTGGAAGCGCATCTTGGGAAGACTGATGGTTCTCTCCACCACAGCCCTTGTGGTGCCGTGGCTCCTATTGTACCGCTGCTCAGCTTCTGTTCTTGGATGGCGGAGAGGCGTCATGAGCCACCTTCTGAGGGGATAGCCCTTGTCACCCAGCAGCCATCCATCCAGCCGGGCTGGAGCACTGAAAAGCCCCGGCACCTGGGAGTGTCTGAGGATGTAAGCATCGTGGGAGCTGCCTGGGTATCTTGCACAGACTTGTAGAATCAGCATCCTGTGATCACACAGTATCTGCACGTTCATGGAGTGGAAGCCCTTCCCGTTGACGAAGGCACCGGGCTCACCCGCTGGCGCCTTGATGGCCACATGTGTACAGTCTATAGCACCCTGGACGCGGGGGAAGCCAGCAATGGCCGCGAAGCCTCTGGCTCGCTGTGTCTGGCTTGCCTGGTCGCAGCGGAAGTGGATGAAGGTCAATGCCCATCTGAACAGAGCGTCTGTAACCTGCTTAACACAAGTGTGGACAGCTGATTGGGAGACACCGCAAAGATCACCCACCGAGCTCTGGAAGGAGCCAGAGGCATAGAAGTTGTGGGAAGTTGTGACCTTCAGAGCTGCTGGCATGGGATGTCCACCCTCACAGTTAGGAGATATCTCAGTCCCAATCATCTGACAGATATAGTTGACTGTCTCCCTTGAGAGTCGGAGCCTCCTTCGGCACTGCACCTCAGTCATATTGAGGTAGCTGCTTTACCGCCTGTAAACCCTGGCAGCAGGACAGTGGCATCTTCTGTGGCCCCTTCCGCCTTGGACAACCTCTTGGCCCTGCACCCCTTGTGCCTGCGCCTGTCCTCCCAAAGGTGGCTCCCCTGGAGGCTGAATGTGCACTCCTACCCACCTGCCCATTGTACCCGTGAAGATCACATGGACCCCGAAAAATCGTCGTCAATTTGTGCCTCAAGGGCCTTAAGTGGCCTGTTGATTAATGGCAGGCGCACATCGGAGATCATTGCGCATGTGCCGATCGAAATTGCTCTCACCCGATGTCACCGCGTGTCATTTTATGCGTCGGCATGCAGGGCCCGCCCCCGCACGCCAGTGGGAAAATTCTACCCGTAATGTTTAACCTTGGAGGTGAAATTACTTTCTCATTATGTAGTGGCGAAGTGATTTGCCCTTTTTTTGAAATCTTTCTGAAGGAATATTAAACATCTGCGTTCCAGAAGTTTGGGTATGCTCATCTGCACTAAAAAGAAATCCTGGAGGACAAATTGGAAAAGCTTCTGAAAGAATTCTCATTTAGCGAAATAATCACTTAACTAGCATAAGGTGTGCAGTTTGGAGCTTCACAAATGTTCTGGGAGTAAAGAGTAGTTCAGGAGATGCAGAGTAAGGTGACTGTGCCTATGACTGTTCTGTGGTGTTCAACACAGTCAAGTATCTAATCTCTTTCATCTCTGCTCAACTCTGTGCTCTATCTAGGAAGAAGCTACAGCTCCTTACTTTCAAAGAAAAGGAGTTCATAAAATTATACCTTAATGAGGTAAAATAAACGCAAAATAATCCATCTCAGCAGCAGGATAAGGCAAACCAGGTTTATAGTTGTGAAGGGTAAATTTTTAAAAAGGAAATACCAGCAAATATTTCCTGCTACAGCAAATGATGAACAGCTGGAGTATGTTATCCAGATGAGTAATTGGAGAAAACAATATGGTTAGATTTCTGAATAGCTATGATCAAATATGTTGAAGGGCTTTCTTCATACAAAACTATGCTGAGAGTAGGTAATTATTATGCTCTTAGACAACTTTCCAATTCTTTTAGCATGTCCCAACCTCAGTCATCATTAGCACTGGAGTATAGAAAACGTGGCACAAACTAAAAGGTAAGTTATGAGACAATCAAACAGGTATCATGTAAAATATAGAGAGAACATTTTGCTTTTATTTAGTGCTGAAAATCCATTGGGCATACAACTAGTAGCACTGTGACACAAACTTAGAACAACATAGCATAGGAGGGGCGTATGTTGAGTATTCGGTGGGTGCCACGTACTAAGTGCTGCATTTGAAAGTGCTCTGTCCTGTTCCACTGATCCATCCTCGCTGCACTGATTAATTACCGATCACAATTTGTTTCCACCATTGTGAATGCTGCAAACCCATAAGTAACTGTTCCGATTTGAACCATATTTGTGACTTGTGTTTCCAAACTCATTGATACGTTAAATTTCTTGTAGAAAATATACTGCACGAATGTATTGATGGTAAGTCCTTTGCTATTAGGTAAAGAACCTAACTGAATACCAGAGCTGATGAAGCATTCAGGGGATGTTTTTGGTAGTCATGCAAATCTTCAAATGTGTGATGGGATTTGGAGCTGATGTAATGGCTCATCCCTCATTCTGACAACTAGAACAAAATGTGTTTGCTCTCTCAATATCTGTCCATATGCTACACAAACAACCATTATAGCCTCTAAATGTGTTTTTTCCCCTGTTTCCTTGTTCTTGGATCTTGAACAATTGAACCCATTTCTGCACAATTGTCCAAGAAGTAAAGAAACAAATGCAAAGTATGAAAAGTCCTTTTTTTATACACTCTTAATTATAATAAAATAAATTAAAATTTTAAGTGACTAGAGCATATATCACACACGTAGAAATCCAACACCAACGCTCTTGCTTTGTTTCACAATTTGCTGAAAATAATTCTTCACTTTCCCCTAAGTAATTTGAACGAGAGCAACACCACAACAGCTAAGGGAGACTTGGATACGGTGATGGGGCTGAGAAATGTGAATTGTAGGGGGTCAAGGAAGAATAGGCTGGATGAGCCAAATGTTCTCATCTCCTTTCCTATTTAACCTAGCAAAAACCCTTTGAAAATAGTAGGGGAGCTCTCCTGTCTTGGCCAAGAATGATCCCTCAATTGACATTACTAAAGAAAAGTAGGCTATCTGGTCATTATCACATTGCTGTTTGATGGACCCTGTTGTGCATGAATTAGCTGCCATTACAACAGTGACTATGCTTCACAAAGTACTTCACTGGCCACTATACTGCTCGGGATGTCCTCAAATCGTGAAAGGTGTGATAGAAACGTAAGGTTTTATTTTGAAATCAAACAGTGAAAAATGTTTCCTAGGTTGGGGTTTTGGCTCCCCGAGGAGAGCAACAACTGGTTGCAGTTAGACAGCCCATCAAAGCTGTTAGAAAAACATGTTTGTTGCAGCTGCAGGTGACACGTGTCTGCTCCTGCTGAGGTCCTTCTGTACAAAGCAGATGGCTGTCAGCAGCTCCAAAGCCGACTGCACTCGCTCGATTCTGTGCTGATGACACTTGTCTGACCCCACACATACACACTGAGCAGAATCTCAAAATATTCAAAGGTCCAGATTATTTAGTGTGAAAGCAAACTGTCTGCACATTCTCGGAGAGGCTGAATATGAATCACTGCAAATGCCATCAGTGTTCTTTGCAGCTCATTGATTATGTCAATTCTGATAAATTAATCCAAACCTCTTGATTGTTCTTGGTATTTTGAAGTCTATATCCACAACATTGCACTTAAATAATCTCAAAACATTTTGATGGATACTTAGATTATCCGCACCATTTATCATCGGCTTTAGATGGATTAATTGAATTCCATCCTTTTAGGATCGGAAAGTTTGATTATGTATCCAGTTGAAGCCAACATGGTGGGAAATGTTGCTGTTAAATTTAATCTTGCAGGCAAAAATAATATTCAGGCCCAGTGAAAATTTAATTCATCAATTGACCATCACTAAAATCCAAACTGCTCTTCCTCCAGGAATCTAAAGCTCTTTTTTTAAATGAGCACCGGGAAAGATTTTGTCAATTATATGTACCAGAATTGGGGAGGACAACATGGATGGGGGAGGGATTCTCAGGAAGCTAGGGAACATGCATGTTCACCTGGACATCCTGGAAAGAGAAGGGCTCAGATTGGTAGGTGATGTCAGGGAGGTCGACAATGTTGGGGGAAGGGACATGGGTGACTGGGGGAGGGGAAAGGACAGGGCAGGTAACAAATACTTCACTCCTACCATGGCTGCCAAAATCAAGTAAGTGGAACCTCACATTGGACAGGTACAGGTGCTGCATGGGAGTGTGGTCAGTGGGTGGGCGGAGATACAGGTCGGCTCAGATGGACAATCGATAATGAACCCCAGCAGGCAGCATTGAAAATGCTTGGGACAGAGGCGAGTGTGATGGAGGAAGGATCCGTGTGTGTGGGAGAGGCTTGTACGAGGCTCCGAAAGGCCCTGCCACACACACACTTCTCCCTCCAGGATCACTCGTGGTCCGGCTCTGTGCAGCTGAACTGCTAGTGGGGGAGGGGGTGGGGGGAGGACTCGCGAAGCCTGTCAATGAATTAAAGACAACTTTACACATTATTCAGTGAAAGTGAATATATTTTCAGATTGTAAAAGTGACAAAATGTGTTCACCTGTGCAACCACTTCTGATCAAAATTTCTTAACAATTCTAGGCCGAACATTTCTAGGTGCCGTCCCAACATCTGCAGCAGGGGTGGAGTCAGCCTGTGCAACTATTGGCCCTGTTGCCTCTGATGACTTCGATGTGGGTCCTCTGGAGAGCTGAGGCCTTGAAAGCCCTGCCTTGCTGCTCCCTCTGCAGTGACAGAGGATGAGGTTGAGGGGGTCACAGACAAAGGGGACTCGGAGGGAGAGGACAGTCTCTGAGGTTACCTCTGTGGATGACCCAGGGGTGTCCAGCTGCCTCTCCTCCTCCGCTCGGGTGCCCAAGGGCCCCAGCCTAACTCCTTGAGCTGAAGAAGCACCTGGAGGGATGGCAAAGTGCCCTGTTTCCCTGCAGGAACTCAGACATGGCTCCCGCGATGGGGTGCAGGTCTGCACACATCTCCACGTTCTACTGAACCAGGTTCTCCATGGCGTCCGCCATCCTTCCCATGGAGACCTCCATGCGCACACACGTGGGCACCACTTCATCAGAGAACAGGCAGATGCATTCCTTTAACTCAAGAACCACTCTGTTGAGGGCTTCCAACAGCTCTGTGTGATGTTCCCCTGCCTTCTACTGACTCTCCACGATGAGTTGAAAAGCCAAATTCAGAGGCTCATCATCTGACTCGGACCTCACAGATGCCTCTAGCCCAGCAGTCCTCCGAGTGCCGGGGAGCTCGGCTGAACCTGCCTCCTCCTGCTGTGGACACGTGTCCATGTGGTGACCACCAGACTGTGAACCCGAGCCTGCTCTAGATCTAGGTCCCCCCCCGAGGTGTGTGTCTCTGTGCTGGTGCAGGGTGTGGGTAAGCGCTGTGATGGGTCTTCCAGGCTGCTTATTTCCAGCTCTTCAATGGAGTAGGAGTCCTCTTGGCTGGAGGTGAGGATGTGGATGGAGCTGAGGGACTGGCTGGCTGAGGGTGTCAGTCGCTTGGCAGAGCTCCCTGTGAGCCAAGGTAGAGATAATTAGTGTATGGCAGCAGAGTCAAAAGCAGGAGAGAGAGCACTCATTGTTGCGTTAAGAAAGGGATGATGTGGTGCAGGATCCTCACGAGGGTGATCGCCACCAACCTCATCGTCATCACAGGCACGGTCCACACCCTCACCAGTCAGCACGATGGCCCACTTCTCAAAGTGAGTGAGGGGCCTAATGTGGGCCACTCCACCCCCTGGTCTGGGATCTCTCCTTGCTATTGTGAACCAGCTTCTCCTGCTTGAAAACAGATGGAGAGAGTGTGAGCAGGACACATGGCACTGAGTGGAGTGTTTGTGTGGTGAGCGGAGCCATGGACGGGATGAGGACGTGAGCTCCAGAGGGTATGAGCCTGATGGAGATGTGAGGGTGTGTGTGAGGGTTAGTGGTGTTGTCCCTTGAGGTGGGAGATCCATGCGGGTGAGTGATGGACTTGGGAGTGTGAGAGTGATGCGGTGGTTGACTTACAGATCTTTCATCCTCTTCCTGCACTGGATGGCTGACCTCCTCTGTGCTCCAGTGGTGCTGACCACCACTGCCACCGCCTCCCAGACAGGATTGGTGAATCTGGTGGACCTCCTGTGGCTAGAGTGGGGTTAGAGGATATCACGGTGACCTTCCTCTGCACCCAGAGAGGCGTCACTAAATTTGGGGGCCACCATCTTCTTTGCTTTCGAGGCCATCTGTCACCTGGAGCAGTCCTGGTCTGTAGACACGAAGTAGGCTGAGCTCTGGTGCGCTTTAAATATGGTGCCCAGAACAAGAAGCGCTAAAGTCACAGCATGGTGGGCAAGTCCACGCCTGCCAACCAGCGATCCAGCGTGTTCCTGAGAATGCGTTATTAATGAGACGGGAAGGGGTCAATATGGCTCGAAAACCCACCATTGCGGCCAGTGGGTAAAACAACTTTCTTCACGCCCCTAACCGCACTTAGGGTGGAATCGTCCCAGATTTGCACTAAGTAGCTGCACTAACCCACCCTATATTTATTATTATGGTAATGAGGTAATATTTCACTCATTTAAAAACCATGCTTGATAAAGTTTCCACAAAATACATCCAGTTGTTTAAAATATCAATGTTGGATGTTTCAGTCTTCTTTTAAACTTAATGAAATTGTGGATATGTCAGTTTAATCCTTCAAAAAGGAGTTATCTAGAGGTGGAATCTTCTGTAATTGGGATGTTGCACCTTCTGTGAATGTGTATAATGTTAACTCTGGAACTGGAGAAAGTGTTCTGTTCTTTAGTACCAAAGTCCCTTCTCTTGAAGTGGATTTACTGGCACAAAAACGCAGATGAGAAGCAAATGGATATGGATTTCAGAGCTGAAATTGTCCTGTGAAATTTGGACCATTGAGGAACATGATCACTCCCCCTGCAGCCATAGCTCCATCCCAAGAAAAACTGCGAATAGCTTAACAGCTGGCAAAATCTGTTAGACCTTGGTAATTAATGCTTAACCATTCTGCGAATATAAATTTCGTAGCATTCATGACAGGTTTCATAACAGAAGTGTGAACCCCATAACGTTAAAAACAAGTTTTTTTTAATCACAGTTGTGAATATCTGAAAAAGAAACAGGTTTTGTAACAGAAGCATGAATTTTATAATGCAAGTGTTTTGCAATGCTAATTGGTAACAGAATCTCTAATTCATGCCTCACACTGGGCGTGATGTAAGTTTACATCAAACTTGAGGTTCCTGGAGCCTGCACAGTGCAGCCAGCAATGTGTTATACAGGTGAAGGAGTATGAAAATGAGGCTTGGGGGCCTCAAAAAGGACTCCTTTTCTTTTTCTCACCTATTTTTTTTGTTTCTCTTAAGGAAGAGTGAAAGTAATTCTTATTAAACCGATGGTGTTAACACTGCAAGTTGGAATAATGCTGCATCGGGCATACAATAAGCATCACACACCCAACTGGGTCTTTACCCTGCCCAGCTACAGGTCTCAACATCAACCCCAGAAAAGCCCCACCTACAACACCAGCCAGGCAAGATTCCATTTCCTACTTAGTTTCACAAGAGACCAATCAGTTCAGTGGGCAAACAGCAGTGAATTTCATTCTTCCTGATGCCATGTCCCCTAATCAGGCACTGAGTGCCTTTAAGATAAATGAGGGACCCCACCTGCTCAGGTAGCCCACAAGAAACCCTAACAGAGTTTGCCTCTGGGGATCCCTGCATGGTGACTGACCGTCCTGCTGCTGGATGAATACCGGGGGTGAGGGGCTTGAAGACAGACTCATAAGGCTGTCCATGAGCCTTCCTGCCTCAGACTTAAGCAGGGTCCCCACCAGTCATCCGCCCACCCAATTAAATGCCTCCCTGCCTTCAGAAGTGCCTCGGGGGGGGGGATTACAATCTGCCCTGGGAATCCTCCAGTTTCCCACCAGACGGGACTTCTTGAGTGAAACGAATGAGTGATGCAGGTTTATCCACCTACCAAGAGAAGCAAAGAGGCACTCACGCTCCTGTTCTTATCCAATAGCCTTGCATTTGGCGAGCACAAATCATGAGGCAGCAATGGGAAATTAGAAACCTGGCTGATTTTTGTCCCCTCTGTGGCCTGTACACCCTGAAGTCAATTATACTGGTCAGTCAGCATGGTCAGTGCAGCTCAGATCGGCCAGGGATCAAACTGGAAACAACACTACCATGTGACAAATTTACACTGGGGAAGCATGTAACATTTTTTGGAGACAAAGATTATATAAGTGACAGAGAGAGACAAAATCATTGAGAGCATGTGAAAGTGTTTAAGAGAGAAAAGGAGCATGTGGGGGAGAATTGTGAGGGAGTGATAAAGTAATGGAAACAAAAAAGTTCTCATACAATTAATTTCTCATTGTTCTGCTGTGATATTTATGATGAAAAATCACAAACTCACCTTCTGATGCCCTGCCACTGATTGGTTGCAGTTTAAGAGTTTAACAATCATTTGCTGAAACTGAGGCCACCATTCTGTTGAAAGCAAAGACAAAATAGATTTGAAGGCCTCCTATTCCTAAACAAAGGAATTGATTTATAATGTTAGAAACAGCAAAGCTTGATAGTTTGTGTAGGTGGAGACTGAAATGTGATAAACTTCTGTCACAAGCAGTAGCCACAAAGCCCCTGGGTTTGTGTCAGTCTAAACAAAGTGACAGTGCTGTGGGATTGAAATGAAATCTTATTTACCATTCAGACATAAGAGGAGATATTAAACTTTACTTATTGTGGAATTTTTAAACATTAGGTGCCAGACTCAAAGCCATGGTTTAATTCACGTTTTATACAAGCAAACAAAATGTGGCTCCCCCAGTCTCAAAGTCAGGCCAGGTTTATTGAAAAACTTAGTCATGTCACCTATTTGTAGATTAATTTTATAACTTTTAGTACAGCTACAAAAGACATAAAAGGCACAACTAGCCATTATAGCCATGAGCAATGAATTGAATGTTACAAGGATATAAATAATTATGGTCGGATTTTGGCTACCGTAGCTCAAGTTATGATTTGGGAAATTTCCCAACTCACCAGGTCTGCCTCAGTAAAAAGTGCCCCATGTGCACAATTTTAGCACTGGGCTGGGCAGAGCCATAGGAAGTGGCGGGAGCAGGATAGAATCGGGTTCAATGACCCAGCATCTGACTGCTGCTACAGTGGAAGCTCAAAATGCTGCTGTTATGGTTGTTATTTAGTGTTTAGAGGGGTTCAGCAGGGGGTCACAGCAGTCCAGCAATCTGTGCTCCAATAGATTATGGAAAATGCTGAGGTCCCATCCCCAAGGAGTGACAATGGCCTCAAGGAGCACAAACTTGCTGCCCTTTTTCAGGGTGACAGATTCATCTCCCAGCTCTGCCACTCCATCAGTGCCCCTGTTGTTGCCTGTCAGCCACCCCAGGCTGCCATGGTACAATCTGATACCAGTCCTTCTGTGCCCAGAGCTGCTGAAGTTCATCCTCCCAGCAATTTACAGTCAGAAAGGCAGCAGCCTTCCACCAGCCATGCTCAGTCACTGGAGTAGCACCATAGAGTAGCAGTAGGTGGAAGACAAACACTAAGGAAGTGAACAAAGTTGCTTAGTTGACTTTTGATTGCAATATTATATGACATCATTTAGGTTTAGAGTGTTTGTTTTATGGTGGTTTTCATCATTGTGGCCAAGCAGACACTGTAATGGGCAATAACTGAGGGAAGGAAAGGTGTGGGAATGTTGGTGAACAGGGAATTAGGGTTGTGGTTATTGGTATTACACTCGGATGAATTGCTCACAGACTGCCCGATGTTACCCCACGTCATTTTATGCCTCGGGGTGTGGGCCCTGCTTGCCAAGCCAAAGATTCTGCCCCATATGTTTAGGTGACTCATTCTGATGCATGGACATTTTTTTGGCATTTTACAATCTTTATTTATGGCTTTTGGATTCTTCAACTCCCTGAGGCAGCTCTCTGTCTTCAGGGAACTTTCTGAAAGTGCTCTCCCACACCTATGCTGACTTCAGCGCCCGCCCTCCTCCCTCCCCCTCCTCCCTCCCTGACCCCAGCAGCGCTGAGCTTTTCAGTGCGCTTTCCACACTGGCTGGCTGTTAATTGGCCAGCGTGATACCACGGTCGGGGGCCGATCGCGGGTGGCAGCCCATTTCCCAGCTACTCCTGAGCCCACCGACCACACCCATATACTGAGCTCAAAATCCTGCCCGTTTCTCTTGTCTCATTTCATATACACCCCTTGTTTTACCACCTGTTCTCCTCTTGTGGCCCTAGTCCTCTCTAGAACTCACCTCTTGAATACCTCCATACCAACTTTCTTTTTTCCCCATCACAACTATCACAAGCTTCGCCTAATCTAAAGCTCTATGACCCATGTTCCTTTTACATTGCATCACCCTGTGTCCTCTCCAACATGCTATGCCTCTAACTTCAAGGTCCTTCTTCCTATTTTGAAGTTCCTACACTCCCCTACCACACTAACTGAGTGACCACCTCCAACTGGGCTGCCCATCACACACCCTCTATTGTGCATATCTGTGCACATCCAGTACCTCCTGCTTCACTTTGTACTGAGTTTCCAGTCACAATGTGCACGGAACCTTCTCAATAAATCACCGCCTCATTACTTCTCACCGTTTAATGTCTTGTACCTTTTTAAACAGTCTGTTCAGTTTCCTTCCCCTTTGCCTCTTTCACCTCCTACTAAGTGTTTTATTCTCCACTTTATAAAGCAGAGGGACATTCTCCTCCTTGATAGATGATATATAAATGGAAGAAATCGCTACTTATCCTGACCCTTCCCTTAACTAATACATTACTTTAAGCTGGTGGCTCAGTTCATGGTAATCCTGTTATATGCAAAGTCTGGTTATGTACTTCCTCTTCTCCGCATGACAAGGTTATGCTGCACTTACATTCTATTTCAGTTGTCAGTCATGGAACATCACAACTCTCACATCCATACAAACTTGCTGACTTAACTGTGATTCATGCCAAAACAAGATTTGAAAGTGAGCCAAGCGTCTGCCTGTCATTTTTGTTCACAGCTGTCCTTTAGAACCATTGCCCTTAATGTCATTTACATTCCCTTCTGACTTAACTTCTGCCCCAAGGGCAGGATTGGACAGAACCATTGCTCTAGGCCAGTCAGAAAGAAACATGAGATTTTTCTGTCACTGCTCCAACTCCATTACGTATTGAGATGAGCTGTGAACTCTGTACTTATGTTGCTATTTGCTTTTGTTTAAAAATCAATTCCCATTTGGAAGCACACTGTCACCATCATTGACCACTGCATTCGCTGCTCCCAATGCAGACTCCTCTACATTGGGGAGACTAAACGCACGTTGGGTGACCGCTTTGCGAACACCTTCATTCAGTCCACAAGCATGACCAGACCTCCCTGTCGCTTGCCATTTCAACACTCCACCCTGTTCTCATGCCCACATGTCCGTCCTTGGCCTGCTGCATTGTTCCAGTGAAGCTCAACACAAACTGGAAGAACAGCACCTCATCTTCCGATTAGGCACTTTACAGCCTTCCTGGCTTAACATTGAAATCAACAACTTCAGACCATGAACCTATCTCTCCATCTTTACCATTTTTTTAATCCCATTATTTTATTATTTGTAGTTATTTTTATTATTCATTTTTGTTTTATTTTTTTAATTCTTTTATTCAACCCCACTGCCGCCACCCCCCACAGGGCCATCTGTCACTTGTTCCTATGTTTTGCTTTCACAGAGCACTGACCCTTGTTCTGCTATTAATACAGTCTGCTATCTTACCTTTATGCCACTATCAGCACCTTCTTTAGTCTTTAACACTACCATTAACACTCCATTTTGCATTCCCTTTGTTCTGTGTTTATGGCATCTTTGTCAAATTTCTCCTTAGCTCCCACCTATCCCCAACCTTCTGTTTTGCCCCACCCTCTCTTAAACAGTATAAAATCCATCACATTTCTATTTCTCTTCAGCTCTGAAGAGTCATATGGACTTGAAACGTTAATTCTGTTTCTCTCTCCACCTGCTGAGTTTTCCCAGCATTTTGTTTCTTATTTCCAATTTCTAGCATACGTGGTATTTTGCTTTTATCATCTTTGAGTAGTTAGCAGATTACTATAAAATCCAGCCAAGTCAAGTACATTGCTTTCTGTATGGTTAGTTATACATTCAAGAGTAACTGATGTTCCAAAGAGTTTTACAATGGATCATGGGTGTTATTCAGTCTCTAGCACAGCTTCACACATTAGCGACATAGAGCATCACACCACAGTAATGTTCTGCACCAGAGCATATTGGGTCTCTGACAAATCCGTAGCACAAAGCAGTCAAAGCTTCATTTTATTTCTTGCTAAATTCAATTCTTTGTAAATACAAAATATAGTTGGTGCAGTGGTTTAGAAGGGAATTCTGTCCTTTCATCTCAAGGACCCCGACTTAAATTCAAATCATCAACATCTTCTCCGATTGCTTCTAGTTCACTTACAGAACATTTAGGCAATTGCCATCTTGTAGTAATAAAAGGGTTTTGTATGTTAAAAATGTAGGTGATTTTACCAGATTATTGTGTATATTATTAAGTTGTGTTGCTTAACCTGGTCACCATCTCAGCCAGGGTTGGTCCTTGCTAGGGGAAGAAATTTGAAAGGGAAAAATAATGAGTATTTTTTTTTTTTTTAAAAAGTGACTTGTATTTATATCACACATTTTATGACCTTAGGATGCCTCAAAGCTTTTTGCAGCCAATAAAGTAGTTTTAAACTAGAGTCAGTTTGTAATTTAGGAAGTATAGCAGCCAATTACCAAACTAGCAAGCTCCCACACACAGTGTGATAATGACCAGCTAATCTGTATTTCCAGGACACTACGGATAATTCCCCTACTCTTCCTCAAAATCGAGCCATGGGGTCTTTTATGCCCACCTGAGGGCAGACAGGGTCTCAGTTTAACATCTCATCTGAAAGATGGCACCTCTGACAGTGCAGCACTCCCTTCACTGGACTGGAGTGTGGGCAAACAAAGAAAAAAATTATCACAGTGCATTATTAGTAATAAGTGCATTAATCAGTTTGTATGGCCCTAGTTTTAACAAAGCTTTACATTTTTGACATTAAACAGTTCTTCATTAAAAGTGTGGGTGAGGGAACTCATATTAATGTATTAATTATCACACTGAACTAGAGACATTGGAAATTAGAAGTTTAGCAGGTATTGATTGATATAACCTCACTTAATTTTTGACCAGAACCTTTGTGCACATATGTTTCAGAAACCAATAAAAGCCAATGCTACATCTGTAAAGTTATGTTTCCCACAAATGAACTGGTGATAATCTCATACTTCATACATCAATATAGTAAACTGTTTGAAAAGGCATAAGGCTGAAGCAATATTCCAGTATACCATTCATCCAACAGCTGCTTTTATTTATTGAAAAAGTGACTGATGTCCTTGGGAAAAGATGACGAAAATGAAAGTCCAAAAATGCTAAACCATTTGTTTGTCCTTTTTTCATGACCTCCTCAATATAATGACAACAAACAATCAAGAATTCAAACAAAAAAATTCCTTCTTTAGAAATCATGATATTTTGATGAGCCAATTGCTTCTGTGGTTTTTAAATTATATGTATTCTATAACATCACTGAGGAAAGAGATAAACAACTTTTAGGACATATAAGGAATAGAGTTGGCAGAATCAGCAGGAATATATTTAACCATTCATTAAGCACCATTCAATTAAACTGCTCAGCTCATACATGCTCATCGATAATGAACGTTCTCCATTCTACAGCCCAAGCTCGAATGGCTGTCCATATTTGGTGATGGCATTTTGTTTTACACAGATTTTGATTTTCCCTGGGATTGATGGATTGTGGACATGTCTGTTTAACGGCATGTCACAATGTAGATCTTTGGGTGGTTGTGGGGGTGGTGGGAATCAATCCATGGGAAAAATCATCAAATACATTTTAAAATTGTAAACAAATTAAACCATCTGAAGCATGTGCTTTATTTAAACAATCCCTTTTCATCCAACCAGGATTCTGTTTTGGTAAAGATGTATTGTTATCCAGACTTTAGTTAAAACAGGTAAATATCTATATTCCAAGTTTGCTTCCAATTATACCTTTCTAAGATTACTTTCAGGTATTTACCATGTCCACAGCACAATGAAATGTGCTTGATTTGTTCACAGTTAAGCTTTGTGCATCTAACACTAGATATAAATATTTTAAAGCTCAGGTCTGAATTTACATAATGTTTTTAACTAAAGTAGAACAGAGATCAATTTCAGGTGATTGGTTGAAATACTCATGTACAACACTGTCATTTCAAAGGCTTAACTCCCAATCTTTAATCAAATCAGTTTGATATCAGCTACAGAAGATACATAAAGAAGTTTCCAGCACTGAGGACTGCTAACAATTTATCAATCCATTACATCGCCCAGTTCCTATTATAGCAACATTCCTTCTTAAGACTATTTAACTTGTCTTTTAGTCATTTTGTCAATAGATGTACTCCAGCATGCTTCCTGATGACTCAGCTTACTAGAATGATGAATAGCTGAGAGAGACACACATTGGGATGCTGCCAGACCTGCTGAGTTTTTCCAGGTAATTCTGTTTTTGTTTTGGATTTCCAGCATCCGCAGTAGCTTTTAGCTTTTTGTTTTTGTCTCAGATTTGGTCTGGGTTCACAGGTAGCTCTTAACTTTTCCTGAAACTGGCAGGTAATCTAGGCTGATAGACGTGAACTTTTCAGTATTTTAATTACCAGTAATGCATCAGATATTTTGCAGTCTCAACCTCCATTGCAAAAGCTCTTAAATCTTCATGTAACCATTGAAATTTGGTAAACACTTATATCAAGCTTTAAGAAATTATAAGCTGTTATTTAATTGAAAATAAAAAGCAAAAGCTTTAAATGTTCACATGTTCTATCTAGGTGCTGATGAACCTGTGTATTTCAAGCACTTTGTGTTTTTATTTCACATTTCCAGCGCATTCCTCTCCATCTCAGCTTCATGCTTTGGGTTCTTTTGAAACTTGCATCGATATAGAGCCTTTCACATCCTAAGAATGTTACAAACCGCTTCATAACAAATACATTACTGCTGAAACGTAATCACCGTTATCACAGAATCACAGAATCACAGTTATGTAGATTTACAAAGTTAATTTTATACACAGCAAAGCCTCATGAACAGTAATGAGATAAATGACAAGTTCATTTGTTTGGTGTTGGTTAATCCTACACCTTAGCTCTCACCTTTACCTGGTTCTAAACAGACAAGCTGCAAAAATTCTTCATTCCCGCTTTCAATTTACTGTTGCTATGAGATTATACTATGCTCCTGTTCAACAGCCCTGTCCTCAAAATAGTGTGTCATCTAACTGACCATAAGCAATCAGTTGCTATTTGTATCTGTACACATCATGACACCTCAAAACGCTAAAATAATTTTTAAAATTACAGACCTTTCACACAGGCTACTTTTGCCTTGGAGCCAGACAATTACAAGCATCTGTCAGTCTGCATATTTGACTAACCAACAACTAATCCAGGACAAAGCAGCCCGCTTGATTGGCACCCCATCCACAAACATTCACTCCCTCCACCACCGACTCACAGTAGCAGCAGTGTGTGTACCATCTACAAGATGCACAGCAGGAATTCATCAAGTCTCCTTAGACAGCACCTTCCAAACTCACGACCACTACCATCTAAAAGGACGAGGGCAGCAAATAGATGGGAACACCACCACCTGGAAGTTCCCCTCCAAATCACTCACCGTCCTGACTTCGAAATATATCGCTGTTCCTTCACTGTCGCTGGGTCAAAATCCTGGAACTCCCTTCCTAACAGCACTGTGGGTGTACCTACACCACATGGACTGCAGTGGTACAGGGCGGCAGCTCAGCACCACCTTCTCAAGGGCAATTAGAGATGGGCAATAAATGCAAAGCCCACATCCCATGAATGAATTTTAAAAATCTCCAATTGATCCCAGGATTTGTAGCCTTTAGGCTTTGTAATTCTCAAGGCATATTCCAGTTTCAACATTCTCCACCTTTGCTGTAGATTAATACAAATTCAATACAAGGTATAATGCATTTATAATTAAACCTATCACCCACCTTAATATGAGTAATACAAGGTGAGATCCATTAGTAATTTGGAAAATTCCTTTTACACTGGTGTTAAACTTCAGAATTATGGTGGTTTCGGACTTGGCCTGGCACCACACACTTGAACTTTCCACCCTCTATTCTTGGAACGATGGAGAAATTGTGATCATTAGGGCACGCACTAACTGAAACACCTTTTGCATACGGATTAAAGAAGCCCTAAAAGTGACATCACGGCCGGTGATTTTAGGATATTTCTCAAAAAGACACACCGATTGTCATAGTTTCAATCACTTCAGGGCACAGTGCAGGCCATCATTAGCCAAATCTTCTTCAATCGGACAGTCCTTCTCAGTTCTGACTTTCACTAACTGGGTCACAGCCTTTGGCTCATTAAGTCTTGACCTGCTTTAGTTAAGGTTCAAGTCTATTACCTAAGTGGTTCATCGTGAAGAATCCTATTCCTAGCATGAAATTACTTAAGGGCCACTTAGCCTGGAACATAATCTATGGATTTAAATATATTTTTAAAACTTTTTCTATGAAAAAATTGAAATTTCTGTTTACAAAATAATATAAATTCTTCTGCCATTTAGTGATCAAACTAAGAAAGAACCCATCACTGGGACAATAGTTCCGGATTTTTATCTCTTGCTTAAAAGAGAAAAGTCACAAGTAGATATTAGTGCCCTAGTCACCAAATGGGACAACGTAATCAATCAGTGAAACACTTGCATTAACAGAAGATGGAATTTTAAAATGTTGTTGTAAAAGCTGCTTGTTATTGAGAGTGACCCAGTCAATTAAATGTGCTTCAGTAGAGAAGAGGCAGCATATTCATGGTAATAAGGTACAACATTTATAATGACTGGGACAATAAAAGATGTGAGAAAGGTGCGCAACAAAACTTTATCAGTTAAGCATCTGCAACAATTTGAAAGGTGCTATCTAGAAGCTAATTGCAGTTGGCAAATGGAAATCATATTACTTACCTCCAAAAAATGTTATTACTAACTCTGCGAGCAGCCTTACGTTGCCAGCTCCTTTCACTGATACCCTGAAAGAACCAACCTTTTCCTTAAAATCAAACAAGAATCAGTAAGAATTTCCTAATGGTATAGGGAACCGTTCCTTTTGGCATATCTTTCTAAAACCCAAATCACTGCATTACAACTCATTAATCTTTCCAACCCAATTTTCAGGAAGCTATGCTCAGAGTGCACCAGTTTGCAAAGCTTTCATCAGGGGACTTTGGTCTTTCAGTGATAACAGGCAATCACAAAGTAACCAGGAGAGAAAAGGTGGAAACATTGGAAAGCAGATCAAAAGCAGAATCGTGCCTCATTGTACTGTTGCGTCAGAACATCAACTTCAATCACTCCTATTTGGAAAGGTTTCTGCTCATTCTGGTGTACCAGTCTCACTGTCTACATCAAAGCAAACAGGCACTCAATGCGTGCATTTATTTCTCATTTTGATGCTGTAATCCTCACTCTTCATTTAAGAGCACATGTTCTAGAAATATAATGCTACTGTTACAAACTAACTTTGTTAAAACTGGCTTTTCCTTGATCAATTTATGTTAAAATAAAATATTAATGTTTGTGGGGACAGATGGGATCTAATATGTTAAATGGGTCCATTTGAGGTATGAAACAGGCCAGAGCATTACAGATTTCTGCCTCTGAACTACCAATCCAGTGTTCCAACCTTTTTTTTTCCTTTATTCATTTATGGGATGTGGGCTTCACTGGCTAGGCCAGCATTTATTGCCCATCCCTAATTGCAAGAGTCAACCATTGTTGTAGGAAGTCACATGTAGGCCAGACCAGGTAAGGACATTAGTGAACCAGATGGGTTTTTAACCACAAAGCAATGGTTTGTAATTCCAGATTATTATTAAACTCCCCATCTGCTGTGGTGGGATTTGAACCTGGGTCCCCAGAGCATTACCCTGGATCTCTGGAATACGAGTCCAGTGACAACACCACTATGCCACCACCTCCCCCACTGACTCTTTGTACCCTTCTGAATAAACTGAAACCAAACAAACAAATTAACTGACCAACAACCTCTTAAACAGGCACTGTAATTAAAATAAAACTTATCAAATTAAAATAATGTTACTAGGGCAGGTAGCACACTCCAGGCCCTGTTGTGCCCACCAGTCACATTAGGCCTCAAGCATACCAATAGACACCACATGCTCCCTCTCCAGGCACTGACTCTCTTTACACTTTGAGTAAAAGAAACAAATAAACAAATGAACTAATTAGCAGCCCCTTAAAGGGGCACTTTAACAAAAATCAAAAGCTTAAAAGGAAACTTATTTAAATTGAAGTAATATTTTGGGTGGAGATAATGCACTCCAGCCTCTGTGGTGCCCACCAGTAACAGAGAGCCTCAAGTGTACCATTGGACACTGTGTGTTCCCTCACCAGGGACACCCGGGTGTGAACATAGCTACAAAAGAGAGGCAGATAGTTGGGTCAAACAACCACTGAATCAACCACAGCCTGGACCTGTTAATATCCACTTTGACCAGGCCTAGGAGCAGGCCAACGAAGAGGCCCTAGGTCCTACCAGTACCCCTCCATACCAGGTGGCCAAAGATTAGGAACATGGGGCTGAAGTGCAAACACAACTTGAGGAGCAGCCCCCTCAAACAGTGGAACAGGAGCTGCAGCCTCACACATCCTACATAGACATGGAAAACCGACTCCTCAAGGCCAGAGAAAATACAGGCAGCCTGGGAGCCCGTGAACCACCTTAGTCTTCTATTGCATGGGACTGCTGCTTGCAACACCCTCCATGCTAATCCCCTATGGAAAAAGGGAGAGCCTTCCAATAGGGTCCCCCACTCCTCTGGATGACAGGACAATTAGGGATGGGCAATAAATGCTGGCCCAGACAGTGAAGCCTACATCCCATGAATGAATTTAAAAAATGAACAAACACCACAGTATCCCCAGAGGGTTGGCGAGGACGAGGACACAAAGGGTGTGCACATAAAGATAACCCCTCCGCGCCTCATGGAATGGCACAGACAGAATTTCCATGAGGTGATTCAAACTGTGGGGCTGAGGTTCCCAAGGAAGGTTTCGGGACCCGGGGCCAATGTGAAATTCTGTCCAAACAGGGGTCAGTTCAGGCAGGAGTCCAGCATACGCTTGAGCCACCTCAGCATCACACCTGCAGCCAGGCTGTCTCTCTTTATACTTTTTTTGAGCAACACTAAACAAATGGTTAAATTAACAAAGTGAATTAAATTGATATCTTCTTAAAAGGGGCACTGTAACAGAATCAAAACTCCAAAGAAAACTTATCTAATTGAATCAAAATGTCATTTTGGGAACCAGCAATGAGCTCCAGCAGTACCCCCTGGTTATAGAAAGCCTCAAGTATACCAATAAACACCCCCATACTCCCTCGCCAAGAACACCCAGCTACTGACTCTCTTTATACTCTTTTGGATGTATCAATTAAGCAAATTAACTGATTAATAGCCCCTTTAAAGAGACATTCCATCTCCAATTGTAGTCTTTTGGGTAGAACTTAAAACAAATGAACAAATGAACAAATCAAATTAAAGTAGTAGCCTCTTAAAGGACACAGTAACAGAAACAATACTCTGAAGGAAACTTATCTAACGAAACCAAAATGTTATTTTGTAGGGTGAGGAAGTACTCCAGGCCCTGCAGTGCCCACCAATCAGGGAAGGCCTCAAACACACCAGTGAACACCATATACTCCCAGGGTACCCAGCCTCCTGACTCTCTTTATGCTCTTTCTGAGTGAATAAAAAACCCCAGGTGTGCAAATTAACAAATCAACAAAGCAAATTTAAGTGACAGCCCCTTAAAGGGCCATTGTAACTAAAGACATTTTAAAGGAAACTTGATGTGGTTCTGGGGGTTGATGAAGCATGCCAGCCACCACCCCACCCGCACCCCCCACCCCCACCCCCACCTCCACCCTCACCCTTACCCTCACCCCCCACCCCCACCCCTACCCTCACCCTTACCCTCACCCCCCCACCCCCATCCTCACCCTTACCCTTACCCTCACCCCCCCAACCCCATCCTCACCCTTACCCTTACCCTCACTCCCCCACCCCCACCCCCATCCTCACCGTCACCTCCCCCCCCCCACCCCCCCGACCTTTAACAACGTAACCAGCCTACTATTAACATAATAAAAGAGAGAATCTGCAAGGCAGATGTGGGACTGGCCTTGCTATATAGTGCAGAAACTTACACAATACCAAAAAGAGAGGAACAACATCTAGATGCTAATGAGATGGATGTGTGGGGTGATAAGAAAGGACAGGATCAGGAACCAGCATATCAGGGGTTCAGTGAAGATTGTGGGAACATCAAAGGAAGCAGCTGAGAAGAGATTGGAACGGTATGGTCATCAGTTGCAGAGGGAGAGAGGGAATGTGGAGATGTGAGTGATGGAGATAGGACTGCCAGGAAGGAGAGGAAGGCTAAAGGCCAGATGGAAAAATGCTGTGGTGAGAGACCTAAACTCAGCGGATTGGAAGAGGAATGGGTGACTGACAGGGGGAGATGGACATGGGCGATCAACCAGCATTATGGCGACCCCAAGTCAAGTGGGAGAAGCCAAAAGGAGAGTGGGACATAATTCAGCTGAAGGTTGAAATTTTTCAGATAAATCAGAAGTTAATTCCTATGCAGTTTGAATGATTAATGCAGAAAGGTCATTGACCTGAAAAATTAACTCTCTCTCCACAGATGCTACCAAACCTGTTGAGCATTTTCTGTTTTAATGCTGGAAGCTTATCACTTCTTCATTGTGCAATTTTAGGCAATTAAACTCCAGCAGTAATCCTTCACTTTTCTTAGGGTTTCTGTCACTGCCTACAGTTTCTGGTAAATGGGTTTTGGTCCCGATATCTACTTGGGGCTCATAAAGAGAGCAGGCACACAGAGGTTGGAGGTGTGGGGGGAGGGTTTTCAGATGGGAAACCCAGATGTCTGGGTTTAAGAGATCAAGGAAACTGGAGCAGGAGTAGGCCACTTGACTCATCAAGCCTGCCCCAATACTCAATAACATCATGGCAGGTCTGATTGTGGCCTCAACTCCACTTTCGCATGTACACCTTTCCTCCCAGGCACCCTGCAGGAATTAACCATGGGAGGCGGGGACTGCCCACCCTTTGGGTACAATCACGTGCAGGTAACCTTGCTGGACCTGGAGGAAGCAACACCTGCCCCTCAAGCAGAACAATAAAAGGCAATTACAACATGGGTCCAGCTCTTCTTCTCACATTTTACTTGTCAGGAATCATGAAGTGCAGGAATGAAAATTAAAAATTCTGTTCAAATGGAGATGTGCAACCCCCTTAGATTTCAGTGACCAACCACCTTCCGGGAGTGGACTGCTCATCTGACCAGCCACTATTAAATAGGTTGAAGTTCAGTTTTTGTTTCAAAATAATTTATCTTTCCACCTGTCCCCACCACCACCACCCCCTGTAACTCATCTATCCTTGGGTGGGGGATTGAGGGTTAGAATGCACTGAGTTCCAGGTCAAGGAAACAGCAGTGCTAATATGAAACAAATTCTACATTAACTTCTTAGCAATCTTGATTTGGACAGAGATAAGAATGTTGATAGGTTTTTCTGCGTATGTCAGACAGCTGGCTAATGAAAAAGAATTAATTATTAGATCAGCAGAAATGTGGTGGAATCCATACCAGGTACTCAAGTATAACATCACTGCTTTCAAAGTGTCTGCTCAGCCTCATTTTTCAAGGTTGTGTTTCTAACTCCCATGAATATATGCAGCATTGCAATTTACCAAGAAACCAAATTCAAAATTCAGAATTGACCACATGCTGCAAGTCAGCACAATAAAACATACAATAAATTGTACAAAGGAGAAAAGTCACAAGTAGATATTGGTGCCTCAGTCACCAAATGGGAAAATCTAATCAATCAGTGAAACGCTTACATTAAGAGAAGGTTGAATTTAAAAATGTTGCTGTAAAAGCTGCTCATTATTGAGAGTGACCCAGTCAATTAAATGTGCTTCAGTAGAGAAGAGGCAGCATATTTATGGTAATAAGGTACAACATTTATAATGGCTGGGACACTTTCTATTTGTGACTGGGATAATAAATGATGTGAGAAAGATGTCCAACAAACTTTTCTTATCAGTGAAGCATTTGCAACCATTTGAAATTGTACAATAAAATCTGTCGACTCATAGGTTATCTAGTTTTAAATACATATATTTCTCAATCACAAGATCAAAAATTCCATCCTGTACACAATAACTGGCTGCAGCTCTGAAGAGGAGTGTGCAACTGCCTTTCCATGCTTTAGTCTTAGAAATTCTAGTCAGCCAAAGCCATGACCTTGGGTCTATGGTCCTTTTACTATCAATGTGGAATGCTGAATCCCCACTCTGTCAAAGCATTTTAATAGAGTTGGAACTCCACCTCCATTATCTGTCCTTTTACATGTGGCACAGAAGTTTTAAGAGTGGAAAATCTTCCCAAAAATATTTCAGGGTCAAAGATTTATTAAAGTAGTTAGGTTTCTCAATTCATAATTATTAGCCCATATGCTCAGAATAACAGTTATCAGCCACATTGTGTGTCCTATTTGTTTGTCAAGGCCATCCAGTTACCTTTGATATATTATTCTTTAGCCACTTGCTGATGTGTAGAGATTATAGGCAAGGGTAAGTTCTCCTCATTGAGGACCGTGGAGAGGACCAGATGTGACTTGAGAACTTCATACAAAGCTTCACTTGTGCTGTTGGGTGACCTATACCTACTGGTGGAAGTCTTGAATCAGTGACCATTTGTTACTTTAAAAACACAGGAAGCCTTTATTTAGATTAGTAATTTTCTCTGGCTAAGATTGACACCTCACCTACATTGCTTTCATACCACGTGCCAGATTTACATTTTCCCTTTACAAACCAAGTGATGCATACATTTAGTAATTCTCCACAGCTTTAGTAGAAGTTATTCTGGCATTTAAGGAAGTAGGCTGTTATAGAGTTTATCTTCCCGACAACTTTTCTTAGTGGACAGATTTAACTTTATTTACAAGACAGCAACAGCAACTACACGTGTGCATCAAACTCCATAGCTAAAGAAGAATTCTTTACTAGAGGTTTCCCACGCTACTAACTCATTGGTTTTCACAGATATGTGATCTTAGAGCACAGGATTATTCTTAAAGCTACAGTCCTACGTTTATCAAAACTATAATTACTACATTCCTCCCCCTTTAACTTTTCTGTGCATTTTGTATTTACAAGGATATTTATCTTATGACATGACAATATTTACACAATTCATGAAGTTACAAGTTCAATCTTTCAGGTGGTTTCCTGATCTGTGTGGAACGTCATAGCTCCACCACTTCCGATTCTTTTGTAGGAAACACATTCTCTGGAACTGTATTAACATCAGGTACCTCATTAGGCAAATGCAATTCAGTGCTTTCCATTCCAACAGAGACATCGGGCATGTCTGTCCTTGGTTGAGCAACTTCAACAGGAACCACAGGTTCAGCAATGGTTACAGGTGGAATATCATTTTGTTGGGGTATCTCCCTTTATCTTAAATGATCCACATGCTTACAGGTAATCCGGTCCTCCACTTCCACATGGTACGACAATGGTCTGAACTTACTTTACCAGGTAACTACTTCGGTCCTCCACCAAAATTCCTTACATATACTGCAACTCCAACAATAAATTGTCACTCACGATTATGCAAATCATGATTCGCTTTTTGGTTGCCTTGACTTTTCTCCACCTTCCGCTCAAAATTGGGAAGTATCAGGCTTAGTCTTGTCCAAAGACGGCACCTCATCAGTAATTCTGCAAACTCTTTCTACATGTCTTCATCTTTCTACCACAGAATTTAGTCCCTGCCTTTTTGACTTCACTGTCCGCCAGACTTCTCTCAGCTGCAATCTCAACTTGTCTTAGTTCAGTAGTTGAGTTACCCATGACTTCATTACCTACTCGAATCTTGGAAAGTTCTACGACTTTTCCTTTCAAAGCCTCTTTAGCTTCATTTAGCTGATTCTTCAGCTCCTCTGACTCCATCTTGTATCTGTTGGCTTCCTCCTGGAAACTTGAACGTTGTTGCATCTTCTCTGCCAACATGGCTCTTCAGTTTGTTCAGCGAGATGTTAAATTCTTCCTTAGAAAATGCTGGAAAAACTCAACAGGTCTGACAGCGTCTGTGGAGAGAAATACAGAGTTAACGTTTCGAGTCCGTATGACTCTTCTTCAGCACTAAAGAGAAGTAGAAATGTGGTGAAATATATACTGTTTAAGGGGGGTGTTTATTTCTCTTTAGTGCTGAAGAAGAGTCATACGGACTCGAAACATTAACTCAGTCTTTCTCTCCACAGACGCTGTCAGACCCGTTGAGTTTTTCCAGCAATTTTTGTTTTTGTTTTTGTTTTTGTTTCAGATTTCCAGCATTCGTAGTATTTTGCTTTTATCTTAGTGTTAAATTCTCCCTGTTTCTCTTTATACTTTTCCAGAGGCACAAACTTGGACCTGAGGGGTCCTTGTCGTGTGTGAAGGTCTTTCAACAGGTTTTCCTTTTCTTTGTGAAGCTCACTCACTTCATCTTGAATTCTGTCATTCAGCAGAGTCTCCTTGGATTTCTTCTGCTGTTCTTCCATGTCGTTGTTTAAGACAGTCTTCACTTCTTCAGGTTGCTGAGTGCTTACACACTCCTTTTTCATTGTTTTGCAGTCCTTGGACTCTCCAGGGTCTTCTTGCCTTGTTCCCTTTTCCTCTCAGGAACTCTTCCTGCTTCCTTTTGAAATCTCACTGGCTAATCAAGGTTAATTTCCCTCAACCAATTTTGACCTAAGAGGCTTGGTCCTCTACCTTCTAGTACCATCATGGGTAGATGTGCTATGATGAACTGCTACTCTGGTGATACCTTTTAACTGCATTTCTTTGCCCATGTACTTTTTCAACTTGGCAGATGTTTGTTCCAAATTTAATTGTTGATCACCTTTATTTAAATATCTGAAAGTGTGTCCTCCTGTTACAGTGGTAGAAGCACCAGTGTCTACTTCCATTTTAAGGGTTTAACAATCACTTGCGCTGTGACAATAATTTGCTCTGTCTTCCTAACTTTCATGTTGAATAATGGATAAATGTCAGGATTGGTTGTTTCCGGCTCTTCTACTCTATAGGCTTCATTAGACTTCATTTGTTGTTTGGAAGCCTGTTTAAATCTCACTTTGCACTGTCTCATTATGTGTCCACTTCTGTGCCAAAAATAACACTCTACTTTTTAAAATTGCCAATCGTTAAGACTATGGTTGTTTCCACACTGATAAAAATTAGTTTTTTGACTTTGTTGCTAAGCTGTGTCCTCTCATTTTTCAGCTAGCGGGGCTGTTTCCCGCTTCCCAGAAGAGTCTCAGCTTTTTGTGCCACTTTCAGCTGATTGTCCCCGCCCAACAAGGAGAATGGCACCATTTTGCGCCCCTTGAACCACTTGTGAATCCCTTGCAGCGCTTTCTATGGCAAGCGCTATTTCTAAAGCTTTCTAAAAATCAAGATCCACTTCAGCCAGCAATCTCCCTGCACGCCACATACCAAACGATCCCTGAGCATGTCATCAGGGTTTCACCGAAATCACAATATTCCATTAGTTGTTTTAATTTTGCCAAGTAGGTAGCAATAGTCTCCCCCAAACTCTATTTTGTGGATTGAACCTGAACCTCTGCATTGTGACTGAGGGCTTGAATTGAAAATATCGCTTAATGTTATCTACTAATTCAGTGAAGGTCTTCGAATCTGGGGCACTGGGAGCCGTCAAGCTTCAAATTGAACTGTAGGTCTTGCTCCCACAAATACTCAAGAGAATTGCTCTCCTCTTTTCCTCCCCTGTGATTCTGTTGGCTTGAAAGTAGAACGCAAGACGTTCTATTTATAGTGACTAATCATCTGTGGCTGGCTCAAAGGGATCAATTCTGCCAACATGTGGCATTTTGGATGAGTATATCTTCTTTTCCTTTTAATGAACTTAGATACTTTACAATCGCTGGGCGAGGTACAGCACCGAATCTGATTTACCCTTGTCGCCAGTTTGTTATAGAGTTGATCTTCCAGACAACTTTTCTTAGTGGACACATTTATCTTTATTTACAAGACAGCGACAGCAACTACATATGTGCATCACACCCCATAACTGAAGAAGAACTCCCTCCTAGAGGTTCCCCGTGCTGCTAACTCATTGGTTTACACAGATCATGTGAGCTTGCAACACAGGATTATTCTTAAAGCTACAGTCCCACGGTTAACAAAACCATAGTTATTACTTAGGCTAATCAAAAATCTCAATATAATGGTCCATTTTAACCCTCTGATATCCTAAATGTTAAAAAAGTCCAAAAATGTTTCATGTTAGACTTGTATTGCAATCAGAGAAATCTTAAACTGATGTTAGACAAATACCTGGAGGAAATTTTACACATCACAACTTTAGAATGCTTGGTAGTTTAAATTACTCTGAGAACTGTGGGTTAATACCCACCTAAACTACTTAGCTTACACACAAAATTGGCAATATAACTGTAAATAAAAATAATTTTAATGCATCCCCATAAGTATTCCATGCTGGAACTGGTTATGTTGAGTAATTAGTCTGGAATTGAATTAACAATAACATGAGCTATGTCACATAAGGGTATTTTCCCCTTCACTCTGTTTAAAGCATGGTGTCACAAATCCTTTCCATTGGCTTTTTTTCCCTTGCCTTCATCCCTACATACTATCAATTAGGTTATTATATCAACGTCATTAACCATCGCATCTGTTCTGATGATGCTACCTTCAAAAACAGTTCCTCTGACATGTCCTCCTTCTTCCTTAACCGAGGTTTTCCACCCACGGTCGTTGACAGGGCCCTCAACCGTGTCCGGCCCATCTCCCGCGCATCCACCCTCACGCCTTCTCCTCCCTCCCAGAAACATGATAGGGTCTCCCTTGTCCTCACTTATCACCCCACCAGCCTCCGCATTCAAAGGATCATCCGCCGCCATTTCCGCCAACTCCAGCATGATGCCACCACCAAACACATCTTCACTTCACCCCCCCTGGCGGCATTCCATAGGGATCATTCCCTCCGGGACACCCTGGTCCACTCCTCCATCACCCCCTACTCCTCAACCCCCACCTATGGCGCCTCCCCATGCCCACGTAGAAGATGCAACACCTGCCCCTTCACTTCCTCTCTCCTCACCGTCCAAGGGCCCAAACACTCCTTTCAAGTGAAGCAGCATTTCACTTGCATTTCCCCTAACTTAGTCTACTGCATTCGTTGCTCCCAATGCGGTCTCCTCTACATTGGAGAGACCAAACGCAAACTGGGCGACCGCTTTGCAGAACACCTGCGGTCTGTCCGCAAGAAAGACCCAAACCTCCCTGTCGCTTGCCATTTTAACACTCCACCCTGCTCTCTTGCCCACATGTCTGTCCTTGGCTTGCTGCATTGTTCTGGTGAAGCCCAACGCAAACTGGAGGAACAGCACCTCATCTTCTGACTAGGCACTTTACAGCCTTCCGGACTGAATATTGAATTCAACAACTTTAGATCTTGAACTCCCTCCTCCATCCCCACCCCCTTTCTGTTTCTTCCCCCTCCCTTTTGTTTTTTCCAATAATTTATATAGATTTTTTTTCCCACCTATTTCCATTATTTTTAAATCTATACCTGTAATGCCCTGTCAGTCTTTCCACCCCACCCCCACTAGAGCTGTACCTTGAGTGTACTGCCATCCGTTCTTAATTAGCACATTCTCTTAGATAATATCACCACTTTCAACACCTCTTTGTTCCTTTATCTGTGACATCTTTTGATTATCTGCTCCTATCACTGCTTGCTTGTCCCTACAACCACCACCCCCCCAACCAACTTCTCTCCCCCCACCTTAAACCAGCTTATATTTCACCCCTCTCCTAATATTACTCAGTTCTGTTGAAGGGTCATGAGGACTCGAAACGTCAACTCTTTTCTTCTCCGCCGATGCTGCCAGACCTGCTGAGTTTTTCCAGGTAATTCTGATTTTGTTTTGGATTTCCAGCATCCGCAGTAGTTTTTTGTTTTTATCATTAACCTGTTAACTATTACAGGATAACAAGTTAGTGCACAAAGATTTTAATGATTAAAATGTGAGTTTTCTTTCAATTTAGCGGCACTACAATGGTATGTATAATATAATAATATTATGTACAATAGTATGTGTGATTCCTGTTAACAACTATCGAACAATCAGGTTAGTTTGATAAATCAGTTGACTACAGTTCCCCTATTTGAAAAATCTTGCTTGCTTTTATTTTCATAAAAGTTGAATGTACAAACTAAAAACACAACAGCTAAAAAGGGAAGTAGGTAAATTGGGAATTTAAGTTATTGCTGAAGAGAGATATGCAGTCAAAGCTTTTCATCTTGTACTCATCAGGACAAATTCGCAAGAACACCAAATCTCAAAGGGAAGAACAATTTATACTGCATGAGACGAGGGTGCTGATTGGTTGGCAAGCGGACTCTCATTGATAAAGGCATTGCCATGGAAAATGCACCAGGGAATGGTTAACTGCCAAGTTTTTGTTTAAATTCAACCAGGCAAGTCAACTCTGGTTGGTCAAGGCATTGCCATGAGGAATGCACCAGGGAAAAGCTGTCCCCCAAGTTTTTGTTTAGTTGAAAATGATGTGATGCATGTACATGCTCTTTTTATTTGCAAAGTACAGGGCCCTGTGTGTATGAATATATGTAGCTTCTAGCACACATAATCAAGCCACACTGTGAACCCAACTGATAATCTTAAATTGCTTGTTAGTGTAATTCTTAGCACAATTGGGATTGTTTAGTAAGTGCAGTCCAATTGCAAAATTGCATCGAATGTTGGGCACTATGTTCTGAGTTTAGGAAGTCTGGACTGTTGAGTACTGTCAGTACTTTGCATGTTGCAGACAGCCAATGGGGTATGCTGTTTAACATGTTTGCAGTGACTGAAAGGGCTCCATTTGTGTCCTGTTTATGGGAAACATCACTTTTTGTGTGGGACATTTCATTATTTTTTTGCTATGTCATGTGGTTACAAAATGTGTGTCTTTTGAAATCCTGAAAATAAATTTTGAATTAAGTTGCATTTTTCTTAGACAGTGACATAGCTCCCTAAATGTGCATTGTAGTACATAGCTTCTTCAATGGCCCAGATAGCAGGATACTGGTTTATACCTGTTACTCCTCACTCGAGCTCTTAATATCAGCAGTGCAAAGAATGAGGCAATAACTAGTGTATTGGTGTCAGGAGAGATCAGAGTATTAATCAGTACAGCTTCTGCTCAACAGATCAAAGGTTGGTTAGTCGAAGCTTGGAATTAGGTGATCCAGCTGCTATCTTTATGAGTAAATTATGCATATAAATCTAAAGAGAAGAGGGGCAATGAAAATGCATTAAAATTGGGAAGCAGATCAACAACAACTTGCACTCAGCTCTCACACGGAAGAACATCTCCAGTGTCCTTTGTAATAGGAAGAATGTGATACCTAAGGATAGGGAAATGAGTGACAGGGCTCCACTTGGAACACCAAAAGAATATTTGCTGTGCAAACTTGTACAAAACAAACACAAGCAATAATGACTAAATAGATACACTGAGCAAATAAGATAATGATTGGCTTTCACTTTGATAGCCTTTCAAACATACTCATACTCTGGAAGGCAGCTCCTTTTCCTCTGGGTCTGGCTGCATAGGTCACAGCTCAGCTCAATGGTATATTCCAACCAATACAATCTCTTGGTCCAACTATAGACGTCGCTAACAGCCACGCCATGAACCATCAGGCACACATCGATCCCTTAGCGTCTACTCCAAAGCTGCACTTCTCCTCTCTTTACAAAGCTACTTGGTCCTACCCAATTCTCTAGAACCCCTTCTTATCCTCTCTAAAATTTAGAACTACTTTCTCTTATTAAACACAACAGACTAGATCTTTGCAGCTGTCAGGTCAGCTTCTCTTACACACATACTTTTGTCAAAAAAATACCAAAACCCACCAGTTTTCCTTTTAGAGCATCGCTCCACCCTCAGCAATTTTCTCCACAGAAACCTCAAGGCTTTCTTTTCAAAAGTTAAAGCATGCTTTGTAAACACCCACAGGCATCCTAAACCAAACCAAAAGTAAACAACCCCAAATTCATCTTAAACTTAAATCAAAATTCTATATTCTTGACCTTTAATATAAACCACAATATAGACAGTTATAATAATTCCAAGTTTTGTAATACTTCAAAGTTATTGCAATAAGCAACTGAAACAAAGGTAGAACATTAAGATTAAAGTTATCAGCACATTATAAGCTGAACAAATGAGCAGAGCCCTAATGACTTCCCAGCTACAACATCCAATAAAATGGAAGAAGCATAAGTACGCTTTCCTATTTACAAAAAGATTATTTTAAATCCACAGTAAAACTGCATAGGCTGAAACCATAACTGCACATTATTAGTAATTAATGTGATGCATTGTTTTAACATAAATGGATTAATGCTTCAGTTATACCAGTATTTGTGAGGGGTGTGCCATACCTTATCAGATTCCGTGCTGTCTGTTCCATAAACAGATTTTGCACCACTTAAATGTTCATACTAGTCAATAATTACTTATATAATAGCATAAGCCAGAGAATATAATGATCCATCTCCTTTGATGTACAGACTGAATAGTGTTTATGCCCTCACTTGGGCTTCAAAAATCTTTCAGTAGGCAAACTGTTCACACTTTAGATCTTTATGGTCAGATGTTAAACTCAGGCCTCCTCTGCCATCTCAAGGTGGATTTAAAAGATCCCTCTCCACTGTTCAAATAAAAACACAGCGGTGTTTTCCCGTTGTACAGGCCAATGCTTATCCCTCAACCAATATCACTTAAAAAAATATATTGTTTTATATCTCATTGCTGTTTACGGGACTTTGAACAGAACTTGGCTGCCACATTTAAATACACCAGTTAATACACATAATAAATATTTCATTGACTATGAAAACTTTTGTGAAATCCAAAGAAAATGGAAGGCACAATATAAACACACACTCTTTTTCAGTGAGCTGCGGTCAGAAGAAAACATAAATCTGTTTCCCCATAAAGGTTATGATTAGATTCATTGAAAACAATCAGTGAGCATGCCTTCTCGTAATGCAAAATATGTTACACCTCACCACCTTGATGAATCATCTTCTCATTCATTATTAACTGCAGTGTGATTTCAGCCCAATCTTTGTATTAAAACCTCTTATGCATATCAAAAAAAAGATAAATCTTTAGAGAAAAATGAGAAACCTTTATATGAAACAATGCAAACGCTTGAGAATCTGTTATTGAAAAGTTAATGGTGCAATCAGTCTGCTGCAAAATTAGACTGTGATGTTAATATTTGTAACCAATTTGACTGACCTTCATTACTCATCACTCTATCCCCTCTCTTTACTGTCATCTATGTATTTGATATTTCATTTAAGCGGCTCAATCAGAAACACGATCAATAACAATTCAATCTATATTTGTTTTGAATCACTCAAACCTATGCTTCTGCTACTTTTGCCAATTTAACAAAATGAAACTTTCTATGATTTTACTGCAAACTGATAAACTCAATTTTTTTTGTTGGGAATATAATATAATTCCTGAAAATAATTCTAAAAATTGCATTTTTTGCAGACCAGTCATTCTTGATAGAATCGTGTTTACAACTTGGGAAGAGTGCCAGTAACCACAGCAAACAGTTCCAGCCAAATACTAAAATACCTTGTACAGTACCCTTCCCTCTTCAACCAGGCTGAAAAGTCTGAAAACTCTAGCCACATATAAACATGGACATGGCTCGAGTGAAACTGGATAGTGACATTGCCAACAGAACCATGTAGGACCTGATGGTCTTCTCTCTTCAGCTGACTTTGTAATCACTTGCGCCTTAAGTAGTGGATCCCATGTTATTTACACAAGTCTTCTTAAGGTTGTTTCAGGTGGTGATTGTACAAACAATTAATCTTTCTCACAGCTTAGTGACAGATCTGTTAAAGAGAAAGTTAAGTCTCTATGAAGCTGAATGGATCTTCCTGTTTATTTATCAACTTGCTACAATTGCCTTTATTTCATGTTTGGTTACGCATGGCTCCGAGAGTTGAAAGGACCGAGCATTAGTTTGCTAGGAAAGCACGACAGCATAACAATGCCATGGTTGTGTCAATGGGATTTGGGTGCTCCCTGGGTTAAGCAGGGTCGAAGACTTGACAAGTTAAAGATAAAATAAGCAGAAAGCTTGAAACAATTATGAAGTATTTTGCTACGTTTATGATGAAATAACCATGTTGAAAGTAAGGTATGTTCAAGTTTTACACAATGTGAATGGCGTTGGACCACCAACAGTGGCTGAAGAAAATACTCTGCTATGGATTTGTCTAGTATCAGTGCAGTTTGTTATAGTTAATGACCCAGGCATTCAAGTGTGATATTCTGTTGTTTGATTTTAAAGACATTTTGTTCCTTTCAATAATTTTTCTGCAGTTCCATCAATCTCAAAATAATTCACTTTTTTTTGGGAAAAAACAAATCACTCCATATAGTTCCTTTACAGCTTTAATTTTCAGCACCATAGACATTAACTTGTGATTGATGGAAAAAAAGAATGAAAGCTGTGTGGAGTCTGACCTCTGAAATACTGTCAAGTAGAGGACTTCATCATTCTTCTCTCTCTGCGCTCTGAGTTGAATGTAGGTCTCAAGAGTTGAAAGGACAGTTTAGTGACAGAGTGACAAACTACTCATTCCCTGGTTTTCAGTTGAGCTATTTGATGTGCTGTCCCTCTACAGGGATGCACGAATTAAACACTCTGGTCACTCTGCACATAGAAGTTTGCTTCATGCCTGCTTTGGAAACCATGGAGAAATGTTTCCAGGAAGGAAGCTGAGGTGCTGATGGGTTGCTGAGTGGGAGTTGGGAAAATATGAGGTGATCCAATGAAGGAAAGATGCCAACAATAAATGAAGCCATTCTGTATTTGACCAGTGTTTTCTGAAACTTTAAAAAATCATGAAAAATTAATCTGTTGTAAATTTAATTGTCCAGAAATGAACACAATTTCAACACTAAGCCTACATAGAATGGGTGGTCACAATTATTTTGAAAATCCAATAGCTTACATTAAAGAAAGAAATATTATTTATATCACAAGTGGATGTCAATTCTGAAGTACATAATTTGGCAATGCCAAATCAAATTATTTTATTTTATTCATTGACGAGGTGTGGGCTTCGCTGGCTAGGCCAGCATTTATCCTTAACTGCCCTTGATAACAGGGGAATTTATAATGGGGAACAAAGAAATGGCTGACCAACTAAATACATACTTTCATTCTGTCTTCACAAAGGAGGACACAAATAACATACCAGAAATGTTGGGGAACACAGGGTTTAGTGAGAGGGAGGAACTGAAAGAAATCAGTATTAGTAGGGAAATGGAGAAATTGATGGGATTGAAGGCCGATAAATCACCAGGGCCTGATAATCTACATCCCAGGGTACTTAAGGAAGTGGCCCTAGAAATAGTGGATGCATTGGTGGTCATCTTCCGAGATTCTACAGACTCTGGAACAGTTCCTACAGATTGGAGGGTAGCTAATGTAACCCCGCTATTTAAAAAGGGAGGTAGAGAGAAAACAGGGAATTATAGACCAGTCAGCCTGACGTCAGCAGTGGGGAAAATTCTAGATTCCATTATAAAATATTTAATAGCTGAGCATTTGGAAAACAGTGGCAGAATCGGACAGAATCAGCATAGATTTACGAAAGTGAAATCATGCTTGGCAAATCTCCTGGAATTTTTCAAGAATGTAACTAGTAGAGTTGATGAGGGGGAGCCAGTGGATGTGGTTTATTTGGACTTTCAGAAGGCTTTCGACAAAATTCCACATAAGAGATTAGTGTGTAAAATGAAAGCTCTTGGGATTGGGGGTAGTGTATTGAGGTGGATAGAAAACTGGTTGCCAGACAGGAAACAAAGAGTAGGAATAAACGGGTCTTTTTCTGAATGGCAGGCAGTGACTAGTGGGATACCGCAGGGATCGGTGCTGGGACCCCAGCTATTCACAATATATAATAATGATTTAGATGAGGGAACTAAATGTAATATCTCCAAATTTGCAGTTGACACAAAGCTGGGTGGGAGGGTGAGCTGTGAGGAGGATGCAGAGATGCTTCAGTATGATTTGGACAAGCTGAGTGAGTGGGCAAATGCATGGCAGATTATATAACCAGTGAGGTTATCCACTTTGGTAACAAAAACAGGAAGGCAGATTATTATCTGAATGGCTATAAATTGAGAGAGGGGAATGTGCAATGAGACCTGGGTGTCCTCGTACACCAGTCGCTGAAGGTAAGCATGCAGGTGCAGCAGGCGGTAAAGAAGGCAAATGGTTTGTTGGCCTTCATAGCGAGAGGATTCAAGTACAGGAACAGGGATGTCTTGCTGCAAATATACAGGGCCTTGGTGAGTCCACACCTGGAATATTGTGTGCAGTTTTGGTCTCCTTATCTGAGGAAGGATATTCTTGCTATAGAGGGAGTGCAGCGAAGGTTTACCAGATTGATTCCTGGGATGGCGGGACTGGCATATGAAGAGAGATTGAGTCGGTTAGGATTATATTCACTGGAGTTCAGAAGAATTAGGGGGGATCTCATAGAAAGCTATAAAATTCTAACAGGACTAGACAGGGTAGATGCAGGAAGGATGATCCCGATGGTGGGGGAGTCCAGAACCAGGGGGTCACAGTCTGAGGATACGAGGTAGACCATTTAGGACTGAGATTAGGAGAAATGTCTTCACCTAGAGAGTGGTGACCCTGTGGAATTCACTACCACAGAAAGTAGTTGAGGCCAAAACATTGTATGTTTTCAAGGAGGAGTTAGAAATAGCTCTTGGGGCGAAAGGGATCAAAGGATGGGGAGAAAGTGGGAGCAGGCTATTGAGTTGTATGATAAGCCATGATCATAATGAATGTTGGAGCAGGCTCAAAGGACCGAATGGCCTACTCCTGCTCCTATTTTCCATGTTTCTATGTTTCTTTACAGCATCACGGGGGCAAAGTGGGAAGAGGCGATTACAGTGGCAGGAGGCTTTTGTATATTGTAAACACTAGCATAGACCAGTTGGGCCAAATGGCCTGTTGTTGTGCTGTATGTTCTATATAATGATATTTTTGAATGCATTTATGATGTTGCCATACATGACAACCTGAGCTTCTGCACTTCCATAGCAATTTCTCCTAAATAACCACACACTTGTACAGTGGCTACGCGGTTAGAAGACAGACCTTAAACTCATTCCACAGAGTAACCTAATGAACAACCTGTAACTATATAGTGACACTGTCAGTTTACATAGCAATATTGAATGGGAAATATTTGACATGAAAATCTGCAATCATGAAGGTTGACAGAACGCAAGGCCAAAAGTTATGATAATTGAAAATATGATTTGTGCAATTTTTTTATTAATTCATGGGATGTGGGCTTCGCTGGCTGGGCCAGCATTTATTGCCCATCCCTAGTTGCCCTTGAAAAGGTGGTGGTGAGCTGCCTTCTTGAACCGCTGCAGTCCATGTGGTGTAGGTACACCCACAATGCTGTTAGGGAGGGAGTTCTAGGATTTAAAGTGCTTACCTCAACAAGGTTTTAAATACATGAACAGGTTTATTAACTATATTAACTTGTTATCAGATCCAAACTTACGTTATAGTCAAGTGGGACCGGGAACTAGAGGTCCCAGCATGCCCCGGGAGTTTCCACACACGCGCAGACCAGGAGCAGGTGATGCTCGTGCGGTCTGGCGTTCGGAGTTCTTCGGGCCAAGGACAAGGGCCCAGTGCACCTGCGTGAAGGAAAGAAAAAGAAGCGACACAACAACCCAGATCATGTGACCGGGTGTGGAGCATCACAACTTTAATATACAGCAGCCAGCATTCTCCCAGACAGGGAACAGGGAGAGGGGAAAAGGAGAGGTCCCAAAGATAGAGAGAGAGAAGCAAAGTAAGAGGCTTCAAGTAGTAAAAGTGCTGCAGGTGGCTGGCTTTAATTAATGAGGGCTCAGGAGAAGTCCTGCAGATCTGAGATAGGAACATACATACGTACAAACATACCAATTAGGAGCAGGAGTAGGTCATTCGGCCCCTCAAGCCTGCTCCTCCATTCAATAAGATCATGGCTGATCTGAATGTAACCTCAAACCCACATTCCTGCCCACCCCCGATAACCTTTCACCCCCTTGTTAATCAAGAACCTATCCAGCTCTGCCTTAAAAGTATTCAAAGACTCTGCTTCCACTGCCTTTTGAGGAAGAGTTCCAAAGACTCACAACCCTCAGAGAAGAAAACTCTCCTCATCTCTGTCTTAAATGGGAGACCCCTTATTTTTAAACAGTGACCCTCTAGTTCTAGATTCTCCCACAAGAGGAATCATCCTCTCCACATCCACCCTGTCAAGGCCCCTCAGGATCTTAAAGGTTTCAATTAAGTCACCTCTCACTCTTCTAAATTCCAGTGGATACAAGCCTAACCTGTCCAGCCTTCCCTCATAAGACAACCCGCCCATTCCTGTTATTGGTCTAGTAAACTTTCTCTGAACTGCTTGTAACGCATTTACATCTTTCTCTAAATAAGGAGGCCAGTACTGTACACAATACTCCAGATGTGGTCTCACCAGTGCCCTGCATAACTGAAGCATAACTTCCCTACTTTTGTAATCAATTCCCTTCACAATAAATGATAACATTCTATTAGCTTTCCTCATTACTTGCTGTACCTGCCTACGAACCTTTTATGATTCATGCACGAGGACACCCAGATCCCTCTGAATCGCAGAGCTCTACAATCTCTCACCATGTAGATAATAAGCTTCCTTTTTATCTTTCCTGCCAAAATGAACAATTTTACATTTGCCCACATTATACTCCATTTGCCAAATCTTTACCCACTCACTTAACCTATCTATGTCATTTTGTAGCCTCCTTATGTCCTCTTCACAATTTATTTTCCTACCTATCTTTGTGTCGTTAGCAAATTTAGCCACCATTCCTTCGGTCCCTTCATCCATGTCATTTATATAAATTGTAAAAAGTTGAGGCCCCAGCACTGATCTTTGTAGCACACCATTCGTCACATCCTGCCAACCAGAAAAATACCCATTTATGCCTACTCTCTGCTTCCTGTTAGCCATCCAATCTTCTACCCATGCCAATATGTTACCCCCTACACCATGAGCTTTTATTTTCTGCAATACCTTTGATGTGGCACTTTATCAAATGCCTTCTGGAAATCTAAGTACAGTACATCCACTGATTCTCCTTTATCCACAGCACATGTGACTCAAAGAACACCAATAAATTGGTTAAACATGATTTCCCTTTTACAAAACAGTGTTGACTCTGCCTGATTGCCTTGAATTTTTCTAAGTGCCCTGTTATAAAATCTTTAATAATAGTTTCTAACATTTTCCCTATGACAGATGTTAGGCTAATTGCCTATAGTTTCCTGCTTTCTGTCTCCCTCCCTTTTTGAATAAAGGAGTTATATTTGATATTTTCCATTCTAAATGAACTTTGCCTGAATCTAGGGAATTTTGGAAAATTAAAACCAATGCATCAACTATCTCACTCAGCATTTCTTTCAAGACCTTAAGGTGAAGTCCACCAGACCTGGGGATTTGCTCAATACCACTTCCCTTGTGATTGTAATTTTCCCAAGCTCCTCCCTCCCTTTCGTTTCCTGATTTACAGTTATTTCTGGGTTTTACTTGTATCCTCTATAGTGAAGACCAAAGCAAACTACCTGTTTAATTCATTCATTTCCCTACTTTCCATTATCAATTCCCCAGACGCACTCTCTATAGGACCAACGCTCACTTTGTTAACTCTCTTCTTATTTAAACATCTATAGAAACTCTTACTATCCATCTTTATATTACTAGCTAGCTTTCTCTCATACTCTAATTTTAACCTCATTGATCTTTTTGTCATTCTTTGCTGTTCTTTATAGTCTTTCCAATCTTCTGACCTGCCAACTGCCTTTGCGCCATTATATGCTTTATCTTTAAGCTTGATGCTGTCTTTAAATGTTTTAGTTCACCACGGATGGTGGGCCCTCCCCTTGGAATTTTTCTTTCTCACTGGAACATATATATTGGGCAGAATTTTACATTCCACGGACGGATGCGGGCCTGACCCAATCGAGAGTAAATTAGTGCACGATGACATGGGGCGAGTGCCCCGACATCATCGCGCACTCGTGCGATATTTCAGTTAGCAGGTGCACGCGAGAGCCATCAGTGTGCCCGCCGACAATTGAGAGGCCTATTAAGGCCATTAGTCAATTAATTTAAACCTATTTCTCACTGCCTGTCCAACCTTATGGTTGGTGAGCAGGCGAAAAGGGCAGGCGGCCTTTGCATTTTTGAGGAAACATCATCCATGGGTGGGACGAGGTTTCCAACAGTAATTTAAAGAAAAATTAAATTTTGAAACATCATTTTTACTATGTCCCTGTTCATGTGACTGAGTCACATGTGGGGACATGTTTATTTTTAAAATCTTTATTTTTCATTTTAAAATTTTAAAATTTTTCCAGCACCCCCCCTGCGCACGCACAGACTTTAGCGCTCACACTGCTCCCGTCCCCACCCTGACAGCACTGAGGCTCTTAACGCACGTTTCACGCTGGCTTCCCGTTAATTGGCCAGCCTGACTGAAACTGCGGTCAGAGTCCGATCGCGGGCAGTGGTCCATTTCACAGCCGTTCCATTGCCCGCCCAACGCGCCGAACCGACAAAGGGAAAATCTTGCCCTTTCGACATGCAAAGAGGTGTCCCCATAGATGCTCGCATCTGAGCACGTTTGACCCCAGTCTGGCTTATCCCAATGACAATACTCTCTGTGAGAATGCTCCTGTCATGGAGATGCGGTGGAGGCCCTAATGCTCGCTTGATTGCAGGAAGGTGATGGCAACATGCAGTGAGGACACTCCATAGATCTTCACATAGCCTCTATGTCTGACTCCTGTCTGGCCGAGGGCAGCTCACTTGTGCTCCATGATCAGGGCCATCTCAGAGACGCATCCATGAAACTTTAGACACATCTGATGCTGTGTCCGCCTTCAGCACCTCAGCCCTTCAGGAGCTGGTGCACAGCATCACTGGTCACAGATGCTGGTGTGATGGGGGCCAGCCCCATCTTAAAGGTGCTGAGAGCACACAGAGAGAGAATGAGGGAACTCTGTGGCGCCTGCCCATTACATTCTGGCAGCAATGACCAGCACCAGCGAGGTGCAGGCATCAGTAATGTTTCCAGGGAGTGTGAGGCTGGACCATCACTTTGGTCTGAAGGCTGCACAGACACAGGGAAGAGGCCCTGGACTGAGACACTTGCCCTTTATCTTGTGCAGAAAGGTTTCACATCTGAGTGACAAGAACACTGCTCATCAGAACAAGGAGCCATAGGCAGGGAGACATTCTCAGGAGTTTATTGACAATAGTGAACAGTTTGTATAAGTGATTAACACCCATGGCCAGGCTGTGCAACTACTTTTATCTAACTGTCCTAACCCTGCCGCTATGTCTTGGTTCTCCCTGGACATCCACAGTGGAGGTGGAGGCAGCCTGCTGACTGAGACGCCCTGTCTGTGATGACCTTGGTGGGCATCCTCTGGAGGGCCAAGACCTGGAGGACCCCAGCCTGCTTTCGGGGTGCTGCTGTGTGGCAGTGACACTGTCCTCGGCCTGTGAAGCAGGATCTGCAGAGATTACAGGAAGATAGGAGTCAGATGGGCCGATCACTCCCAGAGTCACCTGGGTGGATGGGCCCGGGGTGTGCACCTGCTGATCCTCCTCCCTATGGGTGCCCGAGGGCCCCTGGCTGACTCCATGAGCGGAAGGGTTAGCTGGAGTGAGATCGAGCTGCCCAGTATCTCTCTCGCGTACACGCTGTTGGAGGCCAAATATAGCATCAGCGATGGAGTGAAGCCCGCCCAGCAGCACAGGAGAGACATCCTGGACCAAGGTCTCCATGGAGGCCGCCATCCTGCCAGTGTTGATCTCGGTGCGTTGCAATGCTGGCGCTATCACCTCAGCCTGAAGACGGACGGACTTCTCCATCGTGCCTTGCAACCTGAGGAGTACAGCGGACATCCCTTCCTGATGTTCCCGAGTTTGCCTTTGCAGCTCCAGCAACTGTGACATGACCGAGTACCGAGGCAACATTCTGGCCTCCAGCAGTCCTCCGAGTGCCGGGGACCTGGGAAGTCCCTGCCTCCACCTGCTGTGGATCAGAAAGTGTGATGTGCTCACCATTTGCTGAGGTGTGTGTCTCTGCGCTGGTGGAGGGTGTGGGTGAGGCTGTGATGGGACTTCAGGGAGGGTGTCTTCAGATTCCTCTTCAGAGGTTTCTTCGGAGCTTGATTGGAGGCCCTGGGTCATGGACTCTGTCGGCTGTTTGGCAGATGCGCCTGCGAAGGCAAGGGGAGATAATTAGTGCCTGGCAGTGGCCTGTGAAACAAGACACATCACTCACAGCCTGGTTGTCTGTTGGATGTTGCATTGCTGGATCCTCACTTGGTAGAGCAGCACCAATCTCACTGTCAGTACACGACTGGTCCAGATCCTCACCGGCCAGCTGGATGCCTCTGTTTTCAAATTCTGTAAAAGCTTTGATTTCTGGCATCCCTCCACCTGTCTGCAACCTTTGCCTCCTGTTGTGAGCCAGTTTTCTTGCATGGATAGAGATGGGGAGAATGTGTCAGGACTCCTGCCAGGCCAGATGATAAGTATGCCTGGCCTGTGTGGGTGGTGAATGGTCCCATGGACGCGATGAGGACAATGAAGGTGTGTGTGAGAGAGTGAATGATGATGTCCCTTGAACTGGCAGTGAGTGAGGGCCCTGTGGGTGTGTGATGGGTTTGTGAGTGTGTGAGTTGGGAGTGATGAGAAGAGTGACTTACCCTGGCGGAACGGAGATCATCATTCATCTTTTTGCAGCACTGGGCGGCTGTCCTCCTCTGCAGGGCGTTGGTGCTGACCACCACTGCCCCCGCCTCCCAAGCCAGGTTGGTGACGTTGCCCCATCCTGCAGCCAGAGTGGGGGTAGGGCAAATCCCGTCGGGCATCCACAGCATCCAGCAGTCACTCGAGGGGCCAGTAGCCGAAGCAGGGGGCTGTGGTCTTTTTGCCTTTCTGGCCATGTCTCCCAGACAGCGGTGGTGAGCTGGTGGCAATGAGTGCTTTGCTGGCGGCTGCTTTTTAAAGATCGCGGCCAGCGTGATGCAATGCGGGGTGATGGCGAGCGGGCGAATGAGAGCCCACCCGCCATGGAAAAGGCGTGTTTCCCAGGAATGCATAAATAATGAGGAAGGCTCAGGAAGATTCTGCGTGAAAACCCACCACTTTCGTCGGCGGGTAGGGCACCATTTTACCTGCCTACTACCGCACTTAGTGCAATTCTGGGAAAAATCCCCCCAGAGTTGGAGTTGAAAGTACATGTGTAGTTGCTGCTCAGTATATTGTAAATAAACTTAATGTTTCCACCCAAGAAACATCTGCAGATCAACTCTAACATTAACAGTACTTTGGGCACTCTACAACAAACTGGTGACAAGGATAAAACAGGATTAAACAGAAGAAAACAAATGAGAAAGAAATCGCACTGTACCTTGCCCAGTGATTGCAAGTAGCAAGATCCTTTAGAATTGAAGAAGTTATTCCCTCTCAAAATACCACAATTTGGGAGAATTGATCCTTTTGAACCATCCACAGATGATTGGTCTCAATACATAGAACGCCTCATGTTCTTTTTCAAGCGAATGAGATTACAGGGGAAGAGAAGAGGCAACTTGTACTCCCACAAGAGGGTACTTGTGGGAGCAAAACCTACAGCCTGATTCGAAGTTTGAAGGCACACAGTGCTGCAGATTCGATGAATTGGTGGACCTCGTGAAGGGTCATTTTCAACCAAAGCCCTCAGTCATGTTGCAGAGGTTCAGTTTTAATTCGTAAAATAGAGCCTCAGGTGAGGCAATTGCTTGCTACCTGTCAAATTTGAAGCAGCTAACGGAACATTATGATTTCCGTATGACTCTGAACGACATGCTCAGAGATTGTTTAGTGCATGGCATGAAAGAGGAATCTATTCAGAAAAGATTATTGTCCGAGGTGAATCTGGATTTCAAGAAGGCACTAGAGATAGCGCTGGCCATGGAAAGTGCTGTAAGAGATTCAAAACCAATACAGGGGGCGTAAAATGGCGCCGTCCTCCACATCGGGCAGGAAACCTCAGCCGAAAGAGGCACGAAAAGGTGAGACTCTGCCGAGAAGCAGGAAGCAGCCCCCGCTAGCCGAAGAATAAAGAAAAATAACTTAGCAGCGAGATAGAATAACTTTAATGGAAGTGAAAACAAGCAGTCTTTTAACGATAGGCAATTTTAAAAAATCAAATACTGCTATTGTCACAGAGATGGACATATGATGAGGCAGCTCAAGGAAAGATTGAAGCTGGCTTGTAAACATAAGAAGAAGCCCAATGAAATCTACAATGTAGAAGAGCCTGAAACAACAAATTCAGACATTTACTGGTTATTTAATCTGAAAGTTGGAAAGACAGAACCAATATTTGTCACAGTGAAAGTAAATGGCAAACCTGTTAGAATGGAAATGGACACAGGAGCTTCCACTACAGTAATTGGGGAACATACCTTCAGATATTTGAAAAATGGTGAACATCAATTAAGTTTAGGAGAAACAGCTGCCAAGCTAAAAATATATAGGGGTGAAGACGTTCAAGTAAAAGGCATAAGCAGAGTAACTGTCCATTATGGAAGCCAATCAGCAAAGCTACCCTTGATGGTAGTAGCAGGTGAAGGGCCAAGCCTCCTGGGGCAAAATTGGTTAAAGGAGATTAAGTTAGAATAAGCTGAAATTTTCCAGTTGAGAGCAAGTGGGCTACCAGAGATACTTAGAAAGTATGTCACTGCCTTCAAGGATGAACTGGGGAAAATCCAGGGCCCGGAGGCCAAGATTCCTGTGGGTCCGGAAGCAACCCCTCACTTCATGAAGTTGAGACCAGTGCCATACGCACTATGAGAAAATGTCGACATTGAACTGAACAGACTAGAGAAACAGGGCGTTATACAACCTGTTCAGTTCTCAGAATGGGCAGCACCCACAGTCCCCGTCCTTAAACCCCACCAAAGCATCCGAATTTGTGGAGACTTCAAACTAACGGTTAATAATGTAGTAACGCTAGACAGGTACCCCATTCGAAAAATTGAAGACCTGTATGCCAAAAGGGAAGGAGGGACAATGTACACAAAGCTTGACATGATTCATGCTTATCAACAACTAGAGTTGGATAATGCCCCCAGAGAATTTGTCACAATTAATACCCACGACGGGTTGTACCAATATACACGATTGCCTTTCGGTGTCTTCACTGCTTGTGCCATCTTTCAGAGAACAGTGGAAAGTTTACTGCAGGGACTGCCCCAGGCTGTAGTCTATTTAGATGATATATCGGTGACAGGATTCGCTGATAAAGAGCATTTGGCAAACTTAGAAGAAGACCATAAGACCATAAGAGGTAGGAGCAGAAATAGGCCATTCGGCCCATTGAGTCTGCTCTGCCATAGTAAGACTTCCCTATTTTTATACTCCATTCCCTTTGAAATAAAGCCCACATTTTATTTGCCCTCCCTATTACCTGTTGAACTTATATGTTACCTTTGTGGGATTCATGCACAAGGACCCCCAAATCCTTCTGTGCTGCAGCTTTCTGCAGTCTTTAATAATATAAATAATATCTAAATAATATTCAGCTTCCCTATTCTTCCTGCCAAAATGCATAAAGTCACATTTTCCCACTTTATATTCCATCTGCCCACATTTTCCCACTTTATATTCCATCTGCCCACATTTTCCCACTTTATATTCCATCTGCCCACATTTTCCCACTTTATATTCCATCTGCCCACATTTTCCCATATTATATTCCATCTGCCTTAAGTCTTAAAACATTTCTTGCAAGCTGGAGTGAGTCTGAAAAAAGAAAAGTGCACTTTCCAAGCGAAGGAGGTAATCTATTTGGGTCACTGGGTAGATTCACAGGGCCTCCGGTTGAGGAGAAAGTGAGAGCCATAAGAGAGGCACCTGCGCCAAAGAACGCCTCAGAGCTCATATCATTCCGAGGAATGATCAACTATTATGGGCGGTTCTTACCCAATTTGTCTACAGTGTTGCCCCCCTGCATTCTCTACTCAAAAACAACCAACGTTGGTCTCGGGAGGTGCCCCAGAAAGAAGCTTTCATAAAGGTGAAACAATTGTTGTACTTGTCCAATCTATTAGTGCATTATGACCAGACGAAGGAATTGGTGCTGACACATGATGCATCTCCCTACGGAGTGGGAGCAGTGCTCTCTCATCGGATGGAAGATGGCACGGAATAGCCAATAGGTTACGGTATCAAGAATGCTCACCACAGCGGAAAAGGGATACTCACAGATAGAGAAAAGTCTGTCCATTATCTTTGGTGTCAAGAAATATCACCAGTATGTGCACGGCCGCCATTTTACAATCGTTTCAGACCACGAACCATGGTTAGGGTTGTTTATTGAGGACAAGTCTATACCACCATAGTTTCAGCAAGAATACAATGATGAGCCTTAATCTGGCAGCACACGAATACACTTCTGTATGTAGGCCTGGCAATCAGTCGCAAACACCAATGCCTTTGGTCATTGCCTTTACAAGAAAATAATGAGCACATTCCAGTTCCACAGGAACTTGTTTTAATGTTAAACTTCTTAGATTCCTCGCCGGTATGTGCTCGACAGATCAGAGACTGGACAAGTTGGGACCCAGTCCTATCTCAAGTGAGAACAAGTGCTACATGGTTGGTCACAGGAGCCCATATCTGACGAAATAACACCGTGTTTCAACAGAAGACATGAAATAACCGGCCATGATGGCATTTTATTTTGGGGTGCATGAACGATAGCTCCTCCAAAGGGAAGGGAGATGCTTTTAATGGAACTACACAGTGCCCATCCAGGAATTTACAGAATGAGGACCATAGCAGCTGTTATCTAAAGGGTGATTCAAATGTTCAAGGCAGGTATGAAAAAGCTAACTCGCGATTCCTTGGCAACCAAGCAAGCAGACTTTCTTTTTCATTACAGGACTACCTCTCACACAACAACAGATGTCACAGCTGCTGAGTTATTGTTGAAACACTGTCTCAGGATGAGACTGAGCTTAATAATGTCGAATTTAGCGGGGAAGGTGGAAAGGAGTCAGGGAAGCCAGGAAACTAGCAGAGTCAGGAGAGGAAACTTACCGTGGGAGAGCCGGTGTGTGTGAAAAAAATTTGGGGAAGGACCAAAGCGGTTATGGGTGAAATAAGTATGGTGACTAGACTTTTATCTTACCACATGGAGGTGGAAGGCCGGATCATCCGTAAACATGTTGACCATTTAAGGAAGAGAGAGAAAAATCATCAAGATATGATTCCCATCAGTGATCATGACTGGGTCTGCGTTTCCTGTTGAGGATATTCAAACCAGGACAGATATGTCTGATGTTCCTGTAAGAGTTGAGGATACAGAACTGCAAGTACCACCGAAGCACCTGATGTTCAGGCAACTCCGGAAAAGGAGGTTCCTGACAAAGAATCTGAAGTTGTGGAGCTGCGATGTTCTACAGGTACCAAGAAACCACCTGAAAGACTGAACTTGTAAGTTCCTCACCCAGTGTTAATATTACGTGTCTTGAAAAATATGTGCTTGTAAATATAATATTGTATGGCCGAGTTAAAGGGTGAGGAATGCAGTAATTATGGTTTAATTTGGTGTGTAATGTACCTTTTAAGAATAATATGTTGGGAGAGATCACATGACCAGTAGTAACCAATAGCAGAGTAGCACAGGCTACCTCAGCAGACAGTGCAGAGATGGAGTTAGAGTGGAAAGCACACGTGTAGTTGCTGCTGAGTATATTGTAAATAAGCTTAATGTTTCCACCTAAGGAGTACCTGCAGATCAACTCTATCATTAACAGCACAACTCGGCCACCCCAGAACAGAAACTCCCCCAACTCCGCTCTCACCAAACTCCAAGTCTTCACTCAGTTTGTCAGCTGCAGAAGGTTGGTGACTCTGTGCTGTGGGTCATTTCACCCAAAACAACCCTTTGGAGCAGCAGTGTCCCTCTGAGCATGGCCAAAGGGCTGAAGTTGTGTCTGTGAGTTGTTGTTGGGGTGCAGACTCAGGAACCCAGGGGAACAGAGTCTCAGGCGTTGAACTTGAAACTCTTGGAGGTGAACAGTCATTGAAGCAGTCAGGATTGGAGCAACTTCTGCAACGAATTCCAAGCTTGATCTTCAAAGGAAAGACTTGAACCCCTCACGAGAGAGACAGAGTTTCAACAAGATTGGTTCCCTGGCAGTGTTACTGACATCTGGGTGGGTTGCTGAGAAATCTGTGGAATCTGCCTCGGTTGTATTTGCCACTTATTGTACAGTGTGGTGTGTTCGATCACAGCTTGCCTCATAATTCACATGTACCTGATAGTAATCCTGAATGTTAGAGTATAAGATAGATATTGTAAATTGTTTATCTTCCTGACCTTGTATGGTAAAATTTATTTTGTTTGTTCAAAAACAGAGGAATCTCGTGGCTTCATTCTCTTAGTAAATGTCTTGGATCTCAAACTTTGTCTAAACAAAACGTTACTGGTCACCCACTGAAATGTACCAAAATTTTGGCAGCCTGGTCCGGGATCATAACAAACTTTGCAGCGTTAAATCATAGGGCAGAATTTTCCCCCTGTCGGGGGGGGGGGGAAGTTAATGGACGGGCGCGCTTCTGATCGGCGCACCCGATTGAAAGCGGCGCCATTTTACGTGGGCGGGCCAATTAAAGCCCACCCAGCGTGACGTCCGCAGGGAAGTGCTATGCGCTCCCTGTGTGGGCGGGAGGGAAATCCCTAAAATCGAGAGTGCGCTCTTTCACTGATGCGCATGAAAGAGCGCACTCATCTCCCGGAGGCTAAGTGCTGCCTCAGGGAGATCACTTCTACTATCAAAAATATTAAAAATAGAAAACAAAAAATTCCCTTATATGTCCCCTCATGTGATAATGTCACATGAGTTGGGACATGTTCATAGTTTCCAAAAAAACTTTATTAAAATTTTTAAAACCTGACATGAAACCTCATCCCGCCCGTGGATGAGGTTTGATGTTTTTTTTACCTCCCACCGGGGCTCCTGACCTGCGACCTTAAGGTTGGACCGGCAGGTCCACTAATTACTTTAATTGATCTGTCAATTGATTGGCCATTGACAGGTCGCCGGGCACACAGCTGATTTTGCTGCGCTCCCCGCCTTCCAGAAAATTTAAATGGGCCGCGGTGATGTCGGGAGTTTCGCGCGTCGACGAGCAGGCCCCGCCCCCCCCCGCTCACCGACGGTAAAATCCTGCCCATAATTACGCTCTTTGTCCAAATTTCACAGTTCACCAGTGTCATCCCAAAATAGCACTGCAAGTGAAACCTTTATTGGGTACCAGAGTTCCTTCCTGCTGTACAATGTGCACACATAGCCTCAGCTGGACATCCCTAAATGGACCCCTCATCCCTGCTGTTTCAACCTTGGCTATAGTTTCCTTAATCTATTTGCACTTTGTATATTATGTGTTAAATTCTTGAGTATTTAACTCCTTTAAATGCAAAACACTCAAAGATAACTGTGCACACAGAAGCCTCTTTGAATCAGACTGCAAATGTTATGAATCTTTGAAACATAGAGATGTGAAGAGAGTAACCACAAATATATGAAGTCTATCAATGAACTCACTGATAGATGTCACAGGGAGGTCAGAACATTATTGAAAGCCAATTTATACAGGTCAGTTCATGAATTAGAGACAAGGAGCTTACACATTTTACAAATGACCCAAAGATGGTAGGTAAGTACCATTACTGTAAGATTACAACAATTAAGCCCGTTTATTAGCAGATACCACATTCATTTCTAAATCAGAACTTGGGGAAACTACATCAGGAACCAATCAGCAGAAAACGCCTATCATTGAACAAGGGGCTTCTTCACAGTAAATTGTTACCAAGTGGTACTGTTCACAGACTAGCCTATACGTGTCTCAGGAATTCAGCCTGTGAAAGACAGGTCTTTAAAGCTTCTTTAAGCCTTATTTTTACTTGAAAATGAATACTCTATACATAGCCCTACCCCTTGCCCTATGTGATATAACATTCCAAACCAAGAGTTCAGGTGGATCAGTTAATTGCAAAGTCTTTCCTGAAAGTGGCTACTGCTTAATGTATAAGATTGCGAGGGCGTTGAGTCGATTCTCCGTGGATTTAGTATGTCACGATTCTAATGAGAGATTACAGACAGAAACATTAGCTCTCTTTCTCTCTCTCAGATGTTGACTTGCTGTCTATGTCCAGCATTTTCTTGTTTTATTTGCCACACCTGTACTGCGTTCTCCTTTTCATTCTCTTACTGTCCAATTCAGGTCTGCAATTCAGTCATTAGCAAGCTGAGACCTTAAACCCCAACCCTGCAATTCTTCCTATAACATATGATTGCAGGGTTGGGGTTTAAGGTCTCAGCACTGAATGCCAGGAAAAGGGCACCGTATACCACACACTGATGCACAAAATGCCACACACCTCGCCATCAAAGGTAACAGGTCCAATGGCACTACCGTTGATTGACACTGGGGAGAACTCTCCTATTCATCTTTGAAATAGAGTCATTGGATCTGTTACCTTCACTTGAAAGGGCTGGCAGTTTAATGCCTCGTGAAAAGAGACAGCGCCTCCAACAGTGCAGCACTCCCTCAGCCTTGTGCTGACGTCTCTGGAGTGGAAATTGAATCCACCACCTTATAGCTCAGAGACAGGATAACTCAGGGTAGCTGCTTATTGAGCCACAACTGGCACCCAATATAAATATTAGTAATATTTTCTTGCCAATGGTTGAACAGAACATGCTTGTTAGTATAATGTTCTCACTGGAAATGACATGAGTTCTTATTTCCTCCTGTTCTTTAAAGAATGAAAAGTTAATGTTATAATGTATGAATCGGATTTTTTCACATTAAATGGCAAAAAACAACTGAGCAAATTCCACTAGCTTATTTGCTTTACTACATAACTAGATACATTTCTAGATAACTTCATGAATAATGTTAAACCTCAGCAGGGTTTTTATAACTTTGCCTTCAATCTCACAAGGATGGAAATAGTAAATGAGCAAAAAATTCTTCTGGGGTTTTCAGACTTAAGAGTGATTGTCAGAATCATTTCATAAAGAAACTTAAGTAACAGTAATAAAAATGTTTTAAATGTTTGAATTATGAAGTTTAAAAAACGCTAGAGTATTCAAACTTAACATTCATACAGCAGCTGCAAAAAGCAAGATAAGTATTTGCAGAATTTTTTGTTTTTATTTCAGACCTCATGCACAATTAAGCAAAGCTATCAAAGTGATGGTTTCTTGGACCTTGTAACAGATACAAGACACAAATCTATTCACACCTAGTTCCGAGCACTTTTACTTCAATTGATTATCTTTAGAACGAGACAAACAGCTAGCCCCCATAGACCCATGGAAATGTTCCCTCTTGAATACTTTCCGTACAATATTTTTCGAGTTTAAGTACATTGATGTAATAAAATGTCTTGATCTTTCACAGGGTTTTGTAGTTGTTTCTAATCAGGGTTAACTGTATGGTCTGTCTGCAGTAAACAACTTAAAATTGTACAGTCTCCAAGGGGTGTGTGTGTGTGTGTGTGTGTGATATATTAGAAATAAATATTAAAACGTATAAAGTTCTGTGGCATTAACCGAGATGGGTTTTAGATTTATCACAGTATTTATCTATTTAAACAATATTTAAAGGAAGAAAAGGAAGAATGTGCAGAGTTACAGGGAGAAGGCAGGAGAATGACACTAAGTGAATTGCTCATTCAGAGAGCAGGTGCAGACATGATGGGCTGAATGGCCTCTTCCTGCACAGTAACATTTCTGTGTCTCTATGGTTTTTATCCTGATCCCAGTCCTAGAGCCTCCTGCAATAAACAGCTCCAAGGAAACTAATAACAGTTTAGAAGCATGGACTGATCTGCTGACTCCAGTGCCCTGAAACTGGCAATATAGGCCAAGTCATTATGGGGACAACCAAGGCTGAAGCTATCACCGCTCCAGCCCCTGTGTATTTTACCAAATCTTGCCATTATTAAGGGATCAAGTGCGGGAAGGTGTGATCAATTAAAGAGAGAAGACAAGGCAAGAGAGTAAGGTAGCAATAAGAGAAGTGATAATCAGAGTGTGGCAGGAAGAGGCACAGTGAACAACTTTAACCAGTAGATAAGGCCAGAGATTGCAAAAATGGTAAAAAGACAGAGTTAAAGGCTCTGTATCTGAATGGATGTAGCACAGATGAATTGACAGCTCAAATATAAATAAATATGTATGATCTGATGGCCATTACAGAGACATGACGGCAGGGTGACAAAGGCTGGTCCCTGAATATTGAAGGGTACACGACATTTTGGAAGGACAGAAAGCTAGGAAAAGGTGGAGAGGTAGTTCTGTTAATTAGGGATGACATTCATGCAATTGACCTTAGTTCTAAAGACCAAGATATAGAATCAGTTTGGGCAGAGATAAGAAATAGTAAAGATAGGAAGTCAGTTGTTGGAGTAGTTTATAGGCCCCCTAACAGTAGCCACACTGTAGGACAGAGTATACAGGAAGAAATAATGGGGGCCTGTGAAAAAGGTATGGTGATAATCATGGGTGATTTTACTCTACACATAGATTGGGTGAATCAGATTCGCAAATGTAGGCTGAAAGATGAGTTCATAGAGTATTTTTGGAACTATTTCATAGGGCAGCATGTGCTAGAGCCAACCAGAGAGCAGGCTACTCTAGATCTGGTAACGTGCAATGAGACAAATTTAATTAATAGCCTCACAGTAAAGGCATTTCTTGGTAGCAGTGATCATAGCATAATTGAATTTCACATTCAGTTTGAGGGAGAGAAGAGTGGGTCTGAAGCTAATGTTTTGAACTTAAATAAGGGCAATTATGAAGGAATGGAGTCAGAGCTGGCTAAAATGAACTGGGAAATTAGGTTAAAGGATAGGTCAATAGAGATGCAGTGGCAGACATTTAAGGGGAAATTTCGTAACAATCAGCAAAGATATATTCCAGTGAGAAAGAAAGACTCTAGAGGCAAGGTTTTCCCCACGTCGGGGGGGAAGTACGGGAGCAGGCGCAGGTGGGCGGCCTTCCGATCAGCGCCCCAGTCGGGGGGGTGTCGCCATTTTACGTGGGCAGGCCAATTAAGGCCTGCCCAGTGTGACGTCCGCCAGGAAGCGCTGTGCACTCCCTGTGCGGGCAGTGGGGGGTGGGATTCCCTCAGCTGGGAGTGCATTCTTTCGTGCATGTATGCGAAAGAGCGCGCAGATCTCCCTGAGGCAAAGTGCTGCCTCATTTCACTGTCACATGATTTGGGACATGTCCATAATTTTTATTGAAACATTTCATAAAAATTTAAATACCCTCATGAAACCTCAACCCGCCCATGGATGAGGTTCCATGTTTTTTCCGAAGCCCGCCAGGGTTCCTGGCCTGCCTGTCAACCTTAAGGGCAATTGTGAAGGAATGGAGTTAGTTTTTTAATGGCCTTAATAGGCTGTTGACATTTTGGCGGGCACACAGCTGATTCGGCTGCGCACCCGCCGAACTGCAAATCTAAGTGACGCAGGGTGACATCGGGACGCACGCCCGACATATCCCCACGTCATTTTATGCATCGGCGAGTGGGCCCCACCCCCGTTCGCTGACCGGAAGATGCTGCCCTAGGGGAAGGCAACTGATGAAGTTAAAGATAGTGTCAAATTGAAAGGAAGAATGTGGCAGGTTAGATAGAATATAAAAAAACAGCAAAGAATGGCTAAAATAACAACAAGGAGGGAGAAATTAGAGTGTGAGAGAAAGCTAGCTAGAGATATAAAAACAGACAGTAAGGGTAATCGGTATTTTAAAAGGAAAAGAGTAAGTTGAGTGAGTGTTGGTCCTCTACAGAGTGTGAGGAATTAATAATGGAAATTAAGGAAACGGTAGATGAATTGAACAGATATTTTGCATTTTTCTTCACTGTAGAAGATACAAATAGCATCCCAGAAATAAGTGTGCATCAAGAGATGAAAGGGAAGGAGGAACTTAAAACAATTACAATCACCAGGGAAAGGGTACTGAGAAAATTATTAGAACTAAAAGCTGATAAGTCCCAGGTCCTGAAGGGCTTCATCCTATGGCCTTAAAAGAAGTAGCTGGTGAGGTAGTAGATGCATTGGTTTTATTTTCCAAAATTCCTGAGATTCTGGAAAGGTCCCATCAGATAGTAAATTTAATTCCTTTATTCAAGATAGGAGGGAGACAGAAAGCAGGAAACTACAGGCTGGTTAGCTTAACATCGTTCATAGGGAAAATGCCGGAATCCATTATTAAGGAGGCTCTAGCAGAGCACTTAGAAAATCTCAATGCAATCAGGCAAAGTCAACATGGTTTTGTAAAAGGGAAATCATGTTTGATTAATTTATTAGACTTCTTTGAGGAAGTAGCAAGCACCATGGATAAAGGGGAATCTGTGGATGTAGTGTACTTACATTTCCAGAAGACATTTGACAAGGTGCCATATCAAGGTTACTACACAAAATAAGAGCTCATGGTGTAGGGGGTAACATATTAGAATGGCTAGCGGATTGGTTAGCTAATAGGAAACAGGGAGTAGGCATAAATGGGTAATTTTCAGGTTGGCATGATGTAACGAGTGGAGTGCCACAGGAGTCAGTGCTGGGGCCTCAACTATTTGTTATCTATATTAATGGCTTGGATGAAGGGACCAGATGTATGGTGGCTAAGTTTGCTGATGACATGAAGGTAGGTAGGAAAGTTATGAAGAGGACATAAGGAGTCTGTAAAGGGATTATAGACAGGTTAAGTGAGTGGGCAAAAATTTGGCAGATGGAATATAATATTGGGGAAATGTGAACTTGTCCACTCTGGCAGGAAGAATAAAAAAGTAACATATTTAAATAGGAAAAGATTGCAGAACTCTGAGGTACAGAGGGATCTGAATATCCTTGTACATGAATCACAAAAGTTAGTATGCAGGCACAGCAAGCGATTAGGAAGGCAAATTGTTGTTTATTGCAAGGGGAATAGAAGATAAATGTAGAGATGTTTTGCTACAGTTGTATGGGGCATTGGTGAGACCACCATTGGAGGTTAGAAGAATGAGAGGTCATCTTATTGAAACATATAATATCCTGAGGGGACTTGACAGGGTAGATGCTAAAGGATGTTTCCCTGTTGCTGGAGAGAGTAGAACTAGGGTGCACAGTTTAAAAATATGGGGGTCTCCCGTTTAAGCTGGAGATGAGGAGACATGTTTTACATATGAACATATGAAATAGGAGCAAAAGTAGGCCATGTGGCCCCTCAAGCATGCTCAGCCATTCAATAAGATCAGGGCCAGTCTGCTTGTGTTTCAAATTCTACATTCCCATCTACCCCCGATAACCTTTGATAACCTTACCTCTCAAGAATCTATCTACCTCCACCTTAAAAATATTCAATGACCCTGTCTCTACTGCCATCTGAGGCAGAGAGTTCCAAAGTCGCACAACCCTCAGAGAAAAAACTCCTCCTCATCTCTGTCTTAAAAGTGTGACCTCTAACTTTAAAACAGTGCCTAGTCCTGGACTCACCCATAACAGGAAACATCCTTTCCACATCCACCTTGTCGAGACCATTTCAGGGTCTTGTATACTTCAATCAAGTCACCCCTCACTTTTCTAAACACCAGCGGAAACAAGTCCAGTCTATCCAACCTTCCACTCATTCTAGGTATCAGTCTAGTAAATCTTCTCTGAACCACCTCCAATGCATTTACATTCTCCCTTAAAAAAGGAAGCCAAAAGTGCACACAGTATTTGAGGGGCGATCTCACCAATATCCTGCATAATTGAAGCTCAACATCCTTACTTTTATGTTCAATTCCTCTCATAATAAAGGAAAGCATTCCATTAGTCGTCTTAATTACTTGCTGTACCTGCAAACTAACTTTTAGTGACTGATGCACCAGAACACCTAGATCCCTCTGCACCTCTGAAGTCTGCAGTCATTCTCCGTTTAAGTAATACTCTGCTTTTCCATTCTTCCTGCCAAAGTGAACAACTTCATATTTTCCCACATTATACTCCATCTGCCAGATCTTTGCCCCTATCTATGTCCATCTAAAACTTCCTTATATCCTCTTCACAACATTGTTTCCTACCTATCTTTGTGTCATCTGCAAATTTAGCTACCATGCCTTCGCTCCTCTCATCTAAGTCATTGATATAAACTGTAAAAAGCAGAGACCCCTGCAGGACTCCACTCGCCACATCCTGCCAATCAGAAAAAAGACTCATTTATGCATCCTCTCTGTTTTCTGCCAGCCAGCCAATCTTCTGTCCATGCTAATAGGTTACTCCATACACCACGAGCTTTTATTTTCCACAAAAACCTTTGATGTGGCACCTTATCAAATGCCTTCTGGCTCCCCTTTATCCACAGTACATGTTGCTCCTTCAAAGAGCTGTAATAAATTGGTTAAACATGATTTCCCTTTCACAAAACCATGCTGACTTCCTCTGATTATCTTGAGTTTCTCTAAGTGCCCAGCGATAACCTCCTTAATGATTGATTCTAACACCTTGCCCCTGACAGATGTCAAGCTAACTGACCTATAGTTTCCTGTTTCCTGCCTCCCTCCCTTCTTGAATAGAGGGGTTATATTTGCTACTTTCCAGTCCGATGGAACATTTTCAGAATCTGGCAAATTTTGGAAAATTAGCACCAATGCATCTACTACCTCATTAGCCACCTCTTTTTAGACCCTAGGATAAAGTCCATCAGGACCCAGAGACTTGTCAGCCTCCAGCTCCATCAGTTTGCTCAGTACCACTTTCCTAGTGATTGTAATTTCACCAAGTTCCCCTCTCCCTTCCACCTCCTGATTTATAGCTATTACTGGAATGTTTTTTGTATCTTTCTCTCAGCTGGTCATGAATCTGTGGAACCATCTTCCCCAGAGGGCAGTAGAGGCAGGGTCATTGAATGTTTTTAAGGCTGAGTTAGATAGATTCTTGATTGTGAAGGGGGACCAAGGGTTTGGTGGTAGGAAGGAAAGCAGAGTCAAGGCCACAATCAGATCAACCATGATCTTATTGAATGGCAGAGCAGGCTTAAGGGGCCGAATGGCCTACTCCTGCTCCTAATTCATCAGTTCGTATGCTAGTCTTAACTCACATCTCCCCCTCTTCTCTCATGCACCTAGCAATCTTGCATTTCAGGCAGCCCCTCTCCAAACTTATTCACTGGAGGGAACTTTAACCTAAAAAAATGGATGGCTTTGGATCAAGAGAGGAGGTTAAAGTGTGAAAAATCTGCTTCACAGCCAAACTTTCCAAAGTGCCGATTTCTGACTTTAACTGAGGTTGGAAGTTCAGTGGGTAACCTGCTCACTTCAAGGAATCAGACTGGATCTTTAAATATGATAATGACTCTGTGAGACTTATTGTCATTCAGTTTTTTAACTTTAACTCTGGTTTACTAGGTTTCCCGGGAAAAGTACAGCTTCAACAAGGTGAAAATTTCCAGAAATCAGGAGGCGAGTACCTTTACACCTACCTCCTGGATCCAGGTATCTGCCTGAGGAACCTCTGTAATTGAGAAACCTCCTGAGGATTCTGATTCAGTCCCCCACAACCACCATGGGACATCTGATTTCACAAAGAGTGCCACACCCCCACCAGCAACAGACCTCTGACTCACCCCTCAGGAACCCGCAGCCCGCTCGATCGACCCTCCCTCCCAAACACCCCTCCGCCTGTTCAACCCCTCCCTCCTTTTCCTGGGTCAGGAAATATAAAGTTCATCCCACTGTTACTGGACACTATATAGTGATTTTTAACTCACAACAAACCTATTCACTTATACAGAAAATATTATCAGAGTCTAATATCTGATATTAGCTTCCCCGGAGCAGTTTACTGAAGGAGGCTTTAGGACTGGGATCTGGATAAATATTATAATAAATCTAAAATATATCCTCGTTATTACAATAGAACTTTATGCTTCTTAATATTCATTTCTAATATATAACATGCGCACATGCCTTAGAGATTGTTTATATCATTTTAGTATCGAGCCCAATAGCACTAGACCACTATTGGGGAGAGTTTCTGCTTGTTCTGTCAGCACAATCTGGGTGGACTTGACCAAATCAGTGCAAACGACGGAGGAGACTCATGCAAAAGTTACGTTCAACGTGAATCCAGTTTCAGTTGGTTTAAATGTCATTTCGCCCAAAGCTGGCTCCACCCAAAAAGCTGGGCACACCCCTCCCCCCTCCCCCCCAACCCCCCAGATAGAAATAATGGGGATTGGTGCACTTCCACCAATTACACTTATTTGAGGCCACTCATGCAAGGTCTTCAAATTGAGCTGATTTTCTAGGGTGCGGTACATTTTAAAAGCTTTTCTGTGTTTAAAAAATTTACTAAGAAACTGACTAGTGTACACCAATGAAACTGGTAAGCGGTTCAGAATATTTTTTTTAAAGTAATTTACAGTGATTTAAAAACAAGTTACTCACAGGTAGTGGACCAGACACAATAATAATGCTTACATTTTATGATAAACATTTTCAGCTGCATTAATAAAACTATAATTAAGTTGCCATTCTTAAACCTGTGAAAGCTTTTTTAATGTAAACATTAAACAATTCTGTTCCAAGACAGATATCAATTGTGCTGGTTCATGGAAACTTTTACGTTTTTAATTATGCAAATGGTTTTAGCGGAAATTTGAACTCTAAACCTAACGAGCGCAATTCAAACCTAATTTCCAGATTGTAGCAAAGCATAAACTCCACTCCCACATGAATGTAAAAGAAAACTAGGGCATACATACATAAAACACAACGATGATACAGACAGACACCGGTGACACAATTATTTCAATGGTTGATCAGTGTAAGGCCTTGATTCAGGATGTGAGTAGTGATCTTAAATAAAAATAAAAAGGAGGGAGTGTGACAGATGTGAAGACGAGAGAAATTTAGAAATAATGGCAACAATATAGAGGAGGAAAGCTACGAAAAGGCTTAGAAATAGAGGGAAAATGACAATAAGGGGCAAGATTTTTCAGTTGGCGTGCGGGGGCGGGCCCAACACGCCGATGCGTAAAATGACGCGCGATGATGTTGAGCATGCATCCAGACGTCATCGTGCAGTCCCGCGGTGTTTCGTTCAGCGGGCGCGCACCAAAGTCGGCTGCGAGGCCGCCGATATGTAAACAGCCTATTAAGGCCAATAATGAACTGATTAAGATCATTGTTAACGCTGCCTGTCCCACCTTACGGTTGGTGGGCAGGTGAAAAGGCCTTCGCAGGATGAGGTTTCCTAAAACTTTTATGAATTAAATTTTAAAATTTCATAAATATAAAAACATGTCCCATCTCATGTGACATGAGGGGGCATGTTTAAATAAATTTTTAAACCTTTTATTCGCTATTTACAATAACGTTTCAATCTCCCTGAGGCAGCTCCGTGTCTTGCCCGCCTGTGAAAAATGGCAGCGCGGAACTGATCGCAGGTGGGCGATTGTCTTCGTGACTGCCCCTGCCCCCTCTCGCCGAGCCTGCCCACCGCCTGAAAAATTCAGGCCAAGAGATAAAGGATATAGATATCAAAGAAGAGAAAGTGTGAGAGGCTGACAGAGAAAGACAAACACACTGATAGCTGTAAAATGGGTTGAAGATGATCAGAAGGTCACAACGAAACAGACGGAGAGTGGTAGATGTTGCAAAATAATGAGACAGTTACACAAAGAGTGAGGCAATTACATTTTAGTCCATAAGTTAAACTGTAGGAAACCAATTATTCTATATATATATTTCAACTCAAGTAACTGCATGAAAGAAAACTGTGGTTTGACTCCCTCCTGAGTCATTTATATGAAGGCCACCATGCAAGCTAATCATTACTTTTGAAAACATCACAAGGACAAGCAAAATGATTTACAAAAATGATTAATTGTCTTGTAGTTTTCATCAATCTAATAGAGTCCTTCCAGTATGATGAAGGTAATTTCAGTGCCTGTTAACCTCTTATACCCACAACTCCCAAGGTACATAAAGGACCTTTATTGCACTGCCTCTGTTATGCTTGAATAGCCCAGCTTACACACTATATTAGATCTGACTGCATTCAATAGCATGTATAAGGAACAGATGTTACAAATTAAAACAAAGTTCAGCAATACAGACTAATTAATAACCGATTAACCCTTTCAGGTTTCAGAAGCTCTCCAATGGTGCTGCCTACAATAGTTATTCAGCTCAAAAACAGAAAACACAGATGGGTAATTTCAGACATTTTCATATTAATGGATAAAGCAACTTGACAGTCAGGGATAGGGCGGGAGGGAATTATAACCTCATGTATAAAACTCATGAGGTTTTCTCACCCCACATCTATCAACTGAAACACAACTTTACTCTGAGTCTAGTGAGCTGTCTAAGTTTCACAATTCAAAGGGAATGGGATGGCATTGCCTTCGGGTGGTTTTAGATTGTTGAACACTAGTCGACAGCCCAGTGCATTTCATACTATGAACTGCTGTTAGGAATAACAATTCTCCAGTTTAACTCATTTATTCTGTGGGTCTTGCGTGTTGTTCCCTAATCTCCCTTCTTGACTTCTGCATTGTATCAGATTGAGAATGATAATGGTTGTAAATGTAAATAAGGAAAATAATGCTGTGAGACTGGGTTGGGTGACCTTTCTTAGCTAATGCTCCAATGTAAAAATGCCTGAAGCACAACTGATACGCAAAGGCTAAGACACCTAGGTTCCAGTTCCAATCAGGACCACAGTGAGTTCACTTATATTAGCAAACTAGTGTCAATAACCTCTTGGAAAACCAAAAAAGAATTTAATAAACATTTTTAAATTAATCAATCGAGGAGAAATTAAAGAAATAGGCATCTTTTTATGCAAAGGGTATGTCACACAAATAGGAACCTAGAAAGTACTGGATTAAAAAAAAGACCATAGTTCACCTAGTTTGCTTTCTACCATCCTGGCATAATACAATAATAATAGTTATTAACTAATCATAACAACTAATCGTTATCTATGAGTTTACAACAGACCAAGACATGAGGTGAGAAAAGTCCTAGTGGAGAACTTTGGGAAGCATGGGTCCAAAGTCCTCTGTTCTTTCCAAGCACTCTCACCACATCCTATGTCATCAATTCTCATATGCTATATCCCAAAATGTTATTTGCACTTGAATGAATCACTGCTTATCACTGTCTCCCCGGGGAACCTGCTCCATAGATTGACCACTCGCTCACTGAGCTAATGAGGTGTTACATTTTTGGTAATTATTTGCGTTATTGCTTTGTGCATTTCAAATCAAGTAAATAAAAGACTGCTATACATTTTTACATTGCTTGTAGGCTATAGCAGCAACACATGGATGCCGTGATGCCTGAATGTTCCTATGAACTCCACCATGCCAGTAATTATTTATGTTCACATTGTAATCTTTACAGCTGCTCAGATTCCTTGCAAATGATTGCTGTCTGAATGGAGCCAGCACAGCAGCTTGAAAGCAAACTGACCCCGAGTCAATACTGACCTACAGTGGGTCCCAGTGGGTAGCCTCAACCCAGCATTAGTGTCTAACACAGCATGTTTTCCATCACATATGTCGACCAAAATAATGCTCGAGTATTATGTGTTAAAGAATTTATTTATACAACAAACAAAGATTCAGAGTGTTTACTTTTAAAAATGTTAATATTTAGTTCCTCTACCCTCATGACATTATTTTTCAAAATTCATAATTTCTTTATTACTTTGAGGGCACAATTTAATCTTTTCACACATTAATTTTAATATGGAAGTGATGTGACATATTCCACATCATTTAAGCATCATTTCAGTGTTTATAATGAGAAATAATACCGTTACATTTTTCTTTTGCATTGCCCTTCTGTGTATTTAAATTGTGCAAGTGCCAAAAATTAATGGTTGTAAAGAAAGGATTGATTTTCACCATGGATTTTGATGTTACAATGTTTGCTGAAAGAAAATCAGAACCAGTGATCAGTGAGGTGGGCATGTGTTGAGTTACCGCTCAACAGCACCTTCCCCTGCGTCTGAAGTCAAGATGGCTGAAGTACATGTTCAGTATACCAGAAGCTCTCTCACAGTTATATCGCTCTTTTACAGGGAATTCTGGACATGTCACTGATCATCTACTGCCAACTGCATTAGCTAAGCTCCTGTAAGTATTTTTCTTTAACTGCAGATGTCCTGTTGAGCAAGGATGGAAAAGACTTGCTTTGAATTGGCAGACAGACACATGATAATACTCTGGTTATTGTATGATCACTGAATGGAGCCTTTTGTGCTGTGGACAATGATTTTATTCACTTGGGGAAGTACTTTGCTATTGGTACCTGTGACTCAGGGCTTGTACGCCAGCTCCACATCTCTGTCTGGAAAAGAAAACGGAGACCTCTGCAGCCCCTACAAGCTGAACTCCACTCACCAACGTCTGCCTGTTAACTAAATCTTAATGCTTATTAAAGCAACAATTGGGACAGGCATTCTTTGCTGAAAAGAGTGAAAATGAAGCTTCAAGAAGTTTCCAAGCAGCTTAATGGAGAACTGTAAAAAAAACTTTATTTCGCATTGCTTACAGTCAATGTGAGGTATTGATGCTCCCGCTCGCTTAAATTAGATTCAGATAACTTCATAGTGAATTACATCACACAATTTCCATAATGTGGAGCCAAACCAAATCATGTTGACACAAATTTGGTTGAATAAAGGTTTGCAAAGGAGCATATAAGAAAGTGTACTCTAATCAATTAAATCAAACTAAGAACCAGCACTGTTATGAAATACCTATGCAATTTTCACTTACTGCTAATGAGATGAGCTTCTTCACAAGAAGTATAGAATATAAAAAATGTGTAGTTATAGTAGGCTGATCATACCTTAGCTGGAGAACTATGTTCAGTTTTATACATCTCACCTGAGTAAGAGTTTATTGGCCTTGGCCAACGATACCCAGGGTAAAGAGTCCGAGCTACGATGAGAGACGAAAGGTAAAATTTGTGCCATATTTCTTGGATGATCTGATTAAGGTGATTACGAGAGAATTGATAGATAACAAATTAATCTTCCTTCTTTCTTCCCAAACCCAGTGGTATTCGAGGCAGACAAAGCACATGCCTTTGTCTGTTTCCTCACGTAGCTTTTCCTGGAATAGGTCACTAGCCAGTCACCCAAGGCTGTAACTTGAGGGGCCCAGCTCTGCCTCAAGCATGGCTGACCAGGAGACTCTCCCACTCCTACTCCCTGCCATAGGCGGATTAGAAGGATTTACAGGCTGATACTCAACCTGTTTGGCCACATGATGAATGCATCTTCCTTGGACATCATGTCCTGGAGTGGGGCTTAAACCCAGAGATTCTGGCTCAGAGGCATGGTTGCTACCCACAAGACCTCCCTTCCTTCTATTATGGGAATTAGGAAAAAAAAACATCATCTTAAAATCAAAAACAAGGGGAAAAAAATTCATGTAAAAGGCTGTGAGGATTGCATTGCCCTCAAAGGATATTTTTGCAGATTCAGTAGAGGTTTCAAAATGGAAACTTGGGAATTAAGGTATTAAGAGATATGTAAAGAGGCAAGGGAATTTGGAATTTAAAAAAAATCTATCAAGGGCAACAAAATGGCCTACTTCTTTTCTATGTTTCCTAGGATAACATAAAGACTTAGAAACATGGTAAGAGTACAATGTCCCTATACTCACAATTCATGAAAAAATAGCTGATATAGAAACTGAGCACTGGCCATCTTTACTGATGAAGACAAGAAGGCTATGCTAACTATTGGTTGTAAATTATAACAATGACTATCCACTTACAAGATCATAAAAGCCAAAGGGCAGAGCCAAAAGCTGTACTGGAGGGACGGAGCATGAGACAAAAGATTTTGTCCTTAGGCTTCTTGCTGTGTTCCCAGCAACTCCCAATATCAACACATGGCTGTAAGCCACTCTCCTACATTCTGAGTTGTATTATGCCTGTCAGCTTTTATAGTGTTTTCCCTGTGCTGAGATCAGGTGGAATCTGAATATAATTGTTCTAGGGAGTTGTTTAGCTTTAGTCAGGGAGAAATCACATGGGGAGTACATTTTGCACCATGACACCCTTAATTTAGATGATTGAATGGGAACATTGGCACAAAACCAGAAACAAAAAGTGCAACTTAACATTAAACTGGTGGAAATATAACTATAGATTCCAAGAAAAATGACAAATATGAGTTTTGCAAGATCACAAAAAGTGTTTCTAACTTTGCAAAGGATGCAAAATCAAAACAACCCAGATACAATCCAAAAAGGAGTCATCTCCAGATCAAAAAGATTATTCCAAATTCTTATCCAGGGGCCTGTCCTGTCTCCAAATACCAGGGCTGACTGAGGAATTCTACCCGACATTTAACCTTTCAGATGGTATTAAACATACTGGCGGAATTGTCCCAGGTTTGCACTAAGTGTGCTTGTGGATGGGTAAAACATCTTTTTATGTTGTAAAACGCCGGCTGCGATGGGCGGGTTTTCATGCCGTATCGCCCCAAACCCGCCATGTTACTTATGCATTCCCTGGAAACACGCCGTTTCCATGGCAGGCGGGCTCTCATTCGCCTGCCTCGCCATCACCTCTCCGCTTCATTACGCCAGGCACCACGTTTAAAGTGCAGCCACGCTCAGTGCTTCCAGCCCAGGGCTGCAGCAAAGAAGACATGGCCCTGAAAGGCAAGAAGACTGCAGCTCCCGAGCGCCTTTTGGATGCCGTGGAGGTCCGCTGTGATGTCCTCTCCCCTCGCTCAGGCCGCAGGAGGGGCAGCAACATTACCACTCCGGCTTGGTAGGTGATGGCAGCGGTGGTCAGTGCCAATGCTGCACAGATGAGGTCGGCCATCAAATGCAGAAAGAGGATGAATGATCTCATCCATGCAGCCAGGGTAAGACACCCATCTCATCACTCTAAACTCACACACTCACAAGCCCATCACACATTCATTGGCATCTCACTCACTGCCAGCTCAAGGGACATCACCACCCATTCTCACACACACCCTCACATCTCCATCTGGCCTCATCTCCTCTGGAGACTGCCCCATCAGCCCTCACCATCCTGAAGCCACTTGCACAGATCAACATGTGCCCCCACACACACCCTGGGATGCCCTCCTTCCCCAGTACAGCCTTCATCCTGCAGCCTCTTCCCTTGCCTGAGGCCACTTCACCCCTTTCGCCAAGCAAGACCTGGCCCTGCAGCTAAGAAAAGCCACCCACATATGGCTGATCTGGTAGGAAGAGACCTGCCTGTAAGCCCCCCGAAAACTGATGTGGTGCTGCCTGTGAAGCCTGGCGCTGATGACTGTGGGCGCTGCTCGAAGCAGGGTAGGCAAACAAACCTCAAAGTCCCGAGCGAAGTGCAGCTTTCCAAGTGCACGTCGCTTCTGTGCTGTTGTAACACTTTGGCGTGTTTTCCCGCCAATGTGGGCAGATGATCCAATGGGAAGGGAATGAGTCCGGTGGGCTGGCCTGAAAATGGTACGCTTGTGTATTACAATGAGGTTCCTGACCTCCAATGGCAGAAAACGTTTGTTTTTTTGACAGGCTGAGCAGATGATCGCAAACTGGTTTCACACTATCATGAAACTGGTCACGCCATTTTGTCCACTCAGGATACCAAACACGCCTGACGCCAGTGGGCACAAAAAACCCCGGCCATTGTGTATTTTCAGAATTTTCTATTTTATTTAATAGATTCTCACATTTGAGTTTTTCTTTTCTTCTCAGAATTGTCTAAAACAAGAGGAGATTCTTTTTTATGTTTTTCATTCATCTTCGGACTCTTCCATCCTTTGAACTGGGCTCCAGCACACAATGATCTGATGTTCAGCATCAGCCAGTGATATTCCTGAAACCAAGGGTTTGCAAGGATGGCTGTGGGCAGCTTTCCCTTTGTGCCCTTCTCTATTTCTACTCTCTGTGGTGGCAGTGCCACTGAGCTCAGGCTATGTAATGGTCTAGAATGATGCATCAGGGCCAAGGCTCTGTGCCTCTGAATAAGAAGCTCTGGGCTCAAATCCCACCCTGAAGCATTGTGCATATAGTCTATATACACACCAATGTAACACGCATCTTGTGCGGCAGTTTCAAAGGTGCTGCATTTTGGATGAGGTGTTAAGCCAAAACCCTGTCTGCGCTCTCACGTTGGTGTAAAATGTCCCTGCTGCCCTTTCCAATATTTATCCCTCAAACGACTACTAAAAAACTGATTTCCTGGTCATTATCAGATTACCATTGATGGAATCTTATTGTGTAAAAGTTGGCTGCTGTATTTCCTTCAGTGTCTCAGTGCTTTGTTGGGTTTAAGATGCTTTAGGACAGCCTGAGCTTGTAAAAACGCTATGTAAATGCAAGATTTTTTATTTCTCTCCTTTCCCAGTGCCTGCACTGATTGTACGACTCAGTTGTTCTTTAATGGTCTCGAGTGATCCACCCTTGGTGCCCCTCCTATTTCTGAGTTTCTGCACTGACAGTGTAACTGATAGCTATCAGGTGATGACTCACAGGTTTAAAACAGCTTTCATTTTATGTTCCTTAACAATCCCATTTTAAGGCATGTCCCAAATTGCAAATTGCAATGAAATTTCTCTGCCCTGAGAGATCATTAGTTTCAGATACAAATGAAGTTTTCAGTGGAATTTCACTGACATAACTGATACAAACACAGGTTCCTAAAAGGTACAAATTATTGTTAACATATTCCCGGAGGCGATGGCATAGTGGTATTGTTGCTGACTAGTATTCCAGAGACCCCATGTAATGCTCCAGGAACCCCACCATGGCAGGTGGTGAAATTTGAATTCAATAAATATCTGGAATTAAAAGTTTGATGGTGACCATTGCTGATTGTTGTAAAAACCCATCTGGTTCACTAATGCCCTTTAGGGAAGGAAATCTGCTGTCCTTACCTGGTCTGGCCTACATGTGACTCCAGACCCACAGCAATGTGTTGACTCTTAAATGCCCTCTGAAGGGCAATTAGGGCTAGGCAATAAATGCTGGCTTAGCCAGCGGTGCTCACATCCCATGAGTTAAAAAAAAATTCCCATTATATTGAACTGTAACCCAGGAGCAAATAAAATAGCTGAGCTTGTCCTAAACATAGCCAGCTGTTATTCTTGGGTTTCCCTGAGGAAAGATCGATTGCTGATATGTGACATGACCACATTTCCCACCTCATTTTCTGATAACAGGCACTCAAATGAGTCAGGATTCATCATACTGCCTGTGCCCAGCTTTTTCAGTTAGAACAACCAGACAGAGGCAGTTAGCAAGTATGGGAAAAGTTAAGTGCCTTACTTGGCAAACCTGTGCGAGAACGATGATCAATAGGTTTGGAGGTCTTCAGTGACTCCTCTTGGACCTGAATCAGGCTTACCCAGGTGACCAGGACCCAGAAATACAGGTGGGCTCAGATGAGTGGCATGATGTGTGTGGAGATAGGTAAATCAGTGTTTCAGATAACAAAATATTTCAACTTAGATTTTGGTGCAACCTAACTGATTAATGGATAATGGTGCATACATTATAAATGTGTCTTGTTTATAACCTATTTTTTATTCATTCAAGGGATGTGGGCTTCGCTGGCTGGGCCAGCATTTATTGACCATCCCTAATTGCCCTTGAGAAGGTAGTGGTGAACTGCCTTCTTGACCCGCTGCAGTCCATGTGGTGTAGGTACACCCACTGTGCTGTTAGGGAGGGAGTTCCAGGATTTTGACCCAGCGACAGTGAAGGAACAGCAATATATTTCCAATTCAGGATGGTGAGTGGCTTGGAGGGGAACTTCCAGGTGGTGGTGTTCCCATCTATCTGCTGCCCATGTCCTTCTGGATGGTAGTGCTCGTGGATTTTGAAGGTGATGTCTAAGGAGCCTTGGTGAATTCCTGCAATGCATCTTATAGATGGTACACACTGCTGCTACTGTGTGTCGGTGGTGGAGGGAGTGAATGTTTGTGGATGGGCTGCTTTGTACTGGATGGTATCAAACTTCTTGAGTGTTGTGGGAGCTGCACTCATCCAGGCATGTACATCATCATCATATACATCAGAGCAGGAGTTAGGCGTGTTTTCTGTCTAATAGGTTAATGATCAGGATCCTTGAGTTATGATGACTGAATATATCAAGTTCAGTTACAGTGAACTGTAAGATTCTTATCTTACTTGGGACACATATTCCATTATTCTTTTCAATTTTTTTTCGGTATCAGGAATAGGGAATTTAGCTCCTTGAGTCTGTTTGGCTATTCAATGAGATCAAGGCTGAAAAGTGACCTAAGTCCACATATTTGCCTTTGCCCCAGATCCCTTAATACCTTTGGTTAACAAACCTGTATCAATCTCAGGTTTAAAATTAACAATTGATCTAGCATCAATTGCCATTTGCAAAAGAGAGTTCCAAACTTCTACCACCCTTTGTGGGTGAGAGTGTTTCCAAATTTCACACCTGAAAAGTCTAGTATTTCTGTCTCATACTATATTTTGTTTTCATATTATATTCTCTTATATTTGTTTTAATGCTGCAGTTATTAGTTTAAAACAATCTAAAGTAAATTGAAAGATTGCAGTTACGTAGCACTTTTTATGACCTCACGATGTCCCAAAGTGCTTCATAGGCAATGAATATCCTCTTACATTTGGGTTTGTAAGAGATGCAACAGCCATTAAGATCTCACAGGCTGTAAATGAGATGAATGACCAGAACTGGTCCTGCTTGTGTTGGTTGAGATGGTGAATGTTGGCCAACACTCTTGAATGTTCACCCATCTGAACAGGTTTCTAGAGTTCTGTTTCATACCTCACCTGAAAGATATCACTGCAGTCAGACAAGTGGAGTTTTAAATGTTACACGTGGATCATAGTTAGCTTTTATACACTGAAGAGTAGGTTCTTTGCTTTCTCCATATAACTAAAAATGAAGTGCAAAAAGTTCCTACGCCCCCACCCCTACCGCCTCCACTCCTTGGGAATGCTTTAAAATTCTACATGCACCTGTTTTGTTTAAATGTTCTCTCTGGGATGGCCTTTTTGCTCTCAGTTCAGTGGCTTCACTGGACAACTCTGCAGCACTTCGCATTGTTGCAAAACCCAAACTGCATGGTGCAAAAGCTGCAGTAAGGCCAGGTCATAAGCAAATCAAGAATATTTATACAGAAAAGCCAAAGTGAATTGGAGCCATTTCAAGGACAGTATCCCCAGTCAAAGATTACTTTCATGATAACACACCCTGTGTTATAATGCTCCAACACCTCGCTCGCTGTACAACACTCCACATTTCAATTTGCTGAATCCATCAGAAACAGCATAAACCTGCACAATATTTTCCCTAAGCCTTTCAAATATTGTAGTGTCCATGAGTTGACCAGTAATAGATAATAAATCACATGAAAGAGCTTTCATTTACCTCACTAAGGATTCTCAAACAATGACAAACATGAATTATACTCCTGAGACTTAACATAATAGAGCGTAACATTCTCAAGATCTTTAATTTTCCTCCTACAGGTTATCAAGTGTTACCCTAACTATCGCTCAGCGGTAACCATTAAGCGAAAATTTACAGATGTCCTTTTGTTTTTCTTACATATGTTATCACATTGTTGCCTAAAAATAAGTATTTATTTTGAATTTTGTTTATAGATTTGGGATGTTTCCCTCCTCTCCATTCAATGTTAATTTCAGAAACTTAACATTTTTAATAAGAATTTAAGATCCTGAGTAATTTGCGTGAGGGACAGAAGCAAAACTTGAATTCCTCTAAACTTCAGCAGACTTGGCCAACATTTAACAAGTCACGCTTTAGATTTTAAGATACAGTTTATGAAATAATGCTGCATTAAATTACACATCATAATTGTTTCCTTTTGATTAGGTAGCAAAAAAGAATGATTTACTTTTCCAGTCACTATGTTTGAAAGACTTCAACCCTAAGTCGCTCCAGAGCAGTAAAACACATCAAAGCAAATCAACACTCCTTCGGAAAGGATAAGTAGAATAGCCCAATTGTACACAGTTTGCCATCTGTTATCTATAAAAAAAAAGTTACTGCATTAACATTTCAGCACACAATCTAACCCAACAGGTCTGTCACTATGAGATCAGTTATTTGGGTAAGTCGGTATATTGTCCTATACTCTTTAACTGATATCCTATTTGACTTATTCTCATAACTACTGTGTGTACTGGCAAGTCCAGCTATCTGTTCGATTTCCCTTAATTTCTCCATTTCCTGTCCTGAAGATGGTTGGGCATCACAGGTGACAACAGCCTACCTGCGCCACTCCATACACCACCCTGGAAGGTTAGTGCCATTGGGCTATTCGGCCAAAGTTGACCATCACAAATGAGGCTATTCAAAACTTTCCCTCTTTAAATAAAAACTACCTGAGACACTCAGCCCTCAGCCAGGCCAGCTAAATTCACATCAGGCCAAGAAACAAGTCTGGGCTCTGAACCAACGCTACACAGTGTGTTTATCTGCCGAGCTGAGAGGAGAGGTGGATCCGCTGAAAGTTTAGTTTTGCCAGTCATAGATTTCCTTTAAATGAAAGACTTCATGGAATGATAGGATTTCAGCAGGCTACAGTCAAATAGTTAACATTTTTCTCTCCGTTAACATTTGCACCAAGTTACATCCACTTGCAACAGGTACTTTATAGTGGTTTTGAGAAAAGAAAACTTGAAATGATTTTTTTTTTAAATAACATATTCCAGTGATTAAACACTAAGTACAGGATGTTTGCAACAAATAATAAGTTTTAATGAAAACATTATTAAATGTTTGCAAACACTTCAGTTACAAGCAATACCTGAGCATTAATCGGATTGTGAATGTATTGTATTAGAAATAAGAAAGTGCAATTAGTTAATCATTAGCCAGAGGTTAATTAAATCGCATTCTATTTACAGATGCAGCGCAGAATCGCGGTTGTTGAGCCAATGTTAATCGAGTCTGTCTCTAAAATAGCCGGCAGAGGAAAGGCACAGGCAGCGAACTACTGAATAATTACCTCTCTGGTCCACGGCGGCGAGTTTATTTTAGGCGAATGAAAAGCGAGCTCCGTCCAGAGTGAAGAAGCAATGTTTGACTGAGGAGTTGGCGCTGGGGCTAGAAGGGATTGAGGCAACGTGCGCCCAAGTGTCAAATGAAACTTCCAAGTTGTCCCAAAGACAGATCAATGGGAGGGCGCTGCCGCCAACCTGGGCAGGACCAGGAACTATACTGACACTCAGCTCGGCTCAGAGAACCGCAGGATCGTGGGCGATCATTCAATCTCGGAACCAGGGGATTTAGTCTGTTAGCTCGGAATTGGGGCAGAGTTAGTTTATTCCCCACCGTCTAGTCTGTTCTAAGTTGCGCTTACGTGCAAGTCAGTCTCCTAGCCCTGGACTGCATGGTGTTTATCCGTTCATCCTTTCATTCAATGTCCCCCCCGCCCCCTTATCTGTCAACAAACCAAAGTTGGCTGTAAATGCGAGGCACTGATTGCAATTGTGTAATTTGGGGCGGGGAGAAGAAGCGAGGCAGACACAGGATTGCACTGGGGGGTGTCAGAACATTGCGGAAACCTGTGGGTTTGCGGAGCCGGCGGCGAGTGCTTTGTGCATGGTGCAGCCTGGTGAGGGGGTCCCTCTCCCGGGGGGGGAAAGGTTTACTCGGGGCGGGGTGGGGGTGGTGGTCGGAATAAAACCTTTCCACATGCACATCCCGCATCATGAATTTATTCCGAGGAAACTGAGACTTGCTCCTCCGTTCGTTCGGCAAAAACAGTCTTGACAGTTTTTTTGGGAGAGCGACGGGGATCCGAACCTCCAGCAATGCCTTTTAAACCATGTCCCGGGGAACGGCAGCAAATGTCATCACCATCTTCCAAACCTAATCATATTTGATGTGGAATATTGTTAATTACACCGTCTGTTCCCAGCCTAGAACACATCAAAGGCGGTCTGGACTAATCCAATGCTTTCTCAGTTCTCTGTCCATTCCGTTATTAAAACACATTGTTACAGTTTCACAACTTCAGAAGTTGCTGTTTTAAAGGATCAGATAAGTTTTTTTTATTTCAGTGCGTTCGCCTGTCGTGTAATCGGGAAGTTATTTTAAGAGAACATTTCATGGTCCCCAATGTTTTGCTGTCAGATTGTGCATTAGTGGCGCCACTGCCATTTAAAGGAACACCGCCCTCGTGAAAAACAACCGCCCAACTTCATTCTCTTAAAGAGCCAGACGTGCACTTTGTCACCTGGTAACAGTTCGGAGCAGGACGCTTTTTGATTCAATGCACGAATAGTTTCTGAAAAACTGTTAAAGATTAATTTTACCAAACACTTTCATGTGGGGAGTCAGCGCCCTTTCGTTTAATACATCTTTAAGGTTTGGATTTGGTTTAATGAAACAATTGAAAAATTGTGTGACCAGAACTCACCCAGGTGAGACAGAAATTCATTCTCCCTATAACCTCCCCCCCCCACCCCCAAACATGGGCAAATTACATCAACAGAAAACCTGAGGATGGGGAAGTCCTATGTGACAGAGATGTTGAAACCATAATGTATGTTATTTTCGTTTTAACGCATTCGTGGGAAATTCCTTACCCCGTTGTTGTAATGCAGGCGTTCAGACCTTTAATTTAAACAGGTTTTCGAGTTTGCTGAAATAACAGACAGAGGAATTTGATTAGAATTTATTATGTTTATTAATTCGAACCCAAGTGATTAGCATGTCTATATGCTTGTATGTTAATCAGTGTGTGTCTGTATGTGGTTCTCAATGAGACTGTCCTGTATGCTTGCATCTGTAAGAATGTTATTGTATCTGTTCATGAGTTGCACATAATGCAAGAAGTTTAATGGTTCTTTCTAAATGTATCCACACCTTACTGAATCAGAACCATTGTATTTAAAAAAGAATCCTCCCTTCTGGTTACTCCTGCTGATTGATTTCAGATCTCTCCAGGGAAGTATCCCACTGAATTACCCCAGAAGAGCCCATTGCATATGTTAGCAGCACAGGGAAGCTCTAAGGAGACAGTTCTTCTTTAGTTATAGTTCGATGCACACATGCAGCTGCTGCTGCTGTTTTGTAAATGAAGTTCAATGTTTCCACCAAGAAAGGTTGCCTGAAAAATCAACTCGAAAAGAAACTGGCGACGAGGATAAATGAGATCAGGTGTTGTCCCTCGCCCAGCGATTGTGAGTATCTAAGATAATTAAAAAGAAAGGAAGATATACTCATCCAAGATGCCACAGTTTGGCAGAATCGATCCCTTTGAGCCAACCACAGACGACTGGTCTCAATATATAGAACCTCTTGCATTCTACTTTCAAGCCAACAAAATCACAGGGGAGGAAAAGAGGAGAGCGATTCTCCTAAGTATTTGTGGGAGCAAGACCTATAGTTTAATTCGAAGCTTGATGGCCCCCAGTGCCCCAGATTCAAAGACCTTCAGTGAATTAGTAGACCTCATTAAGTGACATTTTCAACCCAAGCCCTCAGTCACAATGCAGAGGTTCAGGTTCGATTCATGGAATAGGGCCCCGGGGGAGACCATTACTACCTACATGGCAAAATTAAAACAACTAACAGAATATTGTGATTTCAGTGAAACCCTGAATGATATGCTCAGGGATCGTTTGGTATGTAGCGTGCAAGAGGATGGTATCCAGTGAAGATTGCTGGCTGAAGTGATCTTGATTTTAAGAAAGCATTAGAAATAGCACTTACCATGGAAGCGCTGTAAAGGATTCACAAGCGATTCAAGGTTACAAAATGGCGCTGTTTTTCTAGTTGGGCAGGAATGGACGGCCAAAAGTGACGCAAAAAGCCGGGACTTCGCTGCAAAGTGGGAAACAACGCCCGCTAACTGAAAATTTTGAGGAAAGTTTAGCAGCAAATTCGAAAACTAATTTTTATTGACATGGAAACAATCATACTCTTAATGATTGGCAATTTAAAAAGGTGGAGTGTTATTTTTGACACAGGAGTGGACACATATTGAAACATTGTAAAGTGAGATTTAAACAGGCTTCCAGTCAACAAATGGAGTCCAATGAAGTATAAAGTGTGGAAGAGCCGGAAACAACCAATTCTGACATTTTTTCCTTATTTAACATGAAAGTTGGGAAGTCAGAGCCCATTACTGTCACAGTGCAAGTGAATGGTAAACCCTTAAAAATGGAAGTAGACACGGGTACTCCTACCACCGTAATAGGAGAATACATTTTCAGGTATTTAAATAAAGATAATCAACAATTAAATTTGGAACAAACTTCTGCCAAGCTGAAAATGTACACCGGCGAAGAAATCCAGGTAAAAGGCATCACCAGAGTGCATGTTTATTATAGACATCAAACAGCACAACTTCCAGTGATGGTGGTAGAAGGTGAAGGACCAAGCCTTCTAGGTCACCATTTTCCAGAGGATGATGGAGAGCTTGCTACAAGGACTACCTCAAGTTGTGGTCTACCTGGGCAATGCTCTTATAGCTGGATTCATGGAAAAGGAACACTTGGCTAATCTAGAGGACGTCCTGAAATGAGTTTTAGAAGCAGGAATGCATCTAAAGAAGGAACAAGGCACTTTTCAGGCAAATGTAGTCATTTATTTGGGCCACCGGGTAGATGCCCAAGGGTTACACCCTGTTGAAGAGAAGGTTAAAGCAATTTGTGAACTAAAGTGCATGTAGAAGTTTAACAAGATGCAACTGGTTCATCTGTGGTTTTATTTTTGAATTCATACACATGGTCACATCCCATTCTCAATCAGATGGCCACATTCAGCCATTTATTCACAATTGCGCGCTGATACACGGGTAAACATACACCAGGAGTACACTATACTTAAAAATTTGCAACATGAGCATGAGGACAAGATTAAAGTGTGGGTATTTTACATCCCAACTCTGTTTTTGTTTTTCCCCCCCCAAACCCCCAGTAACCAGGTTGTACAATGAACACACACTCCATTCACCGGGACTTCAATCATTAAGTTTAAACAAGAATGTGTGCCTTGAATGTAAAACTAACTGGTGACTATACCCAACCATTGCTGCCTTCCTGAACAATTGGGTGGTTAGAAACAGAGAGGGAGTGGGGCAAGTCAAAAAAAACTCCAGGTGGGATTTTCTGCACCCGCCCATTACCGGGGTCATCCGGTCCCACCGTAAATCAATGGGCTTCTGGCTGGGGCGCCGCCTCACCCATGGCAGGTCCCACCCGCAATGCAAAATCCCGGCCCCCGAGACTGATACTGAGGGACAGACAGATCCAACAAGACCTACTTCCACACAACCCATTGCTTTGGATTTGGCAGGTCTGGCCTTTTAGAAACCCTTATCTTCAGCCTCCCTGCCATTGGTGGAGAAATTTTGGGTCCACCAATAGGAACAGCATTGTGGACAAATGTTTCAATTACTATGAGTTCTGCCAAAGTGAGAGGGAGATAGGCAGTGTAGTAATTATAGTTCTGATAAAGGTAGGACTGTAGGTTTAAGAATAATCCTGCATTGTCAGATCACATGATCAGTGTAAACCAATGATTTAGCAGTGTGGGGAACCTCCAGGGGGTGTTCTTCTTTAGTTATAGAGTTGGATGCACAGATGTAGCTGCTGCTGCTGTCTTATGAATAAAGTTCAATGTTTCCACCAAGAGAAGTTGCCTGGAAAATCAACTCTATAACAGACTGTTGATGAGGATGGGATAGCCATTTCCTCACGAAACAGACCCAAAAGTGGTTTGTGGTCTGATACCATCGTGAAATGTCACCTATGCACATATTGGTGGAATTTTTTACACCAAAAATAATTGACATACCTTTCTTTTTGATCTGATAATATCCTTTTTCAGCTGTGATAAATGTCCTGGATACATGTCCTGTTGGCGTCTCTGCACCATCATCCATCTTGTGAGATAGAGCTGCTTCCACTCCATTGGGGAACACACCACAGGTTAGCACCAATTCCTTTGTTGGGTCATAGTGCACTAACAAATTTGAAGAGTGCAAGAGCTGTTCAACTTTCATGAAGGCTTCTTCTTGAGGTGACTTCTAAACCCAACACTGGTTTTTCTTTAGCAATGAATGTAGGTAGAGGGGCTAGAACCAATGATAAATTTGGTAGAAACTGGCTATAATAATTTACCATCCCTAAAAATGATTTAACTTCTGAACAGTGAACTTTATTTACAAGACTTCAGCAGCTACATGTGTGCATCAAACTCTATAACTAAAAAATAACTCTCCCATTGGAGGTTCCCTGTGCTGCTAACTCATTGGTTTACATTGATCATGTGATCTGACAAGACAAGCTTATTAAAGCTACAGCTATAATTACTACACTGCCCATCTCCCTCTCAATTTGGCAGAACTCGTGGTAATTGAAACATTTGTCCACAATGCTGTTCCTATTGATGGACCCGAAATTTCTCCACCAATGGCAGGAAGACTGAAGATAAGAGTTTCTAAAAGGCCAGACCTGCCAAATCCAAAGCAATGGGTTGTGTGGAAGTAGATCTTGTTGGATCTGTCTGTCCCTCAGTATCAGTCTCGGAGTTTTTTGTCTTGACCCACTCCCTCTCTGCCTCTAACCATCCAATTGTTTAGGAAGGCAGCAATATTTAGTTAGTTCGTTTTACATTCAAGGCACACAATCTTCTTTAAAATAAATGATTAAAGTCCGGGTGAGGGGACCGTGTGTTTATTGTACAATCTGGTTATTGGGGGGAACAAAAGCAGAGTTGGGGTGTTAAACACCCCCACTTCAATCTTGTCTCCGGTGCACATGTCGCAAGTTTTATTTTAAGTATAGTGTGTTCCCGGTGTATGTTTTACCCGTGTATCCGCGCGTGATTGTGAATAAATGTCTGAATGTGACTGTCTGATTGAGAATGGGATGTGACCATGTGCATGAATTGAAAAATAAAACCACAGATGGACTAGTTGCATCTTGTTAAACTTCTTTAGTTCACAAATTTAAATTAATGGGGCAGTCAGTCCAGCTACGAGCTGGTAATTCACTCACCTAAATATTGTAAATGGGGGAGGGAAATGTCAGTTGTTAAAACTCTTCATTGGCCCAGAAGTTGGTGTTTGCAGTGGGGTTAGTCCGCGGGCTGTGCATTTATCCTGACCTGTCAGTGCATCGCCTTAGCAGCAACTTCACAAAGTCACTAAACCTCAGAAGTTTGGCGAATTTTAAATGTGATACTTTCTTTCCATCCTGTGGACTGTCCTGGGGATTTTCCGTTCCCCTGGTAACTTATTACTCATTTTTACTTCACGCATCATTAGGAGAAAATAAAGCTCTTGGCCGCACGACGATTGATGAGAGTCTCCCGCATTTAATAAAGCGACTGCTGTCCCTCGGTTCACAGTGAAGGCACAAAAACCCAGTTCACAGGAGAAACTCGCCCTCTCCTGGCGAATCTGTGGATTCTCCCCCATGGCCGAAGGTGAATTTGGCGGAAATACAAATTCCGGGGGTGAGGTGGTGGGGGTTGAATGTTTAGACTTTGTTTCTACAACGTCAGCAAAGTGTAGCCTCTTCTATTAATTGAGTGACCGTGTTGGTGTGACCTGACCTGAGCTGAATCCAGTCACCTATTTATGTAAATATAATGGGTCTGAACTTGGGAAAAGCGCTCAGCGCTAATTACACACAGACGGCGGCGGCAGACACGCCCGTTTAACCTGGGCACCCGAAAGTTGTGGTCCCTCTACCGTCAGCTCCGCCGAGATGACATCTCGCTGTCTGCTTTACCTTCGAAAAAGCAGAGGCTGATATTTATATCACGAGGGCAGAACATCCCAAAGCAATTGTATATCCAATGGAGTACTTCCTGAAGTTTTCAAGTGTAGTTGGTGTTGCAATGTAGGAAACGGCAATCAATTTGTGCACAGCAAGCTCCCACAAACAAGCATTGTGATAATGACTAGATCATCTGCTTTTGTGATGTTGATTGAGAATTAAATATTGGCCAGACACTGATGATGACTTCTCCTTTGAAGTAGTACCATGGGATTTTTTATGTTCACCTCAGAAAGCAGACAGAAGCTAAGTTCAAACGCTCATCTGACAGATGGCAACTCCAGCAGTGTAGCATTCCATCATTTCTGCACTGGTGTGTCAACTTTGATTTTTGTACTCAAGTCTCTGGAGTAGGGCTGGAGCCCATAACCTCTTGTCTCAACTAAACCATTGGAATGCATTATACAGCATGAAGTTACAAACTAAACTGCAACAGAAAGTTAATTCTTGTCTGTTTCAGTCTAAGCAATGAGATAAGCATTGATTACTGTCAGTCAACCTCTCTGGCACTGAAAATAAACTATTACACGTTTGGAGTGTAGTTCTTTCACTTCTTAACTGTGGTAGAGATTACAATTTAAAATTTTTGATTTTTTTTTCTATTTCTTTTTTTCTCTCTGCCTTAATCCAATCTTTCCCTCCATCTCTCTATTTCCCTTTTTTTTAAACCTGGTTTGATATTGAATTTAGCCATTCCCTTCTCAGTCTTTGCACTGTTAATTTCATGATACTTCAATCTGATTGGTTAAGGAGATATTCCATTGCCCTGTTGCTTGTCCTGTCCACTCGGTCACTAGATTCCCTCATTGTGATGCTATCACCCTGCACTTGCCACTCAAAAATTCACAAAACGTAAATATGCCAGGGCAAGTCAAATTAACAGCAGATGCCATGATATGGCCTGTTACAGCAAATTAGGTCCATAATGCATCACTAAAGCTTCAGATAAACTAAGAATAGCAAAGCACATGCACCAATTTCCTGGAAACACATGAAAGAAACCACAAAGCTGGATGGAATTAGAAGCCAGCTTTTTCACTGATTCAGACAGTATCCATAATGAAAGGTAATGTTTTATTGAGGTTGTTATCAAATCCCACTACAAAATTGAATTCAGTAAATCTGCTAAATTTATGGGCTAAAACCAGTGGAAAATGATTTTGAAGCTAGTGAATTTCAGGAAACTACCACTCTACCTGGTCTGGCCTAAATATTACTCCAGTCCCACCATATGTGTTTGAATATTAATGCTGTCAAAATTGACTCAACAAATCACTTATAAAATCAGGGCAACTATTCATAGATATTCCAAGTATGCATTTTCTTTTAGAAAATTCATTTGAAATTATTCCAGCACACGTTTTAGTTTTGTAGGATTAATAGTCAGGTTAGGAATGGAGAGTATTGAGCTTTGAATGTGGGGGAAGGGTGTAAATATCTGCTGTGAGAACTTAGAAAAAAGCTTAAAAGCCATTATTTTGTGATTAGCTCCTGGACCCAGGTTGCCAAATAAGTAAATACATTCTACAGTTACATAAATACATCTCTGTATGTATGTTAGGATAGAAGCTCTTACAAACATATGAATTAGGAGTAGGAGTAGGCCATTTGGTCCCTCGAGCCTGCTCTGCCATTTGATAAGATCATGGTTGATCTGATTGTGGACTCAACACTATTTTTCTGTCTATCCCCTATAACCTTTGACTCCTTTATTAATTGACAATCATTCGAACTCAGTCTTGAAAATATTCAATGACCCTGCCTCTACTACTGTCTGGGAAAGAGAATTCCACAGACTAATGACCCTCTGAGAGAAAAAAATTCTCCTCATCTTCATCTTAAATGGGATACCCCTTATTTTATCTCCCCTAGTTCTAGTCTCTCCCACAAGAGGAAGCATCCTCTAAGCATCCACCCTGTCAAGTCCCCTCAGGATCTTATGTATTTCAATAAGTTCACCTGTCACCTTTAAATTCTAATGGATACAGATCCAGCCTGTCTAACCTTTCCTCCTCTTCATCCCAGGAATGAGCCGAGTGCATCTTCTCTGAACTGCTTCTGATGCAATTATATCCTTTCTTAAGTAAGGAGACCAAAACTGTACAGCATTCCAGGTGTGGTCTCACCAACGCCCTGTAGAACTGTAACAAAACTTCCTTACTTTTATGCTCGATTCCCCTTGCTTGACTTTCCTTCTCTGCATGACTTTTGATGCATGACTTTTGTTGCTGATGCTCAGAGTTTTCTTTTATTCTTTGATGCTGATATGGGTATCACTGGCAAGGCCAGCATTTGTTGTCCATCCCTAATTGCCCTTGAACTGAATAGTTTATTAGGCATTTAAGAGCAGTCAAGAGACAAGCGCATTGCTGTGGGTCTGGAGTCACCTGTAGGCCAGACCAGGTAAGGACGGCAGATTTCCTTCCCTAAAGGACATTAGTGGACCAGATGGGTTTTTACAGCAATTGATGATAGTTCCATGGTCACCATTACTGAGACTAGTTTATATTCCAGATTTCTTTAATTAATTGAATTTAATTTCCACCAGTTGCCATAATGGGATTTGAACCCATATCCCCAGTGCCTTAGCCTGGGCCTCTGAATTACTACTATGCCACCATCTCCCCATAAACAATACAGGCTCCTTTGAGTTGGAATTGAACATGTGACCTAAGGATGTCAGCCCTGCTATCCTCGACAGTCCTCCGCTCTACCACCTGAGCTATTGAAGGGAAGCCAAAATACATAAGCATATAGTTTAGTCTTATTAAAGAAAGAAAGACTTGCATTTATAAACAAGAGCACAAGAATTAGGAGCAGGAGGAGGCTATTTGGTCTCTTGAGCCTGCATTTGATTCATTTGATAAAATCATGGCTGATCTTATATAGCACCTTTCACCATCTTAGGACTTTTCTAAACACTTGAAAGCCAATGAAGTACCCTTGAAATGTTGTAACGTAGGAAACTGAGCAATCAGTTCGCTCATAGCAATCTCCCAGAAAGAACAACGTGATAATGGCCTGATAATCTTTTTTGTGATGTTGATTGAACAAAGAGAGCAAAGAACAAAGAACAAAGAACGAAGAAAAGTACAGCACAGGAACAGGCCCTTCGGCCCTCCAAGCCTGCGCCGATCATATTGCCCGTCAACTAAAACATTTTGCACTTCCGGGGTCTGTACTCCTCTATTCCCATCCTATTCATGTATTTGTCAAGCTGCCTCTTAAACACCACTATCGTACCTGCTTCCACCACCTCCTCTGGCAGCGAATTCCAGACACTCACTACCCTCTGCGTAAAAAACTTGCCCTGCACATCTCCTCTATAGTTTTCTCCTCTCACCTTAAATCTATGTCTCCTAGTAATTGACTCTTCCACCCTGGGAAAAAGCTTCTGACTATCTACTCTGTCCATGCCGCTCATAATTTTGTAAACTTCTATCAAGTCGCCCCTCAATCTCCGTCGCTCTAGTGAGAACAATCCGAGTTTCTCCAACCTCTCCTCATAACTAATAACCTCCAGACCAGGCAGCATCCTGGTAAACCTCCTCTGCACCCTCTCCAACACCTCCATATCCTTCTGGTAATGTGGCAACCAGAATTGCACGCAATATTCCAAGTGTGGCCTAACCAAGTTTCTATACAGCTGCAGCATGACTTCCCAGCTTTTATACTCAATACCTCTGCCAATGAAGGCAAGCGTGCCATATACCTTCCTGACTACCTTATCCACCTGCGTTGCCACTTTCAGTGACCTGTGGACCTGTACACCCAGATCCCTCTGCCCGTCAATGCACTTAAGGGTTCTGCCATTTACTGTATAATTCCTGCCTGTATTAGACCTTCCAAAATGCATTACCTCGCATTTGTCCGGATTAAACTCCATCTGCCATTTCTCCACCCAAGTCTCCAACTGATCTATATCCCATTGTATCCTTTGACAATCCTCTTCACTATCTGCAACTCCTCCAACCTCAGTGTCATCTGCAAACTTACTAATTAGCCCAGTTACATTTTCCTCCAAATCATTTATGTATGCTACAAACAGTAAAGGTCCCAGCACTGATCCCTGCAGAACTCCACTAGTCACAGCTCTCCATTCAGAAAAGCACCCTTCCACTGCTACCCTCTGTCTTCTATGATCAAGCCAATTCTGTATCCATCTTGCCAGCTCACCTCTGATCCCGTGCGACTTTACCTTCTGTACCAGTCTGCCATGAGGGACCTTTTCAAAGGCCTTACTGAAATCCATGTATATAACATCCACTGCCCTTCCATCGTCGATCATCTTTGTCACTTCCTTGAAAAACTTGACTAAGTTAGTGAGACACGACCTCCCCTTCACAAAACCATGCTGCTTCTCACTAATACGCCCATTTGCTTCCAAATGGTAGTAAATCCTGTCACGAAGAATCTTCTCCGATAATTTCCCTACCACTGACGTAAGGCTCACCGGCCTGTAATTTCCTGGATTATCCCTGCTACCCTTCTTAAACAATGGAACAACATTGGCCATTTTCCAGTCCTCTGGGACCTCACGCGTAGCCAGTGAGGATACAAAGATTTCTGTCAAGGTCCCAGCAATCTCCTCCCTTGCCTCCCTCAGTACTCTGGGGTAGATCCCAACTGGCCCTGGGGACTTATCTACCTTAATATTCTTCAAGACGCCTAACACCTCCTCTTTTTTGATCTCAACATGATCCAGGCTATCTACACACTCTTACCTAGACAAATCGACCGCTAAGTCCTTCTCTTTGCTGAATACTGATGAGAAGTATTCATTTAGTATCTCTCCCATTTCTTCTGGCTCCACACACAGATTCCCACCTCTGTCCCTGAGTGGGCCTACCCTTTCCCTGGCTACGCTCTTGCTTTTTACATATGTATAAAAGGCCTTGGGATTTTCCTTAATCCTGGTTGCCAGTGACTTTTCATGACCCCTTTTAGCCCTCCTGACTCCTTGCTTAAGTTTCTTCCTACTTTCTTTATATTCTCCATGGGCTTCATCTGTTTCCAGCCTTATAGCCCTTATGAATGTTTCCCTTTTCTTTTTGACTAATCTCACAATATCCTTCGTTATCCAAGGTTCCTGAAACTTGCCATACTTATCCTTCATCCTAGCAGGAACATGCTGGTCCTGAATTCTTATCAACTGACATTTGAAAGCCCTCCACATGTCAGTTGTTGATTTGCCCTCAAAGATCTACCTCCAGTCTAGATTCCTCTGTTCCTGCCTAATATTGTTATAATTAGCCTTCCCCCAATCAAGCATCTTAACCCAAGGACTCCTGTTATCCTTATCCACCAGTACCTTGAAACTTACTGAATTATGGTCACTTTTCCCGAAATGCTCCCCTACTGAAACTTCAACCACCTTGCCGGGTTCATTCCCTAATACCAGGTCCAGTATTGCCCCTTCCCTAGTTGGACTATCTACATATTGTCTCAGGAAGCCCTCCTGGATGCACCTTACAAATTCTGCACCATCCAAACCCCTAGCACTAAGTGATTCCCAGTCAATATAGGGAAAGTTAAAATCACCCACCACAACAACCCTATTGCTTTTACGTCTTTCAAAAATCTGCCTACATAACTGTTCCTCAATCTCCCGCTGGCAATTGGGAGGCCTATAGTAAACCCCCAACATTGTGAGTGCACCCTTCCTATTCCGGAGCTCTACCCATATTGCCTCGCTGCATGAGCCCACCGAGGTGTCCTCCTGTCGTACAGCTGTGATATTCCCCTTAACCAGCAGTGTAACTCCCCCACTTCTTCTATATCCCCCTCTATCCTGCCTGAAACATCTAAATCCTGGAACGTTTATCTGCCAATCCTGTCTATCCTTCAACCAAGTCTCTGTAATAGCAATAAAATCATAGTCCCAAGTACTAATCCAAGCTCTAAGCTCATCTGCCTTGCCTATTATACTTCTCACATTGAAACAAATGCATTTCAGACCCCCAGTCCCACTGTGTTCAGTAATTTCTCTCTGCCTGCCTACCCTTCCTCTTAGTCCTACTGGCCATATTGACTGATTCCCAGTCATTTATTTCACCTGCTGACCTATTGCTCTGGTTCCCAACCCCCTGCCATACTAGTTTAAACCCTCCCGAGTGACACTAGCAAACCTCGCAGCCAGGATATTGGTGCCCCTCCAATTTAGATGCAACCCGTCCTTCTTGTACAGGTCCCACCTGCCCCAGAAGAGATCCCACTGATCCAGATATCGGAAACCCTCCCTCCTACACCATCTGTTCAGCCACATATTTAGCTGCACTATCTTCCTATTTCTAGCCTCACTGGCACGTGGCACAGGGAATAATCCTGAGATTACAACCCTAGAGGCCCTGTTTCTTAACTTTCTGCCTAACTCCCTGAACTCCCGCTGCAGGACCTCGTCACTCTTTCTGCCTATGTCGTTAGTACCAATGTGTACCACGACCGAGTGATAAATATTCGCCAGACATCTTCCTGATTTGCATCTTTCCTATTTTACCAAATATCACTGCAGCAGCACATAATCTATTTAAACTGAATCCTTTGTTTCATTTTAAATTAGGGAAATTTGTTCAGAACATTCCTCTAAACTTGAATAATGGAAAAGCCCTTCCAAAAGCCACTATTTGTTTTATGTGAAAAATGACTGTTTTCAGGTTCTCAATACAAATAAATGCGATAATTTAGAATATCTTAAAAATATAAAGAATCTACATTAAAACATGTCGTAAAATTATATTTCCCACAGATTTAATTGTTAAATCCATTCCCTACACACCAAATAAGTACTTGTTTGCTGTTTTGCTGTTTCAGTATAGAGTACATTTTGCAAGGATAGGCTATTGGAAAATCAAGGGGAAATGGTAGGTATATCATTAGTCCTTTCCCAATTTTCTGGTCTATACTCTGATATGTGAAATTATATGCCAAGGGAAGCTTTGCGAAAATGCATTTTTATGTATGAGGGATTCTTTTTTCAGACCACGGTCTCAATGGGGGAATAATTTTCTTTGTTTGCTATTTGAAGTGAGTTTGAAATGCACTTTTTTACTTGTTTTTGATTTTACATAAATAGTGAACAGCGAACATCTTTCTTCAGCATTCATAGAGCCATTGAATCATTACAGCACAGTAGGAGGCCATTCAACCCATTGAATTCATGCCAGCTCGCCATAAAGCAATTTAATCAGTCCCATTACCCTATTCTATCATCATAACCCTGAAGGTTTATTTCCCTCAAGTGCCCATCAAATTTTCTTTTGAGATCATTCATCGTTCCTGCTTCTACCACCCTGAATTGGCAGCAAGTTCCAGGTCATTGCCACTCATTGCATGAAAAGTTCTCCCTCAGGTTCCCTCCTGTATCTCTTGCCCAAAACCTTAAATCTATACCTCCTAGTCCTTGTACCTTCTACAATGGGAACATTCTACCTATATAGCTAGCAATAAAATACAGTAAAGTGCTTAATTTATTCCAATCTGTCGGTTTTATGTTCAAGATTTTTAGAATGATATGATGGGAGTAGGAATCCTGCATATGAAGCCCAAGTTGAAGAGTTAGGTGAGATGTCAGGAGCTATTCCTTTTGATGGATTGACATTGTGCCCTGGATCAGTGGTGAAAAATGAGGTGGCTAGGGAATTGCTACAGTTTCTTGAAGCTTTGTTTGATTACCTTAAGGAGCTGCAGAGAATGTCGTAATGTTTTTCTTAAATCGACTACATGTTTGTTTCTTTGTTTTCTTGGGCTGTCCCAGGAGAATGTGTTGTTAGTGAAGAGGGTGAAGAGGAAAGAGGGTGAATAGGGAAAGCTTAGCAAACACCAGCCTGCCTCAGCTGGACATGGTGGGCCTGATAGTCTGATGTTGCCCTGTTTCATATTGGTTCATTCAAGAATGTTGCTTAATGCAGCTCCCCGGTCTGTTATACATTATTAAATATATCAGCAGTATGAGGCTATCAAGCAAATCACAATGAAGATGATCATAGAATGATAAAATGATTACAACACAGAAGAAGGCCATTCGGCCCATTGTGTCCATGGTGGCTCTCAACAAGAGCAATTCATCTAGGCCAACTCCCCTACTTTTTCCCTAGCCCTGCAAATCTTTTCTCTTTAGATGATTAGCCAATTCCTTATTTCTTCACATTCAGTCTTTCATTCAATATCACCTCAATATATCATTGGAAATGAACTCACCTTCATTTTTCAAAGCCATCTTCAATTTTGCAAAGGCAGCATGACTTAGGCAGTTTTAAACTTTTATTGTAACACAGCATCTTTCTGTTTCCCTGCACGTTCCTTCAAACTGTCCTTTCCTCTCTGGAGCCCAGCTGATTCTGAGGAGGATAAAAGTTTTCCCTCACTGATGGCTGGAGGGTCCTCTGTGAAATTGCTTGGCAAGTCTCAACTGTTTCCGAATGGGCATGAATCCAACTGCACAACTCCTCTGAGGCACTAATTGGCAATAAAGTGGGAGCTACCCTTAGACTGCACACTAGAAATTACTGTCAACCAAGTTATTGTATGAATTCTAAAAGATGTCCATATCAAATTCCTCTCTCTCTCTCTGCTTTTTATGGGGGAGTTAACCCAGTTGCAATCAATGAGTTTAAGCCTTAATTAAAACAGAGGGATTTTATACTTGTGTCATGTGTTCCTACAATAACATCAATGATAATTTTCAGCCTTGAGGGCTGACTGGAATTGCAACGGTCACAAATGTGCAGTAGGGGGTAGTTTCCTGAAGTTAGAGATAAGGCACATTAGATTAAAGTGCAGAAATATTTACTCTGCATCCAGCCAGCGCCACAGCTACCTTGGCCTGCTGACTGCCAGTAATGAGTGCCTGAAATGGAAAGGTGCTCCACCAAACATATATCAAAGATGTCCTTGTTTATTTAAACAAGGCAATTGTTAGTAGAATCTTTGTGACATATTAAAATTGATCATTAAGGAGGTTATAACTGGGCACTTAGAAGAGATCAAGGCAATTGGGAAGAGTCAGCATGGTTTGTGAAAGGAAAATATTCTTTAACCAATTTATTGGAGTTTTTTTGAAGGAGTAACATATGCAGTGGATAAAGGGGAGTCTGTCGACGTACTGTACTTGGATTTCTAGAAGGCATTTGCTAAGGTGCCACATCAAAGATGTTTACGGAAAATAAAAGCACATGGTGTAGTGAGTAACATATTAACATGGATAGAAGATTGGCTGGCTGGCAGAAAGCAAAGAGTATGCATAAATGGGTATTTTTCTGATTGGCAGGATATGACGAGTCCCACAGGGGTCTGTGCTTGGGCTTCAACTTTTTATGATTTACATCAGTGACTTAGATGAGGGGAGTGAAGACATGGTAGCTAAATTTGCAGATGACACAAAGATAGGCAGGAAAGTATGTTGTGAAGAGGACATGAGGTGGTTGCAGATGGATATAGATAAGTTGAGTGAATGGGCAAAGATCTGGCAAATGGAGTTTAATGTGGGAAATGTAAAGTTCTTCACTTTGGCAGGAAGAGCAAAAAAGTAGAGTATTACTTAAATGGAGAACGGCTGCATAATTCTAAAGTGCAGAGGGATCTATGTGTTCTAGTATATGAGTCACAAAAAGTTAGTATACAGGTGTATACAGGTACAGCAAGCAATTAAGAAGGCTAATGGAATGCTATCCTTTATTAGGAGAGGGATTGAACATAAAAGTAAGGATGTTATGCTTCAATTATACAGGGCATGGGTGAGACCGCACCTTGAATACTGTGTGCAGCTTTGGTGTCCGTATTTAGGGAAGGATGTAAATGCACTGGAGGCGGTTCAGAGGAGGTTTACTAGGTTGATACCTGGAATGAGTGGGTTGTCTTATGAGGAAAGGTTGGACAGACTGAGCTTGTTTCCACTGGAGTTTAGAAGAGTGAGGGGTGATTTGATTGAAGTATACAAGATCCTGAACGGCCTTGACAAGGTGGATGTCGAAAGGATGTTTCCTCTTGTGGGTGGGTCCAGAACTAGGGGGCACTGTTTTAAAGTTAGGGGTCACTCTTTTAGGGCAGAGGTGAGGAGAATTTGTTTGGGATGTCTTGAGATCATGACAAGTGCTGTATTAATGCAAATTTTCAGAGCCCCATCCAGTGCCCTCTTAGAGCAGGATTTTCCAACCCTTTCCACCAGTAGGATCTTCCAGTCCCGCCAAAGTGAATGGAAGTTTCAATAGCCCGCCACATCTGCCGCAGGGGATCCCACCACAGTGGTTGGGCTGGGGGGGGGGGGGGAGTGGCGGGATGGGTGTGTGTCGGAATATTCCAACATTCGTCTTTTTTCCAGAGAAAAGAATCCCTGCCTGCTCAATCTTTCCTGATTGCCACAAATGCTCAATGTTGGGAATATCCTTGGAAATCACTCTACATTTTCCTCATGCTTTAATATTCTTTCCTAATATGAAGGCAAGTCCCTGCACAATGTTCCAAGCAACATCTTTGCGAGGTTTTATATAAATTTAACGCTGCCTCCCTGTATTTGTATTTGTTCCTCTAGGAAAGAGTAATGTCTTTACATGCAATGAAGCTTGATCACTTCCACTTATTTGAGAAGCATTTCACAGCGAATATCTTTTGATCTTCTTATTTAAAAATAAATCAGATGTTAAAGCAGCTGAACCGTGGTGTTGGGAGTATAAATGATGGCTTTCCAATTGTTTCTTTAAAAAGATGTTGTTCCGCTTTTGACCCACGCACCAAACCAGAAAAGCCTGAGAGTCAAACAAGCAAAACGTTTTCTTTCCTACAGCTCAATAGTAAATTAAACAGCATGGAAGTGACCCCACGAAACCCAATTGCTCCCTGTTCATTCTTACATGTTTTACAATGCAGGAGCAAAAGCTCAAAATGAAAGATTGGAGTGTTATGGGGTGTGTAATAATTGTATTTTTATGCTTCAGTAAAATCAGATGCCACAATTTCAAGATGTAGTCAACTTTCTGGCCATATTGAGACAGTGTTTAAACAAAAAGCAGTAATAGCTGTATAATGTTCATAGAATTAAAGATTAACTTCCTTGTACTGCCTGAAGCTGAACTGCAGCTGAGATGAACGCAGCAGAAAGCCATTTTAACAAACCATTATATGCTTGTATCAATTGTTCTATTAATTTTCTCCACCGTGCAAAGTACAACCCTAACATTTATCCCAAATGCACATATCACTTCCAAATGTGACAACTTTTGTTTAAAGTTCAGCACACAACATGTAGCCCTAGGACTGTTTCAACACCTTCAGGAAATTTTCAGCTGCTCTTCTCAGCTACACTTTGATTTAATATGGTTAGGAAGAAACATGTTTTTGGTGGCATAATGCAGTCTGGTGATTATGATACTAATGAAGGTAGACACAACTCAAAGTAGAACCCTAAGCATAGTGTCAGCCTGGATGTCAATACGAATTCTTTCCATTCTCACCAGCCATTCTTATTGCCTACCTGAATAGATTGCCAATTTGTAACAAATTATAAGCAATTTTGTGCTGCCCAGCACCATTTTAGATTGCACTCTTTAAACTAACAGGGAGAGAAAGGGTTTATCCATTATTCTGAGCTGGATTCAAGCCAAGAACGCCGAGATGGAAGACTTAGTGTGCTGAACTACTGCGCAGGAGCACGGGAAAATAGGAGCAGAAGTAGGCCATTTGTGGAGCGTCATACGCGTTTTTTTTGAACTGATATACTACAACTACAAAAACCACGTTGTTCATTTGATGCTTGCAATGCTGGAGTCAGTGGTCATAATTAAATAGTTTAAAGGTTAAGTTTAAAGATTTGAATCCACACATAAACTAAACCCAAGACGAATGTTGCAAATATTTGTTGTCTGTCTTCGAAGTTACAGAAGCCTGAGGGATGAACCAAAGAAACACATAATGTGTGATTTTCTGATTCACTTGTATTGGCTGGCTATTATTTTTGAATGTAGCTGACAGCTATACACATCAAGTAGCACTGACAACTGTGTGTTACAGGCTATCTAATGGGCTAGAGCTGTTCGCCAAACAAACCAAGTTGATTCAGTTTGAACTTTTAAAGAATGAAAGATTATTCCAGCTTAGACAGAAAGAAAATGCATTTAGATAGCACCTTTTACGTCATCAGTTCTTCCCAGCCAATTCATTGCTTTCAAAGTAGAGGCATTTGCACAATTTCACAAAGGCTAACTACAAAATAATGGCCCAGATCTTCTGGTCAATTGCTCTGGAAGTAACAACTTCCAATGGATAATTCTGCAGCTCCCCAGGATCCTATGACAATGTCTCCAACTCTGAGTTAAGAATTGGAGACTTCGGAGGATTCAGACCCACTTCCCTGTTCAGTTACCTGGGAAATGTTAGATTGAAACACACCATGTCTAACTCCTGGGTAACTATACAACCGACCCCTCAGACTCACCCCTCCGATCTTCTGACTGCCCCTGATCCTCTAACCCACCCCAACCCTCTGACTGCCCTGACCCCACCTCACCACCCTGTCACCTGACCCAGCTGGCACCTACCGACCCTACCACCTTCTACCCACTTGCCTCACTCACACTCATTCACTAACACACCGAAAAGCTGTTTAAGTGTCCCAAAGCTTTTCACTGTGTTAGTGAATGGAGGCTTACCAAAATACAGCAGCCAATGCCCTATAAAGGGGGCATGGATGGCTTCCCCCAATCATCCTGCTCTGTGAGGAAGGATTCCAAGAACAGGGGTGCTCTGCATTTCTGAAAAGACTTGGTTCGGAAGTCCAGGTAAGAAATGTGGAGCTCCACCTTCGTGCAGAGTAATAGGAGTGGAGTGACAATCCGACGGTGATTGCCATTCCTCAAGTGATTCAGCCTAATGTCTCTGTACATAGATTGGAACTGGTTATTGTGTCACGTTGCTGTGGAATATGTGCTGCTCCTGGCAGGTAGAAATCCAGTGATCAGTGACAGTGCTACTGCTCACCGTTACCGGTGATAATACATTTATGACATAGATTTTTAAATTTACAGTTCCATGTTTTCAAAATGACACGTAACAACTCTTTATTTAGGGTCACAGTTAGCGGGAAGATTAAGGAAAGGGATAGGGTGGAATAGTATCTTTGCATTGCACCATGCAGAGTTCGCACTAAATGGAGATCAAACATCTCTCCAAGCTAAGGAATAGAACATGGAAGAGCAAGGTATCCTAGGGTACTCCCCTACAACTTCTGGAAACCAGTAATAATAATAATATTTGTAGAACACTTGAACCTATATCCATCTTCTTGGATATAGAGGTGGTGCATGGTAATTATTCATTGAGACAAGAGACAGAGCAAAATAACTGAACAAAATGCTATTCTTTCACTCCTGAGACCTCAGTATGAATCTAACCCTAGAATGATAGGATAAAAATTTCTTCTCTATGATAGCTAGAGTGGTCACCTGATGTCTTTGTACAGTCTTTATATCTGTCTTAATAAACATGTATCTATAACAGAAAACTATCCTTCAAAAGGGTTTCATTTCCAATCTTACTCAGAAAAGGCTGAGAACTGAAAATGTCACAATGTCGCTGTAGTAATTGTGATTTTATTTAGTGTGTAATGTACCTTTAAGAATAATACTCATTAGGGAAGATAGAAGATCAGTAGTAACCAATAGGAGAGTAGCATGGGCTATCTCAGCAGCCAGGGTAGAGATAGTGTTGGAGTTGAAAGCACACGTGTAGTTGCAGCTGAGTATATTGTAAATAAACTTAATGGGCAGAATGTTGCCCTTGTTGGGCAGGCTCGGCGAGGCGACCAGGAGCAGTCAGGAAGCTGACCGCCGCCTGCGATTGGGCCATGACTGCGATTTAATTGGCCTACCAGCGTGAAACTTGCGCTGCAGAGCTCACCACTGCCTGTGTGGAGGTGGGGCAGGAAGACCAGCATGCAAGTCAGGGAGCTGAAGATTTAAAACATTTAAAATAAAGAATTTTGAAATGTTAAAAAACATGTCCCCTCATGTGACTCATGAGCAGGGACATGTTATGAATGAAATCCAAACATTTTTATTCAATTTTTAATGGCTGTTGGAAATCTCATCCCGCCCATGGATGAGGTTTCCTAAAAAACCCAAAGGCCGCTTGGCCTTTTTGCCTGCCCACCGACTGTAAGGGTAGGTGGGCAGCAAAAAATTGAACTTAATTATTACTTTAATGGCCTTAATAGGCCTTTTACTTGTCCGTGGACACACTGCTGACTCCCACGCACGCCTTCCAACCGAAATATCGCGTAGGTGCACAATGATGTCGGGACGCTTTCCCAACGTCATCGCGCGTTATTTTATGCTCGTTTGGGTCGGGTGTGCGCTTGCCCAACAAGCCAAAAATTCTGGCCAATGTTTCCACTCAAGAAGTGTCTACAATTCAACTTTATTACAAACAGGCAACTCGGCCACCCTGCAACAGTTGCATTTAACTTTTGTATTGGGATTAAGGAGTGTTACTGGGGACGGATTAATGAGAACTTTGGATCTTATTAAAAGTTTTGAGACCTTTTTCACCATTTTTCACAGCAGGGATTTGTGGGAAAGAAGTTATTTTTTAATGTTGTGTTTTCAAGTTTAAAAAAATGCAGAGTGATGATTGGTGGGTAAATTACTGATGGCCAAGGCTTTGGCATTGTTTCTCCATTGCTTGTAAATAAGAAGCATTTATTAGCCTGCATTGACAATGGGTACATTGTGTAGAGAAGTCCTTGGGACTTGCTGACTGTGAACATAGGGAGCTTAAAATAGAAATATAGGCAGATAATGAGATCCAATAAAGTCAGACAGGTTTCAAACTGGCCATGCTCAGAAGGAGAATGCAAGAAGGGAGTTAAATATTATTTTGTTCAATTAAAGCAAGCTGACTCACTGATATCTTGAAACTCCTACCCGCCCAGCACTGCTCCAGTCAGAGCCCTGTCCCCGGCGTAAGTGACTTCAGTCACCACACACGAGATGAAGAATTTCCAACCACAACATACGAGTGGCCCGACCCACTCACAATAGCAACAGGACTTAGAAATATCTGTGTGTGGGAGGATATGAGGCAGAAACAAAGAGTATTTATTTAAGGAAAGGGGACAGAAAGACATCAATCAATGGCTTCAAGTGTAGTTGTCGCTGTTATGTAGTCAAACATGACAACCAATTTTCACAGAGAAAGATCATTAATCTGCTTTTGCTTATGTTGGTTAATGGAGGAATCATGACTAGGATACCAGGGCAACTCCCGACTTTTCCTCAAATAGTCACTTTGGATCTTGTACATTGGGCGTCTCCAACAATTCAGCACTCTCCTGGCATCAATTTTGATTGTATACCCAGTCTTAGCAGGGGTCTTGTGGCACAGTGGATAACATCCCTACCTCTGGGCCACAAGCTCCTGGTTCAAGTCCCACTTCCAGGCTTGATGGCCATGGAATGTACATTCATGATGTGGCCAAACAGGCTGATTATCAGTCTATAAATCTTTCTGATAAATCTGATGGCAGGTGGTAAGAGTGCTAGAGTTTCCTGGTCAGGCATACTGCACGGCAGCGCTTTCTGCATAATCATGGACGAAGCCCATGGTTGCCAATGCATTAGGGCATGGTACCTGTAGGCTGAGGGGAGGACTCAATCTTAGAGGAGGTTTGAACTTTTTAAACAGAGGGTCCTTTCTGCCAGCTCAGTTTGGTAAAATATCTCAGTGGACTACTTTAAGGGTGTTGGAGACTCTTCTTGAGGTAGCTTTTGGGAAAGTGCTGATCTGCTTGAAATTCAAGTACTATTTTGTTCTTCCCTTTTTAAATTAAAATGATCAGTTGTGGAGTGATTAAAATGAACTATATGCACTACTTGCCATGCACAAATTCCAGGAATTGGAAATGCACCATGAACCATCAGTTGGCACAGGCTGGTTTGGGTAGGGTGGTGGTGGGTGGGGGTGGGAGGGTAGCGTTGCAGGAACATGGCGAAAGGAGCAAGTGGAACGAGTGTACACAATTCCAAATTTCCTGATGCGGTCATGACTGGTCATAACTTCAGAATCAATAGAAAGACTTGCACTTCTTGGACACTTCGCTGCCCCAGGAGAACCCAAAGTATTTTACAGTATAGTCATTGTTTGCATTGTAGGAGCTGAGAGATTTCACAGCAAGGCCCCATAAATAACAATACGATAATCGCAAGGTGATATGCTTTGGTGACATTGGTTGAGGGATAAGTCTTGGCCAGGACACCAGGAATAACTCCCCTCCTCTTTGAAATAGTGCCGTGGGATATTTTGCATCCATCTGAGAGAGCAGGCTGGGCCTCAGTTTAACAACTCATCCAAAATACGGCACCTCCTACAGTGTTCCACCTCCTCAATACACCACTGGAGAGCCAGTCTAGATTTTATGCTCAGTTATATGGAATGAGACTTAAATCCTCAGCAGTGAATGTGCTATCAAGTCAGGCAATTGGCTTATGGTTGGGATTTGAATATGTCATTTGTTTACAGGGTATTTAAAAAATAATCTTCTCTCAGCACTTTTAACATCTGTTGCTACTGAAGAAAATTTTTAAATGTGTAGAAAAATAAATATTTCCAAATGAAAAATAGTGAATAATAAAATGAAACAAATATACTTTCCTTTTCTCGATGGGAAATGTAGCACTCCCGTTCATTGCAAATTCTAAAATATTGAACAGTGCACCAAAAAAGTGTCAAAAATCTAAAATTTTGGGGGCTGAGGCTTCACTCGCTTCACCTCAGAAAATAAATCTCTCTGTTCAACACTTGTGGTCTTTTAGGATTTATTTTTCTCCATTGCAATTTGATTAAAAGAATGTCGGATATTCTTGTTACAAGGCTGCGTCCGACATCGCTTTCGGTGTTTTGACCCTGTCATCGGCTTGAGGGAAAGTTTTGAGCTCTCAACATTTTTCTCATGAGCAGTGTCAAATTTCTTGAAGCTCTGACCTAGGGTTTGGTTAGCTTTCTAAATTGTCCTGTACACTTAACATTCGTCAGAATCATCGGAGCAGCATCTGGTTCCTCAGTTTCATGCTTCTTATCAGGATTGACTGAAGTCAACACTGCAGCATTCCAACATTGCTGCACTGAATTGGCAGCCTCAATGATGTGCTCAGCCTGGGTTAGGGCTTAAACCTGCAAGCTTCTGACTAGGAGGTACAAATCCAGCTGAGCCAGGAGGGCAATCATGGCAACTTTAATTTGTATCCACTTCATTACAATCATGGCAAATGTCTCAAAAGGTTTACTTTGAGGCCAGGGTTTTCTGGCCCTACCATGGTGTGTCACCTCCCCACCCCGGTGGATGCGGCGAGCTGTTTAAATCGCCATTCAGTTCGACCGGACTGTAATACCCCACCAGATGGGAGGGGCTGTAAAATCCTGGCCCTAAAGTACTTTGCTTGCTTATTATTTTTAAACACGAATAATTAAAAACAGGCAGTTTCACGACAATGCTTCATGAGATTCTTTCCCTTTAATTCTGCAGAAGTATTACAAGGTCTCAATTAAACAGCTGTGCTAAATAAATAACAAATCAGTAATTCTGCATCGGTTCTGAACTGTCCATTAGTTGCCGTTCAAAAGTTCAAGCTTTGGTGAAACTTGGCTTTAACACTGGCAGAGATAAAATGTTATAGAATGAGATCTCCAAATCCCTCAAGAGAGAAAGATTGCTACACCAGCCTTACCCCCAAGCGTAGGAAACACTGTCTGCTGAATCCGTGTCATTTTAACACTTCACACATCAAACATTTGCTTTTGAATATAGCTGCACAGTGACTGCTACAATCAGCCTTTAGTCTCAGATGCGATACTGTCAAATGTTTTAAATTCACTGGCAAATGACTGATGAACTAGAAATGTCATTTGATTCCTATTTGTTAATGTTGTTTGTGCCCTTCATTAGGACTGGAGTGAGGATACAAGTCAAAGATACTTGGTATAAATGCTGATAACAATGTTAGTATTATGACCTTAACAAGATCAAACTGAAGAAAGCATGTGATCAACCTTTAGATGTGATCAAGATAATCAGAACAGGGTCACAGGAACTAATTGTGTAGCTGCCAAATCCTAATGGGAACAGGGCGAATTGTCAAACAAAGTTATGTTTGTGATGAATTATATTAGTCAATGAGGATGCTTTGTTGATTAAGAGGTTGAGAGAGACCTTGAATGAAGTGGAAACATACATAGGATATTTTGATAGGGTCAAAATGTGACTCTTAAAGATGGTTGACAACTCCAGCCTTCTGCTGGCCAGAAATGGAATGGTGAGTCGAGGTGGGAGATGCAGCGACCTGGTGCTCAGGAGAATATCACCCTCTCTGCTGCTGCTCACAGAGTAAATGGTGGCACTGGAGAAAGCAAATGGCAAACTTCAGGGATTTCAGGCCTGGCTGTCCTAAGTCAGAAGAAATGGGTTGTCTGCAGTTGGGGGGAAGAAACCAGCTGCCCAATTTACGTTAGAACTACATCCTGAACTCCTCCCTCATCCTTTTTCACCTGCTAGTGATAAATACACCTTACTACAGTGTGTAGGATCCATAACTCACAGCACCTTTCCTTTCTTGAGTCCCTGTTATAATTGTCTTAGTGGTATCCTAGACTGTCTTAAATTCTACTGGTCAGAGTGAGCCTAATGGTGGTCGGGGTGAAGAGAAGATGACGGTGCAATGGGTCTAATGGAGATTGGGAAGGCAGATTTTGGAGGGAGATCTGATGGTGGGGGTGGAGAAGCAGAGAGCTTATGGTGCAGGGTTTACTGAGTAGCTTGTTGGACCTGGAGGCAGCACCCCTGTTTCTCCAGGTCCACTAGCGGTGCTGTAAAAACTCTAACTTCATAGATTCTCACCTCTTTTCACTTGCTGAGGGTGAGAAACCCAACCAAAATTAGTTTAAAATAAAATGACTGTTAAAGTGAAGGCAAACAACTTCATTATAATATGTAAATGGCCAGCCCACCTCCTGCAAGTTTAATGATCTGCTCTGGCTCTATTAAAACCCCGAAGTGGAAGGTTCAAGCTGGGTTACATTCCCGTTTGAGACCTTTTACATTTTAACATCTGACCCACCTCAACCCACCCATTTGTGGGAGTTAGGATTCAGCCTGAAAGAAAGACCTTGCATTTATATAGCGCCTTTCACAATCTCAGGACACCCCAAAGTGCTTTACAGCCAATGAAGTACTTTTAAAGTGTAGTCATTGTCATAATGTGGTAAATAGTATTTTGAAATTCTGCTACAGCTGTGTTTTTTTTTAAATCTGGTATAATGTACAGCAGGATTTCCTGTGCTGGTTTTACCACAGTCATAAAATGGCTGTTGTTCAGTCACAACTAATTTTCTTTCTGCTTTGTCTACAATTTAGATATAAGCATTTTGCCACTTGAATATACATATGATTAAAGCTGAAACTACAATCAGGCAGCATGGACTGTTTATTTTTCCCTCTTTGCTGCTGAAGTAAGCACAATCAAATAGCCAGCAAATCCTACTTCCCAATTTCTAGCTATGACAGGAGAGCATCATCAATGAGCCACTGATCAATAGTATCACCAACCGAGTAAATTCTGACTTCAGGTTCTGGGCAACTCATTTTTGGCCAGTGGGAAAGTGTTGAAGACAATGATGGTGAAAGTGGACAAACCCTTCAGAAGGTTCAATTACTTTTACCACGAAAAAATGTTGTTGCATATAAAAATTCACGTGTTTCCCCAATCGAAAGGGATTTTATCACTGTGTGGTCAGAATGCAATTGCCACATTTTGGACTTGACAGAATTTGAATAAATGCACGGCTGTGGTCTACAAGGAAAAGCCAGAAAACTGGAGGGAGAGAAGGGGAATCAAAGGCCTGTTTATATTTTAAATTAGCAATTTACATTGTCCATGTGAAAATGCTGCATTAAATTTAAGGTATGGTCAGCTGAGGGTTAAAAACATAGGTACACAGGAGCAGAGTGCATGTGCCTCAGCAAATCTTTAGTATCATAGAACTGAATTAAAGAATGGTTATAGCACAGGAGGAAGCCATTCAGCCCATGCTGTCCATCTTCAAGAGCAATTTAGCTAGCCCCACTCCTGAACCCTTTCCCTATAGCCCTGAAAATATTTTCCTTTCGGGTACTTATTCAATTTCCCTTTAAAAGTCACGAGTCAATCTGCCTCTACCACATTCTCAGTCATTTCAGGTTGTAATCACTCACTGCGTAAAAAGAAAAGCTTTTCCTCATGTTGCCTTTGAATCTTTTACCAAACACTTTAAATGTGTCCTCTTGTCTGGAACCAATTGGAGTTTGTTACAGAAGAAATGGAATTCCTTCCCAAAGCATGCTTTTTATCATCGTAATTGCCTTTGTGTTAAGTATAGCTTCTCCTGTCTTTAGCTTGGCTTTAAACTAAATCGAGGGGAGGGGGGGTTCTGGAGAGGGGAGACGTGGGCCTACAAGCAGAAGGATATGGCAGCCTTGCAGGGCAACTATTTAGGTAATGATATCCAGAGTGTGACAGGAAGGGACAGAGAAGAAATGTAAAAAAAACAGCAGCAAATAGGGTCAAAGGGGAAAAAAATGGTTAAAAAGGCAAAATTAATGGCTCTTAAATGCACATTGTATTTGGAACAAGGTAAATGAATTAAAGGCACAAATAGAGGCAAAAGGGTATGACCTTATAGCAATTACAGAGGCATGATTACAAGGAAATCAAAGCTGGAAACTAAATATTCAGGGGTATGTGACTTTTCAAAAGGACAGGCAGGAAGGAAAGGGTGGTGGGGTAGCTTTGTTAGTACGAAATGGAATAAGTGCGATAGCAAGAAATGACCTTGGATTGGAAGATGTAGAATCCATACGGGTGGAGGTAAGAAATAACAAGGGGAAGAAGGCACTGATGGGAGTAGTCTATAGGCCCCCTATCAATAGCTATACTGTAGGACATATAATCAGGAGATAATGAGGGCATGTAAAAAAGGCAGTTCATTAATCATGGGTGACTTTAATCTTCATGTAGATTGGGAAAGTCAAATTAGCAGAGGTAGCTACGAGCAAGAATTCATAGATTATATTCCAAACTGTTTCCTAGAACAATATGTTGTGGATAAAACCAGGGATCAGGCTATTTTGGATCCGGTAATGTGTAATGAGGCAGGTTTAATAAATGATCTCAGATCTAAAAGATCCCCTAGGAAACAATGACCATAACATGGTAGAATTTAGCATTCAGTTTGAGAGTGAGAAACTTGGGTTGGAAACAACTGTGCTAAATTTAAATAAGGGTAATTACACAGGAATGAGGGCAGAGTTGGCTGGAGTGGACTGGGAAAGGAGTTTAGCAGAAAAGATGGTTGATGAACAATGGCAGACATTTAAGAAAATAGTTCATGACTCACAACAAAGATATATCCCAGTGAGGAAGAAGGATTCTAGGGAGGGGATAAACCAACCATGGTTAACCAAGGAAGTTAAGAACAATATCAAAGTGAAAGAAAAAACATACAATGTGGTAATGATTAGTGGTAAGCCAGAGGATTGGGAAAGTTTTAAAAACCAACAAAAGATGACCAAACATAATAAAGAGGGAGAAATTAAACTTTGAGGTTAAACTAGCAAGTAATATAAAAATGGACAGTAAGAGCTTCTTTAAATATATAAAAAGGAAGAGAGAGGCCAAAGTGAACATAGGCCCCTTAGAGAATGAGGCTGGGAAAATAATAATGGGGAACCAGGAAATGGCAGGGGAGTTCAATAAATACTTTGCATCAGTCTTTAAGGTAGAAGGCACTAATAGCATTCCAAAAATACTAAATAATCAAGGGGCAAAAGGGGGGAGGGAGTGGAAATAAATACAATAACTATCACTAGAGAAAGAGTACTAGGGAAACTAATGGGGCTAAAGGCCGATAAGTCCCCTGGACCTGATGGGTTGCATCCTAGGATATTAAAGGAAGTATCTACACAAATAATGGATGGTAGTAATCTCCCAAGAATCCTTAGATTTTGGAAAAGTCCCAGAAGAATGGAAAACTGCCAATGTAACGCTCTTATTCAAAAAGGGAGGGAGACAAAAAACAGGTAACTATAGGCCAGTTAGCTTAACATCCATCATTGGGAAAATGTTAGAGACTATTATAAAGGATGTAATAGCAGAGTTTTTAGAAATGCATGATATAATCAAATAGAGTCAGCATGGCTTCATGAAGGGGAAATCATGCCTGACAAATTTATTAGAATTCTTTGAGGAGTAAAGCAGGATAGATAAAGGTGAACCAGTAGATGTAATATATATTTGGATTTCCAAAAGATATTCAATAAGGTACTTAATAAGATAAAAGTCCATGGTGTTGGGGGTAGTATATTAGCATGGATAGAGGATTGACTAACTAATAGAAGACAGGGAGCTGGGATAAGGGGGGCATTTTCAGGATGGCAACCTGTAACTAGTGCAGTGCCACAGGGTTCAGTGCTGGGGCCACAATTATTTACAATATATATTAATGTCTTGGATGAGGGAAGTGAATGTACTATCACCAAGTTTATGGATGACACAAAAATAGGTGGGAAGGCAAGTGGTGAGGATGACACAAGGAGTCTACAGAGGGATATAGACATGTTAAATGAGTGGGCAAAAACTTGGCAAATGGAATATAATGTGGGAAAATGTGAGGTTATGCACTTTGGCAGGAAGAACAGAAGAGCTGAATATTACTTAAATGGAGAAAGAATGCAGAAAGCTGCAGCACAGAGGGATTTGGTGATCCTCGTGCATGAATCCCAAAAAGCTAGCATGTTCAGCAGTTAATAGGGAAGACAAATGGAATGTTGGCCTTTATTTCAAAGGGAATGAAGTATAAAAATAGGGAAGTTTTGCTAAAACTATACAAGGCGCTAGTTAGGCCACACCTAGAATACTGTGAACAGTTTTGGTCCCCTTACCTAAGTTAAGATATACTGGCATTGGAGGCATTCCAGAGAAAGTTCACTAGGTTGATCCCAGGGATGGAGGGATTTTCTTATGGGGAGAGATTGAGTAGGTTGGGCTTGTACTCATTGGAGTTTAGAAGGAGGAGAGGTGACCTTATTGAAACATGTAAGTTTCTTAGGGAGCTTGACAGGGTAGATGCTGAGAGGTTGTTTCCCCTTGTGAGAGAGTCTAGGACCAGAGGGTATAATCTCAGAGTAAGGGGTCACCCATTTAAAACAGAGATGAGAAGGAATTTCTTCTCTCAAAGTGTAGTAAACCTGTGGAATTCTTTACTGTAGAGGTTGGGTCGTTAAGTATATTCAAGGCTGAGATAGACAGATTTTTAATCAGTAAGGGAATCAAGGGGTGTGGGGAAAAGGCAGGAAACTGGAGTTGAGGATTATCAGATCAGCCATGATCTCATTGAATGGCAGAGCAGACTCAATGGGCCGAATGGCCTACTTCTGCTCCTACGTCTTCTGGTCTATAGGAAACACAAACCTGTGGCCCCATTCAGTGTGCCAAGTCATTATAGAATTGAAGCATTTTAGTACATTTAGAAGCAGCAATTTCACTGAATTCAAAATACCTCTGAGCTCTGATGCCATTATTTTTCTTTGTGCACAAAGTAAAAAACATGCAAACAAATTATGATTTCGCTTCGAGTTTGACACAGATGCATCAGAAGAATTGCAAGGTAATTTTAACTTTATGAGATGAACTCGGTGAAGCATTTCACAATGTGAAATAACATTTTCATATCCTCCTTCAGGCATGATTTTACACGGTTTGTAATTTGCAGAGCCACTCTCAATTGCCACAGATTGAAACTATTGCCTTGCAACCATATATTCCTGTGACACCAAAACCTGAGTCTCCTTTTCAACTGAATCAACTCAACATAAGACTGTCTACGAATGGGTGGTGTTAATAAAAGGTGGTTCATTCTGAGTAACTTTGTTACACTTATTCCCACTGCAGGTTCTTGTGCGTCTGTATTTCTCCTGTTTTCTCAGGCTGTATGCCCTGGCATGTCACATATATATATATAGTGCTGACAGTGTAATATATAGAAGGGTTCAACCTCACACTTGGCCTGCTGAAAATAAAACTTGATGGATAAAAATCTGTTCTTATTAAGTAAATTATGCTTCTAGCCTATTAGTGTACATATAGGAAGAGAAGATAGATTTTTTATGTCAATTTATTTATATATATATATATATATGTATATCGATTGGTACTGGACATGACCGATGTTGAAAAGAGTTGGAGAGAATACAAGATAAGCAATGATTAGATGATTCCAAGTTTGGGTTTTAATCCTCTGCAGTTATCGGAGGAAGGGAAATTGGAGGAAGGGAATGATCATCACAATTGTTGAAAAGTAGGAGACAGTGTGAGGAGATGAACCTTGATCTCCGGACAGTGAGATTGCTGGAATCCCAGGGGGAGAGCAAGAGATTAAAGTACTGAGACCATCAATATGGTGCTGCTAATATTCGACTTCTTTCTGAAATATTTTGTTGACAGACTAGATCTGATTCAATTAATGTTTATAAGTGCATTAACAGACAAAATATTAGATGAAGCTTTCACACTCATGTCTCCTTACTAAATTATTTATAAATAACAATAAAATAATGGTTCTAAGGTTACATATTGGCAGACTGAGCCCATTGTAAAGCAACAGCATGTCCCAAAAGACAAGTAATTCAGAAAACAATTCTAGTAAAGTTATAGCTATAATTGTATCTCCTTAGGCGCCTTTACAAGGTAATGTTACAATTAATATATTAGCCGGCAAGAAAATTCTTAGCCCTATGAAGATAGAGTGTAAGATAAACTTTGCCTCAACGTCAATCTTTCAAGGCTGCTGGCTCGAAGGTAAGAGTGAGGTTGTTCATATCTTATTACAATACTGTAATAGACATTGGCTAATGATGCAGTCAAACTCCCAGTTGAATACTTTGTGTTTTTAATTTTATCCATTGCCATCACATCCTTTAAAAGAATGATTTCAGTTATAAACGTTAATCATTTTGCCTTTGATTGTTACATGGACATGACAATATAAACTATAAAACAAACACTTCAGCTGCAATGTTGCCTCAGACAACACTTGCCAGTTTAGCACATGGAAACAAACCATTTTGAATGTGGAAGCATATATTCAAAATTGTAATAAAACACAGCACACACTTTCCAAGGCTCCGTAAACACACACATGTTAAGTGGATAGTGAAATATATTTTGACATGGCCAGACTAATAAATGCCCTGAGCCTAGTTTAGGTGCCAAGTTTGAACAAAGATTTTTCTCTTTTCTAAATTTGACTGGAAACATAGTGGCTGGCTGTTTGGAATCACTTTGTGAATCGTAAATAATGAGCAGCCAATAAAAAGCTCTGAACCCCAGGGCGGAATCGACTGTGCCCAGTGGCATTGGGGAAGTTCAGTGGCGTGAGTAGGCAACATGGTGAGAAGTCCAAAAATCAGTTTCATGACATCGTGAAACCAGTTTGCACGCTAACGTGTTCCACAACAGCATATAATAGGCATGCACTTGGTAGGCTGCACCTTAAGGGGAACTCGGAGGTGAGTGCGCAGTAACGTTGCAGAGCGTTCACAAGGGACGCCTGTTGGACTTCAAGGTTGACGTGCATTGTGGGGTTGGGATGGGGTGGGGAGGTGGGCAAGGGAAGCGGCCACGCAATAGGGAAACCTTGTATAAAGTGACCATTCCTCTGCAGCTGAGACAGTTCAGGCACAGCCACATTGACATGTTGGAGTCGGGCCTCCAGCTTATCTGCCCACTCAAGCAACGCAGAGGCATGAAAGTGCCACCAAGTGCTCCAGAGCTTTTCATCCCTCAGGCACAGAATGCAAAGTAATGAGTGTTTTAGTGGACTGTTGAACAGTTGGATGACTGCACACATTGTACAATTTCCTAAAGCTGGTCATGGAGCAGTCACTGGTGGAGTCGCTCACAGTCCCTTGGCAATGTCAGCATCCCGGTTTGGACCAGTCTTCCCCATGATTCAAGCTAAGAGTGCAGTCTTGCAGTGCGGGTTAGGAGAATGCCTGTGACTGAGCTGGGAGCACAACATGCAGTCCAATGGGCAAAGCTGACGCCAATCGGTCAGGTGGAGTGGGGCGGAGGTGGGTGGGGTTTCGGGCAGCCAAGCAGTGCACGAAATTCTGGCCTTCCAAGTGGTGGCCAGCACTCTCCAGGATGCGTTAAGGGGCCTTCAGACTTAACCAAGACAGGTTCTTAGTACACTCATGCTAACCCACGCGACTCTCTCTTTCATCCTGCAGGTTGAGTACACCAGGATCATGGAGCCTGGTCAATTGGCTGTAGGCCTCGTGACTTACAGAGAGCAAAAACAACTGAGAAGAGAGTGACTGAAGCACCAGGTTGTGCACAGGGAGGAGCAGCACCCTCTGGAAGAAGGGGTGGCTGGGACTCCAGCACATGTAGCCGAAGAGCCACATTGAGCCATCACTGGTCAGTGTCTAGCCAGACCCTGGGTCTATAGACACCGCCTTTCATTCCTGCAGATGACCGAGAAGCTATGTTGCTGAAGACTGTGCATGTCTAGGGAACTGGTCAGTCACATCTGCCAGCTACTGCAGGATTTGGCGCCATGTGGACATGGAGGGCATCCACTGCCAGTAACCGTGAAAGTGACCACAGTGCTCAATTTCTACGCCAGTGGCTTCTTTCAGTGCTCCACAGGTGACCTGTGTGGGATTTCACAAGCCCCCACCCACAAATGCATCCATGAGGTCACAGATGCCATCTTTGTGAGGGTATACAACTTTGTGCATTTTGCCCAGGACCAGAACAGCCAGGATGCAAGAGCGATTGGATTTGCCTAGATCTCGGGTTTCCCACAGGCGCAGGGTGCGATCGACTGCACTCATGTGATGCTCAGATCTCTGTTACAACACACGGTCAACTATGTCCACTGCAAGGGATTCCATTCGCTGAATGTGCAGCTGGTGTGCGACCACCACAAACACATACTGCAGATCACCGCATGGATTCAAGTGAGTGTCCATGACTCCTACATACTCCGTCAGTCACAGATCCCTGACATCTTCCGGGGTCCACAGAAGCTGCAGGGTTGGCTCCTGGGGGACAAGGGCTACCTGCAGAGGCCGTGGCTGATGACACCCATGCGGTGGCCTCAGACTGCAGCAGAGTGAAGATATAATGAGGCTCATGCAGCAGCTCACAACTTGGTGGAGCAGAACATCTGGATGCTGAAGATGAGGTTCCAGTGCCTGGATGGGTCTGGTGGAGCCCTGCAATACAGTCCACAAAGGGTGTCACACATCGTTGTCGTCTGCTGCGCCCTTTATAACCTGGTGCTGCAACAGTGACGAGCTGGCTGAGGAGGAGCTGGAGGAGCTGGAGGTCTCCTCCGATGGGGAGGACGTCGATGGTGATGGGGGTGAGGAGATCGTGAAGGTGACGATGATGGGGATGAGGCACTTGCACTGTCCAGACGAGGTAGGCACTTGAGAGGCCCTCATAACTGCTAGATTTGCGGAGGATGATGATGGCATGCAGTGAGGAGACACCATAGATCCTCACATTGCATCTGTGAACATTTGACTCCAATCTGGCTTATGGCAGGGGGCACATACCCTCTGTAATAATGCTCCTGTCATGGAGACACGGTGGAGGCCCTAATAGTTGCTTGATTCCAGGAGGATGATGATGACATGCAGTGAGGACACTCCATAGATCTTCACATAGCCTCTGTGAATGTCCGACTCCTGTCTGGCCGAGGGCAGCTTGCTTGCGCTCTGTGATCAGGGTCAGATCATTGGGAAGCAGGTGTGAAACTTTAGAAGCACCTGACCCTTTGTCCACCTTCAGCACCTGAACCCTTCAGGAGCACAGCGTCACTGGTCACAGATGCTGAAGAGATGGGGGCCAGCCCCACCTTAAAGGTGCTGAGAGCACACAGAGAGAATGACGGAACCCTGTGGTGCCTGCCCACGATATTCTGGCAGCAATGACCAGCACCATCGAGGTGCAGGCATCAGAAATGTCTCCACAGAGTGTGAGGCTGGACCATCACTTTGGTCTGGAGGTTGCAGAGAGCACCGGGAAGAGGCCCTGGACTGAGACGCTTGCCTTTATCCTGTTCAGAAGGATTTCACATCTGAGTGACATGAACACTGCTCATCAGAACAAGGAGCCATAGGCAGGGCGACATTCTTGACCATTTATTAACAATAGTGAACAATTAGTGAAACTTTCTTAACCCTGCTGCTACATCTTGATGCTCCCCGGCCATCCACAGCGGAGGTGGAGGCAGCCTGCTGACAGCTATGCCCTGTCTGTGATGACCTTGGCGGGTGTCCTCTGGAAGGCCGAGACCTGGAGGGCTCCACCCTGCTTTTGGGGTCCTGCTGTGTGGCAGTGACACCCTCCTTGAGCTGTGGAGCTGGAGCTGCTGAGGTCACAGGAAGAGGGGATTCGGATGGACAGGACACTCCCAGAGTCACTTGGGTGGATGACCACGTAGTGTGCACCTGCTGATCCTTCTCCCTTTGGGTGCCCGGGAACCCCTGGCTGACTCCTTGAGAAGCAGGGGTAGCTGGAGTGAGATTGAGCTGCCCCACACCCCTCTCAAGTACACATTGTTGGCGGCCAAATATCAGCGATAGAGTGAGCCCACGCAGCAGTGCAGGAGCGACCACCTGGACCAAGGTCCCCATGGTGCCCGCCATCCTACCAGCGTTAATTCTGTCTGTTGGCGTGCCAGCGCTATCACCTCAGCCTGAAGGCAGACAGGCTGAGGAATGCAGCGGACATCCCTTTCTGATGTTCCCGAGCTGCCTTTGCAGCTCCAGCAACTGTGACATGACCGAGTCCAGAGGCTCGTCATCTGACTCAGACTCAGCAAATTTCTGGTCTCCAGCAGTCCTCCGAGTGCCAAGGACCTGGGAGGCCCCTACCTCCGCCTGCTGTTGATCAGACAGTGCGATGTACTCATCAAATTGTGATCCCGAGGCTATCTAAAGCTCGGTCCTACTGTGGTATGTGTCTCTGCGCGGGTGGAGGGTGTGGGTGAGCGATGTGATGGGTCTTCAGAGAGGATGTCTCCAGGTTCCTCTTCAGAGGTTTCTTTGGGGCTTGATTGGAGGCCCTGGGTCATGGACTCTGTTTGGCAGATGTGCCTGCGGAAGTGAGGAGAGATAATTAGTGCATGGCAGTGGTCTGTGAAACAGGACACATCACTCATGGCATGTTTGTCTGATGGATGTCGCACTGCTGGATCCTCACTTGGTTGAGCACCGCTGACCTCATCGTCAGCACAGGACCGATCCAGATCCTCGCTGGCCAGCCGGATGGCTCTGTTTGCAAAGTCCATGAGGGCCTTGATTTCAGGCATTCCTCCATCAGTCTGTGACCTCTCCCTTTTGTTGTGTGCCAACTTGTCCTGCATGAATAGAGATGGAGAGAGTGTAAGCAAGATGCCTGCCAGACCAGATGATAAGTATGCCTGGCTTGTGTGGGTGCTGATGGGGTGGGGTGAGGACAGTGAAGGTGTGTGAGAGAGTGAATGATGATGTCTCTTGAACTGGCAGTGAGTGAGGGCCCTGTGGGCGTGTGATGGGTTTGTGAGTTGAGAGTGATGAGAAGAGTGATTTACCCTGGTGGAACAGAGGAGATCATTCATCCTGTAGCGGCACTGGGTGGCTGTCCTCTTTTGCAGGGCTTTGGCGCTGACCACTGCTGCCACCAACTCCCAAGCAGGGATTAGTGAGGTTGCTGTCCATCCTGCATCCAGAGCTGGGGTAGAGGACATCATGGTGAGTGTCCACTGCGCCCAAAAGGCACTCAACGTATGCGTCATTGAACCTGGGGACTATAGCCTTTAAGGACCACGTCGTCTGTGCAGCAACCCTGGGCTGAAAGGACTGAAATGTGTGCCATGTCTGGACTTAAAATATGGTGGTCAGCATGATGAAGTGGTGAGATGATGACATGGCAGGTGACTGAGAGCCTGCCCACCCTGGGAACAGCGTGTTTCCTGAGAAAGTATAATTAATGTGACGGGTTTGGGACGATACGGCTTGAAAAGCCACCATTGCGGCTGACGGATAGGATGTTGTTTTACCTGCCTGCTACAGCACTTAGTGCAAATCTGGGGCAATTCCGCCCCCTGTCCTTTGATCTTTGATAGATCTATATCTAATTTGGGTGCTAACAGTATCACTGTATACTGGAACTGCAATTGCTGCCTTCAGCTCCATTCCTCTATTACCATGTTGTATATTTCTGCATCTTTTCATTTTCCGATTTTTAAACACACTTTTTGTGGGCCTGAGCAGCTATAGTGAGGCAACACCTATTCTTCCCTTCTAACTACACTGAGGAAATTAAAGTGGGAATTTTAACTCCAATAACCACATTAAGTAAGTCAAGAGTTAAAATTAAGGGAGTCGATTTTCTCTTAAATCTTGCTCCACAATTTCAACAGCACTGTATATTGAGACCACCAAGCAGTCTGCCTGAATCATTTGGGAGCCTTCTACATTTATACAAGTTGGGGTCTTATGAAGTACATGGGAACCCCAATGGCATTATAAAATCTGACAGAGTCCAGTGGCTCCCTGGTAAGTGAGTGCTGGCCTATAGGGAGAAGAGGTCCAGTAAGGTAAAGGTTAAAGTCTGGACCCCACAAGGAAAATTTGGGCCTATGTTGTTCTGGGAGCAGTCCTTCTTTTCCCCAATCAGGAATCCCAGCCAATACACATCCCCCTCCCTAGGTCACTCGCCTGAGTGTCAGCGAGTGACATTTGGACCATATGATCTTCAGCTGCTGGGAACTAGCAAGTTATCAGTTTTCATCTCTGAAGCATCCACTGAGTAATGAAAATTTTCAGTCATATTCAGTGACTGACCATTGAGATTCTGTATCTACCATAAGGATGGTATGAAACATCAGAGCAGAATTTAAAAGCAAATATCTGCCAATTTTAGCTGTACAACCTCAAAGACAGAAAGCGTTTTTATATAGCTCAGTGGAGTTGGTGTGGAGTTTCTGCTGCAGCCACTATCAGCTCAGAATGTGCTGGACACCTCACTGGACACCTTGTTGGGCACCTCGCTGGACACCTCGCTAGACACCTCGCTGGACACCTTGTGGGGCACCTCACTGGACACCTCACTGGACACCTCGCTGGACACCTCATTGGACATCTCACTGGACACCTCGCTGGACACCTCGCTGGATACCTTGCTGGACACCTTGTTGGGCACCTCGCTGGATACCTCACTGGACACCTTGTTGGGCACCTCGCTGGACACCTCGCTGGACACCTCACTGGACATCTCGCTGGACACCTCGCTGGACACCTTGCCAGATGCCTTGCCGGACACCTCACTGGACACCTCAATGGACACCTCGCTGGACACCTCGCTGGACACCTCATTGGACACCTCGCTGGACACCTCACTGGACACCTCACTGGACACCTCATTGGAAACCTCGCTGGACACCTCACTGGACACCTCACTGGACACCTCGTTGGAAACCTCACTGGACACCTCGCTGGACACCTCATTGGGTGTCTCGCCAGATACCTCAACAGACACCTCACTGGGCGGCTTGCCAGACACCTCGCTGGACACATCTCTGGACACCTCGCTGAACGTTGCACTGGGCACCTTGCCAGACACCACGCTGGACAGTTCACTGAACAACTTGCTGGACATCTCGCTGGATATCTCATTGGACACCCCACTGGACATCTCCTTGGACGAATTGCTGGACAACCTGCTGGACACGCCCCTGGACATCTTGCTGGACACCTCTCTGGACACCTTGCTGGACACCTCTCTGGCCATCTTTCTGGACATTTGTCTGGACACCTCACTGGACATCTTGCTGGATACCTTGCTGGTTTTGCTGAGGTGAAGTTATGCTGACTTAGCTGCACAAATTCATTAGCATAAGTCCAAACATTAAATCTCACTTGAATCATTGCAACCACCAATTGGAATGGATCTTAATTGATTTGTGACTGGAACAGGACATCTTCCAGCTTTACAAAGGTATGAGATTGCCAGGGATTGAGCCAGTTTTCAATGTTTTTGACCTGCAAACAGAGCAGGCCAGGGCAGATCAATCGAACAATTTAATGCTTTTTGCCTTATTTTTTAATTGGTTTCAATTGGCAGATGGTCACTGTGGTCAAATGATAAATGCTGGTCTCATGTCACTATGGATGCCTGTGCAACTGAGGATCTGATGCACACCACAGGATGATTGTAAATGTCAGGAACTCGCTTTTCTCACCCAGGGCCATGGCCAGTTTTGTGGGCAGAGATTGCTTCAGATGAAGCGATGAAGGTGAAGTGATAGTGACTGCCCTTGACATCAAGGCTGTATTTAACCGAATGTGGCATCAAGGAGCCCTAGCAAAACTGGAGTCAATGAGGGGGAAAACTCTACACTGTTTGGTGTCGTACCTAACACAAAGGATTGTGGTTGGTAGAGGCCAATTATCTCAATCCCAGGACTTCACTGCAGAAGTTCCTCAGGCCCAACCATCTTTAGCTGCTTCATCAATGACCCTCCTTCCATCGTGAAGTCAGAAGTAGGGATGTGTGCTGGTGGTTGCAAGATGTTCAGTAACATTCATGACTCCTTGGACACTGAAGCAGGCATGTTCATATGGAGTAACACCTGGACAATATTCAGGCTTGGGCTGATAAGTGGCTAGTAACCTTTGCACCACACAAGAGCAGTGACCATCTCCAACAAGAGAGAATCTAATCATCTCCTTTTGACATTCAATGGCATTAGCATCGCTGAATCTCCCACTATCAACATCCTGGGGGTTACCATTGACTAGAAACTATAACTGGACTAGCCATATGCATTCTGTGTCTACAAGAGCAGGTCAGAGGCTGGAAATTCTGCAGTGAGTAAAATCACCTCCTGACTCCCCAAAGCCTGTCCAAAAGGCACAAGTCAGGAGTGTGATGGAATGCTCTCCACTTGCCTGGATGAGTGCAGCTCCCACAACACTCAAGAAGCTCAACACCATCCAGGACAAACCAGCCCATTTGATCAGCCTCCGGCTTATAGCAGCAGCAGTGTGTATCAGCCACAGGACGCAGTGCAACAACACACCAAGGCACCTTCAACATCACCTTCCAAACCCGCAACCTCTACCAGCTCAAAGAACAAGGGCAACAGCTGCATGGGAACACCACCACCTGCAAATTCCCCTCCAAATCGCACACCATGCCTTGGGACCATATTGTCATTCCTTCACTGTTGCTATATCAAAATCCTGGAATTATCCCCACCTGCCTATCCCCCTCTCACAGCATTGTGGGTATATCTACACCCCATGGACTGCAGAAGGCAGCTCACCACGACCTTTTCAAAGATAATTCAGGATGGGCATTAAATGCTGGGCTTGGTAGTGATGTTCACACTCCATGAATGAATAAAAGAAAACTAGTGTAAACAAGATCACAAATACTCTGGTGTAAAATAGTTATGGGCGCAACTCACCTAAGCTTAAATTTCCATGACCTTTTGTGGTATTCAATTTGATTCCATTCAGATTACATTGTTAACTCAATGGAAATCATTCTGAAACCTCAGGCTCAGATCTTCATGTTGATTTGGTTTTTGAATCTGTTGGAAATGCTGCCCACCATTTTAAAATCCTGCTGTTTAAGAAGCAAAGATACACGGGCAAACACAGTCCCAACTTCTTAATGTTTTGCTCAGGTCACAAAGCTGGTTTAAATTATGGCACCCTTGGGTTTTTTCTACTCTGAATATTTTTCTTTGTGGTGTGCAGCCTCACCACTAACTACCTGTTAGACACATTTCCCATTTCACTTACTGCTTTATCTGCCAATCTGAACATATATTTACTCTTCCAATGCTAGCAAGTTCCAAAGATAGAAACTTAGGCTGGTACCATGAGGCCTTATTAAAATATAAAATTTTAAGACACTTGTTGAGGCAATTCCGAGTACTTTATGAATCTATTCCCAACACCACGATAATTAAATTATGCAAACAAGAAACCATGAATATCTGTTTCCTTTTGAAATGATCCACACTCCCTTAGGAGAGACATAAAACATATTCATTTATTTGAGGCATGCTGTTTCAGCATCACACCTTCTGGGAGAAAATGCAACCAGTTAACTGATGTATGTGCAGAAGTTGTTTTCCTTTTAATGATTTTTAAAAGTTTTAACCCATGAATTAGACAATGACTGGCACTAAATGATTCGCCACCTCATATATATATTGACAGTTTGGGTTTAGATCTTGCACCTAGATAATGGCCTAGATTTTGCAGTCAGCAGAAAAATTACAGTGCTCGTCCCTAATCTGAAATAAAGATGTCCACAAAGATTTACTGACCTATGTGAAGTGGATTTTCCCTTTCCTGGTGTTAGTTCGAATCTGGCATAACGTCAAGGAGATTCCCCGGTACCGAGCAAGCTGAGCAGCCAGTCACATTCATGAATTCTCACAGACAGCAAACCAGGAAGTAACAAGCAAGTTTTACCCTTTACTTCTTATAATTTTGCAGAAAATTAAATGAAGATTGAGACATACGCTTATGATTAAGATAGAAGCTGAAATACCATAAATATTTTTTTTAAAGTATTTTTTCATCATTTTTAAAATCTATGGAATGTTTATCACTGAATGGAGAAGTCTGATATTTCACAAATATAAAATTAGCTTTTCAGGGCCGGAGAGTTTGTTCAGTAGAAATTATGACTTAGTATACCATTAAAACTCCAATTACACCTCATTCAATACAGCATAACAATTTCAAGGGTTTTTACAGTGAGACTAATAGTGCGCTGATGAGTATGATGCTATTGTAGCCACTCAATAATGCTTTTTTAAAAAAAAATATTTTAATGGGATGTGGGCATCACTGGCAAGGCCAGCATTTGTTGCCCATCTCTATTTGCTACAATTGAGTGGTTTGCTCGATCATTCAGAGAGGAGTTAAGAGTAAACTACATTGCTGTGGGTCTGGAGTCATATGTAGGCCAGACCAGGTAAGGACAGCAAATTTCTTCCCTGAAGAACATTAGCAAACTAGACGGGTTTTTACAACAATCAATGATGCTTTTATGATCATGATTACTGAGACTAGCTTTCCGCTCTCGGTAAAAGCAAAATACTGCAGATGTTGGAAATCTGAAAGAAAAACAGAAAATTCTGGAAAAGCTCAGCAGGACTGACAGCATCTGTGGAGAGAGAAAAACAAAGTTAACGTTTCAAGTTCGTATGACCCTTCTTCAGTTCTTGATGTTTTATTCATTAATTGAATTTAAATTCTACCATTTGCTTTGGTGGGATTTGAATCCATGTCCCCAGAGCATTTGCCTGGGCCCCTGGGTTACTAGTCCATTGACATTATTACTATGCAGCTGCCTCTATTACAATCTGACTTTTATAATTTTACCTATCTTTCTGTTCTTTTAAACTTTCCTCACAGGTTGAATCTAGATGGATATTGGGAGTAGAGATGTTGTAAAGGAATAGTACTGCTGTGATACAGAGTTATTAGTTTCTGTGACTCTTGTACAGCCAGCTAGTGCCAGAGCCAAGCTGGATGGGGCGCTTTGCTGATTAGGGCTGCTGCTAACTTTTTGTGGTCGTTCCTGATATCTGTGAAGTTTAAAAAAAAAAACACAGACCCAAGTGCAATTTGTTGCCGTGATTATTCAGTTATCCTTGGCTTGCTTTGTTTACAGACCTCTGACATGACATCAATCCTCTCAGTGCACACTGCCTGCTGATAGATTTCACAGTGTGAAGCTTTCAGCAACATGAGCAATGAAGTATCTGCTGGCCTTAATTTCGTCAAGAATGTGAGCATGAATAAGAAAGGGATAACTTGTTTTGTTCATGTCAACCTTTTTGTTCAAGCTATGGACAGTAGAGTTTCAAGCAGAAAAACCCGGCAAGCCAATTCCCTTGTGACTTCAGCACCAAATATTCTACCCTGCAAGCTTACCGGTGTGTAAATGGAAATGATAGTGTGTTAGTGATAATGAAGGAACAATAATTTAACTTTGCTAAAAACGTAGAAAACTTACTGCGGTAAAGAATAAAGGGCAGACTTTCCTCTCTATTGTCTGGCAAGTAATCTACTGGATTGGATATCAGATCCTTGGCCGGTCATAGAACCCATTATAATAGGGGGGGAAATCCACTCTGCCGGTTTCCACCTGGATAGTGAAGGTGAAAATCTGTTTCTTCTCTTCACGAGTATGCTTTAAGCTAACTTTACTCAACGGGGTCCCCAAACCAATAACGAGTTTCTTTTGAATTCTCCTTCATTCCATCTGAAGACAATGTTCTTGGTTCACTCTGAGAATTGAAAATTCTTTGAGATACATCACACAGGACAACAGGACACAGGTTCAAGGCTGTGAAGGGCAGGACAACAGGAAGTATTTCCTTACACAGAGGCTGATCAACAGGCAGAATGGATTGCCAGGAAGTGGGGCTGAAGTCAGGATATTGGATTCTTTTGAGAAGCAGCTAACTTCTGTAAGGAGAAGTAGGCCAGGTCAATATTCTGAAAGAATAAGGTCAAATGAGCTGAAGGCCATTCTTCATTTGAATCTATCTTATGTTCCAATGTGAAACTTTAAAAAGGACATTTCTGCAAGGTTAATGATGTTAATACAAATCTCACAGTTAGAAATGAGTGCTTCTAACTCCAATCATTGCAGAATTGGTCTGTTTTGTCTGTATTTATCTTTTGCATTGATTCCTGCAAAACAATCATCTTTTGTCCTGTTTTCATAGTTTTCATCTAGGTGTTGCTGCCTCTCACTGACAACATCCATAAACACAGCATGAGTTTTCACTGATAAGCTGACAAAACCCAACTCTATCTCCCTACCACCTCCCTCAGCCCCTCCACTGCTTGTCTGACATCCAATACTGGATGAGGAGAAATTTCCTCCAATTGAATAATGGGAATACTGATGCCATTGCACAGGAAATATCTGCGCTCTTGCTGTCCTCTTAAGCATCTATGATTTTAATCACTCGACCAATGGCGACAGTGCCTTCAGTTACCAGTCCTCCCAGTCCCTCTGGAAATTCCCCCAAAACCTCTCTGCCTCTCAGCCTCTCTGTCCTCCTTTAACACACTTCATAAAATAGCTTTGACTAAGCTTTGGTCATCTGCCCTAATATCAACTTATGTAACTTGGGGCGAAATCACTTGGCGGCTTTTCACACTGCATCGTCCCAAACCCGCTGCATTAATCATGCATTCCCAGGAAACAGGCCATTTCCATGGCGGGTGGGCTCTCATTCGCCCGCCACGTCATCACCTCACCGCTTCATCATGCCTGATGCCATATTTAAAGCTCAGCCACTCGTACACATCTCAGTGCTTCCAGCCCAGGACTACTGCAGGGAAGATGCCCACGAAAGGCAAAAAGACTGCAACCCCCAGGTTTGATGACACGTAACTGGAATGCCTTTCGAAAGCCGTGGAGGCCCACCACGATGTCCTGTACCCTTGCTCTGGCCGCAGGATGGGCAGCGGCGTGACCAACCAGGCTCCTTGGCAGCGTGTGCTGGAGCCCCAGCCACTCCTCGTTCTGGACGGTGCTGCTCCTCCCTGTGGGCAGCCTGGTGCCTCAGTTGCTCTCTTCTCAGTCGTCTTCGTTCTCTGTAAGCCACAGTTAGTTCACCAAGCTCCATGATCCTGATGTACTCCTCCTGCAAGATGAAAGAGAGAGATGCACGTGTTAGCATGGGTGTACTAAGAACTTGTCCTGGTTAATTCTGAAGGCTCCTTAACCCATCCTGGAGCGCGCTGGCCACCATTTGGATGGCCAGAGATTAATGCGCTGCATGGCTGCTCGAGACCCCATCCACCTCCGCCCCACTCACCTCCGCCCCACTCCACCTGACCGATTGGCGGCAGCTTTGCCCATTGGACTGCATGCTGTGCTCTCAGCTCAGACACAGGCATTCTCCTAACCCGCACTGCAAGGCTGCTCTGTTAGCTTCAACCATGGGGGAGACTGGTCCAAACCAGGATGATGACATTGTAAGGGACTGTGAGCGACTCCACCGATTGTAGATTGTACAATGTGCCCAGTCGTCCAACTGTTCTGCAGTTCACTAAAACACTCATTACTTTGAAGTCTGTGCCCGAGGGGTGAAAAGCTCTAGAGCACTTGGTGGCACTTTCATGCCTCTGCGTTGCTTGAGTGGGCAGATAAGCTGGAGGCCCGACTCCAACATGTCAATGTGGCTGCACCTGAACTGTCTCAGCTGCAGAGGAATGGCCACTTTATACAGGTTTCCCTAATGTGTCGGCGTGGGCGGACGATCCAGGGAGGGGGATGAATCCGGCGGGCCAGCTTTATAATGATATGCTGATGTATTACAATGAGGTTCCCATGCCCAATGGCGGGATACGTGGCCACCATCGATGGGCTGAGCGGATGATCGCAAACTGGTTTCACAACGTCATGAAACCGATTTTTGGCCTTCTCACCATATTGTCCGCTCACACCACCAAACACGCCTGACACGACCGGGCATGGAAAAGCCCAGCGTTGGTGTGAAACTTGGTGCTTTGTAGCCGGAAGCCAATATAGGAGAGTGAGCTCTGCAGTGATGGGTGAACTGGACTTGCTGCGATCTACATGGGCAACAGAATTTTTAATTACCTCATCATTATGGAGAGTAGAATGTGGGAGACCAGTGAGGAATGTATTGGACTAGTCACGTCTACAGGTAAGAAAGTCATGGAAGAGAAATTTAATAAAGAATTATCTGTTATCCTGCAGGGTGACTCATAAGGAGGAGGCCTGAGTTTCTACCCCCTGAACCCCCCGCCCCCTCACCCCACACTCCCCACCTTCCACCTAATGCTCGGTGGTTAAACGGCAAACTCCCCACAGCATGGAGCAGGAGGATGCAGGAGATTCACTTCTAAAAACACAAGGCACACAAATTTCGAACAATATTTCTATTGACTCACTGGCCCTTTTACTCTGTCAGGCAGATATAAATTCTGATATTGAATTGTTACATTTAAATCTCTTTTTATAACTTGTGTGTTTAGGCTAATGGGAAATAACCAACAATGCATGAAAAGATAACTTTTAAAGGTTGTTTTAAATCACACAAAATAAAAGGTTTTTTAAATGGTGCTTTGTGCATATAAATAATAGGGTTCCATCCAGTTCAATTGAAATTTATGTTTCTGATTTTTTTATTTATTTTTTGATTAAGTGACCAGTTTGTAAGGTATGCTGGAAACTGTAATTTTTATGATTCCCTATGGAAAATCCCTCAAATAGTAAGTAAAACTGCATGGAGCCTGGAAGGCTTTATATTGAGATGATCCAGTTTAATTCAGTTTATTTTTATTTATTCATTAATTCATTCATTTATTCCATATACTCTTGCATCAGTTTTATGCGATTGCATGTTGAAATAAATCTTCAGGTCTCTATCTCAGTGGATTAGGGGAGGAACAGTGACAAAAAAATCGACATGCATTGCATTTGGTGAAGCCACTTAATTCAAAGAAGTCTTTTTTTAAAAATGGACATTGCTGTTGTCTGAGATCAAGCCTTCATGGAATGAAACATCTGTTAGGGCATGGGATGTAAGCATTTAAAATGGCAGATGTTATTTTCAGAAAAGTTTTCCATGCACAAACACCAGAAAGTATTGACCATCACCAGTACTCGATGTCCATCTTCAAATACCTGATTCCCCAAAGATATAAATAAACAACAGGACTGTTGACAGGAGAAGCCCTAACACAAAGAATTTGCAAAGTCAGACATTATCATTAATTACCATTCTTCACTCGCATGCTATCTCAAAAGTACCTCGAAATGTTAGTAAGTGCTTTCAAAACCTGCCTAATTATCATGATGAATTGTATGCTTGCAGTAGATATTATTAATATTAACACATTCCTAATTCTGTGTTGCCACTTAAGAGAATATACGCGCTTTTTTCTCTCACACTGAGGAAAAATGTCTTGATAGAGCTTAAACTTGAGATAGAAGTCTAGAGATTACTTATAATGTTAATATACCAATGTGAATATGCTTACTTGACACATTCTTTTTGTGTTGTAGCAGAGACATTAACTCCGTAACAACTCTGCAAAAACGATTGATTTTGAACATTAGTGGTGCTAAACTTAATTTCTCGGTTATAAACGTTTTAACAGAATCATCCATTTAGAAAATAAGCTTATCTGAAACTCTGCTTAAGAGGGCTTGAATCTTTTGCCTTCGAAAGTCCATTATCAAAAGCAGGGCTTAATCAATTCAGAGTTGCTAGGAAAGTGTGGAGAATTGTAAATGTTTTCTGTTTGTTTTTAAAACATTTGAACATGAACATTTTGTAAACAAAAAGTGTTATGGAACCACAGGCAAAGCTTGATGATTTGTTAAATTATACATAGAATTGTACTACATGTCATAATCTCAACACAGTTTATATTGGTTGATATTTAATTTGGAACTGATTTTTGTGATGTGATTATGATTTCAGCTAGGGTTGTAACCCTTAAGGGCTAAACAACTTTCCAAATATCCTTTGTGACATTAAGATGACAAAACCGCTCATGAGGTTCAATGTCAGTTATACACTGGGTGTCACTGTTGACAAAAGAGACGGCAGCCTGAATCTGCTGATGTCCAGAGCAGCGAAACCTGGACTGAGACAAGACTTTTTTCGAGAAAAAATGAAAAATACTGCAGATGCTCGAAATCAGCAATAAAAACTGAAAAGGCTGGGAATACAAGTTCAGGAGGGAGTCTGTTCCTGAATATAGAAATGAGGTTCGGAAATTAAAATCTCCTCGGGCCTCACCGTGCAGTTTAATCACTTGCCCTAGAGTTAAAATCGAGGCCAATTGCTGCAAATCAGTAACACCAAATGCTCCCATGTTATGAACCAGAAAATCCACAGGATCATTGTTGTGGTAAATTGGTGTGCTATGTACGTTTAAGAGAATGTAGTTAGTTGATGATGTGACTGTATTGACCAATCACCTACACAACACGGGCTTCTCGGGTAACTGTAAGTTGAGAGCTGGAGGTGATTGAAGAAGCACACATGGTGTTAGTGTCCTGTTAGTTCCAATATATCACCTGTATTTGTTCAGTTAATCGGTCTCTCTGCCTGTATTGTTTCAAGCACCAACTAATGTGTTAATATCACAGCCAGTGTTCGCCAGACAAAGTGAGTCTGATAACCAAAATCATAAAATTAGTTTTTTTCATTTGTTCACGGGATGTGGACGTCATTGGCTGGGCCAGCATTTATTGCCCATTCCTAATTGTCCTTGAGAAGGTGGTGGCGAGATGTCTTCTTGAACCACGAATGCCCATTTGGACATTAAAGAAAACCTACTGGTTGTACATAAAAGCTTTGGGTGTGCACACACTTGCTGTAAGTAGCACACATTTCCTATTGCACATACTTAAACACTAGTCAGCCATAATTAAACGTATTTAGTTTACTTTCCTCAGATTGGGTCTTTGAATGCTTGGTCTCCATGTTAGGTGCCTTTGCTGCTTTCTCGTCAGTAATCCTCTCAGCTCCAACTCTGAAGTAAGTAGTTCTGTTGTCCACATGACATCACTCATACTGCAGCAGCTAAAGTTAAGCCTGGTGCACCTGGAACCACCCGCCCCCCACCACTCCTTCAACACCCCCTGCCCCCCGCCCCCTTGCTTGCACAACCTAGAAGTAATCCCTGTTTTCCTCAAGGCTCCATTCAGTGGTCCCATTCAGAATAGTTGAATGGTTCTAGGCCCTTCCCAGTGTTACTAATCTCAGAACGACTGCCCATGCCTCCCAGATTCCGACATCAGACCCTAATGCCACCCAATTCCAAGGCTTCTTTTTTTTCCTTCCTGCTATATCCCAGCATAGCTGCCGCACTCTGACACAACACTGCCAGTACTCCCAATCTTGGCAAGTCCCCTTTACTACATCTCCAAGAATTGCCCTCCTTAATGTTCTCTAACTTCAATACATCTTCTCCCAGACCCACTATCCTCTTTCAGTGATATCAGATCTTCCTCTTGGGTTCTCTGCATAAAGGCAGGTCTGACCACAACACCACAAGGAGTCAGGTCCCGAATCCACCCCAGCCGGAATGGGGATTGAGCCCTGAGCTGGTGGCACCAATCTGATCCATACCAGCCATCTGGTCCCCAAGGAGTCTTTGTTGCTTTAGCAACACTTTTACACGCATGTTGTAGTCTAGAGCCAAGGGTAGTGATGGTGGAGGCTCCAATTTTCTTTCCATTACATGGCTGACCAAGAATCTCTCCTGCTCTTACCACCTGATAATGTGCTGGAAGGATTAACAGGCTGATAATCAGCCTGTTTAGCCACGTTATGAACACACCTTCCTTGGCCATCAAATCCCGGAGTGGGACTTGAACCCAGAGCTTCTGGTTCAGAGGCAGGGACACTACCCACTGCAGCACAAGACCTCCACAATACCAGATCAACATTCTTAAACCACATAATCCCAACCCCCATTCCACACACTCCTGGAAAGAGTGCCTTAAACCTACCACCCACCTATCTGCAATCTGAACCATCTTCTCTACTTTGTTCCATTACAGTATCACAGAATCTTTACAGTGCAGAAGGAGGTCATTTGGCCCATTGAGTCTGCACTGGCTCTCTGAAAGAACATTCCAACTAGTCCCACTCCCCTGCCTTATCCCTGTAACCTTGAATATTCTTTCTTTTCAGGTAGCAATCCAATTCCCTTTTGAATACCTCGATCGAACCTGCCTCCACCACCCTTACAGGAAATTTGTTCCAGACTCCAACCACCCTCTGGGTGAAATTCTTTCCTCACATCACATTTACTCCTTTTCCCAATTATTTTGAATCTGTGCCTTCTAGTTCTTGATGTTCTCTTGAGTGGGAACAGTTTCTCACTATTTACCCTGTCCATACCCCTCAGGATCCTGAATACCCCTATCAAGTCTCCTCTCAGCAGCCTTTTCTCCAAGGAAAACAGTCTCAACCTCTCCAATCTATCCTCAAGCTACAGATCTTTATCCCTGGAATAATTTTTGTGAGTCTCCTCTATAATCTTTCTAATGCCTTCACACCCTTCTGTAAGTATGGCACCCAGAACTAGATGCAGATGAGTATAAGTGTAACATGACCTCCTTACTCTTGTGCTCAATGCTCCTATTAATAAAGCCTAAGATACTATATGCTTTATTAACTGCTCTGTCAGCATGCCCTGCCATCTTCAATCATTTATGTACATATACACCAAGGTCCCTCTGTTCCTGCACCTCCTTTAGAGGCTCACCCTTTATTTTATATTGCTTCACCATATCTTTCCTGCCAAAATGAATCACCTCACACTTCTCAGCATTGAACTGCATCTGCCACTTGTCTGCCCAATCCATCAACATGTCTACACCCTTTTGAAGTTCAAGACCATCCCCATCACAGTTGACAACATTTCCAATCTGGAAAGTTTTGAAATCATGTCCTGCACACCACACTCTAGGTCATTAATATATATCAGGAAGAGCAAGGACCCCAACACTGACCCCTGAGGAACTTCACTACAAACCTTCCTCCAATCTGAAAAACAACCATTGATCCCTACTCCCTGTTTCCTGTGACTCAGCCAATTTCTTATCCAAGTGCCTATCTTCCCTTTTCTTCCATGACCTAGAACTTTTCTCATAAGTCTGTTGTGTGGCACTGTATCAAATGTCTTTTGAAAATCCTTGTGCACTATATCAACAGCATTTCCTTTATCAACCTTCTCTGTTACCTCCTCAAAAAGCTCCAGCAAGTTAGTTAAACATGATTTTCCCTTGATGAACCCATGCTGACTTTCCTCAATTATTCTGCACTTGTCTAAGTGATTATTGATTTTATCCTGTACTATAGTTTCTAGGAGTTTCCCTATCACTGAGGTCAAACTGACTGGCCTGTAGTTTTCAGCTTTATCCTTGCACCCATTTATGAACAAGAGTGTAACATTTGCAGTCTTCTGGCACCTCCCCTGTGTCTCAGGAAGACTGGAAGATTATCACTAATGCCTCTGCAATTTCCACTCTCATTTCCCTCCGTACCCTTGGATGCTTCTCATCCAGTTCTAGTACCTTATCTATTTTAAGTAAAGATAGCATTTCCAACACCCCTTCTTCTCAATTGTAAGTTCTTCTAGCATACCAGTTACCTGCTCTCTCACATTGGCCTGGGTAGCAAGTTTTCTCCTTGTTAAGACAGATGCAAAGTACTCGTTCAATGCCTCTATTTCTCCAGCCCTAATCAGCCCTAGTCTTTCTTTTACCACCCTTTTCTTATTTACATGCTTATAGAAGACCTTGGGATTCCCTTTTATGTTCGCTACCAGTCTCTTTTCGTGCTGTCTCCTCGCTTCTCTTATTAGTTTTTTTGCTTCCCCTCTGATCTTTCTATATTCAACCTGATTCTCCATTGTATTTTCTACCTGATATCTGTCGTATGCACACTTCTTCCTTTTCATCTTTACCTCTATCTCTCTCATCATCCAGGGCACTCTGGATTTATTTGTCCTACATTTCCCCTTCAAGGGAAAAAACCTCGACTTTGCCTGCAATACTTTTTCTTTGAAGGTGGCCTATTGTTCAGCCATTGTTTTCCCTGCCAGCATTTGATTCCAACTCACTCGACTCAGATGCATTCTCATCCATCGAAGTTGGTTTTCCCCCAATTAATTATCCCTGCTCTGGATTATTCTCTGACCTTTTCCATGATTAGCCTAAACCTTATGATACAATGGTCACTGTCCCCTAGAGACTCTCCCACTGATATTTGATCCACTTGGGCCAACTCATTCCCCAGAACCAGGCCCAAATGTGCCTGCCCTCTTATTGGACTGGAAACATACTGCTGCAGCAAATTTTCTTGAACATTCCAGGGACTCTCGCCCCTCTTGTCCCTCTGTAATATTTCTACCCCAGTCTATATCTGGATAATTGAAGTCCCCCATTATGATTACTCTATAACTCTTGTACCTCTCTGTAAATTATTTGCAAATTTGTTACTCCACATCCCTTCCACTATGTGGTGTTCTATATACTACACCAGTCAATGTTATTGGACATTTCCCATTCCTTACCTGTAGCCATAAAGATTCTGTCATTGACCCCTCTGGAACATCCTCTCTCTCCAGTACTGTAATGCCATCTTTATCCAATATTGCCACCCCCCCCCCCATTATCTTCATTTCCTATCTCTCCTAAAGACCTTGCAACCAGGAATATTTAACACCCAGTCCTGACCTTCTTTGAGCCAAGTCTCTGTTATAGCAATAATATCATAATTCCATTTGTCAACCTGTGCCTGCAGTTCACCAATCATATTAATCACACTCCGTGCATTCACATACATGCACATTAGTCCTGATTTAGGCTTTTTAACTTTCCCACTTATTCTGACCACATCTAATGACTTACCGTTACCTAATCTAATTCTATCAAACTTCCCAAGTATTCTATCTACCTTGATGCAACTCTCTGATATATCCTCATTATCTGCTGCTATTGCACGTCGGTGGTGGAGGGAGTGAATGTTTGTGGATGTGGTGCCAATCAGGTGGGCTGCTTTGTCCTGGATGGTGTCAAGCTTCTTGATTGTTGTTAGAGCTGCACTCATCCAGGCAAGTGGGGAGTATTCCATCACACTCCTGATTTGTGCCTTGTAGATGGTGGACAGGCTTTGGGGAGTCAGGAGATGAGTTACTTGCTGCAGGATCCCTCATCTTTGACCTGCTCTTGTAGCCACAATACTTATACGGCTAGTCCAGTTCAGCTTCTGGTCAATGGTAACCCCCAGGATGTTGATAGTGGAGTGGGGTGGGGGGGAGGTGGAATTCAGCGATGGTCAAGGAATTGAATGTCAAGGGGAGATCCCATATGTATGTCACATGTGATAAAATAGCATCTCCTCAGATTCACTGTGAACAGTAACATGTGATGTCCATTAGTGAATGTAGATGAAATATACACCAGGGGCATCGACACAGGAAGGTCACAATCCACCCATTCCCACCCAAATCCAGGGCACATATAGGTGAAATGCAGCAATAGCAGAGGAGCATAGTGGAGATTCCTCTAGGTTATCAATCAGACAGAAAGCAGAGATGCTCACTGAAGCTATGAGATATGTCAACCACGAAAAAATGTGATCGGAATACTGGTAAGAGATGGACAATGAGAGAGGGCATTGGGTGAACATCTAAACGGACTGTCCTGCATAACCATCTCTAACGTTTCAACATGTTCGGGTGATTGGGAAGGAGCAGCTTTTTATCCAGATCAGTGACTTAAATTATTGTATATTTTGATATGAACAATTTGCTACGATGTCTCACCTTTGGTCATTGCCCATCCACCAGATTTGGATTTATCTCAATATCCATTCCTAATTCACTGACAGACACATGAGCTGGGATCTTCCGGTCCCGCCAGCAGAGGGCATCATCGTAGGTGGGATGGGAAAATTTGGCTGCTCTCCGAGTTTTCCCATCCCGCCCACAGTGATGCCCGCTGCTGGTGGGACTGGAAAATCCCGCCCATACATTACACAAGATAAGAAATGGAAGTAGTTTTGATTAAACAATGCTGTTTTCAATCGTGTGACTGGATACTTTTAACATGTGAGCGTCCTGTAGTGATCTGACCTCTTGATGAGGTTATTTAACTGTCTTGAAGTAAGAATCTTTTGCTTTTTTGTGGTCTGACCTCAGCCTGCCCACATTTATTTTTTTTTTCAAAATTATATTAGTGCACATGCAGTCAGCCTGAAGGAAATTAGTCTGAAACTTAACTTACAGTGATGTCCTGCTGAGCATTAAACTCATTGCTTCATTAGGTAGAGCCATTCTAAACCCTACTAAAAATTCTTTATTCCAGATAAAAGTCTTATGTAGACATGCTAGTTTGAAACTATTGTGAATCTTAGCTCCGAAAAGGTATTAATTGATTGTACAAAAGCTTGACTTGGAAACTGACTCAAAGCATGAAAGTATCATTGAGCTGCCATTTTTTTTATTCATTCATGGGATGTGAGCATCACTGACTAGGTCAGCATTTTTATTGTCCATCCCTAATTACTCTTGAGAAGGTGGTGGTGAGCTGCCTTCTTGAACCACTGCAGTCCATGTGGTGTAGGTACACCCACAGTGCATATAATTTAGTAACAGCTCAGTTGGTGGAAGCCTGCAGCTTGACTTCAATGGAACCTACAGAAGTGGCCTGTGTGATGAAACATGGCAACTGTTCAAAGAACCAATAGATTCCTGAAATGGTGAGTCAGGGCTGGAATACTTCCAGCCACTTGCAGCGCAACCCAAGTGTTCCCCCTATCCCTCACATCACCCCCCTGCCCTGTCCTGCCCGATTGACATATAGCACGGGCAATGTTAATGCAATGGTGAGGATTACTATTGGCCTCAGGGTACTGGGGATACTTTGGGAATTAGCTGCATTTCTTTCTCCTCCTCATTATCCAATGGTTCCTGCTAGAAAATGTGCCTTTATGAATATTGGCCAAGTGCAGAATTGGACGAAGCTGCAATTCCCATTATGCATGCTGTCACAACAACAGAAAACTCTGACTGAGAACTATCTAAAACTTTACCAGCTAACTACAGAAATATTGAACTGCTTAAAGAAGACCTGTTTTTCAAAAAACATGAGAAAAAAGGCTGATCAAATAATTGGCTGCCACGAGTCACTTGATGGCTGATACTATAAAGTTGACCACTTCTCTGCAAAGTTTCTATATGAATTGCATGGAATTTCACGCCTACAGTGTCAAGGTCCACTTCAAACAGGGACTCTCTTGAAAGGAAGGTGGACTTTGATCAGCTATAGTTCTACCAACCAGCAAGGTACTCATCAGATAGCCAAAACCTCCTGTGGAGGATAAATTAACCTCCATCTCCTGTTGATTTATATCTTGAAATGTGTCAAATGTTTCAGACATGAAAAGATCAAAAAATGGGATTACTTGGTTTGCAGCAATGACTGCTAATCAAATTCCTTTCTTGGAATATACAGACAGGAGTTTAAAAACTGGTTCTGCCAAGCAGAATCAGAAGAGAAAGCAGGAAGAAAAGAAACATGACAGTCATCTAAAAACACCATTGGAAAAGAGAAGGGAAGATCTCTCTCTCGTCTCTCCCTCGCTCTGAAGCCAAAAGAGTCTTCAACAAAATGAAAATCTGAACCAAGCCGACTCCAGAATTCTACAGGAAACCAACTAACTTCAAATCACCACAACATTCAACAATCTATGCTCCAAACACAAGCAAAGGGCTTAATCGTATATTCTTTTAACTTTTAATTGGCTCTAACTTTCTTGCTTCTGATATGTGTGCGTGCACGTGTGCGCGTGTGTGTGTGTGTGGCCGCGTCTTTATTTTTTCTCAAATTTAATAACTTATAAACTTATTCTTCCTTTCACTTAAAATAGCTGGTTTAATTGGTTCCTTATTAACAAATAAAATACATTTGGATTGGAAAAGGCATTAACAGGAAAATAGATTTTAAAACCTTTGTTGTGGCTAACCAGAGGGGTTGAAGAGAAGGTGATCCAGCTCACTCCTCCTCACCCGGTTGTAATGATGCCAACAGTCAGTGTCTAGCTGGAAATGTGAAGAGTGAAGAGCTGGGAGTTGCTTTGCCCATGGAGTGATACTTCAGCCTGAATGAGTACTTCAGGAATGAAGGGGTGTAAGAGAAGGAAATGAAAAAGAACTATAAAAAGGAAAGGAAATTTATTACCCATAAATGGCATTATACATGGATTCTAAATTTAGCATCATGTTTAGATTTTGAGAAATTGGGCAGAAATCCAACAACTATTTTGTAAAAGTCCTATTCATTTTGTTTCCACAGCCTTTGAATCAGGCAAAAGCTATAAAATTCTCATGCTGGTGCAATTCCATGCCAGGAGTAAGAGGAAAAATACAGAACTGCAAAAACTGTTTCATTTTACTGACCATTGTTAGAATGCTGTAAAGTTCGATTTTCTATACACTTGCTTCTAAAATGGAGGCCACTTCATGTGGAATCGGTGAGCTGTTTTTTCCTTAGTTGGGCAATTTAACTAGTTCTGAAAGAGAAATGTCCAAAGGACTCAGAATCTCACAAGCACTTAAAATGGTCAGTAGAATAAAGTCGAAACTCCACACTCATTAAATCATAAATGTCAATGTAGCCACAATCCTTTGGTGTATTAAATGAGATATCCAGATGAAGGGCTAAGGTCCAATGCCAAAAGCGTCACCATGGTTGAAAGGATTAAATTGAGAAAACTGCCTTTTGAGTATTTATATCTGAGACTACAAATGCCCCAACTACTGCCAACATTACCTAACTTGTTATTTTCCAAAAATGTCAAGTTTAATTAGAGGCCCAGTTAAAGTGACTGTTTATAATTCCTATCTGGAAAGCCCTATGAGGTGAAACCTCAGCAGATACAGACAGGTATTCAAGCTGTGGCTAAACCATACCTGGAATAAATCTTTACAAATGTTTTGCAGCTGTTTGAAACATGTGCCCTCAATGGTAGTTAGAAATGACAGCTCCTTCAAATGTGGACAGCATTACCTAATCAACTGGATAAACAGGTTGGTAATTATCCTCCATCAAAAATAACACATTTTCAAGCAAAGCACAGGAAGGGAATAGGGTTTGTCTCATTTGAATATTGCCTTCTAAATGATGGTACAGCTGGGCCAATATTCTGATTAGTCAAAACTTGGTCAACTCTGGAGAAAGTCAGGCTCCAAGGACATACCCTCTCCGCTCCCTGCTCTATGACCCAGGCTGATCTTGAACCTGTCATGTTCTCGTGCAGTAATGACAACACTTCCAACAAAACCAACAACTTCAGCTGCTGAAGTTTCTTGAATAAATTAAATGTGCATTTAATGACCTTATTATTGCTTCATAAGCACAACATTTTTTTGGAAAAATGGAAAAAAGTTTCTAAGATTTCCTTGGCAAAGCAGCAGTCACCATCAAGAAAAATTTTCAAACATTTCAACAGTATCCCAGTAATGCTTTCATTAACATGAATACTATCAATACTCACTGGAATACCATCAGTACTCACCGGAATACCATTGGTACTCACTGGAATACAACTATTTTCTGATTAGGGAATTTAACATAGCCTGTTATAGGCCATGGGAAACCAAGCTTTACCCTAACCAAACATCAGAATAAAGTCAACAAGATGGTATTTTACTACAATGATAACTATGAATTCAACTTAATTATAACAAGACTTTAGAACAGACCATGTCCAAATGCAGCAAGACCTGGACAATATCCAGGATTGGGCTGACAAGTGGCAAGTAACATTTGCGCCACACAAGTGCCAGGCAATGACCATCTCCAACAAGAGATAATCCAACCATCGCCCCTTGACATTCAATGGCATTACCATCACTGAATCCCCCACTATTAACATCCTGGGGGTTACCATTGACCAGAAACTGAACTGGACTACCAATATAAATACTGTGGCTACAAGAACAGGTCAGAGGCTAGGAACCATGTGAAAAGTAACTCACTTCCTGACTCCCCAAAACCTGTCCACCATCCACAAGGCACAAGTCAGGAGTGTGATGGAATACTCCCCACTTGCCTCGATGAGTGCAGCTCCCACAACATTCAAGAAGCTTGACATTGTCCAGAACAAAGCAACCCGCTTGATTGGCATCCCATCCACTAACATACAAACATTCACTCCCTCCACCACCGATGCACAATAGCAGCAGTGTGTACCATCTACAAGATTCACTGCAGGAATTCACCAAGACTCCTTCGACAGCACCTTCCAAACCCACAACCACTACCATCTAGAAGGACAACGGCAGCAGATCAATGGGAACATCACTAGCTGGAAGTTCCCTTCCAAATCACTTCAAACTATATCGCTGTTCCTTCACCATCACTGGATCAAAATCCTGGAACTTCCTTCCTAACAGCACTGTGGGTGTACCTACACCACAGGGACTGCAGCGGTTCAAGAAGGCAGCTCACCACCACCTTCTCAAGGGAAACTTGGGATGGGTAATAAGTGCTGGCCCAGCCAGCAAAGCCCACATCCCATGAATAAATTAAAAAAACTTTAGAAAAATGATAAATTACATTTAGCACCTTTCCCTTTTCTACCAAATGTTAATTTAAAATGACTAGATTTTAAGGTATTCATTAATGCAATCGTTGTTGGTATTTCCTTTCACACTTATCTTACTCAGCTATTTTTGCAAATCAATTTCCAAGCTGGTGTACATAAATGTTTATTTGGACCATTTCTCTTTGTCTATATCCATATAATCTAACATCACATGGTCTGTTTTTATATAATTCTTTTGTATTTTTTTCAGTAAGTCAGTGTGACAAACCTTTTATACGTTTATGAAAGGGTAACGGTCAAGCATTATTCACCCTGAAAATCAACTATTAATCCTAAATGCCATTCTCCTTCCAATAGTGAATCTCTCCACAATTTCTTGCCAACTCTTAGTTCAGGGACTGCGATCCAAGGATAACAGTTTCCTCATAGGCCTCTGGGATCAAATAGGTTTATCGTTATGCAGATTATTGTACCCTTTGTCACTGGACCCAACATTATCATCATTAACTTCAGCTAGATGAATCAGTTTTCTGAACTGTTTCGTTTATGTGTCATTTTCTGTATGGTTGGAACCACTGCTCTGTCACTTGTCGGGATCAGAGGGATTGCTTCCTGCTTGTTGAGATGCAGAATATTAGATTCTTACTGACTTCTGTTGATTGAATGGTTTCACTTACCACCAGCATGTTAAAACCTGTTGAAACAATCCTGTGGAATGCCTTGCCTATAACTCGATGAAGCTGTGTAAGGTGACTTTAAATAGTTTTTCTAAATTGTTTACCTTTTGTGATATTGGGCAGTAACCTCCAAGCTCCCCAGCATCGGATTTGGGGGGTACCCCAAAGATGCGCTGGGGAACCCCACTCGGAACTTCAAAGCTAAGGGTTTGCATGGCAATTGCCCAGAAGTGCAAACTTCATCTGGGCAATTGCCCTGCTCTGGGAACCATCCAAAAATATGATTTAAATCGCAAACTTCTGATGGTTCCGGCTGTGTTACACAAATTGTTACTCAGAAAAAATTAGAAGAATTAAAACCTCTTCTAGCTTCTGGGTAACTCCCCACCACGGGACTCTCCCCACACTCCCAACACCCCAGGGATCTACCCCCAATCCCTGACTAACCCCCCACCCCCCGCCCACAACACATTATTCCCCACCCCCCTGACTCCCCATGGGATTCCCCCAACCTGACCCGACTCGATTCCCCCCATCGCCTGCAGGCCAAACTCCCCCCAACCCCAACCAACCTCCACCCCCCCCCACACCGTTCTCCCCCACCCCCAGCCCCCTAATCCCAACCACTTACCTGAGGCACTTACCTTCTCCCTGGCCTGTCAATTTCAATGGGACCTTTAAACTTACCTGGTTGACGGCCGCTTCTGTCGTAAAGAAGGGGGCGTGTTCTTCTTCAATCCAGCTCTGCTGGACTGCGATGCTCGGCTTCAAGGACCACTGCGCTGCCTGGATCTCACCTGGCCTGAGTCGGAAGGTCAGGGGAGACAGACTCGGAAGAAATTTTGCGTAAATAATTGCACACGGATTGGCAATCTGATGCTGATTGCCCTTCTGAGGAAGCTATAGCCCATTGAAATGTTTTACTTCCTAATGTGCGTGGAAATGGCAAATAAGATGTCACTGAAAAATGAAAAAGAAACTTGAAAATTGTCTGCAAACTACACACAGCAGCCTTTCTTTCCTCCTCCACACACAAAGTTCTCAATCATAAATGGTTTAGTAATCAGATGGCTATGCCTGTTCAGAGTGAAATCTGAGCGCACCCCTCCTCAGCTTTGCGTGTATCTAAAATATTAATTTTTCTTACATTTCTCATGGAAATGTACCAACTGATATTGGGCAATGCTACACTCCTTACATTCAAGATGCCCCTGGCTACTGCTGCTTTACTACTTTGGCTGACATATCCAACATAATTAAATGAAATTCCTGCTAATGGGCTCCTTGAAAATGGTCAAGTTACAATTTCAGGTTTTATATATCCTTAGGATTCAAGAATGCGTTCAGTTAAGCTTTAACTCCCTTTAAATAAATAAAGTGACAAGGTTATCTTTCAAGTTATGTTATTCATCTTAGTGACACCTCACCTTGAGTGAGTGAGAGATGTCTACATTGCTTGCCAAATCCTCAGATGTCTTAGCCTAGATACTCCATCTAGTAAAGAGTTGAGCTCCTTAATAGTCCAATCAACGTTTCGAGCCTCCATGGCCCTTCGGCAGAACTGCCGAAGGGCCATGGAGGCTCGAAACGTTGACTGATTTCTTCTCCGCCGATGCTGCCAGACTTGCTGAGTTTTTCCAGGTAATTCTGTTTTTGTTTTGTTTTGGATTTCCAGCATCCGCAGTAGCTTTTAGCTTTTTGTTTTTATCCTTAATAGTCCACTTCACAATGTTAGCTTGGCTCAGTAATAGTACCTCCACTGCTGGGTCAGAATGTCATGGGTTAATGTTTGAGTATGTAATATAGGCAGACACCAAAGGCTGAATTCTACTCTGGAGGCTGTTGTGCCATTGCCAGGGTTGAAAGCAGGAGGTGAGCCTATTTCGAACGAGGACAGGGCGCATGGAGGTATATTGTGGGAAGTTGCCAATTAAGTGGCTGCCGCTGGGGCTGCTGATGGAGACACATCCCAAGAGTTGATGGCCCAATTAGAAAGCCGGCAACTCAGAAGCTTCAGCAATGCCACTGCCAGCAGTGGCAATGGCTGAGGTTGCAGCTGCAGGGGCTGGGCGCCTCAATGGCTTGGCACCCTTGTAGAAAGATGTGAGGTTGGGGGATGTCAGGGCCAGGCAAGTAGGTCTTGGCAGTCAGGGGAGAGGTCACTGAGGCAGTTGGTAGTCAAGGGGGCTGCCCTTGTTGCTGAGGTGCCCCTCTGTAGGCCACTGAATGCCTTAAAAGGAGGGCCCTGCCCCCAGAGCCGCTGGGAAACCACATGTGAACAAACTTTGCTGACAAGGGAAACATGCCTGCAGATGCAGGAAGTGGCCCTTAATTGGCAAGTTAAGTAACTCAATTGGGCTATGTCCAGCGGGTGGAACATTGGCCAACTTTCCCACCAGTGACAAAATTACATCGTGGCGGGAAGACATCAGGAATTTCACCTGCCATTTTGGCAGCCTTCCCACCTCCCAGCCTGTCGCCAAAGGGCTATTAAATTCTGGCCTACAGTGTAGTACTGATGGGTTGCTGTATTGTTGAATGGAATAGAACTTAATGGAATGTTATTTTTTATTACAAGAGGGGTTGAACATAAAAGTAAGAATGTTATCTTCCGTTATATAGGGCCACACCTTGAATACTGTGTGCAGCTTTAAGAATATAAGAACTTAAGAAATAGGAACAGGAATAGACCAATCGGCCCTTCAAGCCTGCTTTGCCATTCAATAAGATCATGACTGATCTTCTTGTGCTTCATTTTCCACATTCCCATCTAATCCCAATAACCTTTGATTCCCTTGCCTAACAAGAATCTACCTACCTCTTTCTTAAAAATATTCAATGACCCTGCCTCCACCATCTTCTGAGGCAGAGAATTCCAAAGTCGCACAACACTCGGAGGGAAAAAAATTCTCCTCATCTCTGTCCTGAAAGGGCCACCCCTAATTTTAAAACAGTGTCCCCTAGTTCTGGACTCACCCACAAGAGGAAACATCCTTTCCACGTCCACCTTGTCAAGGCCGTTCAGGATCTTGTACACTTCAATCAAAACACCCCTCACTCTTCTAAACTCCAGTGGAAACAAGCCCAGTCTGTCCAACCTTTCCTCATAAGACAACCCACTCATTCCAGGTATCAACCTAGTAAACCTCCTTTGAACCGCCTCCAATGCATTTACATCCTTCCTTAAATAAGGAGACCAAAACCACACATGGTATTCGAGGTGCGGTCTCACTAATGCCCTATATAACTGAAGCATAACATCCTTTCTTTTATGGTCAATCCCTTTCGTAATAAAGGATAGTATTCCATTAGCCTTCTTAATTACTTGCTGTACCTGCATACTAACTTTTTGTGACTCATGTACAGGAACACCTAGATCCCTCTGCACCTCAGAATTATGTAGCTGTTCCCCATTTAAGTAATACTTTGTTTTTTTGTTCTTCCTGCCAAAGTGAACAACTTCTCGTTTTCCCACATTAAACTCCATTTTCCAGATCTTTGCCCACTCACTCAACCTATCTATATCCATCTGAACCTCCTCATGTCCTCTTCACAACATACTTTCCTACCTATCTTTATGTCATCTGCAAATTTATCTACAATGTCTTCACTCCTCTCATCTAAGTCATTGATGTAAATCATAAAAAGTTTTGGTCTCCTTATTTAAGGAAGGATGTGAATACATCGGAGGTGGTTCAAATGAGGTTTACTAGATTGACACCTGGAATGAGTGTGTTGTCTTATGAGGAAAGGTTGGACAGACTGGGCTTGTTTCCATTGGAGTTTAGAAGAGTGAGGGGTGATTTGATTGAAGTATACAAGATCCTGAACGGTCTTGACAAGGTGGACATCGAAAGGTTTTTTCCTCTTGTGGGTGAGTCCAGAACTAGGGGGCACTGTTTTAAAATTAAAGATCGCACTTTTAGGACAGAGATGAGAAGAATTTTTTTCTCTCAGAGGGTTGTGCAACTTTGGAACTCTCTGCTTCAGAAAGTGGTGGAGGCGGGTTCATTGAATATTTTTAAGGCAAGAGGTAGAGACATTCTTGTTAGGCAAGGGGATCAAAGGTTATCGGGGGGGTAGATGGGAATGTGGAAATTGAAACACAAGAAGGTCAGCCATGAATGGTGGAGCAGGCTCAAGGGGCCGAACGGTCTACTCCTGTTCCTATTTCTTATGTTCTTATGAAAATTCTGACTTTTGATTGAGGTGTTAAACTTAAAGCTATGCGCTCCCTGTGCAGGGTGGGGGAGGGGGTGGTGGTGGTGGGGGAGGGAATCCCCAGCTGTCAAAGTGTGCGCATGCGCACGAAAAAGCGCACTGCTCCCTGAGGCAAAGTCCTATCTCAGGGAGAATAGTGAGTGGAAAAAACTTTAAAAATATAAACATTAAAAAATTAGTAACATGTCCCTCTCATGTGACAATGTCATACAAGATGGGACATGTTAATAAAGAACACATAAACTTTATTATTTTTGTACAAAATGGCATGAAACTTCATCCCGCCAGTGGATGAACTTTCATGAATAATCAGAAGCCCGCTGGGGCTCCTGGCCTGCCCGCCAGCCTTAATTGTGGACGGGCAGATCTTTAAGTACTTTAACTAGCCTGTCAGTGGCCTCAATTGGCCATTGACAGGTCGGCGGGTGGACAGCTGATTTCGCTGTCCACCCGCCTTCCTAAAAATTTAAATGGCCCGGGATGATGTCGGGGATTCCTCCCAATGTCATCCCTCGTCAATTTCCCCTCGGTGAGTGGGCCCTCCCCCCAAATCGCCGAAGGGAAAATCCTGGCCAACGTTTCCGGTTGTTGCTTTCTCACCAGAACTCGGAAAAGCAGAAGGTGTAACAGCTTTTAAACATGTGACGGTGGTAGGTAAGAAAAAGGACCAAAGGAAAGATCTGTGAGGGGTGGAAGGCTGGAGAGGTAAATGATAAAAGTATTGATGGTGCACAGCAAAGGGGATTGGTCATGGGACATGTAAAGAAGCAACAGTCCAGAGGAGGAATGAATGGCAAAATCATAAACAGCTGCTGACTGAAAACAGAAATAGAGAGAAAAACCAAAACCAGCGAAGAAAAAGAAAATAAATGGGGGCAAAGGCTATGATTTGAAATTGTCAAACTTGATGTTTAGAAAGTTTTGAGGGAAGCAGACACACAAGAAGGATTTTGCAGATGATCACCAAGAAACAATTACAATTTTTTGGGCAGGTACGTAGGAGAGAGAAACTAGAACATCTGGCGGTTACTGGTAAAGTTGAGGCCAGCGGAGCCAGAGGAAAGCAAAGGAAGGAATACACCAATAGCTTAAGAAGCAGAATAGGTACAAGTTTTGAAAACAACACCAAATTGTGGGCTGCTATCAAGAATTGTGAAAGTTAGAGTGCCATGATAGCCAACATTGTAAAACAGGGCATTTGAAGAGCGAGAGACAGAGAGAGAGATGATGAGTTCAGAAGGTTGCATAGTGCCTATTCGAAAGGCGAGGCATGTTCCTTGATCTTATCTTGAGCTTCATTCGCACAGTATAGGAGGTCGAAGGCTGAGAGGTCAGTGTGGGAGTGCGGTGGAAAATTAACCGGAAGCTTGGGATCACACTTGTGGGCTCCCATATTTTCCTACATAACAACAGTGACTCCACTTTAAAATGATTCATTCTCCATGAAGAGTTTGGGCTGGTGAAGCTGCTAATTAGAAAATTCTTCCTTTTTTACTAACAATTACACTGACACATTTTCAGTATGGGAACTTGCAGAGTGAAGAGTAAGAGGCAGTACTCCTTTTCTGGAATTAATACTGGATTTTAATTGAGGAATGCTTGAACTATTGACTAAACCTTCACAGTTCCTCTTCCCTCCTCTTCTGCTGGTTCTCCAAAGTGATACCTTAGAAGAGGAGAAATTTCTGTATTAACATTTAGCTTTTGAGAAATTCAGACTCTGTACAAAATAAATTAATATAAATAACAAAGGCCAGGATTTTCCGGCCCCATCGTGAGTGGGACCCGCCATGGGTGAGGCGGTGCCCCAGCCGGAGGTCCATTGACTTGTGGCGGGACCGGAAGATCGTGGCAGCGGGCGGGGTGTGGAAAATCCCGTCTCCAGATCATTGTGGCTTTTAAAATATCCACTTTGCCATGTCTTCTCAGGAGATATACTGCTAGAATTAACTTTCAGGCCACAGATCAATTCTACGCATCTCTGTCTGCAGAAGAAATACAAAATTAGTCTATAAAATACCTTCTGAAGTTCAGAGCCAAGCATTCTCATTCTCGGCCTGCGTTCCAAGTCATGGAGAAAACACCAAATGGTCTCTTTGGAGAAAGAATCTTACCTAAAATGGCCCCTCAACTCCTTTGCATTTGTAATTATTACCAAAGCCAGGATTTTCCATTCGTCAGGCGGGCTCGGTGGGAGCTGGTGGGGGCTTTTGTGGAGATGACTGCTGCTCACGGTCAGCTCCACACCACGATTTCACATGGGTGGGCCAATGAAGGCCTGCCCTGTGTGGATCGTGAGCAGTAGCGCACCTGTGTGGGCAGGGGGGGCGAGGAGGGAGAGACAGGTCCAGCGCATACGTGTGAAAGAACGTTTCAATCTCTCTGAGGCATGGAGCTGCCTCATGGATACAATAAAAAATTAATGAAACATGGCCGATCAAGTGACTGTGACTGTGTCACATGAGATGGGACATATGTTATTCTTCAAAACAAGCTTTTTATTTAATTTGTAAAAGTTTTAGGAAACCTCATCCTGCTAAAAAACGTAAAGGCCGCTTGGTCTTTTCGCCTGCCGGCCGACCGTAAGGTTGGACAGGCAGCATAAAATTCAGGTTAATTGCCTGGTTAATGGCCTTAATGGGCCTATCAGTTATCGGTGGGCGCACAGCCAACTCTGGCGTGCACCCGCCAAACGAAATATCACGCGACTTCGCGATGATGTCGGGATACACGCCTGACATCGTCACGCATCATTTAACATTCTGGCGTGTCAGGCGTGCACCCACATGCCGAATGGAAAATTCTGTCCCAAGATTCAGTTGTATTTCTTGATACTCTTTCCATAATCCAGCTGTTCGTATCCCAACGACATGACACAGGAAGATCTGATAATCAGTTTTGGTGGCAATTATGTTATTTGAAAACAAGCAAAAGATATACCAAACTTTTTCCATAAAGTCCAAAACATGGGGCGGAATTTTATGCCAATGGGATTTTACGGTCCCGCCAAAGTGAATGAGCATTTGAATGGCTCGCTGCATTTTACAGCCAAGCTCTGTCGTGTCAGGGATTTAAAAGTCTCCCCATGGAATCTGAAGGTACAGCATGAAAACACATCCTTTACATGAGTTACAGTCTGTGCAACTGTTATAAATTTTGTACATACATCTTAGGAACTCACAGGTTTGGCAATGTTGGTCACTCCCACTAGCAAGGTACCCCTTCAATCAAGTATTTATCTTTGATGTCTAATATCTAATAATATGATAGTGTGGCTAAAGGCTGTAACATTGAGAGTCCCCATTGTGCAAACCAGATACCATGACCTTATCCATATTCCCACGTACATTTCCCCTATCTTCTGTAAGGCAGGCTAATAAAAATTTTAGTGAGAAAAGGCCAACTGTAAACCAATAATATGATTCTTTGTACTCAAAATAAAATATTGGAATAGAGGACCATTTTCAGTGAATTCCATTCAAATTCTTAATGCTCCTTGTAACATGGAAAATAATAAACTATGCTATTCAACTATGTTAATGGAGAAATACAAATTAAAATTAAATAAAGGAAGTTGTCATGACCAGGTGGGGAGGGTTGAATCGGTTCCCCTCTATTCATCCCCTTGGCTGGTTACAACAAATGTTTTTAAAAATTTATTTTCCCCTTAGATGCCTTTGCCAATTCAAATGTATTCATTTTTTATGAAGGAATCAATCAAACCAAGTTTTCTTCAGTCAAAGAAAGAGCAAGTTTAAACGATAAAAGATGCAGTGACATATACACACAAATATTAGAAGCAGGAAAAGTTAAAGTCCAAGTAAAACTTAAAAGGATATACAATTAAGTCCTTTGCTTGTCCTTGAGTCTTTGATTGTTGAACATTGCGCTCTTTGAAGTTCACTGGTTTCCTTTAAGATCTTGGAGTTGATATGAAGTTATCGTAACTGGACCTTGCTGTGATCAATTTTGGCTTCAGAGAGAGAAAGAGAGAGAGGGAGAGAGATTCTGTACTGCTGATTTCAGCAGTGCTTTCAGATGACTTTGGTTTTTTTCTCTGTTCATGGCTTGGCAAAACCAAATCTTAAACATCCTGTCAGTATATTCCAAGAAGGAATTTGATTAATGTGTCTTGCCATCATTTTTGTCAAATAAGTAATTGCATTTTTGATCTTTCATCTCAGAAACTTTTGAGACATTTCAAGGTAGCAGGAACCAACAGGAGAAGGGGTTATTCCATCCTCCACAGGGGGGTTGAATATCTGGTAGCTGTATCTGGCTGCTTAGCAGTTCTCAACCTCTTAACAGAATTAAAGTCCAGCACTTTGCATTTTTAATACCTTCCCTGCAAGAGTTCCCTTTTGATGTGGACCTTGACACCCCCCTCATGTGTGAAATTCCAAGCAACATGTCAGGGCAGGTCTACCATATAGCAACTTTCCAGAAAAGTGGTCAACTTACAATCAGACATCAGGTGACTGGTGATAACCATCTTTGGTCAGTGTCTTTTCTTGCATTTGTTTTTTTAAAAAAGGTCCTCTTTAAACAGTTCAACTTGTTTTGGTTAGCTGGTAAAGTTATAGATAGGTCTCACTCAGCGACGATTTCCCATCGTTATAAAGTTCATGAATAAACATTTTCACTCAGGTTAATGGCTTTGATAGCATTATTAACAGCAGTAACTGGGTTGTGTCTAATTGTATCAAACTGAACCAAATATCAGGTAGGAACATTGGAACCTGGAGCAGGAGAAGGCCATTTGGATCCTTGAGCCTGCTCTAACATTCAACCAAATCATGGCTGATTTTCTACCTCGATTCCATTTTCCTGCACTGTCCCCATATCCCTTGATATCTTTAATATCTCAAAATCTATTGATCTCTGTCTTGTATATACTCAATGACTGAGCCTCCACAACCCAGTAAGGTAGAGAATTCCAAAGGTTCACCATCCTCTGAGTGAAGAAGTTCCTCCTCATCTCAGTCCTAAATGGCCTACCTCTTATTCTGAGACTGTGACCCCTGGGTCTAGACCCCCCACCCCTGCCCCCCCCCCACCCCCCCACCCCCACCCACCCCCCACCCCCAAGCCGGGGAAACATCCTTCCTGCAAATACCCTGTCGAGCTCAGTAAGAATTTTGTATGCTTCAATGAAATCACCTCTTATTCTTCTAAACTCCAGAGAATAAAAGCCCAGTTTCCTCACCCTCTTCTCATAGGCAATCCAACCATCCCAGGAATCAGACTGATGAAGCTTCGTTGGACTCCCTCTATGCCAAGTATACCCTTCCTTAGGTAAGGGAACCAAAACTGTACACGATACTCTAGTTGTTATTTGCATTTGTTTTGCATTTGTTCTCACACATTTGAACAGATTGATTCCAATATGTATCACACACTACATCCTGTTATGTAGAATCATAGAAAGTTTACGGCACAGAAAGAGGCCACTTGGCACATCATGTCTGCACCATCCGAGAAATGAGTCTCCCAGCCTAATCTCACTTTCGAGCATTTGGCCCGTAGCCCTGTAGGTTATAGCACTTGAGGTGCATATCCAGGCACCTTTTAAATGAGATGAGGGTTTCTGCCTCTATTACCCTTTCCAGCAGTGAGTTCCAGACTCCCACAAAACTCTGGGTGAAGAAACATTTTCCTCATCCCCCCACTAATCTTTCTTCCAATCACTTTACATCTATGCCTCCTAGTCATGGCCTCTCTGCTAAATTAAATCCCACCCACTCTATCCACGTTGCACACGATTTTGTAATTCTCAATCAAATCTCCCCTCGGACTCCTCTGACCAAAGGAGAACAATCCCAGCCCATCCAATCTTTCCTCATAGCTACAATTTTCCAGTCCTGGCAACATCCTCGTAAATCTCCTCCGTACCCTCTCTAGTGTAACTACATCCTTTCTGTAATGAGGTGACCAGAACTGCACACAGTACTCAAGTTGTGGCCTAACTAGTGTTTTATATAGTTCCAGTGTAACCTCCCTGCTCTTAGATTCCATGTCTCGGCTAATAAATGAAAGGATTCTATACGCCCTCTTACCCACCTTATCAATCTGTCCTGCTACCTTCAGGGATCTGTGGACATTCACTCCAAGGTCCCTCACTTCCTCTACATCCCTCAGTATTCTCCCATTTATTGTGTAATCCTATGCCTTGTTTGACCTCCCCACATACATGTGCGATTTTACTTGCTGTAATTGATTAACCACCACTCAAAATCACAAAAAAAAGTTTTAATTTTTGCTTCTCAGATGGTGGCTGCCAATGGAAATTCTGGATTACTGTGCGTAGTGTTGCTTTTAAATATAATGCCAAATAAATATAACTAAAGTCGCCATTCCTTTCAACTGGGTAGAGGACATTTTTGGTTATTTTCATTACCTGGTCTTTCTCCTCTTCTCCATCATTAACAAACATGAATGATTGTGATGAGATAACAAATTGCAGACACTGACCATAAGACCATAAGACATAGGAGCAGAAATTAGGCCATTCGGCCCATCGAGTCTGCTCTGCCATTCAATCATGGCTGATAAGTTTCTCAACCCCATTCTCCCGCCTTCTCCCCGTAACCTTTGATCCCCTTACCAATCAAGAACCTATCTATCTCGGTCTTAAATACACTCAACGACCTGGCTTCCACAGCCTTCTGTGGCAATGAATTCCATAGATTCACCACTCTCTGGCTAAAGAAGTTTCTCCTCATCTCTGTTCTAAAAGGTCTTCCCTTTACTCTGAGGCTGTGCCCTCGGGTCCTAGTCTCTCCTACTAATGGAAACATCTTCTCCACATCCACTCTATCCAGGCCTTTCAGTATTCTGTAAGTTTCAATCAGATCCCCCCTCATCCTTCTAAACTCCATCGAGTATAGACCCAGAGTCCTCAAACGTTCCTCATATGTTAAGCCTTTCATTCCTGGGATCGTTCTCGTGAACCTCCTCTGGACCCTCTCCAAGGCCAGCACATCCTTCCTGAGATACGAGGCCCAAAATTGCTCACAATATTCTAAATGTGGTCTGACCAGAGCCTTATAAAGCCTCAGCAGCACATCCCTGCTTTTATATTCTAGTCCTCTCGAAATAAATGCCAACATTGCATTTGCCTTCCTAACTACCGACTCAACCTGCAAGTTAACCTTAAGAGAATCCTGGACTAGGACTCCCAAGTCCCTTTGCACTCCAGATTTCTGAATTCTTTCCCCATTTAGAAAATAGTCTATGCCTCTATTCTTCCTACCAAAGTGCATGACTTCACTGACACACTGCACAAAGCAGCTCCATGCTTCTGTTTTTGGTAAAATGCTGTGCTTTCAATGTCTTAGAGCACCATATGGATCAACAAGTACAATGATAACATGAATAGTGGGGAGCTAACACTCACATTGTCAGAGAATGTTATGGGTATTTCACTAGCCCCCTCATTAAATCACAGTGGTTCTGTACACAAAGGAAGCTGCACTGCTCCAATTGAATAAAACTGAAGTGTTGTTACCTGATCCACTTTAGGTTAATGTTGGAATGTAGGAGTTGGCTCAGATACACTTACACCGATTCCCATCTAATCTCCTTGCCAATCAAAGTCAAACTTCATCCTTTATTATTCAGGTTTTAATTGTTTAACATTTGCACAGTATATCCAGACAGATGATGACAGAGGCACTACAGATATCAATGTCAACAGCTTTTATGAGTAAGGGGTGGGTGATAAAGATTACAGTAAAGTGCTAAAAGACCATTTAAACATAAATTACCAACAACAGCTTTAGGAAACTGAATATTTCCTGAATTGTGATAGCTTGTTGATGAGGTAAATAAAAGGGGTTTGATCACAAGAACATAAACAGTCAAGGATAAGAAAAAGCCTTAAATACAAAAGCAAAATATTGGAATCCTAAAATAAAAACAGAAAATGTTGGAAATAGTCAACAATTCTAGTAGCATCTGTGGAAAGAGAAACAGAGTTCCTGATTCAGGTCTGATGCATTTTCTGTTTTTATTTTATATAAGAAAAGGCCATTTGGCCCATGAAGCTTGTCTCTCTGCTACCCCAAGTTTCCTAGCATAGTGTCTAGCTGTACCTTTTTTCCCATGAACAGCTTAGGGTGGAATTTGATGACACACTCTGTTATTAGCAGGAGGGAACAAAGTCCCTGATGGGAAGGAATTAAGGAATTTGCTTCAGAAGAAATAATTAACCTGGGCCAAGTTATTTACAGTAGGAATAAGTAAGGGGATGTCTGACATTGAGAAACTGCTAAGAGAGCACAAAGTGGTCTTTCAGCAAGGAGTACCAAATGCTAAAATTAGGCATCACAACACTGAGGTCAAGATGAAAGACAATGTGCAGCTGGCATTTTGCAAGGCTAGGCAGTGCCTTTTGCACAGTTAGAAGAAAGAAGTGCAGAGTTTGTGAAAAGTTGTGATGTGTGTCTCAGAATGAGAAATGATCCAAACAATGTTCTTTTCATTCCGTGGTCAAACACAAGGAAACAGTGGGAATGAGCACATGTCGATTTTTTTGAAGTGGTAGGGAAAGAGTTCCTTGTTTTGGTCAATAGCTATAGCAAGAGTATAATGTTGAGTTTATGCCCAGCACCACAAATGCCAAAACTCCTGAGGTTTTGAGAAGTTGATTTGCAATTTATGGTTGCCAGAGGTGTTGGTGTCAGATAATGATCCACAGCCTACGTCAGAAAAGTTTGAAATATTTCTGACTAAGAAATATCACCATAACACCCCACACAGAATGATGGCTCAGAAAGGAGTGTCCGGATTGTGAAGAGGTCTTTGAGGAAATATTTGCTCGGTAACAGGCCAGGCAGTAATTTCCATGTTTCTCTTTGAGACAGGCTAGACAATTTTCTGTTCTCTTACAGAATAACCCCACAGTCTACAACAGGTTGCACACCTTACAAGTTAGTATTTAAACACGCTCCTAGGATAAGGTTTAGTTTGCTTAAGCCTGACATCAGCAGCAAAGTAAGAGAAAAGCAACACAAAGTGAAGATGAGCCATGGTACATGGGGCAGAGTTTTTCACTCGATGGACACGGATGCGCCCGACCCGCTCGAGCACAAAATAAAGTGCAATGGTGTTGGCTGAGTGTGCCAACGTCAACGTGCACTCGCATGATATTTTGCTAGACAGGCGGGCGATGGAGATGGAGGCGAGCCCGCCATTAATCAATAGGCCAGTTAAGGTCCTTGAGACACCAATTGCCTCCGGCTTTACGTAGCCTGTGCGATTTTTCGGCTGTGGCGGACAGTCCACAATTAGCAAAACCTCATTCAAGGGCGGGATAAGAAGGGTCAGTGACTTTGTCAACGCGAGTAGTGAGGAGTTTTGGATGAAACTTGCTGCTGGTTGCTTCTGGACAGCTTCATATCGCTTCAGGGCTGTATTCGGAGCACTTCTAGGATTCATTTCAGGACTCAGGGCCACAGAAGACACCGATATCCCTCAGCTACCTCAATATGTCTGAGGTGCAGTGCCGCAGGAGGCTCCGCCTCTCAAGGGAGACAGTGACCTCATCTGTCAGAGGATCGGCCCTGAGATCAGCTGTGTGGGTGGACACCCCATGCCAGTGACTCTGAAGGTCACAGTTGCCCTCAACCTCTATGCCTCCGGCTGTTTCCAGGGGTCGGTGGGTGATCTTTGTGGAGCCTCCCAATCAGCTGTCCACAGTTGTGTCAAACTGGTGACAGAAGCTCTGTTCAGGCAGGTATTGACTTTCATTCATTACCGTATGGACAAGGCCAGCCAGGCAGAGCGAGCCAGAGGCTTTGCAGTGATTGCTGGGCTCCCCCGCGTCCAGGGTGCAATCGACTGCACGCATTTACCATCAAGGCGCCAGCGGGTGAGCCCGGTGCCTTCGCCAACAGGAAGGGCTTCCACTCCATGAAAGTGCAGATAGTGTGTGATCACAGGATGCTGATTCTACAAGTCTGTGCAAGGTACCCAGGCAGCTCCCATGACACTTACATCCTCAGACACACCAGGTGCCAGGGCTCTTCAGTGCTCCAGCCCGGCTGGATGGATGGCTGCTGGGTGACAAGGGCTATCCCCTCAGAAGGTAGCTCATGACGTCTCTCCACCATCCAGGAACAGAGGCCAAGTGGCGGTAGAATAGGAGCCAGGGCACCACAAGGGTTGTGGTAGAAAGAACCATTGGTCTTCTCAAGATGCGCTTCTGATGCCTGGACTAATCAGGAAGCGCACTGAAATATCCCCCAGATGGTGTGTCACTGATAGTGGTTGCATGCTACACTCTCCACAGTCTGGAACTGGAAAGGGGGGGACCCAGTGGAGGAAGAAGGTCTTGACGCAGCTGCACAGACAACAGACGATGAGTCCAGTGGTGAGTCCGAGGACGAGCATGGTGAGGAGAACGCTGAGGGGACAGTTGTAGACCTGGGTAACCTCCAGGGAGGCAGGGACACTTGGGATGCTTTGATCCAACGCTCCTTCAGCTAGACTACCAAATAAGAACCACCACCACATGCCAGGGCTGCAGGCTCCATACTTGATCCCTGACAGGACCATTTTCTTGGTCAACAACGTACACTCTGTGCCTTTGCAATAAAGTTTCAGGAGACACACATTCATCATAACATCATGGCCTACCCTGTACCTACAGAACAAATGAAGCATAACAGAGTCCAATAGCACAAAATAACATCTCATTTACTTGTGAATGTGAAACATTGCAGAAATTAACATTAACAGTTTTTAATCACGCTGTGAAAAAATTCAAACCAAAATGGGGAAACAAAATATCACCCGTGATAAATCCATCTTGTGCTTAAGATGCTTTACACTTACGTTTGTGGGTGCTATGTCTAGGTGCTCCCCCCTCATTGGCACCAGCATTGGGGACATCCTGCTTACTCTGCTGTCCTGTTGGCCTTGGTGATCTTGGCAGTCGTCCTCTGGCCTGTGGAGCCTGTGCTGAGAGGGAGTGGCCAGTGCCACGGTTGGCATCTCCCCAGTCGCCGCAGCCTCATCAGATGCCACAGTCACTGGAAGAGGGGCAGAGGAGCTGCTGCCATCATCCAGAGCGCCCTGAGAGGAGCCCGCAGAGATGACAGGCAGCTCATGCGCCAATGTGAGGTCGCATTGGACCTCCCTGCTCACCATTGATGGACGGGCACCTAGCTGGGATACTGGGTGCCCAATCCATCTCCCACACTGACACTGACCACCTGAGGTCATTGCCAATGTGAAGGCTGCAGGTCCGAGCGCAACCCCAGGGACTCCTGATTCTGTCCCTGGAGCTGCCTCACCATGAGAGTCACCACTCTCCCCATGGAGCAGGCAGTGCGCTCAGCCATGAGGGTCAACGCAATGGTCATGCTCTGCATGGACTCCTCCACAGCGGACACCATAGTGCACGTTCCCTCATGTATCTCCGCCAGATCCACCCGCACACCCGGCTGGACTTCCAGCATCTGCTGTCTAATGAATGATTCCAGAGGCCCATCATCAGCCATTGACTGAGCATCGTCCTGGTCTGCTGTATTCCTCCGACTGCCGGCGCCCTGGACACTCTCTGCCTCTTCCTGCACCTCAAGTGAATGTGAAGTGCCCTCACTAATGTTTACCGAGATACTAGATGGCAATCTTATGCCCACCAAGGTGCTGGTATCTGCGCTGGTGCCTGCTTGACAGAGAGGGTGTGACACAGATGCATGCTCAGCATGCTGGTCCTCGGGGGTCAGGGGTGGGCCTTCAGGCTCCTCACAACAAGATGGCACTGTCACTGTGCCTGCCTGGCACCCTGGTGAGACAGAGATATGCATCATGGTGCCCTTGTCTTTCCATTGTCCATGGGGACTCCAGTTTCAAGGCTCACATCAATATAGAGACTACACTGGAATGGTTGCAATAACCGACATTCTCACCTCAGTGCACTGCACTCTCACCTTCCTCTGGCACCCCCACCTCACCGCGGCTGCTTTACCGAGCTGCATGGCGCCTGTCCAGCTCCAGGGCCTCCTGCTCGTATCGTGTGAGGATGAGCAGGTGAGGGGGTCCCCACCAGTCCACGGCCTCTCAGCATTGTAATGGGATGTTTTCTCCTGAAAGGACAGAGGAGCATTGATTAATCCACCCTCTACCTGCAGCGCCATTGCAGCCTGACCACCTGAGGAACACCTCACAGGGATCAGCCGATTCGTGACCCTGGAGGCGCAAGACACTCAGTCCAAGCAGCCAGGGCTCATCCCCTTGGCCAGATGCTGCCTCATTGACATTTGCCACTCACTCTCTAACACCCCTGAGGTTCACGGGGAGATGGGCAGCTCTTAACAGTTCTGCAGAGTGACCCATGCCAACACGGTACTCACCCTTCCCCATCGCAGCAGATCGTTGAAATGTTTCTGGCACTGCCCCCATGTGCACCTCACCACGTCGTGGCTGCTGACCCTGGATGCCGCCTTCTCCCAGAGCCTTTTCGGTGAGGTGCGGCAGGGCCTCCTCCTCCCGTCCCTGGGGACAAAGATTTCTCTCCTGACTGCCACCTCCTCCAGGGGCTCTGCGAGGCACTCATCCGAGAAACACGGGGTCAACTGTCCAGCCGGCCTGCCCTCCCTCCGGCCGTGTCCAACCACAACAGGATCCATCTTCACTTCTGCATCCTTCCATGGCAGCCTTCCAGGGGCTGCTGGGGCCGGTTTTGAATCAGCCACCAGTTCGCCATTGGACCCAGCGGACATCATGCCCCCGCCTGCCCCTTCTCGCTGATTCCCCAACCGCCGTTCACGCTGGGCGGGTCTTAATTGGCCCGACAGCGTGAAATCGCAGTGTGAAATCGCAGCGTCCTGCCGAACGCGGGCAGTAATCGGCATCCTGACCACTGCCACCCACCCCCACCCAGCCCGCACTTCAAGGGTAAAATTCTGCCCATGAGGTATGAAAATTAGTGAGTTCAGCGCTGGTCAGAAGGTCACTGTGAAAAACCACTGGGGTGATGAGGACAGTATGTGATTGGAGCTGATGTAAAGAGACTGGGTGCATTCACATCTCTGGTGAAGACTGGAGAGACGCTCCTTCATTATCATGCAGATCATTTGCTTGAGAAAGGAAATTTGACAGAGAGGAGGAGAAACCTCCTATAATCCAAATTCCTCTTACAATCCAAAGTGAAAGTCAGAAGGAAAGTGCAAGTTTGCCAGTTATTACAGAATCGACCGGCAGAGCAAAGTGAGCCAGGGTTTTTGATTAAGACTAATCCATCAATGACACAGTCCCTGCTGCTAAATGGAGTTGAGAGTCAAAGTCTAAGTTCAGATTTGATATAGTCAAAGATGCTGAGAGAGCAGAGCCAAGCTAATGGAAATGGAAAAAGATACTCAGACAAAAAGGGAAAGAAGCCAGATAGGTTAATTGAAAGTGTGTAGGAGAGAAGAAGGAAATTGTTCTTTTCATTATTTTTTACACAGAACCCAAGGTTTAGGAGCAGGAGTAGACCATTCAGCCCCTAGGTGGATTGTGGTCTCAACTCCAGTTTATGTCTGCCTCCCATAACCCTTGACTCCCTTGTTGATCAAAAATCTACCTAACTCTGCCTTGAATATATTCAATGACATGGCCTCCACTACTCTCTGGGGAAGAGAATTCCACAGACTAACAGGCCCCTGAGAGAAAAAAAATCTTCATTTCAGGCTTATATGGGAGACTCCTAATTTTTAAACTGTGCCTCCTAATCCTAGCCTGTGGAAACCTCCTCTCAGCATTCACCCTGTCAAGTCCCCTCAGGATCTTGGGTTTCCATAAGATCACCTCTCATTCTTCTAAATACTAATGGATACAGTCCCAGCCTGTCCAAAAATACCGCTTAAAATAATCCCTTCATCCCAGGAATCAGTTGAGTGAGTCTTCTCTGAACTGCTTCTAGTGAAATATATCCTTTCTTAAGTAAGGAGACCAAAACTGTACACAGTATTCCAGATGTAGTTTCACCAAGGCCCTGTACAGTTGCAGTAAAACTTCCCCATTTTTATATTCCATTCTCCTTGCAATAAATGCCAACATTTCATTTGCTTTCATAATCACTTGCTATACCTGTATATTAATTTTTTGTGATTCGTGTACCAGGATACCCAGATCCCTCTGTACCGTACAGAGTCTCTCTCCATTTAAATAATTTGCTGCTTTTCTATTCTTCCTGCCAAACTGGACAAGTTCACATTTTCCCACATTACATTCCATCTGCCAAATTTTCCCCCACTTACTTAATCTATCTATATCCCTTTCCAGACTCTCTATTTCCCCTTGACAACTTCCTTTCCTACCTATTATGGTGTAATCGGCGTATTTAGCTACCATACATTTGGTCCCTTCATTCAAGCCACTGATATAGATTGTAAGTAGTTGAGGCCCCAGCACTGATCCCTGTGGCACTCCACTAGTTACAGCTTGCCAACCTGAAAAAGATCCATATATCCCTACACTCTGCTTCCTGTTAGCTAACCATTCTTTCATCCATGCTAATGCTACCCCCTACTCCACGAGCTCTTATTTTGTGAAGTAGCCTTTGATGCGGCACCTTATCGAATGCCTTTTGGAAATCCAAGAATACCACATCTACAGATTCCTCCTTATCCACTTTGCTTGGCACTTGCTCAATAAACTCTAATAAAATAGTTGAGTACCATTTCCCTTTCACAAAATCATCTTGACTCTGCCTAATTTTATTATGATTTTCTAAATGTCCTGCTGTAATCTCCTTAATGATGGATTCTAGCATTTCCCCTATGACAGATGTTCGTCTAACTGGCCTACAGTTTCTTGCTTTCTGTCTCCATCCATTCTTGAACAGAGATGTCATATTTGTGATTTTCCAATGTGCTTGGACCTTTCCAGAATCCAGGGGGAGAATTTTCCGCTCGTTGGGTGGGCGCGCACCCCACCCATCTGAACGTAAAATACGTGCGATGACGTTGGCCGAGCGTCCCGATGTCATCGCACACTCACGTGATATTTCAGCCAACAGGCGAGTGCCGAAGTTGGCAGCATGCCCATTGACAATTAAAAGGCCTATTAAGGCTATTAAAAGGGTAATTGAATGAAATTTTTCGCTGCCCGTCCAGCCAAGCGGCCTTTGCATTTTTAGGAAACCTCATCCACGGGCGGGGTGAGGTTTCCAACAGCAAATAAAAATAAAACATACATTTTGAAATGTAATTAATAACATGTCTTTGCTCATGTGACAGAATCACAGGAGGAGACATGTTTTATAACATTTTAGAAATCTTTGTTTTTAATGTTTCAAACTGTTCATCTCTCTGAGCCAGCTCTGTGCCTCAGGGAGATTTTTAAATGCGCAACCCTGTGCGTGCTCACCCTCCTCCCCCCACCACACTGGCAGCACTGAGCTCCTGCTGCTCACACTTCATGCTGGGCAGGCCCTTAGTTGACCTGCCAGTGTGAAATCATGGTCCGGCCCCAATCGCGGGCGATGTTCGGCTTCCCGACTGCCCCCGGCCGCCCCCGCCAAGCCCACCCAACGAGGGAAAAACTGTCTCCCAGGGAATTTTTGAAGATCACAACCAATGCATCCAGTATCTCTGAAGTTACTTCTTTTAAGGCCATTAAAATGCAGGCCATCAGGACAGATGACTTGTCAGCCTTTAGTTTTAATAGTTTTCTCAGTACCCCTGTCTAGTGATTGTGATTGCTTTATGTTACTCCCTCCCTTTTACCTCTTCAATTTCAACTATCCTTGGGCTGTTTTTGTGTCTTCTACAGTGAAGACAAACACAAAATATCTGTTCAATGCTACCTCCATTTCTTTGTTCCCTATTATTAATTCCCCAGTCTCACTCTCTAAGGTACCAATGCTCACTTTAGTTACTCTTTTTCTTTTTAAATACTTGTAGAAACTCTTACTCTCTGCTTTTATATTTCTTGCTAGTTTTCTCTCGGACTTTAATTTCTCATTTTTTTTGCAGCCATTTTTTTCAGGTTTCTAAAATCCGTCCAATTTTCTGACCTACCACTAATCTTCACAGTAGTATACACTTTTTCTTTCAATTTAACATTATCCTTAAATTCCTTAGCCATTGATTATGCACCCTTCTCATAGTGTCTCTCTTAATGTAATATATATTTGCTGAAAGTTATGAAATATCTCCTTTAGTGTCTGCCACTGCTCCTCTACTGTCTTGCCTTTTAATCTATTTTCACAGTTCAATTTAGCCAACTCTTTCTACATACCCTTATAATTGCCTTTATTTAAGTTTAAGACACTAGACTTAGATCCACGCTTCTCACCCTCAAACTTAATGTGAAATTCTATCATATTCTGATCACTGTTGCCTAGAGATTCCTTTATTATGAGGTCATTAACTAATCATATTTCATTGCACATTACCAGGTTGGAAATAATGTGCTCCCTGGTTGGGAGTAGAACATACTGCTATAGGAAATTGTCCCGAATACACTCTATGAACTCATCTTTCAGGCTACCTTTGCCAATCTGATTCATCCAATCTTTATGAAGATCAAAATCACACATGATTATTACAGTACCTTTCTTGATAGCCCCCATTATTTCTTCTTGCATACTCTGTCCTACAGTGTAGCTGCTGTTAGGGGACTTATAAACTACTCCATAAGTGCTTTCTTACTTTTGCTATTTCATATTTCTACCCAAACTGATTCCACATCTTGATCTTCTGAACTAAGGTCATCTCTCACTCTTGTACTAATGTCATCCTTAATTAACAGAGCTACCCCACCTTTTCCTAGCTTCCTGTACTTTCAAAATTTTAAATACCCTTGAATATTTTGAACCCAGCCTTGGTTACCTAGCAACCACATCCCTGAGATGACTATCAGATCATACATATTTATTTCTATTTTGTGCCATCAATTCATTCATTTTGTTATGAACGCTGCACACATTCAGATACAAAGCCTTTAATTTTGTCTTTTCACCATTTTTGGAAAGTCTGGCCTTATCTGGGTACAATCTTAAATTTCTAAGTCTTGTACCTTCTTGCAACACTCTGGTTATCATTACCCGTATTGCTACCTTGCTCTGTTGCTTTGCCCATTCTCTTTAATTTGCCACATCTTCCCTCATATGATCCCTTCTCCCACTAATTAGTTTAAGGCCCTTTCTATCACCCTAGTTAGACAACTTGCCAGAACACTGGTCCCAGCATGGTTCAGGTGAAGACCATCCCACTCCCACTTTCCTCAGTACTGTTGCCAGTCCCTCATAAACTGAAACACATTTCTCCTACACCAATCTTTGAGCCATGCATTCAGATCTCTAATCTTATTTACCCTATGCCAATTTCACTCAAGGTTCAGGTAGTAATCCAGAGATGTTTATCATTGTGCTTCTGCTTTTTTAATTGAATCCCTAGCTGCTCATACTCCCCATGCAGAGCCTTCTTCCCAGTTCTATCGATGTTCTTGGCACCCACATGGAACACGCCAACTGGATTCTTGGCCTCCCAATGCCAGTTCCTCTCCAGCCCTGAACCCTGGAACTGAGCAAACAATGCAGCTTCCTGGGCTCACGCTCTCGGCTGCAGAGAACTGTGTCTATCCTGTAAACTACACAGTTCCCTACCACCATTGTATTCCTGTTTACTCCCACCACTTGAATGGCTCCCTGCACCATGGTGCCATGCTCAGCTCGTTTATTCACCCTGCAGCCCCCACTCTTATCCATACAAGAACCTCAAACCTGTTGGACAACTGCAAGGCCTAAGGCTTCTCCATTGCTATACTCTGGATCCCCATTCCTACCTCACTCACAGTCACACTCTCTAATCCCTGACCATGGATCAAATGTGAAGAACTAGCCTAAAGGTTGTTACTGCCTCCTGGAACAAAGGGCCCAGATATCTTTCCTCCTCCCTGATGCATCGAAGTGTCTGAAGTCTGGACTCCGGCTCATCAACTTTGAGCTAAGTGCCTCAAGCTGCAGAAACTTACTACAGATGTGGTTTCTGTGGACCACACAGGTGTTCGCCATCTCCACATGCTACAGCTGCAACACATCACCTGCCCTGCCATCTTGATTGTATTTAATTTAACTGACTAAGTTTAGAAATAACAATCAGTAGTTATCTGTAATTATATCAACTGGTTTAACTGGTTAATCTGTAAATTTAATTCAGTATTTATATTTTACCAGTACTAGTTTAAGCTACTGCCTTTCACTTAGAGAGAAAGAAGAAACTTAAAACTCAGCAACTACTCCCTTATTAGCTCACCTAATTAATTTAAGCTTCCAGGGTTCAGCTCTCATGACCTTCTGCAGGTCTCTTGGTCCACTCCTTTTATGTATAAGTTCAGAACAGCTCCTCCTCCCTCACTGCACCGAATTCCCTCACTCACCAAATTCCCAAGCTCACACTCTGTGTCTATCTTTACTCAGTGGAGAGCTTCTCTCTCCATGCTTGTTTACTCTGGTTAAATTATTATATTTTTGTTAAACACAAACTTGTTTTAAGGAAAACAATTTTTTACATCTAAATTACTCTTGACAATATCAGTCATATTAGTTTTTTTGTGATTACAGTAAAATCAAATATGCAACCCAACCTGTTCAATTTTAAGGTATTGTTGATGCTTTTTAAAATGTATTTATGGTATGTGGGCATCGCTGGCTGGGCCAGCATTTATTGCCCATCTCTAATTGCCCTTGAGAAGGTGGTGGTGAACTACCTTCTTAAACCACTGCACTCCCTGTGATGTAGGTACACCCACAGTGCTGTTAGGGAAGGACCTCCAGGATTTTGACCCAGCGACAGTCATATTGTCTTCTGGGAAGTTATGTATATATAGCATTTTATATTTTAATGTATAAGTTTTTTTTAATTAGGGAAGGTGTGTAGCTTATTGCAGAATCTGAACATTTTGTCACATTGCCCTCTCTCCTGCCCTCTCTGTTGGGGAAGTGTAAACAAAGTTAGTTCAATAATGGCTGTCTGCTGTAGGTCCAAATGTTAATCTTACTAAGTGCAACACGCAACACACGTTTTAAAGGTCTAATTGTTATTGAGTTAATCTGTTTTTTTGTTAAATGTTTGCTCATGTCTATACTTGGAATGAAACACAAAATAAAAAAAAGTGCACTTTAAATCTGAGCCTTCCAGGAATGTTCCCTGGGAAGCGACTTGCTGAATAAGTCCTAATTTATCATCTTCAGTTAGACAACTAGAATTGAGAAGATCTTCTAGGATGCTTCACCATGTTGTTAAAGCTGCTAATCATGCAGCGTAAACCAGATGACAAAACAGCATGAGACTATTTCCTCCAGGAAGTCTCGCTCAGTTATCATCTGGTACCAAATCAGAACTTGCTGTTAGATTCAGGATACCTTTCTACATTACAAGTGTAGTGTCCGCTTCACACCAAAACTGCAGTTGCATTCAAAATGCCCCTTAAATATCCAGCATGTGTCAGTAAATTACAACAACATGACATGCTTTAGAAACTGCTCAATGATTACCTGCTGATGCCTCTTTGGCCAGTTGTGTAAAATACAGAGGTGGTTTATGTGGGTTACTTAGGCTGGATGTTGTATTTTCCTCAGAAATTCAATACACATGTGCACACATGTAAATGCCAATCTTGACACCTTAACATTTCCACACTTCAGATGAAATCTTTCTGAAATCTGATATTGTTAAATTTTTGGATATTAGGGGCATCAAGGGGTATGGAGAGAAAGTGGGAATATGGTGTTGAGATAGAGGATCAGCCATGATCATATATGAATGGCGGAGCAGACTTGAAAGGCCGAATGGCCTACTCCTGCTCCTAGTTTCTATGTGTCTATGTGCAGCGAGTATACACTGGCTGGTGAGGTGCAGGTGATTAACACTACAAAAACTCATTCCAGGTACAATCCTTGGCCCATGTGAAAGAGGCAACCCTTTGGTCCCACAGCCATGATTGGATTGAAAGCATGTTCTCTGGAGGGGACTATGTTTCACTAGGCTAATGTGCACATCTTGACATGCCTGATCTCTTTAAGAACAGAATGTCAAACTGAATACCGGACACACAGTCAAATCAAAGACCCCAGAGCTAAGAAGCCAAATGTCACACTTGTATTTTTCACTCATTTGCTTTCTGCACCAGTACAACATGACACTTATTTGGTTTCTGTAAACCACAGCCAGTGTCTCCTATCATCTGTCAGCTGGATTAATGAATTGCTGCGTCCGTCACAACTGTGACTCGCTGCTAACAGGAGTCGTGCGTTTTCAGAAGCAAAGGCTCAATTCTTTAGTTCATCGTCCTTGAAAGAAAGTTGTGTTTCCTGCTGGAGTCAACAAGATAATGCTGGATATAATGGCATTTCTATGCTGCAAATAAACTTTATTTTATTTCACCTGTTTTTACAGTGAATATGTGACCCATTAACAAAATGTTGTCAAAGAATTGTTGAAACTGTTGTCATCCACCAGTAAATGATATGAACTAAAAAATTCCAATAATCCGGTGCAAAATATTGTCTGTTTATAAGTTTATCTTTTATATGACAGGGATCAGTATCCTGACACGTGGGCTAAGCCTACAGTGCTACCAGCTCCCAGCCCACACCTCAAATTATTGCCAATTGCATGGTAAGGGGAAGGTGGTGCCACCTGGAAACACATCTTCAATTTAGGTGAATAGTCCACATTATGGTAACATTTGAGTACTTGATAAACTACATTGTAAGTCAGTGTAGCTGTAGGGCCTGATGCCTCTATGTTGGTATAATGAAATGGCCTCAAAGCTTTCAAATACTGAATTTTAGCTGTTAGGGGTAATTCAAGGCTGTATTGTTGGCAGCAACCTATGCCCACTGGCAGCACATATCAGGAATGTTGGCACAACGGCCTGACATTTTGCAACTGTTAAAATTAATAGTCAGGAAATCACATGCAGCAGATGCCCAAATTTCCTTCATACAACGCCAGCAGGCACAGGGCACCCACTGGGTAACAGAGGCTCAGGAAATTATTTCCAGAACTAACTGAAGAGAGTAAAAATCTAAAGCAGATTTTAATTCTCTTTTTTTCAATGGAAGTGTTGAATCTCCAATACAGTGTGGAGGATCAGCAAGGCAGATTCCTTCTGTGTCTTATCAGCATGTGAATGCCTTGCATGAAATTTCATTATGCTCTATTTAAACAGAGATGTTAACCTCTTTATAATAAGAAAGTTACACTGATTAAAATAAATGAGGTTACAGCCTAATTAAGAAGGTGAAATTCCAGTCAAATGCATGAGTTGCTCATGTATTATGAACATGCAATGGTGCCTTTTATTGCATGACTTCGTGAACACGGGACTGTATGGTAGATAACCTGTGTAAAACCTCATCAAAATAAGGGTTAAGGATCAATATTAATCTAACAGCAACATAACCTAGTTACAACCTGCACAGTGGTCTAACTATCCAATCACAAGAGACAGGAAGATTAAATCAAAATACTACGGGTGCTGGAAATCTGAAATGCTCTGAAAAAGAGTCATATAGACTCGAAACAGTTTCTCTCTCCACAGATGCTGCCAGACCCGCTGAGTTTTTCCAGCATTTTCTGTTTTTATCGTGAGACAGGATGCAAACTCCATTTTGTGATGAGGAAGAATAGAATTGTACCAAACTTAACCACCTATCCCCCACTTTAATCGAGAAAGTTCACAAAGAAAGGTTCATGAGCTTTTTCTGGAATATCCTTTATAATATTTTGAAATGAAGTTTAACTTTTAAATAAAAGCAAAATGCAGCAGATGCTGGAAATCTGAAATGAAAACAGAAAGTGCTGAAAAAACTCAGCATCTGTGGAGAGAGAAATAGAGTTAACGTTTCGAGCCCAATATAACTCTTCTTTGGAATTGGCTTTATTTAACTTCTAAATCTTCTTTACGGGATTGCATATCTTTTTTTAAATGTGGAACTTGCCACCCCAAGGAGCTGTTGAGGTAAATAGCAGTGATGCCCTTAAGGGGGAGATGAATAATTACATGAGGGGGAAAGGAATAGAAGGTTGGGAGGAGGAGGATCAAGTGGAACATAAATTCCAGAATAAATGATTTGGGCTAAGTAGCTGTAAATTCTCGGATATTTCATACAAACCCTCTCAGGAATTGCTTGGTCACCTTTTGATCTTTGTTTTTAAGCATTGGATCCCATATTGTCACTGGCCTAGTATCCCAGAGACCTGGGTAATGCTCTGAGGGCCTGGGTTCAAATCCCACCATTGCAGATAGTGAGATTTGAATTCAATAAAAAATCTGGAATTAAAGTCTAACGATGACAATGAAACCATTGTCGATTGTTGTAAAAACCCATCTGTTAACTAATGTCCTTTAGGGAAGGAAATCTGTCGTCCTTACCTGGTCTGGCCTACATGTGACTCCAAACCGACAGGTTTGTGGTTGACTCTTAAATGCCCTTTGAAATGGCCTAGCAAGTCACTTAGTTCTCAAGGGCAATTAGGGATGGGCAATAAATGCTGGGCTGGCCAGCGATGCCCCCATCCCATGAACGTCTATCTCTCTCTAGACCATATGCCTCATCCTGACCCAGGAAATGGGTAACTGATAACTCCTTGGGTTCAGCTAATTTATTTTTTTTGGCATGTAGAAAGATTACAGTAGATTTCCTCTATTAACACACTCCCTCCCCAACACCACCTACACACCCCCACCCCCTCCCCCAGACGCCCCCCCCCCCACCCCCCAACAATCCCTGGGGAAGATTTCACTCAATGCTATCAGTTTATGGGGCCCAACTAAAGGATCATTGGAAAGTTATGAGTAGGAACCTTTATCATTTTGGAATGTGAATTGGCTTTGGTCTAAAGGATATTGCCATACTGTAAATAAAACAATCCTGATTCTGTTCAGCTTTCCTGTGAAGCCTGACTGCAAAAAATAATCCAACAGCCTGCAATCTGTGACAAGACCGTCCATGAGGAGATGGACTTCTTTAAAACATTGCAGAATATCTAACTTTACTATGAATTGAATACATTCTTATTCTCAGAATGACCATTGGGCCATTACATGAGTACAAAGCAGGGATTAAGAGGGGTGGGAAGGCAAAGGGGGGAGGCGGTGGCAGAGTAGCATTGTCACTGGACTAGTATTCCAGAGATCTAGGGTAATGCTCAGGGGACCTGGGTTCAAATCTCACCATGGCAGATGGTAAAGTTTGAATTCAATAAAAATCTGATGATAACCACAAAACCATTGCTGATTGTCATAACAACTCATCTGGTTTGCTAATGTTCTTTAGGGAAGGAAATCTGCCACCCTTACCTAGCCTGGCCTATGTGTGACTCCAGAACCACAGCAATGTGCTTGACTCTTAACTGCCCCCTGAACAGGGCAATTAGGGATGGGAAATGAATGCTGGGCCAGCCAGCAGTGCCCACACCTCATGAACAAATAAAAAAATGGAGTTGCATGAGAATTCCAAAGAGCAGGGGAGTCATGGCTGAAGCATTGACATTTGATGGTGCATTTCGATCTGTTGGCCTTATCTGCTTAAAAATATGGAAGATACCTCCATTTTAAAACCATTTCAATCATAAAAATTAACTAATTTGAGCAGTAGACTTAGAACACGGCACAGACAAATTGGTTTGATCTTAAGATCAGGCAGTGCAGCCCCAGCTTTGAGATAACTTACTGCAGAGCTGACCTGTGACCTCCATCAGTTCTAAAACTCATCTTCCACCTCACCAATAGGGTCTGCCAAACAACACAGGGCACAGCAGCAGGCACAGCATTTATGATTTCCAATGAGCATTTATTTAAGAGCTGGTTGCATCCTGCAGCAACATCTATAAAAGGATATCGCTATTCCAAGTACAGGTTAAAACGACACATTTTTGTGGCAACACCATTATTTAGAACGATTCATTCTCACTGCAAATGGAATATGTGCTTCTGTTCTCACTCCATCCTAGTCTAAAGGGTAGAATAGAATATCACGAATGTAAGGAAAGGTGAGGGTAGTTAGGAAGGCGGAGAAAACTTTATTTTTAATGATCAATGAATTTTTTAACAACTTGGTTTTTTATTTCACTTTGTTTTATAGCAACTTTTAGGCTGCAGGCAATTCTCATAATCTTTGTGTCTCCACCATCCAATTTGTGCTTAAAATTGAGATGGTAACAGGATCGCAATCGCGTGTGGAATCGGAACACTAACTTTCCACTGGTGGTTTCAATTTTTGGGTAGACTTTGATCAAGCGAACTGGAGAAACAGGCAGGACCTTGTTAACAATATAAATTGAGGTCTGATTACAGAGTTACAAGTCCTGGCACCATTGCTGTCTCTGTCTGCGCTGCAACCACAAGTTCATGATCTGACCCATAAACCATGGGTGGTACAAGTCAGGGGCAGGCCACTTGCAGAGATATTTAAAGGGATCCACAGAATGTTTCAGGAGGCATTATGCTTTTCCAGATATTTTCAAAGTCCTTGTGGTTACAGTAGAAGGTGTTAAATTTCTAAGCAGCTTCTGGTAGTGCTGTGGCGTGTGGCTTGCCACACTTTCTAATACCACTGTAGGTTTACCTTCACTACATGGACAGCAGCACTTCAAGAAGGTGGCTAACCACCACCTTCTCAAGGGCAATTAGGCATGGCCATAAATGTTGGCCACTCCAGCGAAACTCAAATCACATAAACAAATTAAAAAGAAACTCTCTGAGTTGTGCTCCTGGATAGACAACCTAGTATCTTCGTTGGCCCGATCTTGAACTTTCCCATGCCTAAAAGCTGCTCCACGTTTCCTGCAGGGTCGTCCGAGCTCAGCTTTTCCAGAAATATGAACTGCAGCTTCTATTGGAGAGCTCCATCGCAGTACTGTAGCATCAGGGAGAAGAAAAGACATGTCCCCTTTATATTGCACCAGCTGCTGTATGGTAAGTTTAAATGTCCAGTGTGAATGTTAGTGAATGGGTGAGTGGATGAATGAGTGAATGTGTAGGTGGATGGATAGGTATGTGAGTAGGTGGCAGGTGGGTGAGGTAGGTGGGTCGGATGGTAGGTGGGTAGGGTAGCAGGTAGGTAAGGTGGTAGGCGGGTTGAGTGGTAGTTCAGTCAGGTCAGGAGGGATAGTCAAGTTGGGGGCTCATCAGGTCATATTGGGGGTTAGGGTTAGGTTGGGCTAAGTTGGGTCAGGAGGTAGTTGGGGTTTAGGGGGAGTAGTTGGGGGGTTAATGGGGAGTCAGAGGTCAGCGTGAATGGTTGGGGGTCAGTTTTGTAGTTCCCCAGGAGTTAGACTAGGACTTTTCTGTCTAACATTTCCTGGGCAGGTTAGTCCCACAGAATTATCTGAAGTCTCTGACTATAGCTCAGGGTTGGAGACTTTCACAGAGGGCCCCAGGGAGCAGGGCAATTGTCTGTCAGAAGTTCAAACCTCCAGGGCAATTACCGTGGAGGTCAGCCATCCGCCGTCCCGATGCACACCTTGAGTTGTATATCTGGTCTCTGACGATACTGAGTACAGATGATCTGGGCCATTAATTGCTGATGCACAGAAAACATCTTATTTGGGTATTAACCATGGCTCAGTGGCATCTGAGCCAGGGGCCCATGGCTTCAAGTTCCACTGGTGCACATTGTCTTTGTTTAAACTTCAAGACAGTATTGAGGGACTTCTGCATTGTCAGCAGTGTGATCCATCTGATGAGATATTAAACTAAAGCCCTTTCTGCCCTTAGATCAGCATGAACAATCCTATGGCCATTATTTTGAAGTTTTATTTCCTGGTGACCTGACCACCTATCAACCAACATCATTAAAACACCCAAACTGATCCTATCATATTGTTGTTAGTGGGAGCTTGCTGTGGACAAATTGGCTGCTATATTTCCCAGATTTACAGCAATGACCACACTTGGAAAGTACTTCATTGGGTGTAAGGCCCTGTCGGACATTCATTCCTTCTTTCTTTTACTTTAAAGGCTGAACCTAAAGTCTGAAACATCATCCTCTGAGCACGACTCGAATGCCATCTGCCACCCTGGTGAACTGGACCGTCCCTTCCATTTGGCCTTCTCCTGCTCACTTATGCTTGTTGAATCACTCCAGTGTTTATCCCTCCAAATCACAATCTAGACCAGGGTGCTGAATTCTGCGCTGCTGGTTAGAAGGGTGAGAATGAATGGTGGTTCATGTTCTGGAAGGTTCTGCCTCTCAGTCTGTGTAAGTGCAAGTAGCAAAGTCATCTGATGGAACTAGAAAGTGGGGAGATGGAGGTGGAGTTGAAGATTGGCATGTATTGGCTAATACCAGAGTTATGCTGTACGCATAACTAATCAGGGCCTCAGTTTACCAAGTTGTTGGAGAATGGCCTCCGCTATAAGTTAAAAACGTTTATTCCCTTTCAGACATGCAGAAGTATTTTAGACAGCCAATTGTTTATGCTATAGTTCAGAATGTCAGGTAACAGAGTACAAGTGTCAGAATAGTGTCAGTAGCAAGAGGAGTTGAATACTCAGGGGACAGAGATAAATGTGCATATGAGACGTAAAGAAATAAACCAGGCCTCGGAGCCTTTCATGTCCGTAGGGAATAGAAGTTTGTTTAACACTTGAACATGGCTTGCTGTAGCACTTGGTGTGTGTCATTTGATAAAAAGTGAAGGAACTACAAATGAAAACATTTCTAAAATAAACAGATTAAATGTTACACGGCAAAAAAATCTAGAAAAGATCTTTTCCAGTCCAATTATTGTTATTGGTATGTTTGATATTAGCAGGTGAATGTTCAGCATGTTTGTATGATATTCCTTCATTTTGTTTTAACTAATGCAATAATCTAATTATGTTTGAGTAGTCCCTTAATGTTGCTCACATTTTTAATAATCTTATTATTAATTAGAAGTTCCATTGCTGTGTCTCAGTAACACTAACTTCATGGACATATTTTGATGATAGGTTGTCCTATTTGTTATCATGTTGATCCAATTAGCAGGTCTGAATCGAAAACCTATGACTGATTATTGAGAGACAGCATTTGAAATTTAAACAGGATACCGTGAAAAGAATCCATCAAAAGAACAAGTGAATTTCAGGAATTAATAAAAATTCAAGTGTTCTGTAAATTGAGCAGGTGCATTTGTGTATTTATAGGGTAAAAAATGCAACAAAAAAGGGCTTCATATAGTACCTGAGCATGATTCTCATGTGTGCTAATGTCTGTCCAGTGAAGTGATTAATGTATAGGCACCATATTGATCGTTATCCAGACATTCAAAAATTGTGAGATGTCACTCCTCAGAATAATGGAGGTTAGCCGCACATCAATAGGAGCAAATGGTGGAAACAGCTTTAATAAGATCGTAAGAAATAGGAGCAAGAATAGGCCATTTGTCCCATCATACTATCAGCTTGTCCCATTCATAGTATGAATACAGGACTAAGTGGGTGGGACGATAATTAAGATACTGAAGAAAGCTTTGAGGTGTCACTAACACCTCCAACACAGCTTCAGAGCCTTTGCTCCAGTCTCACTACTTGCCATTTTTGATTGTGCAACAGGAACTCAGCAGCAGCAGCAAAAGAGCAGTTCCCCTTTAAATGGTGCCACTGACAACGCGTTTTGCTGTCTCCTCAGACATGAGTTACATGAGGAATATTGGCAGCTTGCTCTGCATATAAAACTAAGGCACACAATCCAATTTTGTGTGGGCCTTTCACTGATGTCATCGGGTGCACGCTTAACGCAATGCTGATTTCAGGCTGGTTTTCATGATAACTGAATTTCTCAGCCATTGGCTGGTATAGTTGCAGTGACTTGGGGTAACTTTGTGCTACAAAAGAGTGATCGTGAAAGTTGCCCATTCTTACACACTCCGAAATTCCATTGAACAGACAAAAAATGATTTGTCAATTCACTATCACTCCTTTTAGACTGTCCGACAATGTCAAAACGTGTCCCATTGTCACAGTGATTAAAGCTCTTCCTCACACCCGAAGGAGTTCTTCAAATGAGAGCACATTAAATGGGAGAATATATTCAACATAATTCTTACCCTAATTGAATAGTAACAGGAAATACAGCACAGTCATAGAAAGAAAGAACTACTATAAGGAAGATAGAATAATTTTCATAATGTTATTGGAGTTTATTGTAAAGTAGAGTAATAGTGGGGTCTGTGTCTATGGGGGGGGCAGGGTGGTGTGTGTGTGTGTGTGTGTGAGACGTAATTGAATTAGAGACAGCTGGTCTGAGGGCTTTGATGTAAGAAGAGAAGCTAGGTTTGAAATGCTAAATAGGTAAACATGGGTGAAGAATTAGAATGTGAGGTGTAAATGGAACATTTGAATTTTTAAGTAAACTTACTAAAAGTAGCTTCATAAATGCTTGAATTCATAAAAAGGGGATAAAATGTTATACCTAGCCAGAAGAAGTTAAGAAACAGTGTGTTTATTTTACCCAAAGATCACTGGTTAAAATTAATACTATGATAGATTTTTATTATTGGAGAGGTAAAGTCCAAAGACCTGGGACAAAATATTTAGCTTGGCGAGTGGGCAGGCGAGCACCTGACTCACTCAAGTGTAAAATGATGCGCATTGACGTTGGGTGAATGTCCGACGTCAATGTGCAGTCGCGCGATATTTTGGTCGGCGGGTGTGTGCCGGAAACGGCAGCGTACCCGCCGACAATTAAAAGGCCTGTTAAGGCAATTAAATTATCAAGTAAGTTGAATTTTTCACTACCAGTCCAACCTTACAGTTGGCGGGCAGGCAAAAAGGCCAAGCAGCTTTTGCACTTTTTAGGAAACCTCATCCATGGGCGCGATGAGGTTTCCTAAAGCAAATAAAAATAAAATAAAAATTTTCAAACTTAATTAATAACATGTCCCTGCTCATGTGACAAAGTCACATGACGGGATATGTTTCATTACATTTTATTTTCTTCATTTTTTTAATATAACCTTTTATCTCCCTGAGGCAGCTTGGTGGGCCTTAATTGGCCTGTTAACATGAAATTGCCTTCCGGCCCCAATTGCAGGAGGCAGTCAGCTTCCCGGCTGCCCCCACCCGCCCCCGCCGAGCCTGCCCGACAAGGGCAAGATTTTGGCCATAGTGAAACAATGGGAATTTGCATTCAAATGGGAAAATTTGTATTAAGGAGAGAAGGCTGTGTGTAAGGACAGGAATTCTCAGACCTAACAAATCTGAAAAGCCTCCAGCATCTAAGCCTCAAGCTGCTATCTACAAGGAACTGAAGTTGAGAAAACTCACTTTGAATTCAACCGTCCAGGGGGGTGTGCTTTGCCTATGTATGTTTGAATCTATGTTGCCATAACAGAGGTGTAACTGGGAATCAGATTAACTAGGGCAACTAGGAGTTATCATAGTCGTAATGTGTAAACCTATTTATGTTCTTAAAATCAGTTTTTTATTAATAAAGGCTTAATTTAGTTTTGTAAGGAACCTATAAGACTTGGAGTTTTATTACTATTGAATTCAAGGCATGCATCTCAAAATAAACACAAATTGCAAAATAATTGTGGCAGTTGTTTCAAATTTCCCTCTGGGATTTGAACAGCTCAGCATTTACCATCTGCTGTGCCATAACACCTGCCTTTATATCACATCTCTTAAAGCACAGAATGAATTAGTAATTGTTACATTACTGAATATAGCAGCAAGGTCCCATCAACAAAAAATAAAATGAATGATCAATATTTCTGTTATTAATACTGTACATTGATGGAGAAGAATTGGCCAGAATACAGCTAGCTTTCCTACAACGGTATCTTTAGTAACAACTCGAACAGGTAGCCGATAAGTACATGTTGGTGCGAGAAATCCTCAGATGACATCTCATCCCAAGGAAAGTGCCCCCAAAAGTGCTGCACTCTCTCAACAGAGCGATGACCTAGATAATGTGGTAATATCGCAGAAAGGGGTTTGACCCTGTAATACTGTCGCTCAGAAGCAAGACTGCTACAATTATCACCAGACTAGCAACTGTTAACAATTAATAATAGCTGGTGATAATCGTGGCAACACTGTTGTCATTCAGATCAATGCTACTCTCTCCATACATAGGACGGAACTGAATGCTCCCCAACTCCCCCTCCTGTCACCGCCGAATGGGCTGGGAGGCAGGGGGTGGACTGGGGAGCCCATCACCTTCCCAGCTCCTCCCAATTAAGTCCAGTGGGGGAAGGTTGAGAATGGCCTCCTGACTGAAGACCAATTGAGGCTTTTAAGGGCCACTTAAAGGCCTCATTCCGCCACTGCTGGTACTCACTCAGCAGCAGGTGAGGGCCACAACATATGGGCAAACTGCCATGTACGCCCTGGCGGGCATGCCCTGTGGCCTGGTAAGGGTGGTTCCTCCTTTGCAGTGCTCTCTGGCTGCTGGCAAGGGAAGCAAAAGTATGTTTATATTCTGATTCCACATTAAGAGCTTAAATTTTAAAAGGTGCAGAAATTGTTCTGTAGTGATAATATTGTAAGAAAGCAAAATTATATATATTCATGAAGCTGCTAAAATATTCGCAAATTCTCGCACCAACATGTATTTATCAGCACTGCCCTTTGAGCATGTTCTTATTGGACAGCAGGCTCAGATGAATTCCTGACCATATGAGAAATGGTCAATGGCAGTCCGCAGGTTTAATTATATTTGATCTTGCATGCTGTCACCTGGCTAGTATGCATAGAACAGGCCACTTTAGTACTTTATCTTCAATGTATAAAAGATTAGCTCCAAAATAGCAGATATAGAGCATTTGGCTTACCTCATTAAAATTCTTCTCCAACATTAGTCTAGCAGATATAACTGGGTTCAAGATTTCTGTTGCATTAAGGCGTTGGAATCCAAGAGGGTATCCGCATTTTCAGAGTAAATCTTTCATTGTAAGGAAGACAGAGATTGCATTTTTAACTCTAACATTTGAAAATAGCACCGTAATGTAGGATCACAGAATGGAAAGGGGCCATTCAGCCTGTTGTGTCCATGCTGGCTCTCTGCAAGTGCCACTCGCCTGCCTTTTCCCTGTAGCCCTGCAAATTTTTTTCTCTTCAGATGATTGCCCAATTCTCTTTTAAAAGGCATGATTGAATCTGCCTCCATCACGTTCCAGGTCCTAACCACATTTTTCCTCGTGTTACTGTTGCTTCTTTTGCCAATCATCTTAAATTGGTGCCCTCTTGTTAATACATTACACATTACCTCTCAAAGTCTTTCAGCCATTGAATTACTTTTGAAATGATTGTTTTATAGCTAAGCACCATATGCATCTGAATAACAGCTCGCAAACAGCAACAAGATAATTGAGTTAATGTTTCGAGTCGATATGACTCTTCTTCAGAGCTCTGAAGAAGTCATACAGACTCAAAACATTAACTGTTTTTCTCTCCACAGATGCTATTAAACCTGCTGAGTTTTTCCAGCATTTTCTCTTTTCGTTTCAGATTTCCAGCATGCGCAGTATTTTGCTTTTATATTAAGATAATTGACCTTTATTTTCATGGCATTGATTGAGGGTGGAATGCTGGCCAGGACTCGAGAGCTGGAGGGGGTCTCTTTTCTTAAAATGTTATCAATGGGCTCATTTGTCGCCACCTGAACTAAAAGTAAACATTTCGGCCCCGGAGCATCAGGAAAAACTAATTGTCATTTTTTTAAAATAAATTGAAAAGTATCATAATTAAGCTGCTGGTTCCACCCACAATCTTCTGGCCCAGAACTGAGTGTTCGATTAGCCAAGCCAAGCTGGCACAGGAAGCATTGGATGAGGAAAATGGCCAATTCAAGCTTCTTGCAGGCTGTGTCCAATTTTATCCAAATATAAACTCAATCCAACAGATGTAATCTCCTGGGAAATGTTCTGTAAATTTTCTCTCCAGCCTCTGAAAGTAATTGAATAAAACACAAAAGTTATCTAATTGATCTTACATCGTTCATTATTCAACCTTGAGTAATGTCCACAGACAGCCACTTAGAGTCCACAGAAACCATTGTGCTCAATGGAATATTTGAACATAGCTGTTTACATTTATTCTTAGTGGCTATACCTTATCCTTAACTGCATAGCTATCCAACTCTTTTGAACAAGGAAATTGAATGAAACTGGAGCACATTTTGTGCTTTATCTTTGTCAACATTAGCTTCTTATTACTATATATTTTTAGTAAGTGATCAATAATAAGATTAAATGATTTTCCAACTTTGCTAATGAATATTTCTACATTTTTACTTAGTTCTGTTGAAGGGTCATGAGGACTCAAAACGTCAACTGTGCTCTTCTCTGCCGATGCTGCCAGACCTGCTGAGTTTTTCCAGGTATTTCTGTTTCTGTTTTTGTTTTGGATTTCCAGCATTCACAGTTTTTTGCTTTTACATCTACATTGTTGTTAGGAAATAGAGATTGCTTAAGTAAGTTATATCGATATTTGTGGGTGTTAGGAATGAGTTTTAGCTTTAAAGCTTGTTTGACTTGTATTTCTGTATCGGTGTTAAGAAAGGTCAAATTGAGTTTTAGTTTCACTTTAAAAGGAGCCTGCACTTCTAATGACAGTTTTACGACCATAAGATAAGTTAAGCAAACAAGAGTAGAAAAAAACAATGCTGTTGCCTAGCAACAGGGGTCTGCAGAGGCAAGTCCCTCCCACGGACGCACACGGAAGAAGAAAACAACAGTTTGTCTTGAAAGCTGTTGGAGTTCAGCTGGTTTTGAAGATAGCTGCCAGAAGTTCATCCTAGAAGGGGCAGATAGCCAGCTCCAAGCTAAGGTAAAACCCCAAGAATCCAGGGGAGTGGAACAGGGGAAAGTCCCAAGCAGACCTTCTGGACAAAAGGAAGGCCAGGAATCTGGAAAAGTCCCTATTAATGAAGTTAAGAGTGAGGGGCAGAGAGAAAGGCTCCAAGCTTCAGAATTAAAGAAACAAAAGCTACAGAAAGCAAGTGGTAAGAAGGTCCAAAGAGACAACTAAAGGTCTGTATCCCTTTGCTAAGGGCATGTGAAACAGTAGTGTACTGTTGACAGCTGAGTCAGGGAGAGAGATTGTGTGGAAGACAGTTAGAATGCAAATGGTGACCCAGGAAAGAGGGACATCGGAAGGAGAGTTTGAAACCCCAGAGGTGATCCCTTACGGAAGGCATCTGAGAGAAAGCATTGGTTTGGGAGTAGATTCCAAAGCGAGTTCTTGGAGAGTAGAGATTGGAGTCCCTCATGTGAAAGACGGAGTGCAGTGAGACTGGTTGGCTCAGTGTGACAAGCGAAAGGGGGGAGTTGCGGAAAGACTCTTATCATCTGGTTGAGGTGGCATCTGTCACTTGGTTTCAGAGCGTGGTGTGTCTGACCATAGGGTTCCTATTGGTACATGGGCTTTGTACTTACTGTGGACCTTAGACTATAAGATAGCTTTTGTAACTTGTGTTATCCTAACAAATTTGTATATATGTGTAAAGGGATAGTTGTGGGTGAAGGAGTACAGTAATATAATTAACCTTTTCTTATTTAATAAATGTTTATCCTTTTGTTAATAGTCCATTAGCTGACTCCTGTGACTCTGTTCAGTGGCCACTCTCCACGTATCTAAACAAACAATTAAAAGATAGGATCTAGCAAGTTGGGTTCCACCCTGGGATCAGGCTTGTCCAGGGATAATCTCAGCTGGGAATCATAACAATTGTAAAATAATTTTTGTGTGTTTCACTATACATTGCTGCACATTTATCAACATTACATCCATTTACTATTTCAGTTAATTTACTGCATTGATTCAGTTCTCTTTGAGTATGATCAATCTCCTTATAAACAAGTTACAGTCAACACTTCCTAGCACCAAGCTTTGAGGCTACAGTGCTATTAGAATTTAACATCAATTTCATGAACTAAAATTCAAATTAAACCTAGTGTTTAATATAGCTATTCTGATTTTAAAAACAACCACTATGACAGTCAAAGTGGTAATCAGGACAATCTAATGCGATGCAGGGTATTCTGTTATTGTGACGTGGAAACTGGCATGTGCCAGCTGGACTAAATCCACAAGGGATACTTAGTCGCGCTATCACAACGGTTTTGCAATTTGTATGTATTACGAGAAAATCTGTGCATTGAATTCAAAAGTAATGAGTCCACAAAGATGTTTAAAGATTTTAAAAATTAAATTAAAGTATTTATTAACAAAATAAAAGATTTCAAGTATATACATAGGGCAGGATTTTACGTGTTGGTCAGCGGGGGCGAGGCCCATTCACCGACACGTAAAATGATGCGCGGTGACATCGGGGGGAGCTCCTGACATCACCGCGCCCTATTTAAATTTTCAGGAAGGCGGGGACGCAGCGAAAGCAGCTGCGCATCCGCCGACTTGTCAATGGCCAATTGAGGCCATTGATAGAGTCAATTATGTAATTAAAGGACCTGCCCGTCCAACCTTAAGGTCAGCGGGCAGGCCAGGAGCCCCAGCGCGACTAGAAAAAACATGAAACCTCATCCACCGGCAGGATGAGGTTTCATATAGGTTTTAAAAAATGTTATTAAAGTTTTTGTGACAATTATGGACATGTCCCAACTCATGTGACATTGTCACATGAGGGGTCATGTTAGGGAAATTTTACTTCTTTATTTTTAGGTTTTGTACATTTAGAGCCGATCTCCCTGAGGCAGCATTTAGCCTCAGGGAGGTGAGTGCGCTCTTTCATGTGCATGTGCGAAAGAGCACACTCTCGATTTTGGGATTTCCCCCCCACTCCCCCCACCTGCACAGGGAGCGCATAGCGCTTCTGTGCGGATGTCACACTGGGCGGGCCTTAATTGATCCACCCATGTAAAATGGCGCCACACCTCCGATCGGGGGTGCCAATCGGAAGCACGCCTGTGCACGCCCATTCTTCAACTTCCCCCCCCAACAGGGGTGAAAATTCAGCCCAAAAGACAACAATTACTTACTACTATAACAAATCCTAGAATTCCTAATTGACCTGACTCCCAGTTATACCCCCTTGAAGGGAACGGTCCAAAATAGATTTTAGTTTTAAAACAGAACCAGCAGGTTAATGCAGTACCCACTTGACAATGGAATTCAAAATGGCTTTTCCCCAACTTCAGTTTTGTTATATAACAGACTTATGCACATGTGGCTGGAGGATTCATTAAGGCTATTTCACACACTCCTGTTAGATCTTACATGGCCTTCTGACACATAGTCTTTCATTCTCCTTTTTATATGTTTCTCTCTTTTTAATATATAAATTCTATTGTTCCATATGTCTTTGAAACTGTATCTTCCTCCTAATATAAAAACTTTCAAGTTGCCAATATTGTCAGTAACCTTTGGGAAAAATAAATGCAATCCTTAGTCCTGCTTATCTGGCTAGTTGTAAACAGACTAAGATCCCTTTGAAATCCAAACCTCTTCATTTAACCAAAAAATGCAAATTCCCTTCACACCTTACAGTCTAAGCCAGTATCCATGTTTACTCATTAGCATGTTGAGCACCTAGCTTCTTTTGAAGATTTCAACTTTGCAGTTTACTTGACTCCAAATGTAATTAAATCACCTAGACAGGCCCAACTATACTTACCCCACGCCGTGCCCCCCCACCCCACCCCCCGCCCCCCAACCCCCCACCCCCCCCCCCATAAACCTACTTCACAATAAACCAGAAAAATATTATGAAAATTATTATACTTTCATTGCACTGTTTTGTCATTTGCAAATTATTTCTGGCTACTTGGCTGAGGAATGTCAGGATTATAAAACAGGCTGCCATGATTCATCCACTGAGTTACAGGCACTTTAATAATGAATGGAGCTGTTAACTTGAAGTGTAAGTGCTAGGACTGAGAAAGGTTGAAGTTAATGAGGTGAATCTTTCAGAGCCTGTCATAGACAGGGCAATGTGGCAAAAGACAGCAGATTCTTTTAGTTTAACACCTGGAAATAACGTTTGGTTTATTATTCCATGGGATGTGGGTGTTGCTGGTTAGGCCAGCATTTATTGCCCATCCCTACTTTCCCTTGAGAAGGTGGTAGTGAGATGTCTTCTTTAACCGCTGCAGTCCATGTGGTGTAGGTACACCCACAGTGCTGTTAGGAAGGGAGTTCCAAGATTTTGACCCTGGGGCAGTGTCAAGTCAGGATGGTGTGTGGCTTGGAGGGGAACTTGCAGGTGGTGGTCTTCCCATGTATCTGCTGCCTTTGTCCATCTAGGTCGTAGACATTGTTGGCTTGGATGGTGTGGTTGAGGGAGTTGTTGTAGCGCATCTTGTAGATGGTACATACTGCTGCCATTGTGCGTCAGTGGTAGAGGGAGTGAATGTTTGTGGATGGGGTGCCAGTCAAGTGGGCTGCTTTATCCTGGACGGTGTCAAGCTTCTTGGGTGTTTTTGGAGCTGCATTCATCCAGGCAAGTGGGGAGTATTCCATCACACTCCTGACTTGTGCCTTGTAGACGATGGACAGGCTTTGGAGAGTTAAGAGATGAATAACTCATTGCAGAATTCCCAGCCTCTGAACCGCTCTTGCTGCAACAGTATTTATATGGCTGGTCCAGTTCAGTTTCTAGTCAATGGTAATGCCCAGGATGTTGATAGTGTGAAATTCAGTAATGGTAATGCAATTGAATGTCAAGGGGGAGATGGTTAGATTCTCTCTTGTTGGAGAATAAAAAGCTTTTTAAATTTTGTTTTCTAACGTGCCTCATCTTGTCTTATGTGAGATTCTGAATAATTTATAATGGTACATTAAATGGAAACCTAACACAATAACCCTACTCCTAACAAAATCCAATAGCAAACAGAACACAATTTGATAATGCTGTCAAACGAACTGTAAGATCTATCACACATATCTGCCATAAATGGGTAACTTTTCAATAGTCTCCATCTCAGTCCTTATGGCTTACAGATGTAATATCATGTTGGATGAATATTGTAAGGCATAATAGAACTCAGAATGGTGAAGCCATCACTGTCAATCACTGTTAGAAATTATTGAATACTAAAAACATATTCAAGAGGTCAAGAATATTTAGTTGCATCACTGTTAAATGCCTCAGCCAAACCAAGCTGAGTGGTGTTAGGGATGAGATTTTGTAGTTAGAAAGGGCTCTAATGCTGGGGGCTGAACATTATTCCATTCTCTGCATCGACTGATAGCACCAAGAACACACATCTCAAGCTCATTGATTATGTATCATAGTATCTCAGCATCTTTACAGTGCAAAAAGAGGACATTTGGCTCATCGAGTCTGCCCTGGGTCTCTGAAAGAACACCCCACCTAATCCCACTACCCTGCCCTATCCCTGTAACTTTACACATTCTCTCTTTTCAGGTAGCAATCCAATTCCCTTTGGAATACCTCAATCGAACTTGCCTGTGATGATGATGATGATGATAGCAGGTCCTTTAGTGGTGAAGATTATGGGAATTTTTATGTCTTGGGTAAATGAGTTCATTGGTCAACCGAACTCAAACTACACGCCTTCCTATGTTCTCATCAATTGCTGCTTGCAATCAATAATGGGGAGAGACTGATGTAAGAATAAACAGTGATGGTTTATTGAGACCTAGAGCAAAGCACCAGATCTTACATGTTCACTGAGAAACCTCCAGAACTAGACTTACAGTTCTCAGTTGCCCAGGCTATACAGTGATTGGTCAGTGCTGTCACATGATCAGCACACTTGCATTCTCTTAAAGGGACAGGGTACCTCACTTTACCATAGGGAGGTTTGTCTCTGTGGCATGATTTTCGATGACCGAAGAGGTCTTTTCTTGATCTGCATCCTCTTGAGCATTTGGGGCACAGGAACTCGTGGTTTGGAGGGGCTCTGGTATAAGCAGATTCTTTCCGTTGTCTGCACCTTTCTCCAGCTGTCTCGTGTCTGATTGTTTCAAAGTTGTAGGTTGCTTTCCTGGTCACTGTGCGACAGCTGTTTCTCTTGGTAGCCTCCAGCTCCTTCACATTTAGTCAGTGTCAGTTGGAAAGAGCTGTCTTTTCTGCTGGCCCTTGAAGTGTTTGTGAGGTATACCTCAGCCTTGCTTATAGAGAAGATAATTCATCATAAAGCACTACTTTTGGCATTCTGGATCCTCCCTGCTTAACACATAATTGCCCAGCGCAATTGGTATTATAGGAGAATGAATTCAATGCTGGACAGTTTGGTTCTGTTGAAGACTTTATTGTTTGTGATATATTTTTGACATCTGATGTTGGGAATGGATTGAAGATAGCATTGATGGAAGCATTCCAGCTGTAACATTTGTTTTCTATGGACTAAATTTTATGCTACGTTGCCTAATTTTTAACACACCACCTCCACCCCCCACAACAGCACCCTGCCCATATTCCAACCCATAGAAAAAGATGGTGATGACAAATGCTCTGTATGCTTGAGTATTGGTAGAGGTGCACAGTGAATTAGAGACAGGGTCAAATAACCGGCGTTTGATTAGTTCTATTTTTCACTGTTCTGAACATCTGTCTTTCCATCCCATCCTCTTATAACATCTCTGTGGCAATGTGCCTGCCATTTTTCATATCTCCTCAATTCCTTGAGTGTGAATATCAATTAATGGAAATTGTTACCAGTTTTGTGTTACAGACCCACAGCGAGTGGAACTGGGTTAAGACAATTAAAATTAGTTCCATTTAAGACTGTGGAAATTATCAGAAAGAACAAAGGTTCAATCCATTATTGGACCACATGCAGATCCAAAAGTAAAAGGGCAAATTTTTAATTAAGTTTTTCCATTTCCTACTCTAATGATGAAGTGAAACTGATTGTGGTATGTATTTCAATGTATCATTCAGTGTATGGGCACAGCCTCACACTTGCTTAGCAGGAGTTATTGGACCAGATTTTTTTTTTTAAATCTAATTTTACACTGGTTGTAGACAAGTAGGTTTTGCACCAGGCTGGAAAAGAACATGGCTGATTGAATGTTTGCTGATGATATCAGTATAAATTGCAGTGCATTTTAATGTGCCTGTGTCCAAAATGTAAAGGTTAGTATTTTATCATTTTTAACTTGTCATTAAATCCATTTTCTCTTTGGTAAGTGTGCAGAGCTAACAGTACTGATACAATACTTTCCCATCAACATGTATTTTTATTTAAACTAGAATTTTAAACGATGTGCATCATACATTTGAAGTGAAAGATTCTGGTTTTTTTGCTGTACTTTATGTGATTGGCAAAAAACTTGCAAACTCGTTGTTTCAGTTACCTCAGACTTTGCAGGTCACTCTACATGTTCACCAGATACAGGCGTACACTGCAATGGTACATTAATAGAACTGTAATATTATACCAGGTCTCTGTGCACCATAGTGTGAACAATGCAGAGTACTGATGTGTGCTATACCTCAAAGAAGTAAATTAAACAGTGAGCTTGTGCCAACATAAATAAAACTTGAAAAATATAACCTCTAGAGTCCCCATTAATAAATGACTGTTAAATCTGGTTGCCTGTCTAATTCAGTTAAATTATTCAGCTGGTTGTGAGAAAATTGGCGGCCTTAAACAGTGGCTGTCTAATCAAGAGGTACGCCCATACAGCTATGGAACTAGCTACGCAGAACATGCAACATTTTCCATAGTTAAGAGATTACTACAGACATTAGACATGTCAGAATTACATGTTTTATTTGATTACTGCATATAATGTATACTCAAAATACACTGCAACACTCATAAAATACAAATAAATGTCAAATATATCCCACTTTAGACAGCGCAGAGCAAGATTTAAACAACATTGAGTAATAAACTGCATTTAGGTTTAATGTTGTCTTTGTCTCCTTTGGACATGGATTGGCTGAGTTGGTTGTGGGCTGATCTGAGGAGCCTCAATGCAAACCCTGGTGAGCTTCATTCATTCTTCTGAGGGACATAACATGGGTACCAGATCTCAGGAGAAAGTAAGAAAGAAAGTACCCTAAGTACTTCAGCCATGTGTCCTTTGTAAGGTTAGACATTGAGGTGATGAATTTGAACAGACAGAAAATTGAAAAGCTCATGAGTTGGGTGTACTAACTTTGCCAAATTCTAACTGTCAGCACTCCTGCAAAGTGAGGCTTCAGCTAGGAATGGAAACTTCAAAAATGTACCCATTATCATCAGGAATGTCCACATGTCGAATTAATTCATAACCCCTATGTTTTGTGTAAGTCTTTTGACCTAAATGCTCATGCATGGGATATTTGGAGTTTCCGCATGAGGTGTTAGCCTACGTAGAAACTTCTTGAAATTAAGAAACCAAACTGTTCCAAACTTACAGTTGCCACCACGGTAATGCGTATGGAAAAATGAAATTCTGGACAGAATTTTTACCTCGGCCAGTGGGCACATGCCCTACCCACTCGAGTGTAAAATGACGCACGATGACGTTGGGCAAGCGTCTCGATGCCAACACGCAGTCGCGTGATATTTCAGTTGGCGTGCACACGCCAGAGTTGGCAGCAGCCCGCCGACAATTAGAAGGCCTATTAAGGCCATTAACAACATAATTGAAACAAATTTTTCGCTGCCCGTCCAACCTTACAGGGCGGGACGAGGTTTCCAGCATCAAATAAAAATAAAATAAAACGTTTATTTCACATTTCATTTATAACAAAGTCACATGAGCGCACACTCGCGTGCATGTGTGAAATTTGCTTTCACCCTCTCCCTAGCCCACACAGGGAGCGCTGAGTGCTGCCGCTCGTGTTCCACACTGGGCGGGCCTTAACTGGCCCACCAGCGTGAAATCGCGGTCTGGCCCCGATCACGGGCGGCAGTCGGCTTCCCGACCGGCCCCGCCCACCCCCCCGCTGATCCTGCCTGACGATGGAAAAATTCTGCCCTCTGTCTTGACACAACTGCAGAGATTCTCATTTTGACTGCTTGCATGTTAAGCATTGGCCAGATAGAGAACAGAGGAAATTCTGGCTCTGAGGGTTACACAGAATTTTGCCAAATCTGTCTGATTTTCCTCCTACAAGTTAATTCATCTACCCATATAAAGATTCTCCTTTCTGTGGTCCATGCAGACAGTGCCTCACACCCAGCCAATGAAGACAAAATGTTCTTTCGCAATGTTTGAGAATCAAAGCTGGAAGAGGAGGTAAGTGTTAGTTAACACGTTTGGAACAATATCAAAGTCAGATATTTATCTGTCCAGCACTCAGTTGATCCAAATATTACAAAGATAGACAAGGCAGTCCATGGGCATCTATGGTCCCTCTCATCACAGCATCCGATTGGTCAGGCTATTCCCCGTTGCTTTAGTGCACAAGCATTCACATGTCACTGGTGTATGGAGCTCTGGCTTCCCAGGTACAGAAAATTAGGCTCTGAGGTAAATGTCGAGATTCATTGGAAATCTTTTGGTGTGTCACCTGCAGCACACCTTGAGTTTTGGGCTGTTTTGTGAAGGATCTGATTAGGTTAATTATAGGACAACAGGTGGGATTATGTGAAGCGGTGAAAGTTTTCTCAAGGGTGTGGATTTCACAGGGAAGCCATCGTTAGCAAACGCCCTGCTGCAAGAGGCCTGAAACCTGGAGACTGCTAAATGTCAGCGGTATTTAGTTGTCACCTGGATTCTCATAGTTTAAATTTCTACTTGAAATGTGAGGTGTTAATAATAATAAAATTCCAACTTTAACTGTTCGTTTATTATAATAACACTTTCGAAGTATTTGAAGCAGTTGTAGTTAAAGCCATTTTTCATATTGTGCATGCTTCAGGACTAATAAGTCAAGCAATTAGACTGAGGAGACCACCAGGGATGGCAGGCAGTTTGTCAATGAGTTTCAGACCCGGTTGATCCTAGGATTTACACAGCGGTTGCAAATTCCAGCGTGATTAAAGCTGCAGTGTCAGTTTTCAAATGGAAGTTCTTGACAATATTATAAAATGCAGAAATGATCAGGCAGTGAAATTGCTGACAGACCCACAAACCAAATGTCTTTAGCTTGTTGAGCTTAAAGTTCTCAACCAGAATGTCAGTGTGGGAAGGGAACATGGCTATAGTCCTTCCAATCTCCTGAGTACCTTTGAAATGAGACCATCTACTGCAAATACAGTGTTAGAAGGTGGAATTGTAGAATTCCTATGGAACATATCTATAACCAATAGTATTGTTTAATTGAAGCATAATGGCGGTTTGGTGTGTTATCTTTGTTGAAATATTTCTTCATAGTAAGTGTGTTGGCTGCAAACAAAGTCAAAATAATCCAAACTGAATAAGCAACGCTTTCCTCTGTGCATTAACTGTAGCGAGTCAGTGACCTGTCTTTATAAATGTGTCCACAATTTGACTATATCTAGCACACGAGGAAAATCTTCCCCCAGAATGAAGATTAACAGCGTTCTTTTTTAGAGGAAATAAAAGTGTTCCAAGAATGAGAATATTATTGGAAATCAACAGAACTGCCTCAGTAAAAGATAATGTCAAATCAATCTCTCACTCATCCCAGCAACAAGATTTAGCAGGAAGTTAGGCAGGACATGAGCCACCTCTCTGGAACAGGATGTGTTTAAAAAAGATCATTTAAAAGCAGCCACATGGGCTCATGGAAGCACAAAGGTTCCTTCTTCATAGGATGAAAGCATCTTTGTCATTCTGAGGGTCTGAATTTGGGATCTACGGATGTGCATGTCTCACCAAAAGGTATCACTTTGCAATTAATATTCATTTCAAGGCGACATGAAGCTCTTAGTAACATTAGTGTTATACTGGGTTATGACATGTGTGCACTTGATAAATTAACCTCCATCTGGTAAAACAAAAGTTTTCAATTTTGAAGAAAACCTCTTCTGTGCTTTCGAAGTGGAGCAGTTTGTTACAAAGTAATTAAAGGTCATTTCAACATAAAGTTGGAGAGTGCATTCCCAGTTTGATTGTTGGTGTGACTGCCCTCCCATTTACCTTCATTAAAACGACAAGTTCATTATTTGTTTAATGCTGCAGATTTTTTTCTTTCTTTCCTGTGTCTTGAATTCATCTACATACGAAATTAATAATGAAACAAACTATATTGCCACAAAATTCCATCTCAGGAAGCTTCCAATTTAACATTTTAGTAACGATTGCTCCTTCTTCTTACCCAGGGTTAACTCAAAATCGTTAGAATGAACAAAAGGCATTACACACACATCACATCTCTGCAAACCTTCGACTCTAGTCTGATGGATGCTTGGTCAGCTTGTTGTAGCCTCTCCTGTTAATTACATCTGAGGCATTGCCTTCCTCCTCAGAAGCTGAAGTTGGTTTCTTGGGGGCTAATGCCTGTAGCTGCCAAAGTTGCACCTGTGCGGTAAACAAAAAGGAAAATGAGGGGCATCTTCAAATTTCCCAGTGAGTTTTGTGAGACATTCTTCATCATTATGAGGAAAGGTTGGACAGGCTAGGCTTGTATCCGCTGGAGTTTAAAAGAGTAAGAGGCGACTTGATTGAAACACATAAGATCCTGAGGGGTCTTGACAGGGTGGATGTGGAGAGGATGTTTCCTCCTGTGAATCTAAAGCTAGGGGTCACTGTTTAAAAATAAGGGGTCGCTCATTTAAAACAGAGATGAGGCAAAATCTTTTCCCTCAGAGGGTCGTGAGTCTTTGGAACCCTCTTCCTGTAAAGGTAGTGGAAGCAGAGTCTTTGAATATTTTTAAGGCAGAGGTGGATAGAGTCTTGGTAAGCAAGGGGGTGATAGGTTATCAGAAATAGTTGGGATGCAGATTTCAGGTTACTATCAGGTCAGCCATGATCTTATTAAATGGCGGAGCAGGCTCGAGGGGCTGAATGGCCTTACTTCTGCTCCGTGTCCGTATGTTCATGTAGCAAACATATGAGACATTGGGAAATGTTATTCAGTTAGAAGCTAATCCCACTCAGCACAGAGGCACACCTTCCTCTCTGACACCCAGGACCTCCTCCTCAGGATGGCGAGGTTAGAGATATCACCTCCGCTCCTGTCCCTTTCTCGGGCATTGTGCCCCCTCTTCTCCTTCAAATAAAGAGGGAGATTGTATTAATGATGCTGTGTTACAATCATGCTTTCAAAAGTGTAGCCATTGTGTACTTTGTTGGTGGCACACTTTATTTGCAATCCCCACCCCCCCCTTCTTAAGGTCCATTGCCATGCAGAGTAGCATGTGTGAATCATGCCATCTTGGGAAAGACACATGACAATCCCATAATGGACCCACATCACACCCTTCCATATATGTCCGTCTTCAGAATTGTGACACATTCGCCTTTGCTGATCCAAAAAGATTTTTAAACACTGCAAAAGGAGCAGAGAAGATATTGAGAACCCAGAAACACAAAAAAGATACTGAAAAAAGGACAAAAGAAAAGCAGACACAGGCTGCAAGTGAAATTACAGGCTGCAGAGAAAAAGGATAAAGGAAACACAGGGCAGAGGCTGCAAGTAACTCACTGAGTGAGGAAACAACAGCTGCAGTAAATTTCCTAACCCCATCTCCAGTAGCATTGAAAAATTATACATGACAAAACTGACAGTTTTATCCACTCACAATGGCAAAACTACGAGATTGCAACAGACTTAACGAGCAAGCCTGAACCGGTAAGAGTAGTCACACTGTTAACACTTCTGGGAAGGGATTGCTACAAAGTACCTACCACCCTAAATCTATCAGACCAGCAAAGAAAAAAGATGAGAGATGTTGAAAGCCTTGAATTCACATTTTGAACCCTGCATGAATGTTACATATTCAGCTCCTTCATCAATGACCTTCCTTCCATCATAAGGTCAGGAGTGGGGATGTTCGCTGATGATTGCACAATGTTCAGTGCCAATCGCGACTCCTCAGATACTGAAGTAGTCTGTGCCCAAATGCAGCAAGACCTGGACAATATCCAGGCTTGGGCTGACAAGTAGCAAGTAACATTCGCTCCACACAAGTGTCAGGCAATGAACATCTCCAACAAGAGAGAATCTAACCATTGCCCTTGCAGTTCAATGGGGGCATTACCATCACATATCAACATCCCGGGGGTTACTATTGACCAGAAACTGAACTAGACTAGTCATATAAATACTGTGGCTACAAGAGCAGGTCAGAGGCTGGGAATCTTGTGACGAGTAACTCACCTCCTGACTCCTGACTCCCCAAAGCCTGGCCCCCATCTACAAGGCACAAGTCAGAAGTGTGATTGAATACTCCCCACTTTCTTGGATGGGTGCAGCTCCCACAACATTCAAGAAGCTTGACACCATTCTGGACAAAGCAGCCCACTTGAGTAGCACCACATCCTCAAACATTCACTCCCTCCACCACCGACACACAGTAGCAGCAGTGTGTACCATCTACAAGATGCACTGCAGGAGTTCACCAAGGCTCCTTAGGCAGCACCTTCCAAACCCATGACCACCACCATGTAGAAGGAAAAGGGCAGCAGACACATGGAAACACCACCACCTGGAAGTTCCCCTCCAAGTTACTCACCATCTTGACTTGGAAATATATCGCTATTCCTCCACTGTCGCTGGGTCAAAATCCTGGAATTCCCTCCCTAACAGCACTGTGGGTGTACCTACACCACATGAACTGCAGCGGTTCAAGAAGGCAGCTCACCACCACCTTCTCAACAGTAACTAGGGATGGGCAATAAATGCTGGCCCAGCCAGCGAAGCCCACATCCCATGAACGAATTAAAAAAACAATATGTAATCAAAACTAGAGTTCAGAGTGAAAACCAGACTAGTGAACGATACGTGACAACTATAACACAGCTAACAGGACCATGAGAATCCAGGCAGCTAAAAGATGATCTGATTAAGGTTAGATTGGTCCGAGGCGTGAGAGACCCCTCAGTGACAAGAAGTCTACCGAAAGATGAGAAACTGATGCTAAAGAAAGCGATAGAGGTGTGTCAAAATGTAGATTGTGAAATGTCAGCGAGGGCTTATGTATGGCAGAGCAGACCAGGAGATACATTACACTGAGAGACAGTCCAGAAGCACTTACAGACAAAGGGCAGGATGCAAATGCTGCAGAGGACATCATGCACACGAGAAGGAGGATTGCCCAGTGTGGGGAAAGCAGCGTTTTAACTGCAAGAAGCAAAATCATTTCACCCGCAAGTGTTTGGCCAGAAAAAAGCAGAACAAGCCGATATGGACGGCCACTCCAGAGATCAACAGACGAGGCTGATGAAGAATTATACATGATACAAACAGTATCAAGCAAACAAAAAGTGTCAGATAAATCCTGGTGTGCCGTGCAACATAATGACCTTCACTGATCTGTGTGAAGTGGCTCCACATGGCCATCCGAAAATGAAGCCCTCGAAAGTAAGACGGAGGCCATATGATGGCACAAGGCTCATTCTGAGAGGACAAATTAGTCTGACAGCCCAGTGCAATGACAAGAAGGAAGATCTCGAGTTCCAGATCATAGATGGAACTCAACAGCCACTCATCTCAGGTAGAGCTTGGGCTGTAACCCTGAATGTGCTAACAGAGAAAGGGCAGAGAAAGACCCCAGAGAAAGGGCAGAGAAAGACCCCAGAGAAAGGGCAGAAAAAGACCCCAGAGAAAGGGCAGAGAAAGACCCCAGAGAAAGGGCAGAAAAAGACCCCAGAGAAAGGGCAGAAAAAGACCCCAGAGAAAGGGCAGAAAAAGACCCCAGAGAGAGGGCAGAAGAAGACCCCAGAGAGAGGGAGACAATATTTAAGTAAACCACAAAATGATTGCCAACCATATCAGTGCAATGAAATGCACGAGCTGAAGGTAAAAGTTCTACAGGAAAATGTTCACATTAGAGTTGAACTGGAAGAGTTGAAGGGCAAGACTCCAGCTGAGTCTATACCATTGTAAAAGTACGAAAATGAACAAAGCTGTGCGAGATCTGAACAAGAAAATTTCAGAGGCAACACTAAGGTGCCAGGAGGAAAGAATGACCGATAATTCCACAGTTGGCAACTTAAAGTGGGAGTTGAAAGAACCCAACCAGATATACAGGTGCAATTGCAGGCGTATACACCTAAATAGTGAAGCTGTTCCTTCACAGCAATCGGCCGATCAAGGAGAAGGGATCTTCCCGGCTGTACTGAGTACAGAACTATCATCAATCCCAGGGGTCCACAAGTACCCAAAACACCAATGGAACAACAACAGTCACCAAGGCAACAAGGACCACAGGAATGACACTCTCTGGACAAGGAACATCACTCAGACAAACAGCCAATGTCAACACAACATGTTCCATTAAGAGACCTGTACAGTGTGTGCAATGCATGTGCAGACACTGAATAGTATACCAAACAGTTGTCAATGCTTGAGAACAGTGGGTATATAGTGGGTAACTTGGGCAACTCACAGTCACATAGGATCATGCATGCAAACGTGTCTTTTGTTCACTGGGCAAAAAGGAAATGTTTATATCTTTTTTTCAACATCATGAGGGGATGTTTGTATTTTTTTAATACAAAAAAGGCGATGTTGGAAATGCAATGCTGTACTGATTAATTGGCTTGCCATAGTTATTTGACTCTGCCATGAAGCACTCTGCCTCTGGAGGCAGATATCTTAAGATCAATTCAATAAAGATCTCTCAGAGACACCCGCTAAAGCAGACTGCCGTCCTTATACACAAAACAGGCCTGATGTTCAATATCTCCCTACACATTTGCTATTCATCAGGGGAATGGATCATAGCTACATTTCAATGTTACTTCTTGCCTGGCAAATGTCCAAGGTGCTTCCAAATAGATGAATAGTCATGCACATTTATAAACCAACTTTTACCTTCTCCAACTGTGCACAGGAATTCGAAATTTTCACCACAAATTTCTCAGGCACCCAATCACTGTTGCAACTGCCAGAGTCCCAGATGAATATACAAACACACAAATTAGGAGCAGAAGTAGGCTATTTGGCCCCTCAAGCCTGCTCTGCCATTCAATAAGAACTGTAGCAAAACATCCCGCATGTTATATTCCATCCCCCTTGCAATAAACAACAAAATTCCGTTTGCCTTCCTAATCACTTGCTGTTCCTGCGTACTAACTTTTCCTGATTCATGCACCAGGACACCCAGGTCCCTCTATACCTCAGAGTTCTACAATCTCTCTCCATTTCAATAATATGCTGCTTTTCTATTCTTCCTGCTAAAGTGGACAAGTTCACATTTTCCCACATTATACTCCATCTGCCAAATTTTTGTCCACTCAGTTAACCTATGTCTCTTTACAGAGTCCTCATGCTCCCTTCACAACTTACTTTCCTACCCATCTTTGTGTCATCAGCAAATTTAACAACCATACATTCGGTCCCTTCATCCAAGTCATTGATATAAATTGTAAATTGTTGAGACCCCAACACTGATCCTTGTGGCACTCCACTCATTACATCTTGCCAACCCAAAAAAAGACCCATTTATGCCTACTCTCTGTTTCCTGTTAGCTTACCAATCTCTATACATGTTAATATGTTACCCCCTAGACCATGAGCTCTTATTTTACATAGTAACCTTTGATGTGGCACCTTGACAAATACCTTCTGAAAATATAAGTACAGCACATCCACAGGTTCCCCTTTTATCCTGTTCCTTGTTACTCCCTAGAAAAACTCCAATAAATTAGTCAAACACGATTTCCCTTTCACAAAGCCATGTTGACTTTGCTTGATTGCATTGAGATTTTCTAAGTGCCCTGCTATATAACCTCCTTAATAATTGATTCAAGTAATTTCCCTGCAACAGTTGTTAGGCTAACTGGCCTGTAATTTCCTGCCTTCTGTCTCCTTCCTTTCTTGAATAAAGGAGTCACTTTCGCCATTTTCCAACCTGATGGGACCTTTCCAGAATCTTGGGAATATTGGAAAATTAAAACCAACGTATCGACTATGGCAGCAGCCATAAGACCCTGCAGACACTTGCTGCAGGCGTGTTTGTCCTGCATCACCCCGGTGTCCAACATACATAATTAGATAACATTTGACTGCAATAGTTCATGAAAAGATCTCCATTAAAGATATTTCTTGATATATTTAAGGGTGTTAACCAAGTGCAATTTCGTTAATGCTGCTGGAAATGGGTTTATCACAAAAATAAACAATTTTATTCAGGGTGTGTAGCCCACCAACTGTGAATAACCCAAATTATTCGACTGAAAATGACTGCAAAAAAACTATACAGAACCGTTTGCTAGTTACATTGATGTACCATAATCAGTCTGGCAGTAAATTGAAATAATAATTATAGTCACAAGTTTTTAAAGTATGCCAAGTAGTGTCCTTGTGCCTTTTTTAAAAAAAGCTTAATTTTAAGAAGCTCCTGAAAGGCCTAAAAACAAGTGCGATTAGGGTAAACTTGTCAAGGTGATTAATTCCATCTGGAGGCCTGGCCTGTTTATGAGGGGCACCAGCTTCTAATGCAATGTTTTTAAATTAGCGCAAAAGATTGCGGAATCTCATTTTGCGCTTGAAATACTCCAATCTTTTGTGCTGATTTCCAATGAATTGCACTGAAAGAAATTAGCACAGCCTGGCAGGAATTCCAGACCTGACATCTATGCAGAACAATCCTTTAAATGTTTAAATGTGTAGGCATTCTACCGTGGGGTTTGACAGTTTGCTTGTGAAATGTCTCTGCTGCTTATCCTATAGTTTGCTTAAGACCCATTAGCTGCTTTTCTGTAACTGTGTTCCATAAACTTAACTGGCATTTAACACCGAGCCACAGATATTCTTCTGTTTCATAATTTGAACTTCCTTAGTAGAATGCGAGTTACAGTTAATTTAAACATGATATTTGGGAACAAAAAGTAGTAAAGTCTAATTTTACAGGCCGTGGAGCCAGACAAAATCGTGCATGTGTGGCTGAGAAAACTAAAACGTTTTTTGTCTTGACTGTGGTCAAATGGCCTAAGGATAAATATAATCTGTGGACAGAAATAAATTAGTGCCCCACAGTTATTGCAAGAATATCTTTTAATATTGATATTTTAAAGTCGGATGCTTGTCCTGCCTTAATTCATTGCATATATTTTATGACTTGAGTCTATGGGGAGGATTTTTCCTATGACGGGTGGGCTGGGTGGGAGCGGGAGCGGGAGTGAGAGTGGGCGGGCGGGAGTGGGAGTGGGCGGGCGGGAGCGGGAGCGACAGTGGGCTGGCGGAGCGAGAGTGGGCTGGCACGGAGCCGATCCAGCAAGTGGTTAAAATGTGAAGATATGGAACTTGCCACCTCAAAGACTGGTTGAAGCAAATGACATAGATACACTTGGGCCAGATAAACACTTTAGGTCGGCAAGGGGGGCGCGGGGCCCACTCGCCGATGCGTAAAATGACGCAGGATGTAGTCGGGCAGGACTCCCGATGTCACCCCGCGTCATTTCAATTTTCAGGTTGGTGGGGGAGCAGCCGAATCAGCTGTGCTCCCGCCGACCTGTCAACGGCCTATTGAGGCCATTTAAAAAGTAATTGAGATACTTAATGGACCTGCCTGTCCAACCTTAAGGTTGGCGGGCAGGCCGGGAGCCCTGGCGGGCTTCAGAAAAAACATCAAACCTCATCCACGGACGGGAAGAGGTTTCATGAGAGTTTTTAAAATTTTAATAAATATATGCTTTAAAGTGATGGACATGTCCCAACTCATGCGACAGTGTCACATGAGGGGACACGTCAGGGAAATTTTATTTCTGCCCCTTCACCATTTTTGAATTTGCCGCTGATCTCCCTGAGGCAGCACTTAGCCTCGGGGAGCTGAGTGCGCTGTTCTGTGTGCAGGTGCGAAAGAGCGCACTCCCGGCTGAGGGAATTCCCCCTGCCCGCACAGGGAGTGCATAGCACTTCCTAGTGGATGTCACGCTGGGCGGGCCTTAATTGGCCTGCCCATGTAAAATGGCGGCACACCCACCCCCACCCGCTCCTGCACAAACCCCCCTGACGAGGGGAAACCCTTCAATGGGGGAGAAAGGAACAGAAATATATGTTGATGGAGGTTAGGTGAAGGGTGGGAAGAGATTCATGTGGAACATAAGCACCAGCCTGGACCAGTGTGACCAACTAACCTGTTTCTGTGCTGTAAATACTATGCGATATAAAGACCTACTTGGATGAAGAACCACCTCATTTAAGAAATCAGTTTTCACTATTTCTAACAGTCAGTAACAGCAGCCTTCAGGAAGTGATGGAAGCACATTGGTATTGGCCAAGTTAATTCTCTTGTTCCATAGTCTATGGGCTGAATTTTATGGGGCCTGCAGGATGAGTTGGGAGGCGTTGGGGGCTGAAAAATCAGGAGGGAGCATGGGGCGGAGTCACCTTCCCACCATCATGGCATTTTACCAGGGGCAGTGAATGTGGAGAATGGCCCATTCACCCAGAGGCCAATTGTGCCAATGAAGGGCCTCATTCCATCGCCGCTGGCATTTTAACAGCAGTGGGTGGGCCCTCTATCACGTGGGGAGATTGCCTGTGAATCCTGGGGTTTCCTCACAGGCTCAGAAGGGGGCCCCTCCTGATTGGGCAGTCTGCCACCCACGCAAGGTGCCTCCCCCACCACCGGCAGCAATGGCTGCCCCTGCGGCAAAACACCCTGTTACCCTCACCAACCAGCCACCCTCCCAACCCTTCACTGGGGCCAGTCAGCAGTCCCCAGGCATGCCCCAACCTCACTTAACTTGCTGCAAGGTCAGTGTCCAGCTGGGTGTATTCCCAGTGGGTCTTCCAGTTATTCGAGGGGTGGGAGTCCAATCTCCAACCCATTAACACTCCTCGGAGTGTTCAATTGCTGCGGGGCTGCTGTGATCATTGTGGATATGTTTCCAGCTGACCCTGCAGGTGGTGGAATAGGAAACCCTGGCATCTGAAAATTCCTGCCCTGTATGTAGATTGTGTGAGCAGTTGTTTCCATCTTTCATAAATAGTCTATTGGAAAAAGATAGAAAGGCTTGCATTTTTATAATATTGTTCATGATCACAGAACATCTGAAAGTGCTTTGAAGCTAATGAAATATAGTTGAAGTGTATTCATTGTTATAAAGTAGGAATCCTATAGGAGAGCACTTGCACTGTGGGGTTCGTGTCCACATAAATGACTTGAGTTGGTTGTAATATGCCTTTAAGAGATAATCAGCATGACTTAACTAGAAGGGAAATGTGTCATGTGATCAAGTCTTAGTTTAATTTTAGTTTCACTTCTATGACATCTTTGTCAAACTTCTCCTTAGGTTCCACCTATTCCTGACCTTCTATTTTGCTCCACCTGCTTCACCCTCTCTTAAACAGAATAACATCCATCACATTCCTATTTCTCTTTAGCTCTGAAGAAGAGTTATACGGACTTGAAACGCTCATTGTGTTCCTCCCTCCACAGATGCTGCCAGACCTGCTGAGTTTTTCCAGCATTTTCTGTTTTTATTTTAGTTTCGCTTTTGCTTTGAGCAGAGCACACACACACAGCTCTGATGTCTTCAAGCTTTATACGTATGTATAATATTGAAAAAAGAGGTATTTTTGTCAAAACTTTTCGTCTTGCACTCATCAGGACAATTCGCAAGAAAATGCCAATGTCAGGGGAAATAACATATTTTTGCTGTATGAGGAGAGAATGCTGATTGGTTGGCAAGTGGACTCTGATTGGTAGAGGAATTGCCATGGAGAATGCATCAGTTGATTGTGACTGACAGTTAATGGCCAAACACCCTCAGTGTGCTAAGAATTATGCTGACAAACAATTTAAGATTGTCAGTTGTGGCACATTTGTGTGTACTAGAAGCTACATATATTAATACACAGGGCCCTGTTCTTTGTAGACAGAAATAAGACGTATATACCTTGCGTCTGTTTCAGCTAAACAAAATAAGTGACAGCCATTTGCTAGTTCATTCCCCAGGGCAATGTCTTGACCAATCAGAGTCAAGCAGCCTGGTTTAAATTTCAAACAATGCCAATGACCAGGCAATGACCATCTCCAAAAAGAGGGAATCTTACCATCTCCCTTTGATATTCAATGGCATTATCATCACTGAATTCCCCCACTATCAACATCCTGGGGATTACCATTGACCAGAAACTGACCTGGACTTGCCATATAAATACTGTGGCTACGACAGCAGGTCAGAAGCTGGGAATTCTGCAGTGAGTAACTCACTTCCTGACTCCCCAAATCCTTTCCATCACCTACAAGGCACAATTCAGGAGTGTGATGGAATACTCCCCACTCACTGAGATGAGTGTAACTCCAACAACACTCAAGAAGTTCAACACCATCCAGGACAAAGCAGCTCATTTGCTTGGCATCCTTTCCACAAACATTCACTCCCTCCACCACCGACACACAGTAGCAGCAGTGTGTACCATGTACAAAATGCACTGCAGAAAACACCAACGCTCCTTGGGCAGCACCTTCCAAACCCATGACTGCTACCACCTAGGACAAGGGCAGCAGATGCATGGGAACAGCACCACCTGGAAGTTCTCCTCCAAGCCATTCACCATCCTGATTTGGAAATATATCACTGTTCCTTCACTGCCACTGGGTCAAAATCCTGGAACTCCCTCCCTAACAGCACCTAGTACCTACACCTGTAGGGTGTACCTACACCACATGGACTGCAGCGGTTCAAGAAGGCAGCTCACCACCTTCTCAAGGGCAATTAAGGATGGGCAATAAATGCTGGCCCAGCCAGCGACGTCCACATCCCATGAATGAATAAAAAAAATACCCATTGCCGTCTAATAGCAGGCTGGGCAAGGTGAAGTTTACAGTTATAAACTAATTCCACTAAGCTGTTAACCTTTGTTTTCATTTTAAGCATGCTGGTTCTCTGCTTAACATTGGTATTTGCCAGTGGAAGGCGCTCAGAGTTTGTCAGTCGAATTGATGCACCTTCTGTCAGTATAACTTAGGTTTAATGGGTCTGTTTTGCTCTTGGCCACGCACCACACTGAGAGTAGGACCCCTGTAATGGAATGTCTTCTTAATAAATATGAAAAGTAAACAGAGACAATTCTTTCCTAATATCACAGAGATTGAAAAATGTTCTAATCTTAAATTTATATTTTTTTAGGACCAGTAAGATACAGTGATTAGAACTTTTGGATTATAATTGATAAACTGATTACTGCAGAGATGGATTTGTGTGTACTGTAATGTTCAAAGTCAGATATCAAATCCTGGTACTTCAGTTACCATTGGAGATAGTCTTCATAATGCTTTCAATTATCATACCAAATCCTTTCAAAACACCTCACTGAATGAATTGCTTATGAAATGCTGTGATTTTTTTATAGGCAACTTCAACAGCCATTCTGTTGCATCAATGCCGCCTGCCATCCTCTGTGGTTTAAAACACACATTGCTGTGTTGTGAAGTTTTTAGAAGCGCATGCCGTTTAAAAAAAATATATTCATATAATTCCGCTGCTCTAGAATCCCAACATGACTCTCCCCTACAGCTCCTTTTAGTTAGTCACTTCCACCCATCCATTTCGTTCTAATGCTCATGACCATCTTCCTGCACTTTTTCATTTCCTTTTGTTTATTCAGTTTACTAATCTTCTTAGCTTTCATTTTATCCTAGTTTTCATCTGTGCAATAGACCAAATTGTGTCTTGTCTGGTTTCTATTTAAGTTCCAAATGCTTCCCTTCTAATCAAAAGTCACTCTTTCTTTCCTTATTGATCTCTCTGTCGCTTCCTCTAAATATCTTTCTCCTGGCATTTACTTTGGGTTTTGATCTTCCCCTTTGTGTTTATCTTCAGGGTTTGTTAATCTGTTTATATCCTGCAGGCTTTGGGCTGCCTTGTTTGGGGCTCGTCTGCCTGAACTCTTCATATTTATTCCTTGTTGCAGTGATTGTCAAGCTTGACTTTTCCTGCACCCATCCTAAACAAAACTGTGGCCTTTCTTTTTACCAGCACTCTCTTATTGGCTCACTCTCCTCATGACCTCAATAACCCCCAGATCTGGCACTGTAATGTGAAGGACAATCGGGATTCAATGTGTCAGCCTGATCCCAGCTGTTACCAGTTTCTGCTGCCTTGCTGTTCTGAGTGAATTCAAAGTTCTCCAGGCACCATGGCCAGGATTTTCCGGTCTTGCCCGTGGTGGGTGTAAGGTGAAAATATCGCGAAAGGGAAAAAGTCAGTTTACCGTCAATATAAAAACAATTTGCAATCATCATCCGCTCCTGCCCGAAATGGTGGCGTGTTTTTCCCATTTCAGGAACACTACTTGAATACATTAGAATCTCATGAATGCTCATTATCAAGGCAGTTCACCAGAGTCGCACCCCACGCTGGATCAAAATGCCACGCCGGTGTGATTCACAACCGCATATAAGCGACGGGCAGCTGGTGACCCGCACTTCACTCAGGACTTTGAGATTTGTTCGCCTACCTTGCATTGTGCAGCACTCACGGCACTTTGGGCTCCACACCCGCTTTGCAGGCAGCAGCACTTCATTTCAAGGGGGGGGTTACAGAGGCAAGGCTCCTTATACCAGGCCCTCAGTAAGGCAGGGGTGGGTGGTAATGTGCTGCAGGGCTTGACAGGGTTGAGGGGAGGGGGCAGACAAGACAGAGGCAAGGGAAGGGTTTGGAGGGCAAGAGCTTGACTGGGGGGGAGGGGGAAGACTGGAGAAGGTTGCATTCAGACACGTAACGGAGGGGAGACTGGAGGAGGTTTCACTCAGACACATGACTTGGAGGAGGGTTGCGGGGGGGCGGTGTGGGCAGGGAAATGTCCTCTGGGTCAGAATTAGGAGAAAGTCTCTTACAGAAGGACATAAGCGAGTTGGGGCCAGAGTGGGAGGATAGTGGAGTGAAGAAGTGTTTCAGCTTACATTGCTAAGCTTCCAAAGACATTCCTCGTCCCAGGGGGAGGACGTGTCAGTCCACTGTCAGTCATGCCCAGCATCGTGTGTGCAGGGCCTGGTCATCACCTCACACATGGTGGTTGGGGGGGTTTCTGGCATAGTACCTGGCCACAGATGGTACAGAGACAGTCCAGGGAGGCATCTGCAGCTTGTAGATGGGGAACATGTAGTGTAGGGGTGAGCACTCAGTGGTCTCATGGGGGTGGGGTGGGCGATCCCTATATGTATCAGTACAGTTGGCCTCAAGATGGGGAGGATAAGGCCTACATGGGGCATAGGCATATTTACATCAAATGACTCAGGGGGTAACACAGGAATATGAACCACAATTACAATGGGATCAAGGATTACAGGGGGAGGACTGTGAGTAATAGGAGGGGGGAGAACCTGAACGTGATGCTCCTTCAGGATGATGGGAGGGATTTCCATGGTCACACAGGGAGGGTTGAAGCAGGCCTGGTAATGAAACCTGAGGACCGCCATCTTGGAACCTCAAGCAATAGAGCAGCAGAAAGTGAAACTAAGAAAAAGTCCTGCTGGGAAGGGCTGTTAGGGCTTCTGGGATGAGTGGAGCACAGCACTGGGGGGCCGATTAAAGGCACTCCCGTCTGGGATCTGTATTACCACATGAGGACGAATACACAGCTGAGACATGTTAGGAGCATCTCAATAACTTTAGAGGCTACCTGGCGCCTTCAATGTAATAGTGCATTCATGTGAGATTATTTCTGATGTGTTCGAATCATCGATCTCCCTGCAATAACCCATTGGACTAATTGTGGTAATTCCTCAGTGGGATAATGACTTGAAAAACAAGGGGGCACCTGGACAAACAGGAGAAGCCTCTTGGAAACCCCCACCTCAGAACCTTGCAGTTCAGAGACAGAAACTCCCAGGCCCCACTAAAAGGATCTCATCCCCTCACAGAGCATGTACCCTCGTGTGTATTCCAAAAGATATAGTCATACAGTCCACTGAATGAGTAATTTATCACCTCAAATAAATGCAAGACATCCAAGCGCCTGGCCAAATCCATCTCAGAGCAGTAGGTCTACTGAAATGGGGCTGGGGGCGCAGGGGGTAAGCACACAGCGGTCATTGCGATGGCCAGGATTGTATTGGCTAATAGGTGTCTAGACTAACCAAGACCTTGAACCCACAGTCACTCACGGGTCAGTGACAGAAAGAGAACCTTTGGAGGCTGATGCTCAGACATGTCTTTCTTTCAATGTTCCTGCAGAGATGAAACCTTCAGGAAGATGGAGGGTGTATTTAATGTTGCTGCATCATCGCAGAGAAGAGTGTGACAGCGACACCAGGCTCACCAAAGGGAAGAGCTTCACCCTGATAAGCAAGAGGCAGCAGGGCCTCCTCAGGATCCAGAGGATGAGGCTTACAGAAACATTATGAGTAGGTAGCTCTCAAGACCAAGGGTGCACAGAAGGTGCATGTCTTTTGTCAACACCTCCGCATGTCCAGGGATCTGGTGGCTCACATCTGCCTTGCTCTCCATATGTTGACACTGCAGGGACTTGAAGGACATTCTTTGCCAGTGGCCCCAAAAGTCACTGCCGCTCTTAACTTCTATGTGAGTGACTCTTTCCAGAGCTCCAGTGGGGAACTCTGCAGCATCTCTCAGGTTTCCACCCACAAGTGCATTGAGAAGATGACAGACCCACAATTACATGCACTTTGCTAGAGATCAAGCTAGCCAGGACACCAGAGAACTGTGTTTGCTGTGATTTCCAGATTCCCACAGGTGCAGGGTGCCATTGGCTGCACTCATGGCTATAAGAGTTCCCTGGCAACAGGCAAAGCACGATTCCTACATCTTGAGTAGATCGCAGATTCTGGACATCTTCGAGGGACCGCACAACATCCAGGGTTGGGTCCTCAGTGACAAAGGCTGCCTGCAAAGGACGTGGCTGGTGACACCCATGCAGAGGCCACAAACTCCATCTGAGGGAAGGTGAGCGACGCTCACTCTGCCACATGAACATTGGTAGAGCAGACAATTGGCATCTTGAAGATGTGATTCTGATGCCTCGACAGACCTGGTGGAGCCCTCCAGTACACTCCCCAGAGGCTCTTACAGATCATCGTTGTTTGCTGCGCCCTGTAAAAGGGGGAGGACTTGCCAGATGCCGAAATCACGGAGCTGCACGTCTCTTCCGATGAGGAGGACATCGAGAGGGATGAACACAATGAGGTTGAGGAAGTCGAGGCTGCAGGGGAAGAAGCCATAGCATGGACCAGAGGAAGCGGGCACACATGCGAGGTGCTCATAGCCACCAGATTCCAGGAGAATGATGGTGAGTAGCAGTGCTTATCCTGTCAGACCAGTGCCCTCCATGGTGGGCCCACATCACCACCAGTGTGGCTAGTCTTCTCAGCCATCCTCTTCATTCATTTGAGTATTTACACATCCTGCTCACCATGTCCTCATCCTTTAAAGGATGATGGCACCTCGAGGGCATGTGTCCTTGCTGAGATGAGGTACCAACTGCAGGAGGTCGTTCTGGCATCACACAACAAGAGGTTGTGTTGCCTTTCAAGCATCTCTCCAGCACCCCAGTCGCTAAGGCAGCCTACAAGATACAGGAGTTGCACTGCAGTCCTCAGTGGGCTCATGACAGTATACCTTCAGTCTAACAAAGTGCCTCAAGGAGATCCATCTCGAGCATGGAAAAATAACTAATGTGTCACTTCGATGGTGATGCTGTGAGGCTAGACTCGGGCCAAGGCAGGCGAGGACATTCAACAGGTATTCACACTTGTTCAATGCACTCGGTCCTCAGTGTTAGCTTAATCCCCATCACAATGAGACTCTCCACTCTCAGTTAGGGATGTGGAGCTCCAGTAAGCCTGACCTTCCAATGGACATAGATCACTTCATGATGATAATCTTCACACATTTGCTTGACAGACATGAAAAGCCTCCTTTTTGACACCATCAGGTTCCCAGAGTGGCCAGTCCTGGCCCTTGCAACCCCGAAAATGCTGCTACACCATGGAGCCCTCAAGGATCCACTTCATTGATAGTAAAGAGCACACATCAGCTGCATTACATCCCAGCTCCCAGCTCATCTCTGCGCTCAGCATTGTCTTCCCATCAAGCTAACATATGAGCTTCGGGGCCACGCCCAACAGTTCCATTGACCACAACACATCTCCACATGGATGTAGCATTGCCTAGCTCGGAGGGTGTTTAGGGGAGGGGAGGCTAAGCAGAATGAATGGGCCAGTGCTACATCCCTTCTTTTTACCATAGCCTTGTGGGTGCTATGCAGACAATTCCAAGGCGCAAAATGGTTAAAGCTATAGTTTTGAGCACCAGAATAAAATTGTGCCCATGAGGGACAGAGCACCGGCACATTGAGATGGAAAGGTACACACACTTATTGGTCAGCTTAGCAGATGTACACACGCAGAGTCAATAGTGCGCAAGGCTGGCAGGAGCACACATGACCTCTGAGTTTGGGCTTATGGATTGCAAACACTCACGGACGACAGGGAGCATGGAGTTCAAAGGCAGATTACCCTTCTCCATGTGCATCTACATCTCTCCTACATGACACCTTTACCTCTCTACAATGCAGACGAGTGGGGGGAACTGCACACTGTGATGAGACAGCTGCACTCAACATCGACCAGAGGGACATGATGTAAAATCTGTGATAAACGGAGCTCAGTGTGACATCTGATCGAGCACAACACAACTCAGCATACAGAGGAGGCACACACAAAAGGAAATATGGAATGGCTGCAATTCTATTTACATTGGTGGAAAGTATATTCATGTGGTGAACACCCAAGCCACCGTTCTGCTCCTAATATTTTTTGATCTTCCTTACCCTACTGCTACATCTTGCTGTGTCCCCGACAACCACAGCAGAGGTGGAGGCAGCCTGCTGACTGCTACACACTGTTGTCTGTGATGACTTTGGTGGGTGTCCTCTGGAGGGCCGAGACCTGGAGAGCTCCAGCCTGCTTCGGGTCTCTTGCTGTGGGGCAGGTACACCCTCCCTGGCCTATGGAGCTGAAGGTGATGGGGTCACAAGCAGAGGGGATTGAGATCGGCTGGACACCCCCAGAGTCACCTGGATGGATATCCCCGGGGTGTCCAGCTGCTGGTCCTCATCGCAATGGGTTCCCGAGGGCCCCTGGTTGACTCCTTGAGGAGAAGGGACACCTGCAGTGAGATCGAGGTGCCCTGGCCCTCCTGTGTAGCCATTGATGGATGCCACCAATGCCTACAGCAATGGAGTGTAGCTCCCACAGCAGCACAGGTGCAATGTCCTGGACCAAGGTCTCCATGGCGGCTGCCACCCTGCCAGTGTTGAGCTGGGTGCGCTGGCACACCAGCACCAATACCTCAAACTGGACATGACGGACTCCTCCATTGTACGTTGCAATCTGTGGAAAGCACTGACAACCTTGCCTGATATTCCCATGTCTGTTGCTGCTGGTCCAACATCTGCATTAAGACCGAGTCCAGAGGCGCGTCGTCTGATTGGGACTCAGCAGAATCATGGCCTCCAGCAGTTCTCTGAGTGTCAGTGACCTTGGATGTCCCTCATCCACTTGCTGTGGACCAGAATCTGTGCTGTGCTCAACAAATTGTGACATCAAGTCTGCTCTAGATCTAGGTCATACCATGTGTCTCCATGCTGGTGGGGGTTGTGGGTGAGTGCTGTGATTGGTCTTCCACAAGTGGGTCCTCAAAATCCTCATGTGAGGTGTCTTCGGGGCTGGAGATGAGGGGTTGGCTCCTGGTGTCCCTGGGTTTTTGGCTGTGGTGCCTATGAAAGAGAGTGGATATAATTAGCGCATGGCAAGACATAACATTGCACTCACAGTCTCGCTGTCTGAAGGATCAGCTGATGCAGGGTCCTCAATTGGATGTGCAACGCCGACCTCACCATCACCGCAGGCACAGTCCCGGGTCTCTCCAGCCAGGTGCACTGCATGCTCCTCGTACTGGGTGAGGGCCCTAATCTCTGGCATTCTGCCACTGGTCTGGGACCTCTCCCTCTTATTGTGGGTGAGTTTAGCCTGCATGAAGATAGATGGAGAGAGTGTGAGCAGGAAGCAAACCAAGGCAGATGGTAAGGATGCCTGCCGGTGGCTGAGTGGGACTGTGTACGGGATGAGGATGCAAACTGCACAGGATGAGAGCCCAGATGGAGATATAAGGGTGTGTGTGTGAGAGTGAGTGGTGATGTACTTTAAGCTGGTCATGTGTGAGATTCCTGTGGACTGTCATCCTGTGAATGTATGAAGGGCTTGTGAGAGTGTGAGCTGAGAGGGATGAGAAGGTTGACTTACCCTGGCTGTGCGGATGAGACCATTCATCCGTTTGCAGCAGTGTATCACTGTTCTCCTGCGGGCTGGGTTGGTGCTCACCACCACAGACACCTCCTCCCAAGCCGGGTTGATGACCTTGTTGGACCTCCACTGGCCATCCCCAGGGTAGAGAAGGTCACGATGGGCCTCGACAGCACCCAGAAGGTGACCTAGCAAGGCATCACTAAACTTGGGGGCTGCACCCTTCCTGCTTTTGGGGCCATCTCTTTTCTGGAGCAGTCCTGGGCTGCAGACATTGAAAGATCTGTGTGTGGGTGCGGTTTAAATATGGTGTGCGGAGCGAGGATTCACTGATGTCACAGTGGGGCGGGCGAATCACAGGTTGCCCGCCGGCTAAACGGCATGTTTCCAGCTGATGTGTATTTAATGAGATGAGTGGTGGACAATTGGGTGCGAAAATGCGCCATTGTGGTCAGCAGGAAAAGCCTCTTTTCCTGCCCGCCCCCGCACTTAGTCCGTGGAGGGAAAAATTCCACCCCATGCCTTTATCAATGTTATTCTTAGCCAATTTTCAGGAGGCAGGCTACAAAGCGTCAAAGTGACTTGGCTTCCATTTTTCGCTCTGGTGTCCACTCACAATCTGTGACCCATATCCCAGCAAAGGCCAGGATGTTAGCCTGTAAAGTAAGCGCAGGTACAAGCACAATATGCCTATTTTAGTGCATCAACATACTGCCTTTGTTGTATGAATTATGAATTTATGGGGAGATGGTGGCGTAGTGGTATTGTCACTGGACTAGCAATCCAGAGACCCAGGGTAACATTCTGGGGACCAGGGTTCAAATCCCACCACGGCAGATAATGGAATTTGAATTTAATAAAGAAAATCTGGAGTTAAAAGTCTAATGATGACCATGAAACCATTGTCAATTGTTGTAAAAACCCGTCTGGTTCACTAATGTCCTTTAGGGAAGGAAATCTGCTGTCCTTACCTGGTCTGGCCTACATGTGACTCCAGACCCACAGCAATGTGGTTGGCTCTTAAAATGCCCTCTCAACAAGGGTAATTAGGGATGGGCAATAAATGCTGGCCTAGCCAGTGATGCCCACATCCAATGAATGAATAAAAAAAACTGACAATTTGTTTTAACTGATGACTTAGTCCATTTACCTAGCTAATCATTGTAAATGACTCATTGAAGCAACAAATATTCTGTAAAGATTTTAAATGTCTTTCAGATTGTAGCATACAATTTAAGCTTAAATCTTTCCAGTCTTAAAAATACATCTTGGTGATTTCCTTTACAAGTTCAGTTGTCAGCTTTGAAAATACCATTAAAATAATCTATTGTGTGTGCATTAGAAAATTGAAATAAGAATGTAGGAAGACTAAAGCCATTAATCAATATTTGCTTATGGTGATGGAGAATCAACAGACAAGAGCTCTGCTTCCAGTTCTACATCACTTTCACCAAGCCAAGCAGAAATCTGAGCATTCACAGTGTTCCCCTCACCAATGTCTAAATGCAATTTAATTTTAGCATTATCAGGCAGCTCCTATTGGCATTGCAAAGTTTAAAAATTAAGTTTTGAAACAGTAAGTTTCATTTAGCAACAATTGCAGTTATACTGGCACAGTCAGTGGAGTGGAATTATCTCTTTGTGACTGTTTGATTTCACTTGTTTAAGTGCTAAGTACAATCAGCATGGCAACTTCCTGGGATGGTTAAATCACACATTTTGTGTCAAAGCAAATTGAAGGCTCATTCAGGCCAACGCAAACTGTATTCTAATTAACTCAAAGTATCTGCGTTCTTGTTATTTGATGGATATTCACATATCAAGATTACAGCAGAAGAGAAAATCTCTTCTATTCCAAAGCACCATGAGCAGCAATAGAAACAACTCTAAAAAATACTTGTGACCAAAGGGAAAATTTATTGCACAAGAGCATGACAGTTTACACAGGAACGCCAGGATACAGGATTAATAGCTGAACTGGAGACCCTTACTAATATAAATCTTCACATTGATCTTTTATTGTTACATTTCACAGAATAGTACAAGTCACCATACCTTTCAGCTGCAGAGTGATGAATACTTTATTGCAAATTTAATGTGAATGTTTTCTACAATTAAACTAATAAAGCAAATAAAATACATTCTTTTATTTGTTCATGGGATGTGGGAGTCACTGGCTAGGCAAGCATTTATTGCCCATCCCTACCTGACCTTGAGAAGGTGGTGGTGAGCTGCCTTCTTGAACCACTGCAGTCCATGCAGTGTAGGTACACCCACAGTGTGGTTAGATAGGGAGTTTCACGATTTTGACCCAGCGACAGTGAAGGAACAGCGATATATTTCCAAATTAAAATGGCGAGTGGCTTGTAGGGGAACTTGCATGTGGTGCAGTTCCCATGTGTCTGCTGCCCAAGTCCTTCTAGATGGTAGCGGTTGTGGGTTTGGAAGGTTCTGTCTAATGATCCTTGGTGAGTTGCTGCAGTGCATCTTGTAGATGGTACATACAGCTGCCACTGTGCGTTGGTGGTGGAGGGAGTGAATGTTTGTGGATGTGGTGCCAATCAAGCGGGCTGCTTTGTACTGGATGGTGTTGAGCTTCTTGAGCGTTGGAGCTGTACTCATCCAGGCAAGTGGGGAGTATCCCATCACAGTCCTGACTTGTGCCTTGTAGATGGTGGATAGGCTTTGGGGTGTCAGGTGGTGAGTTACTTGTCGCAGGATTCCGAGCCTCTGACCTGTTCTTGTAGCCACAGTATTTATATGGTGAGTCCAGTTCAGTTCCTGGTCAATGGTAGCTCCAGGATGTTGATATCATTCATACTACAGAATATATAAGCTGTTCCCAGTATTGTCTTGAGACATACAAAGTCACAGGGCAGAATTGTATGGTCTCCGGCCACTGGACGTGCAGGTGGCGGGCTGTAAAATTCTCCTGATGGCCTTCCCACCACTCTCCCACCCACCCCTAACCTGTCCACAACTTTATGTGAGGCAGGTGAGGTCTGGGGCTGCCTACCCGCTCTAGCCTCAATTGAGGCCCTAAATTAGCACAACACAGAAATTAAAGGAGGAGGAAACACTTTCACTTTTATAGCACCTCTTTAAATCTTTCAGAAACTCCTTGACATTTTTATTCAAAACTAATTTCATTAGCTGGAGTTGAGGAGGGCAGGCTTGATCTCCTGGGGCCATTCATTGTGCTGTACCTCCGCTTTGTAAGTGGACCTTGATAGGTGATTGGCACATATTATGGTAGCTGATATGGACCTCAGCATGAACCTTCTCAGTTTAGCACTGCTGGTTACAGGCAGCTGTACATTGAGTGAATAAGGCCACTGTTCATTTAGGTCGTCTCATTAAGGAAAGGGGCCTAAATGGCCTTGTGGGTGCAATCAATTAGCCTTTGAACCTGGGGAAAGCCAGCAATGTGCTGGAATTGCTCAGCCCTCTCTTACTGCCGCTCGGTGGCTGCTGACCCTTTTGAATAAAGCATCACCTACTTCCTTGATTCATCTGTGGACAGGAAGTAGAGTGACACTGTTGATTTTTCCAGCGCTGACCTGAAAGGAGCCAGAAGTACAAACATTGAGAGTTCTGATGATTTTAACAGTTACTGACAGTGTCCTCCAGATTACAGATGTGGTCTGGTTCCTCGTGTAGGAGATCATGCAGCTTAGATTCTTCCTTCCTGCTAAGCCATTAGCCTCGAAGGTGCTTCTCTGCAGTCTATTGCAAATAGATGAATTTGGAAGGTTATACCCATCAGCTTGTTTACAAGTTGCTCTGGAATGTACACCTTTGATATTGCCTTTTTCCAGTGGTTGTGATCTTTAAGTTAGTATGGAATGCAATCGCCATTGGAGTGAACCCCTAAATCCAGCAGTTTATTGATCAATCCCTCAAGTTAAACTGCTGACTAAGCTGCAGTGCCTAATTTGTGTTGGCAATAAGCCCATTTGGTATGTGCAATGCAATTACTTTTCAATTGAATTTAATTTCTCAGCCAAGCAGCAATTATTCTGGTGTCAATAAGATAAACCACACTAACGTATAGATTATGCATGTTTGTGCAGGGAAATCTTTTCATACTGGCGCAATATGGATCGCATCATACATCAAGGGCTATAGCTTGCATTTAAATTGTGCTTTTAATGTGGAAACATCCCAAGGCTTTTTTATAGAATGAATAGTATGTAAAAAGTTTTGAGGAACAGTCAATAAGCCATGGTGTGAGAATTAGGAGAGGCCCTTAAATAATGGCCTGATTCAAATGAGTGTAAAATACTTTTAAACAAGAATTATAGTGCAATTATATTAGAACAAACCAAGAGATAACTATAAGGAAATGATCGCCAGAGACCAAACTGCAAAATTCAGTCTCAGTTCCTTGGGTATAAATATAATACATAAACTAAATTATTTTACTCGATGGGCTGTGCACAGAGTCTGTAACAACAGTGCATTCTTGAAACTTAGTGCTCCAGACAGACTTTCCTGCTATCATTGGGATTAGAATCAGCTTTCCAATTTTCAGAATGGAACTTAACAAAACCCAAACGCTTATCTAAATGATCTGAGACTGGGTCATTTTGAATGTGCTATATTTAATGAAACAAAAAGGAGTTACCACTATTACATTATCTTAGAGAGAGCATTTATGTTCCTCGGTGTGTAACAGTTAAAGAATACTTACTCAATGGAACTTAGAAAGTATAAAGTTACAATTTAGTACAAAACTGTTTCTTTAATTTTAACTGTGTACAGTTTTGGTCTCCTTACTTGAAAAGGGATATAATTGCATTAGAAGCCTTTCAGAGAAGGTTCATTCAATCGATTCCTGAGATGAGGGGCATATCCCATGAAGAATGTGTAGGATCAGAATCCCCTCTGACAGGGAGATTTATGGAATATAAAATTCAAACCCACGGGCATGTTTTGACCTCATGTTTGGAACTATAAAAATACAAAAGCCAAGCTGCAGCCAATAGCACTGTGCAGGGCAGCAAGGGGTTAATTCAGACATCTGGTAAAAACAGTGACTCATCAAAAGGGTTTGGACATTGACTGACCACTTTCAGGGAATAATGGTACCATGGAAATGCTGTTACCTGCCATTAACTAATGCAATCAAGAAGTCTGATTAACCAATACAATGGCAAAAAGGACATATCATCAATACAATGCACTCAAGGAATTATGCAACTAAGGTCTGCATCACAGACAATAGTACTGGAATAGGGTCATTCAAACCCTCATTATCTTTGGAGCCAGGTGCCATTACTGTGCCGCCTCAAACAGCAGAAGAATCACTCATACAATGAGAACTGATAAAATCCGTCTGGATATACCTTCCATGGAAAAACCCCATATTGTTTCAATCAACAGGAGCTGACTACATTTGTCTGGACTTTGTGTGGAATCAACTAAATGGACATTGGAACAACAGGAAATATGTTTTGACATGCCAGAGTTAAATTATTACAAAAGAAGAGCCACACCTGAGTATCTGGGCTGCAGTCAGAAGAAGGGTCAGGACTGGTGCCTTGACTCAGGATCTAGAATTGACACCAGACAGGCCAACCATGTTGGGGATTGTAAGTGGCTTCAGCCAAATCGTGGTGATATTGGTCTAAGGGTTTTTCTAAGGTTTCGGGTCAAGACGTGATGTTTTGCCTGTGGTTTTTAAGTTTAAACCGAGACATGGTCACTTTGTGTTTGGTACTGGAAACTGGTTGTTTTAATTCTGTGGTTTTCCCATGTTATTTTAGTTAATCGCAAAAGTATCTGTATTAGGAACAAGGTGGGGGCTTAGCCTCAAATGGGATAGGACTCTGTGTAACGTAACTGTAATTGTAACTATCGGGATTGCTGAATGCAGCCCTTCTCTGAGGGCTGTGGGTGACTCATTACAGCGATTGTAAATTATCAGCAGAAACTTGTCTCGCTGGCCATTCTGTTCAAGCCATACAATTGTGAATCTGGTGTCACAAACTTAAGGGTGGAGAGAGTCTCTGAGGGAAAAGGGGGTACCCCTATGTTGGATCCAGTGCCCTTGGTTTGTTGGGGCTAAAGGATCTGGGTCACATGCTTTGCTCGGTGTGACTGAGTCAGTACAGAGACAGAGAACATCAGGAGATCGTTGTTAGAACAAACACATGTTGTTTATTCACAAACTAAACTCTGCAGCTACACTTGTATGCTCACAACATAAAACTCTGTCTTCACTCAACAGTGACTAACTCAGGACTCTCTCACATAGAGGTAGCCTGCATTACTCTGCTATTGGACATTAAGATCATGTGACCTGACATTACAGTCTTAAAGGTATCTTACATATCAGATTACTACAGCCTACAAAGGGTTGAACAGGTTGGGCCTATACCCATTGGAGTTTAGAAGCATGAGAGGTGATCTTATTGAAACATAAAAGATCCTGAGGGGACTTGACAGGGTGGATACCGGGAGGATGTTTCCACTTGTGGGAGAGGCTAGAACCAGGGGACACAGTTAAGAATAAGAGGTCTGCCATTTAAGATGAAGATTAGGAGAAAGATTTTCTCAAAGGGTAGTTAATTTGTGGAATTCCTTTCCCCAGAAAGCAGTGGAGACTGGGTCACTGAATTTATTCAAGGCTGAGTTAGTCAGATTTTTGATAGACAAGGGAATCAAGGATTATGGGAGAAAGATAGGAAAGTGGTGTTGAGACACAACCAGATCGGCCATGATCTTATTGAAAGGTGAAGCAGGCTCAAAGGATGGAATGGCCTATTCTTGCTCCTAATCCCTCTGTTTCTAGGTTCCTACATGGGCTAAGAACCTGTTTGCCAGCTGAAGCAGCAACTGTTAAGACATGACTACAGTAGTTGACAAATCTATCATTTACACTTCCTCAGAAGTAAGTCAGAGATTATATAAAGGTTTCAGTCATTCATATTAAATGCATATTAAATACAAGTTCATTTTGTTAACACAACTGCAGAAAGAGGATGTAAAATGGGCACAAAGCAAGTCAAGTTAGTAATGTGACAGTTGTCAAGAAAATATAATAATGTTTTTGGAAATTATTTTAAAATAGAGTTTAATGGTGTCTGTGTCTATGTGTGTGTGTGTGTGTGTGTGTGTGTCTTAACTGTATTAAAGCCAGCTGCTCTATATGCTTTGATGTATAGAAGGTTTGAAATGGTAATTATGTAAACAGGGGAGTTACAAGATGAAGTGAAAAGGGGCCAATTTGCAATTATAAATAAGCCACTCAAAAGAATGAGTGGAATATAACACCTAGTTAGAAGAAGCTGAGAAAAATAAAGTTGGCTTATTTTTTCCCCAAAGCCTACTTTAATTAAATTGGTGGTATGAAAGGGGTTTTATTGTTCGAAGTGGTAAAAAAAAACATCCAGTGATACAATGAGAGTTTGCATTCAAAGAGAAAAATATGTATAAAGGAAGAAAAGGAGGCTGTTGGTAAAGGAAGAGAGATTATAAGATCTAAAGCCTGCAACCTTTATGCCTCAAGTTGCTGTCTGCAAGGACCCAGAGCTGAAAGAAACTCATTTTGAATTTGACTGTCCAGGGTATACTTTGCAAAGGGTCTGTTTAACCTTCGTGTTATGCTGTTGCTTAATGGAGGTATAACTGAGAATCAGATTAATTAGGGGATGTTTGTAGTTATTATAGTAGTAATTTTGTATACATATGTATGTGCTTACCATCTTTATTGTATTAATGAATGTCTAATTTTTTTATTAAAAACAACCTCTTGAGACTCGGTGGTCTTATTACCACTGAATTCGAAGTCTGCATCTCGAAACATACAAATTGTAAAAGTGGGTTATGACAGTTTTTTCAAGTTTCTCTCTGGGGTTTGAACAACTCAGCCTTTATCATTAGCAGTACCATAATACAGTCTGTGCCTGATGTGCTTAGAGATTGGTCTTCTACTGTGAATCAGAATGAGCCAGATGTTCCAGTTATTCTGCCAGTCATAATTGCCCTATTGTCTCTCCCTCCTCACATTTGCCTGCTAATTTCTAGGCTTTTCTTTTATTCTTTCATGGGATGTGGGCAATACGGCTAGGCCAGCATTCGTTGCCCATCCTTAAATGCTCTTGAGAAGATGGTGGTGAAGGAACGGTGATACAGTCCCAACTCAGGATGGTGAGTGGCTTGAAAGGGAATTAAGAGGTGGTGGTATTCCAATGCATCTGCTGCCCTTGTCCTTCTAGATAGTAGAGATTGTGGGTTGGGTTATTAACCCATTTATTTTATGACCTAATATTTCTATCCAAATAGTGGTTAAAAGAATTGAATACCATTGCATTAACTGCTCATAATCTTACGCCACACAATATAATTTTTAGGCAGTAATAACTTGCCATGTATTGATTTTAATCATATATTACTAACTTTTCAACATGTGGCTTAAAATTGGAATGTAGCTTTAACCCTTCCGAAGTTATTACACTGAATTTCAAATTCCATTTCATTTTTAAAGGTAATGTTTCACACTTGTTTAAACATTGCCATAGCCAAAATTTAAATAATTTCAATGTATTCTCATTTTAAAAATTAGGTATCGGAATGCATTTAAAAGAAACCACTTTCCATTAAACTGATGTGACTAATAGTACTTAAGTATAGTTACACATGATTCTGAAATCAGATACTCTTCAACAGCTTTCTCTGCAGGGCAAATCTACATTTAAATTTTCTTTAGTAATTTGGAGCAGGAAATATGATTTAGAATAGGTTTATGATTGATTATGCCATGTATTTTACATCCAGGACTCACCAATAACTAAAATTCTTCCACAATGTGCAAATTGAAAGTATATTTATGGAGGATGATTAGATATCAAATGTTATTTCCTTTTATCTGAAGAAGTATGAAACCATTTAATGATGCTAAGTTTAACTAATTGGCTAGTTTGGTGGGACAGAGGGAAAACTGGACCTGTTGGGTTTATCTCCAAGCCAGTGACTGGACTGAGTGGTACAATGGTCTGGATGAAGACCTATTACTGCTTGGGCCTGGTTTGAATCAAGGCCAGAACAATGGAATGAGAATCAGCTGTTGCTTCTGACTGAGACTTTCTTGCAATTAGCCCTCTACCTTTGGACCATTTGGCACAAAATTGGTAATCTCCCTCAGAGAAGCCACAAAAAGTGGCATGAGAGATGGAAAAAGCAGTGCTGACCTAATGTGCAGCAGTTCTTCTCAGTCTGGGGTGTAAGAATTCTTCTGATCACCATATGTAGTGAAAACATAAATGTATCTGTAAACATTTCCTCTGTTACATATTCCTAATGAAATTGTGAGCACTTCTCACTGGTTATGTGGGTGCTTAAGTTTATGATTGAAAAGTTAAGTATTAATTTTGGCTGCTGACTCTTAGTCAAAGGGAAGTGAATTAGCTCTGGCTTATAAAATATTGTAATTAAAAGCATATCCTCGCAACTATTAGCAAGAGTGTGAAGAAATATAAAGAATCAATGGAATAATTAGACCAAAATCATACGTTTTGGAGTTTTTGTGCTTCTCCTCTGATGTGAAACTTGTGTTTAACAGAATTGGGTATGTTCAATAAACCCTCATCAGCCATAATGCTTAACTAAATGAAAACCTTATTTAAACTATTTGTCGTGGGCCTTTTATAAGTCACATTCGTAGGTAATTTATTGTTCTAGGTACGAGTGCTTAGATTAGTTCCAGATCCAGAATAAATTAGGATTATACTTCTTATACCTTGTTTAGTAAATGTAACAAATTGTGCTTTTAAAGATTGTATGTGAGTTCACATAGATTTAATTGTACAAAGATAAGGCAAAGTAGATGTGGCCATGGTGAATGGTGAATCTGTAAGCTAAAGAGCTAAAAGCCAAACTGACTACATTTAGATCAAATTTGCTTACCACCTTCTTCAAAAGATTGAAAGCTTTTTTTTATTCTTGCATGGTATGTGAGCATGGCTGACTAGGCCAGCATTTATTGCCCATCCCTAGTTGCCCTTGAGAAGGTGGTGATGAGCTGCCGCCTTGAACCGCTGCAGTCCATGTGGTGTAGGTACACCCACAGTGCTGTTAGGGAGGGAGTTCCAGGATTTTGACCCAATGACAGTGAAGGAACGGTGATATATTTCCAAGTCAGGATGGTGAGTGACTTGGAAGGAACTTCGTGTTCCCATGTATCTGCTGCCCTTGTCCTTCTAGATGATAGTGGTCGTGGGTTTGGAAGGTACTGTCAAAGGAGGCTTGGTGAGTTCCGGCAGTGTATTTTGTAGATGGTACACACTGCTGCCATTGTGCATCGGTGGTGGAGGGAATGAACGTTTGAGGATGTGATGCCAATTAAGCGGGCTGCTTTGTCCTGGATGGTGTCAAGCTTCTGGAGTGTTGTGGGAGCTGCACTCATCCAGGCAAGTGGGGAGTATTCCATCACATTCCTGACTTGTGCCTTGTAGATGGTGGACAGGCTTTAGGGAGTCAGGAGGTGAGTTACTCTCCGCACGATTCCTAGCCTCTGACCTGTTCTTGTATCCACAGTATTTATATGGCTAGTCCATTTCAGTGCCTGGTCAATGGTACCCCCAGGATATTGATAGTGGGGGATTCAGTGATGGTAAAGCCATTGAATGTCAGGGGACAAATGGTTAGATTTTCTCTTGTTGGAGATGGTTATTGCCTGGCACTTATGAGGCACAAATGTTACATGTCAGCCCAAGCCTGGATATTGTCCGGGTCTTGCTGCATTTGGACATGGACTGCTTCAGTATATGAGGAGTCGCGAATGGTGCTGAACATTGTGCAATCATCAGCAAACATCCCCACTTCTGACCTTATGGTGGAAGAAAGGTCATTGATGAAGCAGCTGAAGATGGTTGGGCTGAGGACACTTTTTACCCTTTTCAAAACTGTTTTAGCATATCTAGAACTGAATAGTTTGTGTAAATAAACTAAAAATTACAAGCAGCAATGTTAGTGATGTGAAACTAAATGAGCTCATATAAAATTGCTCTGTCAACTATTTTTTAATAGAGGTATTTGCCTATTTAAAAAATGGCTATTTAACAGCTCTGTTTAACAAACATCAGTTTCATGGTTTGGGGGGGTGGTGTGTTGTAAATTAAAGGACACAGGTTTAAGATATTTGGCAAAAGAAGCAGAGCAGAAATGGGGAGAGATTTGTTTATGCAGTGAGTTATGATTTGAAAAGCGTAGCTCAAAAGACAGCCAATTCAAAAGTAACTTTTAAAAGGAAATTGGATAATTTCTTGAAGGGAACTTATGTTCTACTGCAGGGTCGTTTTGTTCGTGAACCAGTTGTTTGTCTGTCGGCAGGCGAGTCAATTACAATATACTGCAGACACAGAGACCAATATGAAATGAAGCACATGCTATTCATTTATACAGAGAACAGAGCGCTAACACGATGTGTGCTTCTCAAACCAGACACTACTCTAGCCTAACATTAACATGGTAGCCCGGGTCTTAGTCACGTGGTTAGTCTACTCACATTTTCTTAAAGGTGTATTACACCTCAGATTACCACAGAACTGTTTTACAACAGATAATTGCTAACAGTTTAAAAAAGCCAGCACAGGCACAATGGGCCGAATAGTTTTCCTTAGTGCTATATCATTCTATGAATCCATATAAATGTAACAATATTTGTTAGCTGATACCTCACTCTGCAATTTCGAGGTTAAGTCACCCAGCATTTTTGTTGATTCATCAATTATTAGGAAATTGATGATTATATTTTTACATGTAAAGTAGTTAATATGGATATAATTTTAATAGCAGGCCCATAGACAAACATATAATCACATTACACCAATAAAGCCCTACACAGAAGAATGAAAGATTCTGCACCTTCTATGTCATTAACTTACATGGTTTCATGCTCATCTCTCTTAGCCTTTTTCAGTGCATTGTAATTTGGAAAATTTAATTTTTTTTGTTGAAAGCTTAGAAGTAAACCCATTAATCAGTATCATAACTCCATTCTTAAAAACCTGCTAGACCATATTGCAGACTATTCCTAACTGTTATACTAAGTTCAAATGTAAGATTCAGTATCTCATTGTAAATTCAATTCAGTTGAGTTATGGGGCAGAATTTTACATTCCCTCACCTGCGAGTTTGTAGCTGGGGGGAAAGCGTCTAAAATTCCTCAGATGGCCTTACCACTGGGTGCTCACCCTCCTCAACCTCTGTGCCTAGGCCTGCCCCACTCTCTTTACCCCAATTGAGGCCCTCAAATGGCAAACTAATGACCACTTGAGAGCCGTTTCCTCCCCAGCCTCTATTTTCAGACTGGTGGGAGGAGTCCTGTGGTGGGGGGAAGCCCGGAAAGTGACCCTGCTCAGGCCTTGGGCAGGAAGGGAGAAGGGTGCCTCCATCAACAGCCTCCTCCCAATATTGGGCACACCCTGCCAACAAGTTCTGGCCCCTGTGGGTGCTGCCTCTCCACCACCAACCCCACGCCATCTCTGCCCAACCTCCCCGCCCCACCCCGCCTTGAGACCCCTTCACTCACCTGCTCCTGTACTTGAGGCTGAGATCCTGGGGGCTGCTTGCAATCAAGGTCCTGGTCACTGCAGCCGCTGGGACCAGCAGATTGGCTGGTGGCTGTGTGAGGCGGGACTTCCTCCTGGCTGAGGGATGGAAGTCACACTTCCAGCCAACTGACGCTCCTTGGAGTGTTAAACGGCTGCGAGGCAGCCTATACTGGCGGTGATGAGTTGCCCACTGATTCTTCAGGGGGTGGGAAGGGAAACCCTACCATCCAAAAAATCCTGGCCATGGTCTTTCCTCGCCAATGTATCGAACTTGTTCAAAGCCTCAGTAAACGACGCTGGTGCGCATAGATTTCATCACAACTGTTCAAATCTGTAGAAATTCTCCAGTCTATGGCTTGAATTATGTTTATTTTTCAATTAAATATATAAAATGCACCAGACTTAACAAGCAAGATTGCAGACAGTCTGCCCTATCTCTCTGTTTTTAAATAATTTCCAAACATAGATTTAAATCACTGCAATATTATGTAGAAGGTTTACATTCCCAAAATGTATATTAATACACTCGATCCAATATTAACATTCATATGATATTCTTCTCTCTGCTTTGTTTCTTGTTACTAAAATCAAACAGTGCAATTTCAGAAATGCTACTGGGCTCGCATTAGACTTTGCCCCTGTAATCAGGTTTCCCTCAGTTAGAATTAAAATGCAAAGTTATTAATTCTACAGACGCAACAGTGTATCAAAAGCAATACCGCAGGGCATCTGGTCTGCCAGAACTCAAACTCCTCAATCTGATGGAAAAGCTAATCAACTTTCATTTGCGCTTAAGTTCATGCATTTACTGGTATCTCATAGGTCATCCTTTGTACAGATGCAGGGGTTTTATATTTCTCTGGATTTTAATGAGTTTGACTTCAATAATCTAGGTAGAAAATCCTACAAGGCAGGTTTTGCAAATATATCAAACTCTCTTGCTGTCCTTTGTTCACGTCAAAATTGGTTACTAAAATGACCAAATGAAAAAGGACTCGTCTCTGGACACTTCTTAACTAAAATCCCAGTGAAGTCAGAGTTCTGCTGACATGAGGCGGGGTTGAATCCTGTGGATTACGTTGACTTGAGTGCTCGGTTTGACTCTGGGATATGTTTTCCTTTCTTAAATTGGTCCAAGTGTTTTGATTTGATCAATATCTGTTCTTGCATGTTGCCATCTTGATGAGATGCTGGAATTTTGCTTGACTTATTTACATCAATTGAGTTCATGTAAAGTTTTGCCTCTTCATTCCGCACCGCACTTAGCCCTAATTCTAACAATCAGAAAGGCCATCGTTATAAGCATGCAGAACACCTCTTGGAAGCTTGTGTTTTGAATCCAATGTTTGTATTTTTTCTTACTTTGCCACAGAGCCTTGTCAGAATGTTTAAATGTCTGGCAGAGTTATAGCCATTTATTTTTCCAATAATATAGTGTTATGATCTCTATAAAGAAACTTTTACTGTAACAAGTGATTAAAAATGGATAGCAAGAGTTTCTACAGGTATTTAAAAAGGAAAAGAGTAAGTAAAGTGAGTGTTGGTCCTCTAGAAAGTGACAGTGGGGAGTTAATAGTAGATAATAAGGAAACGGTTGAAGAAATGAACAAATATGTTGCTTCTGTGTTCACTAAAGAGGATACAAAAAACATTCTGGTAATAGCTGCAAATCAGGAGGTGAACAGGAGAAAGGAACTTGGTGAAGTTGAAATCACTAGGGAAACAGTATTGATGGAACTGTGGGCTGGCAAGTCTCCAAGTCCCAATGGACTACATCCTAGGGTCTTAAAAGAGGTGGCTAATGAGGTGTTCAATGCGCTGCTGTTAATTTTCCAAAACTCGCTAGATTCTGGAAAGGCTCCATCAGACTGGAAAGTAGCAAATATAACCCCTCTATTCAAGATGGGAAAGAGGGAGAAAACAGGAAAGTATAGGCCAGTTAGCTTGATGTCTGTCATGGGAAAGTTATTAGAATCAATCATTAAGGGGGTTATAGCTGGGCACTTAGAGCTCAAGGCAATAGGGAAGAGTCAGCATGGTTTTGTGAAAGGAAAATCATGTTTAACCAATTTATTGGAGGTTTTTGAAGGAGTAACATGCACAGTGGATAAAGGGGAGCCTGTAAACATACTGTACCTGGATTTCCAGAATGCGTTTGATCAGGTGCCACATCAAAGATTATTATGGAAATTAAAAGCACATTGTGTATTGGGTAACATATTAGCATGGATAGAAGATTGGCTGGCTGGCAGAAAGCAGAGGGTATGCATAAATGGGTCTTTTTCTGATTTGCAAGATGTGACAAGTGGAGTCCCACAGGGGTCTGTACTGGGGCCTCAACTTTTAATGATTTACATCAATGACTTAGATGAGGGGAGTGAAGATTGGTAGCTAAATTTGCAGGTGACACAAAGATAGGTAGGACAGTATATTGGTGAAGAGGTTACAGATGGATATAAATAGGCTAAGTGAGTGAGCAAAGATCTGGCAAATGGGGTTTAATGTGGGAAATGTAAAGTTCTTCACTTTGGCAGGAAGAACAAAAAAGCAGAGTATTACTTAAAAGGAAGACAGCTGCATAATTCTGAGGTGCAGAGGGGTCTAGGTGTTCTAGTACATGAGTCACAAAAAGTTAGGATGCAGGTACAGCAAGTAATTAAGAAAGCTAATGGAATGTTATCCTTTATTACGAGAGGGATTGAACATAAAAGTACAGATGCTATGCTTCAGTTATACAGGGCATTGGGGAGATCGCACCTCGAATAGTGTGTGCAGTTTTGGTCTCCTCATTTAAGGAAGGATGTAAATGCATTGGAGGCTCAGACGAGGTTTACTAGATTGATACCTGGTATGAGTGGGTTGTCTTATCAGAAAAGGTTGGACAGACTGGGCTTGTTTCTACTGGAGTTTAGAAGAGTGAGGGGTGACTTGATTGAAGTATACAAGATCCTGAACGGCCTTGACAAGGTGAATGTGGAAAGGATGTTTTCTTTTGTAGTGAGTCCAACACCAGGGGGCAGTGTTCTAAAATTAGAGGTCACCCTTTTAGGACAGAGATGAGGAGAAGTGTTTTCTCTGAGAGTTGTGTATTTTTGGAACTCTCTGCCTAGAAGGTGGTGGAGGTGGGGTTATTGATTATTTTTAAGGCAGAGGTAGATTGATTCCCTTGCCTAACAAGAATCTAAGGTTATTGGGGTTAGATGGGAATGTGGAAATCGAAACACAAGAAGATCAGCCACGATCTTCTTTAATGGAGGAGCAGGCTTGAGGGGCCGAATGGTCTATTCTTCCTATTTCTTATGTTCTTACGTAAAAAGCACTACTGGCTAAACACTTTTTTTTTTGTAAGCAATTTATACTTAACTACAGAGAGGAACATTACCCTTAACAGCCATCATCTCTCCACAGAATTGCAATCTCTATAGCAAACAGTCCACAGTTGCTCCTAGCTTCCAGTGGGTTCCCATATTCCCATTTCACTGAGTAGTAACTTTGTCTCCAAGGATTTTCCTCAGTTCTTGGTGAGTTTCTTGAATCCATCACCAGCAGTAAACCTGTTCCGATGATGATTCTTACTTTTGCCATGCTAGAACAAATCGGGATGGGTCTCTTTGACTAAGGACTGAGGCTGGGACTTTCCAGCCCCTCAAGCCAGCGGGATCTTCCAGTCCTGCCAATGTGAATGGAGATTTTAATAGCTCGCTGGCCCCAACGCTGGGGGGCTGGAAAATGCTGGGTTGTGGTAACTCAAAGCCAAGCAGCCACACTTCTGTCCCAACTACACAGAACTGCTGTATGCCTGTGATATTCATTCACCTTTTGATATTCATCCAAATACCTTGCACCACCACCTCACTAAATCAACCTAAGCCTTCCTTTGACCTCTAACCCAAACTTACAGTCAGGCAGAATTCAGAACAGGTCACGACCCCCTTCATTTACCTTAAATTTAAAGCTGCAGTCTCAAACTAGAATAACCTTATAAACCTCAACTGTAATAATAGAAACAGCACGTCAGACTGTCAGCCATAGATCTGCACATGGTCATTGCAATCATTTGTGCAGGAAAGCTATCAGAAAATTAGTTTTCTGAATTAGTTTATTAATTTGCATGTGTTTCTTATGGAACACAAATCACTTTGAACTGAATTCGTTTATGGATTGGAATTAAACTGACCTCATTGAAGTTGGCTCTTTTTATTTGATAAGGGAATAACAAAGATGTAATATTATACAGCAAAATGTTACTGTCCTTTGACTACTAGCAGAAATAACCACTCGATCATTAGCTGCTTTCATATGATCAGACTTTCTTATTCCCATACCCAACTCACCACAATTTAAGCATTCACCATTTTAAGAATTAGCACTCCTAATACAGAGCTTTGTGAAATGCAAATGCATATCAGGAATTCAAGATCAGGGGTTAGCCACCCTGCGTGATTTTGCATTCATTAAAATTAATGAATGGATAGTCTTGTGGGACAGACTAATATGTGTCAGAATTCTCACTGTACTGTTACCCGGTGAAGCTCTGTGTGCTGACAGTATTAATTCGAGAAAAAAAGTAATTTCAGTGGCTGGTGTGTGCTGAATGCTTAATTTTTGCGGTTTGATACTGAGATTTGGAGTTCATATGGAATCTGCTCCCCATATTTAGGTCTGTAGAACAGGCAGCCTTAAACCTGCAGCCAACTCAAAGACTAGAATTTCTGTGGCATCTACAGAGCTGAGGTCTGAAAATGTATTCTTAAAAAGGAAAAACGGAAAGAAACCCCTGAATTCCCAACTGCATTAGGTATAATATTTATCTCATCAATTTTGGTTGTGTGCTCCAACATGCAAACTCCATTCCAATTCAAATGGGAATGCAGGGTGGGTAAATAAAGCACCTCCTCCTCAGGATATTACACACTCCACAGGCACTGAACACTCACTAATCTTTAGGATTAACAATCTTATTTCAACATCCTTTAGAAAGGTTGTTACACTCACAGGAATTTGGTAAAATCTGTCCTAAGGGTCAGAGATTTGAAATGATCCAGAACTTGCCACAGTGACACCATTCAGGATCTCCCTTTGGGGTGGTGGGGGTTGGGGGTGTGGGGGGAGATTGGGGAGGTGATGAGGGGAGAAAGCTTGGAATCTTTCCTTTCAGTGACATGTTTGTTGAAGGAGAATATCACCTCCCTCAGTTGAATGCACTAGAAATTCATCACTTTTCAGGCATCAATCAGGCTGGGATGAGGAATACATCGCACTGCATGTCTGGCCATATAATACTCATTTTTATGAAAAAATGAGGCTAAATTTGCGTCAATATTGCCTGATTTTGTTTGGTAATTTGCATTATTATTTGATGCTAAATTTACAAATGTAAGTTGTTGAGCTACAACTGCATCATGATCAATGTTAATCTATTTGTATGAAATTTCAGTTATATCAAAGGCAGCCATTGGGTTATTTCTTTCACTGAAATGGCAGGAAGAGAAACTTTAAATGGGCATGTGAATGTATCTATTACAAATATCACAGCAGGATTTTCAATCCCTCAGGTCAATGAACATGTATTTTGTTGTAGAATAAATTGTCAATCACTAGATTAATTGAAAATAAGCAAGTACCCAATTATAATTGCACTAATGATAACTGGATTTATATATCTATTTATTAAATAGTTGAATATTGTCTGTAAAATATGACAACCATATTCAATAGAATGGGAATTTGTTAAACAAAAGCAGTTCATAGATAACCAAGTCTGCTTCAGGGTTGATGATTGAATATTCACTTGGTAGCACAGAGCTTGAGTGTTGCTGAAAAACAAAACATGCTATCAAAGCTTTTCATCTTGCAGTCATCAGGACAGACACAGGACTGCCAAATTTCAAAAGGAACAACAATTTACACTGCATGAGAAAAATCATGCTGATTGGTTGCCAAGTGAACTCTGAACATGGGTGGTATTCTCCACTAACTGGATGCAACTCACCAAGGATCCTTTAGTAGCACCTTCCAAATTCATAGCTTCCACCACCTAGAAGGACAAGGGCAGCAGACACATGGGAACACCATCACCTGGAAGTTCCCCTCCAAGCCACACACCATCCTGACTTGGAAATATATTGCTGTTCCTTCACTGTCACGAGGTAAAAGTCCTGGAACTCCTTCCATAACAGCACTGTGGGTGTCCCTACACCACATGGACTGCAGCGGTTCAAGAAGGTAACTCACCACCACCTTCCTAAGGGCAATTAGGGATGAGCAATAAATGCTATGCTTCCCAGTGACACCCACATCCTGTGAGCAAATAAATGAAAAATTGCTGCCTTTCAGCTAAAAAGGTGTTCTGTCTGTCACACAAATGAGTAATGTGATATATGAATTTCAGTGCTGGTGAGATGCTAGGTATCTAGGCTATACATCCCTACCACTGCTGGATCGTATCAAACTGCACGTCCCTTTGACTGTTCACAACAGGCATTGTATTAACTGTACACCCATGTTTGCAAAACTCAGAACATCATGTTCAATGCTAAATATGATTCTGCAATCAGACAGCACTTACTGAACAATCCTGTGTGTGCTAAGAATTACACTAACAATCCATTTAAGATTATTAGTCAGACTTGCAAGTGTAAATGAGCCACATTGCTAGAAGCTATATATGTTCATACCCAGGACCCTGTTCTCTGAAAACAAAAGGAACATGTCCAGACATTGTTCCTTAATTAAATAAAAGCTTGGGGAACACTGTTCTCTGGTATATTCCCCATGGCAACCGCTTGACCAAATAAAGTCAACTTGCCTTTTTTTAATTGAAACAAAAGCTTGGAGGATAACTGTTCTGTGGTACATTCTCCATGACAAAGCCTTGATCAATTTGAGTCCAAGTGCCAACCAATCAGCACCCTTTTTCTCATGCATTATAAATTGTTGTTCCATTTGAAATTTGACATTCTTGCATTTGTCCTGATGGAGTACAGGATGAAAAGCTTTGACAGTATGACTCCCCTTTTTTCAGCAATAATGATTGAAGATGAGAAAATTACATATCAGATGACTTGGCACCAGAGCTAGACTCCCTGCAACTTGGCATTATGATACCCACTATATCTGTGGCATATCTACCTGCCAAGAACAACCATTTTCCGAGGCTCTGTGTCAGCACAAAGGTAGTGCAGAACTATAACTGTTGTGGTATATCTTTAAAGGTGTATCTTAAACTATTGTGCATCACCAGACAGGATGTGATACATATGCTCATGTGACTGGGCAGAAGGCAGCAGTCTTGGAGATATAAAGTGTTAACCAACCTCCCAGATATTGTAGTATATAGCTGCATTTCTTCAAATAAAATAATCCACTTACTTGCGTTACCAGTCCTCTTCATGTGGTTGGTGTATTTGTGTGAGGTAGAAAACACAATAATAATGTCTGGAAGAATTTTTTTCAGCTAATCTGGGATAGAACTGCCAAGCAAAGTGAAGTCTCCCTTTTCAACCTGTCTGCCTCTAGCTCATTCCAGACTAACCTCCAACAAAATCTGCAAGTTTTCTGCTCACAGTTACATGAAACAAATGTTGTCGAGCAACAACACTAACTTCATCTGGGCCTCTAGCGATATCGACGAGGCTGTTCCTCCAAACCTGCGACAGCAGAAAAGGAAGCCACGTTAGGATGTTGGGCCCCTGTGACACATTCGTGCAATGTATTGTATTACTTACCTGTGTGCTAAATGTGTGATTGTGTATGTGTGTCAACAAGTTAAAGTCAAGAAATAACAATAATTTGATTGTAATAATCTTGAACGGTTCTATATACTCTCACTGCTCTTAGAGACAAGAATGTCTAAGATCACCTCCTCAAGCGATTGTCACGGATTTGTGGGCCTTCCTCCAGTCAGGCCTTTATGCATTAAATTTTTCTCTATTTTGTTGGGCAAGATGCTTGAAGTATCAAGACATTGGTCCTTCAGAGCACATATACAGTGATAACCATGTGCCCAACTTGTAGTCTACCCTACCTGACATGAAGTGATTATGTAGCTATGTAGCATAATGATTACATCTAGAGGAGGTAACTGGTGCTACATAAATGCAAGCTTTTCTTAATAGTTTACCATCTTCTTGTGCATCTGTTCACAAGCCTCGCAGCTACCTTCCATGATGTTCACCTTGCATGCCATCTCTGCCAGGCGTGCTGCATTCCTGTCCTCTGAGTAGGATGTCCTGGAGTGCCAACAATGCAACCCCCATTGCACCCACTTCCATGCATCAACATAAATTCAAGTGACATGCCCCCCCACTATTTCTCATCCAAACACTCGTTGCTCTTGATGTTCAGTTTTTTTTCCCCACTGACTACTTTTCCCAACTATAAAGTTTAATTAACCTTCCAATTTTTCCCAGAACAGTCTTTTGGCAGCCTGAACTAGAGGCTATGTGTAACTGCTTACCATCAAGTGTCCGCAACCCTTTAAATGTTGTAACAGTCCTTTCAGAGACGAAGCAGCGATGGGTGTCCTATCTACCCCTCCCCACGTTGAGTACACTCTGAGCAACAGGTTCAATTCAGGATCTGACCGAGTTTGGAACGAGCTGATGCTGGAAAAAGCTGAACTGAAAAATCCAGCCTATAGGAACTCCAGCCTATAGGAACTCCAGCATAGAAGGAAGCCATTTGACTGACTATGTCTGAGGTTATTTAGTAGGTTAGATAACCGATGATTTTTAAAAATTCATTCATGGGATGTAGGCATCACTGGCAAGGCCAGCATTTATTGCCTGTCCCATTGCCCTTGAGGACATTTAAAAATCAACCACATTGCTCTGGGTCTGGAGTCACACATAGGCTAGACCAGGTAAGGACAGCAGATTTCCTTCCCTAAAGGACATTAGTGAACCAGATGGGTTTTTACAACAACGGTCATTATTAGACTTTTAATTCCAGATTTTTATTGAATTCAAATTCCACCATCTGCTGTGACAGGATTCAAACCCAGGTCCCCAGAGCATTACTCTGGGTCTCTGGATTACTAGTCCAGTGACAATAGCACTATGCCATCACCTCCCCAGGGTGGGGGAGGGGGGGGGGAGGGGGGGGGGGGCGGTGTGGGGGTGTGGGATAGAAGCTCCAACGCTTATTGGAATAACTGCTACCCCTCCAAGTGGTTTTACATTTTCAAAAGATTTAATTTCCACCAAAATAGATTTATTTGTCTACTGTTTAGAGGAGGTTCTTTCCTAAAACACAAAGCATTGACAAATGTCTTCAACTTTACTTCCATCTGGCTTTACTTATAAAAGGTTAGCGGGAAAAATTATCATTGGCAATGGAGACAAAGAATCAAAGGGTCAATTGCTCAATCCCAAAACATTTTCACATGTTTCACATACAGGGAATTCATTTAATGTTAAAATCATAAGGGGTGGCTTCATTTTACAGATTTTAATAGATAAGAGATCATTTAGATACAGTAATGAATGTTAATCTGAAAACCACTGCCCAGAACAATAGGTTTTAAAATACCATAAACTATAGAGAGACACACTAGACAGTCCTTCTTTGGCTCAAATTAATTTCCCATATTAGGTAACAACTTGACTTGGACTTTTCCAATTGCTCCCATCATCCAATCTGTAGCTGGAGTCAAACAGAACACAAAAATTCCAGATACAATCCCCAACCTCACTGAGTGAACTGATTTCAATGGGGTTCTGATAGTCGCAAAAAACTGCGGATGCTGGAAATCCAAAACAAAAACAGAAACAGAAATACCTGGAAAAACTCAGCAGGTCTGGCAGCATCGGTGGAGGAGAGCACAGTTGACGTTTCGAGTTCCTCAGTGAAATATATGCTGGGTTGGGGGAGGGGGGGGCCCTTATATTTCACCCCTTTCCTATTTTTACTTAGTTCTGTTGAAGGGTCATGAGGACTCGAAATGTCAACTGTGCTCTTCTCCGCCGATGCTGCCAGACCTGCTGAGTTTTTCCAGGTATTTCTGTTTCTGTTTTTGTTTTAGGTTCTGATAGTCACTGCATTAGCTTTGGTGTCTGGCTTAAAGAGGGGGAAATTGGCCATCGGCTCCCACCGCCCCCGCTTTTTACGATCCAGGGACTCCCGCTGGTAGTGAGCTTCACTGTGATGTCCCCTTTCCCTCCCACAACCCACATAACCTGGCAGCCCTTACAGCAAATGAACTTGGACAAAACACTGAAGGTCCACTAGGGAAATTGGAGCTGTATCCCACAAATAAGTCAATGCCTTGAGGAGAGAGAGAGAGAAGAGGAGGAGGAAAAAATTGGCAAGTGTGGAAAAACTTAGCTTAATGTTATTAATTTTAAATGGCCAACATTTCCTTTAGAGAATCCTGAAAATGGCTCCTATTTAGTGAATTTTGATTTTTTTCGCCAGGAAAAATTACTCACCTCACCAATCGCATATAATATAGATTCTGCCTGGACAATCAGGAGTAACAATTATCAGCTAATTGGGGGTATTTTGGCTCCAACTGAAACTGATGCTGACTCCAGTAGCCAAACATAGATTGTCTACAGTGTTGAAATTGAATCCTCTGGGCCAACTCTTTTAGCAATGGGTATTTGGAAAGCTCAGAAGGTTCATGATCACTGAGCTGAAAGCTTTGTATCATTTAAAAGCAGGCATGCTCTATGGAGTGAATAAGCATTTGTATATATTATTATCAGAACATCAGACAGATTTTGATCTCCAGTCAGTACAATACATTTGGCTGGACTGTCAGTAGTAAAGTACTTTTGAGACAAACAATGAAAGTACTTAGTTCCACAAGAACTCTATAGATAATTGCTGAGATAAAGATAGGTGCCTACTTGGCTCCATCAATTCTCTGTTTACTCACCACATCTCTAACATGCATTGTGGCATCACAATGCAGATTCTGTGTAGATTTGGACAGGTATAAATCATCAACAATTTAAGGACTTGTGCTTATGGAAATCTGTCTAAAATCAGCTTATTTACTCAGTCGCTTGGAACTTTAATGTCTCCTTCATGACTAAATTTGATGAGTTCAATGTTATCCTGTTTCCCTTACTGATATTGTAGGTGAATGAGAAAATGTATTTTACTGTAATACCTCTTGCTCTATTACTGTGCACACTTCACAATACAGACAAGATTTTTCATTCTACATTTCATTCACCATTCTTCCTCAAATCCTTTTGATTAAGTTCTATTTTTTTTTTAAAAACTCTTACATAAGTACAACAACTAGTTATTGGAAATTGTTTTTGAAGTTTTATTTATTTGCTGCTTGCCTCCTTTCATCTGCCCATCTTGAGCCCATGATTCCTTCTTTACTTTCTCTCCCATCTTTCCAAAGCCCTTTTCAAACACATCTCATTCAAGACACCCACTTCCTACTTCCTCAACCTTATTTCCACTAAACCCCTGATTAAACAAATTCTCTTCCATGCTGGTAGTATAAATAACACCTGCTTTAAAACACTTCTGACTAGAATCATTACCCCCTCTTCAAAAAAAAACACCTTTGACTGCACTTCTCTTGCTGCCCAATTCCTCTTTTTTCTCTTGTTAAATTCCTCCAGTCTGGTTTCTGCCTGACTGTGACTGTGGTACATTTTCTCTCCCTGTCCTCCACATTGAGAATCTGATCACACCATCCACATCCAGTGACTGTTTTCTGTTACCTTTTCAGTAGGACTTCTCTTGCTTGGCCCACTTTAGTTATCTGACCATAGCCTGAGATTTTCTAGCATTGTCTTCTCTTTCCTGCACTATTACCATCTTGAGTCTCTCAAGAATCTATCCTCTCCTCTCTTCTCTTTCTCATCTACATGCTCATCGTTAGTGACATCACTTGTAGACATGAGGCAGAGTTAAGCTGTATGTTGATAATGCCCAGTTTTACATTACCACCACCTCTTCCAATTTCCCCACTCCACCATGACCTCTGTACTGTTAAACTGTTTGTCCAGCATCCAATTTAGCATGAGCTGTGACTTCCTCCAGATAAACACTGCGAAGACTGTGGACATCATCTTCAGTTTCTGTCACCAATTCTATACTTTGGCACTGCCACAGGTTGAATCAGACAGTTCACCACTTCATTTCAAGTCCAGACCAAGTTTTTGACCCCTAGATCCTCGCTATTACTATCTCTATCGCATTGTCAAAATTCCTCCACAACTTTGTCCATACCTATTTTTGTAACGTTATCCAGTTGTATGCTTTCCCACCAATACCCCACCCCCACATTCTTTTATCGTTCTTGGGCAGTCCCTTGGGACCAAGGATGACTTGCTTCTACTCTGGTTCGATGGGTTTTGAGATGACTGATCAGTCCAGTGCATAATCTGCAGACTGCCAAAAACAAGGCAGGTGGTGCTTGAAGGGTTGGGTAGATGGGTTGTTTGGAGATTTGTGTGCTCTCTCTGACACCTCCATTTTGCCTCTGCATGTTTAATCAAAGTCTCTCGAATTGTTCAGAGCCTTCAGCATTTCAGTCACAAGTCAGGGTCTTCCCTGAGTCAAGGGAGATGTTTGGGATCTTTAGGGATGTCCTCAAAGCATCCCTAAGCATTGCTGTCCTCCTGGAAGTCGCCTGCCATGACCAGGGTCTGAGTAGAGCAATTGCTTTGGGAAAGGACAGCTCATTTAGAAATATCCAAAGAATTCAATTTGCGTGCTTCCTGAAGAACACAGTTGGAAGGCTTTCATTGTGCATGTTTGAGAAATGTTTATTTCTTGTAATATGATCATGTTTTTATTGTATGTAAAGGTTTCCTGAATTCCACCAGGAGCATTATTTCACCTTTTAATTCAAGATGTGGTAAGAAAATGCGTCAAAATTATATCAGCAGATGCATCAAGTGTGGGGAGCGATTTTTCTCCATTTTTGAAGTGCAGGCGATTCTTCCTGTATTTCATAACATCTCATTAACAGCTGAATTAATCATTTCTTGAAGTTACAATAGCCTCCAGTGAGAGACATAATCCAGGCTACTAAGTTGCAAAATATTTTTGTATTTAAGTTTGTTAAATAATGCATCTCACCTGGGATGATTTTTTGCTTTGAAACATATTCTGAGAGAAGACCAGAGGAAAGAGAAAAAATGTAGTTTGTCTTGGTGAAGAATAGGAATTTTAAATCTAGATTTATTTCCACCCTCTGTTTCCACCAGCATTCCAAACGCGTGCACATTTCGGAATATTGGCTACAGAAAAGTGGTGTTAGATTTTAGTCTCTGTGACCATGAAATAAATTTGCTTGAGTTTTTAATCAATTCATTCTTGGGATGTGGGTATTGGTCAACATTCAATGCTCAACCCTAATGTCTTGGGATCATTAATTCAGGCCTCTGGATTACTAGTTCAGTAACAAACCACTATATTACCAGACCACTGAGGAATAGAATGAACTCTGCCATGCTACCCTCTGTGATAAAATAGCTCTCACTCCCTGGGCAACCAGAATAACAGCTTGGGTGAGGACCTAGAGGGCAGTTGGTAACTGGAACTGAAATCTTCTACACGAATCACCAGTTTAATGAGATAAGAGAAGAAAATTAGAAGAGGAAGTTTATATTAGCTGAAACATTCCGAGCGGATGCAGGATGTGGACTGGACTCCTTGACACCAGTGCACTCTCAAAATCCCCACATTATCTTGTTCAAACATCACTTGAAACCAAGTTTGATCATTCTGAATCTGAAAAATTGAGAATCTTTGTCTGTTTTTATCAAATTATTAATGTTTCGTCATCCATTAAATCTCCAATTAACAGTCAAGCACAATCGAAAATCAATCCAAATATTGATGGTTACCTAAATGGATAAATCTCTAGCTTTGCGTTACGTTAGGTGCAAAAGGTAAAGGTGAGTATCATCCATCTCACGTTAGCTTTTTTTTAATGACAATATAACATAGTAACGTGTTGAAAGTAAAATACTGAGGATGCTGAAAATCTGAAATAAAAACATAGAATGCTGGAAAAAAACTCGGGTCTGGCAGCATCTGTGGAGAGGGAAACAGTTAGCGCTGAAGGAGAGTCATGCAGACTTGAAAAGTTAATTCTGTTTTTCTCTCCACAGATGCTGCCAGACCTGCTGAGTTTCTCTAGCATTTTCAGTTTTTATTAACACAGAGTAACATGTTTGTGGGTTGACGGCAATCTTGTGTGAAGCTTCTGGAACACTGCTTGTGTTGAGATAAAAATTACACCAGAAAGCTATTTCAAATGACCTTGGAAAATGTCCCCAGTGGAGGGAGGAAAAGGTAAAAAAGCATTCGTATAAATCAAAAGTTGGCCCGACTGGTATTTTGATAATCAAGTTTTATTGTTTTGTTTGCAGGACAAAATCTCTTGCAAAGAGAAGCTACCATGTCTATTTAATACCATGGAAACGTGCCATGACATGGAAGTAATCAGCCCTGCTACACATACAAATCATTGAAGAGATTAGTGTCCAAGGGAGTCATCAACTGTTCCGTTTCACATGATGGTGAAAACATACAACATAATCATTCAAAAGAGGATGCAAACCATCTGAGTAGTAAGCATTCTTACTGATTATTAGAGGCAAGAAAAATGAGTAAAATAAAATGGAGAAAATTATACTTTGCAATCCAATAACATTCTTTGAATTTTCTCCTCCTTTTCCTGCTGACACCTTGCTGAGGTAATATTTATTCATATAAACATAGAGTATACAATGCAGAAACAGATCTTTCGGCCCAACCAGTTGTTACAATCCTGTTGTAAACTTAACATTTAAAGATATATTTGAATACCCAGTATTGAAACTGAAAAAACTATGCCACAACTTTGTTTAATTTCTTTTTACATTCAGTAAAGTGAGCAGCATTAATTTAACATTATTTTATTTTACATTGCCTCTCCTCACTCTTCCTACCAAAATGAACCATTTGGCACCTCGCTGCATTAAAATTCACCCGTCTACCCACTCTACCAGCCTGAGTATATACTCCTGAAGTTGTCACAATTCTCCTCACAGTTTACAATAATTCCAAAATTTGTCTCCTGCAAATTTTGAAATTATGCCCTGTACTCCCACGTCTAGCTCACTGATATATATCGCGAAAAGCAGGGGTCCTAACACCAACCTTTGGGGAACCCCGCTATATACCTTTCCCCCCCAGCCTGAATAATAATTAAACTTTGCTGACAATCATGCAGAAAGATCTGTTTCTGCATTGTATACTCTGTGGTTATATGAAGAAATATTACCTCAGCAGGAAAAGGAGGAGACAATTCAAAGCATGTTAGAGTGTTCTTGCACACAAGCAGGGAAGAGACCTCATCCTGAGTGAGGCACAGCCAGAGTGAGTGTGGGTATTGGCAATCTGGGGCACAGTGGGAATTCGGTGCAGAGGGGAAGAGGTGCTCTTTGCATTTTTTCTTTGCTATCCAAACTTCTTAAATCTTCAGAGAGTGCTCTTGCCCTGCTGCAGCATTAGAGGCTACAAGGGAAAAGAATGACTGGTAAGTCATGGGTAAGGTCGGGTAAGTATTTATTACTTTTATCGCTTATAGTTTAAGGTCTTTTTGTGGTTTATAGTTTGTATATTCTGTAGTAACGAGGATCAGGAAAGAAGAGCCCTAGAGTAATTGATTTAAAAGGTTTAATTTAAAGGAATAAGTCATGGCAGGCGAGCTCAAAGCCGTGGTGTGCTCCTCGTGCTCCATGTGGGAAGCCGGGAACATTTCCAGTGCCCGGGACCAGCATGTGTGCAGGAAGTGTGTCCAGCTCCAGCTCCTGGAAGCTCGGGCTTCAGAGCTGGAACAGCAGCTGGGAACACTGTGGAGCATCCGTGAGTCTGAGAGCATCTTGGATAGCACGTTTAGAGAGGTGGTCACACCGCAGCTGAAGGGACTTGAAGAAGGAAGGGAATGGGTGACCACCAGGCAGTCCAAGAGAAACAGGCAGGTAGTTCAGGAGTCCCCTGAGCTCCCGCTCGCAAATCGGTATTCCATTTTGGAGGCTGATGAGGGCGCTGGTTCCTCCAGGGAGTGCGGAAAGAGCCAAGCTTCTGGCACCACAAGCAGCCTGTCTGTACAGGAGGGGAGGAAGAGCAATAGTAATAGGGGATTCTATAGTCAGGGGAACAGATAGGTGCTACTGTGGCTGTCAACGTGACTCCAGGATGGTGTGTTGCCTCCCTGGTGCCAGGGTCCGGGATGTCACTGAACGGCTGCAGGACATCCTGAAGGGGGAGGGTGATAAGGCAGAGGTCATGGTACATGTTGGTACCAATGACATAGGTAGAAAGAGGGATGAGGTCTTGCATCAAGAATTCAGGGAGTTAAGCAATAGACTAAAAAGCAAGACCTCTTGAGTTGTAATCTCTGGATTACTCCCAGTGCCACGTGCTAGTGAGCTCAGAAATAGGGGAATAGCGCGGATGAATACGTGGCTTAATAGTTGGTGCAGGAGGGAGGGTTTTAGATTCCTGGATCACAGGGACTGTTTCTGGGGAAGGTGGGACCTGTACAAGCGGGACGGTCTACATCTGAACCAGAGCGGGACTAACATCCTTGCGGGTGGGTTTGCTAGTGCTGTTGGGAAGAGTTTAAACTAATTTGGCAGGGGGAGGGGACACAGAATGTTAGCAGAATAGGGACACATCATAATACAGTAAAACAATCAAGTCAGAGGGAGTACAGCTGCATTAAGTTTCAAGGGAGTAAGGCAAGGCTGGATGGCCTCTACTTTAATGCCAGGAGTATTACAGGTAAAACGGATGAGTTAAGGGTGAGGATTGGCACATGGAATTGTGATATAGTAGCCATCACTGAGACGTGGTTGAAGGAGGGGCAGGATTGGCAGCTCATCATTCCGGGATATAGAATCTTCAGGCGAGACAGGGGAGGGGGTAAAAGCGGAGGAGGCATTGCATTATTAGTTAAGGAGTCAGTTACTGCAGTAAGGAGAGATGATATCTTGGAGGGGGCATCGAATGAAGCTTTGTGGGTAGAGCTTAAGAATAAAAAAGGGGCAGCCACATTGTTAGGTGTTTATTGTAGATCCCCAGGTAGTCAGTGGGAAATTGAGGAGCAAATATGCGCACAATTTGTGGAGGTGTGTAAAAACAATAATTATATTAGGTGATTCCAACTTTCTCAACATTAATTGGGATAGACATAGTGTTAAGGGCTTGGATAGAGTGGATTTCTTGAAATGTGTACAGGAAAACTCTTTAGGTCAATATGTAGAAGGTCCAACAAAGGACGGCGCATTGCTGGACCTAATTCTGGGAATGAGGCCAGACAGGTGGCTGAGGTGGTGTTGGGGGAGCATTTTAGTGATAGTGACCACAACATGGTACAGTTTAAGTTTGTTATGGAATAAGAAATAGACAAAAAAATGTTTTGGATTGGGGGAAAGCGGATTTTAGTAAAATAAGGCAGGATCTGCCCAAGGTAGACTGGGAACAGTTACTTGTGGGGAAATCTACAGAGGAGCAGTGGGGGGCGTTCAAAAGGGAAAGGGGGAGGGTACAGGCTCAACATGTTCCCTCTAGGGTGATAGGAAGGAGTAACAAGCCCAGAGAACCATGGATGACCAGAGATATTCAGGTTATGATGAGAAGGAAAAGAGAGGCTTTTAGCAGGTGCAAGGGAAGCAAATCAGCGGAGGCATTAGTGGAGTACAGGCAGTGCAGGGTGGAGCTTAAGAAAGCAATTAGGAGAGCAAAGAGGGGATATGAGAAAGCTCTGGCTGGTAAAAGTAGGGAAAATCCCAAGATATTCTATAAGTATATCAATGGGAAGAGGATAACCAGGCAAAGAGTAGGGCCCATAAGGGACCAAGGGGGCAATCTATGGGTGGAGCCAGAGGACATTGCTAGAGTGTTGAACGAATACTTCACATCATCTTCACCCAAGAGAATGCGTATGAAGGTATGGAACTCGGGGAGAGAGACTGCGAGGTTCTTGAGCAAATTGATGTAGGGAGTAACAAGGTATTGGAGGTGTTGGCAGGCTTAAAAGTGGACAAATCTCCAGGTCCAGATGATTTGTGTCCCAGACTGCAGAGGGAGGCAAGGGGGAGATCGCAGGGGCTCTGACCCATATTTTTAATTCCTCTCTGGCCACGGGGGAGGTGCCAGAGGACTGGAGAACAGCTAATGTGGTTCTGCTATTTAAGAAGGGTTGTAGAGATAAGCCAGGAAACTACAGACCAGTGAGTCTCACGTCAGTGGTAGGGAAACTATTGGAGAAAATTCTGAAGGAGAGTCTCTATCTCCACTTGGAGAGGCAAGGTTTGATCAGGGATAGTCAACATGGCTTTGTCACAGGGAGGTCATTCCTAACAAATTTGATTGAATTTTTTGAGGAGGTGACCAGTTGTGTAGATGAGGGTAGCGCAGTTGATGTAGTTTATATGGATTTCAGCAAAGCCTTTGACAAGGTGCCACATGGGAGGCTTATAAAGAAGGCAAATGCACATGGGATACAGGGTAATTTGATAAGGTGGATTCAAAATTGGCTTACTTGTAGGAGGCTAGGGTGATGACAGAAAGATGCTTTAGTGACTGGAAGCCAGTGTCCAGTGGCGCACCACAGGGATCTGTGCTCGGTCCCCTATCATTTGTCATTTATATAAACAACATAGATGACTACGTGGGGAGTAGGATTAGAAAGTTTGCGGATGACACAAAGATTGGCCAGGTGATTAACAGTTAGGTTGAGTGTCTTGGGCTACAGGAAGATATAGACGGGATGGTCAAATGGGCAGATAAGTGGCAGATGGAATTTAACCCTGAAAAGTGTGAGATAATACACTTTGGAAGGAGTAATTTGACAAGGAAGTATTCAATGAACGGCATGACACTAGGAAGTTCTGAGGAACAAAGGTTCCTTGGTGTGTGTGTCCATAGATCACTGAAGGCTGAGGGGCATGTTAGTGGGGTGGTGAAAAAGGCATATGGGACACTTGCCTTTATCAACCGAGGCATAGATTACAAAAGTAGGGAGGTCACGTTGGAGTTGTATAGAACCTTGGTGAGGCCACAGCTGGAGCACTGTGTGCAGTTCTGGTCGCCACATTATAGGAAGGATGTGATTGCACTGGAGGGGGTGCAAAAGAGATTCACCAGGATGTTGCCTGGGATGAAACGTTTAAGTTATGAAGAGAGGTTGGATAGACTTGGGTTGTTTTCGTTGGAGCAGAGAAGACTGAGGGGCGACCTGATCGAGGTGTGCAAGATTATGAGGGGCATGGACAGGATGGATAGGGAACAACTGTTCCCCTTCGTTGAAGGGTCAGTCACAAGGGGACATCATTTCAAGGTGAGGGGCAGGAGGTTTAGGGGGGATGTGAGGAAAAACCTTTTTACCCAGAGGGTGGTGACGGTCTGGAATGCACTGCCTGGGAGGGTGGTGGAGGTTGGTTGCCTCATATCCTTTAAAAAGTACCTGGATGAGCACATGGCACATCATAACATTCAAGGCTATGGGCCAAGTGCTGGTAAATGGGATTAGGTAGGTAGGTCAGGTGTTTCTCACGTGTCGGTGCAGACTTGATGGTCTGAAGAGCCTCTTTTGCACTGTGTGATTCTGCATTGCACAGTATAACTTTCCCCATTTTATTTTACTAATTTTTCTTGCCTCTAATAATCAGTAAGAATGCTTACCGCTCAGATGGTTTGCATCCTCTTTTGAATGATTGTGTTGCATGTTTTCACTGTCACGTGAAATGGTTGATGACTCCCTTGGGCACTAATCTCTTCAATAATTTGTATTTGTACTAGGGCTGATTATTTCCATGTCGTGGCATGTTTCCATGGTATTAAATAGACACGGTAGCTTCTCTTTGCAAGAGATTTTGTCCTGCAAACAAAACAATAAAACTTGATTATCAAAATACCAGTTGTGCCAACTTCTGATTGATACGAATGCTTTTTTACCTTTTCCTCCCTTATCAAATGCCTTATGTTGTCTATGTCTACCACATCAACTGCATTATCGTCATCAACCCTCTCTGTTACCTCCATCAAAAGCTCAAGCAAGTAGGTTAAACACAATTTGTGCTGAATAAATCCATTCTGGTTTTCCTTAATTAATCCACATTTGGTAAGTGACTAGTAATTTTAGTCCTGCGTTATGATTTCTAAAAGCTTCCCCACCACTGAGGTTAAACTGACCGGCCTGCACTTGTCAGGCTTATCCTTGCACCATTTCTTGAACAAGGGTGCAACATTTGCAAACCTTCAGTCCTCTGGCACCACCCCAGTATCTAAGCAGGATTGGAAGATTATGGCCAGAGCCCCCACAATTTCCACTCTTACTTCCCTCGATATCCTTGGATGCATCTTATCTGATCCTGGTGACCAATCAAGTTTAAGTACAGCTAGCCTTTCTACTACCTCCTACTTATTAATTTTTAGCCCATCCAGCATTTTGAGCTACTTTACTATGTCGTGGGCAGAATCATCTTCCTTGGTAAAGGCAGGCGCAAAGTATTCATTTAACACCTCAGCTATGTCCCCTACCTCCATTTGTAAATCTCCTTTTTGGTCCACCATTGGCCCCACTCCTCCTTTTATTCCCATTTTACTATTTATATGCCCATAGCAGTCCATGTCCAAATGCAGCAAGACCTGGACAACATCCAGGCTTGGGCTGACAAGTGACAAGTAACATTTGTGCCACACAAGTGCCAAGCAATGACCATCTTCAACAAGAGAGAATCCAACCATCACCCCTTGATATTCAATGGCATCACCATCGCTGAATCTCCCACTATCAACATCCTGGGCATTATCATTGATCAGAAATTGAACTGGACTAGCCATATAAATACTGTGGCTACAAGAGCAGGTCAGGGGCTAGGAATCCTGTGACGAGTAACTCACCTCCTGATTCCCCAAAGCCTGTCCACTACCTACAAGGGACAAGTCAGGAGTGTGATGGAATACTCTCCACTTGCCTGGATGAGTGCAGCTCCAATAACACTCAAGAAGCTTGACACCGTCCAGGACAAAGCAGCCCATTTGATTGGCACCACATCCAGAAACATTCACTCCCTCCACTACTGGCGCACAGTAGCAGCAGTGTGTACCATCTACAAGATGCACTGCAGGAATTTACCAAGGCTCCTTCGACAGCACCTTCCAAACCCACGACCACTACCATCTAGAAGAATAAGGGCAGCAGACACATGGAACACCACCACCTGCAAGTTCCCCTCCAAGTCACTCACCATCCTGACCTGGAAACATATCGCCGTTCCTTCACTGTCGCTGGGTCAAAATCCTGGAACTCCCTTCCTAACAGCACTGTGGGTGTACCTACACCACATGGTCTGCAGCGGTTCAAGAAGGCAGCTCACCACCACCTTCTCAAGAAACTAGGGATGGGCAATAAATGCTGGCCCAGCCAACGAAGACCACATCCTGTGGATGAATTTTTTAAAAATAGAAGACTTTTGGATTCCCTTTTATGTTAGTTGCCAGTCTCTTGTCATACACTCTTTACTGCTCTTTTTTTTTCACTTGCCCTCTGAACCTTCTATATTCAGCCTGGTTCTCAATTGTATTATCCACCTAACAAGTGTCATATGCACCCCTCTCTCTGCTTCATCTTATTCTCTATCTTTTTCATCCCCCAGGGAACTCTGGATTTATTTGCCCTACCTTTTCCCCACATGGGAATGGCCCTTGAGTGCACTTTTGTTTAAAGGCGTCCATTGTTCTGTTACTGTTTTGCCTGCTAATCTTTGGGCGATATTTAATACAATTGATGGGGGTCTCAGCCACTGGCTGGAGAGCTGGCAAGAGTCCAGTGTTGCCTCCTTTTGCCAAGGAGCCCTATATTAAGCACCAGTGAGGCACTTAAGTGCTGATGACGGGCCTTTCCCAGGATGAAGGACTTTGGCAGCAGAAATTCTAACCACGAGAGCTGCTGGCTAATCAGAGGCTGGCAGCAACCCATTGCAGGTAGTGCCAGTAGGAGTGGGGGCATTCGCGGGGTGAGAGTCACAGAAGAGGGGAAGGGGGGCTTCAGCAAGCAAGGGCATGAGGGCGGCTCCCAGCTGTGCCCTCAACCCCCCACCTTCCCAATGCCAGGTATCTCAATCAGGCATTGAGCACATTTGAACAAGGGAGCCCCCAGTAGCTTGTGAACAAACCTGACCGGATTTTGCTTTTTGTGTTCCCTGCATAGTGAGTTCCCATCCGCCACCAGGTGAATATCAGCCATGGCAGGATGGGGCCTTTAAGAGGGCATTAATCGCCCATTTAAGGTTCTTACTGCTTTTCCACTTACCCGGTGAGGAGGGGAGGCAAGTCCTGAGGGGGGGTTTGGACGTTGGGGAAGAGTGCGGAAGCCAGGACTAACTGGAATTTTCTTAAAGGGGGAGTGCAGATTCGATGGGCTGAGTGGCCTGCTTCTGTGCTGTACCATATTTATGATTTATGTTGTGATTCAGTTGGCAGTGGGTCAGGAAGGTCCACCCATAACCCTTCCATGGTAGAGGCAGGAAAGTGGCGGGGTCCCCAGCCAGCAGCTTCCCACCCAATTAAATGCACCCTTTCCCCGCCCCCGGCTCCAAAGCTGTCTTTGTCTTTGGGTGGGGCTGGGGGGGTGGGGGGGGAGGGGTATTAATTTCTGCCCTTTGTTTCCAATTTACCTGGGCCAGATCTGTTTTCACCCCATTGAAGTTGGTCCTACCCCCAATTAATTATTTTTACTCTGGATTGCCCCTTGTCCTCCTCCATAGCTAACTGAAACCTTATGCCGCAATGATCAATGTCTCCTAAATGTTCGCTGACTGACACTTGATCCAGTTGACCCACTTTGTTCCACAGAACCACATGCAGAAATGCCTCCTTCCTCTTTGGACTGAAAATATCAAGATGTAGAAAATTCTCCTCAACACACTCTAGAAACCATTGTTTCTCTCTGCCATTGACACTGACAATTCCAGTCTATATGAGGATAATTATTATTGATCTTTGTCGCAACTTTCAGTGATTTGGATAAATTCCTTTGATTTGTTACCTAATTTTAGATTCTTATTTTCTATGTAATATGGGATCTCTATTTTTCTTACCTATGTTGAAATTAATTTCCTAATTAAATGCCCATACCATGTGTTTATTAATATCTTGTAATTTGTTGCAGTCCTCCTTAATGTTGAATATCTCTCCCAATTTGGTATCATCCACAAGTTTCAAAATTCTGTTTTTGATTCCAAGATCTGAATTGTTAATGCGATTTTTTTTTGTTCATTCACGGGATGTGGGCTTCGCTGGCTGGGCCAACAATTATTGCCCATCCCTAGTTGCCCTTGAGAAGGTGGTGGTGAGCTGCCTTCTTGAACCGCTGTAGTCCATGTGGTGTAGGTACACCCACAGTGCTGTTAGAGAGGGAGTTCCAGATTTTTGACCCAGCGACAATGAAGGAACGGCGATATATTTCCAGGTCAGGATGGTGAGTGACTTGGAGGGGAACTTCTAGATGGTGGTCTTCCCATGTATCTGCTGCCCTTGTCCTTCTAGATGGTAGTGGTCGTGGGTTTGGAAGGTGCTGTCTAAGGAACCTTGGTGAATTCCTGCAGTGCATCTTGTAGATGCTGTGCACAACGGTGGTCCCAGAACTGATCCTTGTGGAATTCTAGTTCTCAGCTTCTGTCACACTGAGTTGCTACATTTTACTCCTCCTCTGTTCTCCAACACTTATCACACATAAGGGTCACTGATTGTGAGCAAAATGTGGTTGTTTGTTGTAATTCCTCTCCCCAGGTTCCCTGTTGTAGTGTTCCTGGATTCCTGGGTCTCTGTTCCTAAGCTCCCAGATATTGGAAACCCCTCTTCCTTCCTCTCTCCCTTCCCAAAGTACTACCAAATCCTTAGACCCAATCCCAGTGCTGTATGTTGCAAACCAAATATTTGCTGATCTACCCATTTACAAATGAATAGATGCTTACTGTGTAGGAAACCACAGATAACTTAATTGATTCTGGAGTTTGTAATCAGCATAAGAAGCATTGCTATGTTCAATTATTGTATTGCATTTTAATATTTTTGTTATCAAGTTTAGGTTTTTGCAGTCCCTTGTAGTTCACACTTCAGACCCTAACCAATGCTGTCGACTTCTACAAAAATGATGATGCCATAATGTAAAAAACAAATAGTGGCTTCAAATTTGTGACAGCAGCTTCTTTAGAAGTTAGAGGGACAAAATTGTCTTACAATGATAAAACATTTCAATTTTTTACATATTGGTCCTACATAATAATGTAATGAGACACTTCAGGATTAAGAAAGCTTTGAATAAATTCCGGATTTCCTTCATGAGGACAAGGCCAGTTGGATGTTTATAAGATCTCACAGGACCACCAAGGGAGTAATTCAAGCATTTTAGAATATACTTGATATCTGTAAATTTCCCTGAGCTGTCAATCTAACTATGTGTAATCAAATAATCTCATGAATTAGACTGCTCCAATCCGCAATTAATCTCTCTGCTGTCTGCATAAGGGAGAGAGTTCATTTTGATTAATTTCTACTTTGTTTGTAATGTGCTTGAAATAAAAATAATGAGTCAGTGTAACAATTGTTCAACTAATTCACCCCTGGATAAGTACAGTTGCCAAGTAGCTCAATGTTTCACACACTGTGCAGGCGGGAAACATTTTTAACTTGCATGATGACAGATTTTATTCCCTCACTCATATTTCACACAAACCAGTTGAGTGGCATTCCAGACTGATTGCAGGGATTTGAATACAAATCCAATGCTTGAAGCTGAATGCTATTTTTGATTATCCACCATCTTGTTCTCCGGGAGGGCTGCATGTGCTCTGAATAAATATCAGAGGGTTGACGGGAATGCAAGATTTGATCAACAAGAGGACCAGTGAGCGTGGAATTTAGTGTGGGCGGGAGATTAGACTGAGATAGAGATCAAACTTGATTGCAATTGGCCTAAAATTCGATGTGAGGGCAATCAGACCAAGAGGAGGTCAACAAGCAAAGAGCCAATAATTTCTTTTCAGTTACGTTTATAACAAAAGAAATTGAAGACAGAAAGTCATTTGGATGCGATGCATACTGTTAGATGCTGGTCTTCCCAGATCCACGAGATAACTAGGGTGCACCTGCTTTCCTCGGGTGAAAGATGCTGAGACTTGGAGGTATGTGTGGGCGAGGGGTTTGGGGGGGGTGGGGGTGAAATTGGTCCTCATTATACCTGTATTCTGAATGGAAATGGACCTAATTTGGGGGACTATAGCCCATGCTTGAAATATCCAATGTCATCTTGATCTGGGACAGTATTTAAGCTTGACCTGTGTTAATGAGGGACAAATAACTGCTTATGACCTCTTCCAGACACCCCATCCACCACCTTAAACACCCATACCCTCCATCGCAGGCACACTATGGCTGCAGCATGTCCTAGCTCAGGATACACTGCAGTAACTTGGCAAGTCTTCTTTGACAGCACCTCCTAAACCTGCAATCCCTGAGAACAACAGGCGCGTGGGAACACCATAGACTCCAAGTTCCCCCACAAGTCGCACATCATCCTGATTTGGAACTATATCACCATTCCTCCACTGTCACTGGGTCAAAATCTTAGAACTCCCAGCTAATGGCATTGCGGGTGCACCTACACCACATGGACTGCAGCTCACTACCTTCTCAAGAAGGCAGCTCACCACTACCTTCTCAAGGGCATCAGGGATGGGCAATAAATTTTTAATAAAGGGTTACATGTCTCTGTCAGTCAGTAGATTCTGGTATGGAAGTAACGTGGTACAGAGCAGTTTTGGCGCAGCTAAGCCACCTAACATCCATCAGTTAGTTAAAAGCAAAACACTGCGGGTGCTGGAAATCTGAAATAAAAACAGAAAATGCTGGTAAAACTCAACAGGTCTGGCAGCATCTGTGGAGAGAGAAACAGTTAATTTTTTGAGCCTCTATGAAGTAGAGACATACGGACTCGAAACATTAACTCTGCTTCTCTCTCCACAGATGCTGCCAGACCTTGAGTTTTTCCAGCATTTTCTTTGTTAATCCTTCAGTTGGTTCTGTCTTTCCTATAACCAAAGGCAGATGATAAGGAATTCCAGCATGAGGGAGCCAAAGGGTATTTGGAGGAAAAAGGCAGCAGCACAACAAGTGTCAGAAAGACTCCTGCAAAACTTGAGTGACAACAGAAAAAGAATTGAGACATGGCCCAGATTCTTATGGGACTTGGAGACATAACCCTGTGGGAAGCATAGTATTGAACATCACCAACCCAGTCATAAGGGCGGATAATGGAATCAGTATTAAACCAACACAAACGATGGAAAACAGTTGCATCACATTATGACATAATTTTTCCATCATAACCCAAACCCATATAATCACCATTTAACATGGGAGGCCTGGGACACGTTACAGAATGTTAGGATTCCCAAAAATCCAGAAGGTTGCATTGGCTGGTACCCATGTGACTGTAAGAGTTCCCTTAGGCTCAACCACTGTCTGTATGAAAGCGTTAACCAATCACATCATTTCACTCATTTGTAACCATCAAATCTAGATTGCCCTTGGAATAAAAGAGGGAATGGCAGCAAGAATAGGAAATTGGCTGAGGGACAGGAAATAGAGAGCAGTGGTGAATGGTTGTTTCTTTGGACTGGAGAATGGTATACAGTAGGGTTCCCCAGGGGTTGGTGTTTAGACCCCTGCTTTCCTTGATATATATTAACAACCTAGACTTGAGAGCACGGGGCACAATTTCAAAATTTGTGGGTGACACAAAACTTGGAAGTATTGCGAACTGTGAGGAGGATAGTGATAAACTTCAAGAGGACAGGGACAGGATGTTGGAATGGGCAGACAAGTGGCAGGTGAAATTAAATGCAGAAAATGAGAAGTCATTCATTTTAGTGGGAAGGACAAGGAGAGGAAACATAGGACAGAATTTTTAGCTTGGTGGGCGGGTACATGCCTGACCCACTCGAGCATTAAATAAAACACGTTGATGTTGGCTGATCGTGCTGATGTCAATGCAAACTCGCATGATCTTTCACTAGACGGGCGCGCGATGGAGATGGAGGTGCGTCCGCCATTAATTAAGAGGCCAGTTAAGGCCCTTGAGACACCAATTATCTCCGACTTTACATGGCCCGTGTGATTCTTAGGCCGTCGCACGGGCAAAACGGGCAGGCGGGCAGGCTACAATTTGCAAAACCTCATCCACAGGCAGGATGAGAGGGGTCAGTGGCCTTGTCAAAGTGATTAATGGGGAGTGCAGGATATCTCTTGCTGTTGGCTGCTTCTGTGACCAAGACAGCTTCATCTTGCTTCAGAGCCGCACTCAGAGAAATTCGAGTCTTCAGTTCAGGACTCAGTGTTGTTTTCCAGGCCCCCAGAGGATTCACATCCCATGGGGCCTTCCAGGTATCAGATAGCCTTCCCTTACCCTGGTAATGGGGATTCTGGTCTCCGCTGGTGGCACCTCCTCCTCTGAGGAAGAGAGGGGCAGGAGGGGGAGGAGGCCAGGTGTCCCAATGCAGCTTCCAGGGGAGGAACCTGTGGGAGGAGAGGCGCAGGCACAAGGGGCGCAGGGTCAGCAGGAAGTCCAAGGTGGAAGGGGCTGCAGAAGACGCCCCTATCCTGCTGCCAGGGTTTACAGGCAGCAATGCAGCTACCTCAATATGTCTGAAGTGCAGTGCCGAAGGAGGTGCCGCCTCTCAAGAGAGACAGTGACCTCCATCTGTCAGATGATCGGCCCTGAGATCAGCTCCAACTGTGTGGGTGGACACCCCATGCCAGTGGCTCTGAAGGTCACAGTGGCCCTCAACTTCTATTCCTCCGGCCCTTTCCAGGGCTCAGTGGGGGATCTTTGGGAGTGTCCCAATCAGCTGTCCACAGTTGTGTCAAACTGGTGACAGACGCTCTGTTCAGGCGTACATTGCGTTTCATTCATTACCGTACGGATACGGCCAGCCAGACACAGCGAGCCAGAGGCTTCACGGCCATTGCTGGCTTCCCCCGTGTCCAGGGTGCTATAGACTGTACACATGTGGCCATCAAGGCACCAGCAGGTGAGCCCAGTGCCTTCGCCAACAGGAAGGGCTTCCACTCCATGAACGTGCAGATAGTGTGTGATCACAGGATGCTGATTCTACAAGTCTGTGCAAGGTACCCAGGCAGCTCCCATGACTCTTACATCCTCAGACACTCCAAGGTGCCGGGGCTGTTCAGTGCTCCAGCCCAGCTGGATGGATGGCTGTTGGGTGACAAGGGCTATCCCCTCAGAAGGTGGCTCATGACTCCTCTCCGCCATCCAAGAAGAGAGACCACAGTACAATAGGAGCCACAGCACCACAAGGGTGGTGGTAGAGAGAACCATCGGACTTCTCAAGATGCGCTTCCAATGTCTGGACCATTCAGGGGGTGCACTCCAGTACCCCCCAGATGGTGTGTCACTGATAGTGGTTGCATGCTGCGCTCTCCACAATCTGGCACTGGCAAGGGGGGGACCCAGTGGAGGAAGAATATCTTGACGCAGCTGCACAGACAACAGACGATGAGTCCAGTGGTGAGTCCGAGGACAAGTACGGTGAGGAGAATGCTGAGGGGACAGTTGTAGACCTGGGTAACCTCCAGGGAGGCAGGGACACCCGGGATGTTTTGATCCAACGCTCCTTCAGCTAGACTACCAAATAAGAACCATCACCACATGCCAGGGCTGCAGGCTCCACACTCGATCCCTGACAGGACCAGTTCCTTGGTCAACAACATACACTCTGTGCCTTCACAGTAAAGTTTCAGGAGACACACGTCCATCATAACATCATGGCTTACCCTGCACCTACAGAATAAATGAAGCATAACAGAGGCCAGTTGCACAAAATAACATCTCATTTACTTGTGAATATGAAACATTGCTGAAATTAACATTAACCGGTGTTTTCAATCACACCATTGAAAGAAAAGAAAAATGGGGGAACCAAATATCACCCATAATAAGCCCGTGTTGTGCTTAAGGTGCTTTAAGTTTTTACTTGTGGGTGCTACGTCTAGGTGCTGCCCCATTGCTGGCACTGGCATTGGAGACAGCCTGTTCAATCTGCTGTCCTGTTGGCCTTGCTGACCTTGATGACCTTGGTGGTCATCCTCTGGCCCATGAAGCCTGTGCTGGCCCCGCCTGGGAGGGAGTGGCCAGTGCCATGGCTGGCATCTCCCCAGTCACCACAGCCTCATCAGATGCCACGGTCGCTGGCAGAGGGGCGGAGGAGCTGCTGCTGTCATCTGGAGCGCCCTGAGAGGAGCCCGCAGAGATGACAGGCAGCTCATGCGCCAATGTGAGGTCACTCTGGACCTCCCTGCTCACCATCGATGGATGGGCACCGAGCTGGGATACTGGGTGCCCAATCCATCTCCCACACTGACACTGACCAGATGAGGTCATTGCCGGTGTGAGGGCTGCAAGTCCGAGCACATCCCCAGGAAGCCCTGATTGAGTCCCTGGGGGAGCCTCTCCATGAGAGTCGCCACTCTCTCCATGGTGGAGGCAGTGCGCTCGGTCATGAGGGTCAGCACAGCGCTTATCCTCCGCATGGACTCCTCCACAATGGACACCATGGCACAGATTCCCTCATGTATCTCCGCCTGATCCTCCCGCACACCCGGCTGGACTTCCAGCATCTGCTGCCTCAGGGACGACTCCAGAGACCCATCATCAGCCACTGACTGAGCATGTTCCTGGTCCCCAGCGTTCCTCCGACTGCCGGCGCCCTGGGCACTCTCTGTCTCCACCTGCACCTCAAGCGAGTGTGAAGTGCCCTCACCAATGTGCACCGATTGACTACACAGCGATCTTATGCCCACCAAGGTGCTGGTATCTGCGCTGGTGCCTGCTTGAGAGAGAGGGTGTGACACAGATGAATGGTGAGCCTGGTGGTCCTCCAGGGCCAGGGTTGGGCCTTCAGGCTCCTCATAACAAACTGCTGGTGAGCCTAAAAGGGAGAAGAAGGACATGTCATTAGTTTAAGTCATGGCACTGTCTGTGCCTGCCTGGCACCCTGGTGAGATGGAGATATGCATCATGGTGCCCTTGTCTTTCCATTATCCATGGGGACTCCAGTTTCAAGGCTCACATCAATATAGAGACTACACTAGAATGGTTGCAATAACTGACATTCTCACCTCAGTGCACTGCACTCTCACCTTCCTCTGGCACCCCCACCTCACCCCGGCTGCTTTACCGAGCTGCATGGCACCTCTCCAGCTCCAGGGCCTCCTCGTTATGTGAGAGGATGAGCAGGTGAGGGGGGTCCCCTGCCAGTCCACGACCCCTCAGCATTGTTATGGGATGTTTTCTCCTGAAAGGACAGAGGAGCATTGATAAGTCCACCCTCTACCTGCAGCGCCATTGCAGCCTGGCCAACCCCACCTGAGGAACACCTCACAGGGCACATCCGAGTCATGTCCCTCGACCTGCAAGACACTCAGTCCAAGCAGCCAGGGCTCACCCCCTTGGCCAGATGCTGCCTCACTGACATTTGCCACTCACTCTCTAACACCCCCCCAGGTCCACAGGGGGATGGGCAGCTGTTACCTGTTCTGCAAAGTGACCCATGTCAACACGGTACTCACCCTTCCCCATCGCAGGAGATCGTTAAAGCGCATCCGGCACTGGACCCATGTGCGTCTCACCACATTGTGGCTGTTCACCCTGGATGCCGCCTCCTCCCAGAGCCTTTTGGTGAAGTTTCCTCCCGTCCCTGGGGGCAAGGGTTTCTCTAATGGCTGCCACCTCCTCCAGGAGAGGCCATGAGGCACTCGTCTGAAAAACGCAGGGTGGACTGCCCCCCCCTCGCCCTCCCACCCTCCCCCCTGCCCTCCCCCTGCCCTCCCCCTGCCCTCCCCCCTGCCCTCCCTCCCACCCTCCCCCCGCCCTTCCTATGCCCCCCCTGCCCTCCCCCTCCTCCCCTCCCCTCCGCCCTCCCCCTGCCCTCCTCCCTGCCCTCCCTCCCACCCTCCCCCTGCCCTCCTTGCCCTGTCCTGCCCCCCTGCCCTCCTGCCCTCTCCCCCGCTCTCCCCCCTGCCCTCCCCCTGCCCCCCCTGCCCTCCCCCTGCCCTCCTGCACTCTCCTCCTCCCCTCCCCTCCGCCCTCCCCCCGCCCTCCTCCCTGCCCTCCCTCCTGCCCTCCCCCCTGCTCTCCCCCTCCCCTCCCCCCTGCCCTACCCCCTGCCCTCCTCCTGCCCTCCCCCTGCCCTCCCCCTGCCCTCCCCCATGCCCTCCTGCCCTCCCCCTGCCCTCCCCCCTGCCCTCCCCCTGCCCTCCTGCCCTCCCCCCTGCCCTCCTGCCCTACCCCCTGCCCTCCTCCTGCCCTCCCCCTGCCCTCCTGCCCTCCCTCTGCCCTCCTCCTGCCCTCCCCCTGCCCTCCTCCTGCCCTCCTCCTGCCCTCCCCCTGCCCTCCCCCCTGCCCTCCCCTGCCCTCCCCTGCCCTCCTGCCCTACCCCCTGCCCTCCCCCTGCCCTCCTCCTGCCCTCCTCCTGCCCTCCCCCCTGCCCTCCCCCCTCCCCTCCCCCTGCCCTCCCCCCTGCCCTCCCCCCCTCCCCTCCCCCTGCCCTCCCCCCTGCCCTCCTGCCTGTCTTGTCCACCCGCTATGGTTTCCATTTGTAACATTTCCACATCCTTCGGTGGCAGAATTCCAGGGGCTGCTGAGGCTGCATTTGAATTGGCCACTGAGTCGCCATTAGACCCGGCGGGCATCATGCCCCCGCCCACCCCTCGTGCACATTCCAGGCTGCGAATCACGCTGGGCGGGCCTTAATTGGCCCATCCGTGTAAAATCACAGAGCATTGCCGATTGCGGGCGACAGCTGGCTTCCCAACTGCCCCCGCACACCCCCGCACACCAAGGGTAAAGTTCTGCCCATAGAATAAAACTTGGGCCGTTCTCTTTGTAGAAGAAAATATTAAGAGAAGATTTGGTAGATGTGTCCAAAATCATGCGGGATCTGGAAAGAGAAAATCGGGAGAAACTATTCCAATCGGCAGGAGAATCGAAAACCAGAGAGCGCTGGTTTAAGGTGATTGGCAGAAGAAGCAACAACGACATTTTACACAGTGAATTGTTAGGATTTGGAATGCACTGCTCGAGAGTGTGAGGGATGTAGATGCAATCATGGCTTTCAAAAGAGATTTGGACAATTATCTAAAGAGAAAATATTGGGTGGGCTATTTGGAAAAGGCGGGCGGGGACAGGACTTGGTGTGTTGCTCTTGCAGAGATCTGGCATGACCAAGGTAGGCTTCCTCCTGTGCTGTAAGCCTTCTACAATCCATGGTTCTCTGATTATGATTGGTATCCATACACCAAAATCTTATGCACCCGCTCACAAATGGATGAGTGCTGCTCTGAGTACAGCTGCCATCGCAAAACCAGATGGCACGAAGCACGACTATAGAGTTCCGGCAGAAGGAGTCTCCACCCCATTTCCAGTCAGCGATATCCATCTGCCTGAACATCGGGCATTGCGAATTTGCAAATTAACCCCAATGAGTTCTAAAGCAACTGATCGGTCCTGTACAAAAAAGGGCTTTCCAAGAAATATGAGGGATTAAAGCAAAAGCCCAAAACCTACTTTCAAATACTGACGGATTCACTGGGACTTTATTTCAGCATTCCCCTCTATTGCTTTAATTGGTAGGTATTGTAATGTGATATTGTAATGTATTGTGATCTGCTTTTGTATTTAAATCATGATGCAATGTCTTATTTTATCCAGTGGCCACACACTAGATTATCTTGGGACAATGTTTATCCACAACAATAATACCAATACAAATAGTCACACAGTAATTTAGCTTCTGTGATACTTATCAGCAAATAGTAACAACTTACCTTATCTAATTTAGCCTTGAATGCACTTCACAGACTTTATTGGCTACAGAACCATTGCTTGCACACAATAGCACAATTAATTATTATGCCTAAAATGTTAACAATCTTAATAAGAAAATTAAGTCGTGAAACTGATAAAACAAATGAAATTATAGTTGTGGTTTGATAATAGTATATTGCTATTAAGAGTTATTATTTGTAGACTGCTGGAATTATATCAATTACAAAGGAAATTTCAAATTTAAAGTCCATTAATACATTACTTATATTCTTATTGGGCTACTTCCTTTTAACTTATGAGTTATTATTTCAAATTTAACTTCATACTTCAATTTTCTTTCCTGGCTAGTTCCCAACTCATATCACTACATAACATTTGTAATATCTTTCAAGATTTATCCACAGTTGATGCTCAAAGAACAGTACAAAGCTTGGGATGAGAAAAGATCATTCAGGCACTAAGGTTCTAGTGAGTGAATCTTATGAGCTGTCAACCCAGATCTTGGTTGGATTAGTCGAGTGATGTTGCACCAATCTAAAGAGGTTGTATTGTTGTTGCACGAGGTCTTTCAGACTCTCATCTGAAGATGTAACGAGAGTTGCAAAGTTCACAAACGGAACAGAGTTGCCCTTCAGAAGCTGAAGAGTTGAGCAGTCGCGATGAATCAAGATATGAAGAAATTATGTTCTTAGGAAAAGCCAAAGAAGTTGACCTTCGCTTGGAAAAGAGAAAATTTCAAGATAATCTAACTCTATATTTTAAGTTTAAGAATAGAACTGACGAAGCTGATCCAGGCAAGTTCTTCAGTGTTGAGGATTAAATATAATGGAAACACTTCAAAGATTAGCATTTTCGGCCCCAGAAGAGAAGATTGAACACATAGGTTAAAGGCTATGAGTGCTTTATCTTTAAAAAATAAATTAAAAGTATAAGCTTAGACATCTCCTTTTTTTTCAGTAATAAATTAAAATATTTGAAACACTTGTATTCCTCCTCGTCCTTGGACTAGCAGCTGTTGCATTCAGCAAAAACAAAACTTCAGAGATGAACATATACTCTGCAGGCTAATGTGCTGTTACAGCACAATGGCTTTGGCACTGTGAGTACTCGATATCGGTACGCACGATTTAAATGTGTTATTAGTACTGATCACCTAAGGAGGAGACTATAGTGCAGGATCCTCTTGCATGTACATCAGAAATATCAGCATGAAAAGAGTAAGCTAAACCTTTTCTATATTCATTTTAGAATGTTTCCTGCTACAATAGCAATAGATTCAGTATTCTGTTTTAACTCTGGTTCCTGGGATGAAGGGGTTATCTTGTGAGGAAAGGTTGGACAGGCTTAGCCTGTGTCCATTGGAGTTAAGAAGATTGAGAGGTGATCTTGTTGAAACATATAAGATCCTGAGGGGTCTTGACAGGGTGGATGCTGAGAGGATGTTTCCCCTTGTGAAAGGGATTAGAACTAGGTGGCACAGTTTAAAAATAAGGGGTCTCTCATTTATGACAGAGTTGAGAAATTTTCTCTGAGGGTCTTTAGTGTCTGGAATTCTCTTCACCAGAGGTCATTGGATATTTTTAATGCTGCGTTAGATCAATTAAGCTACCCCTGCAATTTGACATGACCCGCCTATGCCCCCACCCATCTGACTACCCCCGACCATCCCTCCAGAATCAACTAACCTCCGACCAGACTTGACTCAGCTAACCCCCAATTATCCCCCTGACCTGAACCAACTACCCCTCCTTATCATGCTACCCCATCTCGACCACCCAACTACCCTTCTGATCCAAGCTGCAAGTCCCCGACCCACCTATCATCTCACCCACCTGCCTCAACACCCACCTGTGACCTCAGCCAACTGCCACCTCACCCACTCTACCTACCTCACCCATTTACCTCACCCACCTACCCACCCTATCATCCTATTTATTCATCCACTCACCCGTTCACCTATTCACTAACATTCATTCTTTCACCCATTTGCCAACATTCACACTGGACATTTAAACTTACCTTACGGCAGCTAGTGACATAAGAGGGGTGTGTCCTGTATTCCCTGCCCCCGCACTGTGGCAGGGCTCTGGGAGATGCTGCACTCCACATTTCTGGTGAAGTTGGGCTTGGAAGACCCGGCAAGAAATGCCGAGCAGCGTTAGGGCGGGGCAGAGTTTGAGTGGGACGGCAATCTGGCGGTGATTGCTGCTCCTCGGCAGATCCAGGCCATGATGGAAGCTGGAAATCGGAAATAAAAACAGAAAGTGCTGCAAATACTCAGCAGGTTAAAAAAAACACCTGTGGAGAGTTAAACAGAGTCTGTTTCTCACTCCACAGTTACTTCTTAACCTACTCGGTATTTGTAGCATTTTTTGTTTTTAACTCAGATTTCCAGCATCCATCATACTTTGCATTTCCACTTAAATATAATCTGTTCCATTATTGGTTTAATGCTCGTTATGATTAACTATTCAGAAAGCCCTCCTGTTTCCATAGTGGTATTCAGAAGGTATTTCATACTGATAGTCCACTACTTTCTAATTGTATTTTTGTACATTCTAAAAACCAAAGAAACTTGAAGAAAGTTGTAAATTTCTCCAGTTGCCTTTCGTTTTCTGGATTATCTCACTAGACCCAACATCATGATGGCTATTTGTTAATAATAGGGAAACCATTCACTTAACAGCATCTGTAGTCATACCAGGCTGAGTGCTAAAGTCTTTTTAGAGCTACTTCTGAAAGCTATAATTTTAATATCTATAAGTTGAATGATCCGTAATACTTGCCCCTTAATGCAGCCATCTTATCCTGTAAGCGGAAGCATTAATTTATCATTTCATGTCACGCCCTGTCACCTCTCTCCCTCACTTGCTCAATCACTCACATAGCTATGGATTACAAGTACCTCAGCATTACCACTAATCATAGAATAGAATCATAGAATGGCTACAGTACAGAAGGAGGCCATTCAGCCCATTGCGGCCCTCTACAAGAGAATTTCACTGGAGTGCCTTTTCCCTGTGGCCTTGCACATTTTTCCTTTTCAGATAATGGTCCAGTGATCCTTTGAAAGTCATGATTGAATCTATCTCCACCCACTCTCATGCAGTGCATTCCAGATCCTAACCACTTGTTGTGTAAAAAAGGTTTTTCCTCATGTTGCCATTGCTTCTTTTGCCAATTTCCTTAAATCTGTGCCCTCTGGTTCTTGATCCATGCAACAATGTGAACAGTTTCTCCCTATCTACCCTATCCAGGCCCTTCATGATTTTGACCAGTTCTATCAAATCTCCTCTCAACCTTCTCTTCTCTAAAGAGAGCAGCCTCAGTTTCTCCACCAACCTATGTAGCTAAAGTTCCTTATCCCTGAACCAGTCTCGTGAATCTTTTCTGCACCCTTTCTAATGCCTTTACATCCTTCCCAAAGTGTGGTGCCCAGAGCTGGATGCAATACTCCAGCTGAGGTCAAACTTGTGTTTTATGTAACTTCCTTGCTTTTATACTCTATGCCACTATTTATAAAGCCCAGAATCAATATGCTTTATTAACCACTCTCTCAACCCTGTCCTGCCACCTTCAATTATTTGTGCACTAGGTTCCTTTGTTCCTGCAACCCCTTTAGAATTGTGCCCTTTATTTTATATTGTCTCTCCATGTTCTTCCTACCAAATTGAATCACTTCACACTTCTCTGCATTAAATTTCATCTGCCAATTTTCCGGCCACTCCACCAACCTGCCTATCTCCGTTTTGAAGTTTTGCACTCTTCTCCACATGGTTCACAATAATTCCAAGTTTTGAACCATCCACAGATTTTGTAATTGTGCCCTGTACACAAGGTCAGTGTCATTAATATATATCTGGAAGAGCAGGGCCATAACACTGATCCCTGGGGAACTCTACTATAGACATTCCACCAGTCTGGTCCGTTCCCAGACCAGCTCCTATATACTGCTAAAGATCATGGGTGTACCCATTACTGAACTGCTAGAAATCCAAGTCACCTCCAGACTATCAAACACCAGGGGAGTGGAGTGGGGGGTGGGGGAATGTGCGGGTGTGTGTGTGGGGGAGGGGTAGGGGTGTGCGGTGGGGTGCGCAGGGGTGGGTGTGGGGGTGCGTAGGGAAGCTGCAAAGTTGCACGGGGGTGGGGTGGGGGTGTTGTGGGGTGGGTGTAGTTTAACATGAAAAAGTGAATGAGTCTAGCAGTGGAGAGCTGGTTAAAGGTTTGAAATTGGCAGTGCATCAGGAAGCTGGTAGCAGCCCATCAACTTCTACCGATAACTACAGTGCACTTGGCTCAGGAGAGACAGGAGAGACAGGAGAGACAGGAGAGACAGGCTGCCAATCTGAATGCGTAAAAAGGCAATGAGCAGCTGTTTTAACTGGGATTTTTGAAATTAACTCTGACTGTGTGGATTTTCTGGGATTCCTGGAATTCACCAGTGAAAGCAAGGAGAGAGGGCAGCCAGGATTGAGGGGAGTGAGCAATGGCAGGCAAAACAATCCTATAAATTCTCAGACTCCACACCTTATTCTTTGCCTAATTGAAAATCTATTACCCACAGAATGTGTTCTGAGAGCAAGCTTTCACTATTTTAGAGGATAACCCTTGGAGTTTTGGGCACCTGATCTATGTAGTATTAAGCTTTAATGTTAAATATGTAACTATATAGTTTACATTAGTGACATAAGATCATAGCGAGAGATAATTCTATGTAAAGCCTCATGCTGAGCCCATATTGTACACAGTTAGCCTAATGTTCAATAAAGATAGAGTTTGCTAACAGAATTGCCTCAAGCATTATTTGTAATTCCAGATCCACAGTACCATTTCTAAGATCAACAACAACAATAAACAGGCGGTGACCACGGATAAACATGACAAAAGAAGCAACAAGTGAAGAGCCCAGCGAATGGAAGTAGCAGCAAGAGAAACATTTGCAGGACAGGGACAGCGTGGGAACATCTTCAACCAATCTCCAGAAAAGGCAACAGTAGAAGGACATGGAAAAAACCCTGCCTTTCTCAGAGGGCTTCTGCCATGTGGAAGGCCTGGATCAAACCAAGAAGCAGTGGAACTATATTATCAGGTTTAGCAGGTACAGAGCAGCATCAGGACTAGCAGAGAAGACTGGCAGGAACAGGTCAGTACCATAGAAACATAGAAAATAGGAGCAGGAGGAGGTCATTCATCCATTTGAGCCTGATCTGCCATTCAATATGATCATGGCTGTTTCTGTATCTCAACTCCATACTCCTGCTCTCTCCCCATACCCCTTGACACCTTTAGAGTCTAGAAATCTATCTACTTCCTTCTTAAATATATTCAGTGACTTGGCCTTCACAGCCTCTGTGGTGGAGAATTCCACAGGTTCACCACCCCCTGAGTGAAGAAGTTTCCCTTCATCTCAGTCCTAAATGGCCTACCCCGTATCCTGAGACTTTGACTCCCTTGCTTGAGACCTCCAACCCTCCAACTCATCCCTTCATCCAGTTTGTCCATCCCTGTCAGAATGTTATATGTTTCAATGAGATCCCCTCTCATTCTTCTAAACTCCAGTGAATACGGATCTAGTTGGCCCAACCTCTCCTCAATACGACAATTCTGCCATCCCAGGAATCAGTCTAATGAAGCTTCACTGCACTCCCTCAATGTCAAGTATATTCTTTCTTAGGTAAGGAGACCAAAACTGCACACAATACTCAGGGTCCAGTCTCACAAAGGCCCCTGTACAGCTGCTGTAAGACATCCTTGCTCCTGTACTCAAGTGCTCTCTCAATGAAGGTCAGCATACCATTTGCCTTCTTAAGTGCTTGCTGCACCTACATGCTCTCCACTTTCCTGGATGAGTGCAGCTCCAACAACACTCAAGAAGCTTAACACCATCCAGGGCAAAGCAGCCCGCTTGATTGGCACCACATCCACAAACATTCACTCCCTCCACCACTGACGAACAGTAGTAGCAGTGTGTACCATCTACAAGGTACATTGTAGAAACTCACCAAGGCTCCTTAGACAGCACCTTCCAAACCCATGACTGCTACCATCTAGAAGGACAAGGGCAGCAGATAGCTGGGAGCACCACCACCTGGAAGTTCCCCTCCAAGCCACTCACCATCCTGACTTGGAAATATATTGTTGTTCCTTCACTGTCACTAGGTCAAAGTCCTGGAACCCCCTCCCTAACAGCACTGTAGTTGTACCTACACCACAGCGGTTCAAGAAGGCAGCTCACCACCACCTTCTAAAGGGCAATTAGGGATGGGCAATAAATGCTGGCCCAGCTAGCAATGCCCACATTCTGCAAATGGATAAAAAAGACCATCAAGTGAATGGACTAACTACCCATATGATCAGGAAGATAACCTGAACAGAGAACCAATAGCTTCTGAAGATTCACATGCTACTCTACAAAGTTCAAGAGAGAACATGGAGAATGTGCACCCTATGCAACCTTCAAGAGAAATGAGTATAAGGTCAGGGAGATTGGTGAAACCACCACAGTGCTTATCTCTGTGAACCAGAAATGAAGACAGAGACTTCTGGGGGAGATGTAGGATAATGTAAATAGTATTTATGAGAGTCAGAGACTTGGGGAGGAGATGTAATATAAAGGGTTAATATATAGTCTACGTTATCAGTGACACAGGATCACATGACAACAGAGCATGGCGAGAGATAGTTCTATCTGGAGCCTTGTGCTGAATCTTTATTGCACGTGGTTTGTATAATGTTAATAAAAGATAGAGTTTGATAAAAGCATTGCCTCCAGCACTACCTGTAAGTCCAGTTTTACAACTACCACATCTAAGACCAAACACAAGTATAACACTTCCCCTCTGTCAAGCATCAGTACCACTGATTCTGCTATCCCTTGGACCTCAGATGAGGATCAAAGTAAACATCAGCAAGAGCCTTTTCCTCATTGACCTGCTGCTCCATAGGAGGAAGGGGGTAAGCACAGAGGTGCAGCTCACAGCAGGCAATACCTCCAACTCAGGGTTTATAGGCAGATGATCAGCTTCCTGGTCAGATTTGAGCACCAGTGCCTCAGGAGACTCAGGGTATTGTACAGGTGGTGCCTGACACCTGCAGCCTCCTGGAAGAAGACCTCCTGCCAAGTGGACCAGGTGGACATACATTGTCAGTAGCTGTCAAAGGCACAACAAACCTTAATTCCTTCATCCCTGGCTCCTTCCAGGGACCTGCAGAAGCTAATTGCAAAATCTTGCAATCTGCTGCCCATGAGACATGTTTTCCAGGGTCAGGAATTATGTACACTTTGTAACTGATGAAGTCAGTCAGAATGAGCCAGCGCTTAGCTTTGCAACTCTGACTGGATTCCCACAGATCCAGGAAACCATTGACTGTATACATGTAGCAAGGAAGGCATCCCACATCACACTGGAGTCTCCTTCAACCACATGGGTTTCAATTCCACCAATGAGCAGCTCAAGTAACATCACACAAAGATCATCATGCATGTTTCTTCGAGACTCTCAGAGAGCTGCCGTGATGCTTTTGCCTTGTACCAGTGAAACTCCCTGAGCTCTTCACACCTCGAAGTGGTGTTAGAAAGTTGCTCCTTCGAGTTGAGGGCCACCCACAGGAGACCTGGCTAATGACATCCAGACAATGATGCCCAGGAGAGAGAGATATGATCAAAGCCACATGACGACAATAGCAGTCATTGAGACTGAAGCTGCTCCTCAGATGCCTGGGCAGATCTGGGTATGGCCACCAAGGTGTCAAGGATGATAATGATGTGCAGTGCCTTGCACAACATAATGCAGAAGATATAGTTAGAGCTCCAGGAGAGAAAAGGTCACTTACATCATTTTGGGGAGCAGACAGTGCTGTGAACCACGAGCTGCATGGCCCCAGCATTGTTCCTTATTGATATAATAGAACAACACCTTGTAGGCCACACAGGTAGTGACTTGTGGAGCGATCTGCTTCTGAGGAACTGACATAGTCTGCATAGCGCCACTTGAAGCAGCACCAAACAAGCACTTTTCTCACCCTTTATTCCCAGATACACCACTTATATATAACCATGTCTGCATTGCTTCATAGCAATAGGAAGATCTGTTTAACTTTATTTCCATTTTAATAACTCAGCAACATACTCAACTGATGATAGGAGCTAAGGAATGCATGCTGGTTAAATACCACACTCGATTAATTAGCTGGTTAACACCTCAGTTTCATTTAAATGGTTATTTCCTTTAATAATTCACTAAGAACAGTAGATTTCTGCAGTGCACTGTTGGATTAACCTATTGGCAGATTTTCTGGCTAATACACCAAATTCTCCAAGCTGCACATGGTTTACTATTTCTATATTGTAGTGTAGATTTCTTTTAGTTAATTAATTATTGGAACTGCAAAATGCTCTTTGTAGTCAATGTAAAGCATTAAGATCGGCAGAATTTTCAAATTATTAAGATATTAAATTCATTTCAAAAAACCCTTTACAAAAGCCAGTACATGTGCTACATTTGGACTTAGAAATATTTGTAATGCACTATACTATTCCAAATCAAAAATATACAACTCAGTCACTGTCCTACACTTTAAAATGAAACTGTTTTTGTCAAGCTTCATTGATTTTTATCCGTGAATACTGTGTACAATAATCAGCTTACATAACCTCACTGGGGTCTGAACGCTTCAGTCAGTTGGTGACACTCTGTCCTCTGAGTCAGAAGGTTGTAGGGTCAAGTCCCACTCCAGAGCACACAGTTTAAACCGGCAACTGAGGGAGTGCTGCAATGTCAAATGTGCTATCTTTTGGGTGGCATATTAAATTTGAGGGCTTGTGTGGTTCAGGTGGAAATCTATATTTGAAGAAAAGTACTGAGCTTTCTTGAATCCCGAGTTGACATTCTTCCCTCAAACCAATACTACAAAAGCAGATTAATTGCTCCCTATCTCATTTCTGTTTGTGAGATCTTGATAGGCGCAAAACATCTTTCATGTTTGTCCACATAACAATTGTCCTTGCACTTCAGATGTGATTCACTGTGTTAACTCTGAGGAGTGTGAGTTGTGATGAAGCATTTTATAAATGAAAATCCTCCCTGTCAGCAGCCATTGTTGCAATAGTTAGTGAACTCACGTGTCTCCGCTAATGTGCACATAAAATGCATTTGAAGGAAAAAATAAATAAAATTTAAAACATTTATAGGTTCCTAAATAGCTAGTATAGTTAACTAGTTCCTATATAAAACCAGAAAGTGCTGCACATACTCAGCAGCAAGCCACATACATATTGTAGCTACGAGAGCAGGTCAGAGGCTGGGAATTCTGCAGCAAGTAACTCACCTCCTGACTCCCTAAAGCCTGTCCACCATCTACAAGGCACAAGTCAGGAGTTTGATGGCATAATCTCCACTTGCTTGGATGAGTGCAGCTCCCACAACACACTGGAAGTTCAACACCATCCAGGAAAAAATAGCCCACTTAATTGGCACCACAGCCACCACCTTAAGCATTCACTCCCTCCACCAGCAACGCACAGTAGCAGCAGTGTGTGTACAATCTACAAAATGCACTGCAGCAACTCACCGAGGCTCCTTTGATGCACCTTCCAAACCAGCGACCAGAACAACCTAGAAGGATAAGGGCAGCAGATAGATGGGAACACCGCCACCTGGAAGTTCCCCTCCAAGTCACTCCCCATCCTGACCTGGAAATATATCATCGTTCCTTCACTGTCGCTGGGACAAAATTGTGGAACTCCCTCCCTAACAGCACTGTGGGTGTACCTACACCACGGGGACTGCAGCGGTTCAAGAAGGCAACTCACCCGCCACCTTCTCAAGGGCAATTAGGGATGGGCAATAAATGCTGGGCCCAGCCAGAGACGCCCACATCCTGTGAGAAGAATTTTAAAAAGGCAAGTCAGGCAGCTCCAATAGAGAGAGAAACAGAGTTAGGTTTCAGGTCGATGACCTTTCATCAGAACTGGAGGATGACAGAGATCTATTGGATGCGAAACAAATACAGAGCCAGGCAAAAAAGAGAGGAGGCTAGTCAGAACAAAAGAGAGAGGTTTGTGAGAAGGCTGGCAGCAGGAAAGAGTGGAAGGGAGGAGAGATTAAGTGATAAATAAATGATGATGGAGCAAGTCAAAAGGAGGTAATAGTGAAATGAGTAGAGAAGCAAAAGATGAATTCAGAGGAATGTAAATGGGTTACAGTGGAATAGCAGGGGCTAGGGCAAGGCATGGAAAATCTAGCAACGTGGAGAAAGCTCCGGGGATGTGCAGGAAGAAAGGCAGATAAACTCCAGTTTCCAAACAACACTGTAGCTTATGACTTGAAGAGATGCAGAAAGTGCATTGCATCAAGTAGAGGATTATAACTGAGTCAGAGAAGGTGTTTCACAGGGAAATCTACTGGCAATCTTATAAATTAACTAGAAGCTGTTGCTGTCGACTACCCATTTGAACACTCTAGAGAAACAGCAAACAGGAGGAGAATATCAGTGGCGAGGAGTGAATTGCTGCCTGCTCTATCTCTTCTGTACACTGAGCTGTTATGGCCTGTTGTGTAAATGTGAATTTCAGTCTAATTATGTCAGACATTAACCCTGTATCTGATGAGAGATGACCTGGAGATGGAGACAGAAGTGTGACCATTTTGTGTGCTGTACAGCAAGAGAAACCGGAACAGGCTGCAGCCATTGTTGTCACTGTTTAGATATACACGATTCGCAGCCGGAAACGATTTTTTTCAAAATATTCTTCCTGCCTGCCTTGCAGATTCTAACTTTGATTAATCAGCTTTAAAATAAGTATTATTTGGTGGTTTCCAGACTAAATAAGTGCAGGTCTGTGGATCAACCAGCACAGCAGCCAGCAAACGCTACTATATATGTGGGGTCTTGTACGTTGTAATAAGTAAAACGTGTCCTAATGCAATATTAAGATCAATGGAGATATTTTCCAATCTGATTTGGGTCATGGGAATATTGTTTTCAGACATTTCTCTCCTTTTCTTTTACAACATTGGCTTTAATGAAATGAGCCAAATTGTCCAAAATAAAATTACAATTTTTCATATATTTTTTATTCAAGAGTTTTGTTGAGTAGGTACAATCCCTTCAACAAGTTGGCACAGGTTTTTTTTAACGTGGAGCTATTCTATTATTTCATAAAGTGAGAAGTTAAAAAATGCACAAAACATCTGAAAACATGAAATGATAATATCTCTACAATTAAACGTAATAGCGCTGTGTGATTCAAATGCTGCCAAGGGCACATTATGACCTCCTTTCCCTTCCATTAAAAATTATCCCTTCAAGTCTGTCTACAGCAGCTTGGCATTTCCTCATTCAGATCGAAAAATCATTTTACATTTCTTTTTGTATGCTCACACAAGAAATGATCTAATAAGCAGTTTTAATCAGTGGAATTAAAAGAATTTAATTATGTCCTTTACAAAAATATATAAGTCAGAGAAGGTTAGGTACAAATTTTGCTTTAAATTTCCCCAAAGGCCTTTTACACTTATCAGATGAAATGATTTGGGAAAATTACCCAAAAATATGTGAACATGGGTCAAATAAAAGTAACTGGTTGTGCTCTGAGCATGTGGGTGTCCCATTTGATTTAGTTGAAAGAGTATTTTGGTCAGGTTCATTTTCGGGAGGCATTTAACCTCTGCTTCCAAATTGTCAATACTTAAGGAAAATAATAAGGGACTTTGTCAAGAAATACTGACGCAGCGCTCCATTTTAATTTTGTGTTTTTGAGGTCATAGGTCAAGTAACGGAATCACTCCATCAAACGGTAAACCCAGAAGCACTGCACAGAGAGGTACCCTAGAGTGGAACTTCAGCAGCAGTTAATGATTATTCCATCAGAAACAGACTGTACCTATATAACTACGTTACTTGATTTGTGCTTTAAGATAGCTTAATTTATGTAAAAAGTAGTAGGCAAGCAAAATAAAGCTACTGCAGCAATACGTTTCACTTACAATTAATAGTGTATGATGGGCCCCAAATGAGAAAAGCAAGTAAAAAAAGTCCCGAAATGGATGGAAAATATTGACAGAAAGCCCAGAAATCATTTAAAAATGAGTCCAAATGATAATGTTATATTGGGCACAGAATTTCATCTGATAGTGTACCAGAGGATGTATCCATGGAGAAATACATCACTGATCTGAGAAAGCGTCAGCAAACAGATGTAGGCAAATCGTGATGAGCTACCAAAGACAAGTGAAGTGCCTTGAGTCTATGAGTTCACTAGTCGAGTAAACTCGAATTGCACGCCTTCATATACATTTGTTAGTTGATGCTCGCTATCAATAACAGAGAGAGGCTGACATAAGAACAAACTGTAATTGTTTATTGCAACAGAGGGCAGAGCACTATATCCTTGTATGCTTCCCAAATCACCTCCAGCTCTGGACTACAGGTAACCAGTAGCCCATGCTGCACAGTGATTGGTCAGTACTGTCATAGTACTTGCATTCTCTTAAAGGTACATGGTACTCCACTTTACCACAATCCCTCTCACTGGAACATAGGACTTAGGGTCAGGAGTAAGCCATTTGGTCCTTCAAGCCTGCTCCATCATTCAATAAGATCATGGTTGAACCAGTTGTGACCACTTTCCTGTGGTGCCTCCCATAACCCTGACCCTGCAGCAATTCTGCTTCAACAAGTGATTACTCATTGTGCCTTTGAACTTCTGGCAGCAGTTCATGCCAGCAACACTGTATGAGAAAGAGTTCAATAAGTAAGGATTCAGCACATGAAGCTGTAGTACTTGTGTCCTGTGTAAATATCTCTTCCTTTATGATGAGGTACAGTTGTAAAAACTCCTTTGTTCCTGGGTAAAGAAATTCAGCACCTCATAACACCCTCAGGATGTCCCAAAGATCCTCACATCCAATTAAACATGGAGTTTTCAGAATAAACAACACCAACTCGTGAGGTGCTTTCTTATGAAAGGATTTCATTTTCCTCCCAATCTTTCCCAAATTCAGGCAGATTAGAGGTAGCAAAGGAAATAAAATCAGAGGGTGTTCTCAATTTGTTTAGCCTCAACTGAGGCCAACAAGAAGTTTATCAAAACATTTCTCCATGCTGTTTTGCTCCTTTAAGTCCCTCTCTGCATCTTCAGGCAGAGCAGAGTTCACTGGGTTTTCCTCTTGGGCATTTGTGGCTCTATCTTGGTGGTGTGGATCCAACCAGCTGCATTGGTAAATACCCCTGGCCAGGAAAATGGGTCCATGAATTGTTGGAGTCAGTAAGGGAACACAGAGGTTCTGTCCCACCGCTATCTTGTTGGAAGAAGGAGAATACAGCCCATAAATTAAGCAAAGACAGACATATTTTCATTGTTCTCAAGCTTGGTTATTTGCAAATGGACCCCAGTATCTGATGAAATAAACTTAATTAGGTGTTTTTGCTAAAATGTAATAAAGTTACGGACACGCAGATTATATGGCAGTCATTTAATACTGGGAAAGGGAGGCTCAAACTAATTCATCAGCACTTCTTTTCTGCAGGTTTTTAAACTATTCTAAGTAGACAAATAAGCAAAATGTTTTCTCTACAGTCTGTACATCAAGGTGACAATATTCCATTACAGGGCCGATGCAGATTGAGTAGAGCTTTAAAGTTGCCTTTATTGAAACGTAAGCATCCAAAGCATTCCAATTCCTCTTCCTGTTTACAAATCCTTTGCGCCACGTCCTCAACTTTATGACAATAGATTTTTCCACTGTAGTGTCAGCCATGCCTCAGTTTGTAGCACTCTTGCCCCTGAGTCACAAGTTCTGGGTTCAATCCCCAGGGTTTGAGAGCAAAAATTAAGGCTGACACTGAGGGAGTGCTGCATTATCGGAGGTGCCATCTTTTGGATGAGATGTTAAACCAAATCCCCATTGGCTGCTTAAATGATTGTAAAAGATCCAATGTCACTATTTCAAAGAAGAGCAACAGGGTTAACCCTGGTGTCATGGCTAATATTCATCTCTCAATCAACATCACAGAAAATAACAGATTATCTGGTCATTATCACACTCTTGTTTCTGGGAGCTTACTGTGCGCAAGTTGGCTGGCACGTTGCCTACATTACAACAGTGACTGCACCTCAAAAATACTTCATTGGCTGTTGGATGGTTGTGAAAAGCACTATATAAATGTTATCATTTCTTAGATTATTCTTAATTCCTAGTGTAGCGAATTGGATCATTTCCGAAAGGAAAATAAAACCAGGACTATGGGGAAAGGATGGAGGAGGGCACTCGGTGAATTGCTCCTGCAGAGAGTTGGCACACAGACGAGAAGGGTCAAATGGTCTTTTCTTGTGCTGTAACCAATCGATGAGTTTGAAGGTCATGTATCTACAAGAAAATGATTAAACTCTTGTCAGTAATCTTTGTGATTCAGCCAAAACCTGGGTGAGCACAGATGTAAGCGCGGGAGGGGGGGAGCGTGGAATGAAAGCTCCCTGAAGGCAGAGAAAAGACTCAGGGAGCTGGAGAAGTTAAAACCAAGAAATAAAGATTTTGAAACCCAGAAAAAAATGTCCACAAATCAGAATCAGTCACCTGAACATAGACATGATGAAAATTCTGTCTGTACATTTTTAAAAATTTAATAACGGAAACCTCACCCCACCCTTGGATGAGGTTTCATCAAAAATGCCAAATCCACCTGGCAGATTCGCCTGTCCGCCAACCAAAAGGTTGGATAGACCATGAAAAATAGGGGACAATTGGAACTTTAATGGTCTTAATTGTCAGTAGGTGTGCTTCCAACTTTTGCGTGTGCCCACTGACCGAAATATCGTGTGAGCACAGGATGATGTCGGGACGCTCGCTCGATGTCATCACGCGTTATTTTATGCTTGAGCAGTTCGAGCGCGCGCCCACACACCAACCTAAACATTCTGCCCATTATGTTTGCGGAGATCCTTTTCCTTTTCTTTCTGCACAAATGACTTTGATTTCAAAAGTGGGCATGGGTGACTTCAACCCACACTTGGAATACAGTAGATTTACCTTAATCCAGACTATGGCCCTGTCAAAAGGAATTACAGTCAGGGACAGAGACAATCTAAGTCACTACTTCAGTAATGATTGGTGAACACTTCCTCAAAACATTGTTGTTTTGACACATGCTGCACAGTGTATGATTTACTGCATAAAGAATAAAACCAAAATTAAGGATCTCAATGTCAATCTCAACAATTTAAATTTTTTTGTATTTTAAAAGGTGGCGGGAGGAAAAATAGCATGTTTTCAATTCATGTTTTTCTTGGAAATATTTGGCATTGTTAGTTATTTTTTGTCTTTTTATTATTTTTGATTTTACCATGTAATTAATTTACAAGTATTAAAAATGAATTTATGTCATGAACAATTTTTTGTAAACTCTCTGCTAGCTATTGGGCAGTTTAACCACATCAAAAATTAAAAAGTGAAGGTGCACCTAATAATTAATTTAAGTCGAAATAACCAATAACTATTTTCAGGAATTAGGCATGTAACTTGAGGTTAAGGGAGAAAGGAGCTAGATTTTGCTGAAAATTGGACCATTCCAATAACAGGGGCGATGGGCCGAATGGCTTCCTACTGTACTGTAATAATTCAATGGCAGAAGCTTTTGGCCACCAAAAAGTTTGGTGGGGAACTAATCCCTGTGGCTGACGGCTGCCCCACAGACTTTAACTCCCACCAAAATGTTAATTGACCGGAGGCAGGACTTCTGCCCCGGGGAACACTGGGACTACACTGTGCCCCCCCCTCTCCTTTCTCACTCGAGGCCTGGCAAAGGCGACCTTCACTGGCATTAATTAGCCACCTGAGGGCTTGAGTTGAGGTGAGGATGGGCAGATTGCCTTAGATCTTGATTGCCCCCCTACCTTCTCCCCCAACAACCCCCACCACCCACCCCCCCACCCCCCCCCCGCACCTAAAATGGCTGCCAGCTTGGCGGCAAGTGGATGGCTGGCGTCGAGGACACTCAGAATTTTACGGGTTCCTTGGTCTGCGTACCCACCAGCAGGACATTATAAAATTCCACCCCATGACTCTATAACAGAAGGTCAATTTGCAATGCCAGCTTTATGCCCAGTTAACAATTTGAAAATCTAACCTATTATATATAATGTTTTAATTCCAAGCACAACCTTACCTTGGAGATGAAAAAAAGTTATAAAAATGAAATCAGAGGAGACAATCTTGTGCCTGCAGTGTGATATATTACATCTTTAAGAAGACAAATGTTTTACTTAGCATGCTCATTGTCAAAATGAACTCAGGTTGACAGATGAAAGTCAGTTATGAAATTTGTTTATTTGGTCAGCCAGGTGTCTGACACACATGGTTGTTCAATGCCATATTTCTCTCCACTCTAACTCTGACCTCTTCAGCACCCCGAGTTTTCCACAAGTGGTGCCGTGCTTTCAGGTGCTTAGCATTAAGCTCTGGAATTCCCTCCCTAAATCTTTCCACCTGCTTCTCCTTCTTTTCAAATGTTACTTAAAATAAGTCATTTTCATCAAGATTTTGGTCACATTTTCTAATCTCAAATATAACTCTGTGCCAATTTTTGTCTAATAACTCTCCTGTGAAGCAGTTTAGGATGCGTTACTATGTTAAAGGCACTATATAAATGTAATTAGTTGTTGTTAACAGCCTCTAAACCAAATTACTGAAGAATCCATTTGAGTAAAGTCTACATTTTCCTTACATCAGCCTTGATTTGAGGGACTAATGATGGCAACAATGACATTTTACTGCTGTGGATTTTGTACTCTCCCTGGGATATCCGGGGCCATAGAACTGAACTGTGGGATAGTGAAACCAAAACTTCAAGACCACAAAATGTGTGTGGGTTTTAATTAGCCAAAACCAAGCTGCTTACCAGAATCGAATACTGGTACATATCCTGCTGCTCATCCAACTGGACTCCTGCTAGGCCATTGACCCGCAGAATGAAATGAAATGAAGTGAGAGAAATCCCATGTCAAGTTATAAGTCTAATTATTTAGATTAAATTAATAATCCCAGCTAGCTGATCAGTCATTAGTAGCTGTGACGCCCTTAGAACCGGAAGTTAAGGAAAATTCGTAATTTCTTTAAAATGTCTAAGGGATCGGTAATTATTTTAATGAATGTTTGAAGAGGATATTTTTAGAGTTTGTAACGATTGTAAAGAGATCAATTGTAAATTTGTTGGAAAATAAGAAATACTGGCCCAAGTGACCTGGCAACCCTGACCTGGAAGTTGTTGTACCAACTGGAAGGAAGACCAAAGTACTCAGTGGCCAGACACAAAGGAGAGCTGCAGACAAAGGAAAGCTGTAGCAGAGGGGAGAACAGAGAAGGCACATTTACAAGGAGTTGTGTGTATTTAAGAAAGGAGAGAGTGAGAAAACAGGGCACTACAGAGTTGTTAGCCTGATATCGGTAGTAGGGAAAATGTTAGAATCTATTATAAAGAATGTGATAACTGGGCTTTTAGAAAATAATGGTGAGATTGGACAGGGTCAATGTGAATTTATGAAAGGGAAATCATGTTTGACAAACCTGTTGGAGTTTTTTGAGGATGTTACTAGCAGAATAGATAAGGGAGAACCGGTGGATGTGGTATATTTGTATTTTCATAAGGCTTTTAATAAGGTCCCACACAGCTGGTAACTAAGGAAAATTGGAGCCCATGGGATTGGGGAAAATATACTAGCATGGTCTGAGTATTGGTTAGTGGACACAAAACAGAGAGTATGGATAAATGGATCATTCTTGGGTTGGCAGGCTGTGACTGGCAGGGTATTGCAAGGATCAGTACTTGGACCCCAGCTTTTCACAATCTATATCAATGATTTGGATGTGGGGACCAAACATAATGTTTCCAACTTTGCTGATGATACAAACTTGGTGGGAATGAGAGTTGTGAGGAGGATGCAAAGAGGCTTCAAGAAGCTTTAGACAGACTAAGTGAGTGGGCAAGAACATGGCAAATAGAATATAATGTAGGAAAATGTGAAGTTATTCACTTTGGTAGGAAAAACATTAATGCAGAATATTTCTTAAATGGTGGTAGATTGGGAAGTGCTGATGTCCACAGAGAGCTGAGTGTTCTTGTTCATAAGTCACTGAAAACAAACATGCAGGTGCAGCAAGCAATTAGGAAGACAAATGGTATGTTAGCTTTTATTGCAAGAGGATTTGAGTACAAAAGTAAGGAAGTCTTGCTGCAATTGTATAGAGCCCTGGTGAGGCCACACCTGGAGTATTGTGTACAGTTTTGGTCTCCTTACCTAAGGAAGGATATACTGGCTATAGAGGGAGTGCAATAAAGGTTCACCAGACTAATCCCTGGGATGGCGGGATTATCTTATGAGGAGAAATTGAGGAAACTCGGCCTGTATTCTCTAGAGATTGGAAGAATGAGATGTGATCTCACTGAAATTGACAAAATTCTTACAGGGCTTGACAGAGTAGATGCAGGAAGGATGTTGCCCCTGGCTGGGAGGGTCTAGAACCAGGGGACACAGTCTCAGAATAAGAAGTAAACTATATAGGACTGAGATGAGGAGGAGGAATTTCTTCAGTCACAGGGTGGTAAATCTTTGGAATTGTTTATCCCAGAGGGCTGTGGAGGCTCAGTCATTGAGTCTGTTCAAAGCAGAGGTCGATAGACCATCCAGACAAGTGGGGAGTATTCCATCACACTCCTGACTTGTGCCTTGTAGATGGTGGACAGGCTTTGGGGAGTCAGGAAGTGAGTTACTCATTGCAAGATTCCTAGTCTCTGACCAGCTCTTGCAGCCACAGTATTTATATGGCTAGTCCAGTTCAGTTTCTGGTCAATGGTAACCCCCAGGATGTTGATAGTGGGAGATTCAGTGATGGTAATGCCATTGAACACCAAGGGCTGATGGTTAAATTCTCTCTTGTTAGAGATGGTCATTGCCTGGCACTTGTGTGGCGTGAATGTTATTTGCCACTTGTCAGCTCAAGTCTGGATATTGTCCAGGTCTTGCTGCATTTGGACATAGACTGCTTCAGTATCTGAGGAGTCGTGAACGGTGCTGAACATTGTGCAATCATCAGCAAACATCCCCACTCCTGACCTTATGATGGAAGGAAGATCATTGATGAAGCAGCTGAAGATGGTTGGACTGAGGATAGGGTGGGAAGATGGCATTGAGGTAGAAAGTCAGCCATGATCCAATTAAATGGTGAAGCTGAGGCTGAATAGCCTACTCCTGCTCCTATGTTGCTTTGTTCCTACATATGTTATACAGTTAAACAGGGCAGAAAGCTGAAGACAGGGTTAGACAAGGGATTGTGAAATGGGCAGTTTTATGCTGATGCTTCAGCTTTTCCAGAGCTGACAAGACCGTTTAACGGGGTTTATTAAAGGGTTGAATAAAGAAGTCTCTGGGGAATCTGTGCCATCAAGACTGTCAAGGGTCTAGTATGGAGGTTCTCCAGGATTGTGCCAGTCGGGTGACAACCGTCTCTGGGGACCTCGGATGGAATACATCAGCTGGTAAACCGGGCTCGAGGGCCAAATCAATTGAGTGGGAAAGCGAGAGATCGTACTTACCAGAGACCAAGTGAGAGAACTTTGGAACTACATGTGGTGTCACATGTCTGCGGGGAGTGATGCGGGTACTTGTGCTTGTGTAATGCTTATCTGTTCTATCAACAAGCTAAAGTGAAATTTATCTTTTTATTTGAAGTATCATTTGCCTGTTAATTCATGTTAAATTTACATTTGTTCCAATTCATGTTTAAGTAAAAGCTACAAAAGTGGAATTTTGTTGGTAATTTCTTTGTTTGGGGGCTATTTAGTAAAGTTGGTTATTTTGGTTTACAGATTGCCCACAGGGACTGTAACAGTGGTGTTCTGGAGAACTCTGGTTCAGGTCAACTAAATACTGAGACCATTAGGGATGAGATATATTCTCATGCAGTTATTTGTTTGCTGAAAAGATATGAACTTATTTTTGGAAATTTAATACAGGATCAGCCTCTCTCACTCAGTGGCTCTCAGCCCTACAGGGTAACTGCAGTTATAGTTTATTTCAAAACCAGATGCCTGTGGGGTTGGGTCCCAGAGCTGCCCGTCAGCTGAATCCCTGTGGAAGGGCTGTAATGCACTTGACCAACTCTAGGTCAAGCAGCTAGCAAGAAAGAAGGCTGGAAGAGGGAGAAAGCGATGACTCCCTTCTCATTTCACACACAGTTCGGAGCTGCAGGAGAAGGATCATCCTGAAGTCCTTCAATGAAGTGCTCGAGATGGAAGAAAGAAAAATGGAGAGAAAGAGGAACCTATTTTGCTAATTCTGTGAACAGTTAAGCCAGAGAGTGCACTTTTAATTGCAGTCAGTGAAGTGGAATAGAGGGCAGGGCAATAGAAGTTCACTCTGGTTAAATAAACGTTAAGTTCAGGAAAGAGGAAAATCTCTGTGTACTTTCTGGAAACATCTGACCAAATTGAACATCTGATTCAGGCTATTAGCATATTAGACTCTCAGAGGAGGCTCTCTGAATGTTAGAACAAACCACTGGTTCAGAGCAGATTTTGTAGATTTATGATTCTGAACAAGTTCAAACTTTTATTATGAGGTACTTGCTAGGGTAAAGATTCTGTAATTTGTGTGCCTACAGTAGCACCTGTTATAATAATGATAAATAAATATGTCGTCATCAGCTATCCCTCGATTCGAGGATGGCACCTACTCAGGGTCATGACTTTCTGCCATGGGTCTTCATGCGACTGAACAGGCCAATTCTTGACCCACAGATATTGAAGCACATAGAGCAGTCCCACAAGGTCATGGGATACAGAGTGCAGAACTTTCTTCCTTCTTTGCTGCCGCTCTGTCTCATCATTAAGACATTGTGACTCAAAACATGATACAGTTTAATGAGCAAGTTGTCGCCAGTTTGAATGATTGGTAACGAACTCCTCCCAGTCATTAATGTCAATGCTGTCGCAATTCAAAGAGAGTTTCAGAGTGTCTTTGCAATGGTTTCTTTGTCCTCCTCTGGAACTTTGGCCATTTGAGAGTTGAGAATACAGGACCTCTTGGGGGGAGACATTTTTCAACCATCTGGATGCATTCAGTCCATTGAAGTTGATTCTTCAGGAGTTTTGCCTGAATGCTTGGGGACCTGGCTTCAAGAAGGACTTTGTTCGATGGCCCTCCCACTGAATGTGGAGGATGTAGCGGGGGCATTGCTGATGGAATTTCCCAGTATGTCGCTGATACACAGTCCAGGTCTCACAGCAGTACAGGAGTGTGGTGATGACAACTGGTCCGTATAGTAAGACTTTTGTTGAGTTCTTGAGGTCTTCGTTGTCAAACACTTGCTGCCGTAGTTTGTAGATGGCTGAGTTAATGCAGCTGATCCGGTGTTGGACCTCCTTGTCAATGGTGGTCTTTTGAGAGATGTGGCTGCCAACATATGGGAAGTGCTCACATATTCCAGGCTCTCTCTTTTAACAGGTATGGAGCAAGGAATATTTGGCAGACCAGGTTTGGGTTAATATGTGAGTTTTGTTTTGGCAACATTCAAGGACAGATCGAGTTTCTTGTCAGGAGAATTGAAGAAACCGAGAGTGGCTTGCAAATCTGGTCCAGAGTGGGCAACGTCACTGCAGTCATTACCAAACTGTAGGTCATGTATGTCTATGGTGGCCAGTTTAGTTTTGGCAAGGAAGTGACTGAGGTTAAAGAGTTTTCCATCCAGACAGTATTTAATACTTACACTAGAGGGCAGTTGATCTTTGATGAGGTGAATAGTCACTCTCAGGTAGATTGTAAATAGTAGGGGTGCGATCACACAGCCTTGCTTGACACTGGTCCAGGTATAAAGGTGCTTGTTTCAGACCTCCCACTAAAGACAGTTGCAGTCATATCATCATGGAGCAGTTGCAGGATTGTGATGAAGTTTCTTGGACATCCAAACCTTTGGAGCACAATCCACAGAGCCTCGTGATTTACTGAGTTAAATGCTTTGGCCAGGTCGATGAATGTAATGAAGAGTTCCTGGTGTTCTCGACATCTTTCTTAGATTTGTCTGTCAACAAAGACCATGTCAGAGGTTCCTCTGGAAGGTCTAAAGCCACACTCTGTCTCTGTTATAACTTCTGTTAACTAGTTATCAACAGTTATAATTATACATAAGTAGTACATGAATGGCTTGGTGATAAACATTGTATGAAATAATCATTCAGGCATAAATTAGTCTTTATGCGTTATGCACATTGATTGAGGTTCAATATTGTAATCAGTGGGTCTACAGCATTTATGAAGAAAATAGAGTTGAGAATAAAAAGGTAATTAACTGAGATACCCAGTTAGGTTAGACACTTCTGTGACACATGTGAATGTAGATGACCTGAGGTAGCGAGAAGAAGGTCTTGTTGTGGACATCAGTGAGAATTTTGTTTTAGTCATTTCCCACAGGAAGATCTGGCTGGTAAAGAGACAAAATTCAGTACTACTCAGTCAGCTGTGTTGCTGGACTCCCTCCCTAAACCTCTCTGCTTCCCCTCCTCTCTCTTCTCCTTCAAGACGCTCTTTAAACACTACTCCTTTGACTAAACTAAATTTGGCTATCTGCCTTAATATCCTTTTACATGGCTCAGTGTCAAATTTGTTCTTTAATATTCCTGTGAAGCACCTGTGGCGTTTTGTGTTAAAGATGCTATATAAATATGATTTGTTGTATTATATTATTATACTCTCTTTTCTTTTGACTGAGTGTGAGGTGACAGGGAAGAGATTATATTATAACTGTACTAAGTCTTTAAAGCTTCCATTCTTCAGACATTATTTTGATATACAGGAAAAATTATTAATTTTTCAGTGGTTAACTTTTTTTTAATGATGTATCTTCCTGGCACAGTTTCATATCTGTCTTAATTCTTCCTCTAGGTGAGTTTAATAACCCAGAAAATACAGGCTCTAGGTATAGACTAAGGCAAAGGCCTAAGGCAGTGATTGGCTGAATCCACATCAACTGGACCTGCTGCCCTTGTCCTTCCAGTTGGTAAAGGTCACGTGTTTGGAAGGTGCTGTCGAAGAAGCCTTGGCAAGTTATTGTAGTAAGTCTTATAAATAGTACGCACTGCTGCCATTGTGCGCCTGTGGTGGAGGAAGTGAATGTTCAAGGTGGTGCATGTGGTGCTGACCAAGCAGGCTGCTTTGTCATAAGAACATAAGAAGTAAGAACAGGAGTAGACCATTCGGCCCCTCGAGTCTGCTCCACCATTAAATAAGATTGTGGCTGATCTTTTTGTGTTTTGATTTCCACATTACTATCTAACCATAATAACCTTTGATCCCCTTGCTTAACAAGAATCTCTCTATCCCTGCCTTAAAAATATTCAATGACCCTGCCTCCACCGCCTTCTGGGGCAGCGAGTTCCACAACCCTCTGGGAGAAAAAAATTCTCCTCACCTCTGTCACAAAAAGGGTGACCCCTAATTTTAAAACAGTGCCCTCTAGTTCTGGACTTACCCACAAGAGGAAACATCCTTTCGACATCCCCCTCGTCAAGGCCATTCAGGATCTTGTGTACTTCAATCGAATCACCCCTCACTCTTCTAAGCTCCAGTGGAAACAAGCCCAGTTTGTCAAATCTTTCCTCATAAGACAACCCACTCATTCCAGGTATCAATCCAGTAAACCTCCTCTGAACCGTCTCCAATTCCTTGTCCTGGGAAGTGTCAAACTTTTTGAGTGTTGTGGGAGCTGCACAGATCCAGTGGAGAGTATCCCATCACACTCCTGACTTGTGCCTTGTGGATGGTGGACAGGCTTTGGGGAGTCAGAAGATGAGTTACTCTCCATAGAATTCTTGGCTACAGTATTTATATGGCTGATCCAGCTAAGTATTTGGTCAATGGTAACCCCCAGGATGTTAACGGTGGGAGATTCAGTGATGGTAATACCATTGAATGTTGGGAGGAGATGGTTAGATTCTCTCTTGTTGGTAATAGTCATTGCCTGGCAGTTGCGTAAAAGAAATTTTAATTGCCGCTTATCAGCCAAAGTCTGAATGTTGGACATGGACTGCTTCAGTATCTGAGGAGTTACAAATGGTACTGAACATTGTGCAACCATCAGTAAACATCCCCACTTTGGACCCTATTGATGAAGTAACTGAAGATGGTTGGGCCTGGAACACTACCATGAGGAACTCCTGCAGCAATGCCCTGGAGCTGAGATTATTGTGCTAGGTATGACTCCAAATAGTGGAGAGTTTTCCACCTGATTCCCATTGACTTCAATTTTGCTTGGGCTCCTTGATGCCACATTCAGTCCGATGCTGCCTTGATGTCAAGGGCATTCCCATTCCCTCTACCTTGTTACGAATGCGGAATTTTACAAGATAGTTATGTTTTAAAATGTCTCTTTTAACTTAAAGGAAAATAATCTTCTGAATGTAGGGGGGCATTGGGTGGTGGTCATACTAAACTTTGGCCTGAAGACAGGCCCATGTGATCTGGTTGACGTGGGAAAAGAAACAGAAAACAAAACCTACTAAAAAGAAAGTGACAGTTTTCAGACCTTGACAGAAAAGGGACACCTGCTTTTTGGAAGCAGAGACTTAAATAGAGAGAAAGTGACAAAGGAATTACAGCTGTCTGGAGAAGCAGCGGCTATTGCTATGAAGAGCAGGATGAAATGCTTTGGTGTTAGCAACTAAACAGTGTTTGTAAAAGTTGATTTTCTGTTTGAAAGGAAAGGAACAGGACTGATGGAAACTTAAGGGGCAAGGCGTTGCCAAGATGGACCTTGCTGGTAAACGTCGGTGCTGGAATAATTCAGCTGAGTTCAATGATTTTCAAAGGATATCAGAAGATTCAGGGAGAAGTGACCCTGTTGGAAGCTGGGAGTACCTTGAGACTTAACCTTGTATTGCTACACGTCTACCAGAATTACTGTGAACAGCAAAAGGAGTTGAAAGAAGTATCCTGATTGAATTCAACAGCACATCATTTGGAGGAGTAAAGGATCACTGACAGCAACTTTTGGCTTTTTGAGTTTAACAAAGGACATCGAAAGTTGCTGATAGTTTCACAGGGGAATGATTGTGAACGTTGGCAGCTTTGAAACAATCACAACTGCAAATCCCAGGTCATGAAACTCTTACATGGTTTTCAAGGGTAAATGCTGAGCAACTGTTTCCTTTGGCTGGAGAGTCTAGAATTAGGGGGCGTAGTCTCAGAATAAGGGGATGTGCACTTAGGACTGAGACGGGGAGAAATTTCTTCACTCAAAGTGTTACGAATCTTTGGAATTTTCCACTTCAAAAGGGCTGTGGATGTTCAGCCATTGGGCATGTACAAGACTGAGATCAATAAGAATCAGAGGATCCGCAGATCGGTTGGGAAAGTGGATTTGAGGTTGAAGATCAGTCTTGCTGAATGGCGGAGCAGGCTTGAAGGATCATTTGGCCTACTCCTGTTCCTATTTCTTATCTTCTTGTATTCCGGGTATATACTGCTTGGCACTGGCATGTTAAAGCCCTTTGTCTGCTATTTTAATGCCCTTGCTGTCCCAATTATCTTAAATGTGCTAATGAGCACACAAAGAAGAGAACACACATCTATTGAGCAGTGCACTACCAGAGAGGGTTCAACAACCAGTTAAAGGACCACACATTTTTTTTACAATTATTAAAGTGGTATTTTTGAATATCATTTATTTCTTCCCTTGTTGAAATGTGGAAGTCAGAAATTATGGAGGAATCTTCCAGTCCCACTAGCAGCAGGAAGATTGGTGGGCAGGGGAATTCAATTTGGCCAAAATCAGTCACCCGAAGGCGGGATTAAATTTTGCAATTATGTTCTCAGGACTTTAAAGGCGGTTTGAGCTTCCTGACGAATAATGTCAGGAAGCCTATTTGCATGTGTAGCAGGGCCTCCAACAGCAGGTGGTGATGGTAGGGGAGAACATCGAGCAGAGAATCTGGTCAACCCCTGTGGGCCCTTCCCTGCAAGGAGCAGGTTCTTTGACAATCTGAGGGGCAGAGCCAGATGCAGTGAGGAGTGGGAAAAAGCAGCAAAGACAAGTCCAGGACTTGTGAGTGGCAGTGTGGCAGGAGTCTAGGGCGGCTTGAAGCCCCTGAGAGTGGTTAAGGAGCTAGGAAGGGGAATTAGAGACCCTAGCCAGACTGACTGGCAGACACCCTGAGTCCAAGAAGCCTCATAGAGGGAGAGGGGAGCAGGGTTGCAGCCAGGAGCTGGGCAGCAGAACAAGCCTGGTGAGTCACTGCATTGAGAAGGGCAGAGATCTAGAGTATTGGCAGCAAATATTTTCTGTAAATAGTTTGTTTCTTGCAGTTATGCTTTCCCTTGAGCATTATACGGTTTTGATGCCAGTGGAATAAAGAACATTGTTTTTTTTTAATCTTCGTGCAGTTCGTGTCCTTAAACCACATGTTACACATGCATCAGCAAGTCATGCAAGCTCATTAAAAGGCCAGCTCACCACAATGAGGTTCCCTCTTCAAGTTAAGTTCCCAGTGAGAAATTAGGATGTTTACATTTACAACTATATATAAGTGGTGTGCACCTGGTGAGGTTCTTCCACAACTTGGAAGTGAGTGGTTGCTGCTTTGGCCTTCTTGGGGACTGTTCACAAATCTCAGTCTCTTGGTTCAGATTGCGTTCTGGTGGGCCAAACTGCGCGAAAGCTGGATACTGTAGGCAAGACTAATGGGGAAGGGTGGAGCGGAGGCTCGACATGGGAGGCAGCCTAAGGGTGGGAGATTGCCCTGGGCAGGAAGACATACTGTCTGGGGCAGGGAGGGAGGCAATGAGGATAAGAAAGGGTGCGTGCACACAGAATAGAGGGAATAGCCTTGTTTCTTGGGCCTGGGAGTCCTGTGGTTGGGTAGGGGAAGGGATTTCCAGGGAGGGATGGTGGTAGAGAAATGACCCTTGAGGGCAAGGTTAGTGCTGTCTACTGTGAGGTCCTGGGGGTTGAACTGAGGGTACTGTGCTGCAGAGGGGACAGTCTCAGTGATAGGGAGAAGTGGGATGTGGTAGTGTTGCAGGTTGTTGTGGTCACTTTGACAAACGGACCACAGGAGTCTCAGGTACAGGTCACGATCGTTTATTCGAGCAATTGCAAGAGGAGAACCATCTCAATGCAGCTTGAGATAGCACTCTGTTAAATTACAAGTATTCAGCATATTTAGACATTATTGGTCACATACAAGAACAGTTTCCAGATTCCGATCTCGTCAACATATAGGCTTACATTAAACAGACATCTCTGGTAACAGGTACATGCATCGTATGTCCCTATTTTTCACCCAGGCAGAGACTTTCCCCTCTGCCTAAACTAGGACCATCTGTTCTTCCCCTATCTGTTGAAGAGCACACTTAATCTTAGTTGTTATTGCCAATGCTCTGACTGCAGTCCGGCTCCCAAGGCCTTTCTGTTGTTTGCAGGCCCTAAGGCTGTGCAAGGTTCATCTGGTAACCTTTAACTGCCAATGTGCTTGGTAGCCCTGGTTGCCTGGAGATTTTAAGTAATTCATTCCTTTTCAATAAATTCTCCCTTACCGTAAATTCCTACTTACTTTCGTCCCCCTAACACAGGTCCAGCTATAGGATTCATGGAGGGGTGGTCACGGAAATGGATGAAACAAATGGCTCAGATAATTGGAGGGGTCAGGATGGCCATGGGGATGGTAACGTGTAGGCTCTGAAGGGAGGGAAGTCATGTGGAGGGTGATGGTCATAGTTGAAGGCTAAAGGGGAGGTTCAAATGTGACAGAGAAGAGAGGAATGGTTATATTGGGTGGGTCAAGCATGATGTTGGGAAAGGTAGTGGGTGACAGGAGGAGGGTAGAAGATGGTGGAGTGAGTCTGGAATGTGATGCACGCCATTGTTGCATCTCTGCTATACAATTCTGTCACTCTGAAACTGCGATCCCTCAAAGTGGAAGGGAGGGAGTCTTTTTGGGTGGGATGAGTTCAAGGTAAGCACAGTTGGACAATGAAAGATGCTCCTAATGATCATGAGGAAACTGGATGAGAACCATGATCAGTTATGTTCTCCGCTTTGTGGTGAAGTGCACACGGCAGCAAGTTTGCTCTCTGACTCATGGATCCCAGCAAGATTTGGAGCTGTCATTCAATCTGTGCCATTTGCCATTGCTGCAAATCTGAGGCAGGGGTGAAGGGTGGGAGGGAGGTGGATGCCTCCAGGAGGCATGGCTGGTGTAAGGCAATGACCCTAAAACTCCATCCTCCCGGGTGAATGGATAGCTGACAAGGGCTCATGTGGTTAGTCTTTCCATGCTGCTGAGGCAATGGTCCCTCTATAGAGACTCGAGGGTAATGGAAGAAAGCTGAGGGGAGGTTCTCGCACATGGCTGCCATCACCCTGGTCAAAGAGCAATGTCTTCAAGGAGTCACGTATGAACAGGAGGAACACTCATCTCTATTCCTCCAGGATGCCCTTCACCTGGAATGAGTGGGGTGGAGATGCCATGTCTAGATGAAAGCCAGGCACAGGGCTTAGCACTGGCTTGTTGGCTCATATGGAGGCAAATCTGAAAATAATATGCTCACTTGATTGATTATTGCAATTTGTTCACAGATCCACTGAGGCCTAAATGATGCAGGCTCCAGGCAACCCCGACTTTCCACTGGCTCTCATCCAGATGAGGAGGAGGTGGTCACACATGGTCAGCTCTCCCTCACCTCCCGCTCAGCGGGAATCGCTATCACTGCCACGCCTGCCACCAAACTTAGACTCCAGAACAGAAGAAGATCCCGGCCTATGGCATTTTTATGCCATTATTTAAATATTTTCTTTTTTAATTTTTATTTTAACAAATGTATTTAATTTGAATTTCAACAATTATTATTTATGATTTTAATTACCAATCATTTAGCTTCAGTTATCAGTAGGTACTCGGCCATATGACAGGAATGATTGTGTTTCTCAATTCAATGTTTAGACCCAGTAATTCCTCTCCACTCTCAAGTTTTCGAATTGAGCTGTTTAACCTTGATTGATCAAAATTAGATTTTAAATTAGTTTCCAATTAAATTTTTAAAAATCCAAACAGCAATTAACTAAAATGAATCAGTTAAATATTGGATATAATTTGTTAGGTTTATCTACAAATACAACTTCCATCTGCTTCTATTTTCATGAGTAAGTTTAATGAATACATTTGCTTACAGATCTAATTAAATGACAGGATTGAGCCAGTCTATTTAAACATGTCTGCACGTGTGGTTGATACACAATTTGGAGGAAATTAGTTACTCCCTAAGATGATAAAGAATTAATTAAAACTCTACCAGATGGTCCAGATCTTATAAAGACACTGAGGTGTATCACATTCTATGTCTAGACTACCATTGCATTTGGGGGAGAAATCAGAGTGTTTTCAGGATTTGTTTTATATCATTCATTTGACTCAAAATCCACCTTGCAGAAATTCCCAACATAAATTTAAGAGCTGGATTCTGTATTGATGCAAAGTGGTCTGCTGTACATCATACACTCCATGGGAACTTCCCCCACAATCCACCATCTGAGCCATTTCTCAACTTCTCTGATATTCTTTTGAAGTCCAAAGTCTGCCTGAATTAGTTTTCTGACAGGCCACTGAATAGGTTTCGAGCATTCCCACCCAAAATAGGAGGAGGCTACTTAAGTATACAAATCCGGGTCCTACACCAGTTGTAGCACCATTATTGCAATTTACCAGGTGCCTTCTTGGTACAGATCACAGATTATTAATGGCATTGCTTCCATTAAGGATAGGTTTGCATGGAGTTTCTAATTCTATCAGTGACTCAATGTTCTATCTAATTTGTCTTTCCTTTCAAGAGTGTTCTGGAACCTATCATGTGAACCACTGAGTAATAATTAACCAGACAGGTATTATATTTCTGTTATTTACCCTGGTCCCTCACATTTCTTGACAGCATCCTTGACTATAGTTATAGACTGACCAGACATTTTCCTGTACCTCATGCAAGTGGTCATGGATTAGCCTATACCATGAGTGCAAGCGGGTTATTTAACAATGGACACATGACAACAGAGTCTCTCTAACTCAGTAGATGCCCTTTGTAGCAGCTCAGTGTTGAAGTTCTTCTGCAGCCTTGTTACAAATACTTGTGTCAATTTTAGTCCAGCCATGGCCTTGGTGCCAAATAATTAGGACAACAGAATAACAGAGAGAAAAAAAAAATCACTGACACAATGGGAACTTATAATATAACCATTAATAAACAAATGTATTAATACATTTTCTTTTGTGTTGTATTAAATTGTACAGTTTATCTTTTTTTATCCTTTTCATGCCAATTTTGAGGTATTCTTGCCCTTATTCCTTCTACAAAGCTTCCTTCACATTGCAGTATTCCCAAAGTAATCTCACCCCAGGTCTCTATCTATGCTGGGTACCTTATCCCAGGTTTCGATCTGTGCTGGTTTTCATTCAGTCACCAATAAATAAAGCTGGTTAATGTACTTCCATCGACATGATCCATACCCATTTTGCTGAACCCATAGTTTACATCGTCTTTTCCTAAAGTTTAGACTGATCCCTTACAACTGCAGCAAAAAGGTTCATGGGTGTCAGCTGTCCTCTGCTTCTTCAAGCAATTATTTATTTATGCTGGAGAGAATGGTGCCAAACTATTTGACCATAATAGGAGCAAGTGTAATGCCCAGCTTAACCCGGTACCCAGTGATATAGGAACATAGGACTTTGGAGAAGGAATAGACCATTCAGCCCTTCAAGCCTGCTCCACCATTCAATGAAATCATGGCTGATGTAGTTGTGGTCTCAACTCCACCTTCCTGTCTGCCCCCCATAACCCTTAACTCCCTTGTCTATCAAAAATCTATTTAACTCAGCCTTGAGTATATTCATTGACCCAGTCTCCACTGCTTTCTGGGGAAGAGAATTCCACAGACTAATGACCCTTTAAGAGAAAAATTTCTCCTCATCCCCATCTTAAAACGGTGACCTCTTAATCTTAAACTTGTGTCCCCTAGTTCCTGATATTGGCATGGAGCCATTGGATAGCGACTAGGAATGCTCTAGGAATGCTGGCTGATTTTTCTTCTACCTGGTTCAGGGTTTTGGGCAAACATTTAACTGCAAGTGGGTTTTAGTGAGTCAGGTGGTGAAGCAAGTGTCAATTGCGACTCCCCCCCTTCCCAAAATCAATTGGAGGCCCTGTCTATTTTCACTCATGCATCTCATTTCTATCCTATTAACCAGTTGCCATTAGATAAAGACCAGGAGGGCCGGTGGCTGCCGATCAACACTCGGGTAAGAGGTGAGGAGGGGTTATGTCTTTGGCAGGGTATTGTTGGTGGGAATCTGAGGCACAAATACCCAGGTTAGTGCTTATGCTCCTACTTATCCCACAAAGAAAGTTTAACATTTTTTACTGGAACTCATCTGCCTGCAGGCCAGGGTTTACTGGGTGGGCACCCTGTTCAGGTGGCATTAAGATGTTATTGAGCACGAGTGACACCATGGCATCCCAATTTGCTGGCAATAGAGTCAGGCAAGCAACTTGCCCTCCTGAAGAAAGGACCAAGGAAAGGCAGGAGTGGGTTGTTATTATTCGGAGGTGATCCTCATCGCCTCTTGAAGAGGATCTAAAGCGGTTAACACTGAGACCAGTCATTCGTGTCTCCACTGCCAACCTGTTTGAGGGACTAGCAATCAAACCTGTGATTGTCCTGGTCATTGTGGACATTTTATTACATTAATAGTACTATATAAATGCAAGTTGTTGTTCTTTGCTTCAATACTACTAAAAATAGAGGTGTTTTAACTAGCTTCTATATTCAATGAAATGCTAACCTTTTTAGTAAACTGTTGCTAAACTTATGTAGATGATCCCGTGACTTGTTTTTCCAAGCCCTCCACATGCTACACAGACAGTTTACCTTTTACAACTCTTCAGGGATTAGAAATAACAGCTTAGTAAAAGTAACTCAATCAGAGATTTCCATTCATGTTCGGTGTAGTCAGCATGCTGTGTTTAGGTTCTATACAAAGCACCCTGTCCTGTTATTACAATAGGGGACCTGTGCCAGCATTCTTTCCATCGTTAGTTAATCATAGTTAATCCAAAATCAGAAAAAGGATACCTTGTCCAGACTGAAATAATTTCTGCATAGATTGATGAAACATCAGAACACCACTCCCTTTTATAGCAGTACAATATTAATTTGCTTATGCTCAGAGTGAGGGAATGCATGTCTGAACGTGTATGTGTGGTATGATCAATCTGGCTGTCCATGGCAGTCGGCAACCTCTCCAATGGGGAAGCTATGCACTTACATGCTTCAGAAATAGGAGAACTCATGGCTTGGATGGACTCCTCCTCCATCCATGCAAGGCTGCACATTGCATCTGGCATCTCCGCCAGATGTCCTCTACTTGATTCTCCATGTCCAGTAGGCTTCTTGTGGCTGAGACCAGAGGACTGTCATCGGCCTGGGGTTCAGCATGAACCAGGTCCCCCACAGTCCTCCAAGTGTCAGGGCCCTCAGCTGTCACAGCCCCCTTCAGCTGCTGGAACATGTCTCTGATGTGCCCACCAAAATGTGCCCCCAATTCTACACACATATCCCTATGTGACCCGTATGAGTTTCACTGCGCTGGGTGCAGGAGAGGCAGGTGACGGTGCATCTTCTGAGTCTCGAGTTTCACTACCCTCAGAGGTGGGCTGTCCATTTCATGCGTGGCCAGTCTGGATGGCATCGGGTCTGGATTCCTATGACCTCAGTGGAGGTCACAGGGAACATATTCAGGTTCAGCACATTCTATGAGCACATCACAGTTCCACACGTCTCCTGTGTGCTCACATCTCGATAGCAGGTTGGAGGCATTCTCACTCTGATGCCTGGGCCAACTCAGCTTCTCCATCAGCAATGACACAGCTGCCCTGCTCCCCTGCGATCTCCATCATCTGCTCCTCCACTGGGAACAGGGTCTTTAGCTTAGACACTGCTCCACCAGTCTTAGCCCCCTCTCTGTGAATCTGCTTCTCTTGCAGGACAAAGTGGAGATTTAATGACATGTCAAGTGAGACCTAACCCCCTTGTCTGCATGCATGCCTATGATATGTACAGGTCCATCATTTGTAAATTATGCCCATTCTCTTTCTCAAGCAAAGTTGTCACATGGTTTGGCATCAAATACCACGTCGTTCTGAGGTTGACCACGCATTCATCTGGCCTCCCTCTCCACTCACACAGATACATTGCTTGATGCCCTCAATAAGAGCCCCATTGCTGCAATGCCCTGGCAGGTAGAAGGACGTCATTAACCCACTTGCGGCACTGGACCCAGGATCCTGGTTGGATCCCATGACTGCTCGCCTCCTCTGTGATTTCCGTCCTGGCTGGCTTTGCTCAGGCGGGAGAGTCTCTGTTGCCATTGCTGGGGAAGAGCATCTCTTGCCTTCCTGGGAGGCCTGGAGGGGAACCTGCAGGGAGGCATCACTAAATCGTGGGGCTGTTCTTTGCCTCATCTCAGAGTTTTCACAGAGGAGGAGAGAGCTGGGGATGGTCCCCGGAGGTGATTGGATTGTGGGTGGGGGGGGGGTGCGAGAGAGAGAGACAGAGAGTGGTGGGGCAGGAGATAATATATAATTATGAGGGGGTGGATACTGGAGGTTGAAGATTTTGAGCTGCAAAATGGGAGGAAGGCTAGACTTCCAGTTGATATCCTTCCAGATGTGGACCTTCTGACCCACAGCTGACCTGCTGCCTGCCTGCAGAGCCTACATGTTTGTCCTGGGGGGCCTTTTGTAATCCACCTGGAGTTGCACTGCAATCACCTGTCGGCAGGTTCAGTCACATCCTGCCTGCGCCCGCCGGGTAATCGTTCGTACCCCACATGGCTGCCACCCACCCTTTAAAATTAGCATTAAATCCCCTGCATAGCGGCTCCTGATGCCCAAGGGGAAGTGAGGTCCACTTCCGCTTTCACTGTCGGCACTCACACCTCCTGAATTAAATTCAGCCCAAAGACAAATAGTATTAATTAAACAACAAGATATTGATCATAACTATCGTTTTATAGTAAAAATTTGAATTGACAGATGTATTTTCTCAGTCCACCTTTAAAAAATGGACAAAGCACCAATGTTAAAGGCAGGAATCATTCCAATCACGAGGAGAAACCAAGTCACACCCTTGGAGACCATTGATAGCGAAGGGATCCAAAGTGACCCTTGCAGTTCAGGATGAGGTTAGAGTCATCAGATAATTCAGCTCTTATCTCTTGACACATACTTATTGGCAGGATTTAGTGATTGAATTGGAACTAATTATAAAACCTGGCGGCAGCAATTGGCAAAACATATTTGTTGAAAGGGCTGGAAATTTAGTTTTGAAGAAAATCATTTTTAACTGATCAACACTGGATGAAACTACATTTGTTCTTAATAATAACAAGTCTTAAAATGATTAACACCTCACTTCCTTCCTCGCCATCATTCATGAGAAATAGTTTGAAGAAAGAACTAGGAAGATATCTAGGAAGAACAAAATTAATAAATAACATTCAATTATTTGAAACACATTAACTGAGTCTACCTTCTCCCTCAAGAGGCATTAGCAAGAGTTGCCACAGATCTGCAAAAATGCTCCATATGCACTTTGAGAATAACACATGCTCTCACTAGTTTTCCATGAGGAAGCACTAATCGGGTGTGTCACATCAGGACCTGAGATCTTTCGACTCACACAAGAGAGCAGACTGCAGTCAACAATCCTGGGACTGTAGCACAGGAGCAATCAGAATGGCGCGACCCTGGTAATAGGAACAATGATAAGGTCGTTTATTCTGGCTGTTGAAAGCATGATTGATACATGGCTTTATAGTGCCTCATATGCACATTATATAGCTCCTTTTTGAATTATGGCTGTAGGGATACGGCTAAAATAGTTTGGAAAATGACCAACAAATACGGCCCTTAAATAATATGGACTGTCTTTATCTTCTATCATACTGAAAGCAGTATCTGTCTTGTCTGTTAGGAAACTTTAGTTGTGATTCTCCATATAATATTTATGCTGCTTGACAAGAAACTATATGCAAGAACATGACCTGAAGAAAGATTAGCTGCTGCTCTGTCTCTGTTTTTCTCGAATCACACTTTCCAGTCCATTTTAATCATATCTGGCAGAGCTTTAAAGCAGTTATTTGTAGATAACGATGATATATAACATCTTTTTGAATGTTTCCAATTATTATGCTTATTTCCTTTGCACAAACTAAATCAAGATGCCTGAAACAAAGTTCTTCATCAGGTCAATGTCGTCAACTGAAATTTTATTAGTTACAAAACCAGATTACGTGGCCCTGGCTCTTTGGCTTGTATAATCTCATTCCTTTAAATAACCCACTCTGCCACATTTACTGTCCAGCTGAACTTTGAGACAGGGCATCAATTTAAACCTTCAACTAAAATACAACACTTTAAACATACATACTACTGCACCAACAACATCCCATTCCATTCCCCAAAGGAGAAACAGATGGCCAGTCAGGAAACAGGAGTTAGGAGAGATGGTCAAATTCACATTCAAAAAAATGACAGGCTTTTGGTATTTCAGAGAGATGCAACCGGAGACTGTGTTGGAGCTCCAGAGACCAGGACCCAGAGTGTTGAAGGTGTTGTGACTGATGGTAGAGCGAAGGGAGCATGAAGAAGGCCAGAGTCAGAGGCCTGAGGGAAGGCACTGAGAAGCAGGACTGGAAGGAGCTGCTAAAGTACAGTGGGATTTGTAAATTACTGGAGATGGAGTGCCAATTAAGAAGAGGCTGGTGGGTAAACATTAGTGCAGAACAGGAACTGAGTAGCAACGTTTTGGACAAATTTAAGTTCATGTTACTCAGAGAGCCAGAAGAAATTGAAAATATTCAGCTGAATTTATCTTTGAATGATGTTGATTTGGCCGAGGGTGACTTCCACACGACCTTTCAGTTCCCCAATCCATTTTCCTAGATGAGGCTCATTACAAGAAGCACGACAGCCCCTCTCCCTCCATTACCATAGCATTCTGCTGCCACCCCAGATCAACTATCACCTGCCATCAAGTGTTCCCAGGGTGTATTCAGTAATGGGGCAGGCAGAAGAGAAAGGGGTAAAAGGCTGTGCTTCTCATCAACGCCCTCTCACTCCCACCCCATGGACATTTGTATACAACAAGTACAGAGGGAAAGCCAGAACTGGCTCTGGTGGAACAGAGGGGGCAAAACTGAGTTTAGACCAGAGAAGTAGCCTAGGTCTCCACTCCCCCTTTCCCCAACCATTTCCAATCAGGCTGGATATCAAGTGAAAATTCAGCCCATTAAGTCTGAAGACAATAAACGTTCAATTGAGGCATTGTGATCAAGGGAGGGTACAGTTGTCTGAGGCTGTGAAGATTGAAGTGAGTGGTCTTCAAGATGAGGTTTGAAAATCAGATCAGGATAAAACATGCTGCTAAAGCGCTAACCAGAGTGAACCACAAGGGCAGAGGATGGACTGAGTGGAAAGAGAAAGGAGATTTTGTTGGGAATTGAGTAAAGTGGTATCAGATCGCTTTTCAGTTAGAAAAGGTTCTGAGCTCATCAACAAATGTAATGTAGAAAATTGGTTGGAATTTTCCTGCCCCATTGGCACTGGATACCATGGCGGACGGTGGGGGGGTGGGGGGGGTGGGGGGGGGGGGGAGGTGGGGGGGTATGGGGGATACAATGGCGAGAAGGTCAAAAATCAGTTTCACTCCATCGTGAAACCAGCTCGCGATTGTCCGCTCCACTGATCAATGGCGGGCCATGTTTCCCGTTACCGCACGTGGGAACCAAATCTCAATACTTTAGCATATCTTTATAAGCCCTGCTCACCTGAATCATCCCCCAAGCTGGATTGTCCGGGCACGTCAGCATGATTGCACACCAACGCGTTTCACAACTGTACATAAGCAACGTGCACCTGGAACTTCGAGGTTTATTTGCCTACCTTGCTTCGGGCAAGAACTTGTGATCATCAGCGCCAGGCTTCACAGGCAGCACCACATCACTTTTAGGGCACTCACAGGTAGGTCTCTACCTACCAAACCAGCCATAAGGCAGGGGTGGCTTTTCAACGGCTGGATGGCTAGGTCTTGCTTAAGGAAGGGGACGTGGCCTCAGGCAAGGGAAGAGGCTGCAGGGTGAGAGCTGCACTGGGGAAGGAGGGTAACCCAGGGTGTGTGTGAGGGTACATGTTGATCTGTGCAAGTGGCCTCAAGAGGGTGAGGGCTGAGGGGGCAGTCTCCAGAGGAGATGAGGCCAGATGGAGATGTGAGGGTGTGTGTAAGAGAGTGAGTGGTGATGTCCCTTGAGCTGGCAGTGAGTGAGATGCCAGTGAATGTGTGATGGGCTTGTGAGTGCTTGAGCTGAGAGTTAAGAGATGGTTGTCTTGCCCTGGCAGCACAGCTGAGATCATTCATCTATTTTCTGCACTGGATGGCCAAGCCCTTCTGTGCATCATTGGCATTGATCACCTGTGCCACCACCTCCCAACCAGGGGTGATGAGACTAGTGGGGTTCCTGTGGCCAGAGCAGGAGTAGAGGACATTGTGGCAGGCTTCCACGAGATCCAGAAGGCATCTCAGGGATGCATCACTGAATCGGAGGGCTGCACTCTTCTTAGCTTTTGGGGCCATGTCTTCACTGGAGCAGTCCTGGGCTGCAAACGTTGAGAAGCGTGCGCATGACTGCAGTTTAAATATGGCACCCTGCATGAGGAAGCGGCGAGGTAACGGAATGCGGGGCAAACCAGAGGCTGTCCGCCAGTGAGACAGCGTGTTCCCTTCGGCTGCATAATTAATGAGGCAGGAATGGCCAACGGGTAAAACGGCTTTTTTTCCTGCCCGATACCATACTTTGTGGGCAGAATTGCCCCAGATTTGCAATCTGTCTACTCTCAGCCAATCAATAACTTCTTTAAGGTTACAGTGAAATGTTGTCTATTTTTGCTCAAACCTTCAAACCCATAATTTTCTAATCAAGAAATGATTGTGTTATCAAAGCTGCATTCGCATTCAATGTGGAATAATATTGAGAGTAAAAACAGTTGGCGAACAAGTGTCTTCTCATTATAGTGTTCATGAATTATAGGGGTAGAACTTCCAAACAGTGAAGGTCATGCATGAATGCTCAACATAATCATGTCTAATTCCTATGTGCACTCTGCATACACAGGTATTAACATATTTAAAATAAATATAACACTAACAGGAATGTAGTATGAATGTGTTGAGCATTAAGTGCGCACTTTGCCAGTTGGCATATTTTTTTCTTGTATATAGTCTTTGACATGTAAAATTAAGGACACGGTAAAAATTAGGGTCAATCCTAGATGTAGGAGATAGGAGATACTCTTGCTGCAATCCATATTTTCAATGAAGTGATTAGGAGAATGTGCATTGGCATTTTTCAGTTAGCCTGATATGAACACAGACTTGTATTCATTCAGATTTGTACAAAGTTTAATTAGAAACAGCCTTAGGTTGCCATGACATACCATGTTGATGTGTTCCCACTCTGAGGTGGGGCAGGTGCCATTTTCAAAGCGATGTCAATGATTAACTCTTTCATGCAACATTTTCTTAAAGTGGAATCATTTTCACATGCGGACCCACAGATTAACTACCCATCCCTTTCCATACTTCTTGGGCAGAATTTTTCGCTAAGCGGGTGGGCGCATGCCCGATCCGCTCGGGGGTAAAATAGCGCCTGATGACATCGGCAGGCATGAGCGGGAGTCAAAGCTGCGCCTGCCATCAATTACAAAGCCAGTTTAAGGCCATTAAAAACTGTATTTTACATTGCCCGTGCGATTTTTGCGCTCCTTGCACGGGCAAAACGGGCAGGCGGGCAGCCGACAATTTGCTAAACCTCATCCAAGGGCAGCATGAAAAGCTTCAGCAGCATTGCCAATGTGAGGAGGGAGGAGTTTTGGGGATCGTTTGCTGTTGGTTGCTTATTGGTGCTTGGCAGCTTCATCTCTGTTCGGGGCTGCATTGTGAGCATTTCCAGGCTTCATTTCAGGACTCACTGGTGTCTCCAAGACCCCCAGAGGATTCAGACCATGTGGACCCTTCCAGGTATCAGACAGCCTTCCGTTACCCTGGTAATGGGGATTGTGATCTCCGCTGGTGGCACCTCCTCTGAGAGGGAAGAGAGGGGCAGAAGGGAGAGGAGGCCAGGTGTCCCAATGCAGCCTCCAGGGGAGGGACCTGTGGGAGGAGAGGTGCAGGCACAAGGGGTGCAGGGCCAGCAGATAGTCCAAGGTGGAAGGGGCTGCAGAAGAAGCCCCTATCCTGCTGCCAGGGTTTACAGGCAGTGATGCAGTTACCTCAATATGCCCGAGCTGCAATGTCGAAGGAGGCTCCAATGATTGGGCTTGAGATCAGCTCCGACTGTGGGTGGACACCCCATGCCAGTGGCTCTGAAGGTCACAGTGGCCCTCAACTTCTATGCCTCTGGCTCTTTCCGAGGGTCAATGGGGGATCTGTGTGGAGTCTCCCAATCAGCTGTTCTGAGTTGCGTCAAACTGGTTACCGAAGCTGTGTTCGGGTGGGTACTGACATTTATTCTTTACTGTACGGACGAGGCCAGCCAGACACAGTGAGCCAGAGGCTTTGCAGCGATTGTTGGCTTCCCCCGTGTCCAGGGTGCTATAGACTATAAACATGTGGCCATCAAGGTGCCAGCAGGTGAGCCCAGTGCCTTCGTCAACAGGAAGGGCTTCCACTCCATGAATGTGCAGATAGTGTGTGATCGCAGGATGCTGATTCTACAAGTCTGTGCAAGGTACCCAGGCAGCTCCCATGACGCCTACATCCTCAGACACTCCCAGATGCCGGGGCTCTTCAGTGCTCCAGCCCGGCTGGAAGAATGGCTGCTGGGTGACAAGGGCTATCTGTTGAAAAGGTGGCTCATGATGTCCTTCCACCACCCAGGAACAGAGGCCGAGCAGTGGTACAACAGGAGCCACGCCTCCACAAGAGTGGTGGTGAAGAGGACAATAGGTCTTCCCAAGATGCGCTTCCAATGCCTGGACCGTTCAAGGGGAGCACTACAATACCCCCCAAAGTGGTTGTCACTGATATGGTTGTATGTTGCGCTCTCCACAATCTGGCACTGGCAAGGGGGGATCCACTGAACAAAGAGGATCTTGAGGCAGCTGCATAGGCCATGGATGATGAGCCCAGTAGTGAGTCAGAAGAGGAGCACAGTGAGGAGAATGCTGAGGGCATGGAGGCAGACATCGGTAACCTCCAGGGAGGCAGGGACACCAGGGGCGCCTTGATCCAATGACCCTTCAGCTAGGCTACCAAAGATTTCATTCCACCTTATGCCAGGGTAGCCGCCTCCATCCAGGATGTCTGAAATGATCCTTTCATTTGCACCCAAAGTCCACTCAGTGCCTGTGCAATAAAGCATCAAGCTACTCACATCCAGCATTACATACTGGCATACCCTGCACCAGGAAGGAAAAAGGTGAAGCATATTCAGATATTCAGGCCATCAGAAGAGTGCAGGAAGGCATGCCAGGAGCAGCACCAGGCATACCTAAAAAGGTGTCAACCTGCTGAAGGTATAAAACAGGACTACTTGTGTGCATAAGCAGCAAGTGATAGACAGAGCTAAGCGATCTCACAACCAACGGATCAGATCTAAGCTCTGCAGTCCTGCCACATCCAGTCGTGAAAGCTGGTGGACTATTAAACAACTCACTGGAGGAGGAGACTCCACAAATATCCCCAGCCTCAATGATGGGGGAGCCCAGCACATCAGTGCAAAAGATAAAAAGATAAGGCTGAAGCTTTCACAACAATCTTCAGCCAGAAGTGGCGAGGGGTGATCCAGCTTGGCCTCCTCTGGAGGTCCCCAGCATCACAGATGCCAGTCTTCAGCCGATTCGATTCACTCCACGTGATATCAAGAAATGGCTGAAGTTACTGGATACTGCAAAGGTTCTGGGCACTGACAACATTTCAGCAATAGTACTGAAGACTTGTACTCCAGAACTTGCCACGCCCCTAGCCAAGCCGTTCCAGTACAGCTCCAACACTGGCAGCTACCCGGCTATGTGGAAAATTACCCAGGTATGTCCTGTAAACAAAAAGCAGAACCAATTCAACCCGGCCAATTACCGCCGCATTGGTCTACTCTCCATCATCAGTAAAGTAATGGAAGGGGTCATCAACAGTGCTATCAAGCGGCACTTGCTTAGCAATAACCTGCTCACTGATGCCCAGTTTGGGTTCCGCCAGGGCCACTCAGCTCCTGATCTCGTTACAACCTTGGTTCAAACATGGACAAAAGAGCTGAACTCCCAAGGTGAGGTGAGAATGACTGCCCTTGACATCAAGGCAGCATTTGACTGAGTGTGGCATCAAGAAGCCTTAATAAAACTGGAGTCAATGGGAATCAGGGGGAAAACTCTCTGCTGGTTGGAGTCATTCCGAGCACAAAGGAAGATGGTTGTGGTTGTTGGAGGCCAATCATCTCAGCTCCAGGACATCACTGCAGGAGTTCCTCAGGGTAGTGTCCTCGGTCCAACCACCTTCAGCTGCTTCCATCTATAACCTTCCTTCCATCGTAAGATCAGAAGTGGGGATGTTCGCTGATGATTGCATAATGTTCAGCACCATTCGTGACTCCTCAGATACTGAAGCAGTCCATGTCCAAATGCATCAAAACCTGGACAATATCCAGGCTTCAGCTGACGAATAGCAAATAAAATTTGCACCACACAAGTGTCAGGCAATGACCATCTCCAACAAGAGAGAATCCAACTACCGCCCCTTGATGTTCAATGGCATTACCATCACTGAATCCACCGCTATCAACATCCTGGGGATTACCATTGACCAGAAACTGAACTGGACTTGCCATATAAATACTGTGGCTACAAGAGCAGGTCAGAGGCTAGGAATCCTGCAACGAGTAACTCACCTCCTGACTCCCCAAAGCCTGTCCACCATCTACAAGGCACGGGTCAGGGGTGTGATGGAATACTCCCCACTTGCCTGGATGAGTGCAGTTCCAACACACTCAAGAAGCTTGACACCATCCAGGACAAAGCAGTCCTCTTGATTGGCACTATATCCACAAACATTCACTCCCTCCACCACCGACGCACAGTAGCAGCAGTGTGTACCATCTACAAGATGCACTGCAGGAATTCACCAAGGTTCCTTAGACAGCACCTTCCAAACCCGTGACCAGTACCATCTCGAAGGACAAGGGCAGCAGATAGATGGGAACACCACCACCTGGAAATTCCCTTCCATGTCACTCACCATCCTGACTTGGAAATATATCGCCGTTCCTTCACTGTCGCTGGGTCAAAATCCTGGAACTGCCTCCCTAACAGCACTGTGGGTGTACCTACACCACAGGGACTGCAGCGGTTCAAGAAGGCAGTTCAACACCACCTTCTCAAGGGCAACTAGGTATGGGCAATAAATGCTGGCCCAGCCAGTGATGCCCACATCCTGTAAATGAATAAAAAAAAGAATCAAAGCAAATTTAATTTTATCGTCACATTGAAAGCATTATGACACCATTACTGGTGTTGATGTCCACACCAGTATAATTATAAACCAAACATAAATGAACAGTAATCAACAGTGAACTGTCCCTCTTGTGCTCATGATGCGTTTAAATTACGTTTGCAAGTGCTATATCTCGCTGTCCCTGCTCGCTGGCACCGGCATTGGGGTCAGCCAGCTGACTCTGCTGTCCTGTTGGCCTTGCTGACCTTAGTGGTTGTCCACTGGCCAGTGGAGCCTGTGCTGGCCCTGCCTGGAAGGGACTAGCCAGTGCCACGGCTGGCATCTCCCCAGTCATCGCAGCCTCAGCAGATGTGTTTGGCACTGGCAGAAGGGTGGAGGAGCTGCTGCCCTCATCCAGAGTGCCCTGAGAGGAGCCCACAGAGGCAACAAGCAGCTCATGTGTCAAGGTGAGTTTGTTCTGCTCACCGTTGATGGACGGGCACCTAGCTGGGATACTGGGTGCCTCATCCATCTGCCACACTGACACTGACTGAGGTCATTGCCTGTGTGAGGGCTGCAGGTCTGAGCGCAACCCCAGGAACCCCTGATTCTGTCCCTGGTGCTGCCTCTCCATGAGAGTTGCCACTCTCAATGAAGGAGGAGGCAGTGCGCTCGGCCATGAGGGTCATTGCAGTGCTCATGGTCCACATGGACTCTCCCACAACAGAGACCATGGCACATATTCCCTCATGGATCTCTGCCAGAACCTCCCACATGTCCTGCTGGACATTTAGCATTTGCTGCCTAATGGACGACTCCAGAGGCTCATCATCTGCCTTCGACTAACCATCGTCCTGGTCTCCAGCAATCCTCCGACTACCAGCACCCTGGGCACTCTCTGCCTGCACCTCAAGCAAGTGTGAAGTGCCCTTGCCAATGTGCACCGACATTCTAGCCGCCAATCTTATGCCCACCAAGGTGCTGGTATCTACACTGGTGCCTGGTTCAGAGACCGGGTGTGACACAGGCGCAAATGATGCTCGGTGGTCCTCTGGCACCAGGGGTGGCCCTTCGGGGCCCAGAGAGCGAGTGTGTGCTTGCAAACCTAAAAGGGAGAACAAGGACATGTCATTAGTTAAAGTCATCACGCTGTCACTGTGCATGCCAGCACCCTGGTGAGACAATGGAGATCTGCATCATGGTGCCATCGTCTTTCAATGATCAATGGGGGCTCCAGGTTTGAGGCTCCCAACTACACTGGAAGGGTTGCACAATCGGAAACTCTCACCTCTGTGCACTATACTCTTACCTTCAGCTGGCAACCCCGCCTCTCTGCACCTGGTTACACGTGGAGTGTGCCGGCTCTCCAGCTCAAGGGCATCCTGCTCAAACCTGATGGGCAGCAGCAGGAGCTTGGGCTGGTCTCTGCCTGTCCGTGACCTCTCTGCTTTGTTATGGCCTGTCTTTTCCTGAAAGGACAGGGGTGCATGGATTAGTCCACTCTCGACCTGCAGCGCCATTGCAGCCTGGCCAACCCCAGCTGAGGAACACCTCGCAGGGCACATCTGAGTCATTGACCTTGAGCTGCAAGGCACTCAGCCCAAGCAGCCAGGACTCACCCCCTTGGCCAGCTCCGGCATGATTGACAGTTGGCACTCAGAGTCTAACACCCCTGAGGTCCACGGAGGCACACTGACTCATGCCAACACGGTACTCACCCTTCCTGAGCACAGCAGGTCATTGAACCTCTTCCGGCACTGCACCCATGTGCGCTGCATCATATCATGGCTGCTAATCATCGCTGCCAACTCCTCCCATACCCTCTTGGTGAGGTGCGGTGGCCTCTTCCTCCCACATCTGGGGACAAGGGTGTCCCTCCTGGCAGCCACCTCCTCCAGCAGGACTGCGAGGCACTCATCCGAAAAGCAGGGGGCTGTGTGCCCACACGACCTGCCCTCCTGCCTGGTGTCTCCAGCCGCGCTCGACTCCGTCTGTTCTGCATTAGCAAACTGATGTTCTTCTGTGGCAGCCTTCCAGGGGCTACCTGGGCCATTTTTAAACCGGCCGCCGGGTCGCCATTGGAGGCGGTGGCTGACAGGCCCGCGCCCCTGCACAGCCCTTCCCGACCAATGAGGAGCCGTGTTTCACACTAGGTGGGGCTTAATTGGCCCACAAGTGTGAAATCACGGTCCGGGCTGATCGTGGGCAGCGGGCCATTTCTAGGCCTCTCCCAGGCCCGTGGACTCCCCACGCCCGCTGGACTCAACATTCTGCCCCATGTTAACTTTCAAAACAAAACCTATTGTTTCCCAGTTGGAATGTCAGGCTATCCTGTAGGGGAGGTGCGAGTGTAGTGTAGGGTAGTGGTATAGTCACTGGCCTGATAATCCACGAAACCTAGGGTAATTCTCTCAGCACCAGGTTCGAATCCCACCGTGGCAGTTGGTGGAATTTGAATTCAAAAAAAAACTCAAATTAGGAGTCTAATGATAACCATGGAATCATTGTCAATTGTTGTAAAAACCCATCTGGTTCACAAATTCCCTTTAGGGAAGGAAATCCTGGTCTGGCTTACCTGTGACTCCAGACCCACAGCAATTTGGTCAACTCTTAAACGTTCTGTGAAGAAGAGCAGTTAGGGCAGTAAATGCTGGCCTAGCCAGTGGCACCCACATCCCATGAATGAACAGAATATTCATACTACTGTCAGGGATTTCTGCTCCATTGGTGTGGTGCAGTTGCAGGGAACATTCATTTGTTAAAACCCCTTGTTTTTGATTTGATTTTGGACTTGAACTTTAGAATAATATTTTAAAAAGTTATTGTTTCATAATAAAATCCTAATTAATATTTACATACTATTCCCTTTCACCTGGTGTCCATTTCCTGAATTTTTTCCAATGACCATTTTAGGATTTTATTAATTTCTGCCACTGATCTCCATGAAATTCAATAACCACAAGAAGCTCAACAACAGAATCCAACCTCCAGAACATCCCTTTGCAGTCTCCCAGAATCCCTGGGTTTGAGGGGTAGAACAGCCCAGGCAATTGGCAAAGGCTCAATACACCAATGTAAAGGGAAGGGATGTTCCTGACTTAATTTGTGGCAATACACCTTGAGACAATAGCTGTCCGGATATTTATGTGGAGGAAGTGGGTTGGGGGTGGTGAAGAATGGAGAGGGGAGAAAGCTGTGGAGGTGTAGTTGTCAGGAAAAATGCAAGTATGTTTAAACATGGAGAAGTCAGTGGTATAGTGGCATTGTCACTAGGTTAGTAATCCTGAGACCCAGGGCAATTCTCTGGGGAAAAAAAAAACAAAAATACCTGGAAAAACTCAGCAGGTCTGACAGCATCTGCGGAGAGGAACACAGTTAACGTTTCGAGTCCGTATGACTCTTCAACAGAACTAAGGAAAAATAGAAAAGAGGTGGTTCAAGCGGGTGGTGGGGGTAGAGCTGGATAGAGGGTCAGTGATAGGTGGAGATAACCAAAAGTTGTCATAGACAAAAGGACAAAGAGGTGTTGATGGTGGTGATGTTAGCTAAGAAATGTGCTAATGGGGACATTAAGAGTAGAAAGCAGGACGAGCAAGGTACAGATAGCCCTAGTGGGGGTGGGGTGGGGGGAAGGGATCAAAATAGGCTAAAAGGTAGAGATAAAACAATGGAAGGAAATACATTTTAAAATAATGGAAATGGTTGGGAAAAGAAAAATCTATATAAATTATTGGAAAAGGGGGGGATCGGAAAGGGGGTGGGGATGGAGGAGAGAGTTCATGATCTGAAGTTGTTGAACTCAATATTCAGTCCGGAAGGCTGTAAAGTGCCTAGTCGGAAGATGAGGTGCTGTTCCTCCAGTTTGCGTTGAGCTTCACTGGAACAATGCAGCAGGCCAAGGACGGACATGTGGGCATGAGAGCAGGGTGGAGTGTTGAAATGGCAAGCGACAGGGAGGTCTGGGTCATGCTTGTGGACAGACTGAAGGTGTTCCACAAAGCGGTCACCCAGTCTGCGTTTGGTCTCTCCAATGTAGAGCAAATCGCATTGGGAGCAGCGAATGCAGTAGACTAAATTGAGGGAAGCGCAAGTGAAATGCTGCTTCACTTGAAAGGAGTGATTGGGCCCTTGGACGGTGAGGAGGGGGGAATGTATTTCCTTCCATTGTTTTATCTCTACCTTTTAGCCTATTTCGATCCCTTCCCCCCACCCCACCCCAACTAGGGCTTTCTGTACCTTGCTCGTCCTGCTTTCTACTCTTAATGTCCCCGTTAGCGCATTTCTTAGCTAATCAACACCCCTTTGTCCTTTTGTCTATGACATCGTTTGGAAATCTCCACCTATCACTGGCCCTCTATCCAGCTCTACCTGTCCCACCCCCCCTTAAACCATCTTAAATTTCAACTCTTTTCTATTTTTCCTTAGTTCTGAAGAAGAGTCATTCGGACTCGAAACGTTAACTGTGTTCCTCTCCGCAGATGCTGTCACACCTGCTGAGTTTCTCCAGGTATTTTTGTTTTTGTTCTAGATTTCCAACATCTGCAGTATTTTGCCTTTATCTTAATGCTCTGGGGATTTAGGTTCATATCCCAATGTAGACGGTGAAATTTGAATTCAACAAAAATCTGGAATTAAAAGAACTAAAACTGGAGCTAAAGGAATCCACTTACCTGCTCTGGCCTGTAGGTGACTCCAGACCCACAGCAATGTGGTTAACTCTTGAATGCCTTAGCAAGCCACTCAGTTGAATCAAACTGCTACAAAGTCTAAATGGAATGAAACCAAAAAGAAACCCCAGCATTGAACTTGGCACCGGAAACAAACTGTTGACCCTGCAAAGTCCTCCTTACTAAAATTACCAAAATTGGGAGAGCTGTCTCACAGACTAGTCAAGCAACAGCCTAACATAGTCATACTCACGGAATCATACCTTACAATGTCCCAGACATCACCATCCCTGGGTATGTCCTGGCAGAGTTGGCATCACAAGTGGTCTATGGTCGGGGGGGGGGTGGGAGTTGCCTTGAGGGTCCTCAACATGGCCTCACAACCCCATGAAGTCTCAGGGCATCAGGTGAAACATTGGCAAGGAAACCTCCTGCTGATTACCACGTATCGCCCTCCCTCAGCTGATGAATCAGTGCTCCTCCATGTTGAACACCACTTGGAGGAAGCACTGAGGGTGGCAGGGGCATGGAATGTTCTCTGGGCGGGGGACTTCAGTGTGACTTGGTAGCACCACGACTACCGAGCTGGCCGAGTCATAAATGGCATAGTTGCTACACTGGGTCTGCGGCAGGTAGTGAGGGAACCAACAAGAGAAAAAAACATACTTTACCTCGCCATTGCCTGTTGCAGATGCATCTGTCCATGACAGTATCAGTAGGAGTGACCACCGCACAGTCATTGTGGATAGAAGACCCGTCCTCATGTTTAAGATGCCCTGCATCATGTTGTGTGGCATTACCACAGTGCTATTTAGGATAGATTTTGAACAGATCGAGTAACTCGACACTGGGCATCCATGAGGCGCTGTGGGCCATCAGCAGCAGCAGAATTGTACTCAACCACAATCTATAGCCTCATGGCCTGGCATATCCCCCACTCTACCATTACCATCGAGCCAGAGGATGAATCCTGGTTCAATAAAGAGTGGAGGAAGGCATGCCAGGAGCAGTATCTGGCATACCAAAAAATGAGGTGTCAACCTGGTGAAGGTATAAAACAGGACTACTTCTGTGCCAGACAGTATAAACAGCAAGTGATAGACAGAGCTAAGCAATTTCACAACCAACGGATCAGATCTAAGCTCTGCAGCCCTACCACACCCAGTCGTGAATGGTGGTGGACAATTAAACAACTCACTGGAAGAGAAGGCTCCACAAATATCCCCATCCTCAATGATGGAGGAGCCCAGCACAGCAGTGCAAAAGATAAGGCTGAAACATTCACAACAATCTTCAGTTAGAAGTGCTGAGTGGATGATCCATCTCAGACTCCTCTGAAGGTCCCCAGCATCACAGATGCCAGTCTTCAGCCAATTCGATTCATCCACGTGATATCAAAAAACGGCTGAAGTCACTGGATACTGCAAAGGCTATGGGTCCTGACAATATTCCGGCAATAGTACTGAAGACTTGTGCTCCAGAACTTGCTGCGCCTCTAGCCAAGCTGTTCCAGTACAGCTACAACACTGGCATCTACCCGGCTATGTGGAAAATTACCCAGGTATGTCCTGTACACAAAAAGGTCAACTGCAACCTGGCCAATTACCATCCCATCAGTCTACTCTTGGTCATCAACAAAGTGATGGAAGGTGTCATCAACAGTGCTACCAAATGGCACTTGCTTAGCAATAACCTGCTCGTTGAAACGAGGTTTGGATTCTGCCAGGGCCTCTCAGCTCCTGACCTCATCACAGCCTTGGTTCAAGCATGGACAAAAGAGCTCAACTCCTGAGGTGAAGTGAGAGTGACTGCCCTTGACCTCAAGGCTGGACTAAACATAGTGTGGCATCAAGGAGCCCTAGCAAAACTGGGGCCAGTGGGATTTGGGGGAAATCTCTCCACTGGTTGGAGTCATACCGAGCACAGAAGAAGATGGTTCTGTTTGTAGGAAGTCAGTCAGCTCAGCTCCAGGACATCACTGCAGGAGTTCCTCAGGGTAGTGTCCTCAGCCCAACCATCTTCATCAATGACCTTCCTTCCATCATAAGGTCAGAAGTGGGGATGTTCACTGATGCTTGTACAACGCTCAGCACCATTCACGACTCCTCAGATACTGAAGCAGTCCATGTCCAAATGTAGCAAGGCCTGGACAATATCCAGTCTTGGGCTGGCAAGTGGCAAGTAACATTCGCACCACACAAGTGCCAGGCAGTGGCCATCTCCAACAAGAAAAAATCTAACCATTGCCCCTTGACATTCAATGGCATTACCATCACCGAATCCCCCACTATCAACCTCCTGGGGTTACCATGGACCAGAAACTGAACTGGACTAGCCATGTGAATATTGTGGCTACAAGGCATTTGACAAGGTCCCACATGGCAGATTGGTCAGGAAAGTAAATCCCATGGGATTCAGGGTAATGTGGCAAACTGGATAAAAGGTCGGCTTTGTAACAGGAAACAAAGGGTAATAGTCGATGGATGCCCTTGTGAATGGAAAGTTGTCTCAAGTTGGGACCTCTGTTGGGACCCTTGCTGTTTGTGTTATATATTAATGATTTGGACGTGAACGTGGGGGCACAATTGGGAAATTTGCAGATGACACAAAGATAGGCCGAGTAGTGGATAGTGTAGAGGATAGCCATAATCTCCAAAACGAAATAGATGGGTTGGTGGAGTGGGCAGTAAAGTGGCAGATGGATTTTAACATAGAGAAGTGTGAGGTCATACATTTAGGGAGGTCAAACAGTTACAAGGATTACAAACTAAATGGGAATATACTAAGAGGGGTAGATGAAGTGAGAGATCTTGGCGTACAAGTACACAGGTCCCTGAAGGCAGCAGTTCAAGTAGACAATGTTGAAAAGAAGGCATATGGAATGCTCTCCTTCATTGGCAGAGGTATAGAATATAAAAAAGGGTATAATGTTAAAATTGTATAAAACACTGGTGAGGCCATAACTGGAGTATTGTGTGCAGTTCTGGTCACCACATTACAGGAAAGACGTAATAGCTCTGGAGAGAGTGCAGAGGAGGTTTACAAGAATGTTGCCAGGGTTAGAAAAGTGTAGCAATGAGGAGAGATTGGATAGGTTGGGGTTATTTTCCTTAGAACAAAGAAGGCTGAGAGGTGACTTGATTGAGGTGTACAAAATTATGAGGGGAATAGATAGAGTGGACAGGATAAAATTGTTTCCCTTGATGGAGAATTCTAGAACCAGGGGACATAGATTCAAGATAAGTGGCAGAAGTTGTAGGAGGGACATGAGGAAGAACTTTTTTACGCAGAGGGTAGTGGGTGTTTGGAATTCACTGCCCAAGTTGGTGGTAGAGGCAGAAACTCTAAACTCTTTTAAAAAGTACCTGGATCTGCACCTTAAGTGCTGTAAGCTGCAGGGCTATGGGCCAGGTGCAGGAAGGTGGAATTAGAAAGGGCACCTGGGTGTCCTCGGGCTGGCGTGGACAAGATGGGCCGAATGGCCTCCTTCTGTGCTGTAACTTTTCTATGGTTTCTAAGGGCAGGTCAAAGGCTAGGAATCCTGTGGCAAGTAACTCGCCTATAATAAAAACAGAAAATGCTGGAAAAACTCAGCAGGTCTGATAGCATCTGTGGAGAGAGAAACAGAGTGAACGTTTCGAGTCTATATGACTCTTCTTCAGTCATACGAATTTGAAACGTTAACTCTGTTCCTCTCTCCACAGATGCTATCAGACCTGCTGAGTCTTTCCAGCGTTTTCTGTTTTTATTTCACATTTCCAGCACCCACAGTATTTTGCTTTTATCTTAGCGAGTAACTCACCTTCTGATTCCACAAAGCCTGTCCACCATCCACAAGTCAGGAGTGTGCTGGAATACTCTCCATTTGCCTAGATGAGTGCAGCTCCAACAACACTCAAGAAGCTTAACACCATCCAGGACAAAGCAGCCTCCTTGGTTGGCACCACATCAACAAACATTCACTCCCTCCACCACTGACACACAGTGGCAGCAGTGTGTGCCATTTACAAGATCACTGTAGGAACTCACCAAAGCTCCTTTGACAGCATCTTCCAAACCCACAACCACTACCATCTCTAGAAGGACAAGGGCAGCAGACACATGGGAACACCACCACCCAGAAGTGCCCCTCCAAGCCACTCACTATCCTGACATGGAAATATATTGCCGTTCCTTCAGTCACTGGGTCAAAATCCTGGAACTCCCTCCCTAACAGCACTGTGGGTGTACCTACACCACATGGACTGCATCGGTTAAAGAAGGCAGCTCAACACCACCTTCTCAAGGACAATTAGGGATGGGCAACAAACACTGGCCTAGCCAGAAACATTCAATCCCATGAGCTCTTCCACTATTACACCAGAACTGGTAATTTTGTTTTTTTTCATTCATTCTCAGGATGTTATCTTCCCTGGCTGGGCCAGCATTTATTGCCCATTCCTAATTGCCCTTGAGAAGGTGGTGGTGAGCTGCCTTCTTGATCCGCTGCTGTCCACGTGGTGCAGGTACACCCACAGTGCTGTTAGGGACGGAGTTCCAGGATTTTGACCCAATGACAGTGAAGGAACGGCGATATATTTCCAAGTCAGAATGGTGAGTGACTTGGAGGGGAACTTCCAGGCGGTGGTGTTGTCGCCCGCTATCTGCTGCCCTTTTCCTGCTAGATGGTAGTGACTGTGGGTTTGAAAGATGCTGTCAAAGGAGCCTTGGTGAGTTCCTGCAGTGCATCTTGTAGATGGTGCACACTGCTGCTGCTGTGCATTGGTGGTGGAGGGAGTGAATGTTTGTGGATGTGGTGCCAATTAAGCGGGCTGCTTTGTCCTAGATGGTATCAAGCTTCTTGAGTGTTGTGGGAGCTGTACTCATCCAGGCAAGTGTGGAGTATTCCATCCCACTCCTGATTTGTGCCTTGTAGATGGTGGACATAGAGGTATAGATAGGGTAGACAGGAAGGAGCTTTTCCCCTTGGTGGAGGGATCAATAACTAGGGGGCATAGATTTAAGGTAAAGGGCAGGAGGTTTAGAGGGGATGTGAGGAAGAATTCTTTCACCCAGAAGGTGGTGGGAATCTGGAACTCACTGCCTGAAAGGGTGGTAGAGGCAGAAACCCTCAAAACATTTAAGAAGTATTTGAATGTGCACTTGTGATGCCATGGCATACAAGACTATGGGCCTAGTGCTAGAAAATGGGATTAGAATAGTTAGGTACTTGTTTGACCGGTGCATACTCGATGGGCCTTTTTCTGTGCTGTGGACCTCTATGACTCTATGACAGGCTTTGGGGAGTCAGGAGGTGAGTTACTTGTTGCATGATTCATATCCTCGGACCTGCTCTTGCAGCCACAGTATTTATATGGCTAGTCCAGTTCAGTTCCTCGTCAATGGTAATCCTCAGGATGTTGATAGTGGGGGATTCAATGATGGTAATGCCATTGAACATCAAGGGGTGATGGTTGGGTTCTCTCTTGGAGATGGTCATTGCCTGACACTTGTGTGGTGCGAATGTTACTTGCCACTTGTCAGCCCAAGCTTGGATGTTGTCCAGGTCTTGCCGCATTTGGACATGGGCTGTTTTTTTTAAAATTCATCCACTGGATGCGAATGCCATTGGGTACAGTGCTGCCATTTGGAAAAGAACAGTTGTATTCTCCTAGTGTCTAGGTCAAAAATGTAATTCTTTTCATTTGTGGGATCTTGCTGTGTGAAAATTGTCTGCTACATTTATCTGCATAACACAACCTGTATTTTAAGGGTCATTTATTGCTTAGAAAGTGTTTGTAGCTGCTTTGTGAGTGTGAGAAATATTATATAAAATTAAGTCCTTTCTATCTCTGTGAATTGTACACATCAACAGTCCCATAGGGATTGGCAATGCTTTAGCAGATGAATTCCTGAAGATCGTTAAGCTGTATTGATTAATTTAACAAATAATCAAACTTGCCAAAATCTAATAGGTAACAGAGGATAGGAAACAGGTTACTTAATCAGGAATTTCTAATTTATTAAACTGAGGCCAATGGCTGAACTGTTCATTGATGTCACCAAATCCCTGAAGATTCCCTTTCAGAACTCACTTCAGCATCTATCATTTCCATTACCATAATGAAAGTTGTTTAATTAGACAGGAAGAAGGTCTTGAAGTTTCTGATGTGAGGTTGACCTTTGTAGTAATACCCCTAGTGATCTGCCAAGAACATTGCATTGTGATATTACAACTTTGAATTATTATTGTTTTCATATATTTGATGAAATAATATGAAAAGGTTATTATTCATACAGGATGAACCAAAAGTTATATCTTCAATAGCTATTACTTATAAAAATTTAATTTTGGGGGCATTTTGACAAACTATGCAAGCATTCCCAGTCCAAAATTGGAATCAAATTCAAAGCAGAATAAACCTTAAGCACATTGCCAAAAGGTATGCAAAGAATCCCATATTGCCTTTACATTTTTATAACTAATGTAACTCTTAAGTGCTTAATGATCACTAAGTGAATACTACCCTGTATACATCGTTTATAGCAATGAATAATTAATACTATTTGCAAAAATTTAAAGTATCTCTCTCACTAGAAACAAATAAAACAAGCTTCTCGGGATTTACATGGATGCCTTGAATATTATTGAGTATTATTTCCCTAAAATCAAAAGGCCATCAGAAATCAACTGAAAACTAGTGGCTTATAAATGTATAAATGTGTAAAATTTTTACAGAAGCAAAATAATCTCAAGAAATTATTTTTTTTTAAAAATTTCTTCACCTCATTTACAGATTGATGAAAACAGAGCAGCTCTTACAAAACTTAAAAGTCAACAATGATTTATTTTGACCATAGTAAAATCTTACCAGCTTTTTAAAATGAATTTAGCCAGCTTAGCCAACTGGTTCAAAGTTCCCCTGGCTGTTTAATTATTTCCCTGACCTTCCATGGTAGAAGCAGCAATTTTTCCTAATGCACCAGTAACCTAATTTTTGGGTGAATGGCATCTTAGTCATACTTGTTTCTCTTTTGCGTTCCTGTCTCCTGCTCCACAAGTCACTCGTCAAAAACTTGAGGTGGTAAAAATTAAGTAACTTGCTTCAAATTTAAAGTTAGCAGGAGACCAGCATTCAAGTCTTACCCAGGGACATCCGATAAAGGTTAACTCTTACTGACACCTGCTAGAGGCTTCAATATGCTCATAATTTCAGACTTGGCTCTATGGGAATGAGGCCACAGTTCACAGCTGCTACTAATTCAGTGAATGCCAGGACTGGAGACAGATGGAGATCCACCTGGTGCAATGAAAGTAGCCTAGTGAGACCAAATTTTATAGTTTCCTTTCCTTCCTCCTTGTGTGATGCCAATGTTTATGCTGGAAACAGCTCCGATATTGGGTGCAATGAATTTGGCCTCTTTACTCTGCTTAATATAATAGCCACTTACTAAGCTTTTGAATTACCTTTCCAAGGTGTGCAAATTGTGCTGATCTCAACATTTTCAGAATGATCTCAGTGCATTGCTCATGTTAATGATGAAAAAAGAGACGTGTCTTAGCATCAGCACTCTCTTCCCATACAGAGTAAATCGTTGTTTTCCCCCTATATTGGTATTCTTGCTCATGTCCTGATGAGTGCAAGACGAAAAGCTTAGACATGTCTCTTTTTTCAGCAATACTCAAGTTTTGTACTATCAAACGACCATTATTGATGAAACTTAAACATAGTAAAGACCAATGGAGTTTCTCACAATTAAACATTTACGATTTGAAATAACCACAGTACTCCTTTAGTGGGTAGATCAAAAACCAACTCCAATTCAAATAGCATTATTCAAACTGGTGATAAACTGCAGCTCAGATTTCAATGTGGGGCTAATCTCACCGCAATACAAACATTAAACTCTACTTTTATCTGAACCACAAGAATATCCAGTCAAGCTATTCCAAACCATTACAAAACTCTCATTGTGCAACTTGATATTTAAAGGGGAGTTACATCTAGATTTTCTGCTCATTGACTGCACGTGGGCTGAATCTAACCTCAGAAGAATGTCCAATTTAGATTTGAAGGATGAGTATTGTGTTAGACATTGTATTTCTTTTTAAAAACCGATACCTTTTTTCTCTCATATTCATATTCTCTCAAAACAGACATCGTACTTAAGTCATTAAATGCAGGCTGACAATCTGTCCCTCAGCACCTGCCAATTTCATCTAATCAATGGCAATAAGAGCTCCACTCAAAAGGCTATTTTGACTTAATTTTTAAATCCCCTTCTCCCCCTGTCCAACTCCACTTCAGCATCAGTGACCCTGCTCTACATTATTGTCTGCAGTGGCAGAGCAGCAATCCTAAATGAACATAAATTGGTTTTTATTGCCAAGTGGAATTCTCAGTAAGGCTTTCAATGTGTCCCCAGCACCCTGCTGTAGCTGCTGGGATTTCCTATTACAGGACTCCATCATAAGTGTTTCTGTCATCAGATGATCTAGAATTGCTTTTCCAACAGAATCCTTCAACAGATTACTCAATGGAGAAGAGAATTCTGATACACCATTTGTGGCAATACATTAACTTCAGATGCTGTTATTAATACATTCCTCTACAGCTTATGGTCCTTTCACATAAGCAGTCAAATGCTATAATTACATTTATTGTAACCTTTACACACATTGCACTGAATTCAAACACGTAACAGGGGCTATCTGTCACCTGGAAATGTTGATTTACCTCCCCTATGAGCTTCTATGAGTAATGTGATGCCTTCACAGAAACATCTCTCATAAAAAAGAGGTTTCCTCCCTGGCACATGTTCTTTCCATTTTGTGCTACTATACACTTAGAAAAATGGCTATTTGCTAGAAAAATATTATGTCTAAGGAATATTAGACAGATTTGAAGATAGATAGACTTCCTGACCTTTCCGCAAGTTCAGATTTCTCCACTTCACCATGAAATCCTAATGGGTGACACTTAAATTAAGCCGTCATTTGTTTACTCATCAATCCTTCAGTGTAAACATTTTCATTGATTGCCTATTAAGGGCTGATTCCATACTCCTACAGAAAAGGCAAGACTGAATCATTGTATGTGTATCACTCATTCCTACATAAAGGTCTAGCCTCTTGCTAAATTCCAAGCTCGAAGAATTTGCATAATATTTGCAAACTCTTTTATTAATTTATGTTCAGCAGCAGGACCTTGGCAAAGGTCTAGTTTTTTTCATTAATTTAGCAATCAAGTAAAAAATGCTACTTAAATTAGAAGTTAAGTTTTATTCGAGTTTAAAACAGGGGTACACAAGTTCTCAAAGAGCAGCAGCTCAAACTGATTTTTCAGAAGATTGAATTAGTTATTTCTCAGGGAGCGTAAAAAGAGGCTGTCCTCAGCGCTACTTTGTCCGCACTGAGAGTGCTACATTGGGTGCACAGAGTGTAAAGTGAGAGTTTGGTGAGAGAGGGGGTTCGGTGAAGAGGGCCAGGATGTGCTCCTTTTTCTACCTTTTTTCAGCCTCCAGCAGCTGGTTCTTACTTGGGTACAGGGGAAGAAGCTGATTGATGGATAACTGGTAAGTTATTCTATTCTATTCTACTTATTTGAATCGCAATTAATGGTTCTGAATGTTACGGTAAGTGGTTACGTAATTGGTGATAAGGTTAATAAAATAGATAAAAGGAAAATAAATAAGTAAATAATATAATTAAGTAATTAATTAAAACACATTAAGGATAGCAGGACAGGTGATGTGTCGAGGTTGCAGCACGTGGGAGCCACTGTGATCCAGGGAAATCACGTCTGCGTTAAATGTTGGCAGCTCAAGAAACTTCAGCTCAGAGTCTTTGAGCTGGAGGCTAAGCCACAGACAATGCAACACATCAGGGAAGGGGTTAGTTACCTGGACGCTTTGTGCCAGGAGGCAGTCACACCCCTTAGCATAGGGTCTTCTGATTTGGTCAGTGGTCAGGGACAGGAGGGTGTAACTTTGGGTGAGGCAGGTCTGGACACCCAGAGGGCAGAAGTGCAGGGCTGTGAGCCTTTGTAATTATCCAATGGGTTTGAAGTTCTCTCCGCTTGTTTGGATGAGAGTAGGTGTTGCAGGGTGAATGAGCAAACTGACCATGGCACCGTGGGACAGGAAGCCATTCAAGTGGGGGGAGCAAAAAGGAATGTAGTGGTAGCAGGGGGGAGTATAGTGAGGGGGATTGACACTTGTCAGCAGCAAAGAATGAGAGTCCAGACGACTATGTTGCCTGCCTGGTGTCAGGGTTCGGGACATCAGCTCAGGGCTGGAGAGGAACTTGCAGTGGGAGGGGGGAGTTGTTGTGCTCCATGTAGATACCAATAACGTAGGTAGAACTAGGAAAGAGATTCTGCATAGAGAGTATGAGGGGCTAGGCACTAAATTGAAAAGTAAAACCACAAAGGTAATAATCCCTGTGTTATTACCTGAGTCATGTGCAAATTGGCATAGGACAAATAAGATTAAATAAATGAATGCATGGCTCAAAGACCAGGGTGTGGGAGAAGTGGGTTCTGGTTCATGGGGTGCTGGCACCAGTACTGGGGAAAGTGGGATCTGTACCATTGGGACAGTTTACACCTGAACCATGCTGGGATTGGTGATTTAGTGAGCCACATAATGAGGGGAGTAGAGAGAGTTTTAAATTGAATAGTGGGGGCAAGGGATCAAATTTGGGAAGATGTGGTAAACCAAAGAGTAGAGAGAAGGCAAGAGAGACAAGTATTAATATGGGAACTGATAAACAGAACGTGACAGGAAGGGACAGAGAGTACAAATCTAAGAGTAAAACAACCGTCAAGGCCAGAGGGTACAAAGGTAATAAAAGGACAAAACTAAAGGCTCTGTATCTGAATACACATAACATTCGAAACAAAACAAATGAACTGATAAAGCAAATAGAAATAAATAAGTACAATCTGATAACCATTACAGAGACATGGCTGCAGGATGTCATAGTTTGGGACCTGAATATTGAAGGGTACGTGACTTTTAGGAAGTACAGGACGCTAGGGGAAGGTGGAGAGGCGGCTCTGTTAACTAATGATGGTATTAGTGCATTAGAAAGGGGTGTCCTAAGTTCAGGAGACCAGGATGTAGGAACAGTTTGGGTTGAGATGAGGAATGTTAAAGGCAAGAAGTCACTTATAGGAGTGGTGTACAGGCCCCCTAATTGTAACCATATGGTACGACAGAGTATAAAGGAAGAGGTAATGGGAGCTTATCAGAAAGTACGGCGATAATCATGGGGCATTTTAATCTATATATAGACAGGAAAATTCAGATAGGCAAAGGTAGCCTAGATGGGGAGTTCAGAGAATGTTTTCAGGATAGTTTCCAGAATGACACATTCTGGAGCCAACCAGAGAGCAGGCTATACTAGAGTTGGTATTATGCAATGAGTTAGGATTAATTGATAACCTCCTAGTGAAGACACCCCTGTGTAACAATGATCATAATATGATTGAATTTTACATTCAGTTTGAGGGAGAGAAGAGTGGGTCCAAGACTAGTATTTTAAACTTAAATAAGGGCAATTATGTGGGAATGAAAGCAGAGCTCACTAAAGTGAACTGGCAAATAATATTAAGAGATAGGTCAACAGAGATGCAGTGGTAGACCTTTAAAGGGATATTTCAGAATGCACAGAATAGATACATTCCAATGAGAAAGAAAAATTCCAAAGGGAAGGCCCACCATCCATGGTTAACTAAAAATGTTAAAACAGTATCAAGCTAAAAGAAAAAGCTTATAATTGTGCAAAGGTGGGTGGCAGGTCAGAAGATTGGACAGAATATAAAGAACAGCAAAGAGCGACAAAAAGATTACTAAGGAGGGAAACATTAGAGTACATGAGAAAGCTTGCTAGAAATATAAAGATGGGTAGCAAGAGTTTCTATAGATACCTAAATAAGAAAAGTTAACAAAGTGAGTGTTGATCCTATAGAAAGTTAAACTGGGGAAATTGGATGGGAGGGAGGAACTCAAGAAATTCCAATCACAAGAGAAGGTTTACTAAGCTATTACCAGGAATGGGCGGGTTGTCTTATGAGGAAATATTGGACAGGTTAGGCCTTATAGCCACTGGAGTTTAGAAGAGTAAGAGGCAACTTGAAATGAAACCTTTAAGATCCTGACAGGGTGGATGTGGAGAGGATCTAGAACTAGGGGTCACTGTTTAAAAATAAGGAGATCGCCCATTTAAGACAGAGATGAGAAGGATTTTTTTTTTCAGGGGGTCGTGAGCCTTTGGAGCTCCCTTCCTCAAAAGGCAGTGGAAACAGGGTCTTTGAATGTTTTCAAGGCAGAGGCAGGTAGATTCTTGATAAACAAGGGGGTAGAGGGTTATCGGGGTGGCAGGAGGTTACATTCAGATCAGCCATGATCTTATTGAATGGCAGAGCAGACCCGGAGGGCCAAGTGACCTACACCTGCTCCTTCCTAGTATGTTCATACGTAAAGGTGCAGGGGAAAATAGGAAATTACATAAAAAAGGGCCACAGCCAAGATTTAAAGTGCGCAGCCACTTAAAGATAAGTGGCCATATATTGAGGCAAAAATTGTTTCAGTCTTCTTAAAACATTTCAAACCCGTCAGCCTATGTAAAGTTTGTATATCAGGCAAGAAATGTCAGGCAAAAGGAAAGATCAAGCAAAAATAGAGACAGAAAACTTGAGTCTGTGGGAAACTGAAGCAGCAGCACAGTTTATGAACCAGGTGTTTGATGTTGCTGCATTAAATGGGTGTGAAGAGAATTATGTTGCTTAGCACTCCAGTATACACTCCCCAGGAGATAGCAGCTCAACACTCCTGGCAGGAGGTGTGTAACATACCCACATGAACAGATGAACAGGTGAACAGATACAAAAGCAGGGGAAGCTGGCAGGATAATAGTAGCCAACATTATCTTTTATCAGATAGGTTTAAGGTGTAAGCCACAAAGTGTTGTCCATCAACACAGTCTTAATGCTAGTCATTGCCAACCCATCACACAACTTTACAGCTCATCAAAAACACACTTAACAGAACTTCCTAATGCTTCAGAGAGCTTATCCAATGAGTAGCTGAGATGTTACAGTACCTTTACAGTGCAGAAGGAGGCCATTTGGCCCATCAAGTCCGCACTGGTTCTCTGAAAGAGCATTCCACCTATTCCCACTCCCCTGCCTTATCCCTGTAACCTTGCACATTCTCTCTTTTCAGGTAGCAATCCAATTCCCTTTTGAATACCTCAATCGAACCTACCTCCACCACCCTCTCAGGAGGAACTCAGAATGCTCTGAGGAAATTGTTTCTCCCACAAAGGACTCTGGGAAGAAACTTCAGAAGAAGAATGACATTCAACTCCAGGGAAAGCTATCACAGCTGTATCATCCACTGCTGTATCGAAGACTGAAAAGGCATTGAAGATCTGAGATTTCAATGGACTTAGATGGCAAAGGAAGAAACAAACAACTTTCTGTAAGACTGCGAGGAGAAGAAGAGATGATTTCCCAATGATATTTTGGGAGGACTGCCTATTTTCTCTAGGCAGTAATGAGAGCCACACGTGTCTTTGTTGGTTACAAAATGGTTTCTCTCAAAGAAGTCGGGGAGGTGATGGTGTAGTGGTATTGTCGCTGGACTATTAATCCAGAGACCCAGGGTAATGCTCTGGGAACCAGGGTTCGAATCGCTCCGCAGCAGATGGTGGGAGTGGGAGATGATGCAATTTGAATTCAATAAAAATGTGGAATTAAAGGTCTAATGGTGGCCATGAAAATATTGTCGATTGTTGTAAAAACCCATCTGGTTCACTAATTTATTTTAGGGAAATGTATTGTCCTTACCTGGTCTGGTGACTCCAGACACACAGCAATATGGTTGACTCTTTAAATGCCATCTGAAATGCCCTAGCCAGCCACTCAGTTGTAACCAACAGCTACAAAGTCACAAAAAAGGGCATGAAACTGGACAGATCACCCGGCATTGAACTAGGCACCGGAAACGACAACAGCAATCGCAGCCCTGTCGACCCTGCAAAGTCCTCCTTAGTAACATCTGGGGTCTAGTGCCAAAATTGGGAGAGCTGTCTCACAGACTAGTCAAGCAACAGCTTGACATAGTCATCCTCACGGAATCATACTTTACAGCTAATGTCCCAGACACCACCATCACCATCCCTGAGTATGTCCTGTCCCATCAGCAGCACAAGCCCAACAGAGGTGGCAGCACAGCGGTATACAGTCAGGAGGGAGTTGCCCTGGGAGTCCTCACCATTGACTCCGGATCCCATGAAGTCTCATGGCATCAAGTCAAACATGTGCAAGGAAACCTCCTGCTGATTACCATGTACCGCCTTCCCTCAGCTGACGAACCGGTGCTCCTCCATGTTGAACATCACTTGGAGGAAGCACTGAGGATGGCAAGGGTGCAGAAAGTACTCTGGGTGGGGGACTTCAATGTCCATCACCAAGAGTGGCTCGGTAGCACCACTACTGACCGAGCTGGCCAAGTCCTAAATGACATAGCTGCTAGACTGGGTCTGCGGCAGGTGGTGAGGGAACTACCAATAGGGAAAAACATACTTGACCTCATCCTCACCAACCTGCCTGCTGCAGATGCATCTGTCCATGACAGTATCGGGAGGAGTGACCACCACACAGTCCTTGTGGAGACGAAGTCCCTCCTTCACATTGAGGATTCCCTCCATCGTGTTGTGTGGCACTATCACTGTGCTAAATGGGATAGATTTTGAACCAGCTCTAGCAACTCAAGACTGGGCATCCATGAGGTGCTGTGGGCCATTACCAGCAGCAGCAGAATTGTACTCGAACACAATCTGTAACCTCATGGCCCGGCATATCCCCCACTCTACCATTACCATCAAGCCAGGGGATCAACCCTGGTTCAATGAAGAGTGCAGGAGGGCATGCCAGGAGCAGCACCAGACATACCTAAAAATGAGGTGTCAACCTGGTGAAGCTATAAAACAGGACTACTTGTGTACTAAACAGCATAAGCAGCAATTGATAGATAGAGCTCAGCGATCCCACAACCAACGGATCAGATCTGAGCTCTGCAGTCCTGCCACATCCAGTTGTGAATGGTGGTGGACAATTAAACAACTCATTGGAGGAGGAAACTCCACAGATATCCCCATCCTTAATGATGGAGGAGCCCAGCACAGCAGTGCAAAAGATAAGGCTGAAACATTCACAACAATCTTCAGCCAAAAGTAGCGAGTGGATGATCCATCTCAGCCTCCTCTTGAGGTCCACAGCATCACAGATGCCAGTCTTCAGCCAATTCGATTCACTCCACGTGAGATCAAGAAACAGCTGAAGGCATTGGAAGCTGCAAAGGTTATGGGCCCTGACAATATTCCGGCAATAGTACTGAAGACTTGAGCTCCAGAACTTGCCGCTCCCCTAGCCAAACTGTTCCAGTACAGCTACAACACTGGCATCTACCCGGCTATGTGGAAAATTGCCCAGGTATGTCCTGTACACAAAAAGTAGGACAATTCCAACCCAGCCAATTCCCGCCCCATCAGTCTACTCTCGGTCATCAGTAAAGTAACGGAAGGGGTCATCAACAGTGCTATCAAGCGGCACTTGCTTAGCAATAACCTGCTCACTGACACCCAGTTTGGGATCCGTCAGGGTCACTCAGCTCCTGACCTCGTTACAGACTTGGTTCAAACATGGAGAAAAGAGCTGAACTCCAAAGGTGCGGTGAGAAGTGACTGCCCTTGACATCAAGGCAGCATTTGACCGAGTGTGGCATCAAGGAGCCTGAGCAAAACTGGAGTCAACGGGAATCAGGGGGAAAATTCTCCGCTGGTCAGAGTCATACCTAGCACAAAGGAAGATGGTTCTGTTTGTTGGAGGTCAGTCATCTCAGCTCTAGGACATCACTGCAGGAATTCCCCAGGTTAGTGTCCTTGGCCCAACCATCTTCAGCTGCTTCATCAATGAACTTCCTTCCATTATAAGGTCAGAAGTAGGGATGTTCGCTGATGATTGCACAATGTTCAGCACTATTCGCTACTCCTCAGATACTGAAACAGTCCATGTCCAAATGCAGCAAGACCTGGACAATATCCAGGCTTGGGCTGACAAGCGGTGAGTAACATTCGAGCCACACAAGTGTCAGGCAATGACCATCTTCAACAAGAGAGAATTCAATCATCGCCCCTTGATGTTCAATGGCATTACCATCATTGAATCCCCACCATCAACATCCTGGGGATTACCATTGACCAGAGATTGAACTGACTAGCCACATAAACATGCTGGCTACAAGAGCAGGTTAGAGGTTAGGAATCGTGCGATGAGTAACTCACTTCCTGACTCCCCAAAACATGTCCACCATCTACAAGGCACAAGTCAAGAATGTGATGGAATATTCCCTACTTGCCTGGATGAGTAAAGCTTCCACAACACTGAAGAAGCTTGACACCATCCAGGACAAAGCAGTCCGCTTGATTGGCACCACATCCACAAACATTCACTCCCTCCAGCACCGATGCACAGTAGCAGCAGCGTATGTACCATCTACGAGACACACTGCAGGAATTCACCAAGGCTCCTTCGGCAGCACCTTCCAAACCCATGACCACTACCACCTAGAAGGACAAGGGCAGCAGATAAATGGGAACACCACCACCTGGACATTCCCCTCCAAGTCACTCACCATCCTGACTTGGAAATACATTGGCATTCCTTCACTGTCGCTGGGTCAAAATCCTGGAACTCCCTCCCTAACAGCTGTGGGTGTACCTACACCACTCGTTCTAGAAGGCAGCTCACCACCACCTTCTCAAGGGCAACTAGGGATGGGCAATAAATGCTGGTCTGACCAGCGAAGCCCACATCCCATGAACAAATAAAAAATAACATGAGAATTTAAGAAAAAGCAGGAGTATGCCTTCAGTCCCTCAAGCCTGCCCTGCCATTCAATAAGATCATGACTGATCTGCCCCAGGCCTCAACTCCTCTTTCGTGCCAGCTCCTCATAGCCGGCAATTCCCCAATATTTCAAATATCTATCTACCTCCTCTTTAAATACTTTCAGTTATCTAGCGTCCACAATTCTCTGAGATAGAGAATTCCAGACATTCACTACCTTCTGAGAGAAGAAATTCCTTCGCATCTCAGTTTTAAATGAGTGTCCCCTTATTCTGTAACTGTGTCTCCTGGTTCGACTTTCCTCCAATAGTGGAAACATCTTCTCAGCATCTACCCTGTCAAGCCCCCTCAGAATCTTGTACATTTCAATAAAATCACCCCTCATTCTTCTAAACTCTAATGAATAAAGGCCTAACATATTTAGCCGTTCTTGATAAGACAACCACTTCATCCCAGGAATCAGCCCAGTGAATCTCTTTTGAACTGATTCCAATGCCAGTATATCCTTTCTTAAATACAGGGACCAAAACTGTAAACAGTATCCAGGTGCGGCCTCACCAAGCCTGTACACAGTTGTAACAAGACTTCCCTATTTTTAAACTCCAACCCCCTAGCAATACAGGCCAAAATTCAATTTGCCTTCTGTCATGAAGATATTAAAATATGTAATGTTATTGGAAATTATTTTAAATTGGACTTGTAGTAGGGTCTGTGTCTGTGTCTGCGTGTGTTTTAATTGATTAAAGCCAGCTAGTCTGGGTGCTTCGATGTATCGTAGTTTTGAGATGTTAAACAGTAAGGAAGTTATGATAAAGAGTAAATTTGCATTTTGTTGAATAAACCATTCAAAGACTGAGGGTGAAATCTTGAACCTAGTGAGGAGACACCAAGCAATATTTTTATACCACTAATAAAATTGTTACTATGAACGGGGTTTTATTGTTCGAAGAGGTGGAATTCAAAGGGCCTGGTGATACAATGAGAATTTACATTCAAAGGGAAGGCTAGGTAAATACAGAAAAGAGTTTTGTGTGTGAGCCAGAGGCATGCAGTCTGTAAGCCTACAATTATACGAAGGAACCAATTTGAAAGGAACATCATTTTGAATTCATAAGATAAAATGTGCTTTGCCTGGTGTCTATTTACGTCTATGGGTTATTGTTGCCTTGGGGAAGATTACCTGGGAGTGATTAATTTGGGGATTTATTTAATAGTTATTATAGTAGTAATTTATAGACATGTGTATGTGTTTAATACCTTGTTAAATTACTAAATATTTAATTTATTTTATATAAAAACGTCTTGAGGCTTGGTGGTTTTTATTCCTGAATTCAGAGCTGCATCTCAAACATACCAATTAAAAATATAGGTTATGACAGTTGTTTAAAGTTTCCCTCTAGGATTTTAAATAAATCAGCCTTTACCAACTGCTGTGTCATAACACCCTTTTAATTACTTGCTGCATCTGCATGCTAACTTTTTGTGTTTCATGCACAAGAACATCCAGATCCCTCTGTGCTGCACTTTTTTAGAGAATCTCTCCAAATAAATAATAGTCTGCCTTTCGATTTTTCCTACCAAAGTGCATGACCTCACAGTTTCCGACGTTAAACTCCATCTGCCAAGTTTTTGCCCACTCACTCAACCTATCTATCTTCCCTTGCAGATTCCTTAAGTCCTCATCACAACATGCCCTCCCACCTATTTTTGTATCATCTGCAAATTTGGATACATTACCCTCTGCTCCTTCCTCCAAGTCATTAATATAGATAGTAAATAATTGAGGCCCAAGGACTGATCCTTGTGGCACTCCACTAGTTACGTCTTTTCAACCTGAAAAAGACCCATTAATCCCAACCCTGTCTTCTGTGCATTAACCAATCCTCAATCCATACTAATACATTACTCCCAATACCGTGAGCTCCTATCTTGTGCAATAACCTCTTATGTGGCACCTTATCGAATGCCTCCTGTAAATCCAAATACACTACATCTACCGGTTCCCCTTTATCAGCTCTGCTTGTTATACCCTCAAAGAGCTCTAGCAAATTTGTCAAACATGATTTCCCTTTCACAAAACCATGTTGACTCTATTTGATTGCGTTAAGCTTTTCTAAATGTCCTGCTATTTCTTCTTTAATAATGGACTCTAGCATTTTCCCAACTATAGGCTGACTGGCCTATAGTTTCCTGCTTTTTGTCTCCCTCCCTTCTTGAACAGGGGCATCACATTAGCGGTTTTCCAATCCATTGGGACCATCTCGGAATCCAGTGAGTTCTGGAATATTTCCACCAATGCCTCCACTATCTCTGCAGCCACTTCCTTTAATGCCCTTGGATGCAGGCCATCAGGTCCTGGCGACTTGTCTGCCTTTGGTCCCATTAGTTTGTCAAATGCTTTGTCCCTTATGATAGAGACTGTTACAAGAACTTTCCTCCCATTAGCTCCTTGCTTATCTGATATCTTTGGGATATTTATCGTGTCTTCCACTGTAAAGACTGATGCAAAATATTGGTTTAAATTATCTGCCATTTCCTGTTCCCCATTATCAATTCTCCAGTCGCATCCTCCAAGAGTCCCACACTCACTTTAGCCACACTCTCTCTTTTTATATACCCGTAGAAGCTCTTGCTGTTTGTTTTTATATTTCTTGACAATTTACTTTCATAATCAATTTTCTCCCTCTTTATTAGCTTTTTAGTCATCTGCTGCTGGTTCCCAAAAAATTCCCAAACCTCTGGGCTACCACTAGTTTTCGCCGCTTTGTATGCCTTAGTTTTTGATGGGATACTCTCCTTGACCGCCTTTGTTAACCACGGGTCGTTCTTCCTTCTCATCGAGTCCTTCTTTTTGACCGGGATGAATTTTTGCTGAGCATTATGAAATATCTGCTTTAATGCCTGCCACAGCTCTTCCACTGACCTTCCCCTTGTTCTATTTTTCCCAGCACGCTTTAGACAACTCTTTCTTCATACCTCTGTAACTGTCCTTATTTAAGTTTAGGACACTGGTTTGAGATCCAAGTTGCTCGCACTCAAGCTGAATTTGAAATTCTACCATGTTGTGATCACTATCCCTTCAAGGATCCTTAACTACGATGTCACTTATTAATCCCACATCAGTACACATTACTAGGTCTAAAATAGCCTGTTCTCGGGTATGTTATACAACATATTGCTCTAAGAAAAAATCCTTGATGCACTTTACAAGTTCATCTTCCATGTTACCTCTGCCAATCTGATTTGTCCAGTCAATATGCAGATTAAAATCACCCATGACAATTGTAGCGCCCTTTTTACACACCTCCATTATTTCCCGATTTATACTTCGTCCTACAGTGAGGCAACTCTTCGGGGGCCTAAAGATGACTCCCACCAATGACTTCTTCCCCTTGCTATTCCTTAATTCCACCCAAACCTATTCCACATCATGATCTATTGCGCCTATATCACTACTCACCACCACACTGATACCTTCCTTTATGAACAAAGTTACCCGACCTCCTTTTCCTTTTTGCCTATTTTTCTGGAACATTGAATACCCTTGCATATCGAGTTCCCAGCCTTGGTCACCCTGCAGCATTATTTCTATTTGTGCTGTCAACTCACCTATCTTGTTACAAATGCAGCATGCATTCAGATAAAGAGCCAAGATCACCAAGTTTGCGGATAACACAAAAATAGGTGGGAAGGCAAGTGGTGAGGATGACACAAAGAGTCCACAGAGGGATAGAGACAGGTTAAGTGAGTGGGCAAAAACTTGGCAGATGGAATATAATGTGGGAAAATGTGAGTTTATGCACTTTGGCAGGAAGAATAGAGGAGCTGAATATTATTTAAATGGAGAAAGACTGCAGAAAGTTGCAGCACAGAGGGATTAGGAAGGCAAATGAAACATTGCTTTTTATTTCAAAGGGAATGGAGTATAAAAATAGGGAAGTCTTTCTAAAACTATACAAGGCACTAGTTAGACCATATCTAGAATACTGTGAACAGTTTTGATCCCCTTATCTAAGGAAAGATATACTGGCATTGGAGGCAGTCCAGAGAAGGTTCACTGGGTTGATCCTGGGTATGGAGGGATTTTCTTATGAGGAGAGGTTGAGTAGGTTGGGCCTGTACTCATTGGAGTTTAGAAGAATGAGAGGTGACCTTATTAAAACATATAAGATTCTTCGGGAACTTGACAGGGTAGATGCTGAGAGGTTGTGCAATTACATCTTCTTAACCTTCGCAACCTTGCTGCTACGTCTTGGTGCTCCCCTGACACCCACAGCGGAGGTGGAGGCAGCCTTCTGACTGCTACACCCTGTCTGCCTTGGCGGGCATCCCCTGGAGAGCTGAGACCTGGAGGGCCCTGGATTGCTTTCGGAGCCCTGTTGTGCGCCAGTGGCACCCTCCTCAGCCTGTGGAGCTGGAGCTGCTGAGGTCACAGGAAGATAAGGTTCAGATGGGCTGGACACTCCCAGAGTAACATGGGTGGATGGCCCGGGGGTGTGCACCTGTTGATCCTCTGCCCTCTGGGTGCTCCTTGAGGAAAAAAGGGAGCTGGAGTGAGATCGAGCTGCCCCGCACCCCTCTCACATTGACGCTGTTGGAGGCCAACTATGGCGTCAGTGATGGAGTTCAGCCCGCGCAGCAGTGTAGGACCAATGTCCTAGACCAAGATCTCCATGATGGTCACCATTCTACCAGTGTTGACCTTGGTGCATTGGCATGCCGGCACTATCACCTCAAACTGAAGGCAGAGGGAATCAGCTATCGTGCCTTGCAATCTGAGGAGTGCAGTGGACATCGCTTCCTGATGTTCCCGAGCTTGCCTTTGCAGCTCCAGCAACTGTGACATGACCGAGTCCAGAGGCTCCTCATCTGACTCAAACTCAGCAAATTTCTGGCCTCCAGCAGTCCTCCAAGTGCCAGAAACCTGGGAAGTCCCTGCTGCCGCCTGCGGTGGATCAGAAAGTACGATGTGCTCACCAGATTGTAACTCCGAGCTAGGTCACACCGAGGTGTATGTCTCTGCACTGGTGGAGGGTGTGGGCGAGCGCTGTGACGGGTCTTCAATGAGGGTGACATCAGATTCTTCTTCAGAGGTGTCTTCGGGGATTGACACGAGGACCTGGGCAGTGGACCCCCTCGGCTGCTTCCCTCGAGAGCAAAGAGAAAGAATTAGTGAATGGCTGGGGACTGCGGATCAGGGGGACTGACTCACAGCCTGACTGTCTGATGGGTGTTGCACTGCTGGATCCTCACTTGGCTGAGCACCGCCGACCTCACCTTCAGCACAGGAACGGTCCAGATTTAGGCCAGCCAGTTGGATGACTCTATTTTCAAAGGCCGTGAGGACCTTGATTTCAGGCATTCCTGTACCAGTCTGCAACCTCTCCATTTTGTTGTGTGCCAGCTTGTCTTGAACAAATAGAGATGGAGAGAGTGTAAGCAGGAGGCCTGATAACAAGGATGCCTGGTATGTGTGGGTGGTGAGTAGTGCCATGGACAGGATGAGAACACGATCTGCAGGGCAAATGAAGGTGAGTGTGAGAGAGTGAAAGGTGGTGTCCCTTGAACTGGCAGTGAGTGACGGCCCTTTAGATTGTGATGGGTTTGTGAGTGTGTGAGTTGAGAGTGATGAGAAGAGTGACTTACCCTGGCAGAATCATTCATCCTCTTTCGGCACTGGATGTCTGTCCTCTTTTGCAGGGTGTTGGCGCTGACCACCACTACCACCACCTCCCGAGCTGGATTGGTGATCTTGCTTGCTGGCCTTGGCCCAGAGTGGGGGTAGAGAACTTCACTGCGTCCAGTAGGCGTTTGAGGGAGACAACGCTAAGACTGGGGGCAGCCTGTTTCCTCCCTTTAGCAGCCATCAGTTCCCAGCAGCTTCCTATCCCTTGAGGAGTGCCAGCTCTGTGCAGGGGCGGCCTTTAAATATAGCGCCCAGTTTACTGAAGGCCTGAGGTGACGGTGGGTGAGCGAATCAGAGGCTGTTTCATCAGCGACCTGGCATGTTTCCCGGGAATGCATCATTAATGAGGCAGGAATGGGACAATACGGCATGAAAAGCCGCCATTGCAGCCATCGGGTAAATTGTCCTTTTTCCCATGTACCTCCGCACTCAGTACAAAGCTGGGACAATTCCTGTCACCTTATAATCTGAAAATATATTCACTTTCACTGAATAATGTATAATGTTGTCTTTCAGCTTCATTGACAGGCTTTGCGAGTCCTCCCCCTGCACCCGCCCCCACCCCCTCCCCCACTAGCAGTTCAGCTGCACGGAGCCGGACCACGAGTGATCCTGGAGGGTTAAGTGTGCGTGTGGCAGGGTCTTTTGGAGCCTCGTACAAGCCTCTCCCAGGCACACGGAGCCTTCTGCCTTCCTCCATCACACTCGCCTCACTGCCCTGAGCATTTTCAATGCTGCCTGCTGGGGTTCACTATCGATTGTCCATCTGAGCCGACCTGTATCTCCGTCCACCCACTGACCACACTCCCATGCAGCACCTGTACCTGTCCAAGCTCTGCCCACTTTCCATTTCGATAACGATGGTCGTAGTCAGATTTTTGCTCAGCTCCCCCGTCCTTTCCCCTCACCCAGTCACCCATATCCTTTCCCCCATCACTGTTCAACCCCCTGGCATCACCTTTCACCTCCCCACTGTCACCCACCAACCAGAACCCTTCTCTTTCCAGGATGTCCAGGTGAATGTGCACGTTCCCTACCTTCCTGAGAATCCCTCCCCCATCCACATTGACCTCCCCGACCTTTTCCTTCCCACCCCCAGGGTCTGTGTCTTTCTCTGAGCCCCCACCAACCACCCTCGCCGTCCTTGCTACAGCTACCGACGCACCCTCACCTTCTGACCCTTCCGCCTCACTCTGCCCCCTCTCATACTCACCAGCCCCTCCAACATCGCCCACCCTCAGTTCGCTCTCTAGGAGGCAGTCATTGACACCACAGACCCTTCCCTTGCACATTCACCTGGACATCCCCCACCCCTTACTCCCTCCTCCATCCTTAATCCATCCCACACCCTTTCTCCCTCCACCCATCCCCCTCCTCCCTATGGACACATTCTTCCCCCTGGACTCCTTTGCCCTCCAAACTCCTTCCCCGCTCCAATATCGCTCCTACCCCTAGACACCTTCCTCCTCATGTGCTCCTTCCCCTCTCCAAACCTCTTCCCATATACCAACCTCCCACTTGCCCCCCGTGCTCCCTTCTTCCCCTTCCCAACCTCACCTCCTGACACCTTCATTCCCCCCCCACCCCCAACCTCACCCCTCCAAACAACTTCTTCCCCCTGCCAACTTCGCCACTCCACCCCCTCACCCTGGTACACCTTCCTCTCCCAGTCACAGCTGGACCTTCCTCTCCCCCCGCCCACCGATCATCGGTAGCAGCCCATGGCCAAGACCGTGATGTTCCGAAGCAGACCCCAGACATCAACGGACACCTCCCACCTCCTGTAAGCTGCTTCGTGGCGGAGTTCTCCATGAGGACCCACCCAGTACGCGATGCACGTATTCCTCCAGGGTCAGGTTGCTTTCAGGTTCCAGCATCTTCTGCTCCTCGGATGTCCGCGATCTGAGCAAGGCCTTAACGGTAAGTCCCAACTTCTGCACATCGCACTTGTCCAGATGTATTCTAGGCCAACGTGTTTTCCCACTGGCGTAATGGTAATTCGGGCATGGAGGGACGATTCCAGTTGGGCCCTATTTGCATCCCATTAGCGAATGCAAAGCAGGTTCACACTGGCCTCCAGCGGGATTGGAATTCCGTCATGGCAGATATCATTGGATGATCCCGCTGTGCTTTCACACTGATGCGGAACCAACTTTTGGCCTTCTGGGTATATTGTTGTCATCCCCTCCACCTGCCAAGACACTCAACAACAGTGGGGCTGGAAAATTCCAGCCATAGTGTCCAATCCTGTTGCAGTGGAAGCACTGGGCTGTATTCACTGATTCCTCCTGTGAGGACGCTTTTTACCGTAGTGCTGGCAAGGCCGCTGTACTGGGCAACTTGGGAATTACTTTCCCTGACTTGGATTGTCCCTGTGTCTTTGTGGCCTGATAAGCTGGACTGAGGACTAGCTTCTGCCCCATGTTTTATCCTCTTCCATTAAGATTGTCCTGTGCTGCTCATGGAGTTCAGACAGTCTAAATATCTGGAATGCCTTGTCCAAAGTTAAATCTTGTTCAACTTGTTGGTCTGCGGACTTCCTGTTTGAGTCTGAAGCTATGCTGTAGGTCAAGAAACCCAAATAAAGTCCCTAATTTTGTTACTGGTCTGGGGCTTGGGTTAATCCAGATTGATTTGAAAGTGTTGAATTGTGATCAGCGTCAAAGCTTTTAAAATTGTACGTAAAGCCTTAAGGGCTCAGGCTTTCAAGATGGCGTCACCATTGGCTCCGAGACAAAGGGATTTCCCACGATTGCTGGTTTTGGTGGGCTCTGCAAAATGACAACTGTGTGCTTCTTGAAGAAGACTCTCAATAATGGCTGCCTGGGCCGGCTGTGCACTGACTTCTCCTGGCTCCACATTTTGCTATGCTGAACAACGAGGTGTTTGAATTTAAAGATACGCTTGACGTTTTATGAGCTGGATAGTCGTGACATTGCTGAGAGCTTTAAATAATTAATTATTTGGAGTTTGGAGGCCACGTGTTGGGGTTCCACTGGGGAATCTGGTTTTAGCAATGAGCCTTCCTTCAACAGCGCTTCTGACACTGAATTAGGGAAGGGGTCCTCAGGACTAGCTGCAGCCTGGAACTTTATAAGATTTAGCTCACCCTTGCAGGCTCCGTGGACTCTGTGCTCTGAAGCTGGACTTCCAAGGGAGATTCAACAGCGTCTTCTGCTGCAGTTAAAATCTGTGCCTTCAGCTTCCAGGCCTTTTCCCTGACGCATTTTCTGTTGAATTTACTCTACGTCTTCAGCTTCTGTTGGGAGCTTCTCTCAGGTCAAAATTTTTGCTGAAGTTTTTTCTTAGTCTTCCAACATCTCAGCTTGTTTCAGGATTGTAATGAAGTTGAGGGTTTTTGATCCCACTGCTGGCACCATGTTGAGACATTGCTGGTTACAGAACGGTTTCTCTTAAAGAAGTCTTTACAGTCTTGAGTAGGTTAACTGTAAGTATTTATTAATAAGTTGGACTATTTGCAGATATACAGTAAAGGGTACAGGCTAAGGGCTATCTCCATGCTTAGGTCTTTTCATGTCTGCTCAACACCACACTGGCTTCTGGGTCTGGGTCATGTGTCTTCTTACATCACTGTGTGGGCAGAGTACAGCAATGGGCAATGAGAAGAATTGCTGAGGATAATGAAGCAGGACAGACTCACCTTCTGTAAGGAGATGAACTTACTGTGGAAAATCAACTCTGGGGCAAGATTGCTGTACAGGATTCTACAGCCTCAGAAGTGCTAAAGATTCTGGCACAGCTTCTGTGCTGACCTCCAGCTCTGCAGAGAAGACTTTCAGCTGGGACTGAAGTATGAGTGACAATTGACTTTCACCCTGGGAAGGTACCAGTTCTCTAACAGTGTGATCGGCTATGGACTCTGACCTGGACTCAGTCAATACATTCTCTTGGAAGACTCTTCATGAACAACAGGAGATAACATAAACAATACATTGGTAGATTTAGTGGAACTGAGATCTAACGCTGCTCAGCCACTAAAAGCACAGATGATTCTTTTAAAAAATCAATAGAGACTTCATAAGGTGCATCCATCAATGAGAAAGATCAATCATTCTCTCGGACCTCAATCTCCAAGAGGTCACTCAGCACTGCTAGGGATTCACCCTCATCCCTCTCTAGAAAGAGACAACTCAGGTCCAGCAGGTCTTCATGGGGATGGTCACCGTCTGCTGCAGTGCCTCCTGTATCCAGCACCTCTGGCCTAACATCCTGAAGAACTGGGAGATTCATAACTTCAATCTCTGCCCGGGGGCTAGTGGATGGTGTCTCTGTGAAAGAAAGGAACTTACTGCTGAATGTATAAACTTCCTCAGCTTCTCAAGGGTGAATTTCCACTGCTTCTAAATAAATGTTGAAGATGGTGGCATGAAAGACAGTGGCCAGGGTTTTACAGCCCCACTGCGGCATGTACCACCCCACAACTGGCCTGGTGGATGCGGTGAGTCATTTAAATCCCCATTCAGTTCGGTGGGATCGTAATATACTGCCAGGTGGGAGGAGTTGTAAACTTCTGGCCAATGAGTCATTCAAATGATGAGCATCATCTGGTTTTTCCAGGATTCCTAGAAGTATGTCAACATCGCCGCTCAGTCTGGATGTACATTGATTGTGAAGAACATAGAAAGAATCAATGACCTGTCACCCCTTGTAGTGAAGAGGAGCAATAATCCAACCTCTGATTGGAAGATCTAAGCTGCCTGGACCTTGTAACTTGGCGTATGATGGTTAAAGGGTCATCGGTTGAAGCCATTCGAGGTCATTGTTAATATGTTAACAGCAGCTCCAGTATTAATTTTAAAAGCAGCATTGAAGCCTTGAACTTGGACTGTAACTGACCAATAGTCTGGGCTAAGACTATCTACTTCCCCTAGGGAATCTAGTTTTGTCTTTTTCTGGACTTTCTATTTCTGGGAAGGAATATGTTTCATAAATATTTGCTGGTCCAGGACTTTGATTAAAATTGTTGAATTTGCAGAAACTCTTGAAATGTCCAGTTTTGTCACACTTGAAGCATTCCACACCCCGTGCTGAGCAGTCTTAGTGCCAATGCTGGGTCTTTGCCCCACAACACAAACATTTTAAAACGGCTGCCAGCAGGAGCTCCGGCCCTTTCTTGTGGTTTGGTCAACTTTCATAGGAGTGGTGCTGCTGCCTATGGGCCTGTCCAAGTCATGTGAAGCCTCAGAGTCGCCATGAATTATAACCTATTAAACACTCTAACCTCGGCCTGCCTCACATGCTGGACTGCTTTACCCAATAAGATCATCTTTCGTTTGCACAAAGTTGGAGAGTTTTTCATCCTGGAGACCCACAACTATGTGACCATGAATTAGCTTATCCTCCAGCGTCCATATCCTCATGAACTAGTTAGGCGATGTAAATCGGTTAGGAATACTTCAATTAATTCCCCCAGGTCATTGTGAGCATGGGTTAAAACATGCTTGTTGAATTACTAAATTTTGCTTTGTCTAAAATAGATGTCAAATGCTGTATTAACAAAGGAGAAATCCTCGGTGGACTCTTACATACGCGGCCTTAGGTGAACATCATCTGCTACTGGACCTACTGCATAAAGAAAAGGTCTAACTTGAAGCTTTGGCTCCTTTTCATGAAGACCTGATGCTGCTCGGTGTTGGAGAAAATGGTGTTTCCACAGCTCCCACTGCTGGCCTCTCTGCGGGCCCCCGAGGGAGTTAACCAGGTGGGGCACCTGCTCACCAGGTAGGGTCATTGTTACCTCTCTCCAGTGACAAAAGACACCATGAAATGATTGTAGTTCTTATGCAAGCTCCTTAGCACAGGCTAAATTACCCCAGAAACATACTTTGTAGTCTAAAACATGATAAAAAATATGTTCCAAAGAGGCACATCATCATTTCTTATCATCAACTGCTCAAGCTTTATCTCTGTCCCTTCCAAATGTTGCTTCTTACTCATTCTTGTCAATAGCCTCTTTTATTTTAGAAAAAGTTGCAGCCCAGCATGAATCTTAAACAGTTTTAATCAGAGAAAATTAATGACTGCAAGAAAAACACAAACTAGGGCAGCTTGTCTCCCGTTAATTTGGCTGTCTTAGAATTCCAATAATATAGAAATTGCTAAATTTATTGAGCCAAGATATCGGGATTGAAATTACTCCGCAATAAGACCTTGACATGCACTAAATATGTGTTACTGTCTTGTAAGTTGTGCTGTGACACTAATAGAAAAACAAATAACATTTTTACTCAAACTCCTAACTTCCTCCAAGAACTGAGTTGGTTCAATGTACGTCAACACCCCGGCCAGTAATAGAGTGCTGACACTGCATCAATAATCAATAATCCTGGAGCACTGAAAACGTGGAGAAACACCGGAAACAGTGAGAGTCAATCTACACACAATGGGTGTTTCATCAAGTCTTATTTTGCTGAAGGAGGAAGTTGACCTGCGGCAGAAGAGGGCAAGGGAGGTCAAGGTTGAGGGTGATGGCTAAAGGTATCCATTTCTAACCCCAGGCAGTCTCTCTCACCAGCCAGTCTTCAACCTCAGTGAAAAGCAAGTTGTCAATGCATATGCCTCATCAAGGAAACTATAAATGTATTATACAATCTCCTGGAATTAAACACTCCCCCGAGCAGCAACAGTGTCCATTGCCACATACTGCATTAAAAAAATCTTATCACCCTCCTGTAACGAGTCCTTTCAGTAAATCACAGATGACTAGGGAAGGGGCAGTTAGGTTTCAGTTCGTCATTGGTCACTAATGCCCCATCAATGAATAACATTAAAATTGATGCTGACATGTAGCAATAAGAGAGGGGATGGAATTTTATCAAAAATGCAGCATCCACATGATCTTTCACGTGCCTGGCCAACACTCCATAGTGTTCATGAGCGGAGAAGGTTGCCGCTTGATAAATATCTGAAGTGATTGTGCATGAGACTGCATGGTTTCCAGGGATTGTCTGCAGAGTTCGCTACGATACGGAGAGTTGAGAGAAAGACTGTGCTCTGCTGCATCCTGCACCCGCTAGCCATTAAGAGAAAAAAGATGAACAGCAATAAGGAATGTTAGAAGAGGAGCAGAAGAGGTGAGAATGACAATTATGAGGAGGAAGATCTGGCAGAAGCTCAGCAGCCACTATTAGTAGGAATACGAGTTTGCCAAGCCCTGATTGGTTCATTCTTTTCTTGTGGCATACCCATTTAATTATTAAAACAAACATTCTTTCTGTGGTACGCTGAAGATGATCTTGTCTATATGCCAGGAATTGGCTGTCCATTCCTATAATGGGAGTATTGCTCTTTGAAGAAACTTCAGGCAGGGATTGGCAACAAATCGGGAGCTTCTGTCTGCTTGTAGGGTTCCTGTGTTGGAGATGGAACTCTCTCAATAGTCACTGGTCTGTTCAAGAGCTGAGCTTCACATGGCCATGAAGTTCCTGAATCACTCACTTATTATTTTATAGATACGATCTTCAAGTACATTGAAGCTGCTATTGCGTCATCATGGAACATGGAGCTCAATGTCTCAGGGTCATCAGTGGGAGTATTTGTGAAATGCAACCTTTTGACTTGCTGCCCATTTATCTGTGGTCATTAGTGTACAGTACTCAATGGAAGCCTCTAAAGCTGGAAACCTTCGCTGCATAGCAATGTCCAACTGTGTTCCAAACATTTACACGACACTCTTCAAAGCAATTGGTGACTGGTGCAACCCTTTGTTCTCCTGAACGATTTTCATTTCAGAGATGGCCCATGAAGTCAGAATCACCCAGCAAATCTTTGCAGCCATTCCTCCTTCTTCAGTCACTAGCTCTGAACTCCTCCCAACTGCAAGAATCAACAAAACCTTATGATTCCTTTTCCATATCACTAAAACCATTTGGAATAAGTACCCCCCTGGTGGCTGAAGTGCTGATAATGGTGTTGAGTGCAGTGGTGAGACTTGCTGCTGTGAGTTGCTACTCCTGGGCTTTGACATAAGTACAAGAATGAAAAGGTGCTCGATAAAATTAATCTGGGCAGTTAAACTGGTCATTCTACCTGTGTAGACAATATGGGGCATATTCTGTGGCACAACAGTCACTGATTTATGCTCGAAGTCCATTTACACAGACAACCTATGAAACTAGAATTATACAAACCCAGGGAATATGCCTCTGTTCCATTTCACCCACACTGTAAGTTTCTTTTCCACTGATGACATTCACCATACCAGTTTCAAAGACAGAGAGAAGTTTGGATGTGCTGATCCCTCCACACATCTACACTCAGTAAACTATTGAACATGTCCACTTCTGTATTGTGTGGCCAAATGTTTTATTAGTATACTTAGTTTGACATATATAAAAACAGAAAATGCTGGAAATACCCAAGCAGCATCCGTGGAGAGAGAAACAGAGTTAACATTAAACTTTTGTCAGTTTAACTATGTGTAAAGTAGCTTGTTGTGAGTATTTAAGAGTTGGTTGAAAGCATTGTAATTGTCAGCTGGGTGACAGAATAATTAGTTAGTCTTTAATTATTCTAGGTTGTACCACTGCAGGATTTCCTTTCCTAAATCTACTGTGCTAGTTTTCAACCAACTTACACTAGTTCATTTTCAAAAGGCTTTGGTGGAGTATACCAGGATACTCAAATGAATGCTTACATAAGAGCATCACATAAGTTTTTCAAGTTTATTCCCAGATGTGGACTTTTCTTCAGGTCTAGAACTTTCTTCAAGATATCCTTCCAGCATCTCCTAAGTAACCCCTACATTGGCCTCCCAAGTGATGGTTTCCCAATAGCTGCTTCACCATCTGCATATCAGTGACTTGTCCACTGGTCTGCCAAACACACTTTGCTCCCGCCTCTCACAGCACCTACTGTTATCTGCATTCCGTTTCCATTTCTTCCCGAAATTGTGCAGTTCACCATTTCATTGGCCCACAGTGCATTACTCGTGACAGTTAATTGGCTATTTAATCTGTTGAGCAGCGATCTTCTTTGTCAATTCAGCTTCATGTTCCTTTCATCACATCCGAGCTTCCGTATGAGTGCATGGAGAAGAATTGTGTATTCCCACTAGTGTGTTAAACAGGACAAGAAGAATTTGGTTGTAATATACTTCTCATGTACAGCAGACCTTTGGAATTAGTCTGGCTGAGTTAGTTTGGAATTTACATATCCACTGTCTTGTGGCCATTATGGGTCATGGCAAAGACATTATGGGCAAAATAGCCTCTTTCTGTACCATAAATTTCCAATATCCTTTCTCGTGCTGCCCTTCTCTCAATAGTCATCTACGAGTATGTGCTATTTTGGCTGTCCTTCTTATTTAGCATTGATGAGCCACATTACAAAGTAAAGCTGTAAACTTCGAGTGCCAGGCTTTATAGGGTAAAATCTATTGATTTAAAATTCTGGGTAGTTTCTTGTTGCAGTTATTTTGTGCTGCCATATGTTTTTGTTGTGCAACTGATGAGTTTATGAGATAAATGGACAACTTAATTTCAGTGTTCAAGTATCTCTCATTAATCATATCTGTCTATTTGGTTCTTGTTTATTGCCAAAATGTTACAATTTTGAGTACACCCTTTAATTCATGATTACTCTTGTTGGTACGGGAACCAGAGTTGTTCATTGTGCCAGCGTTTCAAGACTATTATGATTTGTGTGTTTTTTTTTAGACTGCTTAATATTAAGCACAAGGTCTTATAGTTACTGTGCATGACTACACGTTGCATTGAAAATAAAACCAAGGGAGTCTGATCACTTCTCCCATCTCTATTAACTCATTCCTTCTCTTGAAAAAAGGTGTTACTCTCATATTTTCACACATGTAAGGATAAGCAGCTGCAGCACAGCACTATAGAGAGGAGTGTAAAGCTCAGATCAAAATTCCAGCTTGTTGAAAATTAAGTGGTTTGCAGAATGAAGCTTGTTTAGTACATGGTTTGACAACATAGAACTCGCTTAGTTTAAAAGCAAAATTCTGCGGATGCTGAAAATCTGAAACAAAAACAGAAAATGCTGGAAAAACTCAGCAAGTCTAAGAGCATCTGTGTAGAGAGCAACAGAGTTAATGATTCAAGTCTGGATGACTCTTCTTGGGAGCTAAAGAGAAGTAGAAATGTGATAACATTTATACTGTTTAAGGGAGTTGGAGCAGGTGGAGCTGGATAGCTGTTCTTTGCAGACAGAAAGAACATGTACACACATTGTGCCTGTTTCAGCTAAACAAAATAAGTGACAGCTATTCGCTGGTTCATTCCTCAAGGAAATACCTTGACTAATCAGAGTCAAGTTGCCTGGTTTAAAGTTTCAAACAATGCTTAGCAGTTAACTGTCAGTCACCATTAACTTGTGCATTCTCCATGGCAATGTCTCCACCAATCAGTGTCCACTTTCCAACCAATCAGCAATCTCTTCTCATACAATATAAAGTTGTTGCTTCCCCTGCCATTGGTATTCTTGCGATTGTCCTGATGAGTGCAAGATGAAAAGCTTTGACAAAATGTCTTTTTTCAGCAATACTCAAATTCTGTCCTACCAAACGATTACATGTATTTTAAGCTGAAGAAAGTATATTGCTATCCTGTCAAGTGTCAGATCAGTCACATTTGCAGTATTATTTGTTTGTAGTTTTGGTTTGCAGTCTCATGATCATTTTTGACTGCCAAAGGCTCATTGTTAATAGATATTAAAATTCAGGGTTGAACCACCTTTCATGTGATCTACAAAATAAATTACTCAAGCTGGCAAAATATTAAAGACCAAGAAATATCATTTTCGCCACAAGGAAGAGTTCTTTTCAAAGAAGAAGCTCCATTTTGATTACTGATCTTTACAGAAAGATGTGTGGTCCTTTACCTTACAAACCATCAGGGATTCCCCTGAATCCCTGCACGCAGCATTTTAATGATCTTACCTGGGGATTCACGGTATCGGGAATAATGAGCTTGACAGAGTTTCATTATATAAGGATTGCTGGGTGGGACTGCCCTCATCTGTTTCAATTCCTATTGTAGCCAGAGAATCACTTGCAATGGCTTCACTTCCTCTGGTGTCCCCCAAGGATCTATCCTCAGTCCCTATTCCTCACCCACATGCTGCCCCTCAGTGGCATCCTCCAACAACACAGCATTGGTTTCTGTGGAGTAAAGGGTTAACTCTAATAATAGTTACTGAGCATGTCCATAAAGAGCTATGTCATAGTGATGTCACTCGCTGAGATAAAATGAGTGAGAAGCACCTTACAGAGGAGCTGTAGCTGTGTTCTGATGTTCTATAACCTTGTAAATAGTTAGTGATTTAAATAAAGGTATTTTGAATGAAAGACCATTGCCTCCAACAAGATCTCTTCTAGAGTAAGAAACTAAGGAATCCTGAGATGAACCCACAATCACAGAGTTTTCACATCTATGCTGACGTCATCCAGCTCCACCTCATCACCACTTCTCTCAACCCCTCCACTGCCTCTGATATATCACACTGCCATCTAGTACTGGATTAGCAGAAATTTCCTCCAACTAAATACTGGGAAGACTGAAGTCATTGTCCTCACTCCCTGACACAAGCTGCTTTCCCCAGCCACCAACTTCATTCCTCTCCCTATTCACTGCCCGAGGCTGTACTAGACTGCTCACAACTTTAGCACCAGATTTGATCCTGAGATGAACTCTGACCTCATATGTTCTCCATCACCAAGGACCCCTACTTCCACCTCTCTCTCATCACTCATCTTGTCTCTGTCTTTTTTTAAAATTATTTTATGGGCTGTGGGTGTTGCAGACTAGGCCAGCATTGATTGCCCATCCCTAATTGCTGTTGAGAAGGTGGTGGTGAGCAATTAGGGATGGCAATAAAATGGGCAATAAAAAAAATCTGCTGCTGAAACTCTCAACCATGTCTTGTTATCTTTGGACTTGACTATTCCAATGCATTCCTGGTCAGCCACCCACATTCTACTGCCCATAAACTTGAAGTCATTCAGAGCCCTGTTGCCATGTCATAACTTGCACCAAGTCTCATTTATCCATCGCCCTTGCGCTTACTGACCTCCATTAGCCCCAATCTGACAATACCTCAATTTTAAAATCCTCATTCTTGCTTTCAAATCTCTCTATGGCCTCACCGCTCCTGATGTCTGTAATCTCCTTCAGTCCCACAATCCCCCAAGATATCTGTGTTTCTCTTGAGAATCCCCAATTTTAATTGATTCGTGGCTGTGTCTTCAGCTGCCATGGCCCTAAGGGCTGGAATTCCTTCCCTAATCCACTCTAACTTTCTCTCCTCTTTTAAGATGCTCCTTTAAAACCTATCTCTTTGAACAAGCTTTTGACCATTTGTCTGAATATCCCCTTATGTGGTTCATTGTCATATTTGTTGATTATGTTGCTGTGAAGCACTTTGGGATGTATGTGTCCATAGATTCTCTATTTTTGCTTTATTGGAAACATACTGATGCAGTGAAGCTCAGTTTAGGGAAATTCATGAAACAGCAACACTCATAATTCAGGAAAATCTGATACAGAAATCAACATTTCGGAATTCACCAAGCGGATGTGAGTATAAGGTGGTGTATCACCAGTAGCAAGCTCTAACACACTGGTTGTCTGTGTTTAACAACATTGTTGGGTTTCATCTCATTTCAAAAGTGAGAACAAAGCTGATTTTTCCACTCATTAAGAACTTGTTACAGTCTTAATAATGAGTTCATTCAACACGTTGCAGCTGCACAGTCAAAGTGGAAAATGATTACTTGAACCCAGGTCAGAGCTGCTATTAGCCGGCTTAATGATGGTGAAGATTTCGATTTATCAGCAAAGTGAGACAAACAAATAATACAGAGGAGCTTCTTTCCCAAGAGTAGCAGATAGTGATGAGTACACTGCAGCAGAGCAAGAGGGCAGCATGGCGTAGAGCATAGAGGGCAGGAGAGGTGCACGACACCCAGCTGTAGATACCACAATAGAGTCCTAAACAGGACACTTGACTCACCAAGGGGTTCCTGACTGCCGTGTGTCACAAGATCTATGGGAACACGTTGCTTCTTTAAGACTCTATCAAAATTTCTCAGAGAACACTTAGCCCTAAGTGTCTGCTGACACTTTTCTGAACTATTAATGATTGGCACAGTCCCCTGTCATACGCAAAGCTCTGCAAAGCCAGCTTCGAAGCTGCTGCTGTAAATGCTGGGACTTTATATAATAGTGAACTGAACAACTAGATCATTACTAACTCCGGCAATTAATGGACCATCACTCAAAGTTTGCAGAATTTATATCTGCCTGAAAACTCCCCATTATAGAGAGAAGTGTAACTCCCCACAGTGTGTTACACTACACATGCAGCATTCTACATATCAACCACTAGATGGTAATATACTCCCAGATGTATGCTCAGAATGCTGTCAGCACATACAACATATTTTACAATCTTTTATTCACTTAGTTATTGTGGGTAGTTAAAGATAATGACGCCACATATCATTCTCCAAAGCCACTGGTGGAAAGATAAAAGCCAAACTCCATGCATGATATACTACAGTACTGAGAGTGCTGCACTGTCAGAGATGCTGTCTTTTGGATGAGACATTAAGCTGAGGCCTTACCTATTCTTTCAGGTGGACATAAAAATTCCATTAGACTATTCAAAGAAGGGCAGGTGAGATTACAGAGATAATAGGGAGGAAAGAAGGAAAGAATCACATTTAGATAGTCTACTTCACAACCTCATGATGTCTCAAAGTGTTTTAAAGCCAATTACTTTTTGTTTGAGTGTGACTTCTATTGTAATATGGAAAATGCAGCAGCCCGTTTTGCACACAGTAAGCTCCCACAAACAGTATGTATTGACTGTTTTATTGATATTGACTGAGGGATAAATATTAGCTAAGACACCAATGGGAACTCCCCTGCTCTTCTTTGAAATGGTGCCAGGAATTTTTAACACCCATCTGAGACCAGGCGGGAACTTGGTTTAACACAGAGATAAAAGCAAAGAACTGCGGATGCTGGAAATCCAAAACAAAAACAGAAACAGAAATACCTGGAAAAACTCAGCAGGTCTGGCAGCATCGGCGGAGAAGAGCACAGTTGACGTTTCGAGTCCTCATGACCCTGATCTCTATCTCTGTTTTATCTCTACCTTTTAGCCTCTTTAGTATTCCTTCACCCCACCCCACCCCCACTAGGGCTATCTGTACCTTGTTTGTCCTGCTTTCTAACCTTAATTAGCACATTCCTTTAGATAATATCACCACCTTCAACACCTCTTTCTCCTTTTGTCTGTGACATCTTTTGGTTATCTCCACCTTTTACTGGCTTCTTGTCCCAGCAACACCCCACCCCCCTTAAACCAGCTTATATTTCACCCCTTTCCTTAGTTCTGTTGAAGGGTCATGAGGACTCGAAATGTCAACTGTGCTCTTCTCCACCGATGCTGCCAGACCTGCTGAGTTTTTCCAGGTATTTCTGTTTCTGTTTTTGACTTGGTTTAACATCTCATCCGAAAGGTGGCACCTTCAACAGGACAACACTCCCTCAGTACTGCACTGGAGGGTCAGTTCTATTATATGCTCAAGTTTCTCGAGTGGATTTGAACCCACAAGCATCTGACTCCAGGCATGACTACGAGGGAGATGATCTTCTTGATGGAATAAATATGGACTTGGAAGTTCAGCTCAGGGTTGAATAAGATGTCAAGGTTACAGGTTGAGACAGTTGCCAGAGAGGTGAGAATCAATGGTGAGGATATGGTGCTTGTGCTGAGGGTGAAGGTGCTAACTTCAGTCTTTCCAAAGTTTATCTGGAGGAACTTGGGACTCATTTCAAGAGCAAAGGCAAGATTTTCATGGAGGAGGTGGAAGGTCGAGTTGGGAAACTTCCTGAACCGGCAGACCAGACTCCTTTAAAGAGGCCCCCGTCCTCCATATTTCCGTATCAGGGAGGCAGGGCAGGTTGGAGTCTGGCCAGCTACCTCTGAAGGCAGACCCGAGGTGGGTGGATGGCCAGGCGGGCAGGCTCAAAAGCTGCCTCCATTTACAGGATCATCAGCCCAGTTTAAAATATGAAAGACAGTCCCTCAAACCCTCACCCCTCACACCCAGCCAACCCACACGCCTCCTCCACACTCCGTCATGCTCCCCCATGCCGTCTCATACTCCCCATCTGCCTCCATGTCCCCATGCCCCCTCCATGCCCTCTATGTACTCATGCCCTTCCAAGTTCCCCCATACTCCCCCCATCAAAATGTGAACTCAGCTCCCTGCTGAGATAAGTGGTTCTTGAGTGTTTGAAACTCAGCCAAGCATTTATAATGGGCTCAACTATAATAACAAACCCTGGGAAATGTAAACAATGAAACATATTGAAACTTAAAAAATAAGGTGACCATTTTTTTCTAAAATATAGCAGGTGTCCTGTCAATCAAAGCAGTCCAGGTACAGGTGGGGGTATTTTTTTCTCTAAGTGAAAGCTTCTGAAGGTTTCTTTTTCATTTTAAAAGGATCTGGGCATTTCAATCACTCCAGGTCATAATACCAGAGATCCCATGCAGTGTTTCTTCAGTTTTGAAGGCAGAGGAGCACTTATCCTATTGGGAAAAGTACTCCAATGCACCTCAGCACTTATACAATGCTCATCAATGCAATGTTCAGCTAGTTTTGCAGGACAGAGCCACGTAATCAATCATTGCAATAAAACCACATCCAACTCACATCCAACAGCATCTAACTATTGAAACCGAAATATATATTTTTTTTAAACTTCAAAGCCTGGCAACGAAAGAATTCCAGGACCAGGTGGGTGTCTTTTTTTTTTGGTTCCCCACTTGGGTCTGGGGTTCCCCATTGGTCCATGCCTCTCCTGAGAGATCATGAACCATGTTTACTTACTGAATTGTAGAAGGGTTAACACTGGCCACCTCTGCAATGGAGCCTGCAATGGAGGGAAAGCTGCAGTGGGGCGGACCCCCTGAACCCTTAACCTGTGCAGGTGAAAATTGACAGAAATGGGAATGGGGATGGAATCCTGGAATTGGGCCCCACCCACCATCTTTTCTAAGGGATCTCGACTTGACAAAAATCCCGACCTAAATTTCAGACAATCAGTTTGACAACAGAGACAGTGGAGAGGTAGAATTGGATGTGCAAGTGTACACATGGAATTGGGCCCTCTGTCTGCAGGCCATGTGACCAAAGAACAAGAACTATAGATGAGGATGAGGAAAAGGGCAAGGACTGAACTTTGGTGAACTTTGGAGGAATGGCACAGGGTCGCGAAGAGCCGTAGGTAGAAATATTATGGCTAGGCTGGATAAATGAGACAGAAACCGAGCAAGCACAGTTCCGTTGGTCGACAGAGAAGGAACCTTGGATGAGGATAGTTTGTACAATTGTATCAAATGCTGCAGAGACACCAAGGAGGAAATTTACCTCTCAATCAATATTGCTACAAAAAAATTATCTAGCAATTTAACTCATTGCTATTGATTGCAGATTATCTTGCTATCTTACATTGCAACAGGAATTGCATCTCAATAGTACTTGATTGGTTGTGAAGCAATTTTGGATATTATTCAGGGCGTTAAGTGATTAAAAAATACAAGCTTTTCCTTTGCTTTTTTCTTTTTTCTGATACATCTTCAAACTTTGCACACGTTATGCTATCCTTCCTCCAGCATTTTCTTTGGGCAAGATTTTCACATCCGTGCTCTAAGTGCAATAATGGGCAAGAAAGGTGATGTTTTTCCCACCGGCCACAATGGCGGGTTTTCGCACCGTATTGTCCGCTTCCCGCCTCATTAATTATTTATCAGCAGGAAACATTTCGGATTGCGGGCAGCCGGCCTCTGATTCGCCCGCCCCGCCATGACATCAGTGGTCCTTTGTTCTGGGCATCATGTTTAAGCCGCACCCTCTGCACAGCCTCCTCAGTGTCTGTAGCCCAGCACTGCACCACAGAAGACATGGCTCTCAAAGGGAAGAAGCCTGCTGCTCCTAAGTTCAGTGACACCATGCTGGGCCACCTGCTAGATGCCGTGGAGGGCTGCCGTGATCTCCTCTGTCCCTTCAGGGCCAGACGACGTCCACCAATGCCACCGATTCGACTTGGGAGGCAGTGTCTTCAGCAGACAGCACCAACATTGCACAGAAAAGGTCAGCAACCCAGTGCAGGAAGAGGATGAATGATCTCATCCATTCCAGCAGGGTAAGTCAGCCACCTCATCACTCTCAACTCACACACTCACAAGCCCATCAGGCATTCGCGAACTGACACTTCAGAGGAATTTCACACACTGCCAGCTCAAGGGGGATCAACACTCTCACCTACATCTTCATTTCACTAACTGGTCTCATATCCTGTGTAGCTCATGTCCTCATCCTGTACGTGGCTCCACTCACCACCCACACAAGGTAGGCATCCTTATAATCTGCCTTGGCATGTGTCCTGCTCACACTGTCTCAATTTGTCTTTATGCAGGACAAGCTCACACATAATAGGAGGGAGAGATCCCAGGCTGGGGGAGGAGTGGTCGAAATCAAGGCCATCACTCCCTATGAGGAGTGTGCCATTGTGCTGGCAAGAGAGGATGGGTGGTACACACCCAAGTGAGGATCCTGCACCAGCTCATCTCTCAGACAACGATATTGTGAGTCCATTGTCATGTTTTCAAGTCACCTGCCTTGCACTAATTATTTCATACTTTCTTTCATAGTCACCTCTGGAAAGCGCCCAAGGGCATCAATAAGTCAGGCCCTCAGCTCCAGCACCAAGGGCACCTTGGATGAGGAAGCAGAGGAGAGCACCATTGAAGACCCATCACCCACAGCCTCCAGCATCACAGAGACACACACCTCAGCCGGACATGGTTCTAGAGCAGCCTTGGGGTCAAAATCTGGTGAGCACAGCACACAATCTCTCCCACAGCAGGCGGAGGCAGGGACAGTCAAGGTAGCCAGTCTTCAGAGGACTGCTGGGGGCTAGGATTCTGCTGAGTCTGAGTCTGATGATGAGCCTCTGGAATTGGTCCTAGCTCAATTGGTGGAGCTGCAGCGAAAGTCAGGGGAACACCAGGAAGAGATGTCAACTGCTTTCCTTAGATTGCAATGTTCTGTGGAGCAGTCCGTCCACCTTCAGTCTGAGGTAATGGTACTGGTATGCCAATGCACCAAGGTCAACACTGGTATATTGGCAGCTGCCATGGAGACTTTGGTTCAGGACATAGGTCCTGCCCTGCGGCATGAGCAGCACCCCATCACTGTAGCCATTGCTGGCATCCATCAGTGGCTATGTGAGAGTGGGAGGAGCAACTCGATCTCACTCCAGCTGCCCCTTCTCCTCAAGGAGTCAGCCAGCAGCCCTCGGGCACCCATAGGGAGGAGGATCAGCAGCTGAACACCCCGGGGCCATCTATCCAGGGGACTCTGGGAGCGACCAGCCGAACCCAATCCCATCTTCCTGTCACCGCATCACCGTCAGCTCCACAGGCCGAGGGGGGTGCACCTGCCCCACAGCAGGACACCCAAAGAAGGCTGGGGCCCTCCAGGTCTCGGCCCTCCAAAGGTTGTCTGCCAAAGTTATCACAGACAACAGGGCGTAGCAGTCAGCAGCTGCCTCAACCTCCACTGTGGATATCAGGGATGTAGGGTTGGGAAAATGACGAAATATTAGGAGCCTGATGGTGGCATGGATGTTAACCAGATGTATATAATTTTCACCCATGTAAATAGAATCACACCCATTTCACATCTCCTCTTGTGTCTGCCTCCTCTTCATGAGGAGCTGTGTTGCTGTTAATCAGGTGTGACACCATGGACCCTCCCCCCACTTATCGATGTCGCTATCATGTGCCTCTGGTAGATGTTGTCTCTCCCGTGTCACCACAGTGTGTGTCCACTCTCAGATCATTTCCAACATCGGTAATGCCTTGTCCTTAATTTAAAGAGTAGTTGTTGAAGGATCCTCGTTCACATGCTTTGCTGGGTCATGAGGGAAGGTAAGCAGCCAGTGGTTGTGGTACACATTGGTACCAACAACATAGGTAATCTAAGGGATGAGGACCTGCAAGCTCAGTACAGGGAGTTAGGAGATAAATTAAAATACTGGACCTCAAATGTAGTAATCTCAGGATTACTCCCAGTTCCACGTGCTAGCGAGAGCAGGAATAAGAGGATAAACCAAATGAACACGTGGCTGGAGAGATGGTGTAGCCGGAGGGATTCAGATTCTTGAGGCACTGGGACCGGTTCTGGGGAAGGTGGGACCTGTACAAACCGGACGGGCTGTACCCAGGCAGAGCTGGGACCAGTGTCCTTGCGGGGGCTTTTGCTAGTTCTGTTGGGGACTATTTAAACTAGTGTGGCAGGGGGATGGGATCCCAGGAGTAGGATCAGATAGGTCAGATTCAGATCAGAAAAATGGAGGTAGAACATTAGCTAGGGTCGTTGTGATAGACATGGAGTTACAGGAGAAGCAAAGTTTACAAAGTGTCCAGCAAGGGAAATTGACGGGGTTAAACTGTTTATACTTCAATGCAAGGAGTATTACAAACAAGGTAGATGAGTTAAGGACACAGGTAGACACATAGCAGCAGGATGTCATTGCTATAATGGAGACCTGGCTAAAGGAGGGACAAACCTGGCAGCTTAATATCCCTGGTTATAGAGCCTTCAGACACGATAGAGTAGGAGATAAAAAAGGAGGGGAGGTAGCACTAATGGATAAAGAATCAATTCCAGTTGTGAGAAGGGATGATATACTAAATGGGTCAACAAACGAGGCTTTATGGATTAAGCTCAGAAATAAAAAAGGGGCAGTCACACTACTGGGAGTATACTACAGACCCCAAATAGTGAAAGGGAGATAGAAGAACAAATATGTAGGCAAATTTCTGCTTGTAAGAACAAGAGGGCAATAATAGTAGGAGACTTCAACTATCCTAATTTCAACTGGGATTAAAACAATATAAGGGGCACTGAGGGAGAAAAATTCATGCTGTGTGTGCAGGCAAATTTTTTCAACCAATTAGTGACAAACCCAAAGAGAGGAGATGCAATTCTAGACCTAGTCTTTGGGAACGAAGAAGGGCAAGTGGGTGAAGTGACAGTTGGCGACCATATCGCGGACAGTGATCACAATTCAGTCAGATTTAGCATTACCATGGAAAAGGACAGAGATAAGGCAGGAGTAAAGGCCTTGAACTGGGGGAAGACAAATTTTTCGGAAATGAGAAGGGACTTGGCTGAGGTGTACTGAACAGCACTACTGGAGGATAAACCAGTGGGAAATCAGTAGGAAGCACTAAAAAGCAAGATCCTAATTGTACAAAGTGGTCCCTTGAAGATGTCTAGAATCTACGATCAAATCAAGGTGTATGAGTCATTGCAGCTATCTGGGTGTCTGGCACAAACCTGCAGGATTTGTTTCTTGTGGTCACAGACCAGTTGCACATTGAGCGAGTGATAGCCCTTCCTGTTGATGCCTTGGAGTGCCTGCTGCAGCCAATGGTACCCTGCACCTGTGGGAATCCAGAAGTCACAGCAAAGCCCAGTGCTCTGGTGTCCTGGCTCGCTTGATCTCTGTCGAAGTTGATGTAATTGTGGGCCTTGGCAAAAAAGGCATCTGTTTCCTCCTGTATGTGCTTATGTGTGGAAACTTCAGAGACCCCACAGAGATCCCACAGAGCTCCTGAGTGCAGCCCTGGAAAGAGCCACTTGTATAGAAGTTAAAAGCGGCAGTGACTTTTAGAGCCACTGGCAATGGATGTCCTCCCAGTTTCCCTTGGCATCAGCTACTGTAGAACATGGCAGATGTGTGTCACCAGACCCTTGGGCTTGTGGAGGTGTCAGCGACACTGCTTCTCGCTGACCTGCAAAAAAAACATGCGTGTTCTGTACACCCTCGGTCTTGTGAGCCGCCTATGCACAATGTCCCTGTTAGCCTCATCCTCTGCATCTGAAGGGGCTCTTGCTGCCCCTTGCTCATGAGGGTGGACTCCTCTCTTTGGCGAGACTGGGGCCACCGTCTCAATCCGCCTTCTCTCCTTCCTGTATGTGATTATGCAGACAGCAATAAATCCAACCTCCGCCTTCCTGAAGTTCTCCCACTGCAGCATCAATGAGAAAAAGACATTGAGTCAGCATAAATAATAGAAAATGCTGGAAAAGCTCAGCAGGTCTGGCAGCATCCGTGGAGAGAGGAACAGAGTTAACCTTTCGAGTACGTATGACTCTTCTTCCGAGCTAAACAGAAGTAGAAATGTGATGGATTTTGTACTGTTTAAGTGGGGATGGAGCGGGTGGAGTGAGATAGAAGGTCAGGGATAGATGACAGCTAAGTAGAAATTGACAAAGATATCATGGGCACAAGACAAAGGGAGTGTTAATGGTAATGTTAAAGAGATTGTTGTTCAAAACAAATTTGGATTTTAAGAGGGCGCTAGAGATTGCGCTGGCCATGGAAAGTGCAATAAGGGATTCAAAAGCCAAACAGGGAGAGCAAAATGGCATCATCCTCCACATTGGGTGGGAAGCCCCAGATAAAAAGGGCACGAAAAACATACGACTCTGCCGAGAAGCAGGAAATAGCCCCTGCTAGCTAGAAAATCAGAAAAAATGACTTAGCAGCGAAAACAAGGAATAGTTTCAATAGAGGTGGAAACAAGCAGTCTTATAACAACTGGCAGTTTAAAAAAATCTAATGTTTTTATCATCACAGAAGTGGACATGTAATGAAACAATGCAAAAAAAGTCAGACAGACTTTCAACCAAATGAACAAAACCCAGTGAGATCTACAATGTAGAAGAGCCTGAAGCAACAAATTCAGACATTTATTTGTTGTTTAATTTGAAGGTTGGAAAGATGGAACCAATATATACAACAGTCAAGGTAAATGGCAGACCTGTTAGAATGGAAGTGGACACAAGAGCTTCCACTACAGTAATTGGGGAATAATGGGGAACATCAATTAAATTTAGAGAAACTGATGCAAAATTAAAAACATACACAGGTGAAGATATTCAAGTCAAAGTAGAGTAACTGTCCATTACGGAAGCCATTCAACAAGGTTACCAGTGTCGGTACTGAGAGGCAGAGCACCAAGCCTCCTGGAACAAAACTGGCTAAAGGACATTAAGTTAGAATGGGCTGAAATTTTCCAGTTGAGAGCAAGTGGGCTACCAGGACTACTACAAAAGTACGCCACAGTCTTCAAGGGTGAACTTGGGAAGATCCAGGGGTTGCAAGCTCAAATTCATGCAGATCCAGAGGCAATCCCCTGATTCATGAAGGCGAGACCAGTACCTTACGCAATGTGGGAAAAGGTCGACACCGGACTGGACAGACTCGAAAAACTGGGAGCTATACAATCTGTGCAGTTCTCAGAATGGGCAGCACCCAGAGACCCCGTCCTTAAACCCGACCAAAGCATCCCAATTTGTGGAGAATTCAAATTGACGGTTAATAAAGTAGCTAAGTTAGACAAACATCCCATACCAAAAATTGAAGACCTGTATGCCAAGCCGGCAGGTGGAACCACCTACGCAAAGCTTGGCATGAGTCATGCTTGTCAACAACTAGAGTTAGAGAATGCCTCTGGGAATTTGGGATACTTACTACAGACAAAGGGTTGTACCAATATACTCGGCTGCCTTTTGACATCTCCACAGCTTGCGCCATCTTCCAGAGAATAATGGGAAGTTTCTTGCAGGGACTGCCCCATGTTGTAGTCTATTTAGATGATGTTTTGATGACAGGATTCACTGAAAAAGAGCATTTGGCGAACTTTGAATAAGTCTTAAAACATTTCTTGCAGGCTGGAGTGCGTTTAAAAAAAGAGAAGTATATGTCTCAAGTGAGAGAGGTAACCTCTTTGGGTCACTGGGTAGATTCACAGGGCCTCCACCCAGTTGAGGAGAAAGTGAGAGCCATAAGAGAGGCACCTGCGCCAAAGAACACCTCAGAGCTCAAATCATTCCGAGGAATGATCAACTATTATGGACAGTTCTTACCCAATTTGTCTACAGTGCTGCCCCCCTGCATTCTCTACTCAAAAAGAACCACCGTTGGTCTTGGGAGGTGCCCCAGAAAGAAGCTTTCATAAAGGTGAAATAATTGTTGTATTCATCCAATCTATTTATATTATGACCAGATGAAAGAATTGGTGTTGATATCTGGCACATCTCCCTACGGAGTGGGAGCAGTGCTCTCGCATCGGATGGACAATGGCATGGAACGGATAGGATACATATCAAGAACGTTCATCACAGCAGAAAAGCAATACTCATAGATAGAAAAAGAAGGCCTGTCAATCATCTTTGGTGTCAAGGAATTTCACCAGTACATACACGGCCGTCATTTTACTAATGTTTCAGACCACAAGCCATTGCTAGGATTGTTCAGCGAGGACAAGAATGCAACGATGGGCTTTAACCTTTTTTTTTATTCATTCACGGGATGTGGGCTTCGCTGGCTGGGCCAGTATTTATTGCCTATTCCTTGTTGCCCCTTGAGAAAGTGGTGGTGTGCTGCCTTCTTGAACCGCTGCAGTCCATGTGGTGTAGATACACCCACAGTGCTGCTAGGAAGGGAGTTCCAGGATTTTCACCCAGCGACAGTGAAGGAACGGTGATATATTTCCAAGTCAGGGTGGTCAGTGACTTGGAGGGGAACTTCCACGTGGTGATGTACCCATCTATCTAGCCCTTGTCCTTCTAGGTGGTAGTGGTCGTGGGTTTGGAAGATGCTGTCTAAGGAGCCTTGGTGAATTCCTGCCGTGCATCTTGTAGATGGTACACACTGCTGCTACTGTGCGTCAGTGGTGGAGGGAGTGAATGTTTGTGGATGAGGTGCCAATCAAGCTGACTGCTTTGTCCTGGATGGTGTCCAGCTTCTTCAGTGTTGTAGGAGCTGAACTCATCCAGACAAGTGGGGAGTATTCCATCACACTCCTGACTTGTGCCTTGTAGATGGTGGAGTTTTTGGGGAGTCAGGAGGCGAGTTACTTGTCTCATGATTCCTAGCCTCTGACCTGCTCTTGTAGCCACAGTATTTATATGGCTGGTCCAGTTCAGTTTCTGGTCAATGGTGACCCCCAGGATGTTGATAGTGGGGGATTCAGTGATAGTAATGCCATTGAACATCAAGGGGCGATGGTTGGATTCTCTCTTGTTGGAGATGGTCATTACCTGAAACTTGTGTGGCGTGAATGTTACTTGCCACTAGTCAGCCCAAGCCTGGATATTGTCCAGGCCTTGCTGCATTTGGACATGGACTGCTTCATGTATATGAGGAGTCGCGAATGGCGCTGAACATGGTACAATCATCAGTGAACATACCCTCTTCTGACCTTATGTTGGAAGGAAGGTCATTGATGAAGCAGCTGAAGTTGGTTGGGCTGAGGACACTACCCTGAGGAACTCCTGTAGTGATGTCCTGAAGCTGAGATGACTGACCTTCAACAACTACAACCACCTTCCTTTGTGCTCGGTATGACTCCAACCAGTGGAGAGTTTTCCCCCTGATTCCCTTTGACTTCAGTTTTACTAGGGCTCCTTGATGCCACACTTGGTCAAATGCTGCCTTGATGTCAAGGGCAGCCACTCTCACCCCACCTCGGGAGTTCAGCTCTTCTGCCCATGTTTGAACCAAGGCTGTAATGAGGTCAGGGGCTGAGTGGCCCTGGTGGAACCCAAACTGGGCGTCAGTGAGCAGGTTATTGCTAAGCAAGTGCCGCTTGATAGCACTGTTGATGACCCCTTCCATTACTTTACTGATGATGGACAGTAGGCTGATGGGGCGGTAATTGGCTGGGTTAGATTTGCCCTGATTTTTGTGTAAAGGACATACCTGGGCAATTTTCCACATAGCCGGGTAGATGCCAGTGTTGGAGCTGTACTGGAACAGCTTGACTAGGGGCGCGGCAAGTTCTGGAGCACAAGTCTTCAGTACTATTGCCGGAATATTGTCAGAGCCCATAGCCTTTGCAATATCCAGTGCCTTTAGCCGTTCCTTGATCTCACGTGGAGTGAATCGAATTGGCTGAAGACTGGCATCTGTGATGCTGGGGTCCTTTGGAGGAGACTGAGATGGATCATCCACTTGGCACTTCTGGCTGAAGATTGTTGTGAATGCTTCAGCCTTACCTTTTGCACTGATGTACTGGGCTCCTCCATCATTGAGGATGGGGATATCTGCGGAGTCTCCTCCTCCAATGAGTTGTTTGTTCACCACCATTCACAACTGGATGTGGCAGGACTACAGAGCTTAGATCTGATCCGTTGGTTGTGGGATCGCTGAGCTCTGTCTATCAATTGCTGCTTATGCTGTTTGGCACACAAGTAGTCCTGTTTTATAGCTTCACCAGGTGGACACCTTATTTTTAGGTATGTCTGGTGCTGCTCCTGGCATGCACTCCTGCACTCTTCATTGAACTAGGGTTGATCCCCTGGCTTGATGGTAATGGTAGAGTGGGAGATATGCCAGGCCATGAGGTTACAGATTGTGTTTGAGTACAATTCTGCTACTGCTGATGGCCCACAGTGCCTCATGGATGCCCAGTCTTGAGTTGCTAGATCTGTTCAAAATCTATCCCATTTAGCACAGTGGATAGCACCACACAACACGATGGAGGGTATCCTCTATGTGAAGGCCGGGACTTTGTCTCCGCAATCACTGTGCAGTGTTCACTCCTACTGATACTGACATGGACAGATGCACCTGTGGCAAACAGGTTGGTGAGGATGAGATCAAGTATGTTTTTCCCTCTTGTTGGTTCCCTCACCACCTGCCCCAGACCCAGTTTAGCAGCTATGCCATTTAGGACTTGGCCAGCTCGTTCAATAGTGGTGCTACCAAGCCACTCTTGGTGATGGACATTGAAGCTCCCCACCCAGAGTACATTCTGCACATGGAGGAGCACTGATTAATCAGCTAAGGGAGGGTGGGATGTGGTAATCAGCAGGAGCTTTCCTTGCCCATATTTGACCTGATGCCTCAAAACTTCATGGGGTCCAGAATCAATGCTGAGGACTCCCAGGGCACCTCTCTCCCAACTATACTATATACCACTGTGCTGCTACCTCTGCTGGGTCTGTGCTGTGGGACAGCAGATCCACAGGGATGGTGGTGTCTGGGACATTATCTGTCAGGTATGATTCCATGAGGATGACTATGTCAGGCTGTTACTTGACTAGTCTGTGAGACAGCTCTCCCAATTTTGGCACAAACCCCCACATGTTAGTAAGGAGGACTTTGCAGGGTCGACAGGGCTGGGTTTCCTGTGCCTAGGTCAATGCCAGGTGGTTTCATTCCTTTTTTGTGTCTTTGTAGCGGTTTGTTACAGCTGGGTGGCTTGCTAGGTCGTTTCAGAGTCAACCACATGGCTGTGTGGGCCAGACCAGGTAAGGACAACAGATTTCCTTCCCTAAAGGGCATTAGTGAATCAGATGGGTTTTTACAACAATTGACAATGGTTTCATGGTCATCATTGAGCTTTTAATTCCAGATTTATATTGAATTCAAATTCCACCATCTGCCATGGCAGGATTCAAACCCGGGATCCCAGAGGCTTACACTGAGTCTCTGGATTACTAGTCTAGCAACAATACCACTATGCCATTACCTCCCCTTAATTCTGGCAGCATACGAGTACACTTTTGTACATAGGTCTGGAAAGCAAATCGCAAATGCCTATGCCCTTAGTCATTTGCCTTTCACAAGAAAATGATGAGAATGTCCCAGTTCCACAGGAACTCGTTTTGTTGTTAAATTTCTTAGATTCCTCGCAGGTATGTGCTCAACAGATCAGAGACTGTACAAGTCAGGACCCAGTCCTATCTCAAGTACGACAACAAGTGTTTCATGGTTGGTCACAAGAGCCTGTATCTGACAAAATGAAACCGTACTTCAATAGAAGACATGAAATAGTCAGCCAGGATGGCATCTTATTATGGGGAGCACAAGTGATAGTTCCTCCAAAGGGAAGGGAGCCATTGTTAATTGAACTGCACAGCACACATCCAAGAATACCCCGAATGAAGACCACAGCTCGCAGCTACCTATGGTGCCCTGGGATGGATGGTGAAATAGAGAGTTTAGTGAAGAATTGTGTGCAAATTCAGCAACTGCAAAAGTTGCCTTCAACAGCTGTGGTACACCCTTGGGAGTGGCCAGGAAGACCATGGGTCCGATTACAAATTGACTATGTGGCACCTTTCATGGGAACAATGTTTCTGCCCATTGTCAATGCCCACTCAAAATGGGTGGACATTAATGAGGTGAAGTCACCAATGTCGGGTGCTACAATTGAGAAACTACGTCAGAGTTTTACCATTCACGGACTGCCAGATGTGGTCATACCTGATAACAGCACATCATTGACAAGTGCTGAGTTTCAGCGGTTTATCAGCCTCAACGGTATCACTCGTGTAAAAACTTCACTTTACCGCCCTTCCTCAAATGGACTTGTCGAAAGGGCGGTTCAAATGTTCAAGGCTGGCATGAAAAAGTTAACTGGAGATTCCTTAGCAACCAAGCTAGCACGCTTTCTTTTTCATTATGGAACCAGTCCTCGCACAACAGGTGTCTGACCTGCGGAGTTATTGATGGAACGCTGTCTCAGGATGAGATTTAGGAGGGAAGGTGGAAAGGAGTGAGGGAAGTCACAAAACTATACATGACTGGCATAGTCGTGAGAGGAAATTTACCATGGGGGAGGCAGTATATGTGAAGAACTTTGGAGAAGAACCAAAGTGGTTACTGGGTGAAATAAGTGCAGTGACTGGACCTTTGTGTTACCATGTGGAGGCGGAAGGTGAAGGCATGTGGATCATCTCAGGAAGAGAGAAACAAATCACCAAGAAATGATTCCACCAGTGTGCATGACCGAGTCAACATTTCCTGTTGAGAGAACTCAGCCTAGTAAAGACATGTCTGATGTGCCTGATGTACCTGCAAGAGTTGAGGGTACAGATCTGCAGGTACCCACCGAAGCAGCTGATGTTCAGACAACTCCAGAAAAGAAGTTTCCTGACAAAGAATCTGAAGTTGTAGAGCGGAGACGTACTACACACATAAGGAAATCCTCAGAAAGACTGAATTTGTAAATTACTTACCAGTGTAAGTATTTTGCTATTTTGAGAAAATTGTATTTGTAAATATAAAATGTATTTCCAAGTAAAGCGGGAGGATGTGCTAATTATGGTTTTATCTAACGTGTAATATATCTTTAAGAATAATGTTATGAAGGAGGATCACATGATCTTGCGTAACCAATAGAACAGTAGCACAGGCTGCCTCTGTAGTTAGTAGTCAGTAGTATGAAGATAGGGCTTGAAGTGAAAACACACATGTGGTTGCTGCTGAGTATCTCCGTAAATAAACATAATGTTTTCCACCTAAGAAGTGTCTGCTAATCAACTCTATCTATAGTGCCAACTTGGCCACCACTTACAACAACCGTGCGGCGAGAATCTACAGGATCCAATACCCATCCTATCGCTGCTCTGGTGGGTAGGGCCCTACATGTGAAACCCCACTGAAAGTGACGTGGTGCTGCCAGCAGAACCTGGTGTTGAGTCCAAGGTGCTGGGAGCGCGGCGCCAGGTCAGCGAACAAACCTCAAAGTCATGAGTGAAGTGCAGGTCACCAGGTGTACGTTGTTTCTATACAGTTGTGAAAGATGTCCTTCTAATGAGTTGGGGGAGGTGATGGCATAGTGGTATTATCACTGGACTAGTATTCCAGAGACCCAGGGTAATGCTCAGCAGGTCCCAGGTTCAAACCACACCACGTGCAGGTGGTGAAATTTGAATCCAATAAAAATCTGGAATTAAAAGTCTAATGATGACCATGAAACCATTGTCACAAAAATCCATCTGGTTCACTAGTGCCCTTTAGAGAAGGAAATCTGCCACCCTTACCCACAGCAATGTGGTTGTCTCTTAAAAGGGCAATAAATGCTGGCTGAGCCAGTGACACCCACATCTCATGAATGGATAAAAAAATCCCAGACATGCCCTTTTGATCGAGGGTGGGGGATTGATTCCGGCGAGCAGCCATTATAAAGAGAATGTACGATGTTCACGTATTAAAATGATGTTCCGGACATCGTGCTGTCATTGATGTCAGGAGAGGACGATCCTGCCAACGTAAAATGGGTCTTTTCACCGTTGTGATATTTTGCGCTCCTGCCTGCCATGATGCCCACTGCGGGCGGGAGCGGAAAATGCCAGCCTTTATCCCTTGCAGTTTTGGTGTACGCTCCAGCTGGGTGCTCCCGAGGCAGCTGATAGTGCAGATACCTTTCCTTTGTGCCAGGAGGGGGTAGGAGGTGCGGTTCAACATACGGTGTTCCCGTGCGGTGAATTCTGGTACACGATAGACAAAAGATTTGTCGTCTCTTATTCCAGTCCCACTGGAAGCACCAGACCCTGGGCCGGAATTTTACATCCCCACCGGGATGGGGATGGTGCTGTAAAATGCGGTGAGCCATTCTAACCTCCATTGTCTACGGCAGGACTGTAAAATCCCACTGCCATAAAACTCAGCCACTAGAATCACTAGTATGGTTTAAATTATTTCATTCTTTACTAAATAAAATGTCAACAATTGCAATTTTAAGGAACTAATTTGCTGATTGAGGGAAGCCAGAAGGCACGGCAGCAGAGGGGACAATGTGTTTAATAAAGCCATCCCCATCAAACTCTGCACTTGGAGGCTGATGTTGCAGATTTGTAAAATTATAATGGACAGGGAACTTAATATGGTACCTTTAGGTCCTGTATTTCCCAGGACATATTGCCGCAAATTGATTGCCGGCAATATTAAAGTATAAATGCTCAAATTATTTTCACAGCTTTCTTCTGTCTGTTACATTAACGCTGATGTCAATATACTTAACAGTTAATGCCTCAGTGAAAATGAGAGAGGAATGCTATATGAATACTTTAAACATATGTACACTAATATTAACAGCAGGCATGTTATGTATTGTGCATTTTGCGTCTCGCAGAATTTACCTGTAAAGCCGAAAATTTATTTATGAAAGGCTCTTGTGTGGTTTGTATGTGCAGCATCAATCATGTTACTACTTTAGCGCAGCACTAGTGAGACAATTAATCGAGATTATGCACTTTCTCTTTGGTGATTATGAGACACTATATTACTAATAGTCTCACCTTGGTGCTAAAGAAATAACATATTAAAATTCAGCAATAATAGTATAATTAAGCAATAAGTGCCAGAATCTGGAATATATGGAGCAATAAGCTCTGTCTGGGTGCTGAACAAACAGGCCTGTCACAGTGTCATCCCTGGACATTTAATCAGTGCAAGCAAAAATGTTTTGCTGAATGTACATTTCGGGACCAATTTGAACCAATCATGTCGCCCACCTGAGAGGATCAACGCCATTTACAATCAGTGAGCTGTGAATGCTGAAGCAGTGCTTACAAACAATACCCTGACTCCTGGTGTTCCTGGTCCCACAAAAATCTTTAAAGGGCACTTATTGTTCATGTTTTTGTGAGGGGCCTGCAGCATTGCCTTAAACCACCACAAAGTTGCTCTACACCCAATACCAAGGGCGTGCAGTGCATACTCTGCCTATTCACTCTTGGAAGTTGGACTGGGGCCCTTGTACATTCTAGGCCCCCAGTTGCATCGCTTGATGAGGTGCCTGCCTGAAACAGGCAAGTGCTCAGGCTGCCTGTTTCCTGGACCTCCTGAAACTGGCAGTCTGCCTGTCAAAGAATGAAGCAGAAGCAAAGACTTACATTTATATAGTGCCTTTCACAACACAGGACATTCCAAAGCACTTTGCAAGTGATCTTTTTCTTCTTAGTCATCCGTGGAATGCAGGCATCGCTGGCAAGGCCCACATTTATTGTCCATCCCTAAATGTGCTTGAGAAGGTGGTGGTGAGCTGCCTTCTTGAACCGTTGCAGTCCATGTGGTGTGGGTACACCCACAATGCTGTTAGGAAGGGAGTACCAGAATTTTGACCCAGTGACAGTGAAGGAATATAGCTCCAAGGCAGGATGGTGTGTGACCTGGATGGGAGCTTACAGTTGGTGGTGTTCCCATGTCCCTGTTGCCTTGATCTGCTCAGTGGTAGAGGTTGCAGATTTGGAAGGTGCTGTCGGAGGAGCCTTGGGTGAGTTGCTGCAGAGCATCTTGGAGATGATTGGGGATATTTCATTTCATGAGTATCTGACAAGATGCTTGTTAGAAACATCAGGTTTGTGGTATAATGCGTAGTTGTATGGATTGCAAGTTGGTTAATGGACAAGGAACAAAGTTCAGGAAATGACTGTTTGCTCAGATTCATTTCTGGAGGGAAGCATACCTCAGCCAAATGATTATTGGCATCCAATAATATACCAGGATAATTGTGGGCCAAACAAGTGGAAACTCCCATCAGAAGAATTTCTCACTCCCTCCGTGTCACTGGCTTTAGAAAGGATGACTATAGTTTCTGCCTCTTGCAAAGCAAAATGGGAGACTTCCAGTTAAGGTAGGGATCCAGTACCAGGTCCTAGTCTATTCATGGGAGTCCAGTGGAACTGCTGAATAAATTTGACTCTATCAAATCAAATAAACAAGTTAACTAGTCCCAAAGCAACATTCCAATTGAACTCAGGACAGCTGAGAGTTAGAGAGGGTAAAAGTGACCAGGTAGTGTGTCTAAATCCTCTTGAAGCCTCTTTGAATCCTCCTCACAACTCACATTCCCACCTAGTTTTGTATCATCTGCAAACTTGGAAATATTACATTTGGTTCCCTGATCCAAATCATTGAAGTAGATTGTGAATAGGTGGGGCCCAAGCACTGATCCTTGTGTCTCCACTAGTCACAGCCTGCTGACTGGAGCGTGACCTGGAATGACCCGTTTATTCCTACTGTCTGTTTTCTGTCCAGTAACCAATGCTCAATCCACGCCAGTACATTACCCCCAATCCCATTACCCCCAATCCCATGTGCTCTAATTGTGTTTACTAACCTCCTGTGTTGGACCTTATCGAAACCCTTGTTAAAATCCAAATACACCACATCCACAAGTTCCCCCTTATCTATTCTGCTAGTTACATCCTCAAGAGACTCTAACAAGTTTGTTAAACATGATTTCCCTTTCATAAATTCATGTTGACTCTGCCAATCTGACCATTATTTTCTAACTGTCCTGTTATCACATCATTTATAATAGATTCTGGCATTTTCCCTACTACTGATGTCAGATTAACAGATCTGAGGTTCCCTGTTTTCCCCTTCCCTCCTTTCTTAAATAGTGGGGTTACATTTGCCACCCTCCAATCTGCAGGAACTGTTCCAGGATCTATAGAATTTTGAAAGATGATCAGCAACACATCCACTATCTCTACATCCACTATCTCTACATCCACTATCTCTACATCCACTATCTCTACAGCCACTATCTCTACATCCACTATCTCTACAGCCACTATCTCTACATCCACTATCTCTACATCCACTATCTCTACATCCACTATCTCTACAGCCACTATCTCTACATCCACTATCTCTACAGCCACTATCTCTACATCCACTATCTCTACATCCACTATCTCTACATCCACTATCTCTACATCCACTATCTCTACATCCACTATCTCTACAGCCAGTATCTCTACATCCACTATCTCTACAGCCACTATCTCTACATCCACTATCTCTACAGCCACTATCTCTACATCCACTATCTCTACATCCACTATCTCTACAGCCACTATCTCTACATCCACTATCTCTACATCCACTATCTCTACAGCCACTATCTCTACATCCACTATCTCTACAGGCACTATCTCTACAGCCACTATCTCTACATTCACTATCTCTACATCCACTATCTCTACAGCCAGTATCTCTACATCCACTATCTCTACAGCCACTATCTCTACATCCACTATCTCTACATCCATTATCTCTACATCCACTATCTCTACATCCACTATCTCTACAGCCACTATCTCTACAGCCACTATCTCTACATCCACTATCTCTACAGCCACTATCTCTACAGCCACTATCTCTACATCCACTATCTCTACAGCCACTATCTCTACATCCACTATCTCTACATCCACTATCTCTACAGCCACTATCTCTACAGCCACTATCTCTACATCCACTATCTCTACATCCACTATCTCTACATCCACTATCTCTACAGCCACTATCTCTACAGCCACTATCTCTACATCCACTATCTCTACAGCCACTATCTCTACAGCCACTATCTCTACAGCCACTATCTCTACAGCCACTATCTCTACATCCACTATCTCTACATCCACTATCTCTACATCCACTATCTCTACAGCCACTATCTCTACATCCACTATCTCTACATTCACTATCTCTACAGCCACTATCTCTACAGCCACTATCTCTACATTCACTATCTCTACATCCACTATCTCTACATTCACTATCTCTACATCCACTATCTCTACATTCACTATCTCTACAGCCACTATCTCTACATCCACTATCTCTACAGCCACTATCTCTACATCCACTATCTCTACATTCACTATCTCTACATCCACTATCTCTACAGCCACTATCTCTACATCCACTATCTCTACATCCACTATCTCTACATTCACTATCTCTACAGCCACTATCTCTACATCCACTATCTCTACAGCCACTATCTCTACATCCACTATCTCTACATCCACTATCTCTACATCCACTATCTCTACATCCACTATCTCTACATCCACTATCTCTACATCCACTATCTCTACATCCACTATCTCTACATCCACTATCTCTACAGCCACTATCTCTACAGCCACTATCTCTACATCCACTATCTCTACAGCCACTATCTCTACAGCCACTATCTCTACAGCCACTATCTCTACATCCACTATCTCTACATCCACTATCTCTACAGCCACTATCTCTACAGCCACTATCTCTACATCCACTCCTTTCAGCACTCTGTGATGTAGATCATCAGGCCCAGGGGATTTGCCAACTTTCAGTCCCATTCATTTGCCCAGCACCACCTTTTTACTAATACTAATTCCTTTCAATTCCTCAGGATTTTTTTGTACCTTCCTCCATGAAGACAGACACAAAGGGCGGAATTTTCCATGAATGAGACTAAGTGCAGCGCCTGTCCCACTGTCTGGAATGACAGGGACTGGCACCCGATTCTGCGCTTGGAGCCTCATTAATTATACAAAGGCGCGTATCAGTCCGAATCACCTGGTTGGTCGGGGGTTGATGTGTGCGGATCGCAGGTTCACAGGTCCAGGCGCATTCCAACACACAATCTCACTCTCTCCAGCCCACCAGACATGTCTGGCAGCCAGAAGAAGTAGGCCGAGAGCCTGAGGAACAAGGCAGCACCTGCTTCACGGACCAGGCCCTCCAAGCCTTGCTCTATCCCAGGGATAGCTGCAGCCTCACCTCCCCAGCCTGGGAGGCTGTTACGGAGCAAGTCAGCGCCCGAAATGCCACCCAGTGCAGGAAGAGGGTAAGTCACCTTTCAACACCCTCCAATATCAAACTCCCATCATAGCATCATGCACTCCAAAGGCTGCTCTGTTCAGGGGTCTCATGCAAACATTAGTGGGGGACACATATCAACACTCGTTCTCTCACCGAGACTTTCACAAAGCCAGCATCCCATCGATCATGTTGCTCACACTCCATCCTCTGGCCCTTCTGGGGAGGGCTCACCACACACAGGGGACATGCATCTCACCCAACCTCTGCTCCATCCCTCCGCATCACATACCTTTCTTCCTTCTTCACACAGCCCAAGCTGGCGTACGAAAGGTGAGAAAGAGCACAGACCGGGGGAGGTACAGCCAACATCATCGCTGTGACGGAGTTTGAGTAGGCTGCAGCTGAGCTGGCTGGGGGAGGACAGGAGTCACTCCTGTGGGGAAGGGAAGATCGGCCTCTCCGACCAACCCAGTATGGATCACAGCTCCAGCACTTCATCAAATCCTGACATTCGTAGTGAGTCACATGCAGTCTTATCTAGCTCATGCTCATTACTGAAACTCTATTTTCTATTTTCTAGGCACCAGCAGGTCAAGGCCCCCCCCAGCCCAGCACCAGTGCAAGCCCCCAGACTTCATCTGAGCAGGAAGCTCTGGTAGAACCATCCCGGCTCTCACACACACCCCCCACCAGCTTAGAGAGACACACGTCGGTGGGGCACAGCTGTAGATTAGGCTCGGGCTCACTTTCTGGAGAACACCTCACTGACACATCCCCACAGCATTCGGAGGCAGGGACAGCTCTGGTCTCTGGCACTCGGAGGGCTGCTGGAGACCTGCCACCCACTCGGCCCGAGGCAGATGATGAGCTTCTGGAAGCAACTGCAAAATCAATGCTGGAGATAAAATGACAGGCGGAACATCAGGCAGAGATTCAACAGTCACTCAGCAAACTAGACTGTGCGATGGAGGAGTCTGTCTGCATTCTGTCTGATGTTGTGACTCCGACATGCGAGCGCCTCGAGGTCACCATGGGAAGACAGGCAACCACCATGGAGACCTTGGTCCAGCAGGTTTTGCCAGATTTGCACTCAGCCCTGCACTCCATGGCCACACGCCCTGGAGGGCACCATCAGGATATAGGCAACATGGGGCGAGGTACCTTGTACCCCTTCAGATGCACCATCTCCTGCAGGAGTCCGGGAGGGGCCCTCAGGCACCCACAGGGAGGATGAGCATCAGCCGGACATCCCGGGGGCTCCTCTCAGGACACTCCAAGGATGTGCAGCCGCTCACAGCCCCCGCTGCCTGTGGCCACACCCATTCCAGCTTATCAGGGCCATCGAGGGCACTTCTGCCCCTGGGCATGTGACCCTTATTAGGCCCCGGGCCCTCCAGGCCACGGGCCACCAGAGGATGTTCTCCAAGGTCATCACAGACATCAGGACGTAGCAGTCAGCAGCTGCCTCCACCTCTTCTGTAGATGTTGGGGCTGCACCCCGGCGTAGTGCTAGAGTTAGGAAAGTTAAGAAAAACTGATGTCACTCTTGGGTCAGGGTGTGCTAGACATGTAAATAAATTGCACTTCTGTTAATACATTTAATGGTTATGTGAATGTTCCTGTCAACTGAAGGCGTTTTGATCTTGTACTTTGGAATTGTCTTACTTTGAGGTTTAGCCTTCCTCCCGCTCAGTGTTAGTTTCCCACTGTGAGATTCACATTCCTGTGATGTCAGCCTCAGTTGAACTAATATCCACACTCCTTTGTACGCTGTCAGGGATATGTGTTTAAATCTTTATTGGCAGTGTGTGATGTAAGCGTTTCTAACCCTTCTTCCTCGAGGAACACCATTGAGTGAGGGCATTTCATCAGCATCAATAAACTAATGGCATTTGTGTCTCCTCAGTGGTAGTGGCAGAAGAAAAGACAGGCATGGGAGGAGGAGATCCCTCGGCAGGTCCACATCTCGATTGCAGCAGTGTTCGCATCATTAGATGGCGACGAAGGCTTCAAGTCTTTTTTCACAACGCTCTTGTTCCTAAGTGCGCTCTCAATTCCCAGAGTGAGCTCACTCACAGTGGCCCACGGACTAAAACAAAGGTCATGCCCTGGCGACTCATGAGGCAAGTGTGAATGCGGGACTCGTTCTCACTGCAAGTGGGTGGACATCTCCTGAGGTGAAAGAAAATGGCATCAAGGGCTAGGAGAGATGTGGCCATATTCCCTAACTTGACTTTACTCTTCCTGGAACCTGCCAACGATTAACATATCATGGGCACGTCTCCCATGTCTTCCTTCCTCCACGTGATCGCACTCATACTGACTGTCGGCAGCCTCCTGAGGTTCCCAATGCTCATCCTCCAATGAGCTCTCATCCTCCTCCAGGTCATCATCTGGCAGGGAGTCACCTCTTTTTATCACCAGATGGTGAAGGATGCAACACACTGCGATGATGCGGGAAACCCTGTCTGGAGTGAGACACCCAAGCGGACCAAGCATCTGAAGCGCATCTTCAGATGTCCTATGCACTGCTCCATAAAGGAACGTGTGGAGCTATGAGCAGTGTTATACCTCTCCTCAGAACAACTCTGAGGATGATGCACCGGTGTCATCAGCCAGCGTTTCAGTGGGTTCCCCTTATCCCCAAGCAGCCATCCCTGCAGACATAATGGCCCCTCGAAAATCTCAGGCACCTGGGAGTGACTCAGGATGTAGGAGTCATGGCAACTACTAGGGTACCGTGCACAAATGTGCAGTACGTGCTTCTGGTGATCACACACCAGTTGTACATTGATGGAATGATAGCCCTTTCAGTTTATAAACATTAGGTCCTGGTCCCGTGGAGCCCACACAGCCATATGGGTGCAGTCGATTGCACTCTGCACTCCATGGGAGCCTGAGACAGCAGCAAAGCCGGTGGGTCTCACAGCCTGACTATCTTGGTTCAGAGCAAACCTGACAACATGATGGGTCTTCCTGTAAAGGGCATCTGTGACCTCCTTTATGCATCAGTAAGTTGCAGACTGAGAAATGCTGCACAGGTCACCTGTTGATCCTTGTAAAGAACCAGAGGCTAAGATGTTGATTGCAGCGGTCACCTTCAAAGTCACTGGCCGGGGATAGACTCCAACTCCACATGGCATCTGTTCTTGATGAAGAATGTGGCATATGTGATGTACCAGATCTCAGGACAAGTGCAGACGTGCATGGCACTGCCTCACGCTCATTTGTAAATAAGAGACTCTTGGCCTTTAGGTCTGGTGAGTTGCCTCCTGTTTATGCTGTGGCTCCACTTGACCAGGGCCCTCCTGCTAGAGCTGCAAGCGGATTCGTCTCTCCTTCCTTTGTCTCCTCCATTGCATTAGGACCTTCACAAAGGCAGCATTGAGCCCTGAATCCATATCTGCTTTCCCCTTCTCCCTGAAAAGAACTTTGAAGACATTAATGATTCAAGGGGCAAAACAGTGAAGCTCAGGAGATGACATGTTTGGAGAATGTAAGGGTCCACAGTTTTTCCTGCCCTACTTGCATGGTGGCTGATTCCGCCCTGTCTCCAAGACACTGGCATACACATCGAGGTGACCAAGATGGTATCGCAGATATGTGACATCTTGATCCCCGCATGGCTTGCTAAAGTTTAAGCGAGATGAGTGACCCAACCTATCTCTGTATGCCAATCTCTGATGTGGCATATTAATTTCCAATCATGGTCAATGAGTGGATGCCCTTTGGCCCATTAGGAGTGTTACATCTGGTGAACACTTGACAATCCTTCATTGATGGAATGTGATATATGATGCAGCTGTGCCTCCTTCTCAATTGCCCATATTCCCAAATTCTACATTCAAATGGGTTACTCTTGAGATGCAGCGACTGTGATGTGAAGCCACTGAGTTCTGAGTCGCCCTTTAACAGTGTCAATGATGCCATTGGAGATCTTCCTCTTTTCTTTCTAAGCCGAATCCCGCTCACTCCTGTGGCAACAAGAGATTAGAGAGCGATCCCAGAAAGGCCCCCATAGTGTTCACCCTTCCCTCTCACTACTATTCCACCGCCTCCCCTCCCCGTTGGTCCCCTTGTGTTTGTCAGCCCAAACCCTCACCTCACAGCCCACCCCTGCTTGAATGCTAGTTTCTGAAAGTGAAGGCCTGCATGAGGACCACTGCACAGCGGTGTTCCTGGGGACAATGAAAGCAAAGAGAAGGGGCAGTCCAACCCTATAGCCTCAACAGAGTGACGTTCATCGTAACAAGACTGGTGCAGCACTATGGCAGGCATGTTCCACTCACCTCGAAGTTACCAGTGAACTGAGGTCCAACTTGTGCATTGCCACCCCTAATTCAAAAGAGCTTGAGGCTGATATAATTTCCCGCTGGCGTGTCGGAAGATTGGAAGGTGAGGCAAGATTCCCGTGAGTAGCTGTTTTAATGAGATTCATGACATGCTAATGAATGCAAATGGCGTCCGCACCATTAGCTGACGAGATAACCGACCTGCCATGAACACACTGTTGGGAGAATTGTGACTTGTTTTTCTGATGGTAGAATTGTAACTTTTTGCCTGCCGCTGGATTCTCTGCTCCCACCCGCCACGAAACCTGCCACAGGCGGGATGGGAAAATTCCAGCCAAAGTGTTTGTTTAGGTTCCCTGCCATTTCCTTATTCCCATTATAAATTCTCCTGTCTCAGCCTGTAGTGGTCCCACATTTGTCCGAGCTAATCTTTTCCATTTCACATACCTACAGAAGCTTTTCCACTCTGTTTTCATGTTACATGTTTCTCGCTAGTTTACTTTCATATTCTTTATATCTTATAAAAGATATAATTTATCTTTTTTTATCAGCGTCTTGGTCCACATTTGCTGAATTCTAAAATGCTTCCAATCCTCAGGCTTACTGCTTTTTTTGGCAACTTTATAAGCATCTTTCTTTGATCTAATACAATCTTTAACTTCTCTTGTTAGCCGTGGTTGGATTACTTTTCCTGTTGGGCTTTTGTACCGCAAACAAATGTAAATTTGTTGTAAACCATGTATTAATTCTTTAAATGCTAACCATTGCCTGTTTGCCATCATACCTTTTAATGTAGTTTCCCAACCTACCACAGCCAACTCGCCCCTCATACCTTCATAGTTTCTTTTGTTTAGATTAAAGACCCTAGTTTCGGTTTGAACTACACCACTTTAAAACGTAATGTAAAATTCTATCATATTATGGTCACTCTTCCCTAAAGGCTTCTTTACAATAAGCTTATTAATTAGCCCCTTCCCATTGTACAATACTAGATGTAAAATAACCCTCCCTCCCATTGGTTCCTCAACATGCTGTTCTAGGAAACCACTTGTACACATTCCAGGAATTCATCATCCTCAGCATTATTGCTAATTAGGTTTACCCAGTCTATATGTATATTGAAGTCCCCATCTGATTTCCTGATTTTTATCATGCCCTACGTTACCCACTACTGTTTAGTGCCCTATAAACAACTCCTACCAACGTCCGCTGCCCCTTGCTGCTTCCTAGCTCCACCAAAACTGATTCTACATCTTGATCTTCTGATCTAAGATCCTCTCTCTCTAATGTATGATCTAATCCTTTATTCACAGTGCTACCCCACCTCCCTTTCCTTTTTGCCTATCCTTCCTAAAAGTTGAATACTCTTGAATATTCTGTTCCCAGCCTTGGTCATCCTACAGCCACGCCTCTGTAATAGCAATTAGATCGTATCTGTTTACTTCCATTTGTGCCATCAGTTCATCTATCTTGGTGCGAATGCCATGTGCATTCAAATAGAATGCCTATAATTCTATCTTTATATTAATTTCACAACCTCTAGCCTTATCTGTTGGCGAACTCTCAAGTTTTTACACTCTGTCTCTTCCTGCCACACTCAGATCATGAATTCCCTTACTGCTACCTCGCTTGCTTGCCTTGTCCTCTCTCTTTAATTTATCACACCTTCTCTCATCTGATCCCTCACCATCTCCTCAACTATTTATTTCAAAGCCCACTCTACTGGCCTCATTCCACAACTCACCAGAACACTGGTCCCAGCACAGTTCAGGTGAAGACTGTCCCAACAGCACAGCTCCCACTTTGCCCAGTACTGGTGCCAGTGCCCCATGAATCACAGAACCACAGAATCAGAATCACAGAATCACAGTGCAGAAGAGGCCCTTCGGCCCATCGAGTCTGCACTGACATGTGAGAAAAACCTGACCTACCTACCCAATCCCATTTACCAGCACTTGGCCCATAGCCTTGAATGTTATGACATGCCAAGTGCTCATTCAGGTACTTTTTAAAGGATGTGAGGCAACCCGCCTCCACCACCCTCCCAGGCAGCGCATTCCAGACCGTCACCACCCTCTGGGTAAAAAAGTTTTTCCTCACATCCCCTCTAAACCTCCTGCCCCTCACCTTGAACTTATGTCCCCTCATGACTGACCCTTCAACCAAGGGGAGCAACTGCTCCCTATCCACCCTGTCCATGCCCCTCATAATCTTGTACACCTTGATCAGGTCGCCCCTCAGTCTTCTCTGCTCCAATGAAAACAACCCAAATCTATCCAACTTCTCTTCATAACTTAAATGTTTCATCCCAGGCAACATCCTGGTGAATCTCCTCTGCACCCCCTCCAGTGCAATCACATCCTTCCTATAATGTGACGACCAGAACTGCACACAGTACTCCAGCTGTGGCCTCACCAAGGTTCTATACAACTCCAACATGACCTCCCTACTTTTGTAATCTATGCCTCAATTGATAAAGGCAAGTGTCCCAATTGCCTTTTTCACTACCCCACTAACATGCCCCTCCGCCTTCATAGATCTATGGACACACAAGCCAAAGTCCCTTTGTTCCTCAGAACTTCCTAGTATCATGCCGTTCATTAAATACTTCCTTGACAAATTAATCGCTCAGGCAATAATCCAGAGATTATTACATTTGAAATTCTGCTTTTTTTAATTTAGCTCCTAGGTGCTCACACTCCCTCAGCAGAACCTCTTGTCTAGTTCTACCTATGTTGTTGGTACCTACGTGGACCACAACAACTGCATCCTCTGCCAAACACAGTTGGAGTTTGATGCTACTGACAGAAGAGACTGCGAGCAGGCGGTGGGGGGAGGAGGAGCAGGATGAATGTGTAAACAGCTAATGTTAATGAGCAGAATGAAAGACTTGGGGAGGTGTAGTATACAGGGTTAACAACTATTATGCTAACAGCTAGAGTGCATCATCAGTGATGTCACATGTCAAATCACATGTAACTGAAACCTGTGGGAAGAAGATTCTAATGGAGTCCTGATAAAGTCTATCTCTGTAAACAGTGTAAATAGTCAATAAATGTTCACTAGTTTGCAACAGCATGGTTTCCAATTCTCTTCTATCAAAGGCACCCAGAGCTTGGTCATGATAATAGTAGAGTATCCAGGTACCTTTCCCCCTCCTGATGTGCCACAGTGTCTGCAGCTCAGCCTCCAGCTATATGATTCTGAGGTGAAGCTCCTCCAGTTGCAGGCACTTACTGCAGGTGTTATTTGCCTTGGATCACACAGATAGCCACTAGCTCCCACAGCTACCACACGTCAGGAGCCCTGGCGCGAACTAGAAAAAGCCGGGATGTGGTTTCATGTAGGGTTTTAAAAATGTTAATAAAGTTTTTTTGGAAATTATGAACATGTCCCAACTCATGTGACATTGCCACATGAGGGGACAGGTTAGGGAAATTTTATTTTTCTATTTTGAGCTTTTTCACATTTTGAGCCGATCTCCCTGAGGCTGCATTTAGCCTCAGGGAGATGAACGAGCTTTTTCGTGCGCATGCTTGAAAGAGCGCACTCTCGATTTTAGGATTCTGCACACCCCCCCGCCCGCACAGGGAGTGCATAGCGCTTCTGTGCAGACGTCACGCTGGGCGGGCCTTAATTGGCCCGCTCATGTAAAATGGCGCCGTGCCTCCGATCGGGGGCGCCGATCGGAAGTGCACCCGTACGCGCCCACCCATCAACTTCCCCCCCCAACAGGGGGAAAATTCAGCCCCATGGGTTTGAAATCCAAGAATGACCAGGAGATATGTGAAACTGCGGAGGAAAGGCTGTGGTCCTATGGACAGGATGGAAAGTGGAACTGAAAGTTTGCTCAGATGGACTGCTGACTATCAGATAGAAAACAGTTCATGATGAGAAGGGCAGGGTTTGGTGTGAATTGTAACAGACACCCCCAACTGATTGGTCCCTCAGGCCGACTTATAATGATTGGAATTGCAGTGATGTTGCCAGCATGTAATGACTGTAAAACAGGGGAAGCAGCAGCCTGTGTGTCTTGTTTACGTGATAAACTAGATTATATCCAATGGGTAAATTGGGCTTGTTCTCAAACAAGCTGCCAAATCAGCATTGTGAAGTGCTTCATGACATATTATGGAAGAGGAACATCACAGGGAGAAAATTATTATCTCTGCAGTCTTGTGAAGGCTGTCTTGCATGCATTTACAGCAGGTGTAAAGATCAAACAGCCTGTTGCCCTAACTGACGATGGTCAAAGAAAGAAAAGAGCATCAGAAGTGCCATAAAAGGGTTTTTACAAATTCTTTTAAAAGAATTTAGTGGTTTAGTTGCCACTGGCAAGTCCAGCATTTGTTGCCCATCTCTAACTGCCCTTGAAGTGAGTGGCTTACTAAGCCATTTCAGGGGACAGTTAAGAATCACCCACATCGCTGTTAAAGGAATTGGTGCTGCTTTTAGCACAATACTTCTCAAAGTCTTGAGAGAAAATGCTTGTTGTCTGCATTACATGTGCGTAGTGAGCTGTGCAAATAAATTACCACAAGAGGGGGCATTTTAGCTGCCGCTTGCTCACCTAACCCATGTTTCAGTTTTTCTGAGTTACTGAATGTGAAAAAAGGGTATTTAGCAAATATATTGTGCAGTAAATTTTCGCACATCCCAGAAAAACCATTACCCTGCTGAATATGGGGATACGTATCAATAAAGAGGAAGGAATATTTTGCCAGGGGGGCTGCAGTATTCATTCTGAGAGTGGGAGAACTCAGCATAGAGAAATACAATTTTCAACCCTCCATGCAGCTGGTTAGATGGTACAGCAGAGACACTGGCTTTGAGTTAACAGAGCCTAAGAATATAATAAATGGGAGAAGGAGTGGGCCATATGACATCTCAAACCTGCTCCATCAAAGACCATGACTGATCTTCTAAATCAACTGCACTTTTCCTGCACTTTCTCCATATTCCTTGCTTCCCTCAGTGCCCAAAAATCTATTGATCTCATTCTTGAATTTACTCAGTGACTGAGCATCCACAACCCTCCGGAGTAGAGGATTTCAGGATTCACTATCTTCTGAGTGAAGAAATTTCTCCTCATCTCAGCCCTAAACAACTGACCCCTATTTGGAGACATGTCTTAGGCTCCCCAGCCAGGGGAAACAGCCTTTTCATAAGGACTACTCTGTCAAGCTCTCTCAATATATTATATGTTTCAATGAGGTCACTTCTCATTCTTCTAAACTCTGCAGGATATTGACCCATTTTACTCAATTTCTCCTCATAGGACAGCCCACTCATCCCATCCATCTAGTTCCAGTGAATCTTGACCATTAGTGTTTGAATCACAAGATTTGCGGACAGAATCCTTTTAGAAAATGAGGTGAGTGGCAGGCAGAGCAGTCACTGTCACTCCAGTGACTATGGACAGGGCAACATCAAAAGCACCAAGCATAAAGCAATCATATAGTTTGTATAGAAAACATAATACTTTTCATACTTTTAAAATATTATTCGCTCACTATGGCAAGAGGTTATTTTTGAAACATAACATGGTTAGGGTTGCGATCCAAATAATAGAGTTGTAATAGGAACAATGCTTGTGAACAATTATTGGAATATCAAATCATCCTTTTTTCTTCATAGGAAGCTAAACTTAATCTACATCTTCCAACTCTACTGTCCTGTGAATTTAAACAATTGAGAGCCATCTTTAGTTCAATCGTGCATATGCATTACATCATTCTCAAAAAGAATAAAACGTGCATTTATGTAGCTTATTTCATGATCTCAAGGTGTCCTTAATTGTTTTACAGTTAATGAAGTAATTCTGAAGGGTAGTCAATGTTATAATGAAGGAAATGCAGCAGACAATTTGTACACAAGAAGATCCCACAAACAACAATGTGATAATGACCCAATAATTTGTTCCAGAAATTCAGCTGAGACACAAACACTGGCCACAGCATCAGGAAAATGCCCCTGTCCTTCTTAAAACAATGCCGCAAGATTCTTTACTACCGCCTGAAAGGGCAGTTGGAGCCTCGGTTGAATGATTCCTTAGAATGACGGCATCTCAGACAGTGTAGTCCTCTCTCAGTACTGCACTGGAACGTCAGCCTGGATTACATTCTCACCTAGAGTCGAGTTTGAACCCAAGGCATTCTGACTGAGAGGCAAGAGTGCGACCCATTGAGTTAAGATTGACACCAATGTGCTGTATGTTGTCAAAGCCCAAAGTGTAACAATGATTTACTAATGGAATTGCTTGCTGAATAATTTGTACATCCTTGCAATTTCTTTGAAGGAGAGCGATTATGCAAAGTGGTGCTTCTCTTCTGTCTATAAATAGTTTATATTCTGTCCATGGATATAGCCACGGATGGCTGTGGATTTAAAGAAAAAAGGAGGTTTTGCATTCAAGGTGATTAAGCATTCATGTATCCTATCCCACATGTGCCAAATTTCATTGAGGAAACAGTTGTATAAAATTGAACTTCCTTGTGCTCTGCTTCCCCGAATAAATGTGGTTTGAATTATTTATTTGGGTGAGGGGAGAAACCTCAGGGTGAAGGATTGAAAAGTGGGCAATTGGCAACAAAAAGGGAAAGGATCAGAAACCCTGATGAGCAGAGTGCATACTTTGTGCAGCAGTGGAATGTGTTATGCAATTTTACTACAGAGAAATAAACGGAGGTTAACACCAGCTTTAGTACAAGCAGAGAATATTACATAGCAATGTGTGGAATGAGGCTTTCATTCAGTTCCTCATACTTCCCGCTGTTAACAATGTACAATATGTAGCATGACAAACTCTGCTCCAGTATTTTATCTCTTCAACAAGGTGAATAACCATAGGTCAAACTTTCGAGAAGCAAAGTGGGTGAAATTGTGTTGTGTTGTATCCGATTTGAAATCAATTGAAATACTAACTTTTCCCTCTCATCCATAAAGGTCGTTGGGCGAGAATTCCTCGATATCAGTCTAACACCGCAGTCCCTGGCATACATTTGTAATTTTAAAGTTAACAGATGATGCTCCACTCCAGGCTACCTGCTTGATTGCTGGTACAAAACTGGCCATCGATGTAATGAGCTGAGTGCTTGTAGTTTTGCAGAGTCGGCTCACTTAAATAATTATTCATATCTCCCAGTGCAAATTTGAGAGGTCTGAGAGCGATGTAGTGGAAAATGCACAAAATCTGGCCATTAGCTGCAATTTAAAGGAGGTGCTGGGTGCTTCAGCAAGTGCTTCCAGCTATTAGTTGGATGTATCGGGGGTAGTGTGATCAGCTCTTTGATGGACTAAGTTTCTGGTCAACCCTTGTACTCGCTACATCAACTTGGGAAACCCATCTAAATAGAGCAAAGCAACACAAATAGTTATGTTACTTGTGCGAATTGGCGAGATACACTTTCAAGCTAACATTTATTTCTTTATTCTTTCACGGGATGTGGGCATCACCGGCAAAGCCAGCATTTGTTGCCCATCTCTAATTGCCCCTTGAACTGAACATTTCAGAGGGCAGTTAAAAGTCAACCACATTGCTGTAGGTCTGGAGCCACATGTGGGCCAAACCAGGTCAGGATGGCAGATTTCCTCCCCTAAAGGGCATTCATGAACAAGATGAGTTTTTACAAAAGTCAAAATTAGTTTTCTGGTCATCATTACTGAGACTAGCGTTCACTTCCACACTTATTAATTGAATTTAAATTCCAGCAGCTGTTGTGATTGGATTTGAACCCATTTCCCCAGAGTATTAGCCTGGGCCTCGGGATTATTAGTTCAGTGGCATTACCACTAGGCCACCATCTCCTCTTAAATGTGCAGTATATTTTGTGCCTGGGTCTTATTAAGAAAGTGAGCTGGATGCAAAAGATAACACAAAACTGCCAATTTCTCCCTCAGCCATAACCTCAACTGTCCAAACTTGCAAACCTGCAGGGCTGCCTTGTCATATTGAACCAGTTCCTTTGGATGAGAAAGGCGGCACGGGCCCTAGATGGTCCCCAGTGGTGTTTACATAAAGCTAGATTAAACCTGTAGTACTTATGATTTTATTTAGTGTGCAATGTACCTTTCAGAATAATACTTGTTAGGGAAGATCACATGATCTGTAGTAACCAATAGGAGGGTAGCACGTGCTACCTCAGCAAGCAATGCAGAGATGGAATTAGAGTTGAAAGCACATGTGTAGTGGCTGCTGAGTATATTGTGAATAAATGTAATGTTTCCACCCAAAAAAAGTCTTCTGATCAACTCTATCATTAATTGTACAACTCAGCCACCCTACAACAAACTGGTGATGAGGATAAAACAGGATTGAACAGAAGAAATAAGATTAAAAAGAAAGGAAAATATACTCACCAGGCGTGCTGTCCCTTTAAGTTATAGAAGAAATGGGCCCTAATCCAAATGGCTGAGAAATCTCCCGGAGAACTCCTGATATTTGAAGTGTAATATCAAAGTTGCAGGACCCCTGGGTGAGAATCCACAAGACAGGTGAACAAAGTGGGAAAAGGAAGAGAATCTGTACTTAAATTGTTGGATGGGCAGCAGTCCCACAGGCTCAGTAGGTTAGAGACACAGGCACACAGCTTGCAAGTTGAAAAGGGTGATGGGAGGGAGTGCGGTCAGAGCAGAAAACAGCGCTGTCATTTCAAATTTTGAAAACAGGAAAAAGTCCTGCAAAATCACCCAGAAAAAGGAGAAGAATTCGCTGCTGTGTTTTTTTTTTCCAAACAAGAACAAAGTTTTACTAAAAGTTAAAAGAGAAGATTAACGATCGTGGGGATCCCACCAAAACTCAAAAAGTGTGGGAAACACAGCACAGAAAAACCGACAGCTGGAGAGTCAGCCCAAGTAACAAAAAACATTGACTGCTCTTAAATCGGCAATACACTTAAAGTGGTAAATACAAAAAAGTAGCTATGGATAGAAAACTAGAAAAGACTGCAGAGAGGGGCAACTCTGTGGAAGGCAAAAAGAGACCCCAGAGAGAGGGCAACTACACCAAAGGGAACAAGAGGCCCCAGAGAGAGAGGACAACAGTGCCAAGGGCAACAGGGAGCCCCAGAGGGAGGGCAACAAGAAATTAAACAGTTGAAAGAACAGTTGATTGTCCTTCAAGATCAAGTGCAAAAGGAATGTGTCACCATTCAGCAACACGAATAAATTAAGACCGTCTTAAATAGTAGAACGGAAGCACAGCAGGGGAAATGCAAAGAGGGCTCAGAGAAGACCTGGTGATCAAAGAGGGCTCACAAGAAGCCTTGGGAGTCGTGTATAGCTGGATACAGCCAGGAGACAGGAGTTCAGATACACTCCAAGGCAGTGCCAGCTGAGTGAAGCCAGCTGCCGAGCAAAGAGCTGATGAATCAGCTAAACAAAGTCAAAGAGGCTTTGGAAGCAAAAGTCGCAGAGTTTCCCAAGAAGCAGCCACTGAGCTCAGACAAGTTGAGCTGACATCTGAGAGAAGTCTAGCCAATAGTGAAGTCAAAAAGAAAGCCAAGGTTAAAGTCTATGCTAAAAAGAAGAAGGCATGTAGAAAGAAGATACAGAAATACTAATAGGGCCTCCACCCAGTTGAGGAGAAAGTGAGAGCCATAAGAGAGGCACCTGCACCAAAGAACACCTCAGAGCTCAAATCATTCCTATGAATGATCAACCATTATGGGCGGTTCTTACCCAATTTGTCTACAGTGTTGCCCCCCTGCATTCTCTACTCAAAAAGAACAAACATTGGTCTCGGGAGATGCCCCAGAAAGAAGCTTTTATAAAGGTAAAACAATTGTTGTATTCGTCCAATCTATTAGTGCATTATGACCAGACGGAAGAATTGGTGTTGACAGGTGACACTTTTCCCTTTGGAGTGGGAGCAGTGCTCACTCATCGGATGGAAGATGGCACGGAATGGCCAACAGGTTAGGGTATCAAGAACGCTCACCACAGCGGAAAAGGGATATTCACAGATAGAGAAAAACCTGTCCATTATCTTTGGTGTCAAGAAATTTCACCAGTACCTACACAGCCACCATTTTACAATCATTTCAGACCACAAACCATTGCTAGGATTGTTTAGTGAGGGCAAGGCTATACCACCCATAACTTAAATACAATGATGGGCTTTAATTCTGGCAGCAAACGAATACACTTTCGTACACAGGCCTGGAAATCAAATCACAAACACTGATGCTTTAAGTCGTTGCCTTTACGAGAAAATGATGAGGACGTCCCAGTTCCACAGGAACTTGTTTTGTTGTTAAATTTCTTAGATTCCTCGCCGGTATGTGCTCAACAGATCAGAGACTGGACAAGTTGGGACCCAGCGCCATCTCAAGCATGAGAACAAGTGCTACATGGTTGGTCACAGAAGCCCATATCTGACAAAATGAAACTGTGCTTCAACAGAAGACGAAATAACCAGCCAGGATGGCATCTTATTGTGGGGAGAATGAGCAATCATTCTCCAAAGGGAAAGAAGGCACTTTTAATTGAACCACACAGTGCCCATCCAGGAATTTCCTGAATGAAGACCATAGCACACAGCTATCTATGGTGGCCAGGGATGGATGGCGAAATAGAGAGTTTAGCAAAGCGTAATGTCAGCAACTGACCTTGTCGCCAGTGACAGCTCCATTACGTCCTTGGGAGTGGCCAGGTAAACCCTGGGACCTTTCCTGGGAACAATGGGCAGAATTTTCTGTTTGCCGGTCGGGCGGGCCCGACTGACACGGCGGCAGGTGGGCGGCCGATTGCCGCTGGCGAAACGGGCCACGCCGCCATTTTCCGCGGGCGGCCAGTTAAGGCCCCCACCGCAGCTTTGCGACTCCCGTGGAGAACGGGAAAATGGACATGGGGGTGGGCGGACTCAGACTGCCGGTTCCAATGGGGAGCCAGCGGCCTGTATAAAGAGCGGCCTGGCAGCCTGCTCGAGGCAGTGCAACATGGCCACTCCGAGAGGTAGAAATGCTCCAAGGAGGGCAGAGGAGGAGCAGGTGGAGGAGGAGGGGGGCAGGCTGCAGGAGAGGCCAGCGGGGGTGGGGGGGGCCACTGTACACCCAGATTCTTGGACACATGCCTTGCTGTCCTCCTGGGAGAGGTGGGCCAGCGACATGATGTTCTGTATCCGGGGGATGAGAGGAAGAGGGCCCCCATGTCACCAGCCAGGGGTGGGAGGAGGTGGGCGAGGTGTAAGTGCCCATGATGATGCCAGACGCACTGGCACCCAGTGCCGAAAATGCTTCAATGATTCGCTGCAGTCCAGACGGGTGGGTACCATGTCTGGGCTACTTGAGGCAGAAGGCAACCTTAGCCTTTCCCCCACCCCCCACCATGTATGGCTGCCGTTACTGCTTAGGGCATCTGTCACACGCTGGGTGGGCAAATGGGTACTGACCATGTTTACATCAGCCTTAGTGGTTGAGGAGAAGATGGGTTCTCCCTGCAGCATATGTTGGTTTCTGTGGCATTTGAGTAGTCTGGGGGCAAGCTGCAGGGGAGGCCGGTAGACACATACTCAGAACCCCAACACATGTCTCATTGATGGTAATGAGATGGTTCAAGGAGTGCCTCAAGATCTTTTGGGCAAGACTCATCTGCTGGCATCGGCGTCGCACGTATTTGATCCTCCTTGCCATGGGCGCTAGGACCCGTGTGCTATTCAAAGTGATGGACGCCGAATGTGTCCAAGGGGACCATTGGGGGAGGGGGTTGGGAGCAGCCGTACTATCTTCTGGGGACTGATCACCAGTAGTGTGGACAGGAGCCGTTGGAGGCCTCAGATGGGCCACTGTGGTTGGGGTGTGGTGTGCACGTGCAGACTACATGAGCGATCAGCCCCAATAAATCCTCTTATGTGTTTTGCAGGCAAAAAGTAACCACAATGCCCGGGAGCGCCAGAGGACTGGAGGTGGGCACGCCCTCCTCCAGCGCCTCACACCCTTCGAGGAGCAGGCCATGGAGCTGGGCAGGAGGCAGGAGGCCAGGGCAGCCAGGGGCGGTGAGGCTGGGGTCCAGCGGGCAGGTATTTGATGTCCACAGTCCCATCCACTCTGTGTGCACACCATCCAAACCACTGATGGCTGCTGCAATCGTTAATGCTGAGACAATGCTCATTCACAAACTGAGACATTCTGACGTGTGGGTCATACAGGAGGGACCCTCGTCCCCTTGAGGAATCACCTCTCCACCACCTTCCAAAGTCACCTTATCCCATTTGTGACCACTATCACCATGGCCTAACATGCCATTGGATCGCTGCTGCAGAGCCAAAGAGTTATTCCATTTTCAGGGGTTTGGGACCTCTTGCACCCTTTCAGCCAGTGCGCCCCACATTACTCTGTCCAGAAGGTCCTCAAGACCACAGCTGTGAACATCATGGCACTCAACTTAGATGAATATCACCACGTTACTCATCCCTGCGCCAAGGGGAAATGTTGCCTTCTGCCCACCCGGTCTATGCCCCTCCTTACGGAATGAAGGGCAATAATATGACCTCTCAATCTCCTGAGTTCGGTGGAAAATGACACAACTGTTTGAAATGTTTCCTCAGCTGCGCAACTATCCAGGCCACAACGTATCCACATCAGATACCTCTGCACTCTCCCCACTCCTCTGGTTCTTTATGAACCATGTGCCATTCCTGAGGCCATCTAACCAGCCTGTTCACATGTGCGTTTAATGCTTGGGGCTCGTCTTGACTCATTTGGACCTCACCAATGTTCTTCTTTTAAGGGTCTTTAAGGGTGAGTGACTTATGAGGCTGGGGAGGGGAAGGGATGAAAGGTTGAACTGAATGTACGCTAACTGATGCACTGTCCTTGTTGTTAATTTCAGCATCACCACCAGAGTGACCCACACCTCGACCCCGCAGCCCCCCCTCCACACCTGAGGGTCAACAAGTGCAACTTGCAGCACATCATTTCAGCCAGCCAGGCACCAGCAAGACACACACACCTCGGTGGGGACTTTACTGTCGGCTAGTGTCCCGGGTCACAGTGGAGAGGGCACATCACGATCGCTGGAGGGGATGGTCGGGGCAGAGAGTGCCCATGGCTCCAGCAGCTGGAGGGCTGCAGGGGACGAGGCACGTGCTGAGTCCAGCACTGATGACGTGCCTCTGGAGTTGTCCCCATTGCAGCAGCTGCAGGGCAGGCAGCAGGAAGTGCGTTTGCATCTGGCAGGGTTGCATGAGGGAATGGTTCAGTTGCTCTCTGTGATGGAGGAGTCTAGGCAGATTGCACGCAAAGATTACGCCCTCAGGGCAGAGCATCAGGATTCCTTCAATGAGAGATTGGCGACTCTCATAGAGAGGCTTCCACCAAGTGGATCAAAATATGATTGGGATATGCTCTGACCGGCAAACCCTCACAGCGGTACTGGCCACAGGTGGTGTTTTCCATTGTGGGAGATGTTGTGTTAACCAAGCACCAGCACTCGGTGCCCATGCATCTGCGGTGAGCAGGAAGGTAGATTTGGACCTCATGTCGGCGCAGACGCTGCCTGTCGTAGCTGCGGGCTCCTCTCAGGGCGCTCCAGATGAGGGCAGCAGCTCCTCAGCCTCTCTGCCAGTCACCGTTGCTTCCATTGAGGCTGCGACAACTGGGGAAGTGCCAGTTTAGGAGCTGACCACTCCCTCCCAGGCGGGGCCAGCACAGGCTCCACGGGTCAGAGGACGCCCGCCAAGGTCATCTAGGCCAATAGGACAGCAGAGTCAGCAGGCTGGCTCACAAGCCACTCCGAGGGATAGGGCGGCACCTAGACGTAGCACCCGGAAACGTAAGCATAAGGCACGTTAGGCACTCCACGGGTTTCTCACTGGTGATTTTGTGTTGGCCTTAGAATAGGGACCCATATTTTTGTGATCGCTAACAAGTGGTGTGTGTTTTTGTTTTGGACAAAATAAAGTCCACTTTTGTAACCATGGCTGAGGATCTTTTGTTTGTGCTGCATTTTTCTTTTTCACATATTTATTATGAGTGTTTGAGTGGACATTGATGTTTCTGTACTAAAGCCTTATTTGCAGCTGATGAGGTGGAAGATGTAGCACCTAAGTGCCACGTGTGGAAGTGCCAGGCGATGCTGGTCCTGCTGATCCATGTGTGTGGGGCTAGCTGAAGGTTCTTTGGATTCAATTGTCCCGGGTGTCCCTGCCTCCTTGGTGTAGTAGTGGGTCGGCGTGCTGCCCCTCATCATCGCCCTGTGCATCCTCATCCTCTGAGCCACTGCTGAATTCATCATGTGCAGCCTCATCCACTGCGTCAAGGTCTTCATCATCAACTGCATCCCCCCTTTCCAGCGCAAGATTGTGCAGAGCACAGCGGACTACCACTATCACAGAGACGCGATCTGGGGGGTACTGGAGTGCGCCCCCCGAGTGGTCCAGGCAACAGAAGCGCATTTTGAGAAGACCGATGGTTCTCTCCACCACAGCCCTTGTGGTGCTGTGGCTCCTATTGTACCGCTGCTCAGCTTCTGTTCTTGGATGGCGGAGAGGCGTCATGAGCCACCTTCTGAGGGGATAGCCCTTGTCACCCAGCAGCCATCCATCCAGCCGGGCTGGAGCACTGAAGAGCCCCGGCACCTGGGAGTGTCTGAGGATGTAGGTGTCGTGGGAGCTGCCTGGGTACCTTGCACAGACTTGTAGAATCTGCATCCTGTGATCACACACTATCTGCACGTTCATGGAGTGGAAGCCCTTCCTGTTGACGAAGGCACCGTGCTCACCTGCTGGCGCCTTGATGGCCACACGTGTACAGTCTATAGCACCCTGGACACGGGGGAAGCCAGCAATGGCCGTGAAGCCTCTGGCTCGCTGTGTCTGGCTTGCCTAGTCGCAGCAGAAGTGGATAAAGATGGATACCCGTCTAAACAGAGCGTCTGTAACCTGCTTGACACAAGTGTGGACAGCTGATTGGGAGACACCGCAAAGATCACCCACTGAGCCCTGGAAGGAGCCAGAAGCATAGAAGTTGAAGGCAGCTGTGAGCTTCAGAGTCGCTGGCATGGGGTGTCCACCCACACAGTTAGGGGAGATCTCAGGGCCAATCATCTGACAGATATAGTTGACTGTTTCCCTTGAGAGTCGGAGCCTCCTTCGCCACTGCACCTCAGTCATATTGAGGTAGCTGCTTCGCTGCCTGTATACCCTGGCAGCAGGATAGTGGCGTCTTCTGCGGTCCCTTCCACCTTGGACAACCTCTTGGCCCTGCGCCCCATGTGCCTGCGCCTGTACTCCCAAAGGTGGCTCCCCTGGAGGCTGATTGTCCAATCCTGGTCTCCTCCTGTTTCTATCCCTCTCTTCCTCCTCAGGGGAGCTGCCTCCAGTGGAGATGTCAGAACCCATAGCCCCAGGCTAAATGGAGGCCTCCGGAAAGCTGCAAGGCCGAAAAAGAATGCTGTCTGCAGACTGATTTCATTTTACACAAAAACCTCTTGGTCATCGATGGGAACTACTAACAATCACACAGGTATGTTTTAAACACTTTCATCAATTATAACTTCATGTAAAACATGAACAACCACCTCTGAGTCCACATATCCCGACATTGCAAAAGTTTTCTTAAATAATCTGCTACCCGCCTTCCCGTTGGGCCCGTGTGCCGACCCGAAGTTCGCACGGGCCCCTCAAAATCCGACACAATTGGCAAGTTCAGGGGCTTAACGAGCCCTTCAATTAATGGCGGGTGAACTGAGCGCGCCCGCCCACCGAAATAGCGCGATGGCGCACGCTAACGTCGGCACGCTCGCGTGATGTCAGCGCGCGTCATTACACGCGCTGACACGTGGGTTACACCATCCGCACGTCAGACGGAAAATTCTGGTCATTGTTGATTCCCATTCAAAATGGTTGGACGTATATAAGATGAAGTCACCAACTTCGGGCGCTACAATTGACGAAATACGTCAGAGTTTTACCATTCACGGACTACCATAAGTAGTTGTTTCTGATAACAGCACGGCATTTACGAGTGCTGAGTTTCATCGGTTTAACAGCCTCAGCGGTATCACTCATGTGAAAACTGCACCGTACCCACCCTTCCTCAAACAGACTGGCTGAAAGGGCGGTTCAAATGTTCAAGACAGGTACGCTAACTGGCGATTCCTTGGCAACCAAGTGAGCATGCTTTCTGTTTCATTGCAGGATTACCCCTCACACAACAATAGGCATTACACCTGCGGAGTTATTGTTGAAACGCCGTCTCAGGACGAGATTGAGCTTAATAATGTTGAATTTAGAGGGGAAGATGGAAAGAAGCCAGGGAAGCCAGAAAACTAGACGCGACTGGCATAGTGGCGAGAGGAAATTTACCGTGGGAGAGCCGGTATATGTGAAGAACCTCAGGGAAGGACCAAAGTGGTCACCAGGTGAAATAAATGCGGTGACTGGACTTCTATCTCACCACATGGAGGTGGAAGGCCAGATCATTCATGAACACTTGGACCATTTAAGGAAGAGAGAAGCAAATCACCAAGATTTGGTTCCACCAGTGATCATGACTGAGCCTGCGTTTCCTGTTGAGGATATTCAAACCAGGACTGACATGTCTGATGTTCCTGTAAGAGTTGAGGATACAGAACTGCAAGTGCCACCAAAGCACCTGATGTTCAGGCAACTCCGGAGGGGAGGTTCCTGACAAAGAACCTGAAGTTGTGGAGCTGTGACATTCCACACGTACCAGGAAACCACCTGAAAGACTGAACTTGTAAATTCCTTACCCAGTGTAAATATTATGCATCTTGAAAAATATGTACTTGCAAATATAATATGTATAGCTGAGTTAAAGGGGGAGGAATGTCACAATTATGGTTTTATTTAGCTTGAAATGTCCCTTTAAGAATAATACTTGTTAGGCAAGATCACATGATTTGTAGTAACCAATAGGAGAGTAGCATGGGCTACCTCAGCAGGCAGTGCCAAGGTGGAGTTAGAGTGGGAAGCACACGTGTAGTTACTGCTGAGTATATTGTAAATAAACTTAATGTTTCCACCCAAAAGGTATCTGCTGATCAACTCTATCATTAACAACACAACTCAGCCACCCTGCAACTAAACCCTACAGCATTTGGAAAAGCAAAGGGTAGCACCATAGTGTCCAGTTTCAACCTACATATCCGAATGTATAACCAGACAACAGACACATTATAATAGAAAAGTAAAATACCGCAGATGCTAGAAAACTGAAATAAAAACAGAAACTGCTGGACTTTTTTTAATGTATTCTTTCATGGGTTGAGGGCATCGCTGGCTAGGCCAGCATTTATTGCTCATCCCTAATTGCCCTTGAGACGGTGGTAGTGAGCTGTCTTCTTGAGCCCCTGCAGTCCATGTGGTGTAGGTACAACCACATTGCTGTTAGGGAGGGAGTTCCAGGATTTTTGACCCAGCGACAGTGAAGGAACGGCGATATATTTCCAACTCAGGATTGTGTTTGGTGTGGAGGGGAACTTGCAAAAGCCCTTGTCCTTTGCTGGTCTGACAGCATTTGTAGAGTTAACGTTTTGAGTCAAATATGGCTCTTCTAACTCGCACATCATAATTGCTTCAGGATATGGTTTAATTTAATGGAATAACATGCAAAACTTTTATGTGTGACATTTAAAGCATTATAAGTGAGCCACAAAGATTACCATGCAACATTGTGGACACAGGAGTCCGAAGGTGAAAGATCTGGAAGGTAATATCAATGCTTTTTATGCTCCTTTGCTGATGCTACATTATGTTTGCCTAATGATCATCCTCAAGAAATGGACCTTTTGTCTTATTTGTTTCAATGACCATGGATGAATGTGCCTCTTCCAACAGAGCATCCTAGCTGTCATTATCAACTGGGATAACACTGCCCATAGTCCCTTGCCCACTTTCCATTGCTGACTTAGTAAATTTCCATGCAGCGAAAGAAATAAACTTTAAGATATCCTATGCCCATCAATGTTAGAACTATGTACTAATATAAAAGGTACAGAGAGTGTATACTAATGATGAAAAGCAGAAACACCAAGTCTCTTGCACCATTTCAGACAGGATTGCTGAATTGGCCCTATCATATCAAGATCGGCACATTTTGGGCCAGTTAAATTTATCTCCCATGTATTAGAATTTTGCTTCTGGCTCTAATCTCTCACTTGCAAATTTAGTTCTGTGCAGGCAAAATGAATCAAAATGAACACAAGACTGAAGCCCAGAATCATATAACAAACTGAATTTTGAGATGCTGAGGAACCGAGCTGGGGATTTCAAAGCATTTTAGTAATGGCTGAATTATTAACTGCGAGGTTGGAAGTGTCCACTTTGCTGACCAACTGTCATTAAGTTCAAGCTTTATATTTTGCTAAAAAAAATACTTGTTGTCCTTAAATATCCCAAAATTAGACAATTTTCCAAGATTAACATTGTGCATTGATGAAGTGTGTACTTATACCGTTATTCCTTTATAAATGTCAGGGATAATACATCAGCATGAAGCACTGACTATTGAATCCATTGAGGGTGACACAGCTTTATTATGTGCTATATGCAAGCAGGATAGCTTCCATGAGACTATCACCACTGAGAGAGAGGGACAGAGCACAGTGAACAGCAGCACATGGGCATGTAAAACAAGCTGACAGAAGCTGCAGAGAAACTGCAGAGAATCTGCATATGTAGAGTTACCAAGCAAATTTCCAGCACCAGAAACTTCAGGAAACGGTAATCAGGCACAGCACTGAGCAGCAAGCGGTTGCTTCAGGGGATCAGGTGAGATATAAGGAGCTCTTTATGTATATTAGGTGAGTCTATAATGAAAAGGGTTATTAGCACCTTCTAAATGTATAGCTGACATTCCAAAATGCTGTGTTGCTTCCCAAGTGCCTGAGTTTAAGACTCGAAAGGGTTATTAGGAGCACCTGCTACTGATAAAAACAAAAAGCTACTGCGGATGCTGGAAATCCAAAACAAAAACAGAATTACCTGGAAAAACTCAGCAGGTTTGGCAGCATCGGTGGAGAAGAAAAGAGCTGACGTTTCGGGTCCACATGACCCTTCAACAGAACTGTTCTGTTGAAGGGTCGTGAGGACCCGAAACGTCAGCTCTTTTCTTCTCCACCGATGCTGCCAAACCTGCTGAGTTTTTCCAGGTAATTCTGTTTTTGCACCTGCTGCTGATGTAGCTACTGATATAACTATGTTGCATTGTCACAGGACTAAGAGACTGAGATCTGATGGGAAGCAGAAGTACAACTTTGTGTAGAGTGCTGAGATGTACTCTTGGTGTTCCTTCGCAAATGAATATTTTTTGGAAGGTTGTACTCATCGGTTGCAGGCCCGCTGGTGGTTAGTCAGGTCTATTCCTGACCGGCAGATTCTCCCACAGTGGGTGCAGGTGAAGGTGTAATAACTGCTGAGGGCAATTGGATCTATCATACCCGTCCTTTTCTCTTTTATGCTACCTCTTCACTCAATCTCAATCTCGAAGGCGTCTGTAGCTCTCCTGATGTAGCATCTGCAGGTATCACAATCTATGGCCTTGAGACATTTTTGTGGGGCCCCTCTGTTCCATTTACTGGTGGTCAGCTCTCCGTAAAACATGATCTTGGGCAGACAACTGTTGTCCACCCAGGCATCGTAACCAGCCCGGTGCAGTTGGCTTTGCAGGAGGATGGCCTCGATGATGATGATGTTGGTTGTTTCCAGGACTTCAATGTTTGTGGTGCGATCCTGTCGTGGATCTTGAAGATGCTGTGGAGGTGGCACTGATGAAAGGCCCTATAAGGTGTACATGACGTCAGTATACAATCCCTGACTCGACGCCATACAAAAGAGTGGTGAGGACTATGGCTTTGTACACTTAGAGTTTGGCCTGTGCTCTGAGGCTGTGGTTGCTCCACACTTGTTTGTAGTCTGTTGAATGTGCTGTTTGCTTCTGAAAGCCAATTGTCCACTTCCTTGTTTATGGTGGCATCAAATGAGATGACGCTCCCCAAATAGGAAATTGCTTGATGGCATTCAGCTCAGTTCCCTTGATGACAATGCTGTGTGGTTTATATACTTCATGGGGTGCAAGGCTGATGTAGGATTTCAGTTTTCTTTCAGCTGATTTTTAGTCTGAAGAGTTGTGCTACCTCAGAAAAACATGTTGTTATACGTTGCAGGTCTGACTGACTATAGGCCAGGAGAGTGCAGTGTTCAACGGAAAGAAGTTCATACATGGATGAATTTTTCTCTTTTTTTCTTATTTGTTCACGGGACGTGGACTTCGCTGGCTGGGCCAGCATTTATTGCCCATCCCTAGTTGCCCTTGAGAAGGTGGTGGTGAGCTGCCTTCTTGAACCGTTGCAGTCCATGTGGTGTAGGTACACCCACAGTGCTGTTAGGGAGGGAGTTCCAGGATTTTGACCAAGCGACAGTAAAGGAACGGCCGATATATTTCCAAGTCAGGGTGGTGAGTGACTTGGAGCGGAACTTCCAGGTGGTGGTGATCCCACCTATCTGCTGTCCATCTAGATAGTAGTGGTTGTGAGTTTAGAAGGTGCTCTCTAAGGAGCCATGGTGAATTCCTGCAGTGAATCTTGTAGATGGTACACACTGCTGCTACTGTGTGTCGTTGGTGGAGGGAGTGGGTGTTTGTGTATGTGCTGCCGATCAAGCAGGCTGCATTGTTCTGGATGGTGTCAAGCTTCTTGAGTGTTGTGCGCGCTGCATTCATCCAGGCAAGTGGGGAGTATTCCATCACACTCCTGACTTGTGCCTTGTAGATGGTGGACAGGCTTTGGGGAGTCAGGAGGTGAGTTGCTCATCACACGATTCCTAGCCTCTGACCTACTCTTGTAGCCACAGTATTTATATGGCTAGTCCAGTTCAGTTTCTGGTCAATGGTGAACCCCAGGATGTTGATAGCGGGGGATTCAGTGATGGTAATGCCATTGAACATCAAGGGGCGATGGTTGGATTCTCTCTTGTTGGATATGGTCATTGCCTGACACTTGCATGGCGCAAATATTAATTGCCACTTGTCAGCCCAAGCCTGGAAATTTTCAGGTTCTTGCTGAATTTCAACATGGACTGCTTCAGTATCTGAGGAGTCACGAATGGTGCTGAACATTGTGTAATCATCAGCGAACTTCTGACCTTATGATGGAAGGAAGGTTGTTGATGAAGCAGCTGAAGATGGTTGGGCTGAGGACACTACCCTGAGGGACTCCTGCAGTGATGTCCTGGAGCTGAGATGACTGACCTCCAACAACCACAACCACGTTCCTTTATGCTAGGTATGACTCCAATCAGAGAGTTTTCCCCCTGGTTCCCATTGACTCCAGTTTTTCTAGGACTCCTTGATGCCATACTCAGTCAAATGCAGCCTTGATGTCAAGGGCTGTCACTCTCATATCACCTCGGGAGTTCAGCTCTTTTGTCCATGTTTGAACCAAGGCTGTAATGAGGTCAGGAGCTGAGTGGCCCTGGCGGAACCCAAACTGGGCGACAGTGAGCAGGTTATTGCTAAGCAAGTGCCGCTTGATGGCACTGTTGATGACCCCTTCCATTACTTTACTGATGATGGAGAGTAGACTGATGGGGTGGTAATTGGCTGGGTTAGATCTATCCTGATTTTTGTGTACAGGACATAACTGGGCAGTCTTCCACATAGTCGAGTAGATGCCAATGTTGTAGCTGTATTGGAATAGCTTGGCTAGGGGCGTGGCAAGTTCTGGAGCACAAGCCTTCATTACTATTTCCAGAATGTTGTCAGGCCCCATAGCCTTTGCAGTATCCAGTGCCTTCAGCCATTTCTTGATATCATGTGAAGTGAATCAAACTGGCTGAAGACTGGCATCTGTGGTGCTGGGGACTTCCAGAAGAGACTGAGAAGGATCATCCACTCGGTACTTCTGGCTGAAGATTGTTGTGAATTCTTCAGCCTTATCTTCTGCACTGATGTGCTGGGCTCCTCCATCATTGAGGATGGGGATATTTGTGGAGACTCCTCCTCCAGTGAGCTGTTTAATTGTCCACCACCATTCACGACTGGATGCGGCAGGACTGCAGAGCTTAGATCTGATCCGTTGGTTGTGGGATTGCTTAGCTCTGTCTATCACTTGCTGCTTATGCTGTTTGGCACGCAAGTAGCCCTGTGTTATAGCTTCACTAAGTTGACACCTCATTTTTAGGTATGCCTGGTGCTGCTCCTGGCAAGCCCTCCTGCACTCTTCCTTGAACGAGGGTTGATCCCCTGGCTTGATGGTAATGGTCGAGTGGGGGATATGCCGTGCTATGAGGTTACAGATTGTGTTTGAGTACAATTCTGCAGCTGCTGATGGCCCACAGCGCCTCATGGATGCCCAGTCTTGAGTTGCTAGGTCTGTTCAAAATCTATCCCAGTTAGCAAAGTGGTAGTGCCACACAACATGATGCAGGGTATCCTAATGTGAAGGCAGGACTTCATCTGCACAATGACTGTGTGGTGGTCACTCCTACTGACACTGTCATGGACAGATGCACCTGCAGCAAACAGGTTGGTGAGGATGAGGTCAAGTATGTTTTTCCCTCTTGTTGGTTCCCTCACCACCTGCCGTAGACCCAGTCTAGCAGCTATGTCCTTTAGGACTTGGCCAGCTCGGTCAGTGGTGGTGCTACTGAGCCATTGAAGTCCCCCACCAAGAGTACATTCAGCGCCCTTGCCACCCATAGTGCTTCCTCCTCTACCTGCTATGGATCTGGAGCCACATGTAGGCCAGACCAGGTAAGGATGACAGATTTCCTTCCCTAAAGGGCATTAGTGAATCAGTTGGGCTTTTACAACAATCGACAATGATTTCATGGTTGTCATTAGACTTTTAATTCCAGATTTTTATTGAACTCAAATTCTACCATCTGCCGTGGTGGGATTCAAACCCGATCCCCAGAGCATTACCCTGGGTCTCTGGAATACTAGTCCAGCGACAATACCGCTACAGCATCACCTCCCCCTATGTGTGAGCCTGAACACGCCTGAGCTTGAAAAGACTTCCATCAGTCTGGAAGCGAACTTAACTCCGTCTTCAAGGTCTTTTGTTTGCCTGCTGCAGCATCAGCTGAAGAGGATGGTGAATAAGTTCAGGGCCAGCACACATCCCTGTTTCACACCTTGGGAGATTTGGAAGGGACTCGAGAGGTCGATGTGGTGCTTGACTTGTCTGTACTGATTTTTCTGAAGCTGCTTCACCATGGCCAGGAACCTGGGTGGGCATCCAAATTTTTCAAGGATTTTCCAAAGTACACCTCAGCTCAAAACATCGAAAGCCTTGGTGGGATCTACAGAAGTGGCATACATGACCTTTCTTTTACTCACAGCACTTTTCTTATATTTGTCTGTGTGCAAATGCCATGTCTGTGGTGCCTCTGTTTGCTCGGAAAGCGCACTGGCTCTCTGGGAGGTTTTCTTCCTTACTGATAGGCACAAGCCTGTTCAGCAGTATTCTAGCCAGGGTCTTCAGGATCCCATGGTAGTTGGAGCAGTCTGACTTTTCTCCTTTGTTTTGTGTACAAGGCAATGATAACGGTATCACAAAGATCCTGTGAAGTCCTGCCCTGTTCCCAGCAAGCCATGAATAACTCATGGAGCTTGGTATCTCGGGCAGGGTCACCATGTTTCAAGGCTTTGGGCGGAATTCCATCGATTCCGGGGGCTTTGTTGCTCTTCACCTGGTTGATGGTGGTCCTTCAGAGTTGGGCTCCCATCCAGTTCTCCTTTGACTGGCTGCTATTGGATGCGGTTGATGGCAGTATCATGCACTGTGCGCTGAAGAGTGTTTCAAAGTGCTCCAACCAGCTATCCAGGACTGACTCCTTGTAGTATCTTGCCATCGACACTCCTCAGGGAGTTTTGTGTTTGATATGCTGGTCCATAGACAGATTTTAGTGCTTCATAGAAACTTCTTATATTGCCAGTATCAGCATACAGTTGAGGTTTTTTCTGCAAGTGTGATCCACCAATCAATTTGGATGTTCCTCAGTTTATGTTGAAGATTGCTACATGTTTGACAGTCTTTTTCTCTTGGCTGGCCGGCTGAACCTGATGAGCTGACCTTTTTCTTGCTGGTAGATCTTGGATTTCCTTGTCACTTTCAGCGAACCAGTCCCTGTTCTTCTTGGTGCTGGGTCCGATGACCTCATTGAAAGTATCCAGTACTGCAGCTTTGATGTGTTCCTAGCGTTCTCCTGGAGTAGAATCAGCAGTGAGATCAGGGTGTTCCAGTCTGCTCTGTAAGGTTGCTTGTTACCTATCTCTGTAAGGTGAGGTTTGCAGGTTGCTGACTCAAAATTTCTTTGGTGGGTTATCCCTAGGCTTGGTCTTGGGCTTAGGCTTGAAATGGAAGTTCAGCTTTGATTGAACAAGCTGGTGGCCTGTATGACTGTCAGCACTGGGCATGACTCTAGCATGTAGGGGATCTGGTGAGAAACAGAAGTGCAACCTCGTGTAGAGTACTGAGATGTACATAGATCTATAAATAAACAAGGATGTTTTTTATGGATAACAGACTATGGTAGCATTCTTAGGGTAACAGGCAAACCCTAAAGAAACCCCATCTAGACCCCGAACCCAAGACAAAACATGGTGGCAGTGGACAGAGCATAAAGACCCAGAGAAACTCTAAGAGAAGACTACAGACCTGAAAGACTTACAAATGGTTGGGAAAAAGCACAAGAAGAAAAGATTGAAGATTCACCTGAGAAAAGAGCATTGTGGATGCTGCAGATGCAAGTAGACACACAGATCCAGAATCCAGAGATCAGTGAGTACAGATCATAGTCAAACAGCCAAGCTACTGAAGCAGCAACAGATCCAGAGCTTAGGGTAAACATGGGGTCTACATTACCACTCCCAGTTCCGAATTGCTGAAGGTTCACAACAGGCTTAACAGTGGAACAATTGAAAGAAGGAGGTTCTCCAGATACAGAACAGCTTCAGGTTTGCATACGAAGGACCAGAAAGTTCAGATCAGCACATTACGCTATGTAGGGGCTATAGCGGATGATGTTATTTCAAAACAGAGTGTTGATGAGTCTTTGAACTCATATGAGAAGTCCTCCAGACATTCCATTTGTACTTCGGTGTTCAAAAAAATTTGACCATTGAGCGAGGGAATTTTAATAACCTGGTGAATCCACAGACTCATTTATAAATGGCCTGAACAGAATGTGGAGGATTCCGACAATGGAATCCTCAGAGATGAATTTATACATGATCATACAGTGGTTGGGGTCTTAGATGAAACCCTTTCAGATCTTTTGTGAATGAGGGAAGATTTAATTCTCACAAAGGCGGCACAAATAACGCAACCGGCTGAACTTAGGAAGCAAAACAGAGTGGTTGTTTGTGGGGAAAGTGATGTCTCGTGAAAAAAAACTTGTAAAGCCATTCAGTATGTTGTCAAAAAAGAGAAAGCTAAGAGAGGTAAAAGCCTGGGAAAAGCGTGCCAAACACCATCTAGAGGTGCTCTTGGTGTGGTGGGAAAACCCAACACAAACAGGAAGAATGCCCAGCGGGGGAGCTGAGTGCCACAACTGTGGGAAGTTGGGACATCTTAAAAATGTCTGCAGATCCAAAGTTCCAATAGCTCCTAGAAAGAAACAGACAACAATGTTACAACCGGGGAGGACTCAGCCTTTCTTTCCCACTCCTCGACTGATCGTCACAGGGCTTTTGTAATTTATGAGGATGAAGGTATTAATTCAGTGTCTGTACTTATTCATTGATGTGCTGATTGTAGGACTCAGTCCAACAGGTTTTCATGAGTTTAAACAAAAGTAGTTAATATTTATTGAGCCGAAAACCCACCCAGATAAAGAAATTTTTAAAAAGTTATTTTGCAACCTTTGCAACACACATATACACGCACACACACACACACTTACTCTCTCTCTCTCACACACACATACCACACACACAAGCATGCAAAATTACAAGTTATACGGTAGAGGAGGTTAACTTTTGGCTAAATTAAGATTCAGTGATGAAAGGCAAAAAAAAATAGGAAGTTCACTGCTTATGATTCCTTCGTTTCTTTAACAGTAGTCCTGGTTTTTCCCCTGGAAATGCTGCTTTGGGATTTTAATGTGCCCTTCAAACCTCCCTATCTGTTGACTCCAGAATGATATAAACAGGCGGAGTTCCTTTAGATTGAAATTTTCTCTCTCTGTGATGTATTCCAAAGTGTGCCAGAGAGAGGGCTCTGAACTTGAGAACAGCCAGTGAGAGGTAATATTACTGCTCCATTTGCAAACGTCTTCTTCTAGACTGCTAAAAGTAACCAGGTTGTTGTAATAAGGCATTCCAAAATGGTGATCTAGGTCACATGACCTCTCTCCCCATAATGATTTCAGAAGGTAATTGATTAGCCTATGTCTGGACAGACCTTGGTTATTGTGTTATGGCCTAGGTGATTAGTTTTTTTTAATATCCCAGCCATCACTTCTGAATGGACTATTCTTCCCTGTGATGAGCTAGGAGGAACATTCAACATCTCTTATATAACCATTGTCCCCACCTTGGTGTGAGAGGCAGCTTTATAGAAATGCAAATAGTGAGAGCCAGTTCATCTTTGAGGTAATTCTTGACATTAGCAGGTGTGAAATTCCATTGGAAGTTTGCCTAATTGTAACCCACATTGGAAACTTCCAGAAACTGACCAAGTTGTAATGCCAAACATGTCGGCTGACCTGCAGCAGCCATCTTAAGTCAGTGTCTTTTCTTGCTTTAAAGTTCCTTTAAAAGAAATTAACTATATATTTGACCCGCCAATGAAATTCAAGATTAATATTCCACATGCACATGTCACATCCTCGTGACAACAAAACCATGTAAAATCCAAGAAGTGGAAAAGCCACAGAAAACAAAAACCAAATAACCTTCTTAGGAGAAGTTAATGAAACAGAAAATAATTATTAGAGTAATAAATTATAAGTTGATGGTCACCTCACAGAATTCAGGCTAGATATTTCAGTATTATCTGATGAAGTAAAATGGTTTAAAAAGGTCACATTACAGCCATCCTCCATCCAGTTTCAAGCTCCAGGATGGACTACACTGAAAGTCATAGGCCAACACTTGGCAAGGTTAAGATACAAGGATATAGAAACTGTGGAACCACTGTATGTGACAACGAACAAGAAGCCATCATTACCAAGAAGAAAAGCATGTTTACAGCTGAGGCTCATTTACGAGGTTGATGAAATTATTGACAAGCGGTCTAGTCAGGTATTCAGAAATGAATTTCCATCCCTATTTTCAGGCTTGGGAAAGCTGAAAAAAGAATATCACATAACTCTAATGGGAGATGCTAAGCCTATACGTCTCCTAACAATGAGGAACGTCCTTCACCTACTTTTAGACAAATTCAAGATCAAGATCCAACACATGTTAATCATACCAACGGAGTGGTGTTCTGGAATGGCCACAGTACAAAAGTCAATTAGAATCTGTGTGGACATGACTCAATTAAACAAGTCAGTGGAGAACGTGAGGTCCACCCAATGGCATCTGTGGATGAAAGTCTCATCAAATTAGCAAAAAGCACCCTCTTCACAGAATTAGGTGCTAACCGCAGCTTTTGGCAGTTGCCTCTGGACAAAGAATCCAGATTGTTAATGACTTTTATCACCCCCTTTGGCCATTATTGTTTTAACTGGTTACCATTCGGAATTCCAAGGAACGATACCTCAGACACTGGGAGGCATGGAAGGAGTAATATGCCATATGGACGACATTCTCGTACACAGTTCATTGAGGGAAGAACATGACAATCAAGTGAGCGAGGTCCTCAAAGTCCTACAAGAATCAGGTTTGACATTAAATGACAAATGTGAATATGCAAAGCCTATGATAAAATTCTTCGGGCACATATGTGCAAGTTTCAGGAATTACAGCAGACCTGCAGAAGGTCATTAGAGAGTTCCCACAGCCTAAAAATATCACAGAATTACAAGGATTCTTTGGGATGCAAATCAATGAGCTGTTAGAACAGTTGTTGAGACAAGGTCAAAAGTGGTGTTGGAACCTGGACCAGCAAAATGCTTTTGACAACATCAAAAGTCTCCTAATTTCACCAGTAATTCTAATGTACTATGACCCAAAGTTGTCAACAATTGTAGCAGCACTTGCATCATCTACAGGCTTGGGCACAGGGCTGTTTCAAGACCAAAAAGATAGACAAAGAAGACCGATTTATTACATCTCAAGATCTCTCATGGACACAGAGAAGAGGTACGCAACCATTGAGAAAGAAGCATTAGCCACCACATAAGCCTGTGAGAAGCTCTCTGATTATGTCATGGGATTAAGGGGTAAAACTGAAACTGACCACAAACCTTTAGTTACTCTCCTTAACCCAAAGAAAATTGAAAAAAAATGCTGCCTAGAATGAGACTCATGAGATACGATTAATTTACTGAGTATGTTCAAGGAAAGTACCAGATGATAGTAGATGCACTGTCAAGAATAACAGTGGAAAGAGTCAAAATGGAAGATTTAAATTTTATTCAGGAAGTGGAAGCATATACTTTGTTCATTACCAAATGTTTACCAACAACTGAGAAGTGATTAGAAGAGATTAAGCAAGCACAACAACAGAGTGACGAGTTCAGTAAAATAAGTGTGTTGTCTGAATGAATGGCCGCATTATACTCCTAACAACCCAGTGCTTTGCCAATACTTTGAACAATCATTGATGATTTATTCATTTTAACGACGGACTAGTCATCCCTAAAACACTTTGACTTGACATTCTTCAGAAAATCTATCAAGGTCACTTGGGAATGGCAAAATGCAGAGCAAGAGCCCAGCAGTCAGCCTGGTGGCCGGGCCTCAGTCACTCCATTGAAAAGTTAATCATGAATTGCCTCATGTGTGCAGTGAATAGCCAACAGCAGAGTGAACCATGGACACCCTCCACTTTCCCTTCGAGGCCCTGCCAGTGCCTGGGAATGGATTTATTTGAGTTTAAAGGCAAAGTTTTCATCATCGTCATTTATTACTACTCCAGGTGGTTTAAAGTGAGTAGACACCACAGCATCGCGGCAAATATTGTAGCCATTATATCACTAACAAGAATCTCTCTGACACATAGCATCCCGGATGTTGTGGTGGCAGACAACAGGCCAGTTTGCCAACGAGCTGTTCTGCAACTTTGCACAGGAATATAGTTTTATGCAGATAGTTTCACGACTCGTTCGTCTACATAGACTCAGTCAAACTGAGAAGCAGAAAGATGGGTCCAAACCATCAAGGAATGATGAAAGAGAACAAAGATATTAACTTAGCCCTTCTTAACTGCAGAACTTCATCCCAAAAAATGAGTTGCTGCCATCAGAATTATTGATGGGAAGACGGCTGTGAACACAACTGCCAGCTCTACAACAAACACTACAACCTAACTTTACCTCAGGTGATCGTGAGAAAGTTAGAAAGCGTGGGGAGCAACAAAGAGACAGTCAAGCTCATAATCTCAACTTCAAGCACAGAGCATGAGTCTTGTCGGCTGCTACAGCCCCTGGATATGAGATCAACAGAAAGAAGGCAGAGTGATAGAAAGAGGTCCACAGCTGAGATCGTATAGAATTGAGACAGAGAAGGGAAATATCGGAAGGAACTGAAGAGCCATGAGCTCGTTGAGAAGGAAACCAATGGAACTTTGGACATACTATTTAGATCCAGATGGAGACAAGGAACCAGAAATAAATAGAAACTCTACAACCCCCCAAGTGGAAGAAACTCCTATTGAACTATGAGAGAGTGCAGTTCATCCTCAACCTTGAAATGAAATCAGGACCAGATCAGACGGCTGATCAAGGCACCACAGAGATTGATCCTATGAAGTCTGAGACTTTACGGGGAGATGCAAGAGGATATATATAATTGGGATAAAGACTTTGGGAGAGATGTAGAGTAAAGGGTTAACACCAGGAGCACCTGATACAACTATTAATGTGACTATGATGCACTGTCACGTGACAAAGAGATTGCTATCTGGTGAGAAACAGAAAGACAATCTCGTGTCGTGTACTGAGATGTATATAGATCTGTAAATAAACAAGAATTGTTTTTACAAATAACAGTCTATGGTAGCATTCTTAGGGTAACAGACAAACCCTAGAGAAACCCCATGTAGGCTGTTATGGACACAAGGGCAAGGCAAACTGAATTATTATTACTGTTCCCCTCTCCTGCCCATGATAATGGCAGTTTAAATTACTAATTTAATTTGTTTTCCTTGGTATCCTTGTTGAAATGGGCCATGGTGTGTTTCCCAAACCCGGGTTTATGAGGTTCAATGTTAAAAATAATCCCACAGCAAATTCTTTAAGGTGAAACAAAACTAGGAATTAGTAACACATTCAAAACCTAAGGGATGGATTGCAGACACACATTCACACTCAAGAGCATACAGGGTAGAAAAGCAGAGAAAGAAAGGAAAAGAAGTTACAAATTGCTAGTTACTTAAAAAAAAAGGTGTTGGCATTAGTTCACATGAATTTTTTTAAATTCATTCATGGGATGTGGGCAACACCAGCTAGGCCATCATTTATTGCCCATCCCTAATTGCCCTTGTTCAGAGGGCATTTTTAAGAGCCAAGCACATTGCTGTGGGCCTAGAGTCACATGTAGGCCAAACCACGTAAGGAAAGCAGATTTCCTTCCCTTAAGGACATTAGTGAACAGGATGGGTTTTTACAACAATTGGCAATGGTTCCATGGTCATCATTAGATGTTTAATTCCAGATTTTTATTGAATTCAAAGTCCACCATCTGCCGTGGGGGGATTCGAACCTGGGTCCCCAGAGCATTGGGTTTCTGGGTTACTATGCCATCGCCTCCTCTATTCTACTGAATAGAGTCCAGTAAGTCAATGTCCAATGAAAGTTCTTTCAGTTGGCTTTGTCTGGCAGAATTCCTGAGCATGAATTTTCAGCTCGGTGGGCAGGCACGGTCGACAGGCCTGGGATCAGTGGGGAAACTGGCCGCTAACCGCGATCAGCCCCCGTCTGCAATCTCACGCTGACTGGCCAATTAACAACCAGCCAGCCTGAAGCGCATGCTGAAAAGCTCCACGCTGCTGGGGTGGGTGGGGGGTGGGAGGAGGTCGGGCGATGACATCAATGCGGGCGCGGGCGATGACATCAATGCGGGCGCGGGCGGGCGCTGACAGAAAGCTCACTGAAGGCAGAGAGCTGCCTCATGGAGCTGAAGACCTGAAACCCAGGAAACAAAGTTTTTAAAATCAGGAAAAAAAATGTCCAAGCATCACAATCAGGCAGCTGCATATGTCGATTACAAAAAACACTGTCCATGGGTTTCTATTTTTATTTTATTTAATAATGGAAATCCGAGAAATGTAGAGGCCACCTGGCAGGTTTGCTCGTCCGCCCACCATAAAGCTGGACGGGCTACGTAAAATGACAGACAATTGCGTCATTAATGGGCTTAATTGGCCTCTTAATTGTCAGTGGACATGCTTCCGACTTATGCGCGCACTTGAAGACTGAAATATCGCGCAAGCATGGGATGACATCAGATGCTCGCCCGACCTCATCTCGCGCGATTTCACGCCCGATTTGGTCAGGCACCCACCCGATCAGCATAAAATTCAGCCCCTGGTCTTTTCCCTAGGAGCTTGGTTGAGGCAGTTGAAGATACAATGACGTATTCTTGTATTCTGGGACTTAGTTCACTTTGAATGCGAAATACAAGATTTTTTCTGGAGATCAGACTGTGAGAGGTGGAGGTCAGAGGAGGCTGCTCGCCTGGAGTCCTGTTTTCCCTTTTGAGGTTCAATAGCAACTGAACACAGAATCCAAAAGCTGTATAATTAAAGCAATTCAAGTCTCGGTCATGTGGCAGGGCGGTTTCTGGTCAAGCCATTCAGCTAATGATGTATTTAAGGACCCTTGTTAAAACCCATTGTTTTTTGAGCAGATAACAGTGGAACCATTAGCACAACATTGGTGATCAGGAGTGAATAGCTCTGTTCACTCAGTTCTGCTGAAGGGTCATGAGGACTCGAAACATCAACTCTTTTCTTCTCCGCCGATGCTGCCAGACCTGCTGAGTTTTTCCAGGTAATTCTATTTTTGTTTAGGAGTCACAATAGCTCTGCCTTTGTCCATATCTGGCTGGTGCAGACATCTCGTCTACTAGTCCTTTGTGTTAGCTTGGCTGGAATGTTCATACAATTCAAGGGGTGTCACATTCCAGGAGGTTGACGAGTTAACCTTTGTTCATTTTTAAAAAACAGAATTTAAAAAAGAGAATGTGGAAGAGAAACTAATTTTAAGACTTTTTTTTTAATGCCTTCTTGGCATGACACAGACCTCGAACCCAAGACAAAACAAAGACCTGATCAAGCAGTAGGAGAAGATCCTGAAATAGGAAGAGAAAACACAAGAAGTTGTGGTCCATGCAGCAGCCTTCTAACACAGGTGAGTATAAAATAGTAGTCCTACAAAGGAAATTTCAGGAGCTAGCAAAAATAATTTAGAAAGAGGTTTCCAAGCTAATGATCTCAGGATTACATGCTAAATGTATGAGATATGATATAGATCAATGCGTTGCTCGATACATGGTGTATCTTCATTGCCAACCAGAACTAACATCGAGACATTGTTTACCTAAACTGAGGAGACACATTTCTCTTGGCTATAGATATTAAAATAGTTGGGGAGGCTTTAACCTAGGAGGTTACAGTGTGGAACAATTATATGAATACAGTAAGGAGGCCAAGAAATAAACTTGCATTTATTTACTTAAACACCAGGAACATAAGAAATAAAATGGATAGGTTAAAAGTGATGGCAAAATGGACGTTCATAGATATTATAAGAATTCCTAAAACTTGGCTAAAGGACGAGGATTACTGAACAACAAATCTGCAGGGTTATGGGTTCCTCAGAAAGGACAGAGGAGGAAATTACAGAGCTCGGGTGTGGCTATTTATCAGGACAGGAAGTGGGGGGGTGGGGGGTGCTGGAGGATTATACATTGCTGAGAGAAGGAACTAGAAACTGGAACATAGTGGCCTTGGGTGTACCAGAATGATAGCAAAACGAAAATTTAAGTAGTAAGATGATGCTACAAATCATCACAAAAATTCCAGAGGTTAATATACTGCCGTGGAGGTAATAAAATGATTAATGCACAAGGCTCTATTGTAATCTTGGAGCATTTTAATCTTCCAGAAATAAACTGGGATTTAAAATGAGGTTAATCTGTATTCATAAAGGAGTTTCCTTCAATAATCTTTGTCAAACAGCAGGAAAGAAATCCATAAAATGCAAAGTAATGTTGGATTTGCTCCTGACTAAGGTGGAGAGAGTGAAAAGTCAAGTTGAGGCAAAGAAACATTAAACTTGTTAACTTTAAGGTTGAAATTAGGACAGGACAGATAATAAAATCCATTAAAAGTTGGATACCAAGGGAACACATTTTGAAGAGACAATGTGCAAAGTATATAAACAATAAAATCGGATGAATTATTTAAGAGGTGTGTGTGGAAGGAATATATTCAAGTTTCAAAAAACAATAGCATAAGGAAAGACCCTCTCTCACTCTCTGACTCTCTTTGACCCCAGTTTCTCTCAGAGGAAAATACATTTTCTGAAGTTTATAAGTGCGTAATCTGTACATTGACATTCCTCTCTTATTCTCGCTCTCCCTCTCTCACTCACTCACAGCCTCTCATTTGAACAAAAATCATCATCCGACCCTTATCTCCAAAGCTTTTGGAATTTATACGAGAGTGAGATACTGTGGATCCTGGAAATCTGAAATAAAAACAAAATATGTTGGAAATATTCATCAGGTCCGGTAGGATCGGTGAGGAGAGAAACAGATTCAGGCCAGGACCCTTAAGACATTCCAAATTCAGTTTACGGCATCACTGTCAGAGCAAAACTATCAGCAGACCCAGGGGTTCAGGAGAGATTGAGGTTTTCAAATATAAACTTGCTTGAAGTGCATTAAAAGACACAAGATACAATTCAAAGGATGCATTTAATTAGGTTATTGTGAAAGATGTGCTTTAAAATAAGCTAAATTTGTTATTTGGAAATGTTGAATTATTCATTATTTAAACTATTCTTCCAGATAATTAATTAATATTTAAGTTGCACACCGAGACTAATGGTTTTACTGCGCCGTAAATTCACTGGGACATGTCTTTTGAAAGAAAATGAATCGAGAGAATGAATGCCATATCTAACACATTTATCAATATTCCAATGTTAGCATTGTTTTTCTCGAATTACTGAAAGAAATTGTGATTAGATCTGTCTGTATATGCAAATAAGGCTGCCGCAAATAATTTACAATATAAGATTCTGGAAACATACAGTTGGTTTGTCATTATCTAAAAAGGTCAGTTATCATTTGGGTTGATATTTTTTCAGAAGTGGAAATGGAAGGTAGGCTAATATCTTTGCAGAACTCAGCAAGACTGTGAGCTGTAGAGATAGGAGAGGAGCGGAGAACAATAACTAAATGTTGCTAATCAAATACGCGAAACAGTGTCCACTGTTTCTGTGTTGAGAGGTGCTCTAAAGCTTGGGGTAGCTGCAGCAAAGGCGCACTGGGGAAAGGCGGTCGAAGACCTTTCAGCCATAGTACACCAGGTGGTTGGGAACTGGGTAAAACCCTTTGTTGGGCTGTTTTTTTTTCACACATAATGAATGTTGTAAATGTTAACTGTAATGGTAAATGTAGTGAATAACATACAGTATTGGAAGAAACTGATTTGGTTTGTGCCTTATGTAATGTCATTGAATGGTCATGTAATGTATTTTTATAAATGTTAGGAATAAAGTATAGTTTTAGAAAAAGAATAGATGTTAATTCTTTTCATAATCCATTCCGAGATTAAATCTATATTATTTACTAGTTTTTTTTTCATTCATTCACGGGATGTGGGTGTCGCTGGCTGGGCCAGCATTTATTGCCCATCCCTAGTTGCCCTTGAGAAGGTGGTGGTGAGCTGCCTTCTTGAACCGCTGCAGTCCATGTGGTGTAAGTCCACCCACAGTGCTGTTAGGAAGGGAGTTCCAGGATTTTGACCCAGCGACAGTGAAGGAACGGTGATATATTTCCAAGTCAGGATGGTGAGTGACTTGGAGGGGAACTTCCAGGTGGTAGTGTTCCCATCTACCTGCTGCCCTTGCCCCGTGGGTTTGGAAGGAGCAGTGTAAGGGGTCTTGGTGAGTTCCTGCAGTGAATCTTGGAGATGGTACACACAGCTGCTACAGTGTGTCGGTGGTTGAGGGAGTGAATGTTTGTGGATGTGGTACCAATCAAGCAGGCTGCTTTGTCCTGGATAGTGTCAAGCTTCTTGAGTGTTGTTGGAGCTGCACTCATCCAGGCAAGTGTGGAGTATTTCATCACACTCCTGACTTGTGTCTTGTAGATGGTGGACAGGCTTTGGGGTGTCAGAAAGTGAGTTGCTCATCACAGGATTCCTAGCCTCTGACCTGCTCTTGTAGCCACAGTATTTATATGGCTAGTCCAGTTCAGTTTCTGGTCAATGGTAACCCCCAGGATGTTGATAGTGGGGGATTCAGTGATGGTAATGTCATTGACCATCAAGGGGCGATGGTTGAATTGTTTCTTATTGGAGATGTTCATTGCCTAACACTTATGTGGCGCAAATGTTACTTGCCACTTGGCAGCCCAAGCCTGGATATTGTCCAGTAATTAGTATATTAAATTTATGACTATAACCCATTGTTCACCAGCCCTGTCCAATAAAAGACTTCATCCCCTCTTCCCTCTTCTGTTCTTTTGCAACATCTATCTCTCTCCTCAACATTAACCTATGTTTTAAGATAACCTGCTTTGCATTTCCATCGTTCAGCATTTACAGTATTTTTGCTTTATATCATGTGAATATAATGTGCTTTAGATCTCTGTATGTTTGGCTCTGTTAGGATAGTGTATATGTTACTGGACTAGAAATCCAGAAACCTGGACTGAGAAGTTGGGAATATGAATTCAAATTCGGCCGCAGCAGCTGGGAAATTTAAATTTGGTTAATAAACTAATCTGGGATTTAAAAGAGCAGCATCAGTAATGGTTACCATGGGTGGAATTTAATGTGGGTGGCAGAGGTCTCACATGCCGGCTGGAGAGCTGGCAAGGAGGCCCATGTCGCCTCTTTTTGGGAAGGCCGGCCCCATTAAGTACCAATCAGACACTTAGCTGGCCAGCAGTGGGCCTTCCACAGAGCAAGGAGCCCTGGGGCTGAAGTCTGGTCCACCAGGAGCTGCCAGCCAATTAGAAGCAAGCCAGCAGCTTACATTGCTCGGTATCGCCACCAGAGAGGCCGTGGCTACTGCTGGTAATGCATCTACCCAAGGCTCAGGATTGCCACAGGTGAGAGATGGTGGGAGGGGCATCATGGGGTGAGTGTTGTGGAGGGGGAGTCAACAGGGGGATGGCTTTCAGTGGGCCCCCCTTCCCAATGCTGAGTCCCTTGATCAGGAACTAAGTGCCCTTGAACAAGGACCTCCCCCAGAAGCCCCTAAGCAACCCCGACTGGGTTTGCTTTTCATGCTTACCGCATGGCAAGTTCCTGCCACCCCCTCACCACTGGGTGAACACCGGGAAGAGGCCCTTACGTGCAGCTGGGTATTAATTGCCCACTTTAGGGTCTCAATTGGTAGCCGGGCAGGAAGGCCGTCCATGGGCCTTCCCCCCCATGCATTTAACCGGGGTGGAGGCAGAAAGGTGGCAGGGTTCCCACCCATCACCCTCCCACCTGATTAAGTGCCAGCCCCCCACCAAATTCACCACAGGGGAGGGCATTAAAAGCCACTCATGAAACTACAGGACTATAACAACAAGTTCCATCCAGTTCATCTGATAAAACGCAATTGACCTAAAACATTCACTCTCTGCACAAACACTGAATAACCTGCTGAGTATTTCCAGCATTTTCTGTTTTCGTTCCTAGTTCAGTAATGCTCCTTCGGGAAGGGAATCTGCCATCCTTATCCAGTCTGGCCTATATTTGACTCCAGGCACACACACAGAATGTGGTTGACTCTTAACTGCCCTCTGAAATGGCCTAGCAAACCACTCAGTTGTATTTCGAGATGGCAGCAGACAACCACCTTCTCAATGGCAATTGTGACTGGGCAGAATATGGTGGCCTTGGCAGAAATAAGATCACATGAAGGAATAAAACAAAGCCTTGTTTGTAGTGTGATCAAGGAGCCATGTAATTGTTTACAGCTAGTAAAAGTCTAATATTTATAAAAGTCTAATAATGAATATGTATTTAACAGATCTTGTGATATTTAATTAATGAGCTGGCTCACCTCCAGAATTTAACAAGTGATGTCGACCTTTTGAACTTGCTTTTCTAAGTTTGAAAGCAAAAAAAAACATGTTTTCAGATTCATAGTTCATCTCTGCATTGAAGAAAGGTCACACTAACTGATTCAGTGTCAGGCATCAAGTCCTATGTGGGCACGCCTGCCGCAAACCACCTGAATACAGAAGATTTTGAGCAGTTTGGTTTGGAGTGCCAGATTCAAAGATAGCAACACAATGATAACGTGGTGATGTACTGAAATGATCACAGCTTCTCATTCAAATAGTACAGCTGACGATAAAACAAATTGAAAAAGTAATCTTTTATTCATATTTGTCACGAAATAAAAATTCATAACTTAGGCCTGTGGTGCAACTGTGAGATTGTTAGCGTTTGAGGTTAGTGTGTAGAGCTGCATTCAGACTAATCAATGTAGGAAATAGTTGGGCCACTAGGCGGGGACGAGTTGCAATGTTGCAAAGTCTGGTAAATTTTCACAAGGAAATATCTGAACCACACATTGTTTTAATACATCTAACATAAGGGTTTTTTTTTTGGTCTGTTCTTGGTAGAATGCTGTGTGTTAACCGAACAGAAGAAACCTATCCAAAGCTTAATGAGGATTAACGTTATGCACATCTTCATTTCAATGTGTTCAGTTCCATTAACATCTCCCTCATAAGCTCTAAATGGCAGGCACTGCTTCCTCTCGGAACCATAGGGATTTTTAAGCAGTGCATCCATATGGTCCTAATTACTGTTATAGACTCCACCTCTATCATTAGCAAAACAGTCCCAGCTGAACCTCATTTAACTAACCATCTCTGCAACATTTTAATAGATGCATCAGTTGAGGTAGCCACTCCAGTAAATATAAACTTTAATTCTTGGGTTACTGCTGAACTAAAAAAAATGGGCTGTTTAGAAACTCCTTGTGCCACTTTGAACATCGATAGAAGCAAACTACAAGCAGCATTTGAAAACATAATTCATAAAGTTTTTTATGTTAATGTATTTATGGACTTCGGTTCTGCTAGCTATAAAACACAGTTCACCTTTTAATTTACTATCAACATTTTCAATCAATTTTCAATCATTTTCAATTAGGTTTTGAAATAAAAATACAAAGCATTAACATAAAAAAAGTTAGGAATTATACTTTCATATGTTGACAGTTTGCTGCTATCAAATACAGTTCCAAAGTTATTAATGTTACAGTTGCATGAGGACTTTATAAGTACCCTGTTTAATTATGTTATGATGGCTCCCTTACAAAAGGAGTAGTGGGATCCTCTACAAAATGTTCCAGGGAAATCTGTTGCTCATATGGACTCAAAACATTAACTCTGTTTCTCTCTCCATAGATGCTGTCAGACCCGCTGAGTCTTTCCAGCATTTTCTGTTTTTATTTCACATTTCCAGCATCTGCAGTATTTTGCTTTCATTTTACCTTAGATCTGTTGCTGGGATGGGGAACCCATCTACTGGATCTTTTTGGCTTCTTTGCCGGAGGACTCCCAAAGAACCCTTAGCCCAATGATACCATTGAATTTCCTGAACCACCCCTTGAACAAATCCACTTTCTTTACTATCGGGAAGCACTGCTCTAAAGTCTGGCCTGAACACTGATAGAACTCATTACAAGTAGCAGTTGACTGGCTTCTATAAGGACAAAAATCTGTGTTCATCAGACTGCAATGCTAGACTTGCCGCTGAATTGTTCTGGGATTATATACAGCAATAAAATAGAAGTTCACTTTATTCCTCCTGCTCTTACACTAATCAACCATCCATTTAAGGAAAGATGAGATGCACAGACTGTATCAAGAGAAAGATGACCTGAGCACTTTGGGAACTTCAATCAGACTAAAGACTTTGGCTCCTATCTCCAAATGTCCTAATGATGCAGCCTGTTTAATAGGTAGCTCCAGATGTCACCTACCTGCTACTGTATTTACCTGGAATGTTCACATTTAGATGAAACTTCAATTCACATCCAAAGAACAAATGTGTAAAAATCCCAAGAGACCGCAGCTCTCTCACATTTGGATGTAATAAATGCCTATGCACCACTTATTTCATTACGTTGCTTTTTGCAAGTGAGATATTGGGAAAGGCAATGCAATGATAGATTCCCCTCTTGCTCACATAGTATAAAAGCCAGAAGTCTTCCACACAACCAAGGTGCTCAATGACAAACTATACCCACACAGTCTAAGGATCCTGGCAGCCTGTGTACAAACTGTTTGCAATGTTCATTAAAGCCCACATAAGCGTTTCAGTTGGACAACCCCAAATATGAATGGAACACACAGGCAGAACGGAAGAAGAGTCAGATCGGACATGAAACATTAATTCTGTTTCTCTTGTCACAGAAGCTGTCCGGCCTACTGATCTTTTGCAGCACTTTCTATTTTCATTTAATACAGCCAGTACACCAGCCACACAGCTCCCAGCAAGTTGGCCCTTTTCCTTTTCCCTTCTGTTTTCTCCTTTCACATTTATCATTTCTTTGCTCCCTCTCCATTTCACTTTCCCTTCTGCAGCAGAAAGACTCTCAGCAGTCCATAGACTGCAGTCCTTCATTGTCTGCTTGTAGTTCAGGTTTTGGCTCCTGTGACGAGTCTCCCAGTGCATTGTATTATCGTCAGAGAGGCAGGGAGTCACTATTTACCAAGTTAAACAACAACACCAGGATATTTGATCAACATTTACTCCCTTCTAACATGTCTTCCAGCTTGCTTCTATTGTCATTCCATTCTCTCAACTTTGGTGTTCCATTATTTAAATTCATTCTCTGGCTTTTATTGCCCATTCTTAGTTGATCTAAAGTGGTGATGAGTCACCTCCTTGAGCTGTGTAAGTTGCATGAGGGTGGCAGCTGGAGACTGAGTGCAGCAAGACAGAGAGCTTAAATCTGGGAATTTGGTAAGTGATGGAATTTGGTGCAGTGAGGGAGGGGGTGCTATTCTGACCTTTTACATCAAAGGAGTCCAAGACAGGGAACTGCAGACAGCGAAACCCGAAATCGACCATAGGCATTAAGTAGGAGCGCAGCTAGGTGATTGATGAGTGTTACATTCCCCCCTCTAGCCTAGGGCAGTAGATTAAACTGGTACTGTGGAGATATAAGCATTATATTAAAGTTATATTGTAATTAATTAAACTCCAGGATATAATTACAGATTATAGTTGAATTATATTCTAAACTTGAAATGTTATTAGTTAAATAAAATAAAATAAAAATGTTAACGCAGCTGATGTGTTGCAGCTGTGGCATCTGGGGACTGGTGAACATCTGTATGATCCACAGCAGCCACAACTTCAGTGCCAGCAGCTCAAGGAACCTTGGCTCTGTGTTGATGAACTGGAGTCTGAGCTTCTGACAGACACTGCGATGCATCAGGGAGGAGGAAAGTTACCTGGACACTTAGTTCCAGGAGCCAGTCACATCCCTTAGATTAGGTACTTCAGATTTGGTCATTGGAAAGGGACAGGAGGGTGTGACTGTGAGAGATGCAGGTATAAGGATCCAGAAGGTAGCACTGGAGGAGCTGCAGCCCTTGCACAGATTCGATGTTCTTGCAGCTTGTGTGGATGAGAGCAGGGACTGCAGAGTGGATGAGCGAACTGACCATAGCACCAGAGTGCGTGGACCATTCAAGTCAGGGAGAAAAATGGAATGTGGCTGTAGTAGGGGGCAGTATGGTTAGGGGGTTGGACACTGTTCCCTACAGTGCAGAGTATGAGTTGTGAGGCTGTGTTGCCTGCCTGGTGCCAGGATTAAGGGCATCACCTCAGGGCTGGAAATGAACTTGGAGTGGGAGGGGAAAGGCCAACTCCGCTGTCATTGACAATTGACACTCAGACTCCTGCACCCTTGAGGTCCACGGTGGGGTGGGGGGGTAAACCACAGTTCTGCACACTGACCCATGCCAACATGGTACCCACCCGTCCTGAGCGCAGCAGGTCATTAAACTGATTTTGGCACTGTATCCATGTGCCCTATGCACCACGTCATGGCTGCTCACCAGTGCTGCCACCTCCTTCCATGCCCTCTTTGTGAGGTGCGGTGGCCTCCTCCTCCCATCTCTGGGGATCATCCAAAAAGCAGGGGGGGGGTGGGGGGGTGGTGGGGAAGAGTGCCCACCTGACCTGCCCTCCTGCCTGGCATCTCCACCTGCATTTGACTCCATCAAGACAACACAGAACAGATGTCTTTCTGTGGCAGCCTTTCCGGGGCTGCCTGGGCCATTTTGGAACTAGCCGCTGGGTCACCATTGGACCCGGCTGCCAACAGGCCCCCGCTCAGCCCTTCCTGACCAGTGAAGAGACCCGTTTCATGCTGGGTGGATCTTAATTGGCCTGCCAGCGCGAAAATGCGGTCGGGGGGGCAGATCGCAGGCAGTGGGCCATTCCCTGGCCGCTCTCGGACACGCCAACCGCACTTGGCTGCCAACCTCAAAATTCTGCCCATAGATATTTTCATACCAATATCTATGAGAAGCGACACTGAGATGCCCACAACCTGGACTGAGAAGCCTTAAAATGACCCAATGCTTTACTGTCCATAATGTCGTACCTCAAGCTTGGAAAGAGAGACTCCCCCACATTTTCTTCTTCTTTGACGACCTGCAGACCTTTGTGAAGAGGTTCCACTTTAAGCACGGAGTCACACTTTTTCCATTGGGGCGGACATGGTGTTGAGAATCAATGGATACCTTCACAATTTGGACATATTTTTAAGGGTACCTGACTGTGATGGTTCCCTGGCTTCTCTGGTGAAACATATACCATTCAAGCGTTACATTTTTCTTTAACTTGCCTTCTGTGAGCTGTCCGAATACTCGCTGGCCTTCTGCTGCAAGACAATATGCGAGTTTCACCTACTTGCTGGTCGCTGCTACATCCAAACTGTTCATCCCCCCAGCAAGCAAGTAGGTCTTGAACCCCAAAATCCATCGATCCCAGTGAAGAAAGGTAAATTTAAACTGTTACCCCATCCTCATCACCAATTGTTGTGCCTTGTGTCTCAGAGATATGCAGAGATGACACAGGCTACACGTACTTAAACTAATCACACTTTAAAAACATTATGGTTGAATCAAAAATAACATGGGAAGGTGAAGTGTGTTTCAAATAAAAGAAGCAAGAGTAAATATACATGTGCAAATGTTCGAGTTCTACAGTCTAAATGAATGAAAAGGGTAATTACTCCGACCACACAAATGGTAATTTCAACATTTCTCAATGATTGTTTCCTGCTGGCAACAAATGGAGCCATCTACTGATGCAATAATGTGATTTTGCCTAATATAATACTTTAATAACCATAACTGAACCAGCTGTCTCACTTTGTGAGTGTGGTTTACAATTACTGGCAGTAAGTCAGGTAAAATTCACAAACCATGTACAGTCTAAGACAGCTCCGAAAGTTGATGAGGTGTCACATGCAGCAAAGGATGCAGAAAAGCAGGCACAAGAGAATCGGTAATCTGGAATAGTAAATCATCATCATGGGGCAGAACCTTTACCTTGTAGGGTGGGCACGGTAGGTGGGCCCGGGAGCGGCTGAGCAATGGTCCATCGCGATCATGCCCCAACCATGATTTCACACTGGCTGGTCAATTAATGGCCATCCAGCACGAAACACGCGCTGATAACCTCAGCGCTGCATGGGGGCGGGAGGAGCTCAGGGGCTGAATCGTGCGCCTGTGCGCAGGTGCAGTCAGCGAAAGCTCCCTGAAGGCACAGAGCTGCCTCAGGGAGCTGGAGATTTTTAACATTAAAACTGAAGTTTTCAAAACTAAGGGAAGCGTGTCCCTTCATGTGACTCTGTGGCTCTGTCACATGAGCAGGAACATGTTAAAAATGAGTTTTTTAAAAATGTTATTGATTTTTAATCACTGTTGGAAACCTCACCCTGCCCGTGGATGAGGTTTTGCAAAAAATGCAATTCGCCCGCCTTCCCCGCCAACTGCAAGGTTGGACAGGCCGGGAAAATTTAACTTTAATTAATTCATTAATGGGCTTTACAGCCCTCTTAATTTTCGGCGGGCGCACTGCCAACTCCTGCGTGCGGCTGCCAACCGAAATATCGCACGAGTGTGCGATGATGTTGGGACGCTCGCCCGATGTCACCAGGCGCTATTTCCTGCTCATGCGTGTCGGGCACGCACCCCCATGTCGAGCTGAAAATCCTGCTCATGGTTATTTAAAAGAAGTTATAGCGGAGAATTCTGAACCCCTCTCAATAAAACGTTTAAGGATTTTCTGACCTCACTTTTAAATTTGCTTCTCATCAGTTTTGCCCTCGTCCCCCTTATTCCTTTGTCAATGGTCAGACTGAAGCACTTTTCAATATTTACTTTGGCTGTGCTCGTATCACTAAAACATCAGTAGAAAATTCAAAAGAAGCTTCTTTCCCCAAAGAGTGGAGAGAATGTGGACCTCGCTGTCACAGAGAGAGAATGTGGACCTCGCTGTCACAGAGAGAGAATGTGGACCTCGCTGTCACAGAGAGAGAATGTGGACCTCGCTGTCACAGAGAGAGAATGTGGACCTCGCTGTCACAGAGAGAGAATGTGGACCTCGCTGTCACAGAGAGAGAATGTGGACCTCGCTGTCACAGAGAGAGAATGTGGACCTCGCTGTCACAGGGAACAGTTAAAGCTCATAGTATAGATACACATAATGGAAGCTAAACAAGCACATGAGGAAGAAGGAAATAGAGGGTTACAATGGTAGATATAGAAGAGGAAAGATGGGAGGAGGCTTTAGTGGAGTATAAACACCAGCATGGACTGGTTGGGCTGAATGGCCTGTTTGTTTATGGTATATGTAATTTTTATGAACATTTTGGATTTGACATATTAAAGTCCTCCCTTAGTTGTTTCCTTCCAAGGATGAAATTCCCAAATATCTCGAGTCTTCCCTTATATCTAAGTCCTCCTGAACCTACTCTGTCTTGCCACTGGGACTTGAATGCCATCCTTGAACCTCAGTGGCCAAACTGAAGCATAGAGCAGGAATTTAACCCCCTCCTGAGGTGAGTTTGTTGGCAGTGGGGCATTTAGTTGGGTGGGAGGGTGGTGGGTGGGGAGCCCGTCACCTTCCCATCTTTGGCCCGATTAAGTCCGGAGCAGGAAGTTCGTGGATAGCCAGCCTATCCCACCTCCAATTGAGGCCCTTAAGTGGGCAGTTAGTGGTCAGTTAAAGGCCTCACCCCATCACACTGGTGTTCACCCAGTGACAGGTGTCACTTTCGGGCTTCAGAGGGGACCTTGCATGACCCTTAACCAGGGCTCTCACTACCCTCTAAGGCCCTCACCCCATACTTGGTATCAATGACATGAAACAAACTATGGATAAAATTTCCGCTTTCGTTGAAAACCTTTATTAACCCACGAAGCAATACTTACAGCAGTTGCTCAATAAGACCAACGTGAAGGAGCTTGTCCCCAGGTGGTCGGTACACTGAACAAATTCCTCCACATAACTTCCCGTGACTGACCAAATCACACTTCTTGGTTGCAGCCCCAATGCCTTTGGGAGCTGTGGCTTTATACCCCTTCCTGACCCCGGTCTTGCAACATATAAAGTAATCTCTTAAATTGAGTCATCTGATTGGATTATCAATCCCACTCTGGCCATGCAAAGACAACCTGTGGCCATTTCCTGCTCTCAGCAGGGGGACCCTCCAGGTACCTGCCAGCAATGGATGTGATTTCTGTATCTTGGTAAGGCAGGAATAAAGCCATTCACACAGACCCAAGGGGCCATTGTCTCGGTCCGTTTCTGTAGACAGGGTGTCTGGTGATTCGCTACTGCCCCAGTGTCATGTCCCGACACGTCTGTGACTCTGTAACCTTGGCCAGTCTTAATTTTTTTAAAAAGGTTCCATATAAGCCTCAGAGTTGATGCCTTTCGTCAAAAATTTTCTCCCTTCGACTGATGTCCTCCGCACTCATGGCCTGAGTTTTACCCTTGGAAGGCGCACACGATCAGTGGGCTGCGGCTGGTCAGGAAACTGGCCGCTTCCCACAATCAGCCCCTGTCGGGGATTTCCCACTAGCTGTCCGATTAAGGCCTGCCCAGTGTGAAACACATCTTCCCAATGTTTGAGCAGGGCCAGGGGAGGCCTGTCGGCCATCGGGTCCAATAGCAACTCAGCGGGTGGCTTAAAAATGGCACAGACAGCACCTTGAAGGCTGTGAGGGAAGGACATATTTTCTGCGTACTGAAGGTCCAAGTTATGGCCTCAAATGCACCTGGAGACACCAGGTGGGAGGGCAGATCGGGTGGGTACTTGCCCGCCCACCCGGGTTTTGGACGAGTGCCTCGCGGTCCTCCAGGAGGAGGTGTCTGCCAGGAGGGACACCCTCGTTCCCAGAGATGGAAGGAGAAGGCCACTGCACCTGACAAAAAGAGTTTGGGAGGAGGTGGCAGTGCTGGTCAGCAACCACGACATTGTGCGGCGCGCATGGGTCCGGGGTCCAGGGCCGCAAAAGGTTTAATGACCTACTGCGCTTGGCAAGGGTGAGTACCGTGTTGGCACGGATCAGTGTTAAGGCCACCCCCCACCCACCCCCCCCAACCTCCCCCGTGGAGCTCAGGAGTGTTGGAGTCTGAGTGCCAACTGTCAATGACCCTAGAGCTGGCCAAGGGGGTGAACCCTGGCTGCTTGGAATGAGTGTTTTGGGGCTCGAGGGCCATGACTCGGATGTGCCCCGGGAGGTGTTCCTCAGCTGGGGTTGGCCAGGCTGCAATGGCGCTGCAGGTAGAGAGTGGACTAATCCATGCTCCTCTGTCCTTTCAGGAGAAGGTGACCCATAACAACATTGAAAGGCCGCAGACAGGTGGAGGCCCCCTCCAAACCTTCTAACCCTTATAAGGTTTGAGCAAGAGGCCTTGGAGCTGGAGAGCAGCCACTCACCTCAGTCAGCCGCTCACGGAGATGCTGGGGTGTCAGATGAAGGTAGGAGCGCAGTTCACAGAGGTGAGAGTTTCAGATGGTGCAAACAATCTTGTGCAGTCTCTTCATTGATGGGAGCTTCAAAATTGGAGTCCCCATTGATTATTGAAAGATGATGGCACCATGATGCAGATCTCCATTGTCTCACCAGGGTGCCTGGCATGCACAGTGACAGTGTGATGACTTTAACTAATGACATGTCATTGTTCTCCATTAGATTCGCCAGCACGCACTCAAATGCAGGACCCCGAAGAGCCACCCATGACGCCAGTGGACCGCCAGGCTTCAGCTGCACCTGCATCACACCTGCTGTCTGAACCAGGCACCAGCGCAGATACCAGAACCTCGGTGGGCATTAGATCAATGGCTAAAACATCAGAGCACAGCAGTGAGGGCACTTCACAGTCGCTTGAGGTGCAGGTGGAGGCAAAGAGTGCCCAGACCAGCGGCAGTCGGAGGGCTGCTGGAGACCAGGACGATGTTGAGTCAAAGGCAGGTGATGAGCCTCTGGAGTCGTCCATTAGGCGGCAGATGCTGGGTGTCCAGTGGGATGTGTGGAAGGACCTGGCGGAGATCCATGAGAGTATGCGTGCCATGGTCTCTGTTGAGGAGGAGTCCATGCGGAGCATGAGCACTGCGCTGACCCTCATCAACGAGTGTACTGCCTCCTCCTCCATTGAGAGACTGGTGACTCTCATGGTGAGGCAGCTCCAGGGACAGAATCAGGGGTTCCTGGGGTTGCGCACGGACCTGCAGCCCTCACACAGGCAATGACCTTAGGCAGCCAGTGTCAGTGTGGGAGATGGATGAGGCACCCAGTATCCCAGCTAGGTGCCTGCCCATCAATGGTGAGCAGGGAGGTCCAGAACAACCTCACATTGGCACATGAGCTGCCTGTCGTCTCTGCGGGCTCCCCTCAGGGTTCTCTGGATGTTGGCAGCAGCTCCTCTGCCCCTCTGCCAGTGACCGTCACATCTGATGAGGCTGTGGTGACTGGGGAGATGCCAACCGTGGCACTGGCCGCTCCCTCCCTGGCAGGGCCAGCACAGGCTCCACTGGCCAGAGGACACCCGCCAAGGTCATCAAGACCAACAAGAGTCACCAGGCTGACTCCAATGCCGCTGCCAGTGTGTGTGGGGGGTGGGGGGTGGGGGGGGGTAACAAGACGTATCACTCACAAATGTAAGTTTAAGGCACCATGAACACAAGACTGTTCACAGGTGATCTTCTGTTCTGTAATATTTTGCTCTTGTTTACTGGTCTGGGAATGAAGACCAGAGAAGGTTATGTTAATTTGGTTGAATTGTGAAAATGACATGAATTTTGTTTTTGTTGAAATGGCCTGAGTATTCTTCACCTTTTTATTTTTTTGGTGCGGGTTACGCCAGTCTGTAATGCTGGATGTGAGAGGCTCTAAACTTTACTGCACAGGCACTGAGTGGACTTTGGGTTCATGTGAAAAGGGTCATTTCAGACATCCCGGGATGGAGGCGGCAGCCCTGGCAAGGGGTGGAAGCAGATCTTTGGCAGCCTGGCTGAAGAAGCATTGGATTGAGGCATCCCTGCCTCCCTGAAAGATACCGAGGTCTGCCTCCATGCCCTCAGTGTTCTCCTCACCGTGCTCCTCTTCTGACTTACTACCGGATTCATCCTCTGTGGCCTGTACAGCTGCGTCAAGATCCTCTTCCTGCAATGGGTCTCCTCTTGCCTGTGCCAGAACATGCAGACTGCAGCATGCAACCACTATCAGTGACACCCACTCTGGGGGGTATTGTAGTGCGCCCCCTGAACGGTCCAGGCATCGGAAGCACATTTTCAGAAGATCTATGGTTCTCTCTACTATCACTCTTGTGGAGGCATGACTCCTATTATAACGCTGCTCTGTCTCTGTTCTTGGGTGGCAAGGAGGCGTCATGAGCCACCTCTTCAACAGATAGCCCTTGTCACCCAGCAGCCACTCTTCCAGTTGGGCTGGAGCACTGAAGTGTCTCAGCAGCTGGGAGTGTCTCAGGGTGTAAGCATCATGGGAGTTGCCAGGGTACCTTACACAGACTTGCAGAATCTGCATCCTGTGGTTACAAACTATCCTGATGTTTATCAAGTGGAATCCCTTCCTGTTGACCAAGTCGATTAACCCTGGATGTGGGGGAACCCAGCAATCGCTACAAACCCTGTGGCTTGCTCAGCCTGGCTGTCCTCATCCAAATGGAAATGAATAAATGTCATTACCCGCCTGGATAAAGATTCTGTCACCAGTTTGACACAACTGTGGACAGCTGATTGGGAGACTCCACACAGATCCACCACTGACCCCTGGAAAGAGCCGGAGGCATAGAAGCTGAGGGCCACTGTGACCTTCAGAGTCACTGGCATAGGGTTTCCATCCTCTCAGTTGGAGGTGATCTCAGGCCCAAACATCTGACAAATGGAGGTCACAGTCTCCCTGGAGAGGTGAAGCCTCCTTTGGTATTGCACCTGGGGCATATTGAGGTAACTGCATCGCTGCCTGTAAACCCTGGCAGCAGGATAGTGGCATCTTCTGTGCTCTTCCACCTTGGACTACCTGCTGACCCTGTGCCCCTTGTGCCTGTGCCTCTCCTCCCACAGGTCCCTCCCCTGGAGGCTGCATTGGGACATCTGGCCTCCTTTCCCTTCTGCCCCTCTCTTCCTCCTCAGAGGAGGTGCCTCCAGCGGAGACCCCAATCCCCATTCCCAGGGTAACGGAAGGCTGCCTGATACCTGGAAGGGTCCACACGGTGTGAATCCTCCGGGGGCTTGGAGACAACAATGAATCCTGAAATGAAGCCTGGAAATGCTAAGAATGAAGCTCAGAGCTGAGATGAAGCTGTCAAGTTCAAATAAGCAACCAGCAGCAAACTATCTCCTAAACTCTTCAGTACTTAGACTGGCAATGCTGCTGACCCTTTTTCTCCCGCCCTTGGATGAGGTTTTACAAAATGTGGGCTGCCCACCTGCCTGTTTTGCCTGTGCGATGAGTGCGAAATCGCACGGGCAACATAAAATCAGGTTCAATTGGGCTCTTAATGGCCTTAAGTGGCTTTTTAATTGTTAGCGGACACGGCTCCGGCACCCGTGTGTGCTCCCACCGACCTGAAGATTGTATGCGTGAGGTACGTCCACCTGACATATTCTCGAGCTATTGTACACCTGATCGAGTCAGGCACACATCCGCCTGAGAGGCGTAAAATTCTGCCCCATGTTCCTACCACCCGGCTCTGAGCTCAGGACGTTGGTCCACCTCACGACTGGTTACAATTTGACACGAGTATAAAGATAATACATATTAAAAAGAAACAAAGTGAGTTCTTACAGCATCACAGAAATCCACAAAATATCAGAATGCCTTACAGCCCCTCATCGTCAGTCACTCAGTGTCTGATTGAGGGATCGGGCATCAGGATGGGAGAGGGGGGCCCGCCAACCCCTACCCTTGCTGCTGACCCCCCTCCTGCACTATCCCCACCCTTCTGACACCCCCGCCCCACTAGCACTGACCTGTGGTCTGGGTCCCTTGGTGATCCTGGTCCTCAGGGAGGGGCGGGTGCATTACTAGCAACAGTCACCATCTCTCCTGTGGCGCTGACAAACAATGCACACCTGCTGGCACCTGATTGGTTGAAAGCTCTGGGGGGTTGGGATTTCCAACCCCAAGGTCCTTGATCCCAGGGAAGCCCCAACACTGCCCAGTGATAGGTAGCTAATATGGCAGGCCTTCCCAAAATTACATGATGCAGGACTCCCTCTGATTCTCCCACCAACAGGCAAGACACCTATTGCCTACATTAAATTCCACATCTTGCTAGAAAAATAATGCATGTTAGTTGTGAATGCAAAGCTAATTAACTACCCTGGATGGCCTAGAAATTGAACAATTTTTAACCTCTGGAGTCTCATTCATTCAGGTAGCAAATTGTTCTTGGAGATTTTAATGGATGTCTCTTGTTTGTCTCTCTCTTAAACTAATCTTTCTTTGTCTCTCTCTCTCTCTCTCTATTTCTTTTCTGTATCAGATTAATTCGAATTCATCCTCCTACTCGATTCTTTTCTCTTTCTCAAACCCTAAATCTCAGCTGGTTCAGGAGATAGGCTGTTGTTCCCTTCATTCACTAAGGTCCCTGATGCCCTTGCCATGCTGCTACCAGTTTACATTTGAAGTAAGTTACAGTATAAACATATGGAGCACCTGCCTGAGGTGCCCTGATCCATGATCCAGCACATTATCTTGACTAGAGTACTGTACAGTTTCAGGATGACATCCTTAACTTGTACTCTACAGATTTGGCAATCCGGTAACACATTCAGTTTGCTTTGTTGATTTCTGCTTCTCAGTGACTGGATATATCTACTAACACCGTCTTTCCACATCACCCACTTCATCACATTTTATGTAATATGCGTTGGTCATATAATTCTTCTAATGGACAAAGTTTTAACAGAACTTAATTTATTACTTATCTGCAGATTTATTTGGTACACTTAGGAGATATTTAATTCCCTTTTAAAACTTGACTGCCTTTCTCCCATTATCAACCCAACCAACTGCCCCCAACCTCACCAGCTACCCCCCCACCCCACCCCCTAACCCCCATTCTGCCAAAAGCTCTCACTTGCTGTGAATTTGGCCCGTTTCTTAATCCAAGTCCAAGTCTTTATTGTGAATTTCAAACAGAAGAGGCCCCAATGTTAACCCTGATACACAAACACACACATACACACACACACACACACACACACACACAATTTGCATCATTCACTCACCATTCTATAACTTGAGCACATCACCTGGGCTGACACTTCTGTGTAATAGTGAGGGAGTGCTCGATTGTGGAGGTGCTGTCTTTCCGATGGGTAATTCACATTTGTTTGTTCAGATGGCATTGTTTGGAAGAGCAGGCTATTGTCCCAGCTCGCCAACATTGATCACCTAACATCAACAGTTAAACAGTCGCAGCAACAAAAGGATCAGCAGAACCTGGATAATCGCTTGAATTACATTTTGGGTTGATGACATGTTTGGGACATACTCAAGTGCCTGTTTATCTCTCGAATTCAGCAAAATGGCATGGCAATTTCACATTTCCTGCATTTTCCTTGCTATAACCTAGGTATGGATGTTCAAGTCCTTTGAGCCATGAAATCTTATTTTTTCAGAATACCAACCCTATTCTCCTCTCGCTACAACATCTAACTCTTGCTCAGCTGTTGTGTGAAGAAATACTAACCATCCACGCTAGATGTGTCCTTCACAACCCTGTTCTCTCGCCTTACTGCCTTGGAAATCTGAAAGTATTTTTCACAAGACAAGATAGAAATGGATAGATAAGGCCCATCTAGATTCTAAAGTCCAGCCATTACAATGTCCAATCATTTCTTAAATTCTTCCAGTACTTTTTGTCTATTCTGTATATTCATCACCCTTTCATGAAGACAGATCTCCTGATATTGGCTTAAGTTTTATCATTTACTAGTTTGAGCCTTTATTGTACTGTCACACTTCAAGTTGATATGCCAGATTTAACTTTTCTATTCCTTTAACAATTATGTATCCCTGTATAAGGTCACCTCACAGCTATTCCTAGTAATGTGGACTCCCTTGACACTAGGAATCAGCCTCATGTCTCTTTGCTGCTTCCAGCACTTAAATGTCCATATATCTCAGCAACCAGAGACGGACATGTAATCAAGGTCCAGTCTAATCAAAACATTGTACAGTTTGAACAAAGTGTTATTTGACATATATTCTATTGCTTTGTCTGTATAATTCAGCATTCAGTTAGATCGGTCGCTTGCTACTGTGCACTGGTTGAACAGGTTTTGAATCAAGGCAATTAAGACTGGTGAGTCTCTTTCAGTTTTATCCTCAGCTATTTCCTCACCATTCATGAAGTATCTGAATCATTTTTTCTCCATCCTACATATTTGGCTGCATTAAATTTCTTCAGCTATTTTTATCTAAATAATTCTCTCATTTCTGGGCTGCCTCCATCAGTTCTGCAGTCTCTTGCACTTTGGCATTATCTTCAGAAACACAGAATCACACAGCGCAGAAGAAACCCTTCGGCCCATCGAGTCTGCACCAACACGTTAGAAACACCTGACTTACTTACCTAATCCCATTTACCAGCACTTGACCCATAGCCTTCAAATGCACTGAGTTTATGAATTTAGCTAATTTCTGTAACTTAGAACAGTAAAATTTCCTAAACTAAGCCCTGAGTTACTGCTCTCAGTATTCACCCCCAATACAACATATCACCTCTAATAAACACTATTCCAAAGAAGAGCCATATTGGACTCAAAACGTTAACTCTGCAGAATTTTCTGTTTTTATTACTAATGAATATTTGTTGCTTTCTGTTATTCAGCCAGTTTCTCATCCACTCACAAGGCTTATGATGAATCTTCACAGCTTTGAGTTCAACCACAGCCTTTCGTGTGGAACTCTGTCAAACACTTTCCAGACTTACTCCATCTCAGCTACATCTTCACATGTGCATGTATGTAGTGAGAGATACAGGGGGAAGAAGGGACCAAGATCCACAATGAAAATACAGAACAAAGTGGCATCAGAGAATAAATTATACCCAAACAGACGGCACAGCCTGGAGAATGTTTCTGATTGACACTGTAACTCAGCTAAATGCTTCATCAGCTTGAGCTGAATTGCTCTGTATGTGTTTTGAATGTAGCCATTAGCACATAAAGGGGTTAACGCTTAAAGGAACTAACTTGTGCACCATAAAAGAGAACTGAGAATCTTATCACAGGGAAGTATACTTTATACAAGAACAGCACTGGTCAAAAAATACAGCCTAAGGACAACATATCCTCAAACTTATTCGCATGTAAATTGGATCCAGCAAAGAATGAAGGCCTTCAGCTTTACTGAGAAATGAATAATGATTGTTGAACACATTATCATAAAACATTTGACACTATTGCAGCTCAAAAGATGCTTCGCAAATATATTTTTTTAAATTGCAAAACATTATATGATGAATAACATTGTCAATCAGCCTAGCCATAAAGTATAGTTCATAGTGCTAGACAACAGCTGCTCAGATAGTAGCCTCAAGGTCCTATTAAGTGGTTACTGTTCATACCAGTGCTGTTATTGCAGAGATAAAAACAGAAAATGCTGGAAAAACACAGCAGGTCTGGCAGCATCTGTGAAGAGAGAAACAGAGTTAGCGTTTCAAGTCCAATATGAATCTTCTTGGAAGAGGAGTCCTGCTGAGTATTTCCAGCATTTTCTATTTTCATTTCAGATTTCCAGCATCTGCAGTATTTTATGTTGTTCTTATTGCAGAGTCTGTAACATATAAAATTGTTTTACAATCTATAGTGTGTAAATTAATACTGCATATTAAAGTTGTTTTGTACTCTTGACATAAATATCTACAATGTGCTAATTTAATTTGAACTCTGTGTGTGACTTGCTGATAAATGATATGTGATTTATGCAAAACAGCTAGTAGAAATAAATTGCATTTCATCTTTACAAACGGCAGAGGCTCAGGCCACACTAGCTGGGTAAAGGCTGAAGCCAAGAGAAAGAATTAGTTGGCAGGAGTGAAGAGAAGTTATCTAATGGTTCTTCGTTCACACTGAACACAAACACTTGAAACACTTGAACTCAAAGAGCTGGCTGCAAGCACTAGACAGCTTCAAGTAAAGAACAGCTTTAAAACAGAATTGAACATAATGTACAGAGTTGTGATCCCTCAGACTTAGAAGCCACATGGTTCTTTGAGAAATTCAGGATTGCAATGATTTTCTGATCTACTTGTTTTGCCACAAGTATGTGATCAAGGTTCTGAAAGATAACAAAATGACTGAGCAATCAAATTCTCTGTATGTCATTAAATTTCTACATGAAAGCCAATGGATTTGGAAATTTATATCAGAATTTTGTGGATGACTGTGTACCTAAATGCACCACCCAACATGGTATCATAGTCAAACTTACCAACCAAGTCCAAAGTCTGTCCTGAGTTAGCTGATCCGACTGGTGAATGAGCAAAAGGCAGGGACGCTACAGTTGGGATCATTATCCTTGCACTAGGAAGGGGGGAATATCAGCCAAAAATGATGTAGTAAATTCTGCTGGAATGTTCCATTGTGCAGATCTTAGGTGATGATTGAGGCTCCACCGCCACCTTCTCAAGGGCAATTAGGGATGGGCAATAAATGCTGGCTTAGCCAGCGATGCCCACATCCCAGGAATGAATAAAAAAAAGCTCCCAACATTGTCTCACCAGTCACCATAACCTAAGCCACCGACGAAGAATGTTTCACTTGGATGAAATACTCTATGGATGATGTTTCTATGCAAGATACACACTGAGAAATCAGAAAAAAAGAGAGGATGTTGGAAATGAAGAAAAAATGGAAATTTGTCAAAATCCCTTATTTAGTGTTAATTCATCATTTTATCCCTTTTACATATGTTAAAGAACATGTATTAGAATATCCCAATTTTTCATGTTTCTCACAACTTTCTAAAGACGAGGGAGAATTTGACCGCTTCATTGTGAAAGGGACGGGGCCGGAAATTGCAGTGATGCCGTTCAAAAGTCTATTGGCTTCAAAGGGATGGTAAAATTCCACTGACGTAAATTTCCATCGGTGTAAAATTCCACCCACAGTAATAATAAAAGCATTGGTGAATTCCAAATGGATAAACATAGCATACCATTGAGTTTGATAAATCTCTTTTGGATTTAACACTGGCATCAAGATAACTAATCCCACTTTCAAGGTATTGATCATGTCGATGGACACAAATTACGCACGTGGGCCAGGGTTAAGGGCCAATTAAGGCCCGCCCAGCGTATTTCCCGACTCCGGTGGATAGCGGGAGTGCGCGGGTGGCTGCTCACAATGGCCAATTCCAGGGCGCACCAGAGGGGTTCGGGTGATCATGCCAGGCTGCAGGGTAGACCGGGGGGAGTGGGGGCAGTGCGCCCCTCATTTTTCCGATGCCTGCCTTGCTGCCCTCCTCGAGGAGATGGCAGCACGGTGGGAGGTGCTGGTTCCCCAGGATGGGAGGAGGAGGCCCCCCCCCCACCACATGACCAAACGTGCCTGGGAGGAGTTGGCGGAGGTGGTGAGCTCCTGCAACATGGTGCGGTGCACCTGGATCCAGGGTCGCAAGCGCTTTAATGACTTGTTGTGCTCTGGCAGGGTGTCATGTTGGCATTGGTCACTTAACCCAGCAGATAACCTTATCCTCCTGCTCCCACCTACCCCCCCACTTCCCTGAAGTCTCAGTGTCGTGGCTGCATTGAATCATTTGGGGCATTTTTCCTTTGCTTGGTGGGCAAACAGATAGTGCCCATGCTGAGGTCAGCCTGAGCGCATCATGAGGAGATGAGTTTTCTCCCACAGCATGTGTTGATCTGGGTCCCACATGACTGGTTTGGGGGTAACCTGGAGGAGCTGCCCCTGGGTGCAGAGCTGGAACTCCAGGACATGTCCCAGTCAGGGTGATGAAATGCTGGGAGGGGAGCTTCAAGATGGCGTTGGCACTGATCGATCTGCTGTCTTCTGTGCTCGCGCCTCCTTGTTATGGTAGGTTAGACCGTGTGGTGCTTAATGTGATGTAGGCAGCATGTGTCCAAGGGGGGGGTGGGGGGTTGGGGAGCAGGCTGAGCACCTTTGTCTGAGTGATCAGCAGCAGTGGGGAGAGGAAGCACTGGGGGCCTGATATGTCCCACTCTGGCTGGGCCGTGCGTGAACAGAGTCCATGTGCACGTTGCCCTAATCAATGCTCTTCTCTCTTTTTCAGGAGAAGAATGCTCATAACGTGGCTGAGCTTGTGAGGACTGGAGGTGGCCAGGTACAGCTCTCCATATTAAGCCGCTTTGAGTAGGAGGCCCTTGAACTGGAGAGGCGCCATGCACCCAGGTTCACTGGTGCCGGTGAGGGTTAAGAGTCTAGGAAAAGCTGCTGGGATGCGTTCTGAAGTACTGCAGGTCACACAGAGAGGACAGACCCAGCAGAGGTGGCGGCACAGTGGAGTACAATTGGGAGGGAGTTGCCCTGGGAGTCCTCAGCATCAACTCGGGCCCCATGAAGGCTCATAGCATCAGGTCAAACATGGGCAAGGAAACCTCCTGCTGATTTCCTCTTACCACACCCCCCTGCTCCACCTCAGCTGGTGAATCAGTACTCCTCCATGCTGAGCACCACTTAAAGGAATCACTGAGGGTGACAAGATTCCAGAATATACCCTGGGTGGGGGACTTCAATGTCCATCGCCAAGAGTGGCTCGGTAGCACCACTACTGACCGAGCTGGCTGAGTCCAAAATCACACAGCTGCTAGACTGGGTCAGCGGCAGGTGGTGAGGGAACCAACAGTATGGAAAAACACACTTGACCTCATCCTCACCAACCTGCCTGCTGCAGATGCATCTGTCCATGACGGTATCGGGAGAAGTGACCACCACACGGTTGTTGTGGAGACGAAGTCCCGACTTCACATTGAGGATACCCTCCATCGTGTTGTGTGGCACTAACGCCGTGCTAAATAGGATAGATTTCGAACAGATCTAGCAACAGACTGGACAACCATGTGGCACTGTGGGACATCAGCAGCAGCAGAATTGTACTCAAACACAAACTGTAACTTCATGGCCCGGCATATCTCCCACTCTACCATCACCATCAAGTCAGGGGATCAACCCTGGTTCAATAAAGAGTGCAGGTGGGCATGCCAGGAGCAGCACCAGGCATACCTAAAAATGAGGTGTCAACCTGGTGAAGCTACATCTCAGGACTACTTGCATGTCAAAACCCATAGGCAGCAAGCGATAGACAGAGCTAAGCAATTCCACAACCAACAGATCAGATCTAAGCTCTGCAGTCCTGCCACATCCAGTTGTGAATGGTGGTGGACAATTAAACAACTCACTGGAGTAGGAGGCTTCACAAGTACCCCATCCTCAATGAGGGAGGAGCCCAGTACATCAGTGCAAAAGATAAGGCTGAAGGATTTGCTACAATCTCCAGCCAGAAGTGCTGAGTGGATGATCCATCTCGGCCTCCTCCGGAGGTCCCCAGCATCACAGATGCCAGCCTTCAGCCAATTCGATTCACTCGGCGTGATGTCAAGGAACAGCCGAATGCACTGGATACAGCAAAGGCTATGGGGCCCTGACAACATTCTGGCAATAGTACTGAAGGCTTGTGCTCCAGAACCTGTCGTGCCCCTAGCCAAGCTGTTCCACTACAGCTACAACACTGGCATCTACCTGGCTATGTGGAAAATTGCCCAGATATGTCCTGTACACAAAAATCAGAACAAATCCAACCCGGCCAATTACCATCCCATCAGTCTCCTCTCCATCACCAGTAAAGTAATTGAAGGGGTCATCAACAGTGCTATCAAGAAATGCTTGCTTAGCAATAACCTGCTCACTGACGCTCAGTTTGGGTTCCACCAGGGCCACTCAGCTCCTGATCTCATCATTGCCTTAGTTCAAACATGGACAAAAGAGCTGAACTCCCGGGGCGAGGTGAGAATGACTGCCCTTGACATCAAGGCAGCATCTGACTGAGTGTGGCATCAAGGAGCCCTAGCAAAACTGGAGTCAATGGGAATTGGGGGAAAACACTCCAACTCTGGTTGGGGTCATACCCAGCACAAAGGAAGATGGCTGTGGTTACTGGAGGTCAATATCACATTTCCAGGACATCACTGCAGGAGATCCTCAGGGTAGTGTCCTGACCCAACTATTTTCTGCTGCTTCATCCATTACCTTCCCTCCATTGTAAGCTAGGAGTGAGGATGTTCGCTGATGATCACACAACGTTTGGCACCAATCGCAACTCCTCAGATACTGAAGTAGTCCATGCCCAAATGCAACAAGAAATGGATAATATCCAGGCTTGGGCTGACAAGTGACATTTGCACCACACAAGTGTCAGGCAATGACCATCTGCAACAAGAGAGAATCCAAGCATCACCCCTTGACATTCAATGGCATTACCATCACTGAATCCCCCACTATCAACATCCTGGGGTTTCCATGGACCAGAAACTTAACTAGACTAGCCATATAAATACTGTGGCTACAAGAGAAGGTCAGAGGCTAGGAATCCTGCGGCAAGTGACTCCCTGACTCCCCAAAGCCTGTTGACCGCCTACAAGGCACAAGTCAGGAGTGTGATGGAATACTCCACACTTCGCTCGATGGATGTAGCTCCAACAACACTCAAGAAGCTTGACACCATCTAGGACAAAGCAACCCATCCACAAGCAGTCACTTTCTTCCCCACCAACACACAATAGCAGCAGTGTATACCATCTACAAGATACACTACAGAAACTCACCAAAGCTCCTTAGACTCCTTAGCCTTCCAAACCCACGACTGCTAACTCCTAGAAGGACAAGGGCAGCAGACACATGGGAACACCACCACCAGGAATTTTCCCACCAAGCCACTCACCATCCTGACTTGGAAATATACCATTGTTCCTTCACTGTCACTGGGTCAAAATCCTGGGACTCCCTCTGTGATAACACTATGGGTGTACCTACACCACATGGACTCTAGTGGTTCAAGAAGGCAGCTCACCAACACCTTCTCGTGGGCAATTGGGGATTGGTAATAAATACTAGCCTAGCCAACCACGCCCACATCTCATGAATGAATAAAAAAAAGTTACCTGCACTCCTCCAGCCCCTCTCTGTGCTCCCACAGCCCCTCCCTGCAGCCCCCATCCCTCTCCACACTCCCACACCGACCTCCACATTCTCCACCCCTTCCAGATTCTCCTGCCCCCTCCCTGTAGTCTGGCATCCCCTGCCTGTGCCCCCCACAAGCTTCCCCACCTCCTCATTAATGTCAGCCCATTTCCTCAGAATTTGCATAAGTCGGTAACACAGAGCCAAAGACTCTTCAAGAAATTCTTTGCAAAACCGCCTGTCTGCGTTATCTAAATAAACACACCACTGCTAACTATCTCCTATTCAGCCATATAAATAAGGGATATAAAAATATTATAAACAATTCTCTTTTTCAAGTGAGTAGAAAGTTTGAATGCTTTGCTCAGCAAAATTGCTTTCTTTCTTCTTGCTCTTTAAAAGAGCTCTGTTCAGATGTTCAAAAATTGCTGTGAGGGGATATTTAACAAGGGGCAGAGTGTGTGAACGTGGTTCACAGGGAGGCCCTATTATTTCCTGCTTTTCCTTCTCTGAGGGAGTTTGATGACTGTCTTCTCCGGTGTTAAGTAACTGGATGTTAAAGCCCAATCAGCTGTGACACTTCCCTGCAAAGCGCAGCCTCTGCTTCCACTGCCTGAGTTGCTTTGTAGTTTTACTATGAGCCGCCCTTGGCTAAAATGTATCACTTTGTTTGCAATGAGCTGCTGTCAAGATAGGAATTTACTGACAGTAAAATATCAGTTTTATGTGCTATGTGAAAACGTTAACAATGATCCAATCTTTCCTCAGCAAGGCTGACAGCATCTGCGGAGGGAGAAACAGAGTTAATGTTTCGAGTCCGTATGACTTTTCTTCAGAGCATTTTTTTTATTTGCAAGGGCTGGGATTAGAAGCTGGGATGGGGTCAGAGGGACGGGAAGGGATGGAGGGTCCTGGATGGGCTTTGGTACCAATGAGTTGTTGGAGCTTGCGTTCCTTAGCGCCTGAAAGAAAGTGACAAAGTTTCTTGTTAAGGCATCGGATGAGACGAAGAATAAAATGAAACTGGGGGCAAGGACAACTTTGAGATAGGGTGAGTCGGTTCTGCTGGAGGGAGGGGTCGAGTGTGTCATATGGCGGTGCATGGCACTGAGTGTGAATCTCAGGATGCAGCTCAAACAGAAGTCCTAGGAGCATTGTATGCCCCAGAGATACCTGTAATCCTGGGTGGATTTGAGCTCTAAAGAAGAGTCATACAGACTCAAAATGTTAACTCGGTTTTTCTCTCCACAAATGCTGTCAGACCTCCAGAGTATTTCCAGCATCTTTTGTTTTTGTTTCAGTTTTCCAGCATCCACAGTATTTTGCCTTTATCCAATCTTTCCTCTTAGCTAAAATTTTCCATTCCTGGCAACATCATTGTAAATCACTTCTTTAGTGTGATACGATGACCAGAACTGTACACAGTACTCTAGATGGGAGTTAACTAGCGTTTCAAACAGTTATATCATTACCTCCCTTCTCTTATAGTCCAGGACTAGGCCTATAAAGGAAGGTATGCACTCCATAGGACTTCTTGACCACCTTATCCACCAGTCCTGCTACCTTTGGGGATCTGGGGAACTACACTCCAAAGTCTTTCTCTTCCATTACACTTCTTGGTACCTGTTGGATCCTGGTCACTAGTTTAGTTGGGCTAATGGATCTGGGTTGCACTCTTGTTTTGGGATGGCCGAGTTGGTACCATAGACAGAGTAGATCAGCAGACTGTTCTCATGTAGAACACATTCTATTTATTTACAAAGGAACTCAGCAGTTACACTTGTGAGCTTACAACTCAAACTCTGTCTCTACATTACAGACTCTAACTCTAGGGCGAGAATTTTCTCCCTGTTAGTGGGGGCTGAACAGGTGTGGGCACACAGCCAATCGCTGCCCGTGATTGGCTGTGCGCCACCATTTTACGTGGGCAGGCCAATTAAGGTCCTCCCAGCGTGACACACACCCGGAAGTGTTGAGCGCTCCCTGTGCGGGCCAGGGGAGTAGGCTGAGTCGGGGCCTGTGCTCGAAAGAGCGTAGAAATCTCCCTGAGGCACGGAGCTACCTCAGGGAATTTAATTTTACTGTGAAAGAATTAATAAAACATTTCAAAAAATTATTTGGACATGTCCCCTCATGTGACAGTGTCACATGAGCTGGGACATGTCTATGAATTTTATTTAAAAATTTTATTTAAGTTTAAAAACCTTCATGAAACCTCATCCCGCCCGTGGATGAGGTTCCATGAAAAATGCAAAGGCCGCCTGGGCTCTTCACCTGCCGCCAACATTAAGGTCGGATGGGCAGCTCTGTTAATTACTTAAATTGCTACTTAAAATGCCTTAATAGGGCTTTGACAGTTTGGCGGGCGCGCAGCCGACTCTGGTGCGCACCCACCGAACTGAAGATCTGAATGACGCGCGGTGGCATCAGGACGCACGCCCGACATCACATTTACATGTCGGCAAGCAGGGCCCACCCCGCACGCTGACCTGAAGATTCAGGCCAAACTATTCACTACTGACTACCAAGGTAGTCCGCACTACTCTGCTATTGAATAGCAAGATCATATGATCTTCCATTATAACATTCTTCTTAAAGGTATATTACACATCAGATTACCACAATATTCCACCAGTTATTGTGTATTCCCTTGCCTTAATTGTCCTCCTCAAATGCATGACCTCACACTTCTCAGGACTGAACTCCATTCACCACTTTTCTGGCCATTTTGCCAATGCGTTAGTATCTTTCTGTAGCCAACAGCTTTCTTGTTCACTCACAACCACAGGAATAACTTTCAAATTATCTGCAAACGTTTTAATAATGCCTCCTGCCGTTAAGTCTAAATCACTTATATACATCAGAAATACCCGGGACATAGAAACTGGGCCTGTGGAGCCCGACTGGAAACAGCCGTCCAGTCACAAAAACACCCATTAACCGCAACCGTCTGCTTCATGCCTCTGAGCCTATTTTGGATCCAACTTTGCCACTTCCCCACGGATCTCAAGAAGTTTTAATTTTCTGATCAGCCCACCATATGGAACCTTGTCAAAAGCCTTGCTAAAATCTAAATAGATTATATCAAATGCACTACCCTGATCGACTCTCCCTGTTACAACCTCAAAAAATCCAGTTAAGCTTGTCAGACACAATCTTTCATTAAGAAATCCATGTTGACTGTCCTTGATTAATTTGTGCCTTTCTAACTGATGATCTATCATGTCTCTCAGAATTTCTTCCAATCATTTGCCGACCACCAAGCCTAGGCTGACTAGTTTGCAATTCCCTGTTAAAATAATGCAAAGAATTATAATAATTGCCGATCTGGTTTCTGTTATCTTTTTGAGTCATTTGAATTTTCTTTGCTAACATTTCCACGTAGCATATAAAACTGATATTTTACTTTGCTCCGTAAATTCCTATCTTGACAGCAGCTCATTGAAAACAAAGTGATACATTTTAGCCAAGGGCGGCTCATAGTAAAACTACAAAGTGACTCCAGCAGTGGAAGCAGAGGCGGTGCTTTGTAGGGAAGTGTCACGGATGATTGGGCTTTAACACATAGGGCAGGATTTCACCCCCATCGGGGGTGAAGTTGAAGGGTGGGCGCGCACAGGTGCGCTTCCGATTGGCGCCCCCGATTTTACGTGGGCAGGCCAATTAAGGTCCGCCTAGCACGACGTCCACTTGAAAGCACTATGCGCTCCCCATGCGGGCAGGAGGGATTGCCTAAATCGAGAGTGCGCTCTTTTGCACATGCGCACGAAAGAGCGCACTCATCTCCCTGGGGCTAAGTGCTGCCTCAGGGAGATCGACTGTTCTGTGACAAAAATTAAAAACAGAAAAAAAAAATTCCTGACATGTCCCCACACTGTCACATGAGTTGGGACATGTCCATAATTTTTACAAAAAACTTGAATAAAATTTTTTAAACCCTACATGAAACCTCATCCTGCCCCTGGACGAGGTTTGATGCTTTTTCTATTTCCCGCCAGGGCTCCCGGCCTGCCCAACAACCTTAAGGTTGGACGGGCAGGTCCGTTAATTAGCTAAATGACTCTGCCAATGGGCTCAATTGGCCATTGACAGGCCGGTGGGTGCCCAGCTGATTTTGCTGCACCCCTGCCTACTGGAAAATTTAAATCGGGCGCAGTGATATTGGGAGTTCCGCCCAACGTCACCATGCGTTATTTTACGCATCGGCGAGCTGGCCCCACCCCCACCCCCCGCTCGCCAACGGGAAAATCCTGCCCGCAGTTACTTACCACCGGAGAAGACAGTCATCAAACCCCCCTCAGAGAAGGAAAAACAGGAAATAATAGGGCCTCCCTGTGAACCACGTTCACACAGTCTGCCCCTTGTTAAATATCCCCTCACAGAAATTTTTGAACATCTGAACAGAGTTCTTTTAAAGAGCAAGAAGAAAGAAAGCAATTTTGCTGAGCAAAGCATTCAAACTTCCTGCCCTTGTCTGGCTGGATTTTGCTGATTTGAGGATTTTTGTTTGGATTTGAAAAGATTATCATTTGACGTGAAGTTTTTCTTTATGTTTGAAGGAATTGTTCACTTTATTGGGTCAGAGGAGGCTGAGGAGAGTTTCAATCGAGGTGTATAAAATTAGCAATGGCTAAAATTTAAGGGACGTATGCATGAATTACAACAATTATCCATTCCTGTCTGGCACAAAAACAAAACAGGGAAGATGGCTCAACCGTGGCTTACAAAGGAAATTAGGGATAGTATTAGATCCAAAGAGGAGACATAAAAAAATCACCACAATAAGCAGCAAGCCTGAGGATTGGGAGCAGTTCAGAATTAAGAAAAAGTGGACAAAAAGATTGATCAAGAAGGGGGAAAATGGAGTATGAGAGTAAACTTGCAAGGAGCATAAAAACTGATTGTAAAAGCTTCTATAAATATGGGAAGAGAAAAAGATTAGCAAAGACAAACTTAGGTCCCTCACAGTCAGAAACGGGGGAAATTATAATGGGGAGCAAAGAAATGGCAGAAGAATTGTGCACATATTTGGTTCTCTCTTCACAAAAAAGGACACAAATAAATTCTCAGGAATGTTAGGGAACCGAGGGCAGAATTTTTCTTATGGCAGGCGGGCTCGATGGGAATGGGCTGGGGTGGGCGCAGAGCCAATCGCTGCCCGTAATCACCTCCGCGCCACCATTTTACGCAGGTGGGCCAATTAGGGCCCGCCCAGCGTAAGGCACGACTGGTAGCGCTCAGCGCTACCTGTGCAGGCGGGTGGCGGGGGGGAGATTTAGGGCCAGCGCTCTTTTGCATATGCGAGCAAAAGAGTGCACGGAGCTGCCTCAGGAAGATTGAATTGATATTAAAATAATTAAATAAAGGATTTTTTAAAAGTTGTTTAAACATGTCACCTCATGTGACTTTGTCACATAAGATGGGACATGTTTTTTATATTTCGGGAATTTTTAAAATTTATTTAATTAAAGCTTTAGGAAACCTCATCCCGCTTTATGCATCGGGCCTGCCCCCACATGCCCACTGAAAAATTCTGCCCCAAAGGTCTAGCGAGAGGGAAGAATTGAAGAAAATAAGTATTAGTAAAAAAAATGGTGCTAGAGAAATTAATGGAGTTAAAGGCTGAAAAATCCTCAGGGATTGATAAACTACATCCCAGAATGCCAGAGGGAGTGGCCCTGGAAATATTGGACGCATTGATGGTCATCTTCCAAAATTCTATAGACTCTGGAGCAGTTCCTACAGATTGGAGGGTGGCAAATGTAATATCATTATTTAAAAAAGGAGGGAGAGAAAAAACAGGGAATTACAGGCCAGTTAGCCTAACATCAGTGGGGAAAATGCTAGAGTCTATTATAAAAGACGTGGTAACAGAACACTTGGAAAGCATTAATGGGATTAGACAAAGTCAGCATGGGTTTATGAAAAATAAATCATGCTTAATTAATCTACTGGAGTTTTTTGAGGATGTAGCTAGTAGAATAGATAAGGGAGAACCTGTGGATGTGGTGTATTTGGATTTCAAGAAGGCTTTTGATAAAGTCCCACATAAGAGGCTTGTGGACAAAATTAATTGGGGGTAATACACTGGCATGGATTGAGAATTGGTTGACAGACCAGAAACAGAGAGTGGGAATAAATGGGTCTTTTTCCAGGTGGCAGGCGGTGACTAGTGGTGTACCACAGGGATCAGTGCTTGGGCCCCAGCTATTCAGAATATATATAAACGACTTGGATGAGGGAACCAAATGCAATTAATCCAAGTTTGCTAATGACACAAGACTGGGTGTGATTGTGAGGAGGATGCAAGGAGGCTTCAGGGTGATTTAGGCAAGTTGTGTGTGTGGGCAAACACATGGCAGATGCAGTATAACGTAGATAAATGTGAAGTTATATGCTTCAGTGTGAAAAACAGAAAAGCAGAATATTATTTAAATGGTGATATATTGGGAAATGTGGATGTATAAAGGGACCTGCGTGTCCTTGTAAACCAGGCAATGAAAGTAAACAGGCAGGTGCAGCAAGCAATTAGGAAGGCAAATGGTATGTTGGCCTTCATTGCAAGAAGATTTGAGTTCAGAAGTAGGGATATCTTACTACAATTATACAGGGCCTTAGTGAGACCACACCTGGAGTATGCACGCAGTTTTGGTCTCCCTACCTAAGAAAGAATATACTTGCCATAGAGGAAATGCAGCAAAGGCTCACTAGGCTGATACTGGGGATGGCAGGACAGTTGTATGAGGAGAGATTGATTCGTCTGTGTCTGTATTCACTAGAGTTTAGAAGAATGAGAGGGGATGTGATTGAAATGTATAAAACTCTAACAGGTCTAGACAGGCTAGATGCAAGGAGGATGTTTCCCCTGGTTGGGGAGTCTAGAACCAGGGGCCACAGTCTCAGGATACGGAGCAAGCCATTTAGGACTGAGGTGAGGAAAAATTTCTTCACTCAGAAGGTGGTCAACCTGTGGAATTCTCTACCACAGGAGGCTGTGGAGGCCGGGTCACTGAGTATATTCAAGAAAGAAATTAATACATTTTTGGATATGAGACGCATCAAGGGATATGGAGAAAAAACATGAATATGGTGTTGAGATAGAGGGTCAGCCACAATCATATTGAATGGCGGAGCAGGCTCGAAGGGCCAAATGGCCTACTCTTGCTCCTAGTTTCTATCTTTCTATGTTTCTATGAGGGGCCTAGATAAGAGTGGATAGGAAGGGCTTAACTTCCTTAGCAGAGAGGTCAATAACCAGAAGCATAGACTTAAAGTAATCAGTAGAAGGATTAGAGGAGAGCGGAGTAGAGTTTTTTCACCTAGATGGTGGTGAGGATCTGGAACTCACTGCCACAACGGGTGATAGAGGAAGAAACCCTCGTCACTTTTAAACATATTTGGGTAGTCACTTGAAGTTCTGTAACCTCCAGGGCTACAGACCGAGGGCTGGAATGTGGGACCAGGCTGGATAGCTCTCCTTTTGGCTGGGACAGGCGCAATGGTCTCCTATGGTATGATGTTTCTTTGTTTTCAAGTTAGTTTTTATGGTCAGGGAGGTTGTTCAGCTGTAACTATGAACTGAGCATGCATTAAAACCCACTTACAGCTCACTTAACAGGGCATAACTGAGTTCTTACAGTGATACATCAAAAGTGGAAATTTTCATCAGTTCAATGATTTCTAGCTGATAGCCATCTGGATAGACTTCAACAGCACACCCTCTGGAGAAGCATGGAATCACTAAGAGAAACTTCTAGATTTCCATGTTTAAATGTCCATGTGCAGCCTCCAGAATTTGCTGTGAGTTTCAGAGGAGTAATGGTGGTGAAAACTGACACTTTCACTGTCAATGCTATCACAACATCTGGGCCATTAGTTTTCCTATTCACCCCAATTCCCTTTCTCAGTACATATTGATCCAAGTATGGAATTAACTTTTGTTTTTTGATAAACAGCTTCATGCTCTCTGTTAACTTTAAAAACAAGCAATTTGGGGAATAATGAAATACTATCAAGGCAAAACCCATTAAAACTTTTTTTTTTTCTGTAATGTGAATGATGCTCATTTTAACAATTTGTTGAATATGCATTTGCTTTTATGAAGAAGAAAACCTTGAATCAACCCATTCAAAGTATAAATTCTGCATTCATACCAGCAAAGAAACATATTTAATTTTCTAACAATAAACCTTGCGAAGATTAATTGGAAATTGTTTAGTGGAGATAAATAGCAGGAACACTGCACGCATCTTCCATTTCTGTCTGATTCGGAGTACAGGGACAGTGATCCTGCATCATTCAAGGATATTTGTATTTCATACCTGCATAGTACACAGTGCAGGCAGAAGGACTGAGACAAAGTCGAGTCATGTGGATTTCAACTAGAGACAGCTCAATTTAATCATGATAATTGCATTCCTTTTTGATCAATTGCCTCCCACCTTGGTTATCTGCAGCAAAAAGACCATTAAGAAATTGGAAAAGATCCATGGAAAGCAACAAAGATAATTCTCAGGATAATTTTCATGAAGTGACAGTATTCGATTTTTAACAACGAATGGAGTAGGAGAAATATGTTGGTCCAGGGGAATACTCCCTCAGCCTGTGCAATGAGTGCAATGTCACCTAGTACAATGAATATCTGATGATTATTTCACAAGTTATATTGATGGATTCATTGACAATCCCATAATGGAACAAGTGGCCAAAGGAAATAGTCACAGCCCCATCACTTGAAATCTTCAAGGCCCATCTTTAGATTATTTCCATTTAAAAGTTTTCATTATCAGGACTATCATTTCAGCAGGTCATGCCTGGTTTAGCCAACGCTACCCATATAAATGCTGGCAGGACACGGATATCAGTCTGTGATGCTGACACAACTAAAGCGGAAGAAACAGAGGAAGGTGTAAAGCAAGATAATCTTGGACCAAGATAGTAACAGTTGGATCTCAGACTTGTAAAATGATGATCAAATTACCTACACTGACTATACTTCAAAATATTTAACTGGTTGTAAAGCACTTAGGAATGACCTGAGGTCGCAAAAGATGCCTTACAAATATAAGTTGCTTGAAGTATTGTTCTTCAAGTCTATACCTGAAGTGTTACCCCAATGCTAGTGGAATGAGCTTTTAGGCCAGGTGCCTTTCTCCTCTTATACAATAAAAGCAAAATACTGTAAATGCTGGAAATCTGAAATAAAAACAAGAAGTGCTGGAAATACCCAGCAGATCTGGCAGCTTCAGTGGGGAGAGAAACAGAGTTAATGGCCTGAATTTTCATGGAGTCGCCCGAAATGATGGATGGACCCCAGATCTGAAAGTCCCACCCCAAAATCTGCCAAAAACCATTTTTGCCTGGCGGGATCGGGGGGGGTGGGACATGATGCCCATATGTGGGAGCCCAGAACACAGCAGGGCTTTTTGAACTCAGTGCTGAGTTCAAACCTGACCCTGTTTTTGCTGGAACAAGGGCCTTATCCAGCAATGTGGGCATTACAAATCTTTAAAGAAGCTGTAAGTGCTCTTAAAGGGCAGATAAGACCTGTAGAATAATCAAGCTGTCAAGTTATTAAATGGCCAGCCCTTTAAAAATTGAAAACACAACTGCCTGTCTGTGTCTGCGAGGGTTGAAAAAACCTGTTCTAGCAGTTCCAATTGTTGTTTGGTGGCAGAACCCTAAGTGCTATCATTATAGCTGTATTAACGCTTGGCTGCTTTCCATAATTTGTCATTATCACAGTGGGGTGGGGGCTCGGGGGGAGGACTGTAAGTTCACAGTTTGATTGACAGCTCAAAAAGGTTATCACAGGATTAGTTGTCCTTGATGTGGGGTTATGAATACAAATGTCAGTTTTTATAGGGGATGTAGTACTTGGGAGGATTTAGTTGTATTGAATGGGCTTTCATGAATGAGAGTGTTTTCTGTTAAGTCTGCATTAGATATTTAGAACCTTATTTTAGTTCATCTCAGCATGGTTCCAGAGGTCTACTGAGTGAGTTGGCATGGAAGGTGTAAGGGAAAAGGATGGTGGGTGGGGTGGGGGGTGGGAGGGGATCATGAGTTGGCATGTATGGGCATGGGGAGTGGTTGGGGTGAGGGGGTGTAAGGGCTAGAGGGGCTAATGTTTAAGAAAACGAGCAGAGAACCAAGGCAGGCCTTCTAAACTGCCCACCTGAGCACTCAAGAGCCCCTGTGGTCCCCTCTGAGTTGTATCTAGGCTCAATGTGCCCGGCTCCATCTCACACCCGCACACCTCAGAGCAAAGGTTCCACCCTTCGGGGCACTTTCTCCTGAGGCGGGTACAGTGAGCTGGAAAATTTCCCGACTTGGTGCAGCCACATCAGGATCAAAATTCCAGCTCAATGTTTTGAGTTTTCAGAACTGAGGCATTGTTTCCTCTTCTTCAACTTTAATGTTATTTATTTTTTCATGAAAACACCATGTTATCATCAAAGTACATAAATTAATAATTTTATCAGCGATGATAGAAAACATAACAGGGAGTCAGAAAAAATATTATCAGGATTATCAAGTGACAATTCTCTACGCACTAGCTGATGACTTTCATATGGGGCAACATTTCCCCCCCGCCAATCGAGGGGGAAGTGCAGGAGTGGGCACAGGCGGGCAGCCTTCCGATCAGCGCCCCCGATCGGGGGCGCCGCTATTTTACGTGGGCAGGCCAATTAAGGCCCGCCCAGTGTGACATCCGCCAGGAAGCGCTATACGCTCCATGTGCGGGCGGGGGGGGTGGAATTCCCTCAGCCGGGAGTGCGCTCTTTCACACACGCGCACAAGAGAGCGCACAGATCTCCCTGAGGCTAAGTGCTGCCTCAGGGAGATCGGCTCCGATTGAAAACTTTAAATAAAGGTGATAAAAAAATTTCCCTGCCATGTCCCCTCATGTGACATGAGTTGGGACATGTCCATAATTTTTATTGAAACATTTCATAAAAATTTAAATATCCTCATGAAACCTCATCCCGCCTGTGGGTGAGATTTCATGTTTTTTCTGAAGCCCGCCTTAAGGTTGGATGGGCAGGTCCATTAATCATCTTAATTAGTTTTTTAATGGCCCTAATAAGCCGTTGACAGTTTGGCGGGTGTGCAGCCAATTCGGCTGTGCGCCAGCCGAACTGAGAATCTAAATGACGCGGGGTGACCTCGGGACGCACGCCTGATGTATCCTCGCATCGTTTTACGCGTCAGCGAGCGGACCCCACCCCCCGCCCACCGACCAGAAGATGCTGCCTATGGAGAACGAGATGGGATTTGTCTTAATTCATTGAGAAGGATTATATTTACTGCTCCGTGTGTGTGTCCCTAAAATGGTCAGTTTTAAAGGATATACACTTACTAACCTGGGTTGATAGTAGCTGACCAACCTCTTAATTCTTCAGGTGGTACAAATGGGAATCATCATAAAAAACTACAGCACAAAGATGAGGACAAGTGCACGTTCTGTGTAGGAGATTAATTGCTCCGTGAAGGAAAGTCATTTTATGTCGCCACCAAATTACACAAATGTAAACATGTAAACCTGGAGTTCCCATGAGGTTGTGTTGTTTCTCTATCAGTAAAAATTCAGCCAAAATCAGCCAAATCAACACAGAAGATTGCAGAATTTCAAGCACAAATTACATTCAGTGCAAATCGAGTTTCTGCGATCTCTTGCCCGGGTTTAAATATTAGCCGTGCTATAACCTGGCTCCACCCATCAAACTGGCCAGGCCCCCAGATCAAATTCATCACCATTGGGAGTTTTTACTAATTGCATTTGTTTGTGGACCCTTGAGGAGGCTCTAAATCTTGAGCTTTTTTTGGTGCAAAGACTTGAATATAGATGTTTTAAAAGATTTTGAATAACATTTTTAATTTACTAAGAAACTGACTACCGTAAACCAATGTAACTAACAAATGGCTCTGTATAGCTTTTTAAAGTCATTTTCAGTTGCTTAAAATTACTTACAGGTGATGGCCTGGACACTTTTATTAAAAAATACTTATAATTTGTGATAAAATTGTTTTCAGATATATGAAGCAAACTGCACCAAGTTACCACTATTAAGTGTATACATTGCATAAAGACAGCTCAGGCAGCAATCTGCTTGAAAAAGCTGAAATGGAAAATTTAATTTACTTCTTTCCCTCCACAAAAAGCACTGATGAACTTGCCCCATCTGTTGCAGTTAATCCTGAGGCAAAGTTATAGTAGGTACATGATTTAGCCTGTGCAATAATGTAACACATGACAGAATTTCTGTTCATGCATACAATATATCACACTCACACTGCATGAATCATTTATGACTTTGCATTTTGCAAATCTTTTTCTCACCTATAGCACAACTGCAAGTAATAATCCACCTGAAATACATCACACGTGTCGGTGGTTCATCTGCAGTCTAGTGTCACGCGGGTTACTGCAAGGCTGCTCCATTCAAAGTGTCAGTAACGGCTGAGGAACTCTGCAATAGTGTCAGCATTTTATTAAGCAGGTGGTCATTAACTCATTAAATGCCAGCCTTATATTTTGACTCCAAGTATCCTAATTTTCAGATGGAATTAATTCAGTTCAGATTATGCTTGTAATGGCCTTGATTGTTGCTGGACTTAAAGATGATGCATCAATTCGATTTCTGACAAAGGCCATTGCCCGGAAAAGTTGTCCATACCCTGCTCATCCCACAAAGGCTCCTTGAACCTTGCTGAGTGGTTTTACTTGTAGTACCAATTAAGTTGGGTAAGCAATTAGGATATCATATGAATACGTAATGGATTTGGTCAAAATTCGTCTCTAAACTATCTCAATGGAATTAACAAAGCAGTGAGAAGAATTTGACAGAAATTCGTTAAACATTCATATGATTCTAAGGCAGCTAAATGGAGCTGAGGTACAGATCAGCCATGAACTAATTGAATTGTGGAGCAGGCTCCAGAGGCTGAATAACATGGTCCTGTTCCTATATTTCTATTTTTGACTGTAATTTCTTTCCTATTACCTCAGGAACAGGTTTTTGCTACTTGTTGCTCTCCAGGGTGCTGAAGAAGTGGCAAACCATTCATGTGACCACAGATTTTCTAATAATAACCAACCATGTGTTTACAGGTAGCTGGAAAGAAGATACTGAATGGTGAAAACTGAAGTCCTTATTAATATAATGTCGCAGAATAGATTGCATGAGGGAGTTAGTACCAATTTTCAATTTCATAAGGCTCCAAATACATCGATGGAAACACAAATACTGAGAAGAAAATGTAGGTTTGTTGTACTACCAATGGTTTTTGATTTTTCTGCCACGTTAAAGCTGAAGTGCTCCATAAAAGAGGTTATTTTTTTACAGTATTTCTTATAGAAAAGATCAAATTTCTTCAGGCGAGATCAGAACTTCTAACGTGTGAAGATATTAAAAATTGTTTTGCTCTTCCTGGTTTCCCAGGATCTCCCAGCACTGTTGAATGATGCTATTCTGGGACACAAAGACTATTCATGGAATTGTATCTCACTCTGTTGTCTCTATTCTTTCAGTAGAACCAAATCTATGCACAGAGCTTTTACAATGCGGAAGAAGTCCATTTGGCCCAACATGTCCACATCGGCCCTCCGAATAAGAAATTCATCTAGTGCCATTCCCCCCATTCTCCCTTTCATGGTACACATTCTTCCATTTCAGATCACGGAACCAATTCCATTTTGAATGCTTTGATTGAACTTGGCCCATGCTCTCAAGTAGTGCATCTCAGACCCTGACCACTCGCTGCATGAAAATGTTTATCCCCATGTCGCCTTTAGTTCTCTTGCCAGTTACTTTAAATCTGTGTCCTCTCATTCTCCATCCTTTCACGAGTGGGAACAGTTTCTCCCCATCTACTCTGTCCAGGCGCCTCATGATTTTGAATACCTCTATCAAATCTCCTCTCAGCCTTCTTTTCTTCAAGGAAAACAGTCCCAAATTCTCAAATCTATCTTTATGTCTAAAGTTCTCATCCCTGGAACCATTCTCATGAATCTTTTCTGCACTTCCTTCCTAGAGTGTGACATCTGGAACTGGACGTAATAGAAATATAGAAGCATAGAAAATAGAAGCAGGAGTAGGTAATTCTGCCCTTTGAGCCTGCTCCACCATTCAATATTATTATGGCTGATCCTCTAACTCAACGCCATATTCCCACTCTCTCCCTATACCCCTTGACACCTCCAGCTGAGGCCAAACTTATAGGAATCATGATACTTTGAATGTATTCTCTTATTATAAACTTATTAAATTACATGAAGGCTCAAACTTGAGTATATCATCAGAATACCTGCAACTATCTTTACCATGTTTATATGAGAAACTCAACATAAGGTGCATCCAAATTATTCTACACATATCTGCTGATGCAAGTATTTCTCATGTGCTCAGCAATTGCAGATTTGATCATGAACTACTAAGTGAGTTCCAGGCCAACAGTTATATCTGTGCAGTTAAACAGGTTTCCCCTTTTTATAAATGATTCCATTGTGGTTATGAGTCTATGAAGAATTCAGGTGCACCTTTAAGTCCAATTCCTGGCTCCATTCCAGCCTCTTGAGGCATCGATCCAGACTTTCTCAAAACAAGAGCCTGGCAACCATGAGTCCTTAACAAAATCTCTAAGAGGCACCACAAGGCTTGCAGACTTCTCCATATTCAGACTCTTTATACACCTCTTTGATGGTGTCTCCCACCATCCATCCATCAGGTTTTGCTGCCCATCAATCAAACTCCGTCTCCTGATTCCACACTGTATTTGACCACAAGGTTACCCATTGTCCTGGCTTGCATCAAATCAATAAGAATTGATTCCTGTTAAACAAGTAGAAAGCAACTTATGGCAGATTTAGCACAAAAAGGAAAAACAGTAACTTAGGCAAAATAACAGTTGTGAACATGGCCTGACCAGTATGAAAACAAAGCCTAAGGAAAAAACAAGTCTACAGTTAATAATATCACTACTGATTACTATTGATTAATTATTTGATTTAATCAAAGCACAATCACACTTAGCTTTAAATCAAGGTCTACAAATTAGCTTCTAAAATTTCAATACGAGTTTAATATGGGTTCTCTGGAAATCAAGAGCAAAGTAGAAAAACAAGTAAAAATATAAAATTGCAAAAATTCGTGATTGCAGGGCTCAGGCCTACAGACTGATGCTAAGCATTGAAAGGATTGCACCCACTCACTAATAACTGGGATATCTACAGTTTTTGAGAGCGCACGGACAAACTGACTTAATAACTCAAACACTTATGTAGCATTAACAATAGCTTAATGAACAGATGTAATAATCATTATATATTTATATTAAAATAATCGTTAGATTTCGCTATGGGCAGAAACATCCGTAGGTTGATTCTACAGTTTCTGGGTAATCTAGAACCATTGTTCATGGTAAATAATAGAATATGACAATGGGCTGGATGATCAACCCCACTGGAGGGTGGAAACAGAGGCAGACAGGCACAAAATTTCACTCCACCGGCCTGCATGCTGGTTCCCCAGCTCTGTCCTGCCAGCAGTGGGTAGCCAATTGACTCATTTAAAGGCCTATTAAGGCCAATGTAACAGACTGGCATTTTCCAGTCACTTTCCAGGTGGCAGCAGCAGTACAACTGCCTGGAGGTGACCTCCCGAAGGCAGACTGGGGTTGGGGGGGGCGGTCAGTGCATCAGGCAGGCTGAAAGCACCCCCACTTGCCTGGGTTGAGTAGCAGCCACAGGCTGTCCTGTAGAGGGAATGCCCCTCACATTGGTGACCTGGCCATTTTTTTTATTTTACACGTGAGAAAGTTGGAAGGAGGATGTCCCACTTTGGGAGGTCTCCCCCATCTTCACTTACCTGTAAGATTATCCTGCTGCTGCTTCCAAGCAGCCCCCTATTGGCCCTCCAGCTTTGAGGGCCCACCTACCATTCTTAAGTGGACAGCGAGCTACCTGGCCGCTACTTTGCCAAATCAGCGAAATTCACAGGTGAGTGTCTGTGCAAACATCTGACCCCCAATTGACCCTGATGATGGTGTACAGAAGCCTGCAGGAAAAATTCTGCCCAATGTTGCTGTGGCTGTAGAAAAATGGTAGCTGTCATCCCAGGTCAAGGGAGGGCAAATCAAGGTCTGGTTAAAGCTTCAGTCTATCACCTAACATCTGTTTTAAGGTACATATTGGTGAATATTTGTCTCCTTGATCTTTAATATCTGCAGCTGTTGATTTAATGGTGGAACTTACTATATTGGGCAGATTAAATGCCTCTACGGCTGTCAGGATATTGTTGCACTACTTAAATCCTTCAATTATAATTTTTATACTGTACACATGATCCAGTATTGCAGCTCTAGCAATCTGCTGGCGACCTGCACTATTGCAGCTGGGAGAAAGTGAGGCACAATCTATGAAGAATTGTGCTTAATGTTGCTGCAAAAAGAGATTCAGCCCCAGAGAAACAGCAGCAGGCACAGAAAAAGGATTTTTTTTCATTATTTTAACCTAAAATCAATAACAACGTTAGCCATTCTTAAAGGTTTTGAGATAAAATAACTCCACAATGAGAACAAAAATTTCTGTCATGTTAAGACTCCTTGTATGAAACAAGTATGGAGGATGAGTTACCATCTAAGCTAATCATTATTTTTATGACATTTTATCATAGAATCACAGAGTTGTTACAGTGCAGAAGGAGGCCATTCAGCCCATCATGTCTGCATTGGCTCTCCAAATGAGCAGTATGACTCAGTGCCATTCTCCTGCCTTTTCTCTGTAACCCTGCACATTGTTTCTATTTAAATAATCATTTAAAGCCCTCTTGAATGCCTCGATTGAACCTGCCTCCACCACATTTCCAGGCAGTGCCTTCCAGGCCTGAACCACTCGCTGTGTGGAAAAACTTTTTCTCACATCATATTTGCTTATTTTGCAAATCACTTCAAATCTGTGCGCTCTCGTTCACAATCCTTTTTTCGATCAGGAGCAGCTTCTCCCTATCCTTCCCGTCCAGCTCCCACATGGTTTTGAACACCTGTATCAAATCTCCGCTTAGCCTTCTCCTCTCCAAGGAGAACAGTCCAACTTCTCCAATCTATCATCACAACTGAAGTTTCTCATTCCTGGAACCATTTTTGTAAACCTCTTCTGCACTCTCTCCAATGCTTCCTAAAGTGTGGCGCCCAGAACTGTACACAATGCTCCAGCTGAGGTCTAACTAATAGCTATCAGAAACATCCCAGAAGTGGCATCAATATTATACAAGCAAACACGGCAATTATTTTGCACACTGCAATGGGATGCATGATCACTCAATGTTGTTTTGCTCTGGAGTTCTTTGAGGGGACGATACTGGACATAGTACCAGGGAGATCTCTACTCTTTTTCATGTCACAACGGGCAGAATATTTCAGCTGGCTTGCAGGGGCAGGACCGACACGTTGACATGTAAAATGATGCGTGATGATGTTGGGCGTGCGTCCCGACATCACTGCGCGCCATCTTGATATTTCAGAAGGCAGGCGCACTATGAGTTCCGAGGATCACCCGCCATTAATTAACAGGCCAGTTCAGGCCCTTGAGGCAGTAATTGAAGACGATCTTTCACAGCCTGTGTGATTTTTAGTGCGTCGCATGGGCACAACGGGCAGGCGGGTAGACCACATTTTTAACAGCCTCATCCACGGGCGGGATGAGGGGTGAGTGGGCTCGCTAATGCGAGTTGTTAGAACTTTAGTTTATTACTTACTGCTACTTGCTTGTGTGAACAGGACAACTTCATTTCTCTTCACAGCTGCTTTGACAGAAATAACAGGCTTCAGTTCAGGACTCTGGAGGAGTCATAACACTTGCGGCCTTCCAGGTATCAGACAGCCTTCCCTTACCCTGGAAACTGGGGTTGTGCTCTCCGCTGGAGGCACCTCTGAGGAGGAGGAAGAGAGGGCCAGAAGGGGGAGGAGGCCAGGTCCCTATTCAGCCTCCAGGGGAGCCACCTGTAAGAGGAGTGGCGCAGGCACACAAGGGGCATAGTGCCAACATGAAGTCCAAGGTGGAAGGGGCTGCAGAAGATGCCACTATCCTGCTGCCAGGGTTTACAGGCGGTGTTGCAGCTACCTCAATATGTCTGAGGTGCAGTGCCGAAGGAGGCTCCGTCTCTCAAGGGAGACAATGACCCCCATCTGTCGGATGATTGGCCCTGAGATCAGCTCTGACTGTGTGGCTGGACACCCTATGCCAGTGGCGCTGAAAATTACTGTTGCCCTCAACTTCTCTGCCTCCGGCTCTTTCCAGGGGTCAGTGGGTGATCTTTGTGGAGTCTCCCAATCAGCTGTCCACAGTTGTGTCAAGCTGGTGACAGACACTCTGTTTAGATGTGCATTGACTTTCATTCACTACCAAACGGACAAGGCCAGCCAGACACAGTAAGCCAGAGGCTTCGCGGCCATTGCTGGCTTCCCCCGTGTCCAGGGTGCTATAGACTGTACACATGTGGCCATCAAGGCACCAGCGGGTGAGCCCAGTACCTTTGTCAACAGGAAGGGCTTCCACTCCATGAATGTGCAGATAGTGTGTGACCACAGGATGCTGATTCTACAAGTCTGTGCAAGGTACCCAGGCAGCTCCCATGATGCCTACATCCTCAGACACTCCCAGGTGCCGGGGCTCTTCATTGCTCCAGCCGAGCCAGATGGATGGCTGCTGGATGACAAGGGCTATCCCCTCAGAAGGTGGCTCATGACCCCTCTCCGCCATCCAAAAACAGAAGCTGAGCAGTGGTAGAACAGGAGCCACGGCACCACAAGAGCGGTGGTAGAGAGAACCATCGGACTTCTCAAGATGTGCTTCCGATACCTGGACCATTCAGGGGGCGCACTCCAATATCCCCCAGATCGTGTGTCAATGATAGTGGTTGCATTCTGCGCTCTCCACAATCTGGCGCTGGAAAGGGGGTGATACTGTGGAGGAAGAAGATGTAGAAGCAGATGCTCTGGCTGCACACGATAAGTCCAGTAGTGAGTCTGAGGATGAGCATGCTCAGGAGAACACTGAGGGGATAGACGCCGACCTGGGCAATCTCCAGGGAGGCTTTGATGCAACGCTCCCTCAGCTAGCCTACCAAAGATGAACCACCACCACATGCCAGCGCTGCAGGCTCCATACTCGATACCTGACAGCAACATTTGCCTGGTCAGCAACATGAACTATGTGCCATTTCAATAAAGTTCAATGACAAACAAGTCACTCATAACATCATGGGTTTCCCTTCACCTGCAGGTCTAATGAACCACCCAGAGGCTTGTTGAGAACCAAAACATTTACTGATTTGCATCTTGGCATACAGAAATCAGAGTACATTAAAAGGTGTTGAACAGCACACCAACTTAAAAGTAACTTAAACGTGAGGCAAAAGAAATCCACTAGTGATATGCCCGTGTTGTGCCTAAGGTGCTTTACGTTTGCATTTACGGGTGCTACGTCTGGGTGCTCCCCTCTCACTGGCACCGGCATTGGAGACAGCCGGCTCACTCTGCTGTCCTGTTGGCCTTGGTGGCGTTAGCGAGTGTCCTCTGGCCCATGGAGCCAGTGCTGGCCCCGCCTGGGAGGGAGCGGCCAGTGGCACGACTGGCATCTCCCCAGTCATCGTAGCCTCATCAGATGCCACGGTCACTGGCAGAGGGGTGGAGGAGCTGCTGCCGTCATCTGGAGCACCCTGAGAGGAGCCCACAGAGAAAACTGGCAGATTGTGTGCCAATGTGAGGTTGCTTTGGACCTCCCCACTCACCATTGACGGACGGGCACCGAGCTGGGATACTGGGTGCCCAATCCATCTCCCACACTGACACTGACCGCCTGAGGGCATTGCCGCTGTGAGGGCTGCAGGTCCGAGCACATCCCCAGGAAGCCCTGATTGTTCTCCTGGAGGAGCCTCTCCATGAGAGTCGCCACTCTCTCCATGGAAGAGGCAGTGCGCTCGGCCATGAGGGTCAACACAGTGCTCATGCTCCACATGGGCTCCTCCATCATGGAAACCATGGCACGCATTCCCTCATGTACCCCCGCCAGATCCTCCCGCACACCCGGCTGGACTTCCAGCATCTGCTGCCTCAGGGACGACTCCAGAGCCTCATCATCAGCCACCGACTGAGCATGTTCCGGGTCCCCAGGGTTCCTCTGACTGCCGGAGCCCTGGGCACTCTCTGTCTCCACCTGCACCTCAAGTGAGTGTGAAGTGCCCTCACTGCTGTGCACCGAGATACTAGCCAACGATCTTATTCCCACTGAGGTGCTGGTATCTGCGCTGGTGCCTGCCTGGCTGAGAGGGTGTGACGCTGGTGCGTTCATGTCTTCTGTGCCCTCAGGGGTCAGCGGTGGTCCCGCTGCCTCCTGAGTCCGGGCGTGCTCTGGGGAGGCTGAAAGGAAGAACAAGGACATTTGATTAGTTGAAGTCATTAAACTGTTAATGTGCTTGCCTGGCACCCAGATCAGGATGCGCTCCCCCTTCCATTATCAATGGGGATCTCATGTTGAAGGCTGAAATCATTATACAGTTAACAGTGGAATGTTTGCACTGACAGACATTGTGACCTCAGTGCACGGCTCTCTTACCTCCCAGTGGCACCCCAACCTCACCGCGGCCGGTTGACCTGGGCACATGGCGCCTCTCCAGCTCCAGTGCCTCCAGCTCGTATCTGGTGATGATGAGAAGGTGGGCCTGCCCTCCGCCAGTCCACAGTCGCTCTGCATTGTTGTGGGCTGTCTTCTCCTGAAAGGAGAGAGGAGCATTGATTAGTCCGCCCTGTACCTGCAGCGCCCATTGCAGCCTGGCCAACCCCACCTGAGGAACACCTCACAGGGCTCATCCGGTTCCTGACCCTGGAGCCCCAAGACACTCACCCCAAGCAGCCAGGGCTGACCCCCTTGTCCAGATGCTGCCTCCATCACATTTGCCACTCACACTCTAAGACCTTCCACCCACGAACACTACCACCTAGAAGGACAAGGGCAGCAGGTAGATGCGAACACCACCACCCGGAAGTTCCCCTCCAAGTCACTCACCATCCTGACTTGGAAATGTTTCGCCGTTCCTTCACTGTCGCTGGGTCCAAATCCTGGAACTCGCTCCCTAACAGCGCTGTGGGTGTACCCACACCACATGCAGCAGATCCAGAAGGCAGCTCAGCACCAACTTCTCAAGGGCAATTAGGGATGGGCAATAAACGCTGGCCCAGCCAGCGACGCCCACATCCCGTGATTGAATGGATACAAAAACAAAATTCTGAGGTGGGGGGGCATCCTAACTGCTGTGCTAAGTGACCCATGGCAACAGAGTGCTCACCCTTGCCAATCACAGGAGGTTATTAAACCGCTTGCGGCTCTGCGTCCAGGTGCGTCTCACCACATCGTGAGAACTGGCCCATAATGCCACCTCCTCACAGGCACATTGTGTTAGGTGGGGAGGCCCTCACCCTCCCGTCCCTTGGTACCAGGACCTCGCGGCGTACTGCCACCTCCTCGAGGAGGGCAGCTAGGCGCTCATCGGAGAACCTCTGGGACGATTGCCCCGCCGACCTGCCCTCCCGCCTGGCCTGCTCTCCAAGGATGTTCTCCTTCGTGCTCCTGATTGAAATCAGTGGCAGGCTTAGGACGGCTGCCTGCGCTGTTTTTGGATAGGCCACCGGGTCGCCATTGGACCCCACGGTCATTGGCCTCCCACTGCCACCCGCTCACCCCTTCCTGCTGATTTCAGGAGCCACGATTTACTCTGCGCGAGCCTTAAACGGCCCGCCCGCGTAAAGTGGTGGCGTGGAGCTGATCGCAGGCGCCGATTGACTCCATGCCCCCACCCCCACCCCAGCGCCCGCTCCTGCCAAGCCCACCCGCCACATGAAAAATTCTGCCCAACACGTCTTTTCATCCATCTGAATAATTATTAGGCTTCGGTTTATCAATTTATTCAAAGGACAACACCTCCAACAATGTGACACTCCCTTAAATAAAAACAGAAAGTGCCGGAAACACCCAACAGGTCTGGCAGCATCTGTGGAGAGAGAAACAGAATTAACATTTCAAGTCCAATGTGACTCTTCTTCACGAATCCCTTGGTCCTGAACTGGGTTGTCAGTTCCAGGGTGGATGTTGAATCCACAACCTTACAATCCAGTAATAAAACTGCCTCCAAGTTAGTCAAGTTGATATTTGATATAAAGATTAACAGCCACTGTAACATTCTAGCGCCAGTTATAAAAAATGTAAGATACCCTATTTGTGTTTACACATATATAGGGAATTTGCTTTAATCTTGTATAACTAAGGTTCCTACTTTGTTTTCAACTTTTGGATTATGCCATAACTAGAATTAAGTAAACAGTTAAAATGCTAATTTCCGGAATGTTTTGGGGTTTAATTAGCGTACGGTTTAGTAGGTGTGCTGTTGGATGTGAGATTTGTACCCGTTTGATTGAACCTTTGTCAAGATATTTTGCAACCAAGTGCCCGCGATGGTAAACAAGTTAGCAACTGGTGTTTTGACAGGAACTGCCTCATTTCTGGGGGTCTTGTTCACAATAACACTTGTCAGGACACAATGAATCACCAAGGGCAGAGTGTGTGATGAGGCAGGTATCAAGATCTTGAGTTTTCCTTCACGATTTGTAGAGAGATAAAAACAAAAGGTACTGAAGGTTCCATCTCCAGACACGGGTAATTGTATTTGTCTCTCCAGGTCATTATTACTTAGAGATATTTGTGTGTGTCAAGACTTGGCTGGCACAATACAATAAGGCTGCAATCATATTTGGTTTCACCTCCAACTGCAAAAGCTCCCAGGAAAATACATTCATAAGTATAACAATTATACTGTTTTATGCTTGGTATGTTGTGGGTGCCATATAAAACTGTTATTAATATTTAAATGAGGATGGAATCGGAAGATTCTATGGGATTAATTTTACTGTGGGCCTTGAGATCCCGATATTGGGGTGAAAAGCAGCCCCTGAACCCCAACTTGCCATGTGGCAGACTCTGCGAGTTTACCGCAGGCAGCCTCCTAATCAGTCACCTGTGGACCGACAGTCCGGTTAGGCAAGGTGAGCGGACTCCTGGACCCTGCAATTCTGAAGTCTCAGCAGGAGAGCTGGGTGTTGCTGAGGCTGTTAGGATACCTCAGGCACCTCCAGATAAGTGAATTAAGAATGAGTATTCAAGGAGCCGAGGCTCAGAGGGAAACCGCCCCTCCTCCCCAACCCCAGGGAGATCATTGGAGCCACAAGAGCTGCTTTGATACCTGCAGCCTCCTCTTTGAGCTATGAAGACTCAGACTCCGATGGCTTCCTGGGCTGCAGCAGAGAGAAGCCACCTCCATAAAGCTGCTGGCCTCCCAGCATGGCAAGGTCTGCTCCACTGTTAGCAAAATGCTGGTGGCTCACTTAATGGTCCCTACTTGGAGCCTCAATAATGTGAAAATTGCCTGCTTGCCTCTGTGGAGTGACAGCCGATCCACACAGCGCCCCAGTGCAGGAAACCTCCTCATCAGCGAGACAGCATCAGGGAACCATCCTACAGGGCACTCTGCTATCTTACTGCCCTCCCCACCTCCATCCCTGCCACCCAGGGCTGGTAAAATCCTGCTCTGTAGTTCCTGTGGAAAAGGTGATTAGCAAAAGAAGCAACGGCGACATGAGGAAAAGCTTTTTTTTTCACACAGAGAGTGGTTAGGGTCTGGAAGGCACAGCCTGAGAGTGTGGAGGAGGGAGAGTCAATCGAGACTTTCATGAGAGAATTGGATTGTTATCTGAAAGGGAAGAAAGTGCAGAGATAGGGGGAGAAGGCAGGGAGTGGTGCTAGGTAAATTGCTCCTTCGGAGAGAAGCACAGACATAACAGACCAAATAACATCCTTCTGTGCTGTAACAAATCTATGATTTTGTGATTCTGTGAACTGAGTGTTTTAGTTGTCATTTTCCCCTGGTCTCACTGCTTGCCAAGGTGAAAACTCTATCCCAGTAAAATATAAAACTGACCACAGTTTTCTAGTTATCTATATTATTTGACACACACCACTGGCACGTATAAAGCATTCCAATTTTAGTCCTAAAGCTTTCCCGGGTTTATTTGCAATCATTCCCGAAGTATCGGGAACATTCATTAGGATTGAGAGCTACAGACAAACACAAAAAGCATTGTTGGTGCTTTGGGTGGAAGAATAATTTTCTTCTCATCGGCCTAAGTGAGCCAGTTACATACCTCAGCAGTATCTTCAAAGAGTGGATCAGCAGATATGTGGGGGTGGACAGAAAATGCAAGAAATGACATTTTATACTGTAGCCAGAAACTGGAGTAATTTTTAACACATTTACCCCCAGCAAATGTTTGTGCTCTTGTGGAACACTTTGCTTTAATTAAAAAAAAAGAAATCAATTAGAAATTATAGGAAGGAAACAATCTGTAGAAATTATTTCAGTAAAGTTTCTCAATTCATCTGCTACCTAAATATCTCTGCAATGTAGCTGCGCAGCACATTGACATCTTAGTGTGCTGTATATTTTAAGAGTTTCCTGAAGGGGATTTCACAATATATTTTTCAACAGGGACCATGTTTGAAATCTGGATCGTCATGTTCATTATTATGGAATTGGCAGCATCTTCAGCACAGTCCTTGAACAACGCATTGCAGATAATAATTAAGGTTTAAACTTTCTACCAAGTGAAGGAGACAGATTGCATGAACAACAGAATTATATCTGCTTATTCTGATACTGAAGGGAGTTAATACAAGTCCCAGTGAATTAAATTAGGATTGGCTTTCAGGAGGATGTTTCTGACAGTGTCGCTCTCTCTCTCTTTTTCATTCATTCTCTTTCTTCTTTCACCAGTCTGTGTCGGCAGCTGAGGGAGAAACAATCAAAATTTGATGAAGAGGCAGCAAGCATTTCCTTGTCTCCACCCATCATCAAATTAGGGAAACTGTTTTTGATCAATTTTAATAACAAAAATTCCAACCTCTCAATCCTGCAATTGTCTGGGCAGAATCATTTCTATTAATACCATGATATTAAAAAATCAGAAAATTGTTGAAACCGGTTTAATGTTTTAACAATGAAGCCTTAAACTTGATCACTGCAAAAAAAGAATGCTATGTGGCCAAACGTTATTCTTCACCCCTCCTTTCTTTAGATTGACAAACTATTCAGGGGAGTAGCAACCAAAACTACACCCAGTGATCATTCTCTACATGTGTTCTCAGACAGTGAGAAGAAGCTTAAATTTAATTTAAGAGATCAGGTGTAAAGCATTGCATGGGCAAGATGCAAGAGGAAAACTGGGCAGGCTATTACACACCCAACATGCCGACCACCTAATCTATTGTCCATTTAAAATAATTAACATAATTAGGGCAGGCTGTGTTACAAACATACAAACATACAAACAAGGAGCAGGAGTAGGCCATTCAGCCCCTCGAGCCTGCTCCGCCATTTAATAAGATCATGGCTGATCTGATAGTAACCTGAAACCTGCATCCCACCTACTGCCGATAGCCTTTCACCCCCCTTGCTTACCAAGAATCTATCCACCTCTGCCTTAAAAATATTCAAAGACTCTGCTTCCATTGCCTTTTCGGGAGGAGAGTTCCAAAGACTCACGGCTCTCTGAGGGAAAACATTTTGCCTTATCTCTCTTTTAAATGGGCGACCCCTCATTTTTAAATTGTGACCCCTAGCTCTAGATTCTCCCACACCCACCCTGTCAAGACCCTTCACGACCTTATACGAGTTATGCAGTTCTCGCTGCTGATGTTTCTCTTTGCATTCCAGCCAAGTGGCTCTATGCCCAAGTACTGAAGAAGAAAATCTTCCCTTGAGTGTCAGTAGACATTAGTGCATCATAGCTTAGCCTGTTGTCCTTACCCAACATGCACATAAGTGGATTTCTATTGAAGCAACGAGATAGCAGTCAGGAACCAAAGCCTTGGGATGGATTTTGCCACAAGCTTCGGCATCAAGGCCAAATGGGGGTCCTGAGCCCATTCTTGCCAGCAGCGAGGCTGGCCCAGCAACCTGCCCAGGGATGGACCCCTAATTGGCCACTTCCGAGCTCCAATTAAGGTTAGTGGGCGGGTTCCCAATACTGACGGCCCAGTTAGAGCGCTGATAGCTCCAGAGCCTTAGCAACCCCCCCTGGAAGAGGTGGGTGTTGCTGAGTCAGGTCAGAGGGACCGCGAGGGCACTGCAGCACGGAGGCACCCACACTGGCCTACACGCCAATCATCAAATAACCAGCATCTAGACTGGTAGATGAATCAGCCTGGAAGGAAAACCCCTCCACTGAATTTGTCTAGGTTGCGCTTACAGCCATTCATTAATGGTCTTCCTGGCAGGGAGCGTCTAGCTCGATAGCCCCCAGCCTGCTGCAGAGAGGCCATTCCCACTGAGCTCTGCCGGCAGCACAATGCCAACGAGGCCACAAAAGTCATCCCTAATTGGCACCTCGACAATGTTAATTGCCTGCCCGCTCTGTGGAGCCAACCTGCCCTGGAAAGTTTCCTGGCGCCAGGGATGCATTGCAGAGCCACCCTGATGTGGCTCCCCCCAACTTTGCTGCCCCATCTCCGCCATTTCCACAGGGCCAGGAAAATCCAGCTCTGAAGGAGGGCCATACGGACTTGAAAGGTCAACCCTGTTTCTCTCTCTCCACAGATGCTGACAGACCTGCTGAGCTTTTCCAGCATTTTCTGTTTTTATTTCAGATTTCCAGCATCCGCAATATTTTGCTTTCAAATCCAGCTTCTTGTTTTCTACTTAGCCCAGGGACTAGGAGCCAATTGTACTGCCTCACAGACTAAGATCAGGGAGCTGAGGATAAATTGTGAGTCAAAGGTGGAAACATTCATGGTTGAGAACAGGACTATGAGTGAGTGGAACTGAATTCTAACTCAGTCAAAGTTAAACAAACTCATCGTTCTTGTTCTGATCCACCCTGTGAAGGAACAAATATCTTCAAAGTGATAGTTTGCTGATAGATTGCCTTAGCTGCTATCTCTTCAGGGAAAAATGTATTATGGGCTATTCCACCTTTAAATCATGACAAAGAACATGGAACAAAATTGCCTGAGTTCCTCTGAACTTTGAATGAAATTATGGGTGTTTGTCCAGAATTAGCATGAGCAAAGTACAGTTTACTGCATATGGGCATACATAATTCTTCATTTTTATTTTCTTTTTAAGTGTCAACTGGCAAATTGCTTTTTCACCAGATAATTATTTATACACTAAAAGTAATCACTGCATTAGCAGATAGCTTTTCTTGCTTCTCTTTAAAGAAAGAGACAAATCTCCCTCGGATTTCTGCATGTATTAACGTTACCATCGCCACATGACTATATCCTCTACTTAGAATATGTCACTTCCCATCGAGCAACAATATCAAATATTCTCTCTGTTACCCTTGTGTGTAATTGCCTTTTCATGTCAGTATGAGCAGCAGGATAGCATAAGCCTCCGTACAAAACAAAGATTCTCTTAGCTTTGTGATTCCACTAGTAAACTTGATAAAATTTAAATGTATTATGCTGCAAATCCTTTTGAAACTTCAATAGCCTAACAGAGCCAAATTAATATAAATCTAATTAATCACTCTTTCCTTCCCTTCATTGGAGACATGTTCCATTTTGGTTCACATAAAGAAGTAGAGGAAATAGAATCCAAGGCGCTTGGATATGTGGTGAAATTATTGTTCCTGCCTGTTTGAATCCAAGACTATGTCGGTGGGGGAGGATTTTTCTCCATGATGTTGGCTCATTGGGACCATAGCTCCCTGCTCCTTTCCTGCAGGCTGCAGGTAAATTGCAATCGAAGCATCGGACAGGGGGAATAACAGCTCTTGAGTCCCCATTCGGGCCTGAATTTTTAGCTCGGTGGACAGGTGCGTTTGGCGGGCCTGGGATCGACCAGGAAACGGACCACCGACCACAATCGGCCCCCATCTGCCATTTCACACTGGCTGGTCAATTGACGGGCAGCCAATGTGAAACGCACACTGAAAAGCTGAGCGCTGCCAGGATGGGGGCAGGGAGAAGGCGGGCAACGAGGGCACGGGTGAACGCTGAGAGAAAGCTGCCTGAAGGCAGAGAGCTGCCTCAGGGAGCTGCAGACCCGAAAACCATCAGATAAAGTTTCAAAAAAGCTGGAAAAAAAATGTCCAAGCATCAGAATCAGGCACCTGAAAATATAAATGATAAAAATGCTGCCTACAGATTTTTATTTTTGTTTTATTTCATAATGGAAACCTCATCCCGCCCTTGGAAAATTGTAAAGGCCGCCTGGCCGATTCGCCCGTCTGCCAACCGTAAGGTTGGACGGACCATGAAAAATCGCAGGCAATTGCATCGTTAATGGGTTTAATTGCCCCCTTAATGGTCGGCGGACGTGCTTCTGACTTTTGTACACGGCCGCCAAGCGAAATATCGCACGGGCCTTGGGTGAAGTTGGGATGCTCGCCTGATGTCATCTTGCACGATTTCACATCCAATCAGGTCGGAAGCATGCCTGCCGACAATTAAGAGGGCAATTAAGCCCATTAACGATGCAATTGTCTGCAATTTTTCGTTGCCTGTGCAACCTTAAGGTTGGCGCGTGGGTGAATCGGCCGGGCGGCCTTTATATTTTTCATCAAACCTCATCCAAGGGCGGGATGAAATTTCCGTTATGAAATAAAATAAAAATAAATATCTACGGACAACATTTTTATCAGCTGGTTTTTCAGGTGATTAATTGTGATGCCTGGACATTTTTTTGCAGCTTTTTAAACCTTTATTTTCGCACTTTCAGGTCTGCAGCTCTCTGAGGCAGCTGTTTGCCTTCATGGAGCTCTCTCTCTCGCAGCTCACACCCACGGAAATGCCATCACCTGCCCTCTTCCCGCCCCCACTCTGGCAGCGCTGAGCTTTTCAGCGCCCTTTTCTGGCTGTTAATTGGCCAGCCAGCATGAAATTGTGGTCGAGGTTCGTTTCCCCACCGCTCCCAGGCCTGCCGATCGCACATGTCCGCCAAGGGTAAAATTCAGGCCCATGTCCCCGATGGAGCAAAGTCTTGTGGCACCACTCTCCCCCTCTCCCCCTCTTCCACCCCCTCTATCTGCCTGTTGAAGGACCAAGTCTCAGCCAAGGCCTTGGGGGACATTGATTCTAATCTTTGTGACACAATTCTCCCTCCTCCATGGTCCTTTGTCCTTGTTCCTGTTACTGCAGCAGAATCCTCACAACAGCATCACTGAGATTCTTTTGCTTTGACTGGTGAGATCTCTGAGATGATGGGAATCCTGGCAGTGATCCACTGAGCATACCAACGCAGAGAAACGGGTCTAAATGGGGCAGATATAAAGGGGCAGGCAGAAGCCACAACTCACCAGAACCCTGGCCTGATGAGGAGGCTCCTTCTCTCCCCATATTTTTTTGAAGAAAAATGTTGCCAGGTTAACTATGAACTGTTATGTGTGGATCAATACTGTTGTATGTCATTTGGATCAATACTGTTATATGTCATTACACAGAAGTCTTTGCTAACACTAATGTATCTCGAATGATATTGTTCATAGCAAACTGGGGGATATGCTAGTATGAAATAAGGCGCACTCTGATCTCTGGATATTGGAGACCAGATGTACAACCCAGGAAGCATGTTGAGACCCTACTCACCTACCGCCCCATCCACCTGCCACCCTATCCACCTACTATCCTACCCACCGACCACCTCACCCACCTACTACCTCACCCATCTGCCACCCTACCCACTTCCCTCACCTACCTACTCATCCACCTACCCATTCACTCATTCATCGATTCACCCATTCGCTAACATTCACACTGGACCATTACACTTACCGTACAGGAGCTAATACGGTAAAAAGGGGGAGTGTCTTGGTTTCCCCCTGATGTTACAGTGCTGTGATGGGGCTCTCGATGGACTCTGCACTCCACCATTTCTGGAGAAGCCAAGTTCGAAGACCCGACAAGAAATGCAAAGCAGCATCGGGCGCGGAAAAGTTTGAGCAGAACAGGAATCTGACAATGACTGCTGCTTCGTGGAAGATCGTATAAACAGTACTCTTTTTAGGAAAACAGAGGGATTGATTGCTGATCTGCTGGTTGGTGAATCCTCAAGATCAAGAGATTGATTAAGAGAACTGCGAACTCTGGTTCTGTAACTTGATCAAAGGGGATCTACAATAGGCGATGCTGCATCATACAGGCACAATCAGGGAAATTTTAATAGTTTTTGATTCTAGTTTCATTGGCCTGAATCTTCCAGGAAGCAGCAATCATCGTCAGGTTGCCGCTCTGCTTGAACTTTTCCACGGTTTGATGCTGCTCAGCATTTCTTGTCAGGCCTCCTGAGCCTGTCTGCTCCAGAAATGTGGATCTCTGAATCTATCGGAGAATTCCATCTCAGTGCTGTAGCATCGGGGGGAACACACGGGCACACGAACTAGGAAAAGGAGTAGGCCATTCAGCCCTTCAAGCCTCCTCCATCATTCAGTAAGATCATGGCTATGATCTGATTGTAATCTCCTGCCTGCCCCCGATAACCTTTCACCCTTTTGTTAATCAAGAATCTATCTAGCCCTGCCTTAAAAATATTCAAAGACTCTGCTTCCACCGCCTTTTGACAAAGGGTTCCAAAGATTCACGACCCTTTGACAGAAAAAAAACATTCTCCTCTGTCTTAAATGAGTGACCCCTTATTTTTAAACCATAGCCCTTAGTTCTAGATTCTCCCACAAGAGGAAATATCTTCTCCAGATTCGCTCTGTCAAGACCCCTCAGACTCTTAAAGGTTTCGATTAAGTCACCTCTTACTCTTCTAAACTCCAGCAGATACAAGCCTAACCTGCCCAGCCTTTCCTCATAAGACAACCCGCCCATTCCTGGTATTAGTCTAGTAAACCTTCTCTGAACTGCTTCTAACGCATATACATATTTCATTAAATAAAGAGACCAGTACTGTACACAGTACTCCAGATGTGGTCTCAGTAGTGTTCTGTATAACTGAAGCATAACCTCCTTACTAATGTATTCAATTCCCCTTGCAATAAATGATTCTAGCCTTTGTAATGCATGTACTAGGACACCCAGATCCCTCCGAAACTCAGAGTTCTGTAATCTCTCACTATTTAGATAATATGATTCTTTTTTATTCTTCCTGCAAAAATGGACAATTTCACATTTGCCCACATTATACTCCACTGGCAGATCTTTGCCCACAAACTTAACCTGTCCAGGTCACTTTGTAGCCTCCTTATGTCCTCCTCACAATCTACTTTCCTACTTATCTTTGTGCCATCATCAAATTGAGCAACCATACCATCTGTCCATTCATCAGGTCATTTATATAAATTGTAAAAAGTTGAAGGATATGCCTCCTTTTTATTGCACTAGCTGTCATATGGTAAGTTTAAATGTCCAGTGTGAATGTTAGTGAATGGGTGAGTGGATGAATGAGTGGATCAGTAGGGTAGGTAAGGTAATTAGGTGACTGAGTAGGGTGGCAGGTGGGTCAGCTGGCAGGTGAGTAGGGTGGTATGTGGGTTGAGTGGCAGATGGACAAGGTGATAGGTGGGTAGGGTGGCAAGTGGGTGATGTTGATGACGTGGGTAGGTGGGTGAGGGATAGTTGCGTCGGCTTGAGGGGTAGTCAGGTGGTCACAGAAGTAGTCGCGGGGTCAGGGAGGTAGTCGGGGATAATGGGAGAGTCAGGTGGAGGGGATCAGTGTGAGTGGTTGGAGGGTCAGTAGTGAGGCTACCCTGGAATTAGATGAGGATTTTTTTGTCTAACATTTCCTGGGTAATCATTCAGGCAGGCCCCACTGAACTGTCCAAAGTCTAGCTCAGAGTTGGAGATTTTCGTGGAAGGTGTCAAGGAACAGGGAATTGCCCATCAGAAGTTCAAACCTCCCGGGCAATTCCCACAAAGATCAGCACGCCAGGACTTCTACAGGATACCGACAGGGTCGTACATCCAGACTCTGACAATTCGGAGACCGGAAGATCTGGGCCATTATCTGGTAGACATGAAACAATAAAGCTATTTTATTTTATCTTTCTCGATGCTGTGATTCTGAAATCAGTTAAATCTTTTACAATAACATAAATGTTTTCAGAAACACCTACTGGTGAGAGAGATGGTTCCTCAGAGGACTGTAGCAAAAGCCAAGTTCGTGGCACCATGGGTGGTTCAGCTGCACAGGAGGGGAGGAGAAAGAGAGGAAGAGTTATAGCGGTAGAGGATTCCATAGTTTGGGGAGCAGACAGTCATTTCTACAGCCGTAGATGTGACCCCAGGGTGGTATGTTGCTTCCCTGTCACAGAGCGACTGCAGGACATTCTTTTGGGGGAGGGTGAACAGCCAGAGATCATGGTCCACATTGGGACCAATGACAAAGGTAGGAAAATGGATGAGGTCCTTAAAGTAGATTTTAGGGAGTTAGGAAGGGAATTAAAAAGCAGGACCTCGCCAGCAGTAATCTCAGGATTACTCCCAGTGCCACACGCTTGTGAACATAAGAATAGGAAGATTGAGCAGTTCAACATGTGGCTGGAGAAATGGAGTAGGAGGGAGGGCTTTAGATTTCTGAGGCATTGGGACCGGTTCTGGGGTGGGTGGGACCTGTACAAGAAGGACAGGTTACACCTTAACAAGACTGGGACTAGTGTCCTCGTGGGGAGTTTTGCTAGTGCTGTTGGGGAGGGTTTAAACTATATTGGCAGGGGGATGGAAACCTGGGGGGAGATTCAGACTGGAGAGGAGAAAAACTGACAGTGGGAAGTAGAAAAATATTAACTGATGTGGAGGATATATCAGAGATTAGCATCAAGGTAAATAGAATACTTGGAGAGTTTGGTAGAATTAGAGTAGGCAATAGTAAGTCATTAGATGGGGCCAGAATAAGGGGGAAAGTAAAAAAGAAGCCTAAATCAGGGTTAATATGCATGTTTGTGAATGCACGGAGTGTGGTTAATAAGATTGGTGAACCACATGCACAGGTTGACAGATGGAACAATGACATTATTGCTATTACAGAGACCTGGCTCAAAGAAGAGCAGGACTGGGCATTAAATATTCCTGGGTACAAGGTGTTTAGGAGAGACAGGAAAGGAAGAAAAGGTTTTGGGGGTGGTGAGGGTGGGGTGGGGGGCTGGTATGGAATGGTAGTACTGATTAAAGATGGCATTACAGTACTGGAGAGAGAGGATGTTCCAGAGGGGTCAAGGACAAAATCTCTCTGGCTCGAGGTAAGGAATGAAAAAGGTGCAATAGCATTGATCGGTGTAGTATATGGACCACTAACTAGTGGAAGGGATGTAGAACAGCAAATTTGCAAAGAAATTGCAGAGAGGTACCAGAATTATAGAGTAATTTTGATGGGGGACTTCAATTATCCAAATATAGACTTTGATAAGAATAGTACAAGGGACAAGAGGGGTGAAAGTTCCTGGACTACGTTCAAGATAATTTTCTGCAGCATTATGTTTCCCGTCCAACGACTGGGCAGGCACTGTTAGACCTGGTTCTGGGGAATTGGTTACCCCAAGTGGATCAAATATCAGTGGGAGAGCATTTAGGGGGCAGTGACCATTGTATCATAAGGTTGAGGTTGGCCATAGAAAAGGACAAGGAACAATCCAGAGCGGGGATAATTCATTGGGGGAAAGCTAGCATCGATGGGATGAGAATGCATCTGAATGGAGTCAGTTGGAATCAAACGTTGGCACAAAAGACAGTGACTGAACAATGGGCCACCTTCAAAGAAACAGTATTCAGGCAATGTCAAAGTATCCTCCCTTGAAGGGGAAAGGTAGGACAAATAAATCCAGAGTGCCTTGGATGGCGAGGGAGATGGAGGTGAAGATGAAAAGGAAGAAGTGCATGTACGAAAGATGTAGAAAATACAATGGAGAATCCGGCTGAATATAGAAGGACCAGAGAGAAGTGAAAAAACTAATTAGAAAAGCAAGGGGAGAGCATGAAAAGAGATTGGCAGCAAACATAAAAGGGAATCGCTAGGACTTCTATAAGCATGTAAATAATAAATGGGTGGTAAAAGAAAGACTAGGGCCAATTGGGGATAAGAAAAGGGGACTTGCACGCAGAGGCAGGAGAAATGGCAAAGGTATTAAGTGAGTACTTTTCATCTGTCTTTACAAAGGGAGAAGATGCTACCCAGGCCAAGGTGAGAAAAGAAGTATCTGGGACACTAGAATAATTTACAGTTGAGAAGGAGGAGGCTAGATAGAAAGGCTGTTTTTACTTAAAATAAGTAAGGTTCCAGGGCCAGATGAGATGCATCCAAGGATACTGAGGGAAGTGAGAGTAGAAATTGCAGAGGCACTAGTAATAATCTTCCAGGCTTCTTTAGACACAGGGGTAGTGCCAGAGGACTGGAGAATTGTGCATGTTATGCCCTTGTTCAAAGATGTGTACAAGGATAAAGATGGCAACTACAGACCAGTTAGTTTGACTTCAGTGGTAGGGAAACTTCTGGAACCTATAGTTCAGGACAAAATCAATAGTCGTTTAGACAAGTACAAGATAATTAAGGAAAGTCACCATAGATTCATTAAGGGAAAACCATGTTTAACCAACTTGCTGGAGTTTTTTGAGGAGGTAACAGAGCAATGCTGTTGATGTGGTGTATATGGATTTTCAAAAGGCATTTGATACAGTGCCACATGACAGACTTGTGGGCAAAACTCTAGCTCATGCAAATTTGAGGCGATTCATTTTGGCAGGAAGAATATGGAGAGACAGTATAAAATGAAGAAAGAATCTCTAAAGGAGGTACAGGAACAGAGGGACCTCAGTGTACATATACATAAGTCATTGAAAGGGGCAGGGCAGGTTGAGAGACCAGTTAATAAAGCATTTGTATCATGGGCTTTATTAATAGGGGCATTGAGTAGAACTCTTGTTGAACTTGTATAAGGCACTAGTTAGGCCTCACCTGGAGTACTGCATCCAGTTCTGGGCACCATACTTGAAGAAGGGTGTGAAGGCATTGGAGAGATTACAAATGAGATTCACAAGAATGATTCCAGGAACCTGTAGCTATGAGGATGATTTGGGGAGGTTGGGATTGTTTTTCTTGGAGAAAAGAAGGCTGAGAGGAGACTTGATAGGGGTATTTTGTTGATAGGGTTATCTACCCTGAGGGATATGGACAGGGTAAATAGTGAGAAATTGTTCCCAATCAAGAGGACATCAAGAACTAGAGGGCACAAATTCAAAATAATTGGCAAAAGGAATAAAAGTGATGTGAGGAAAAGTTTTTTTCACCCAGAGGGTGGTTAGAGTCTGGAATGAACTTCCTGAGAGGGTGGTGGAGGCAGGTTCGATTGAGGTATTCAAAAGGGAATTGGATTGCTACCTGAAAAGACAGAATGTACAAGGTTTTGGGGATAAAGCAGGGGAGTGGGACTAGATGGAATGGTCTTTTAGAGAGCCAGTGCAGACTCGATGGGCTGAATGGCCTCCTCCTGCACTGTAAAGATCCTGTGATTCAGTGATATTAAGTTAAGTTAAATTTTCTGAGGCATATCAACACTGTCAGATTCCCACTCCGCTCCTATCTTTTTGCACAGAGCCAGAGCTCCATGGAAAGAATTTTCCCGTCGGTGAGCGGGGGCGGGGCCCACTCGCTGAGGCGTAAAATGACGCACGGTGACACCGGGTGGGTGTCCCGACGTCACCGCACATCATTTAGATTCACAGTTCAGCGGGCGCGCAATAAGGGCCATTATCAAAGTAACTAAAGCTGTTAAGAATGCTGCCCGTCCAACCTTAAGGTTGGCAGGGGGTGGGGCAAAGAGCCCGGGCGGGATGAGGTTTCATGAAGGGTTTATTAATTATATAAAATTTTTTGAAAAATTTAATGGACATGATTCAGTTGATGTGACAGTTTCACATGAGGGGACATGTGCTTAAAATGTTTTTTTACCTTTATTCCATTTTCTGAAACTTAAATGAATCTCCCTGAGGTACCGCCGAGTCTCAGGGAGATTTTTGCGATCTTTGGCGCGCATGCGTGAAACAGCACAGGCCCCGACTCAGGGAATCCCGCTCTCCCCTCCCCCCCACACCCCTCCCCACCGCCCGCACAGGGAGCACTCAGCACTTCCAGGTGTGCGTCACACTGGGCGGGCCACATAAAATGGCGGCGCGCACCCGATCGGGGGCACCAACCGTGTTTGCGCTCATTCCCACCCGCCCCCGCACAACCCCCCTGATGGGGGGAAATTCCAGGCACACATTCCTGGTCTAGGCCTCTTCAGAAATGTGGAGCCTACTTGTTCTCAAGGTCCCCCTTGTCGTGCAGGATCATCAGGGGAAGCCAAGACATGCCCCCTTTTTGGGGCACTAGCCGCCATATTTGGGACATTTAAACCATTTTTCAGTGTGTTAGTGAATGAGCGTGAGTGAGGTGAGTAGGTAAGGTGGCAGGATGGCAGCTGGTTGGGGTCTCACGGTAGCAGGGTGATAGGGTGGCAGGGTGGTAGGTGGGAGGTTAGGTAGGGTGGTAGGATGGGTAGGTATAACATGGGTAAGATGGCAGAGTGGTGGATGATAGGATGGATAGAGTGCTAGCTGGGTATGGTGGCAGGATGGGTGGGATGGCAAGGTGGTAAGGTGATGGGGTGGTGAGGTCGGGTCAGAGGAAAGTTGGAGGGTCATTGGGGAGTTGGAGGGTCGGGAGGGTCGAGGGGTTGGGAGAGAGTCAGAAAGAGGAGTCAGTGAGGAGTCAGAGGGGTCAGTTGTATAATTAACCAGTAGTTAGTTAATGATTATTCCTGAAAACATTTCCTGTGTTAATATTCTGGTAAGTGAGTTGGCACCATCCAAAGTCTCTAACTGTAACTCAGAGTTGGAGATTCTTTCAGAGGGTTCCGGATGCAGGGGAATTGCCCATCAGAAGTTGAAAACTCCCGGGCAATTCCCATGGAGTCCTTGCACTGAGACCTCTCAGGGGTCCCCCAGCGCATCTTCTGGGGTATCTACAGGGTACGACCACCCAGAGACCAGAAGATCTAAGCCATGAAGTACAATTATCCCAACAGGTACTAAGAAAAGCATCTCTCATCAATCAAGGAAGCTAAACAACAGAACATTTATGTTTATTATGTAAATTATGTTTAATATTTCTTAACTAAATGTCATCTGTATTAAGACCTTTAAAACTTATTTATTTTATTTTGAATAGATGTATTACTTTCCTTTATCTGCCATTTGGAATAAAGAGACTTTGGTGAATGGGCCCTGAATTTCCAATTGTTTGGTTGAACTAAACCCAAGGGATCAACCTGGGCTGAATTTGAGACATTGAAAGGATAGACCAGTTTTACATTTCAGTTACGTTCTGCTCTAAATTCAGCCGGAAATGCGGGAGGGTGGACACTACCCCTCCCTCCCTCTCCCAAGAGAAGGTGGAGCCAAACAAATGATGTATCATTAATTCTAATTTCCATCATTTATGCCTTAGGATGCACCAGTCTAGCCAATTCCATTTTAAACAAAGTTAAATTACTGCAGCAATTCTGAAAGATGCTGTTAGATCGAGACTTATACCTTTGCTCTATATTTGGTCTTTAGACACGTTTTTGTTACATTTTACCTGAGGCTCCTAGCTTCATGTAGAAAACTCCCTTGAGAACATTCTTTTCAGGAATTTATCTAAAATGAAAATGAAACACCAGAATGTTTTTCCCTTTGGGGATTTCCCTCAATTATATATTTATTGGAAGAACAACAGGCAACCAGTAAAGCCAGGGTCGTAAGGCAGCTGTACAGGGTATCTACATCCTATGATCACCGTGATATATCATTCCAGGAGATCATTTCTCAATGTATCGATGGAGTTGTGGCTCAGGGGAAGTCTGTGCTCTGTGGGATGGATGCAGAAGTTATTACAGCCACCAGGATGCTCTGCAATCTAGACAATGCACTATCTCTGGCAGTGCTGCAAAGGATGGTGTTAGATACTGCTAACATTGCTGCCATATTCTACACATCTTCAGACAATCTTTGGAGTGCCTTCAATCCCTTTGCCTTCCTCACAGTTTTGATCTTTGGAGTTCTTTCTCCTAGTTGGCCTGCAACAATAGCTAAAGAGTCCCACCTGATCTTAAGGTGGGTTCACAAGTAGCCCCACTGGATGTCAATCTGGTATTCAGAGCCGGCACTCAGACCCCGCTCACTGGGGCTGTTGCGGTGGGGGCTTGAACCCAACTCTCTGAACAATGCAGTGACTGGACCTCTATCTTTCCACATGGAGGTGGAAGGCCAGGTCATACAGAAACACGTGGACCATTTAAGGAAGAGAGAGAGAAATCACCAAGAATTGGTTCCACCAGTGATCATGACCAGGTCTGCGTTTCCTGTTGAGGGTACTCAACCCAGGACTGACATGGCTGATGTTCCTGTAAGAGTTGAGGATACAGAACTGCAGGTGCCCACTGAAGCACCTGATGTTCAGGCAACTCTGGAAAAGGAGGTTCCTGACAAAGAATCTGAAGTTGTGGAGCTGAGACGCTCTACACGCATCAGGAAATAAGACTAAACTTGTAAATTCCTTACCCAGTGTAAATATTATGTTGCCTTAAAAAACAACATTTGTACTTGTAAATATAATATGTAAAAGTTAAAGGGGGAGGAATGTAGTAATTATGGGCAGAATTTTCTGCTTGTCGGGTGGGCGGGCCTGACCCAATCTCCAGCGGACGGGGTGCCGATCCTCGCCGGAGAAGTGGGCCCCGCCGCCATTTTACATGAGCGGGCCAATTAAAGCCCACCCAGTGTGCCATCTGGCGGGAAGCGCTATGCGCTCCCTGTGCGGGCGGGAGGGGGGGGGATATTCCCCAAAAGCGAGATTTCGCTCTTTCGCGCATGCGCACGATAAAGCGCACATCTCCCTGAGGCTAAGTGCAGCCTCAGGGAGATCACTGACACTTTGAAAAGGATTAAAAATAGAAAAAAAAAAATTCCCTAACATGTCCCCCTCATGTGACAATGAGATGGGACATGTTCATAATTTACATAATAAGTTTATTAAACATTTTAAAACCCTACATGAAACCTCATCTCACCGCTGGATGAGGTTTCATGTTTTCTCCATTTGCCGCTGGGGCTCCTGGCCGATCTGCCAACCTTAAGGTTGGACGGGCAGGTCCTTTAATTGGTTAAATGATCCTGTCAATGGCCCCAATTGGCCATTGACAGGTCGGCGGACCCGCAGCTGATTTTGCTGAGCCCCCGCCTTCCTGAAAATTTAAATGGGGCGCGGTGATGTCAGGGGTTCCACCTGATGTCATCCCGCATCGTTTTACACGTCGGTGAGCGGGCCCCACCCCCTGATCGCCGACGGCAAAATTCTGCCCTATGGTTTTATTTAGTGTGTAGTATACCTTTAAGAATCATGCTTGTTAAGGAAAAATCACATGATCTGTAGTAACCAATAGGAGAGTATCGTGGGCTACCTCAGTAGTTAGTCGTGTAGAGATAGAGTCTGAGTTGAAAGCACACGTGTCACTGCTGCTGAGTCCTTTGTAAATAAAATAGTTTCTACCCAAGAAGTGTCTGCAGGTCAACTCTATCGATAGTACCAACCTGGGCACCACTCACAGCCACCATCACAATTACAGAGCAAGTGGTCTCTCACCTGGATGCCAGAAACCCTGCTTCATGTCGACAATAATTCTAGTCTCTGCTCAGCAAGACATTCTGGAAAGGAGCTCACGCCCTTCACCTTCCGATTTAGAAATGGGAATGGCGCACATTGGCCTAATTGACAAAATACATAACAAAAGCTAGTTCGGTTATGTCACAGTAAGGAAAAAAAACACATAGTGATGATTGTAAATTTACTGTTGAGACTGAGATAAATTAGTGAAATTAATCTTGTTTTGGACATCTTAGATTAACAGGTTTTGATAACCAGTCGTTTGAATGGATTCAAGTCTATATGCTGGCTCTTAGTAATGTTTCCAGCACTAAGATGACCTGGTCCTTGCGAGCTTGCATCGAAGAACAGGTTGCCCCACTTTCCCCCAGAGAATAGCTTCACCCTGTAGAGACCGCATTTTTCTGCACGACTCACCAAACGATGGTATTAGTTGTTTTTGTTTATTGCACTGACATTCAGCAAATGAAGCCATAAGATCTAAATTGTGTTTTTCTTCATGCTGTAGATAAAGTGCTGAGGTGAGAACTATTACATCTTCACAGTTTACTAGTCTTAATTAAACTTCTGATTACACAACACTGAACTCAATATATAATTATGTCAGTCTTCAAACGAATCTGTTCAGTTTATGTGCCTTAAAATTTTGCAGTTCTGGGCACCATAGTGTGATGAAAACATTAAAAAAAATCTCATGATCATTGTATGTATTGATTTCAGAAAAAGAACAAATTAAAATTGCCTGTTTTAGAAGGTAGATTTATAGGAATAACGTTAGGGTTTCGTGGGTAAAAAATCTAGCAATTAAGCTGCACAGATCACTGAATGTTGTTTGACCACTCAGAAACATATGAAACAATTGATCCATGGACAGACAAACAACCGCTGATCCATAAAGTTAATATTGCACATTTCAATAAAAATATATGGGTGCGCATTTTCAATAATGAATGCGGATTAGCGCTGAACTGAATTAATCAGGTTCAGTTTGTACAAATTGCACCAATTCTGAAAGTTTGCAGGTTACATTTTTGAAAAGGGATATTCCCTGTCATATAGAGGAAGCAGTTTCCAAACAGGCATACATTATTTCATAGCAAGCTGAGTTTGTGCTTGGCAAACAAAAGGATTTTGGCAACCTTTCTGGAGTAACATGCACCTTACAAAGTGGAATTCTAAATGTGCATTAATTCATATACATATTTGCATTATATGGATGTAAAGTTCTGTACATACAAAACTCCTGTGAAAGCACATAAACATCCCTTGTATGTGTAAAGTATTGCACATTTTCGTTATGCTGTGCGTATGTAAATTTCTGTCTGGTTAAGGTCCTCTGCTTGGGTTGAAAACAGGACAAAAGGTCAATCCTGAAATACCAAAAATGAAAATGTAAGCCCTTAAATATCTTGCCTTTGTAGCCTTCTGCAGAATATCATATTGTTTGTGGGTGGCATTATGGGAATTTTGCATAAATTGGAAGCCCCAGATAGAAAAACTGAACTTGAAATTAAACGTTGAACTTTACTGCATTGCTTCTCTTCTGAAAGTCAGTGAGCTGAATTTTCAGCCCTTCCACCCTGTGGAGAAAGGGAAGTATTGCTCTGAGAATGTTGGGCAGTGACCAATGTCACTGTGCTAAGATTCACTAGGATCCATGGCTGGGTTGCTAGAGAAGATCCCACAGTCAGAAGGTGGGTGTATTTAAAATAGAAATTGAACTCCTAGAACCTCAGTAGGAGTTTGATTTGCCATTTTTGGACGCTATTGGCTCGGCACTGATCTTCAACCAGTATCTGCTGGTAGCCTAGTGCAAGAGGATCCAAAAGTTTTGCTAACATTTAGTGGGGATCGGAGGATATGACACTTCAGCCTTCACAAATCCAGCCTGGGTCCCAGTCGTTCTGACTCCAAATATTGGGGCTGCCCCCACCTATGGCCCAAGACTGGCCAGGTTGGCTGATATTATAGTCACCTGGAACTGGCTAGTTGCCCTGGTGCTTTCAAACTCTGGCCACTGCCCGGTGTCCCGATAGGTGTGAGGGCCGGCCCTCAAAATGGACCATACCCCACCAGTTGGGTCCTGTTCCAGTCACCAGTGGGACAGGTGGAAATTGGCACAAATGAATGTGTTTTTGATTGAACAGGAGTTGCCTGAAACACAACAGAGAGCAGAGGCAAAATATAAAGCTGGAAAACTGAGGAGATCTGTTGGCACTGCAGTACACAGGAATACTGGCATAGTTGTTTATTTGATCATTTGTACAAGTGCTACTGGCTTGTAAAATGAAATAAGAGAAGAACAACACCCTGGAAAAGCAGAAAACATTTTAAAGCAGCACATTAGCTCTCCTATCACTTCATCAGGCTGAATCTACTTTTGGGATAATAGTTGATGCTCCTCAACTAATCGGGAGGCTGGAGGAATCTATAAACCACGTAAAGGAGATAACTACGACAAAGTATATCTTATATGTCACTTAAGATGATTAAACAGATGGAAGATGAAATCCACAGTTGGTAATAAATTGATTATTTAAGATAAGTATTTAGCTCATACCTAATATCTGTTGATGAGCTGTGATTCAAACATAAATATCAACAATGAAACTACCTATCAAAGATACGCCCCACATTGATTGCATAGTCAAATCTGACTACAGTTATGCTTCAGCTCCCTAAGAACTCTCCTGTCAGTAGTAAATTGGACTTCTGGTGATGTATTTGTTTTCACATTGCAAGGAAAGCAACTGTTAGCAACATGGTGTAAGCATAAGTTCCAAGCTACTGCCCTTGAATAATTGCTCAGGGACTTTTGGGTAGATTTAGCTTAATATACAACCTAATCCAGCATGGAAAGGCATTCATAAAAACAAAAAGCTAAAAGCTACTGCGGATGCTGGAAATCCAAAACAAAACAAAAACAGAATTACCTGGAAAAACTCAGCAAGTCTGGCAGCATCGGCGGAGAAGAAATCAGTCAACGTTTCGAGCCTCCATGGCCCTTCGGCAGAACTGGAGCATAGTTTCAACAAGGGAGAAATATAAATTGGTTTAAGGTGGGTGGGGGGCGGGGGGGAAGAGACACATTGAGGGTGTGGTGTGAGCAGATAATAAAGCGGGTTTTAGTAAACACCTTGTCAAACACCAGGAGAGAAATGGAAAGCAATGAAGGTGAGCAGGGCAGAAGAGACAGTCGGAAATCCTGTCGGAGGACAGAACCGTACTTCTTCCAAGAGGGCATTTTTTTGAAGAGAGGTGGCAGTCAATCAAACACAAAGATAAAAACAAAAAGCTAAAAGCTACTGCGGATGCTGGAAATCCAAAACAAAACAAAAACAGAATTACCTGGAAAAACTCAGCAAGTCTGGCAGCATCGGCGGAGAAGATTTATATTTCTCCCTTGTTGAAACTATGCTCCAGTTCTGCCGAAGGGCCATGGAGGCTCGAAACGTTGACTGATTTCTTCTCCGCCGATGCTGCCAGACTTGCTGAGTTTTTCCAGGTAATTCTGTTTTTGTTTTGTTTTGGATTTCCAGCATCCGCAGTAGCTTTTAGCTTTTTGTTTTTATCTTTGTGTTTGATTGACTGCCACCTCTCTTCAAAAAAATGCCCTCTTGGAAGAAGTACGGTTCTGTCCTCCGACAGGATTTCCGACTGTCTCTTCTGCCCTGCTCACCTTCATTGCTTTCCATTTCTCTCCTGGTGTTTGACAAGGTGTTTACTAAAACCTGCTTTATTATCTGCTCACACCACACCCTCAATGTGTCTCTTCCCCCCCGCCCCCCACCCACCTTAAACCAATTTATATTTCTCCCTTGTTGAAACTATGCTCCAGTTCTGCCGAAGGGCCATGGAGGCTCGAAACGTTGACTGATTTCTTCTCCGCCGATGCTGCCAGACTTGCTGAGTTTTTCCAGGTAATTCTGTTTTTGTTTTGTTATGGAAAGGCATTCTATTGAAACATCAGTATACCATAGATGTTCAGTGCAACATCCCCCATAGTCCTATCAAGTGAAGAAATATTGTCCGCAGTTTTATTTGCTTCTATGCATTATGAATCTAAATAATCTTGAACTACTTGTGAATTAGCACACAATCACAAATATATTTTTAACAGCTGAATGTTTCCTTGGCACTATAGACTGTGAAGTCAGAAGTTGGGGAACTCAGGTAGCTGCCAGAGCTGAATTCAGGCTCAGAAAGTGTTTGGTTTAAATTGCAGTTGGACTCACACAACCGGTGGCAGATAAAATTAGTTCGGGTGATAGAATGTGAAGAGAGAACAGAAACTGGGCAGTACTTAGCACACAGTAACAAAAAAATCACATTTATAGCACCTTTCATGATAGCTCACAACATATCACGGCCAATAACGTGTTTCTGAAGTGTAGTCACGATTACAATATGGGTAAGTACTGAAGCCAATTTGCATAGAGCAAAGGTCCCAAAACACCAATGAGATGAATATCTGTTTGGCAGTATTAGTTCAAGGATAAATGTTGGCCAACAGAGCTCCCCATTCTTCTTCAAAAAATTCCATTAGATCTCTTCATTCTACCTGAGAGAATAGACAGGACCTTAATTTAATATTTCTTCTGAAGGATGGCACCTCTATCAGTGCAGCACTCCTTCAGTTCTGCACAGACGTATCAGGCGAGATTTTCTGAGGCAAGAGTTCTACCACTGAGTCATGTCTGAAACTATTACCATGGTTTCTGGGCACTGGGCAACACAATGCTAACCTGTTATACCTGTGACTAATAATGATTGACCTCCTGGCAACCTTTCTCTCTCTCTCTAGCCATGCAGTATAGTTGTGTTAATATCTATCTTTAAGTGAGATTAAATACTTGAATTTAGAAAATATTTAGGCTTACTGTATTAGTACATAACAAAATGCAATGGAACTCATCAGTGATCAACTAATATTGGTGGTTGAAAGATAATGGAATTCTTACTAAAGGAGAATAGAAGAGCATCTAGAAATAGTCGTTTGGTAGTACAGGACTTGAATATTGCTGAAAAATCACATTAGATGTGATTCCGCGATTGTACAACATTTGCTAAATAATGCTCAGTGCGCTAAGAATTACACTGACAACCAATTTAAGATTGTCAGTTGGGCTCACAATGTGGCACATTTGTGTGTACTGGAAGCTACATATATTAATACACGGGGCCCTGTTCTTTGCAGACAGAAAGAACATGTACACACATTGCGCCTGCTTCAGCTAAACAAAATAAGTGGCAGCCATTCACTGATTCATTCATCAGGGCAATGCCTTGACCAATCAGGGTCAAGCTGCCGGTTTAAATTTCAAGCAATGTTTAGCAGTTAACTGTCAGTCACCATCACTGATACAATCTGCATGGCAATGCCTCTACCAATCAGGGTCCACTTGCCAACCAATCAGCACTCTCTTCACATACAGTATAAATTGTTGTCTTCCCCAATTGTTGTCTTGCGAAGTGTCCTGAAGAGTGAGTGATGAAAAGCTTTGATGTGTCTTTTCTTTCAGCAAAATCTAGAAATGAGAATTATAATAATAAATAATCAGCATAGTTTTCAAACAAGAGAATATTGCTTGACCAACTTTATGGATTTTTTTGAGGAGGTAACAGAGAGAGTAGATAATGGTCCCAATACCAGCCCCTGGGGAACTCCACTACAAACCTTCCTCTAGCCCGTAAAATGTCCATTGACCATTACCCTCTCTTTCCTATTACTCAGCCAATTTTGCATCCATTTTGCTACTGTCCTTTTTATTCCATGAGCTATAACTTTTCTCACAAGTCTATTGTGTGGCACTGTATCAAATGCCTTGTGAAAGTCCATGTACGCCACATCAACAGCATTACCCTCATCTACCCTTTCTGTTACCTCTTCAAAAAAACTCCAGCAAGTTAGTTAAACACGATTTCCCCTTTAGAAATCCATTCTGGCTCTTCTTAATCAACCCACATTTTTCCATGTTACAACTAACTCTATCCCGAATAATTGTTTCTAGAAGCTTCTCCAGCATGGAAGTTAAATTGACAGGTCTGTGATTGCTGGGTTTATCCTTGCAACCTTTTTTGAACAAGGACATAATGTTTGCAATTCACCAGTCCTCTGACCCCTCCCCTGAGTCTAGAGAAGGCTAAAAGATTATGGCCAGTGCCCCTGCAATTTCCGTCTCACTTCTTTCAATATCCTTGGATGCATCTCATCTGGTCCTGGTGCATTATCAACCTTAAGTACCGATAGTTTATCCAACACTCCGCCTCACCAATTTTGAACCCTTCTAGTGACAGAGTTTCCTCTTCTGTCACCGTGGTCTCGGTAGCATCTGCTTCCTTGTTAAAGACAGATGTAAGGTATTCATTTAACACCTCAGCCATGCTGTTGCCTCCATGTGTAAATCCCCAGTTGGTCCCTAATCAGCCCTACTCCTCCTTTTAGCACCCTCTTATTATGTATGTGCTGATAGAAGACTTTGGGATTCCCCTTTATGTTGGCTGCCAGTTTTTTCTCATAATCCCTCTTTGCTTCTCTTATTTGCTTCTTCACCTCCCCTTGGAACCTTCTGTATTCTACTTGGTTCTCAGTTGTATTTTTTGCATGACACCTGTCATAAGCATACTTTTTCATCTTCATCTTAATTCCTATCTCCTTTCTCATCCACAGAACTCCGGATTTGTTTGCCTTGCCTTTCCCTTTTGAGGGAACATACCTTGACTGTGTCTGAACCATTTCTTCTTTGAAGATAGCCCATTGTTCAGCTACAGATTTTCCTGCCAACCTTTGGTTCCAGCCTATCTGGCACAGCTCCATTCTTGCCCTATTGAAGCCTGCTCTCCCCAGTTAATTATTCATGCTCTGGATTGCACATTGTCCTTTTCTACTGTCATCCTAAACTTTCTGATACAATGATCACTGTCTCCTAAATGTTCCCCCACTGATGCTTGATCTACTTGGCCCACCTCATTTCCAAGAACCAGATCCAACAGTGCATACTTTCTTGTTGAATTGGACACATACTGCTGTAGGAAATTCCCCTGAGCACAATCTAGGAACCCTTGCACCTCTCTGAGTCCCAGTCTACATTTGAGTAATTAAAGCTGCCCATTAAAACTACTCTATAATGTTTGCATCTCTCTGTAATTTCCCTGCAGATTTGTTCCTCTATGTCCTTCTCACTAGTTGGGGGTCTGTAGACTACACCAAGCAATGTAATTGCACCCTTTTTGTTCCTTAGCTCTAGCCAAATTGATTCTGCCCTTGAACCCTCTGGGAAATCCTCTTTCTCCAGCCCTGCAATGCTCTCCTTAATCAATACCACCACCCTTCCTCCTTTTCTTCCTGCCTGATATTTCCTGAGCATCTTGTACCCAGGAATATTTAGCACCCAGTCCTGCCCTTCCTTGAGCCACGTCTCTGTTATCGCCACAACATCATATTTCCACATGGCAATCTGTGCCTGTAACCATAATAGATTCATAGAGAATGTGGAATCAGGGCACAAGTGGCGAGTTGGATTGATAGTTGGCTTCAAGGCAGAAAACAGAGAGTAAAGGGTAGTTATTCAGAGTGGCAGAAGGTGGGAAGTGACATTCCAGCATCAGTGCTGAGACCACTGCTGTTCACAATTCATATTAACGATGCGAACTTTGGAATAAAAAATAAAAATATTGTTTCCAAATTTGCATGTAACAGAGGAATTAAGCACATGGAATGCACAAAAGTTCAACACAGTGATCCCATATTGCACTGACATTGGATGACTGTGGCCCGACACTCCAAACACACAAGAAAACCATTGCGAGCTGAACTCCTGGTCTCGAATCTGCCGGGTAGCAGATTGGATGCGGAATAGTGGGAGCAGGGATGCCTTGCATCCAGCAGAAGCGATGGTTAGTGATCACAGAAAAGAAACAAGGTTGGGAGCCGTTGTGCTCATGGCACTTTTGTTGTTAACTACCCCCCTTAGCCAGATTACCTTGTCATCCCGAACATAAAGGGTATCTTCCTCACTTCAGGTCTTCTCAGGCTCAGGGGAGGTTCTGTGATGTCCAGACAGTCCTCCTTGGTCTCTGGCAGCTGTGTGCCTGCTCCAATTCCCCCCGCTGGTTCTCCAGATACCGATAGAGGCTTCAGGCCTCACTCTTTGTTGCTTTTGCTCCTACTATGCGGCAGCTCACTATTCGAGGACTCCTGCTTCTTATGCCAGCTGCAGCTCTCTCCCTCTCTTCATGTCTTCTGGACCCGCTCCCTCTTCAGCTGCACTCGGGGATCCTGGTTCCCCCCCAGAGGACGTTGTTCTCCATTATCACTGCCTACCTGCGAAGACCCAGTTGACAGAACCCTTTAGCAGCCATGAGGAATGCCCTGCAGAGAATGCCCCACAGGAGGCTGGGTCCCCAGCATACGGCCCCATGCTGAAGTCCAGGGTCAGAGGTCAAGGCGCAAATTGCCTCAACCACCTGACAGTAGGATGTGCTAAGTCCTGGATGCATTGCCCTCTGGTGTAGAATAAGGAATAAAGGAACCTTCTGTTTTTTACACAAGAAGTTGGGGTTCCAAAGCAAATAGCTGTGTGTGTGTATCCTTAATTATTAAGAAGTGACAAAACACTTCAGTCAAATATTATGGAACCAGAGAATGAGTCACTCATGTCTGTACCCATACCAGTACTAGCTTTTTAACTGGAGTTATTTACTGTATCCCATTTCCCTGCTCATTCACTGTACCTTTTTAATTTTCTTCCAAATCCAATTCTATTTTAAATGATCTTGCAGTCTTTGCAGCCTTATGAAGAATGGTTGAGCAGGTTAGGCTTGTTAGAGCACAAGACGTGATCTTATTGAAATACATAAGGGGGTTCTGAGGGGGTTTAACAGGGTAGATGTTGAGAGGATGATTCTGTCAGAGGGGAACCTAGAACTAGCAGGCATAGTTTCATTAAGGCTAAGACTGAGGTGAGAAGGAATTTATTCCTTCAGATGGTCGTGAGTCTTTGGAATTCTCTACCTGAGAGAGTTGGGGAGGCTGAATCATTGAATATATTTGAGGTTGAGAGACAGATTCTTGAACTATAGGGGAGCCAAACGTTATTGGGAACAGGCAAGAAATTGGAGTTGAGGGCAAGAACCATCATCTTCTTGAATGGTGAAATTGACTTGAAGGGTTAAAAGGCCTAATCATACTCCTAATTCTTATGTTCTTATGTTTAATTACCCATGCTCCTTTAATCCTCTGCTTGAAAGACTTCTCATTTCTTCAATTGATAATCATCAATCTACACCCCATGCTCCCAGCCAGCCAACAGAAACAATTTTTCATCATTGCCTCTGTTGCAAATATCTAGTTCACGGTTCATATTAAAATTTTAGAGGTAATTTTTAGTTCTGGGAAGATTAAAGTATAAAAGGTAAGTTAATTAAAATGCTGCACCTTAGAGATTTACAGAGCCCTTAAAGAAATGACAGTTCAAAGTTGACCCACGTTTGTTTAATAAAGTCAGAATAGAAGGGATAGAGCTATAAAGGAACAGGTGGATGTACTTAGCTAAAAAACTGGAGATGTGGCGTCTGCAACCCTTGCAGTAATAGCAGTCCAGAGAGATATTTTTATTTTGGGAGTTAGAGCTAAATTTGTTTCAAAGCATTTAGTAATGTTAAAGTAAAACCCATTTACTTAATCAGAACAAAGAAGAAATTGTAAATGATGGGTAATTAATCTAAAAGATTGGTTTGAGGATAGCCCAGAGTAGGCTATGTTGTCATGGAGAAGGTGGTGTTAAGTGGGGTGGCAGGGTTCTCTGATTTCAATTTATCTGGGTGTTTGCTGAGAGAGTTAGTGACAGTTTGAACCTCATAAGATTTGCAGTTCACTGAGTGAAGATAGCCAAAGTAAATGTCAGTTAGATAGACTAGCACTATAAGCAGAGTAAAATCCTAACTTCATCATTGACCATGTGGAATTCAGGTGAGCCTTAGTCTCAGTTTGAATTTTATGAGGGAACAGAAGCTGGGAAGTTGGCTAGTTTGAAGTGAGTGTAAGTATTTACAGTGAGCCTCACAGTATCTTACTGCAAAAGAAAGCAACCAGCCGAATTAGCTAGGAAGTATTGGAAAAGTAACCAGAACAAAGGACTGAGGTATCTACAATCAAGAGATGGTAAATGAAAGTTTTACCTTGATAATAGCTGGAGCTGAGGAGAATTTTCCAGAGGACTTAAGGCATACTTGGGAGTGGTCCCTACAGAAGTAAATAACTTTAAGATTGATATGTCTTGTAAGAGAATTCTTGGGGGAAGTAGTAAACTTGAGTCTATAACCTAAGTAGTTGTAAACCATATTGTTAAGTTAATAGTGCTTGTTTTGTTTAAGTCGTATTTTTACAATAAAGTTTGTTTTGTTTCAGAAAAAAGTGAAATCTTGTGATGTAGTTTTATTGGTTAAAATAAGGTGTTCAGATTTGCCTTTAAATGTTAATGGTCCTTAACCGGACTATAACAATAACACAAAATGTTAACTTCTACTGGATCTCTGGACCAACTTTCTCTGCTCCTGTGATTCCATGTATCATTCAATAAATCTTTGCTGTATTATTTCTGTGACTTTTATACCATTCCTATAAGGGGTGACCAAAGCTGCAGGCAATATCATCACTGTGGTATATTTGATACTGTCCACAGAAGCAACATTACTTCCTTGCTTTTATATTCAATGCAATTATACATAAAACACATGGGGCTAAAAATTCCTCATTGGCCTTTTCAGACGGGGGAATCACAGTTCCCATGCTGCCCATGCACATTGCCATTGAGACAGGCAGCATGCAAACTTGGTGCTCCCTCCTTGTCTACCTGATTGTAGCCTGGTCTGAGGAGGGTATGTGCTACAGCTGCCTGAGCACTTAGCAGGGGGCTGAGCATCGTATGCTCATAATGTGTAGTGCAGCCAGCCTGTTCCTCTTAAAGGCAGTCTGCCCCTCTTAAAGGAGATTTACACTCAATGGAAGGGATCTGCTGTTGGTGGACACTGGCTACATGTAGGAGTCGCCTCAATGGAGCACCAGGAAAGAGAGAGAGTTCACCGGTGCAGCGCTTGAGGTTTTAATCATGGGGTGGACAGGAGAAAAGAGGCCATGTTTCTGCATGAGTGGGAAGGGCTGTAGGTCCTCAGGAAACAATCTCAGAAGGGAAAGGAAGAGGTGGCCAAGGATGTCAATGACCAGTGGCATGTCCCAAAGACCTTGCTGCAATACTACAGGAAATCTAATGTCTCACACGGGTGGTCAAGGTCAGTGAATGCATCTTCTGCATTACATCTCCTTTCCAACACAACCTAATCTCTCATGTTGCTCAATCTACCATAATCCCATCACTCACTCACCCAGCAGTACCTCCTGACACTCAGGACAGTCTCATGTCTAATATTCACATACTCCACCTTATCCTCACACACATTCCAATAGTATCAGCCTCACACCCAACTCCTGCTACTTCCATAAACCTCCAGCTATTCATCTGGAGCATCACCCAAACTCTGTGCAACACAATCACTGACATTCATGTCAGCCAATATTGTGAACAGTTCTCTGTTTCCAGCTGTTGTCATTCTTTCCTTTAATTCTGCTTTTTCATCATCCCTCTCTTCTAAAAATTCCTTTGACCTCACAGACCTTGCAGATGACCACCCCATCTCCAAACTCCCTTTCCTCTCGAAAGTCCGTGGACAGGTTGTCACCTCACAAATCAATGCACATCTTTCTCAGGACTTGATGTTTGAATCCCTCAGATCAGGTGTCTGCTCCTGCCACAGTACTGAAACAGTTCTTATCAAAATCACAAATGAAACCCTATGTGCCTGTGACAAAGGTAATCTATCCCTCCCACCCTTCTCGCCCTACCTGCAGCCTTTGATGTGGTTGGCCACACAATCCTCCTCCAACGCCTTTCCACTGTCATCTCACTGGATGGTACTGCATTGACCCCTTTCCATTCTCATCCATCTAATTATAGCCAAAGTACCACTTGCAATACTTTCTCTTTCTGATTCCACAATGTTACCTCTGGTGTCCCCAGAGGATCTACCTTCGCCATCCCCCCACTCCTATTCCTCATCTACAAAAGTTTTCACATGTCTGCTGACAACACCCAGCTCTACCTCACCACCACCTCCATTGTTTTAGGCTCCCACTCCAAAATCCATTTGCTAGCTATTGACTCCATCCCTCTCCTTGACAGCAGTCTGAGATTAAGCCAGTCTGTTCGCAACCCTTGGTGTCACACTCAATACTGAGATGAGCTTCCGACCACACATTCCTGCCATCATTAAGACTGCCTATTCCCACCTCTGTAATATTCCCCGACTTGGTCTCTGCCTCAGCTCATCTGCTGCTGAAACCCTCATTCGTGCATTTGTTACCTCTAGACGTGACTATTCCACTCATGGCTGGTCTCCCTCATTCTACCATCAGTAATCTCGAGGTCATCCAAAACACTGCTGCCTGGGCCACCAAGTTCCAATCCGCTATCACCTCTATGCACGCTGACCTACACTGACTCCTAGTAAAGCAACATCACGATTTTAAAATTCTCATCCTTATTTTCACATCCTTTCATGGCCTTACCACTCCCTATCTCTGTAATCTCCTCTAACCCTACAACCCTTGGAGTTATCTGCAACCACTTAACTCATGAGCAACCCCAATTTGAATTGCTCTACCATTAGCGGCCGTACCTTTGACTCCCTGGGCCCTAAGTTCTGGAATTTGCTCATTACACCTCTCTGTCTCTCTACCACTCTTTCCTCCTTCAAAACACACCTTAAAACCTACCCCTTTGACCAAGATTTTAGCCACCTGTCCTAATATCTCTTTATGTGGCTTGGTATCATGTTTTGTTTGATGATGCTCTTGTGAAGCACATTGGGACATTTTATTACATTAAAGAGATTATATAATTCTAAGCTGCCATCGGTGTAGTTCTGCCCTCTTTCTCTTGCAGGAAAAGGTGGTGCAGAATTGAAGGGAACAGAGGGGGACAAGGATTCCAGCATCTCCTGAACCCTATAGATACTCTCAGCACCAAAAGGCTCTCTGCTATCTGGCCCCTGTCATCCGACATCACTGAGAACATTGAGGATGATGGTATGTTCCTGACTTAGGCCCCTTCTCGACTCCCAGTCACCCTCATCCGGCTGTCTAGCACGATGATCAAGCTACTGATGGTGTGACCATGGCTCTTTACATCACCACTTCCTTTCCCTCATCTACCCCTTTCTGATTTTCTGCTTTCAGAGCCCCAAGAATTGCCAACTGCCCAGCCCCAGCAGCCAAAGAGGAAGGGAGAGAGCAAAAGCACACACTGATGAAGAGGCCCCATTACTTGATCTGACACTCACAACCACCAACCCAGGTACTGGCACTGCACTTGCTGAGGAAGCTGGTATAGAGTTGGGTTCAGCACTTGATGAGTCACCAGGTAGGAGTGGCTTGCAGCTAGGACAGGAAGAAAACTATAGTTTGTGTGCCATTTCACAGACATGTTCTGCTACCAGAGACTCAGATGGGATTTAAATAAGGTGACTGGATGCATTGGCTGGTCTGCCAGACAAGCCTCCCATCACTGTCAAGGAGGAGTCCAACTCCAATTTGATAGGGGCACCATACAGAGCTCCCCCTCTCTGCAACCTATGCTCCCTGTTCTGACGCAGCCCCCGAGGCAACTGCAGCCCCCATACCTGTTACAGCCTTTGTGTGAAAAGGTCACCAGACCCTCTGCACTCCCTGTGAGGATACAGCAACATTGTTCACTAAATCCAGGAACTTATCACAGCACCTGAATCAATCCACAGTGCTTCAGGGAATAGTGCAATAGCAGACGTTAGTTAGTCCAAATCACCTTAACTGCAAGTCAGGATGTCTAACAGATTCTAACAATGGGCCACTCCTGCAGCTGTATGCATGTCCTTTACTGTGGGACAAGTGAATAAGTTGGGTGGACCTGCGTGGTCCAAGTTTGTAAATTGTGCCTCACATCAGCTGGTAAGGCTGCTTGGCATGACCACCTGGGCACTTGAGAAGCTTCTGGCACAAGCACAGCACATCTGTGTGAGTGCCCTTTCAACTTGGGCTACAGTAGGAGCATTGTGCACCCAACTCAGGGAAGATCTCCAGCTTTTATAGTGTCAGCTTTATCAGCGTTATGAAACCGAATTTCACACCCACAACGCAAGATACCTTTGTATGTTCTTTTCAACCTATACAACCAGCTTGAAAGTTGATGCATATCTGCACTCCTGTTTTCCAAACTGTTAAAAATCTTTAAATCTTAAAAAGATCTACTTCTTTTCACTATTCTTTTTACCAAAATATGCTTCAACTTCTCTCCACTAACCTGTTGACACCATCCTGTAATCTTCAGCATATTTCCTCACAGCTCCCTTAATTTGATTTAATCAGCACATTTCAATATCATTATTTTATGCTTATAAACAAATTATTTATATAAATAGGAAGCAAAAGAGAGTCCAGCACAGGTTCCTGGGCATACCATCGATCACCAATTTAAACAGAAACCATTTCCTTTGCTTCTTGCTTCCTGTTCCCTGATTCTTCTATCAATGTGGCTGCAGTTTCTTCCGTACCAACTGTCTTAATTTTCAGAACATGGATCTTATGTGGTACTTTATCAAATCTCTATTGAAAATCCATATATAAGTCCAGCAAGCTTCCCTTTATCTACACACTCACATTTCTCCAAAAAATGCAATTAGTCAAGCATGACCTGGGCTTTACAAATGCTCACTGATTGTTCCAGATAAGTCATGGCCCTCGATGTTCAATAATGCATTTCCTTGCTCTGAACTCTAGAGGTTTACTCTAACCAAGATAAAAATGACTGGCTTATAATTTCCAGGCTTATCACATTTCCCTTTCTTAAACAGGGCATGTATATAGCACCTTTCCCTCTCCAGATGTAATTTGCACAAGTTTTCCAAATTATGATTAAAGTTTTCACTAACTCTTCAGTGTCCTTCAAAATTTCGGCATGTGTGCAGTCTGGACCAGGCGACATTTCTAACTTAAGTATCATTCGTGTCTTTTAATACAGTGTCCTTTGATTATTTATCTTCACTAGTAGGAGCTCCGCAACTCCTTCAAACACTCTTAGAGCGGAAGTTTATGGACCTGTCACAGCGGAGGCATGGCCTTAAGTTGTGACGAGCTGTTCAAAATTCCATTGGCTTCCGCGAACCCATAAAATCCCGTTGGCATAAAACCCTTATAGTCCTACTTCAATCTTCTTTTGTAAAACTCAGCCTAAACATTTATTAAATATCTGGCCCATTTCGTCAATGTCATGTACAAGATTGTACTCTTCATCTCCAAATATTCATACCCCACCTGCGATTAGCTTAATGTGCTTATGTGAGTCACTATTGTTTCCTATTATGATGACAGCCAGTCTTCTTATATACTCCACCATCGCCTCTATTTTGTTTTTGTTTCTCTTCTATATTTCTCATATTCTTTAATATATTATGCCTCTTTATTTATCATGTATCGGTGGTGATCTGAGTTGCAGTGCACCTTTAAGAGAATGTGAGCAGATTGACCATGTGACTGTATAACCCAATTGCTGTGTAGCGTGGGCTACAATGTTAATCAGTAGTTTAGATTAGGGTCTGGATGGAGAAGCACACATTGTGTTCATGCCCTGTGGCTTGTGTAAATAAACAGCATGTGCTTCATCTTATATTGGTCTCTGTGTCTGCAGTATATTTTTTGTCAACTCACTCACGGGTAGATAGGCGTGCAACTGTGTTCGTGAGCAAAGCGACCCAAGAGAAGGAACATAACAACTGGAGATGAGGCAAAACATGACCAGTCGATGACACCAAGGAAAGCAGCGAAAATTCCACTGAAGTGACTCAGCTGTGCCTTGCAGGCCGATTGTAAGTACAGCCCTCATCATAGTCGTTGAAGTTACCTCCCTCCACAATTTGGCCGTATCAAACCGTTTGATCAAACCACCGATGACTGCTCACATTATGTTGAAGGCCTCACATTCTTTTTGGCCAATGACATGTCGGGGGAAGAGAAGAGGCGGGCGATCCTCTTATCGACATGTGGCAGTAAAACATACGGCTTTATTTGCAGTCTAACGGCACCCAACACTTCAGATTCCAGGAGTTTTGATGAGTTTGTGAATCTTGTGAAAAGCCACTTTCAGCTGAAACCCTCGCTAACAACGCAGCGTTTTAAATTTAATTCGAGGTGTTGCGCCCCTGGAGAGACAGTCGCTTGCTATGTAGCAGCCGTAAAACAACTGACAGAGCACCGTGAGTTCAGGACATCGATTAATGACATGTTAAGAGACTGATTAGTGAGTTGGATTAACGAAGATGCCATTCAAAAAAGGTTGTTGCTAGAAACGAATTTAGACTTCAGCAAGGCGCTGGAATTGTCCCTCGCAATGGAGACGCAGTCAGGGACTCAGAAGAAATCAAGGAGCACAAAATGGCGCCGTTCTTCATGTTGGGAGGGAGGCACCGGTTAGAAATGACGCGGAAGCTCAGGACTCCATAGAAAGGCAGGAAACAGCCGCCATTAACAGACCAGCAAAAAGCAATGGCTTAACGGATAAAACCCACATTAATAATAGCAGAAATGGAACCAAACAGCCTGCAAACGAACACCAATTTAAAAGAATCGAATGTTTCTACTACCATCATAATGGGCACATTATACGATATTGTAAAGACAGATTGAGACAAAATTTTAAACAAGAAGGTAGAAATTGTCAAATCCACGTAATGGAGGAACCAGAAGAAACAGAGTCAGATATTTACTCACTACACCACTTAAAAATGGGTAAAACAGAGCCAATCTACATGACAGAGGAAGTCAACAGAAAACCCATTCGAATGGAGGTAAATACAGGGGCATCTACGACAGTTATAGGGGAAACACACATTCAAATATCTGAATGGAGAAGACCACTCACTAAACCTGGAAAATTCAGATGCTAAATTAAAGATGTATACTGGTGAGGACATATGAGTAAGAAGTAGATGTAAGGTTCCAGTACACTACAGTACCCTAATAGTGATAGCAGGCAGAGGACCGAGACTCCTCGAAAAAAACTGGTTAAGAGAGATCAATCTTGAGAGATCACTGAGATCTCAATTAGAAGCAGGAAATGTTGCTGTTTGGAAAAAGGAGCATGTAAAGACTCAGCAAAAGAAACTCGTGGAGCTGATGCTTCAGGACTGGTTTAAGGTTGAAGTCAGTAACCTCCAAAAAGAAAAAGGATTTTCGCATATTGCAAGATTCCCTCAGATCCCAATTTGTACCATTAAAAAGGTATGAGGAAGAACAGAAAGAATTCAGCATATCTCTGGCCAAGATAAAGAATAAATTAGCCGAGAAAATACAACAATCCTTAACTCTCCAGGAAACAACTAATAAATATAAAAAAGAACTGGAAGAGCTGAAGAATCAGCTACATGGAAGTCAAGAAGTCTTAAAAATAGAGACTCCCCTGAGTTTTCAAAGGAGCTGACAGATGAGAAAACGCTGGAAGACTCAACCGCCGAGTTCACTCAAGTTGAGCTCACACCTGAGCCTAGTCTGGTCAACAGGGAAGTTGAAGAAGAAGCTGAGATTAAAGTCAGCGCTGCCAAGAAGAAAACCCATCAAACGAAAACAGGTAGGAAGAAAAAGCAAAATTACTAACAAGGCCCTGGAATTTTTTTTCTTTGCACAACAGGAAGCTGATCGTTCCATGTTGAATTTAGTTTTGTCCAACATCCTGATTTTGAGAAACTGCCTGACAATTAACCTTCATATTGTTGAACTTGGAGGGGAGGGGCAGCAGGAGAGTATGTGATTGGGCCCGAAGAGGGTGAAAGCATTCCCGTTGGAGTCGACACCACAGGTGGAAGGAATTCCCCTTGGTTTAGAAGTGCCTGTAGGATCCGATAAGCCTGAGAGAGTCGAAGAGACAAACTTACAGGTTCCTACTGGAGAGCCTAGTGGACAGATAACTCCTGAGAGGGAGATCTTGGATAAACCATCCGAAGTCATAGAACTACGACATTCGACACATTTGAAGAAGCCTCCAGAGAGACTGAATTTGTAAATAGTTGATATATTGCAAAGATTGCAAATTGTACTTGCGGGTAAAGGGGGAGGGATGTGGCAATTTGAGGTGCAATACACCTTTAAGAGAATGTGAGAAGATTGACCACGTGACCCAATGTTAATCGGTAGTTTGGAATAGGGTCTGGTTGGAGAAGCACACATTGTGTTAGTGCTCTGTTACTGGTGTAAATAAGCAGCATGTGCTTCATCTTATATTGCTTTTTGCATCTGCAGTATACTGTTTGCCAACTCACCCACCGGTAGATAGGTGTGCAACCGTGTTTGTGAGCAAAGTGACCCAACAGAAGGAACATAACCGTATCTCTTTCCGAAGCTTTACTTTTGCTTTTACCTCCTGTTTTATTCACGGATTCCTTGTTTTTGGCACATACATTTTACTTCTTTTAGTGACAAGGCTGAGAATTGATGGGAACAGTGATTGTGCCTGGCCCCATCCCATCAATTTTCACAGGTTCAGGCGGGAGGTCAGTCCTTTCCATGCAGACGTTTGCACTCCCAAGATGCACCAACTTGGGGCCATACTAGCCCTCTGACGCTAGGGACCTCCACAAGTAGCTGGTCCTTGGAGGTGGGGAGAGACCACATGAAAATGATTTTTTGAAGCCTAGGAAACCGGGATGGACAAAACTTCCTCACATCATTTTAATTTGTAGAACATTTTATTGAGTAAACATTTTATTGAGTAAATGTTTGAATTTTATCATTATTCAGCTAGTTAAGCAGTTTGCCAGATGTTCTCTAATCAGAAACTGTCTACAGTGTTTGTGGATGGTAAGTCCAACAAGAGGAAAGCCAGATGCACACATCAATTTTATTGAGAGAAATAGGAACAGAATAGGGGAATGTTTTTGTACATGTTTCTAAAGATGGCTAATATTGAGCAGTGGGTCTCCTGGTTTGTTATGGGGTCTTTTCATGAAGCAGAGCAGGGGGGCAATTTTGCAGCCTGAATAACAAAAATGAAAGCTCAGAACAAACCCTTCTTTAACTTATTTTGTAAAAAGTGAAGACAACCTAAACTCTGAAGAAGGGAAACACAACCCCTTTTTTCTTTCTTTCTAAAATTCCTTTCTTTTAACAGTTCACTGCGATGAGTTTTATGCAAATGAATGAAAAGTAGTTAGATTATAAAATAACAAAGCAGAGAATTCCTCAATTACAAATGAGACAAGAGAAGCACAATTGACCATCCTAACCAGCGCTGAGTAAAGGAGAGATCAGGACATTGCAATTGTGCATCAGAACAAACCATTTTAAATCAAAAATAAATAAATATCAAACTTCAATTTTCCAGAATTCTTAAAATTGCTTTGCGCATGATATATTTTGATGAAAAATTACTGACAGTAACAGGTAAAGGTCACAATATTCTGCTGCTGTGCAGAAACTTGTGTCAAAGCAATTTTCAGATATTAGCCTAGAGGACAATATTAGGATCTGTAATGATCAGGTTCCATCCTTCATAATAGCAAGAGACCAGTTTCATTGTTGGCTATAATGAAAACTGGATAATAGCTGACCATCCAGCACTATTGACAGAAGATTTGTGTTTGTATGAGTGTGAAGATAAGCACTAAAAGTAGCAGCTCTGAATGATTTCAAACTCTCAGCCCTTCGAGGTTATAAATGCCATATAATATCATCATTCAATTTATTTTCTCCTACTCTATTGTTTCATCAGAAAATTGCAGGTCAATTTTCAAAAACTTGGATGTTAAGGCACTTAAGATGGTTAGGCTCTCTCAACACCAGCTCAGAATGCTCTGTACTTACATACCCAGCAGTCTAAATGATCCCTTACCAGGAAGTCAAAATGAGCAATCAGCTGTTGATTGCAATTATTACAATTTACTGCCTCAACGAGCAGGAATGAGATACTTAATACTCACTTGTGAATGTAATCTTTGCCAGCAACGGGAACGAAAGGGCATTCTGCAGGGATTATGTGGTCACCAGCTGGTTCTCCTGTGGTTGAGATGGCTCCTAATGCAGAGTGCCATTTTGTGGAGAATACATTGGAATCTCAATCCCCATGAAACTTGCCAGCCAATATTCTGCCCATCTATGAATAAAAGTTTCATATTTTTAGAACATGGATTGTGTTAAAGTATTACACATCAATAAAACTGTACTCTTTTTTAATCATTCACTGGATGTGGACATCAATGGCAAGGCCAGCATTTATCGCTTGTGTGAATCACTTTCCTGAACTGCTGCTGCCTGTGTGGTGTAAATGCTCCTGCAGGATTCCAGGATTCTAACCCGGAGACGATTCTTACCGATGAAGGTTTTATTGCAGAGTTGCACCGAATCTCAGCTCAGAAATAGGGCATTCCGCCCAAATGTCTGTCTGCACGAATGCTCCACACGAGCCTTGTTACATCCACTTCTGAACAGAGCTGATGTTATATTGCAAATATGTCACAGGCACTGTACTTTATGTTAAAAAAATGTTAGAATATATGTGTATTGTATAAGTGCACAAATCATTGAAGGTGGCAGGGCAGGTTGAGAAAGTGGTTAAAAAGGCAGATGGGATCCCAGGCTTTGTAAATATAGGCATAGGCCTGAATCTTTGGCTTGGCGAGCGGGCCCTGTAAAATGGTGCGCGGTGATGTCGGGCGGGGCATTCCGATGTCACCGCGCACCATTTAGATTTTCAGTTCGGCAGGCGCACACCCGAGTCGGCTGTATGCCCACTCAACTGTCAAAGACCTATTAAGGCCATTTAAATATCAATTAAACTAATAAAGTGAGCTGCCTGTACCACCTTAAGGTTGGCGGGGGGGGGGCAGACGAAGAACCCGGGCGACCTTCGCATTTATCATAGAACCTCATCCACGGGCGGGATGAGGTTTCCTGAAGGGTTTATAAGTTAAATACATTTTTTCATTAAAGTTCATTGGAATGTCCCAGCTCATGTGACACTGCCACATGAGGATACATGTCTTAACATTTTTCTTTTCTTTATTAAAATTTTTGGAACTTTAACTAATCTCCCTGACGCTGCTCCGTGCCTCAGGGAGAGTTCAGCGCTCTTTTGCGCGTGAAAGAACACAGGCCCTGACTCAGGGAATCCCCCCCCCACCCCAAACCCCACACAGGGAGCGCTCAGCGCTTCCGGGCACACGTCACGCTGGGTGGGCCTTAATTGGCCCACCCACGTAAAATGGCGGCGTGGACCCGATCGGGACGCTGATCAGGTCTGCGCCTGCCCCCGCATAACCTCCCCGATGGGGGGAAAATTCTCCCCATAGAGTACAAAAGCAAGGAAGCTATGATAAGCCTTAACAAAACACTGGTTTGGCCTGAACAGGAGTATTTTATCTAATTCGGGGCACCATGTTTTAGGAAGGATATGAAGGCTTCAGGGAGGGTGTAGAAAAGATGGAATGGTTCCAGCGATGAGGAACTTCAGTTACTGAGATAGATTGGGGAAGTTAGGGCCATTCTTCCTGGAGAAGGGAAGGTTGAGAGGAGATTTGATGGTGGTATCAAGAGAGGTCTGGACAGAGTAGATAGGGAGAAACTATTCCCATTTGTGGAAGGGTGGAGATCCAGAGGGCATGTAAGGTGACTGGCAAAAGAAGCAATGGCAATAAGGAAAAGTGTTTTAACTGTGAGTGGTTAGCATTGGCAGTGCACTGCCTGAGAGTGTGGTGGAGGCAGATTTAATTGGAAACTCACATTATCTGTAATATTTATCTGATCGTTGCAATCATTTTTGAAAGTTTCTTTATCCTTTTTACCGCCTGCATTTTTTAGGTGATATCCTGTCGGAATATCAAATACTCTTTCATATTGTGGCGCCTTCTGCTATTAGTGTGTTCACAGAGTGGCTGATTTCCCTTGTACTAGCTCCGACAGAAAAATCATTTAGTTTACATAATTATCGATTATTTACGCCTGCTGCAATATGTGTTGATTCAGAATAATGCATTAATCCCATTCAATCCAGACGCTTTCATCTGTCAGGAAATAGAGCCTGGTCTTCAAAACTTCAAAACTGGTGCCATTTTAACATTTGGAAAACTGCAAGTTCAATTAATTAGATTTGCCCAACAAATCTTGGCACAATTGTTCTTTTTAGTTCACTGATTTAATTCACTTACTACTGCGCCAAGCCTATAGTAGTATTCTGAACTGCCATTAATACCAACAAGTAACCTGAATGCATGGGCTACTATTGCTGATGACAAAGGAAATCTTTGTAAATAAACAGCTGATGTTACGGTCACAAATTTGAGAAGCATTGGAGTTTTCAACCAAAGGTATGTCAAAAATCCCAGAAACGTCTGAAAATCCTAAGCCCAGCCCCCGAATACGGCATGTTGCATCTTTGCAGGAATGGGAATGGAGTTAGGCCAGCGTTTGTGCACGCACAGTTTATGGGTGCAGCTGGCCATCCAGATCACCAGCTGCCCCGCTGAAGTGGGATTTTGGTCAGCCAGGAGTGTGAAACCCAGTGGGCAGAAATTGGCGCTGAGCGGGTGGACCTGCGCCCAACCCACTCGAGCGTAAAGTGTCGCACGATAGCGCTGGGCGAGCACCCTGACGCCATCGCGCAATATTTCGGCTGCTGGGCACGCGCGGGAGTCGGCAGCGTGCCCACTGACAAATAACAGGCCTATTAAGGCCATTAAAGTTATAATTGAATGAAAAGTTTCACTGCCTGTCCAACCTTACAGTTGGCGGGCTGGCGAAAAGCCAAGTGGCCTTTGGATTTTTTAGGAAAGCTCATCTACGGGCAGGATGAGGTTTCCAACAGCAAATCAAAATCGAATAAAAATTTTAAAATTTCATTTACAACATGTCCCTGCTCATGTGATAGAGTCGTATGAGGGGACATGTTTTTAACATTGCTAAGTTTTTAATTTCTGATTTTTTTAAATCTTCAGCCCCCCTGAGGTAGCTCTGTGCCTCAGGGAGTTTTCATTGTGCGCACCCCCGCGTGCATGCGCAAACTTCCCCGCTCGCCCTCCTCCAGCCCCCACCCTGGCAGCGCTCAGCATCTACTGGCCAGCCAGTGTGAAATCGATGTCGGGCCCCCATCGCGGGCGGTGGCCGGTTTCGCGGCTGCTCCCAGGCCCGCCTGCCGGGCCTGCCCGACGAGGGGAAAATCCTGCCCAGTGTGTGCAAATTAGACCAGGTAGGAGAAGGTCTGAACTTGGTGGATTTATTTGGATAGCTAGGGCACCCCTTTGGAGAGGTACGGTGCCTCTTTGGATCTTGTCCCGGTACAGTTTTAGGGGAGGTAAGACACCCTTTGGGGGAGATAAGACACCCTTTGAGGCTGTTAAAAGTAAACATGATTGTGTAAAAAAAGTGCATAAACTTATTGGAACTGTTAAGCTGTCAAGGAACTGTCAAGCTGTCAAAGAACTGTCAAAGGATACCAGGTGAGTTGGCATGGAGGGGCTAAGGGAAAAGGGTGGTGCGGGCATAGGTTGGCATGAGTTGTTACTAAGTTGGCACTGGGTATATAAGGGGCTGTGGTATTTGGGGGCATAGGAGGTATGAGGGGCTGTACGGGTGGGTAGAGGAGCATGGGTTGGCATGGGGGTATGAGGGGCCACGAGGTGTGGGTAAGGGGCATATAGTGACATAGATTGGCATGGATGGGACATGGGTCATGTGTGGGGTTTTGAGGGGGATGAGGGCTGGAGGGATGCTTTTTTGTTCTATTCTTTTTCTCAAATTTAATTCAACACAGTGCCAGAACACAGAGGCAGGCCTTTCAGCCTGCCTACCTCAGCACCCAGCAAGCTCTGCACTCATTTCAGGGGTAGTAGGCCCGGTGTCAAATCCAGTTGACCCCCCCCCAGAATGAAAATGCGATCTGCGGTTCACAGGTTGGGTTCACAGAGCTAGAAATTCTCCCGTCTCTGCACACCTGACCTGGGAGCAGAAATCTGGGCCAAAGGGTTAGATTTCCTGCTCTCTTTCCGAATGTATTTCTACAAAGTGCCTGAAAGGTTAATGTTTTTGATCTGACATCAGCTCAGATTTGGCTCCCAGAGTGAACTCTAAAGTTAATCCTTGTCACATCCTACCCTCCACTGGAGGAACTATGTAATCAACCTATGTCCAGACTTCTGCCGGTGTCATTAGAAGGTGCAGGGGAATTCCCTGGAGTAACATCTTTGACATGTTTAACATGGATGATGTTTGGCATTGATGAAGGAGAGACACACACAATTGTATATAAGCAGTCATTTACCTGACTACATCACTCCTCCGTCACCAACACAGCTTCTCATGATCTCATTTGTTGGACAGGTCCACTTATCTAATGGTCCCATTTATCAGTTTCTGCTACACATAAACAGGAGTTAACATTTTGACACTGAAGATTCCACAATACCAGATGTGATAAAGTTGCAGTTTTTATTTTATCTTGTCTCTGCTTGTAGATATGTCCTCAGATATTACACAAATTTCTGTTTATATAGTTTATTATTAGCAGAATCAGTACATACAAATTGAAATCCAAAGCTGGTTTTCACTCAGATCACATCGCCGCCGATATGATTGGAAATGGTAGAAAAGGTCCACAGGGTACTTCAAGTCTAAAATATTCATCTTCTTTCCATGGGATACAAAAATATTTTTTTTTGGTAATCTAAAGTGAAATATCAATTCCAGAAAAGAATTACAGTAGCAGGAAGGTGTAAAGGTGAGTTAACTTCAGTCAGGAGTCCATGATTAAATCTCTTCTTCCATGTCCTCCAAATTCTCATTAACTTTTTAAATAGTGCAAATGCATTTAACCTTTTATAAATATTAATCCACATGGGTTGCTGCCCAAACTGTCCATCAACAGTAACACCTGGTTTATATCTTGAAGGCACTTGTGATGTTTGCAGCTTGTTCATAATAACAATATTTTTAGTGTTACTGCACGAGCTGGAAAACCAGACAAACGACATTTTCTAGACCTGCTCGCAGTCTAAAGGTTAATTGAAAGTTAGTCAGAGGAAATAAAATCCACATACACCAATGTAATTTATTTAATTGAACATCATGTTGAAAAGGAAAATACTTGACAATATTAATTCAATTTGTTATTACATCTTAAAACTTCCAGCATTCAATATGTCATCCCTCAAATTGTCTCTATAAAAACAGCTGAATGATATAAAGCTTTTTCAAATTACCACTTTACAGTTGTACATCAGATGATGCATGTCCCCACTAGCATGATATTGAAATATGCATCAGTACCAGGCAGGTGATTAATCACACACAATGAGCATTTGGACAAATAATATTGGACACCATAGAAGAAATTTAGTGCGTTATGTTTCATTCAAATCATTTACTGGATATTGCCCTCGTGAATATTATGCTTCATATTTTATGCAATAGGGTCTATAATAGTTGTATGTTCGAATGGAAGACAAGCTTTGGTGCAGATGCTGAGGTAACTCATTGTGAGCATGAAAAATATGCAATTTAACATAATGTCACATTTGCTTCTTGTAATAATCAATCAGAACGCAAATCAATGTCACAAATTTGGTACTTTGTCAAACAGTCTGGATGGTTTAAAATGAAAGGAAATATAGAAGTGTTGGAAACTATATATTGCCATTAAAATTAGAACATCTAGCAGTTGGAAATGTTAAACAAACCATTATATTGTTGTAGCTCATTATTTGAACATTTATATCACCACTGATATTTCAAGCACTGTGGAAGAAATGCCAACTGATGACTCAGACTTAGTGAGGCCATTAAACCAACCTGCGCTAAAATGAGCTAGGAGCATGATTATTTGTATCTTTATAACACAACACAGTTGTTTATGAGTAAAATTTGAGTTCTTTTATTTAAATTGTATACAATATTGAACAGTATAACAACTTTTTTTTACTCTTTCATAGAATGTGGGCATCACTGGCAAGGCCAGCATTTGCTGCCCATCCCTAATTGCCCCTGAGCTCAGTGGCTTGCTCGACTATTTCAGAGGGCAGTTAAGAGTCAACCACATTGCTGTGGTTCTGGACTTACACATATACCAGACCAGGTAACTTCAGCAGATTTCCTTCCCTAAAGGGCATTGGTGATACAGGTGGGTTTTTACAACAATCAATGATAGTTTCATGGTCACCATTACTGAGATTAGCTTAATATTCCAGGCTTATTTATTGAGTTTAAATTCCACCAGCTTCCATGGTGGGATTTGAACCTATGTCCCCAGAAAATTCAACTGGGCCTCAGGATTACTAGTCCAGTGATATTGCCACTACGCAACCATCTCCTCACATGTTGCTGTAGCTCCTCTAGTTGGACTTTATTGGTGCCTTAATGGCGGTACATGAGAGAATACCCACTCATCCATTAACCCAATCATGTTTTTTTTTCCCTTCTTCTGTGTAAATTGTCCATTCACAACTCAAGCTTGCTAGTGGAGTAGCTGTAGATTTGCGCAGCAGTTAGGTAGCAGGAGCAGCCATTAAACTGCTGCATTGGTGCATGGGACTGGCAGTGCATGGCGACAGGAGCAAGTGATGGTGACAGGTCAGGAATAGACATGTACCTCCCAGGGAGTAGCAGGATCTATCCTCACTGTGGTTCTGGTCTCATATTTATAAGAGGACATGACTGTCTGAACAGGGCTACCTACAGGAGTCTCTTGAGTCTATGCAAATACTTTGCAATGTACACAAGCATCTGTGCAGTCAGCAATGAAGCTGTCCATCACTGAGCTGTTCATCATGCAAATGTTCATCACAGCGCACATGACAACTCCAAAGCCATGTACAGCAAAATCCCACATGGAACACGTACTAAGTCCAGCTTGTATTTTGAGAATGGATTCTTTTTTTATATTTTGGGGAATATTGTGTTATTCTGCAAAGAAAGCTAGATGTGTCTATGTGTGTGTGATTTAATTAAGCTGGGCAAAGGATTGATAGAAGTCAGGTTGTCTGGAGGGGTTGGAAATGTGAAAAGGATAGAGGTGTTAAGTTTAAGGTACAAGTAAATAGGTTAGATCTAACATTTGAATTTTTATAGAAGTTGCGAGTTTGTTTGAATATCAAAGCAGAGTCAGAGATACAAAGAAACATGTTTGCATCTTGCAGGAGTTCCATAGGTAAATAGTAGTGGGGATATTATATTTTATTGACCCAGAAGCAGAGATAAGATGGGAACATGAAAGATATTATATTTGGAAGGGTCTGAGTTTCAAAGAGGTGTGTGAGGACAATGGGACTGAGATTAAAGGGGAAAAAGGTACCTTAGCGTTATGGTGGATAGCTGTTGAGATGGAAATGGCTGGAGATAGCTGGAGCTGTTTGAGCTGTTGAGATAGCTGGGGCTTTGGGCTGGGAAAGAATGCAGTTTGAATCACCCATCCAGTCAAGCCAGAAAAGTCCTGGGCTGCAGCAAGCAGTTTTATTCTGAAGTGGATTCCACTGCATAGTGGGAGAGGGTAGATGTCATGTGGTACACCCTTATTGAAGCGACAGCAGTTTGCCTTGTGTAATATTACTGCATTTCATAGTAGACATCTATAAGTGAGTGTTTCCTGGAAACTTGTGGGTTTGATCAAGTCGAGAGTTTTTGGGGGAATGTTTTGTAAGGCTAACCTTAATTGTGTAACTGGAATCTTGTGTGCCTATGTTTTCTTTTATTTTTGTGAATAAAACTTTTACTTTTAATTTTTAAAATCCCAAAGGTGTTTCTGGACCTCTTACTGCTGAGGTCAGTATGTCTTCTCCTCAGTTTCAGAATACGAAAGAAAGGGTGTGGCCCAAAGTTTCCCTCTGGGACTAGGTTTGCGCAGCTATTAATGCCGGCTATGGCCATAACAATATAGTTTACAAAGTGCTCAGGCAGCTTCGGCCTTGATCTTCAATATTTCTGTCCAACTTTATTATGCTGTAGGATCATATTGAGAGAATCTGAGGAAAGGCTTCATTGACTTCACTGCTGACCACAGACCCTCCTTGGCGCAGCTAAGTGAAAGAGCTGAGGGAGAGCCTGAAAGCAGCAGTATACCTGAATATACATCAACAGACATACTGTCCGTCAAGCTGATGATTCTTCAAGATAATTCAACATCATTACCAGCAACAGGACGATTTACAAGCTGAGGCCCAGAGTGATCTTAACTTCACGGGCCACATTTGCAAGATCAGGCTCCCGCTCAGATCTGGCCAAGGGAGTTCGCTACTGGAATTTGGATGGGTGGAAGCCATTGCTGTGCGTTCACAGGAATGATCCTGGAACAAGGCAAGAAAGGAGAAAATCCATCAAGTAGAAAGGAGGAGCAGGGGTGGTGTAAGGTTTCCTGGTGAAAGACAGAGGAACACTCAAGGAAACCTATCTTACTGGGTCTCTTCTGGCCCCAGCTGCTGTGCCCAGGTTAAAATGGCAGATTGGGTCCTGATAACTGGAGACTCATCAAAGCTTGATCTGCACAGAGGGACTCCATCAGTTTTTTTTAATTCATTGGATGTGAGCATCACTGGCTAGGCCAGCATTTTATTGCCCTTGTTCAGGGACAACCACATTGCTGTGGGTCAGGAGTCATATGCAGGCAAGACCAGAAGATTTCCCTAAAGGGCATTAGTGAACTAGATGGATTTGTACAATAATTGACAATGGTGATCAGACTTTTAATTCCAGATTTTTAAAAATTAATTTCAAATTCTATCAGCCATGGTGGGATTTGAACCCAGGTCCACAAAGCATTATTCTAGGCCTCTGGATTATTAATCCAACAACTGTACCACTATGCCATCACTTTCCCTTAGTGCATTTACTGTGTGCATCCTTACCACCTGCAATTTAAAATTGCAGTTGACCAGATTGGGGCAGGAAGAGAGTGGACAAGGCCCCACTCCTTTCTGACAATTCAAATTGAGGCCAAACTGAATGTAGGGAATATTAAGTCTCATAATGTGACTCCAATCAGTTGCGTAAGTGCCTGTCATCATTATTAAAGCAGTGAGTTGTGTGGTATTTCTGTGTCCGACTCTCGAGAGTGGCCGGACACTTGATTATATTATTTAAATCGGGATCACACAATGTCAGGACTCTGGAAACTTGACAACTAAATGGAGTCGGGAAGATCCCGATCACACAGGTAAGTGCTTGTTATTGCTTGGTTGCAAGTCAGCGGAGGCCTAAGTCTGAAGAGGCCACGGCTGCAGCCTTTTTCCAGATAACAGGTCAACCTGGCCAGCTGCCAGGCAGGAAACAGAATTAAAATGTGAAAATGAGGTTCTTCTGTTAAATTGGGCAAGAACTTCACCTTCCCAGGATTCCTGGCTTTTCTCCTCAGGTATTAGGTCAAAGACTTTAAAATATAAAAATGGCTGTTAAGCTGCCTCATCTGTTCCTTATGGTGTTAGTGATAGCCTGTAAGTACTAAATGTATGTTTAATTTAGATTTATTCGTCAATATTTTAATATATCATCGTTTTTTCTTGTGCCGGAGAAAGTACTGAGGTGGGAATTGGGAGACAACTATCGTTAATATAAGTTAACAGTTTTTAGATAAAGGTCCTCAAGAGACAAAGTAAACAATTCCTACAAGTGAAATGAATGAGACAGTGTATTCATCCAACAGTTATATTTGCTTCACCAGACGGCCACAGGTTCTTGTTCCATTATCCCACCTGCCACAATTGGAGTGACTTCCATTAATATTGTTTGAACTATTTTCTGTAATAAGTCATGTTGAAATGCTGTACCTGGAGGGAAGGAATTGGGCACAGTTACAACCACTGGATAGTACTGGTAGAGTTTATTCCAAGGTGTTGACTTCATAGTTTAGTCATCCCAATTCAAGGAACTGGAAAGCAAGAAAGCAAGGAAGAAAGTAAGAATGAATGAGTGATTGAATGAATGAGTGAATGAATGAATGAGTGAATGAATGAATGAGTGAATGTCATGTCATTGCTTCAGTTAGAGAATAACAATTTTTCTCCAGTTTTATAAGCTGCCATGACAAATCTCTTTGGACTAATGACTTCTTACTCCAGGGATTTTCCTGGATATTGTACTTCCTTAAAATTAACAGAACTCTTAAACTTACACGTTGGGCTGGATTTAATGGAGATGACAAGGGTCTTGCCTGCTGTCACCTCTTTTAGGGAAAGACCGTCAAATAAAGTGCCACTCAGGCACTTAACTGGACAGTGGCGGGACCTTCCCAAGAATCAAAGACCCTGGCAGGCGGAAATTCCACCTGCCAAGAGCTTCCAGCCAATCAGAGACTGGCAACTGGCAGATTCACCGGGGAGGTGGTGGTTGCTGCCGGTACAACACCCGCCTGAGGCCTATTATCGTCACATGATCCCAGGCCACATGTGAGTGATGGCGGGAGGGGGGTGATATTGGATGATGGGGAGAGCAGGGAGAGGGGTCAGCAGCAAGGGCAGTGAGGGTGCATCCTGCCCCTCCCCACTTCATGATGCCAGGTCCCCTTGACCAGGCATTGAGTGCATTTGAATGAGGGACCCTCCTCGATGCCCATAAAAAACCCTGCATGGTTTACTCATCATGCTGCCTGCATGGCAAACCCCTGACCCATCACTGGGCTAATACTACAGGCAGCAAGATGAGGCCCTGAAGTGGGCATTAGTTGCCCACTTTAGGACCTCAATAGGCAGCGGGGTGGGAAATCTGTCTTTGGACCTTCCCACCATAATCGGGGTGGAGGTGTGAAGGCGGTGGGGTCTCCACACACCACCCTCCCACCTGATTAAATGCCCCCTGTCCACCAAACATACCTCGGGTTAGGGCATTAAACCCTGTCTATTCTTTGTGCCTAGTTTGCTAATCAAGAGGAAATCTTTCCTTTCCAACTCAGAGTCAAACACTTTGAGATGAATGGAAAGCTTTATTTCTGTTTGGAAACTAGGCAGCAAGGCCTTAATGTGACTCATAGGCTTGTGAACGTGTTTAATATACTTAAAAGTGGATATTACACAGAGGTACAATGTGTGAGAAATGACTAGGCCAAGCAAAACAGACAAGGAGTTTGAGTAAATGATAGAACATGAAAGTTGAGCAATTTAGAGGATATCTCTGTTAATATTATAGGGGTGATTCCACACTCCCAGTGACAGCAACATCTACAGAGTCAGAAATCCAAGCTGTTTATTGCAGCTCTATCCTTGCCACACGCCTACATAGTTTCATGACTGGAAGTACAGAACCATTCAATCACCCCTATATACTAGTACCTAGTGTCATGAAGCTATTAATGTATATAATATTTTTGGAAAATTTCTTCTTTTAAAATAGAGGTTTAGTCAGTGGGTGTGCCTTAATTGGATTAAAGCCAGCTAGTCTGGGTACTAGTTTTGAGATGTAAGAGAGGCATTTGCATTTTTTGAATAGAGCATTCAAGAAAGCGAGTGAAATCTGGCACCTAACTAGCAGCGGCTAAGTAATGTTTATATTACTAATAAAATTGGTGCTATGAAAGGGGTTTCATTGGGCAGAATTTTGCCCTTGACTGTCGGGCGGGCCCCACCGGCTCGGCGGAGGGCGGACAGCTGACCCCCGCCACCGAAACGGGGTGCACCGCCATTTTGAGTGGGCGGGCCAATTAAGGCCCGGCCAGCGGGCTGCCCGACAGGAAACGCAATGCGCTATCTGTGCGGGGGTGGGAGGGAATCCCCATCTGTCAAAGTGCGCACTGCTCCCTGAGGCAAAGTCCTGTCTCAGGGAGATTCATGAAAGGTAACTAAAGTCTAAAAATAGAAGAATATTAAAATTATTAACATGTCCCCTTCATGTGACAATGTCACATGAGATGGAACATGTTAATAATAAACACTTAAAATTCCTTACATTTTTAAAAAACGCCAGTGGATGAAGTTTCATGAATAATCTGGAGCCCACTGGGGCTCCTGGCCTGCCCGCCAGCCTTAAGCTTGGATGGGCAGGGTCTTTAATTATCTTAACTAGCCTGTCGATGGCCTTAATTGGCCATTGACAGGTCAACGGGCGGACAGCTGATTTCGCTGTCCGCCCGCCTTCCTAAAAATTTAAATGGCCCGGGATGAAGTTGGGGATTCCTCCCAACGTTATCCCGTGTCATTTTCCCCTCGGCAAGCGGGGCCCGCCCCCAAATCACTAAGGGGAAAATCCTGGCCATTGTTGGAGAGGTGGAGTTCAAAGAGTGGTGATACAATGAGAATTTACATTCAATGAGCTAAGCTCATAACTTCAGCAGTTTTGTGTGCGCAGAGCACAGATGCAATGTAAGATCAAAGCAGCTGTAAGCCCACAACTGTCTCCACAGGAACCAAAGTGAAAGGAACCTCATTTTGAATTTGTAAGGTGAAAATGCTTTGCCTGGTGTCTGGTTAGGTCTGTGGGTTGCTGTTGCTTTAATGGAGATTAGTTTGGAGTTTGTTAAAAGTTATGATAGTAGCAATTTGTAGCCATGTGTACATATTTAACCTGTGTAAATTAATAAAATGTTTCATTTAGTTCAATATAAAACCTCTCGAGAGCTGATGGTCTGATTCCTGAATTTAGAGCTGCATCTCAAACGTACCACTTAAAAATATAGGTTATGACAGTTGTTTAAAGTTTCCCTCTGGGGCTTTTAAGTAACTTAGCTTTACCGAAAGGCTGTCTCATAACACCTAGCTTCAAGCGATTAACAAGGAGAAGCCAATATACACAATATTCATATTCAAACATTTCTACTCTTGGATGCAAGCAAATTTTGTATTATATTTGCATCTAATCTGCATCACTTCATTGGGTTCATCTAGATGGCAAGACTGTATGCAGCCCAATAAATTTGCAATTTTTGCAGTAGTTTGTGTTGTGTTTAAACTTCTCTAGGCATTATTTTGTTGCAAAAACCATGTTTTTAGCAGTAAAAATGCTTTAATGGTTCAATCTGGTTAAAATGTACAAAACAAATCAAACTCCCGTATAATGAAATTGGCTCAATAATTCTTTTTTAGGGAGATGAGTAGTACACACGTACACTGTGATAAACAATGTATGGTTTTTATGTTGAATGTTTATATATATATGTATTGTTGTGTGAAGAAAGGTAAAATGGTTCCAGTTTTATTTAGGTTTTTTATGAGCCTTGGTACCCAGAAGTCTGGGTGGACCTGTGACTGAAAGGTCAGTATATACATTTTTAATGAGGTTTCAGAACGCCTGAAGTTAAAGAGGCGGGTTAACAAGGGGTTAGAAGTTTAGTGATTTTGGGGAAAAAACACAAAGTAGAAAAAAAATTGGCTGTTGCTCAGCAACAGTGATCAAGAGACACAGAGAAAAACAGGAAGGGTTCAGTGTGTGTCAGAGAGTGAAGCTCTCCGAGAAGGGAAAAGTACAAGGCTAGTGGGACAGGAGTTAACTGAATAGTCAGTTATAGGACTCAGTAACCTAATCAGTTTAGCAGTATTGCTACTAAAACAGTGGCCTGAGTTTTCCTGTCGACGATTTGGGGGCGGGGCCCGCTCGCCAATGGGAAAATGACGCGGGATGACATCAGGAGGAACACCCGACATCATCCCAATCCCTTTAAATTTTCAGGAAGGCGGGCGGACAGCGAAATCAGCTGTCTGCCCGCCGACCTGTCAATGGCCAATTGAGGCCATTGTCAGGGTACTTAAAGTAATTAAAGGACCTGCCTGTCCAACCTTAAGGCTGGTGGGCAGGCCAGGAGCCCCAGCGGGCTTCTACTAATACATGAAACCTCATCCACTGGCCGGATGAGGTTTCATGTTCCTTTTTAAAAACTTTAATAAATGTAATGTGATATTTATTAACATGTCCCATCTCGTGTGACATTGTCACATGAGGGAGACACGTTAATAATATTGTTATTTTTCTATTTTTTAAGTTTTTTAGACTGTCACTAATCTCCCTGAGGACTTTGCCTCAGGGAGCAGTGCGCACTTTGACAGATGGGGATTCCCTCTCCCCCCCCCCGCACAGGAAGCACATAGCGCTTCCCGTCGGGCAGGCCACTGGATGGGCCTTAATTGGCCCGCCCACTCAAAATGGCGGCGGGCCCTGTTTCGGCGGCGGGGGTCGGCTGTCCGCCCACCGCCGAGCCGGTGGGGCCCGCCCACCATCCGAGGGCAAAATTATGCCCAGTGAGTTTAAAGGGCAGTTATTTTGGGGTATTTCTGAGAGAGATACAAGTTGGATGGTTGGAGGAGAAGCATCGAATGAATGTGCAAGAATTCACTGGAAGAAAGCCGCTTGCATGTGTGCCAATCCCAAGCGAGAAACCTTTGTGCCAAGCTAATGGTAACTCTTCACTAGTTTATGTGTCTGGAAAGATATTGCTGCATGAAAGAATTTTGGAAAATTGTATCATCTTCTTGTGTTTGTATACAGATCTTTCCAATCTTTTAGTCTGGTGTGTCATAGTTCATTTTTCTTGTTTTAATAAATATTATATTCTTTGTGTTAAAAGTTTATCAGCAGACTCCTGTGAATTTCTTCAGTAACTGTCCTCCACGGTTCCTAAGGGATCGTAACAATACAGAACACATAAAACACACACGCACACACACACACACACACAAAATCAGGAGGTCAATCATCTCAGATGCAGGACATCACTGCAGGAGTTCCTCAGGGTAGTGTCCTGGCCCAACCATCTTCAGCTGCTTCATCAATAACCTTCCTTCCATCGTAAGGTCAGAAGTGGGGATGTTCACTGATGATTGCACAATGTTCATGACCATCTGCGACTCCTCAGATACTGAAGCAGTCCATGTCCAAATGCAGCAAGACCTGGACAATATCCAGGCCTGGGCTGACAAGTGGCAAGTAACATTCATGCCACACAAGTCTCAGGCAATGATCATCTTCAACAAGAGAGAATTCAACCATTGCCTCATGACGTCCAATGGCATTAGCATCACTGAATACCCCACTATCAACGATCTCGGGTTATCATTGACTAGAAACTGAACTGGATGAGCCATATACATACTGTGGCTACAAGAGCAAGTCGGAGGCTAGGAATCCTGTGATGAGCGACTCTCCTCCTGATTCCCCAAAGCCTGTCCATCATCTCCAAGGCACAAGTCAGGAGTGTGATGGAATACTCCCCACTTGCCTGGATGAGTGCAGCTCCAACAACACTCAAGAAACTTGACACCATCCAGGGCAAAGCAGTCCCCTTGATTGGCACCACATCCATAAACATTCACTACCTCCACCACTGACACACAGTGACAGCTGTGTGTACCATCTACAGGAACTCACCAAGGCTCCTTAGACAGCACCTTCCAAACCAATGATGCTAGAAGGACAAAGTCAACAGACACATGGGAACACCACCACCTAGAATTTTCCCTCCAAGCCACTCACCATCCTGACTTGGAAATATATCGCCGTTCCTTCACTGTCGCTGGGTCAAAATCCTGGAACTCCCTTCCTAACAGCACTGTGGGTGTATCTACACCACATGGACTGCAGCGGTTCAAGAAGGCAGCTCACCACCACCTTAGAGTCGTAGAGTCATAGCGTTTTACAGCATGGAAAGAGGCCCTTTGACCCATCGTGTCTGTGCCGGTCACCGAGCCCCTATCTATTCTAATCCCATTCTTAAGGGCAATTAGGGATGGGCAACCAATGCTGGCCTGGCCAGCGATGCTCACATCCCATGAATGAATAAAGAAAAACAAACATACACTTTTATTAAATAATAACATGGAGAAACTAAACACATGCACCTTAATGCTCTCAATTAAACTTTTAATTAAAACCCATATGCCAGCCTGGAACTTTATATTTTGATTAAAACACTCTGTGGCATATTAACATGTTGTGTAAGAATAATGTATTGTAAATTCCTTCATAGCATGTTACACTGAGAATCACAGTAAAAACAATCCCTACAGTTTATCTCTTAAAGGAGACCGCATTCTATTCATAATTGCTTTTAACTGCAAGGTCATTTCTCATTATAGTACAGTAGAGTATTGATTAACTACTTAAGTAGTTTGCAAAGAAATGTTACGCTTGGATTAGAAGTGCCATAAAATTCAATTTGCAAATTATTAAACAACAGCTCATTTAATTATTAACTCAGCAATTCAGTCTAAACAACAATAATAGAAGCCACTTAAGAGAGTGTACAAAAGGCAGAAGAGTACACTACCGGGTCCAAATTACATTTCATAGTTGATTGACTGTGTTTTACATAATAACTGCAAACCAAAAAAATAAAATTGAAGAACATTTTATGTTTGCAGGAGGATTATGTACTTAGTCTGTATGTATTGATTTCTGCCTGGCTTCAGAACTCTTCTGCTATAATACACCCATTTTTTTTACGATGAAGCTCTTTGTGTGAATCAGGACAACACATGGTCAACATATGTATTTATCTGGAGTTGAACTAATATGTTTGCTAATTTCAAAGTTCATGTCCCCACACATAGCTCTCAGTTTATGCCATAAGAGGGAGGCGCCATTTTGATTTATTTTCTTCAGAGCTGTGCTGTACAAACCCTATCCTGATTTTTTATAAATTACTATTGCATTCACTCAATCACAAATTGCTGAGGCACCAACTCAGTATCAAAAAAAGCAGCATTTCTGCTCATCTACAATTATAGCAGAAAGGAGCTGTTTTTTTGAACACAAGGTATAATTTTAATATGTGGTTTAATTTTACAATGTAACTACATGATGAGTTTCACTATCAGATACTTCAGAAGGGAGAAACCTGCTTGACCTCATCCTCACCAATCTACCTGTCACACATTTTAGTTAAAATTTGCTGTTGGAATAGTTCTGAGTGAATCTCTGTAAGAATTTGTTTCAACTTGTTAAAATTGAATTTTCCCTGAATCTGTTGAAATTCCATTGTAGCTTGTTGAGGAGTTGAAACCTAATGAAAACAAATCAAATGAGTTGTAATAATTGGATTTTGATGCTGCTTATATCAGTAGGTAGGTGAAAAATTCTCATCCTAAGGCCTGAGTTTTTATGCAGGTGGAGAGGCTTTCCCTCTGCACAGAACTGTCAGCAGAGGCCCAAATCCACAAGTTTAGCACCTGAACCCAGCCTCCGCCATTTTCGTAGCGGTTGGGGAATGGGAGCAGGTTTTAAATTGCACATCTGTGGTTCCCGGAGGCAGCTGCCCACATAAGTCCACAGCTGCTTCCACCCGTGTGTGATTTTGGTGAGGTAGGTGTCTGAATCCTGAAGCGTGCAGGTTATACCTGGTTGGAGCTGGTCTGAACCTTGTGGATTCATTTGGATAGCCAGGTACCATTTTGGAGAGGTAAGGTACCCCCTTGGATATGGTCCTGGGACATCTTTGGGAGTGGTCAGGTGCCCTTTGAGAGAGTTAATGTGCCCTTTGGGATTATTAAAAGTAACCATGATTATGTGTAAAATATGCATGAACTATGGGACTGTCAAAGCTGTCAAAGAACTGTCAAGATGCCAAAACAACTGTCAAAACTCAATGGAACCATCAAAGCTGTCAAGGGATTTAACTCTGCTGGGCTTTAAATTTTAAAAAGGTGTGGAGTTTAAAAAAAAATCAGTGCTCGATTTTTCACTCTGTCTGTTGACCTAAGCTTGAGGGTTATCATTATAGGATTTAGACTAATAATACAATGTAACATTACCATGGTAGAGCACCTATTAAGTGAGCAGTTCTATTGACATCTCCAAATGGGTATATGAACATGCGAACATATGAATTCAGTCCCTCGAGCCTGCTCCATCATTCAAAAGTATCGTGGCTGACCTGATTATGGCCTCAACCCCACTTTCCTTCCTATCCTTATTCCCTTTGACCCCCTTGTTAATCAAGAATCTATCTAACTCAGCCTGAAAAATATCCAGTGATCCTGCCTCCATCCCTTTCTGGGGAATAGAGTTCCACAGACTCATAGTCCTCTGAGAGAAAAAAAATTCTCCCCACTTCTGTCTTAAATGGAGACCCTTTATTTTTAAACTCTGCCACAAGGGGATACATCCTTTCAGCATCCAACCTATCAAGTCCCCTCAGGATCTTATGTGTTTCAATAAGATCACCTCTCATTCTTCTAAACTGCAATGGACACAGGTCCAACCTTTCCTCATCAGATAACCCCCCTCATTCCAGGAATCAGTCGGGTGAACTGTCTCTGAACTGCTTCTAATACAATGATGCGCTTTCTTATATAAGGAGACTAAAACTGTACACAGTACTCTAGATGTGGTCTCAGCAATAACCTACACAACTGTAGTAAAAGATCCTTACTTTTATATTCCATTCCCCTTGCAATGAACAACAACATTCCATTTGTCTTCCTAATCGCTTGCTGTACCTGAATACTAACTTTTTCTGATTTATGTACCAGACACCCAAATCCCTCTGTACCTCAGAGTTCTGCAATCTCTCCCTATTTAAATAACATGCTGCTTTTTTATTTTTCCTGCCAAAGTGGGCAAGTTCACATTTTCCCACATTATACTCCATCTGCCAAATTTTTGCCCATTCACTTAATCTCTCTGTATCTCTTTGCAGGCTCCTTATGTCCTCCGAAAACTTTACTTTCCACCTACCTTTGTGTCATTAGCAAATTTAGTAACGATATATTCAGTCCCGTCTTAAAAGTTATTAATATAGATTGTAAATAGTTAAGCCCCCAGCACTTATCCCTGTGGCATTCCACTCTTAACATCTTGCTAACCTGAAAATGTCCCATTTATGCCAACTCTCTGTTTCCTGTCAGCTACCCAATCCTCTGCCCATGCTAATGTGTTACCCCCTACGCCATGAGCTCTTAATTTGTGTAGTAACCTTTGATGTGGCACCTTATCAAATGCCTCCTGTAAACCTAAGTACACCACATCCAAAGGTCCCCCTTTATCCACGTTGCTTGTTACTTCCTCAAAGAATTCTAATAAATTAGACAAACATGATTTCCCTTTCACAAAACCATGTTGACTCTGCCTGATTGCATTGAGATTTTCTAAGTGCCCTGCTATAACATCCTTAATAATAGATTCCAGCATTTTCCCCATGACAGATGTTAAGCTAACTGGCCTATAGTTTCCTGCTTTCTGTCTCCCTCCTTCCTTGAATAGAGGAACAACATTCACTATTTTCCAGTCTGATGGGACCTTTCCAGAATCTTGAGAATTTTGGAAAATTAAAACCAATGCATCTAATTGTTTTAAGCCCCTCCCTCCCTTTAACCTCTTAAGAACATAAGTAATAGGAGCAGGAGTAGGCCATTCGGCCTCTCAAGCCTGCTCTGCCATTCAATAAGATCATGCCCCAGGCCTCAACTCCTCTTTCATGCCAGCTCCTCATAACCCTCAACTCCCCAATATTTCAAAAATTTATCTCCCTCCTCTTTAAATACTTTCAGTGATCTGGCCTCCACAACTCTCTGGGATAGAGAATTCCAGACATTCACTACCCTCTGAGAGAAGAAATTCCTTCGCATCTCAGTTTTAAATGAAGGATATGGAGAAATTGAAGTTGTGGTGAATGCAGAGAAGCTGGGAATGTGCAGAATTTGATTAATTACAAGAAAGTGAGAACAGATTTTAGGATGACTGGCCTATAGTCTCCTGCTTTTTGTCTCCCTCCCTTCTTGAACATGGGGGTCACATTAGCAGCTTTCCCATCCACTGGGACCCTCCCGGAATCCAGTAAGTTCTGGAATATTTCAACCAATGCCTCCACTATCTCCGCAGCCACTTCCTTTAAAACCCTTGGATGCAGGCCATCAGGTCCTGGCGACTTGTCTGCCTTTAAACCCATTAGTTTGTCAAATACTTTGTCCCTCGTGATAGAGACTGTTACAAAACCTTTCCTCCCATTAGTTCCTTGCTTATCTGATATCTTTGGGATGTTTTTAGTGTCCTCCACCATGAAGACAAAATATTAAGTTATCTGCCATTTCCCTGTTCCCTGTTATCAATTCTCTAGTCACATCCTCCAAGGGTCCCACGCTCACTTTAGCCACTCTCTCTCTTTTTATGTACCCGTAGAAGCTCTTGTTGTTCGTTTATACATTTCTTGCCAATTTACTTTCATGATCAAGTTTCTCCCTCTCTATTAGTTTTTTAGTCATCCGCTGCTGGTTCCTAAAAAATTCCCAATCCTCTGGCCTACCACTAGTTTTCACTGCTTTTTAGAACCATAGAAACATAGAAAAGTTACAGCACAAAAGGAGGCCATTCGGCCTATCTTGTCCATGCCAGCCCGAGGACACCCAGGTGCCCTTTCTAATCCCATCTTCCTGCACCCAGCCCATAGCCCTGCAGCTTACAGCACTTTAGGTGCAGATCCAGATACTTTTTAAAAGAGTTTAGAGTTTCTGCCTCTACCACCAACTTGGGCAGCGAATTCCAGACACCCACTACCCTCTGTGTAAAAAAGTTCTTCCTCATGTCCCCCTGACACCTTCTGCCACTTATCTTGAATCTATGTCCCCCGGTTCTAGAATTCTCCATCAAGGGAAACAATTTTATCCTGTCCACTCTATATATTCCCCTCATATCATGAACTTAATCCCCACTTGATCATGAAAGTAAATTGATAAGAAATATATAAACGAACAACAAGAGCTTCTATGGGTATATAAAAAGAAAGGGCGCCTTTACTATGAGGTTATTAATTAATCCTGTCCCATTGCACATTACCAGATCAAGAATTGCCTGCTTTCTGAGTGGCTCTAGCACATGCTGCTCTAAGACTTTGTCATGAAAACACTCTATGAACTCACCTTCCAGGCTACTTTTGCCAATCTGATTTGCCCAATCTATATGTAAATTAAAATCGCCCATGATTATCGCTGTACCTTTGTCACAAGCTCCCATTATTTCTTGCGGTACACTCCATCCTACAATGTGGTTACTGTCAAGAATATAAATGTTTGTTTTCAAAAGAGATTTGTTGAAGGAATTTCAATGTATTGAAATTTTTTATCAATGGGACTTTTTTTTAAATACTGATGACACCAATATTTATATAACTTTATTTTGTGTCAGCTTGGCTCCTGAGGTTTGCCCATGGCGGATACTAGGTGAGATGTCATGGAGGGGGTAAAGGCAAAGGGTGGCAGGCATGGGTTGGCAAGTCGGTACCAAGTTAACATAGGAGCTATAAAGGGACATGGAGATGTGGGGGGGTATGGGTTTCATGGGGTATGAAGGGCCATAGAAAGTGGGTAGAGGGGCATAGGGTGGCATGTGGAGCATGGGGAGTGTGGGGGGTTGTTGAGGGTTGTTTTTATTTTGATCTTTATTAACAAATTCAACAAAGTGCAAGATCACAGGGGACGACAAGCCTGACTTCTAATGTTCTAATGTAGCCCTCCACACCACTCCCCCTGCCCCCCCACCAGGCCCCCCACTCCCCCTGCCCCCCAGACCCCCTACTCCTCCTGCCCCCCAGGCCCCCACTCCCCCTGCACCCCCCAGGCCCCCCACTCCCCATGCCCCCCAGACCCCCCACTCCACCTGAACCCAAACAAAAATCTGACCTTCTGGGCCTCATTTTCCCAGGTGAGGTTCATGGAGCCGGGAAATGTCTGTCTCTGCGCTCCCAGCCTGGGAGTGAAAATCCAGGCCTAAATGGTGGAGTACTCACTGATTTTCTTATATTTGCAATTCATTTTCTTTTTTAATCTACTTCTTTCTATTTTCTTCTCTCCTCTCTTGAAAGCATCAATGCAAATCGGGTTACAATTCAGAATAAGGGGCCGGTCATTTAGGACTGAGATGAAGAGAAATTCGAAACAAAAACAAAAAGTGGTGGAAAAACTCAGCAGGTCTGACAGCATCTGTGGAGAGAGAGACAGAGTTAATGTTCTGAGTCTTTATGACTCTTCTTCAGAGCTCAGATGCTGTCAGACCTGCTGAGTTTTTCCAGCACTTTTTGTTTTTGTTTCAGATTTCCAGCATCCGCAGTATTTTGCCTTTATATTTATGGAGAGAAATTTCTCCACTTAATGAATTGCAAGTCTTTGGAACGCTCTACCCCAGAGACCTGTGGATGCTCAATCATTGAGCACATTCAAATCAGAAATTGAGAAATTTTTGGGCACTATTAGCAAGGGATGTGGGGTTAGGGTGGGGATGTGGAGCTGGGGTTGATGATCAGCCATGATCGTATTGAATAACGGAACTGTCTCAAGGTGCCATATGGCCTAATCATGCAAAAATTAACTCATAGTTTTTCAATCCACTGAAACCCACAATCTATTTTATTTCAGTCAAATTCAAAGAAACAGGGTATAAAACATTGCTGAATAGAATGTGCAGTGAGTTCTGTTGATTCTGAGCTAAGCCTCTGGTTAGTATTCACCACAGAACATCACTGCCCATCTTCTCCTAACTTCCTGTCAGCTGAGACAAGGAGAGACACAGCACCAGCGCTGCCCTGGAGCTTTATCTGAGCCAGTCACCAGCTGTACTCACTGTAAAGTGGCAGACAGGTTGTCAAGGCGAAGCAGTAATGTGCGGTGACAGCTTTACAAAATAAAACAGAGTAAAAGGACACAGAAATAAAGTGGAAAGTTTAGAAACTCCCATTCAACATCGGGAGGACAAAGGTTAGGTTTTAAGTGGAATCCTCCATCAGAGCAGCGAGTTGTCTTACTTGCTCCACAGGACCATGTAAATGAAAAAGAAAACTAAAAAATAATCAAGGGAAACTAGAGTTAGGTTGTTTTTGGGTCATTGCTGTTGGTTATCTTGGCAATTAAATTAAGAGCGGGGTTGATGGAGATCTTGGAGAAAATTGCTCACCTCTGTCAAAGCCTGAGAATGTGATTAAAAACAGTTAAAGACTAGGGGAGGAGTTTTCTGTGCCTATTGGCGTCCGGCGTTATGGCAGATGTGAGCAAACAATATGACAGGAAGGCCAAAAATCTGTTTCACGCCATCATGAAACCAGTTTGCAATTGTCTGGGCCGCCCATCGATGGTTTGGGCCACTTTTCCAGATGCCACACGTCAGGAACTTCATTTTCATACATTTGCAAATCATCATAAACCCAGCTCACCGGAATCATCCCCCCACACTGGATCATCTGGCATGTCGGCGTGGTTTCACACGGACATGTTCCACAGCTGTACATAGCGATGTGCACCTGGCGAATGGCACTTGGCCTCTGGGCTTCGAGGTTTGTTTGCCGACCTGGCTTTGGGCAGGACTCGTGGTCTTCAGCGCCAGGCTTCACAGGCAGCACCACATCACTTTTAGGGGGGGTCCATGGGCAGGTCGGTAGCGCTCCCTGTGCGGGCGGGGGGAGGAGGGGAGAGTCGGGGCCAGGGTTCCTTCGTGCATGCATGTGAAAGAGTGCAGCGATTTTGCTGAGGCACAGAGCTGCCTTAAGGAGATTAAGTCGATAATAAAAGTTTTTTAAAAATAAAGTAAAAAATTATTTAAACATGGCCCCTCATGAACAAAATATCGCGATAGCGCGCGATAACATCAGGACACACACCCGACGTCATTTTACAGGTCGGCGTGTCAGGCCCACCCCCACATGCCAACGGCCGTATTCTGCCCATGGTGTTTAAAGCTGCCATTCTGACCAGCGGGTAAAACGTCCTTTTTCCCACCTGCTACCGCACTTGGTGCAAATCTGGGATGATTCCACCCGAGGAGAGAATTGAAATGCTACAGAGCTCAGAATATTACAAATCAAATTTTGACTGTACAAAACTGCTTCCTGTAAACACACACTCAGCCATCAAGAAAATCTTGCTTCTGACTTTCTGATTATTAGTCATTTGACAAAGATCAAATGAAATGCTTTGAGTGATAAAATCCTTCTCCAGTCAGGAAATAAACACTTTTTGTCAATGTTGAGAATACTGAGGCTACACAGAAGTCTGCAGGTTGCTGAGGACATCATTTTCAGAAGTGTAATGATCAACATCTGGACTTGTTCTGGACACCTACACAACTGGTTCTCCCTTTCAAATCCCCATAAAACTCTTTGCACAGGATGGCTAATACATGTCCCCATTTGTACAGGAAAAGGGACCAATCCAAAAACACCTCTGGGAGGTAATGAGATAACTTCTTTACAGCCATTTCTGGCTCTGCTATCTACTCTGAATCTGAAAATTTCTGTAGAAATACGCATAAATAGGATTCAGTGTAATTTCCTATAGATATTGTTTTGAGATTAGAGACCAGTGCTGCTTTATCAATGTGAGAAGTCTGGTAGAAAGCTAACCTCAGTTTGATTTTAAACAAGTATCTAGGGAGTTTGATGGTGTCAGTACCAACATCAATTTATTCACTTCTCCTTTCTCAACCCCCTCACTCACCCCCACCCCATAAGTCAAGCTTCAGGACGTTCCTCCTGTGAGAGATTACGACCTCACCCTGTATATATATATTATAAAATATATAGTGATATACTCATTGCTATCTCTAAAAATTCAAAACTGGATAAAGACCTAAAATGGCTGAATCTATGTCCCTCTGTGACCCTTGAACAAAAGGAGCTACCTGGCAGTATCAAGGGAACTCGAACATCTTTATCTCTGAACAGCCACCACTGACACATTGTGGGCTGCAGAGACAAAATTAAAAGAGAGCTCGACAAAGGTCATCTGCATTTCATAACCCAGGCTGGCCAACAGGAGTCTGCTCATCTGCTAAGACAAAGGACCCCACAACCCTCATAGAGTCATGAGTCATAGAGTTTTACAGCACGGAAAGAGGCCCTTCGGCCCATCATGTCCGCTCCGGTCATCGAGCCCCTATCTACTCAAATCACATTTTCCAGCACTTGGCCCATAGCCTCATATGCTAATTCAAGTGTTCATCTAAATACTTCTTAAATAAGGGCTCCCACCTCTACCACCCCCTCAGGCAGTGAGTTCCAGATACCCCCCACCCTCTGGGTGAAAAGAATCTTCCTCAAATCCCCTCTAAACCTCCTGCCCCTTGACTTAAATCTATTCCCCCTGGTTACTGATCCCTCCACTAAGGGGAAAAGCTACTTCCTATCTACCCTATATATGCTCCTCATAATTTTATACACCTCAATCAGGTCCCCCCTTAACCTTCTCTGCTCTAAGGGAAACAACCCCAGCCTATACAGTCTCGCTTCATAGCTGAAACACTCCAGCCCAGGCCACATCCTGGTGAATCTCCTCTGCACCCTCTCCAGTGCAATCACATCCTTCCTATGTGGTGACCAGAACTGCACACGGTACTCCAGCTGTGGCCTAACCAATGCTTTATACAGCTCCATCATAACTTCCCTGCTCTTGTATTTAATGCCGTGACTAATAAAGGCAAGTATCCCATATGCCTTCTTAGCCACCTTATCTCGTGTTCTGCTGCCTTCAAGGATTTATGGACATGTACACCAATGTCCCTCTGATCCTCTGTACTTCCTAGGGTCCTACCATTCATCGTGTACTCCCTTGCCTTGTTAGTCCTGCCAAAGTGCATCACCTCACACTTTTCAGGATTAAATTCCATTTGCCACTGTTCTGCCCAGCTGACCAGCCCATCTATATTGTCCTGTAGCCTAAGGCTTTCCTCCTCACTATTTACCACACCATCAATTTTCATGTCACCTGCAAACTTACTGATCGTGCCTCCTACATTCATGTCTAGATCATTACTGTACACTATAAACAGCAAGGGGTCCAGAACCAAACCCTGCGGTATGCCACTGGACACAGGCTTCCAGTCACAAAAAAAGTCTTCAACCATCACCCTCTGCCTTCTGCCATTAAGCCAAATTTGGATCCAATTTGCCAAATTGCCCTGGAACCCATGAGCTCTTACCTTTTTGACCAATCCCCCATGCGGGACCTTGTCAAAGGCCTTACTGAAGTCCATGGAGACTACATCAACTGTACTAACCTCATCTACACACCTAATTATCTCCTGGAAAAATTCAATCAAATTTGCTAAACATGATCTCCCCCTGACAAAGCCATGCCGACTATCCTTGATTAATCCCTGCCTCTCCAAGTGGAGATTAATTCTGTCCCTCAGAATTTTTTCCAAAAGTTTCCTACCACTGACGTTGGACTCACTGGCCTATAGTTCCCTGATTTATCCCTACCACCTTTCTTGAATAATGGTACCACATTAGCTGTCCTCCAGTCCTCTGGCACCTCTCCTGTGGCCAGAGAGGATTTGAAAATTAATGTCAGGGCCCCTAGAATCTCCTCCCTTGCCTCCCACAGCAGCCTGAGATACATCTCATCTGGGCCTGGGGATTTATCCACTTTTAAACCTGCTAAAACTGCTAATACCTCCTCCCTTTCAATGCTAATTTATTCAAGCATATCACAGTCCCCCTCCCTGATTTATACACCTACACCATCCTTCTCTATAGTGTATAAAGATACAAAGTGCTTAATTAGAACCTCACTTATATCTTCTGGCTCCTCGCACAGGTTTCCACTTTGGTCTCTAATGGGCCCTACTCTTCCCCTAGCTATCCTCTTGCCCCTAATATACTTACAAAATACCTTTGGATTTTCCTTTATTTTACCTGCCAGTATTTTTTCATGCTCCCTCTTTGCTCTCCTAATTTCTTTTTTAAGTGACCCCCTGTACTTTCAACATTCCTCTAGGGCTTCCACTGATCTGAGACTTTGGTATCTACCATAAGCTTCCCTTTTTTACCTTATCCAATCTTGTACAGTCCTCGACATGTTGGCCCTGCACTCTCAGTATTTCCTTTTTGAATGACTCCAACTGCTCTAATGCAGATTTTCCTACAAGTAGCTGCTCCCAGTCCACTTTGGCCAGATCCTGTCTTATCTTAAAACTGACCTTCCCCCAAATCAGAACCTTTATTTCCGGTCCATCTTTATCCTTTTGTCCTTTCAATTCTTAATGGTTGAGACATTCAACAATCTTAGGAACGCACATGAGGGATACAAACCCTTTGCCAAAGACAGTGTGAAGAGGTGGGAGTCATGCGGTAGGGACCTCTGGGTTGTGGAACAAATAATATTGCCTTGCTGTACTGCAAAGTCAGTCTACCATTTTACCATCCAATTAGATGCATCACAGACCAGTTGCTCTGGCCCAGGTTGAACACCTGGCCCCATCTACATTGCTGCTACTGCAAGTTTTGCACCATCACCTAAATGACTGAATCATCTCTGCATGCCTAGTTCATTACGTGAAGTCAACACCACTGGAAAAGTGAATTATACAGCATCTGTTTTCGATCTGCCGACCCACATGAAGGAATACCTCATTGGGCTTTGATTCTGGACTCTGGAACCCATGTGAAACAATATTTCTTTTCCCTGTGGTCTCTGCACTGTAAATCTTTCTTCTCCCTATCCCTCTTTTATTGCATGAATGCAAAGGAGGCAATGTTGTGATCCTCCTCCCGCATTTTGAACATGTGGAAATAAACTAACCCCTGGGGCAGAATCTTACGCTGATCGGGTGGGCGTATGCCCAACCCGATCCGGTGTGAAATCACGCGAGATGACGTCAGGTGAGCGCCCCGACATCATTCCGTGCTCACGCGATATTTTGGTTGGAGGGCTTGCGCAAAAGCCAGAAGTGCGCCATCCGACAATTAAGAGGCCAATTAAGGTAATTAACGGCACCATTATCTTTAATTTTGCATTGCCCATCCAACCTGGTGGATGGCTGAATCGGCCAGGCGGCCTTTACATTTTTCATGAAACCTCATCCAAGGGCAGGATGAGGTTTTCGTGACAAAATAAAATTAAAATTAAAATTGGTGGACAGCATTTTCATCATGTGCGTTTTCAGGTGCCTGACTGGGTTGCTTGGACATTTTTTTCTGCTTTCCAAAATTTTATTTTTGATTTTTCAGGTCTTCATCTCCCTGAGGCAGCTCTCTGCCTTCAGGGGGCTTTCTGTCAGCGCTCGCCCGCGCGCCCACATTGCCATCAGTGCCCGCTCCCAACCCGGGCAGTGCTGAGCTTCTCAGCGCGCGCTTCACACCGCCTGGCCGTTAATCGACCAGCCAGCGGCAAATTGTGGTTGGGGGCCGACCGCGGCTGACGGTCTGTTCCCCGGCCTCTCCCGAGCCCACCGATCGCTCCTGCCTGCTGACCTAAAAATTCTGCCGCTTCCTTGAGTTCATCCGATCTTGAGTCTGCTGTGGGGTAATTAATAAAAAATTGGATCGCGTCAAAACTGAGGGACTGGGAAATGCGATAGCACTTATAAAGGGGGAAGCAAATCAAAAACACCTCTCTGTTTACGGATGGGTGGTGAGAGGGGAAATTAGTACTGTTTAAATTAACCCCCTCTTATCCATAACGCCCCTATTTAAACTCCTCCACCTCAAAACCAGATACTGGTTCATTTATTTTTTTTTTACAATCCAGATGAACATCAAATGCTGTCGGTGATGGATTTGCTTCGTGCTTCACTGGGTGAAAACATCACTGGAATTGTTCTGAGTTAGCTCATTTTAGTGCTGAACGTGGTGAGGGCTTTGTAATTGCCTTTAGATCAGTGGTCTGAGGAGAGATTATTACCCCATATGTTGTTCTGCCATTCCTTCAATTATAAATATTAGTCTAACTGGTCAATAAGTTCCAGGTTCATGTGGGATTTGCAGCCTTCCAGGCATCAGGTACAAGTCCAAAGCCACGAATATCACTTCCCTTAATTCTCCCAAGTCGGTAGAAAAGGCCTTACTCTGACCAGGCTGCTTGTCGACATTTATTCCGAGCTGTTTAATTTCAGATACATGCTTTGCTAACATCTGTCCTCACTGTAGATTCCTGCATCAAAATAATTAGATCTGGCAATTGTCCCTGACACACAAGGAGAGAAAATGGTTCAGAAACTCTTGTGAGTCACAGAGATAAGGGATAAGCTGGAAGAATGCAGAAAAATGAAAAACAAACCCAATTTTATGGGACATTAGGGGCAATTAAAAGATTCTTCAGTTAAGCAAGCACAAAGGAGCACATTGGGCCTGTTAAATAGAAGAGAGATGAGATAGCAGGGGAGGCTAATTGCACAACTGAATTCTAAGCTATTTTTACAGAACACCATCCACTATGAAAGTTAGCAGTATTCCCACTCAGCCTCAGTTAAATAAATGGGAATATTTCAGAGATTATGGCAAAAAAATAACAGTCAACAATGAAACTGTCAGTAAGGACGTTGAATACTTGAAGTGCTGGGCCCTGTATTGAATACATCTGAGAGCAGTAAAATAAATGAGGACAGGTGCAGAAATGCTGTGCTGCAATTTTAATAATGCTCCTTTGACACAACGTGATATCAGAAGGCAGGGAAATATTTAATATGATTCCAACCTTCATAAGAAAGTTCAAAATGTGATCTTGGGAATTCAAAGCCAGTTAATATGAGATCTGTATGTGGTAAAATACTTTACAGAAAGCAGTTCTGGAGCATCCAGTCAGAGTAATGGCAATAAATTGAAATAAACAAAAATTCACAGCAAGATTTTATGTTTTTAATATCGAGAATGGGCTCTGCATATTCCCGCTCCTGGTATTAAATTCCCTTCTCCACTCTTTTAGCAAACATTTTAACTCAATTAAAATAAACATAGGCTTGCCGCAGAGATCAAATGTCACATCATAAAAAGAATTGTTGAAGTTGATGGGGAGAATGTTTGGGAAGCTCCACATAGGAGAAAAGCAGCCAGGAATGTAGATGAGATCGTGCAAACGTACTATTTATTTGGAACATTGGAATACCTCCTGCCAGGAATTTTGTTGAAGCTGCTCAGAAGGTATAGTGGAAAACCTATTTAGGTACATCATCGAAGTTTCAGGTCCAGCCCCAGGTGGTGTATGTTACTGGGCTAGTAATCCAGACATACAGGCAAATGCCTGAGCAACATTGGTTCAAATGCCACTGTGACAGCTGGTAGAATTTAATCTAGATTCAATTAATAAATCTGCAATTGAAAACTATTCTTGGGGTAGAATTTTTCCATTGGCGCCCGGGGGCAGGCCCCACACGCCGACGGGTACAATGATGCGCAGTGACATCAGGAGAGCGCCTGACGTCGCCACACGCCATTGCAATATTTCAGTGGACAGGCGCGTGATGACCTCCGATGCGCACCCGCCATTAATTAATGGGCCACTTAAGGCCCTTGAGGCACAAATTGACGGTGATTTTTCAGGGCCCGTGTGATCTTCAGGTTGGAGCACGGGCGCAACGGGCAGGCGGGTAGGAGACATTTCTATAAACCTCATCCACGGGCGGGATAAGAGGGGTCAGTGGGGTCGCAAATGTGCTCAGTCAGATATTTAGTTTGGAAAGTTACTGATATTTGCCTGTGTGAGCAGAATTACTTCAAAACTCATACCAGCTGCTTGGACAGGACTCACAACCTTCAGGTCAGCACTTGACAGTGACGGTCCTTTTTGGGGCCTGCAGGTTTCAGGAAGCCTTCCCTTAACCTGCGAATGGGGGTTGTGCTCTACACTGGAGGCAGCTCCTCTGAGGAGGAAGGGAGGGCCAGAAGGGGGAGGAAGCCAGGAGTCCACATTCAGCCACCTTTGGAAGGAGAGGCGCAGGCACAAGGGGTGCAGGGCCAACAGGAAGTCCAAAGCAGAAGGAGCGGCAGAAGATGCCACTATCCTGCTGCCAGGGTATACAGGTGGCGAAGCAGCTATCTCAATATGTCTGAGGTGCAGTGCCGAAGGAGGCTCCGTCTTTCACGGGAGACAGTCAACTATATCTCTCAGATTCTAGGCCCTGAGATCTCCGCTAACTCTGTGGGTGGATGCCCCATGCCAGTGGCTCTAAAGGTCACAGTTGCCCTCTACGTCCATGCCTCTGGCTCCTTCCAGGGCTCGGTGGGTGATCTTTGTGGTGTCTCCCAATCAGCTGTCCACACTTGTGTCAAGCAGGTTACAGACGTTCTGTTCAGACGTGCATTGACCTTCATCCACTTCCGCTGCGACCAGGCAAGTCAGACACAGCGAGCCAGAGGCTTGGCGGCCATTTCTGGCTTCCCCCGTGTCCAGGGTGCTATAGGCTGTACACATGTGGCCATCAAGGCACCAGCAGGTGAGCCCGGTGCCTTTGTCAACAGGAAGGGCTTCCACTCCATGAACATGCAGATAGTGTGTGACCACAGGATGCTGATTCTACAAGTCTGTGCAAGGTACCCAGGCAGCTCCCACAACGCCTACATCCTCAGACACTCCCAGGTGCCGAGGCTCTTCAGTGCTCCAGCCCGGCTGGATGGATGGCTGCTGGGTGACAAGGGCTATCCCCTCAGAAGGTGGCTCATGACGCCTCTCCAACATCCAAGAACAGAAGCTGAGCAGCGGTACAATAGGAGCTACGGCACCACAAGCGCTGTGGTAGAGAGAACCATCTTATCAAAATGTGCTTCCGATGCCTGGACCACTCAGGGGGCGCACTCCAAATCCCCCAAGATCGTGTGTCGGTGATAGTGGTAGCATGCTGCGCTCTCCACAATCTTACGTTGGAAAGGGGCGACACTGTGGTCGAAGAAGACATTGCCGCAGTGTCTGCGGCTGCACACGATGAGTCCAGCAGTGAGTCCGAGGATGAGCACGCACAGGGAAATGCTGAGGGGGTAGACGCTGACCCGGGCATACTTCAGGGAGGCAGGGACACCCGGGAGGCTTTAATCCAATGAACCTTCAGCTAGCACAGCACAGATGGACCTCCAGGACAAGCCTGCGCTGTAAGCTCCATACTCAATACCCGAGTGCTAAATCTGCCTGGATGGGAACATTAACGAAGGGCCTTGTCAATAAAGCTCAATGTGACGCAACTCACTCATAGCATCATGGGTAACCATCCACCTGCAGAGGAAAAGAGGCACCCTCAGCTATGGTCACATGTCTGAATTTAATGATATAACTAAATGAATTTAAGGAAACAAAATGACCAATGTGTTAAACACCACACCAACTAATCATGACCTCATTGTGGGGGCAACACAAGAGCACCAATGAGAAACCCGTCGTGTGCCTAAGGTGCCTTAAATTTACACTTTCGGGTGCTACGTCTTGGTGCTGTCCCCTCGCTGGGAGTGATATCTGAGCCAGCCTGCTGACTCTGCTGTCCTGTTGGCCTCGATGACTTTGGTGGGCGTCCTCTGGCCCATGGAGCCTGTGCTGGCCCCGCCTGGGAGGGAGCTGCCAGTTCCACAGCTGGCATCTCCCCAGTTGTCGCAGCCTCTCCGGATCGTATGGTCACTGGGAGAGGGGCGGAGGGGCTGCCACCCTCATCCAGAGCGCCCTGAGAGGTGCCCACAGAGACAACAGGCAGCTGCTGCGCCAACGTGAGGTCGCTTTGGACCTCCCTGCTCACCGTAGATGGATGGGCACTGAGCTGGGAAAGCTGATGCCCAAACCATCTCCCACACTGGCATTGACCAGCTGAGGTCAATGGTGATGTGAGGGTTTGCTGGTCCAATCACATCCCCAGGAAGACCTGATTGGTCTCCTGGAGAAGCCTCTCCACAAGAGTCGCCACTTTATCCATGGAGGAAGCATGGCGCTCGGACATGAGACTCATTGCATCAGTGATGCTCCATGTGGACTCCTCCACAGGCATCAAGCCAACCATAGCCTCATGTATCTCTGACAGATCCTCCCTCACACCCTACTGGGCTTTCAGCATCTGCTGCCTCATGGACGACTCCAGAGGCCCATCATTGTGCCTGGTCCCCTGCAGTCCTCCCACTGCTGGTGCCATGGGCACTCTCTGTCTCTGCCAGTTCCTCCAGCAACTGTGAAGTGCCCTCACCGCTGTGCCCCAGGACACTTGCCAATGATCGAATTCCCACCAAGGTGCTAGTATCTGTGCTGGTGCCTGCCTGGCAGAGATGGTGTGACACGGGTAGGTCAGAGACTTCAGGGCCCTCAGGTGTTAGAGGGGGACCCTGTGCCTCCTCCTCCCGGCCCTGCTCCGCTGATGCTGAAAGGAAGAACAAGGGCATTAGTTAACGTGGAGACAATGTCAATGTACATCCCGGTCCCCCAGATCATTATGGGCTCATCCTTCCATAAGCAATGGTCAAGCCATGTTGCAAACTTCAATCACTGAACATTCAGCACTGCCATGGCTGTTGGGACACTAATGGTGACCTCAGTACTGGCCAAACATACCTGCTCGTGGCTTCCCAGCCTCACTGACACCGGTGGACCTGGGCGCATGGCGCCTCTCCAGATCTAGGGCATCCTGCTCAAACCTGCTAATGATGGCCAACTGTGCCAGCCCTCTGCCAGTCCTCACCCGCTCAGTGGCATTATGAGCATTCTTCTCCTGAAAAGGAGAGAAGAGCATTGATTAGTGCAACTTGCACCTGGATTCTCTTCGCGCACGGCCCACCCCAACCAGAGCGGGACATTGCAGGGCTCCAGTGTCTCCTCACCCCGCTGCTGCCGAACACTCACAGCAAGATGCCAGGCCTGTGCCCCTCCACCCCCACCACCCCCTTGGCCAAATGCCGCCTACATCACATTAGGAACCACATGGTCTAACCTTCCATAGCGAGGGGGTGCAAGCACGTGGAGCGCAGAGGGCAGCAGATCGATCGGTGCCAACGCCACCTTGAAGCTCCCCTCCCAGCATCTCATCACCCTGACTTGGACATGTCCTGGAGTTCCAGCACTGTGCCCAGGTGCAGCTCCTCCAGGTTGCCCCCAGAACAGTCATGTGGGCCTCAGTGTAACACATGCTGCGGGTGCAGAACCCATCTCTTCACCACCCTCTCAGGGTGACCTCAGCATGGGCAATATCTGCTGGCCCACCCAGCGAAGGACACATGGCGTCAATGTTTCAATGCAGTCACTACACTCAGACTTGGGGGTGGGGGGATCGCCAGGGGGGGAGAGCCTACCTGCTGGGTTAAGTGACTGATGCCAACATGGTGCTCACCCTTCCCGAGTGCAACAGGTCATTGAAACGCTTGCGACACTGGATCCAGGTGCGTCGCACCACGTCGCGGGAGCTCACCACCTCCGCCACCTCCTCCCAGGCACGTTTGGTCATGTGGGCGGGGGCCTCCTCCTCCCATCCCTGGGAACAAGGACCTCCCGCCGTGCTGCCACCCTCTCGAGGAGGCCTGAGAAACAAGGGGCACTGTGTCCCAATACCCTAGCCTCCTGCCTGGCCTGCTCACCAGCAGCGCCCTGGGGAGGGGAGCCCTTCTGCTGGCCGTGATTGACAGCCTTTGCCAGGCTGCAGGAGCACTTTTAAACAGGCCGCCCGGGTCGCCATTGGACCCGGTGGTCATAGCAGTCCCACCGCCGCCCGCCCATTCCCGCTGTCCTCGGGAGCCACATTTCACGCTGGGCGGGACTTAATTGGCCTACCCACGCAAAATGGCGGCGTGGATCCGATCGCGGGCAGCAATCAGTTCCGCGCCCACTCCCGTACTCTGCCTCTGGTAAAGGTAACCATGAAGCTACCATCAATTTCAAAAGCCCATCATTTGACTAATGCTTTTAAGGGAAGGAAATCTGTCACCTTTACCTGCTCTGGTCTCCACGTGACTCCAGATCCACAGCAATGTAGTTGACTCTGAACTGCCCCTTTAAATGGTGTGGCAAGCCACTCAGTTCAGGGGCAATTACAGATGAGCAACACATGCTGGCCTTGCCAGCGATGCCCACACTTCATGAAAGAACAAAAGAAATAGAGAGACCGAGCAGAAGCTCTGAGGAAATCCCCTGCCTGCATGTAATGAAAAGTCTTTTAAAGTTCATTGTAAAACTGCCATCACCTGCGGTGAACAGTGACCTGATTGAAGCTTTCAAAAAAGAAATGGACAGGGTCCTGGCTTAACCACAGCTGCAGGGGTTGGCACTGAAGTGGCTGCTGGGGGGAAACAATCATGGTCACAATAATGAAGGGCTGAGTTGCTGAGTTTTACTCCTACTTACTGGTCAGGGGAAAACTCTGTGGTCGCCAGTGCCTATTGGAAAATTGCAGACAGCAAACGTTCTCCTTTCCCATATGCAATGGTCAAAGTCCCCCACCAACTACACATACTCTAACATCTAGCTGGGCATTCACTTTATGCCACAACTGTGGAACAAGTTATGTTAAAATAAAACAGTACTATTCCCTCCTAAAGGGGAACTCCTAAAAATATAAGGTATTTAAATATTGTCCACAATTTTTAAGGGGACGTTCATCTTTCTGCAGGGATAATTGCCTGAAAATAAATATTTTATTTTTAAGCAAAGCAGATCAATGTTTGATAAACATAAGTTAACATTTTGCGAGTGACCCATCACTTAGATTGTAGTTTAATCATTTGTTACAGGGTAAAGTTAGAGTTACAAATTAACACGGGAAATTCCAGTGTTAAAAAAAGACCAGCCGGTCTGTTGTGTCAAAATAATTGGTTTGTCTCTAGGTATATTTCATTGTTAAATTGACTTTGCTGGTTGCTGGTTTTTGGTTAACCACATGCACTGAGCCTCAACCACTCAACGTTCTTTTATAGTTTCTGATTTGTTTTTGCTATACATATGTTGAAAAGAGCTGTGCATTTGGTTTGTTTCTTGAATACCAGTTTGAACATGAGAACTTATAGATGCTCCCTTAGGATCTATCTGTGTTGCTGTTTCAATTTGCGTGTGAGAATTTACAGATGCTCCCTCAATGTGCAAAAATGAACACAACTGGTTAGAGATGGGCTGCTGAAGTCGACCTGTTCACATGATGTGGTAGGAAAAGGAAGAGTTGCTCAATGTTACCCAAATGTAAATTTGTTCTTAACTACAATAAAGTTGTTTGCTATTCCTTTTTAAATCCAATACTGAATTGTTATAAACCCTAAAATCAACTTAATTTCAGAACACTACACGGCATCAAGCTATTGAGTAAACTGAGCAATGAGGAATGCCCAACACAGGATGGAAATTGGAAGGTGACAGTCTCCCTCTGATATTCCTATTCTTGTCTTTACTGGTGTTCATGATTGCAGGGAAGGAAAATGCTGTTAAAATAACCTTGAGTTGCCTTAGTACATCCTATAGGTTGTATGAACAGTAGCTACAGTGCTCTAGGCACGGGGGAGCGTATATTGAGTCCAGTGGCATAGTTGCAGAAGGAACTTCTTAACTGTGGCAACACCCATCTTGAGTGGTGACTATTCCATCAATTTCCTGACATGTGCCTTCTAGGTGTACAGCGGCTTTGAGTGATCAGGATTTGTCAAAGAGTGTATATCTTCTGCTCTATTCTTGTAACCACAGTGTTGATATTACTGGTACAGTTAAGCTTCTGGGCAATGGTGAGCCCCTGACACTCATCAAAGACATTGATAGAGGAGGATGCAGTGATGCTGGTACTGTTGAAGATCCAGAGAGACAGCTGGAGGGTTTCTTGTTCAGGATAGTTATCATACTGCAGTTGGATGGTATACATTTTACCAGTGTTAGTTGCCTTGGTGCTCAGCATTTCCAATTGCAACAGAGCAACAATCAACAAAGCAAACAGCATGTAGTATTCTATAATCAAAAGAATAGCAGGCAAATCAGAGGAAAATGTACTGAAATTGTGGTCGAGCTAGAGCTAGACTATATCTTTGATATTATGCCTGATTCCATTGAAGGCAGTGTAATCACTGCTGAGACTAGTATAGCACAGAGGACTAAGGTATGAGGGAAGACTGGAGAAAATTAGATTGAGCAGGCTGGGCTCAAAATAGAAAAAAAATCAAAGGATCTTTTTCTACAAGTGTACCACACACATAAGCACACACACTCACATACACAAGCACACCCACAGGCACATACAAGTGCACGTACACACATACACAAAGTGCACAAGCACACACACTTATAAGCATGCACACACACATGCACGCACACTCGCATGCACACACACACAAACACACACAAGCACGTGCACTCACATACACAAGCATGCACATTCGCACACAGAAGCACACACATGCACACATACATTCACAAGCACACACACAAGCACACACACACATACACAAACACACACACACAAGCATGCATACTCACACACATAAATGTACACACACACAAGCACACACACACGTGCACACACACTTGCACACATACTCACATACACACAAGCACATGCACAAACACACACACACAAGCAAGCACACTCGCACACACAAGCGCATACAGACACACACACAACGATCAATTTCATTTTCTTGCAATAGCAATCTTGTGAGTGTTCATGAAAAAGTGACTCCTGAAGTTCTCTGATCCTACAAGGCTGATAAAAATTTCCTCTGATGCATTATAGACAAGATAAGGGCAACGCTATTGCATAAATTCTAATGACGACTGAAAACCTGTTGCTTCTCCATCACCTTCATTCTGAGACATGCTCAGATTGAGGAGGTAAGATTGAGTCTGATTGTGAAAGGTTCAATTAGCTCTTGTATTTACCCAGAGATGTGAGATCCTTACTTACAAAGCAGTGACAAATTACAGGAAAATTGGTTTTAGTGACAACAAGTTTTTAGTGACAATTGGTCACAGTTTTCTGAGCTCACACAGCATACAAAGGAACGGGATTTAAATCACATGAACCCCATCTCTGAATTCTTCCACGGTTAGGTGGTTGTGTGGAAGAGTCTATTTTTTTTTGTTTTCTTTCTAAAAGGTGCTTGTGTAAGTAGTCCGTGCCTCGGTGATCCAAAACCTTTACTTGTGTTGTGTTTTAGATAATGTATCCAGGATTAACTATTACCCTCTGATTGTATTAACCCTTGGAGTCCATGTGTGATGTCCATCACATCAGAAAAAAATAACATGAGGTCCAGAGTACTATATTCTCAAACAGCGATGGTAGAACTAAGTCCATATTCTAGGAATCTATGAAATCCACAGAGTTAAAATCTGCTTTTTTGAATGTATTTCATTCACAACTAGATAAGCAACAAAACCTTTGCGGTCTCCTCTACATTGGAGAGACCAAACGCAAACTGGGCGACCGTTTTGCGGAACACCTGCGGTCTGTCCGCAAGAAAGACCCAAACCTCTCTGTCGCTTGCCATTTTAACACTCCACCCTGTTCTCTTGCCCACATGTCTGTCCTTGGCTTGCTGCATTGTTCCAGTGAAGCCCAACGCAAACTGGAGGAACAGCACCTCATCTTCCGACTAGGCACTTTACAGCCTTCTGGGCTGAATATTGAATTCAACAACTTTAGATCTTAAACTCCCCCTCCCCCCATCCCCACCCCGTTTCTTTCCCCCCCCCACCCGCCTTTTTTTTCAATAATTTATATAGATTCTTCTTTCCCCACCTATTTCCATTATTTTTAAATCTAAAACTAAAACCTTTAGTCTTTCCACCCCACCCCCACTAGAGCTGTACTTTGAATATCCTGTCTTGCATTCTTAATTAGCACTTTTCTCAGACAAAGACCACCACCTTCAACACCTCTTTGACCCTTTTGTCTCTGACATCTTTTGATTATCTGCTCACACCACACCCTCAATGTGTCTCTTCCCCCCCACCCACCTTAAACCAATTTATATTTCTCCCTTGTTGAAACTATGCTTCAGTTCTGCTGAAGGGCCATGAGGGCTCGAAACGTTGACTGATTTCTTCTCCGCCGATGCTGCCAGACTTGCTGAGTTTTTCCAGGTAATTCTGTTTTTATTTTGTTTTGGATTTCCAGCATCCGCAGTAGCTTTTAGCTTTTTGTTTTTAGCTTTTTGTTTTTAAAACCTTTGGATGCAACTGTCCCCTAAAGACATTCATGACGCGAGGTTTCTGGTGAGCCTCGTGTACTTTCTAGTGTTCAGAGTCTGAAAGCAGCACAGCTACTCACAATAGGGAGAATAAGATTCCATCTACCCACGGTGGGAAAATTTACTGAAGACTTGTGCATCAGAGATGATAATATACGAAGGAAAAGCAGCAAAAATGCAAGCAAATTTGTTATTTTGGTCAGAGGGCCTAACCTTTCAGCACTGGAGCTTGTGTGCCTCAGAAATTTCATGACATAGACATAGAAAGAGAACCTCAACCAGGAGGAAAATTTAACAAATAGAATAAAATGCGTTTCTTACATCTCATCGCACGAGAGCCAAATGAGAAATGAACCCCAATTATTCTATTAAGGATTCAGTAACACAAGAGTCCAACTCAGCTAAACTGGTCTTAAAATTCCATGGGGCGTCTATTGTAACATCAGTGATAGACTGGGAAACCCACTCACATCAGTTCTCCAAGTTTTTAGGTCGCTGCCTAAGGTGCGGAATTTCTGCCCATCTCTTACAAGATAAGTGATAAGCCGGGGTGAGAGCTTTTTTTGATGCCTTTCACAAGAAGAGGTGTCACTGGCAAGGCCAGCATTTGTTGCCCATTTGTTGGAGATTTGGCAGCCCAACCAAAAGTCGATTGACTTTCGGCGGGAGCGGACGTTCCTGGTGGTGGACGGGGCTGTAAATTCCCACCTATAATGTTCACTGATCAGTCAGTGCAATCCAGAGAGAGTGCAGCATTGTTGGAGGTGCCATTTACCAAATGATATATTAAACTGAAGCCTTATTTGTCCTCTTAGGCAGATTTAAAGGATGCCATGGCACTTTTTGAAGAATAGCACGAGTGTGGTCCTATCCAGCATTTGTCTCTCAGTGAAGACCATCAATCAGATTACCTGATGTTAAATTTCATTACTATTTGAGTGGCTTTGCTGGGCACAATTTGGTGTTACATTTCCCTGCATTTCAAAAGCATTTCATTGGCTGTGAAATACTTCAGGACATCCTAAAATTGTGAAAATTGCCACATTAATACAAATTCTTCCTTTTAATTACTTCTTGGCCTCCTGATGTTGTACTGCCTTCAATTCCACCTGTCCTGAAAATGAGTAGTGAATCAGGTACCGGATTGGCAAGTACTGAAAAATTCCACTCTGAAAGCAGGGGAACACTGTCCTGAAACAAGGGCTAGAGAATAGTGTACCAGCCCCCAAATTTAACACCCTTCATCTTTGATAGAGACATAGAAAGTTTAACCTACATAAGGAGCAGAAGCAGGGCCATTCTGCCCATCGTGTATATGCCAACTGAAAAATAGGCTATTCAGCCTAACCCCACTTTCTAGTTCTTGATGTGTAGCTCTGGAGGTAAAAGGGAGATTAAGTGACAAACGGGATGATGGAGCAAGATGAAAGAAATGGTAATGAGGCAAGTAAATAAATAAAAGATGTGTCTAGAGGAGGTGTAAATGCCAACATTTTAGTGAAGCTCCAGGAACAACATTCAATTTTTGATTAGGCACTTTACAACCGTCCAGTCTCAACATCAAGTTCAACAGTTTCAAAACATAACCACTGCCCCCATTTTTTGTTGCTGGTGGTGATTCTGCTGTTGTCACTTACACCTCCTCTACAGCCACATTTTGTTTATTTTCTTGCTCCATGACCATGTATTTTTTTGCCTTGCACTATCATCCCTTTTGCCATTTCATCTTTCCCGCCTTCCTCAAAGACATTCTCTTTTGTTCTCTTCCTTCCCCTCCACCAGCCCCCAACATCGCCTTTCCCGGCCCCATTACTTAAAACATGTTACGCCTCTAACTTTATGAAAGGTCATTGACCTGAAATGTTTACCCTGTTTCTCTCTCCACCATTGCTGCCTGAACTGCTTTTATATTTACAATAATTTCTGCTCTTGTTCATGGAGCAGAATTTTCCATGCCCGCTGGCAGTGGCCGTGATAGGTGGCATGAGCGGACAATATGGCACGATCGGGTTCATGACGGCGGGAAGGCAGATCGCGATTGCTCGCTCAGCCCAACGACAGCGGGCCACGTTTCCCACCATCGGTCATCGGGAGCCTCATTGTAATACATCAGCATTTCATTATCAGCCAGGCTCTTGCACCCCTGCTGAAGCAACCCAGAGGCATCGAAGTGCCATTAAGTTCTGCAGAGCTTCCACTCCCCCTGCCACCCCTGGCAGAGACTGCAAATTCATGAGCATTTTAGTGGACTACAGAACAGTTGGACGATTGCACACGTTGTACAATCTCCTCGCTAACGCTGGCCATGGAGCAGTTGCTGCTGGAGGTGCTCACAGTGCCTCCTAATATCTGCATCCCAGTTTGGACCAGTCTCGCTGATGGTTCAAATAAACAGAGCAGCCTTGTAGCACACTAATCTCTGGCCATCCAAGTAGTGGCCAGCACTCTCTGGGAAGCGTTAAGGGGCCTTCACACATAACCAGGACAGGTTCTTATTACACCCATGCTAACCACGTGTCTCTCTCTTTTATCCTGCAGGAGAAGTACATCAGGATCATGGAGCCTGGTTAACTAGCTGTATGCCTGATGGCCTACAGAGCGCAAAGATGAAGGAGGAGAGAGCGACTGAGGCTCCTGGCTGGGCAGGGGGTGGAGCAGCAACCTCAGGGAGAAGGGGCAGCTGGGGCTCCTGCACACACCACCCAAGAGCCACAGCGAACCATCGCAGGCCGGTGCCTAGTGACACCCAGAGTCTATAGACGCCACTTTTCATCCCTGCAGATGACCGAGAACCAGTGTCACTGAAGACTGTGCATGTCTAGGGAACTGGTCACTCACCTTTGCCACTTACTGCAGGATTTGGCACCACGGGGACATGGAGGGCATCCACTGCCAGTGGCCGTGAAAGTGACTGCGGTGCTCAATTTCTACACCGGTGGCTCCTTTCAGGGCTCTGCAGGTGTCCTCTGCGGGATCTCACCAGCGTTCACCTACCAATGCATCCATGAGGTCACAGGTGTCATCTTTGCGAGGACACACAACTCTATGCATTTCACCCAGGACCAGGGGAGCCTGGATGTAAGAGCGATTGGATTCACCCAGATCTTGGATTTCCCACAGGTGCAGGTTACGATCAACTGCACTCATGTGGCTCAATCACAGTCACAACACACGGTGGAACTACATCAACCGCAAGGGCTTCGCTGAATATGCAGCTGATGTGCGACCACCAGAACTGCATCCTGCAGGTGTGTGCATGGTTTCCAGGGAGTGTGCACAACTCCTACATCCTCAATCGGTCACAGATCTGTGGAGTCTTCCACAGAAGCTGCAGGGTTGGCTCCTCAGGGACAAGGGTTACCCGCAGAGGCCGTGGCTGATGACATACATGCGGCGGCCTCAGACTGCAGCAGAGCGACGCTATAATGAGGCTCATGCAGCAGCTCACAACTTGGTGGAGCAGACCATCGGGATGCTGAAGATGCGGATCCGTTGCCTGGACCGGTCTGGTGGAGCCCTGCAATACAGTCCACAGAGGGTGTCACACATCGTCATTGTCTGCTGCGCTATTTATAACCTGGCGCTGCAACGGGGTGAGGAGCTGGCTTGCAATCTGAGGAGTGCAATGGACATCCTTCCCTGATGTTCCCGAGCTTACCTTTGCAGCTCCTGCAACTGTGACATGACTGAGTCCAGAGGCTCATCATCTGACTTGGACTCAGCAACATTCTGGCCTCCAGCCGTCCTCCGAGTGCCGGGGACCTGGGAAGTCTCTGCCTCCGCCTGCTGTGGATCAGACAGTGTGATGTGCTCAACAGATTGTGATCCCGAGGCTACTCTAAAGCTCGGTCCCACCGAGGTGTGTGTCTCTGCGCTGGTGGAGGGTGTGGGTGGGCGCTGTGACAGGACTTCAGGGAGGGTGCCTCCAGATTCCTCTTCAGAGGTGTTTTTGGGGCTTGATTGGAGGCCCTGGGTCATGGATTCTGTCGGCTGTTTCCCAGATGTGCCTGCGAAAGCAAGGGGAGATAATTAGTGCCTGGCAGTGGCCTGTGAAACAGGACACATCACTCACAGCATGGTTATCTGATGGATGTTGCATTGCTGGATCCTCACTTGGTAGAGCAGCGCCGACCTCACCATCAGCACAGGACCGGTCCAGATCCTCGCTGGCCAGCTGGATGGGTCTGCTTTCAAAGTCTGTGAGGATCTTGATATCGGGCATTCCTCCATTAGTCTGCAATCTCTTTCTCTTGTTGTGTGCCAACTTGTCCTGCATAAATAGAGATGGAGAGAGTGTAAGCAGGACACCTGCCAGGCCAGATGATAAGTATGCCTGGGATGTGTGGGTGGTGAGTGGTCCCATGGACAGGATGAGGACAATGACGATGAGTGTGAGAGAGTGAATGGTGATGCCCCTTGAACTGGCAGTGAGTGAGGGCCCTGTGGGTGTGTGATGGGTTTGTGAGTTGAATGATGAGATGAGTGACTTACTCTGGCGGAACAGGGAAGATCAATCATCCTCTTGCAGGACTAGGTGGCTGTCCTCTTTTGCAGGGCATTGGCACTGACCACCGCTGCCAATGCTTTCCAAGCTGGGCTAGTGCTGTTGCTGCCCATCCAGCAGCTAGAGCAGGCGTACAGGACATCCTGGCAGGCCTCCATGGCATCCAAATGTCGCTCGAGGGGCACGTCGCTGAACCTGGGGGCTGCAGTGTTCTTCAGTTTCAGGGCCATGTCTTCCTGCATGGAAGACATGCAGTGATGAGCTGGAAACACTGAAATGTCTGCTTGTGGCTGGACTTTAGACATGGCGCCCGGCGTGATGCAGTGACGGGGTGATGGCGGGCGGGCGAATGAGAGCCCACCTGCCATGGAAACGGCGTGTTTCCCAGGAGTGCATAAATAATGAGGTGGGCTCGGGAAGATAAGACAAGAAAACCCGCCAAGCGGCAAATGGGTAAAACGCTGTTGTACAAGACTGCTGCCGCACTTAGTGCAAATCCGGGGAAAGCCCCCCAGTGATTTTTTTCCTCATTTTCTTATTGAAAATGTTCAGCGATTGGTAAATAATTGAAACTTATTCCTCTTTTACCTGTGTAACAGGGAGAGAAAAGCAAAGGAGGAACGAGATGGCAATATTAATGCCAGTATAAGCATTATTTTCTATTACCTTCATTAATAATTAAATTCATTAATTAGATGTCTGTGCAGCTCAGAGTATATTGATATTATAATAGTCAGGGCAGAATATTTATCACATACATTAATTTGAACATGCGTGTGGCCTTGGTTAATTATAATCTTGCCTGCAGAGGTCAAATAGTTCCAGCCCCGCACTAGAAGTTCAGCACATAATATGTGATACAGGGGGAATGCTGCATTTAAATCGGTCTCGGAAATATCGAATGATTATCTCTTTTGTTCTTCCCATGTGAGAAATCCCAACTGCCAGTGAGAAGCCCCACAACAGTTCAAGTGCTGTGGAAGAAGACAGAACAAAAAACAACCAGGAATTGAATTTCGATAGGGCTTTCAATGTAATAAATGTTCAGATGCTCTTCACAGGGGTGTTAGGAGTAAAATTTGACGCTCAGTGACACAAGGTGATATTGTGGCTGATAGCCAAAAGGTTGATCAAAAAAGTAGGTTTTAAGGAGTGTCTCGAAAGGAAAAGAGAAAGGCAAAGAGCTTTAGAGAGAAAATTCCAAAGCTTAGGGTTCAGGTAGTTGAAGGCATGGCTGCCATTGGTGGAGTGATTAAAATCCGGGGTGCTCAAGAGGCCAGAATTAGAGGAGCACAGACACCTCAGAGGGTTAAGGAGCTGGATAACATTACAGAGATTGGGAGGGGCGAGACCACAGAGGGACCTGAATATGAGGATAAGAGTCTTAAAATTAAAGTGATGCTTAATTGGGGAGTCAGCGTAGGTCCACACAGGGTGATGGGTGAATGAGACTTGGCACGAGTAAGGATATGTGCAGCAGTTTTGGATGACCTCCAGAGAATGCATGTAGTATTTGGAACAAAATAAGTGAATTAACGGCACAAATAGGGGTTAATGGGTATGATCTTATAGCCATTACGGAGATGTGGTTACAAGGAGATCAAAGCTGGGAGCTAAATATTCAGGGGTATGTGATTTTTCGAAAGGACAGGCAGGAAGGAAAAGGTGGTGGGGTAGCTTTGTTAGTACGAGATGGAATAGGTACGAAAGCAAGAAAGGATCTTGGATTGGAAGATATAGAATCCATATGGGCGGAGGTAAGAAATAACAAGGGGAAGAAGACACTGGTGGGAACAGTCTATAGGCCCCATAACAGTAGCTATGCTGTAGGACAGAGAATAAATCAGGAGATAATGAAGACATGTTAAAAAGGCAGTATATTAATCATGGGTGACTTTAATCTTCATGTAGATTGGGAAAATCAAATTGGCAATGGTAGACATGAGCAAGAATGCATAGAGTGCATTCAGGACAGTTTCTTAGAACAATATGCTGTGAATCCAACCAGGGATCAGGCTAATTTGGATCTGGTAATGTGTAATGAGGCAGGTTTGATAAATGATCTGAGAGTAAAAGATACCCTAGGAAACAGTGACCATACTATGGTAGAATTTAGCATTCGGTTTGAGAGTGAGAAATGTGAATTGGAAACAATTGTGCTAAACTTAAATAAGGGTAATTACAATGGAATGAGGGCAGAGTTGGCTGGAGTGGGCTGGGAAAGGAGTTTAGCAGAAAAGATGGTTGATGAACAATGGCAGACATTTAAGAAAATAGTTCATGACTCTCAACAAAGAAATATCCCAGTGAGGAAGAAGGATTCAAGGAAACGGATAAACCAACCATGGTTAACCAAAGAAGTTAAGGACAGTATCAAATTGAAAGAAAAAAGCATACAACATGGCAAAGATTAGTGGTAAGCCAGAGAATTGGGTAAAAACCAACAAAAGATGACCAAAAAAATAATGAAGAGGGAGAAAATAAACTTTCAAACAAGCAAGTAATATAAAAATGGATAGTAAGAGCTTCTTTAAATATATAAAAAGGAAGAGAGAGACCAAAGTGAACATAGGCCCTTTACAAAATGAGGCTGGGGAAATAATTATGGGAAACAGGAAATGGCAGAGAAGTTGAATAAATGCTTTGTTTCACTCTTCACAGTAGACGATACCAATAGCATTCCAAAAATACCAAATAATAAAGGGGCAAAAGGAAATAAACAGAATAAATATCACTAGAGTAAAAGTACAAGGGAAGCTAATGGGGCTAAAGGCTAATAAGTTACCTGAACCTGATGGGTTGCATCCTAGGATATTAAAGGAAGTAACTACAGAGATAGTGGATGCACTGGTAGTGATCTTCCTTAGATTCTGGAAAAGTCCCAGAGGATTGGAGAATGGCCAATGTAACACCCTTATTCAAAAAGAGAGGGAAACAAAAAACAGGAAATTATAGGCCAATTAGCTTAACATCTGTCACTGGGAAAATGTTGGAGTGTATTATAAAGGATGTAATAGCAGAGCATTTAGAAATACATAATCTAATCAAGCAGAGTCAGCATGGCTTCATGAAGAGGAAATCATGCGTAACAAATTTATTAGAATTATTTGAGGAGGTAACAAGCAGGATAGATAAAGGGGAACCAGTAGATGTAATATATTTGGATTTCCAAAAGGCATTCGATAAGGTACCGCACATAAGGCTACTTAATAAGATAAGAACCCATGGTGTTGGGGGTAGCATATTAGCATTGATAAAGGATTGGCCAACTAATAGAAGACAGAGGGCAGAATTCTCCCTTCGGCAAGCACGGGTGGGGCATGCTCACCGACACGTAAAATAAAGCGCGGTGACGCCGGTCGGGCGTCCCAACATCACCCCGCGCCATTTAGATTTTCAGTTTGTCGTGCCCGCCGAACTGTCAAAGGCCTATTAAAGCCAGTTAACGAGCAATTAAAACAATTAACTAGGCTGCCTGTCCAACTTTAAGGTTTGCGGGCAGGTGAAACGTCCAGGTGGCCTTCAGAAAAAACACAAAACCTCATCCACGGGCGGGATGGGTTTTCATGAGGGTTTTAAAATTTGTATAAAATGTTTAATTAAAAGAAATTAACATGTCCCAGCTCATGTGACACTGTCACATGAGGGGACATCAGGAATATATTTTTCTGCATTTGATGAACTTCTGAATCTTGAGCCGATCTCCCTGAGACAGCGCTTTGCCTCAAGGAGGTCTGTGCACTCTTTCCCGCGCATGCACGAGAGAGCGCACTCCCGGCTCAGGGAATCCCTGAGGTCCCAGAGGACTGGAAAATCACTAATGTAACCCCCCTGTTTAAGAAGGGAGTGAGGCAAAAGATAGGAAATTACAGACCAATTAGCCTGACCTCGGTCATTGGTAAGATTTTAGAGTCCATTATTAAGGATGAGATTTCAGAATACTTGGAAGTGCATGGTAAAATAGGGCAAAGTCAGCATGGTTTCATCAAGGGGAGGTCATGCCTGACAAATCTGTTAGAATTCTTTGAGAAGGTAATGAGTAGGTTAGACAAAGGAGAGCCAATGGATGTTATCTACTTGGATTTCCAGAAGGCCTTTGACAAGGTGCCGCACAGGAGGCTGCTCAGTAAGATAAGGGCCCATGGTGTTAGAGGCAAGGTACTAGCATGGATAGAAGATTGGCTGTCTGGCAGGAGGCAGAGAGCGGGGATAAGGGGGTCCTTCTCAGGATGGCGGCCGGTGACTAGTGGAGTTCCGCAGGGTTCAGTGTTGGGACCACAACTTTTCACTTTATACATTAATGATCTAAATGAAGGAACTGAGGGCATCCTGGCTAAGTTTGCAGATGATACAAAGATAGGTGGAGGGACAGGTAGTATTGAGGAGGCGGGGAGGCAGGTTAGGAGAATGGGCAAAGAAGTGGCAGATGGAATACAACGTGGGCAAGTGTGAGGTCATACACTTTGGTAGGAAGAGTAGAGGCATAGACTATTTTCTAAATGGGGAGAGAATTCAGAAATCTGGAGTGCAAAGGGACTTGGGCGTCCTTGTCCAGGATTCTCTTAAGGTTAACTTGCAGGTTGAATCAGTAGTTAGGAAGGCAAATGCAATGTTGGCATTTATTTCGAAAGGACTAGAATATAAAAGCAGGGATGTGCTGCTGAGGCTTTACAAGGCTCTGGTCAGACCACATTTAGAACATTGTGAGCAATTTTGGGCCCCGTATCTCAGGAAGGATGTGATGGCCCTGGAGAGGGTCCAGAGGAGGTTCACGAGAATGATCCCAGGAATGAAAGGCTTCACATATGAGGAACATTTGAGGACTCTGGGTCTATACTTGATGGAGTTTAGAAGGATGAGGGGGGATCTGATTGAAACTTACAGAATACTGAAAGGCCTGGATAGAGTGGACGTGGGGAAGATGTTTCCATTAGTAGGAGAGACTAGGACCCGAGGGCACAGCCTCAGAGTAAAGGGAAGACCTTTTAGAACAGAGATGAGGAGAAACTTCTTTAGCCAGAGAGTGGTGAATCTATGGAATTCATTGCCACAGAAGGCTGTGGAGGCCAGGTCATTGAGTGTATTTAAGACCGAGATAGATAGGTTCTTGATTGGTAAGGGGATCAAAGGTTACGGGGAGAAGGCGGGAGAATGGGGTTGAAAAACTTATCAGCCATGATTGCATGGCGGAGCAGACTCGATGGGCCGAATGGCCTAATTTCTGCTCCTATGGTCCCGCACAGGGAGCGCACAGCCTTAATTGGCCCGCCACGTAAAATGGCGGCGCGCCTCCAGCCGGGGCGCCAATCAGGAACCCACCCGCTCACGCCCACTCCTGCACAACCCCCTGACTGGGGGAAAATGCTGCCCAGAGAGTTGGGATAAGGGGAGCATTTTTGAGATGGCAACCTGTCACTAGTGAAGTATCACAGGGATCAGTGCTGGGGCCACAATTATTTACAATATATATATTAATGACTTAGGTGAGGGAAGTGAATGTACTATCACCAAATTTGCAGATGACACAAAAATAGGTGGGAAGGCAAGTGGTGAGGATGACACAAAGAGTCTACAGAGGGATACAGACAGGTTAAATGAGTGGGCAAAAATTTGGCAAATGGAATATAATGTGGGAAAATGTGAGGTTATGCTCTTTGGCAGGAAGAATAGAGGAGCTGAATATTATTTAAATGGAGAAAGACTGCAGAAAGCTGCAGCACAGAGGGATTGGGGGATCCTTGTGCATGAATCCCAAAAAGCTAACATACAATTTCAGCAGGTAACAGGGAAGGCAAATGGAATGTTGGCCTTTATTTCAAAGGGAATGGAGTATAAAAATAGGGGAGTCTTGTTAAAACTATACAAGGCACTAGTTAGGCCACAGCTAGAATACTGTGAACAATTTTGGACCACTTATCTAAGGAAAGATATACTGGCATTGGGGGCAGTCCAGAGAAGGTTCACTAGGTTGATGCCGGGTATGGAGGGATTTTCTTATGAGGAGAGGTTGAGTAGGTTGGGCTTGTACTCATTGGAGTTTAGAAAATGAGAAGCAACCTTGTTGAAACATATAAGATTCTTAGGGGGCTTGACAGGGTAGATGCTGAGAGGCTGTTTCCTCTTGTCGGGGAGAGTCTAGCACCAGAGGGCATAATCTCAGAGTAAGGGGGCACCCATTTAAAACAGGGATGAGGAGGAATTTCTTCTCTCAGAGGGTAGTCAATCTGTGGAATTCTTTACCGCAGAGGGCTGTAGAGGCTGGGTCCTTAAGTATATTCAAGGCTGAGAGAGACAGATTTTTAATCAGTAAGAGAATCAAGTGTTATGGGGAAAAGGCAGGGAAGTGGAGTTGAGGATTTTCAGATCAGCCATGATCTCATTGAATGGCTGAGCAGACTCGATGGGCCGAATGGCCGACTTCTGCTTCTATACCTGATGGTCTTATAGTTCGGAAAATGTGGGATACCAGCCAGCAGCATTTTGGGATGGTCAAATTTCAAGGTATCAGAGGCAAGATGAGGATTTCATCAGGAGGAAATCAAACAGCTGAGGGATTTGTGAATCTCCTGCTCCCATGGAGAGATTTTCCATTTGCACTGATATGAATATCGAGGCTAGACACTCCCCGAAAGTGTAGAAGAAAACCCACTCATCTATTTGTCCAACTAGTAACAGTGACTTGCCATGTGACACCAATAAATTATTCTTTAACTTCAAAGGTGCGTGGGGAACATTCAAAACATGTTAATATTTCTAATTGCTATTCAAATTTGGAATTGATATTTCAGGTTATACATTTCAAAATTCACACCATAGAGAATGTCTCTTTACACCTGAACAGACATCATTAAATTATCTAAATTCAATGGTTGTGTCTGAATTTCTGAACACAGCAATGATTCTATTGATTCGGCAATTTCTTTACCTTTCTAATTTTAACCACCTAATTTTCAGACAATAGAATAAAGATGAAAGCTTGCTTATTGCCAACAGATGTAACATTGCACACGTCCTCAATTCTTATCTTTTCATAAATCATTTGTCGATTTGAATATGTTTTGTTCTTTAGAAAAATGAGGAGTGATTTATTATACCAAGCCAGGTTTTCAACCATAGGATGCACACTCCAGTGCACCTGCAGGGACACCTGTCATATGTCTACATTGTTTTCAATAAAAGCAACATTTACCCTTATCAAATTCAATAGGACTCTGTTATATATTAAGTATATGATTGAGCAGGATAATAAGTGTAGCTAAGTGTATGGAGAAGAGAGATAGATGGGAAAAATAGCCACAGCTCTAAAGGACAAGGACATGTGAGATGCAACATTAACCCCTTACAATTATGGAAGGGACCATTTTGAACTGGACCAATAGATTGGCATTGAGTTCATCCAGTACCACCAGGGAAAAGCAAAGCGTCTCCCAGCTCAAGAGAAGGGTGCCATCAATACTAATGATCCATTCAACCCAAGATGTATACAACATAAGAATATGTTGAAAATGGTGCGCGATGACATCGGGCAAGCATCCCAACGTCATCGCGCACTCGCACAATATTTCGTTCGGCAGGCACACGCTGGAGTTGGAGCTGCGCCCACCATTAATTAACAGGCCAGTTAAGGCCCTTGACAACCCAATTGGTGCCAATTTAACGTAGACCGTGCAAATTTTCATCGTCACACGGGCAAATCGGGCAGGCGGGCAGGCCACAATTTACAAAACCTCATCCACGGGCGGGATAAGAAGTATCAGCAGCATTGTCAATGGGAGTAGTGAGGAGTTTTGGAGATAACTTGCTGCTGGTGGCTTATTGAGAATCTCCAGATGCTCATCATCTGCCTTCCACTGAGCTTCATCCTGGCCTTCAGCATTCCTCCAACTGCCAGCGCCCTGGGCACTCTCTGCCACCTCCAGCACCTCAAGTGAGTGTGAAGTGCCCTCACCAATGTGCACCAAGATAACTGCCGACTAATGCCCACCGAGGTGTTGGTATGTGCGCTGGTGCCTGCTTCAGAGGGCGGGTGTGACGCAGGTGCTTGGGGAGTATGGTGGTCCTCCAGGGTCAGGGGTGGCCCTTCAGGACCCGGAGAGTGAACGCCTGCTGTCAAACCTAAAAGGGAGAAAAGGACATGTCATTCATTAAAGTCATCACACTGTCACTGTGTATGCCAGGCACCCTGGTGAGACAACGGAGATCTGGATCATGTTGCCCACGTCTTTCAATGATCAATGGGGTCTCCAGGTTCGAGGCTTACATCAGTGAAGAGACTACACTAGAATGGTTGCACAAGCCGTAATTCTCACCTCAGTGCACCGCACTCTTACTTTCGTCTGACACCCCAGCCTCACCGCGGCCACTTGACTGAGGTGCATGGCGTCCCTCAAGCTCCAAGACCTCTTGTTCACACTGGGAGAAGATGGGGAGGTGTGGGGGTCCTCCACCTGTCCGCTCTGACCTCTCAGTACTGTTACAGGATGTCTTCTCCTGAAAGGACAGAGGAGCATTGATTAGTCCACTCTCTACCTGCAGCGCCATTGCAGCCTGGCCAACCCCAGCTGAGGAGCACCTCGCAGGGCACATCTGGGTCCTGGCCCTCGAGCTGCAAGGCACTCAGTCCAAGCAGCCAGGGCTCACCCCCTTGACCAGCTCTGGCGTGATTGACAGTTGGCACTCAGACTCTAGCACCCCTGATCTCCACGGAGGGCCAGCCAGACCAAAACAATTCAACACACTGACCCATGCCAACATGACACTCACCCTTCCTGAGCACAGCTGGTCATTGAAGTGCTTCTGGCACTGCACCCAGGAGCACTGCACCACGTCGTGGCTGCTCACCCGGTCTGCCACCTCCTCCCATGCCCTCTTTGTGAGGTGCGGTGGCCTCCTCCTCCCATCTCTGGGGACAAGGGTGTTCCTCCTGGCAGCCACATCCTCCAGGAGGGCAGCGAGGCACTCGTTGGTAAAATAGGGGGGCTGAATGCCCACCCGACCTGCCCTCCTGCCTGGTGTTTGCTGCCACACTCGAGTCCATATTTACATTGGCAGACAGACGTCCTTCCCTTTCTGGGGCTGCCTGGGCTGTTTGTAAACAGGCCACCGGGTCACCATTGGACCCAGTGGCCGACAGGCCCCCACCCCCGCTCGGACCTTCCCAGCCAGTGGCAAGCCGCGTTTCGCGCCGGGCGGGTATTAAGTGGCCCCCCAGCATGAAATCGTGGTCGGGCCCCGATCACGGGTGGTGTTATGCCCGCCCTTGCCGAGCCTGCCTGACAAGGGCAAAATCCTGCCCCTAGTTCTTTTCAATTAATTAATAAAATTAATTAATAAAACAATTGGTGCCATGTGGTGCCCACTCATCATGAAGATGTTTTGATGGCCGCTCCACAAACACTTTCCAGGCACAGAATCAGGGTAAGCAATTGTGGAAGGGGCAGGAACGTTGCTTCTCACTTAGGTATGTTCTTGATCTGATTAGATATGTTCTTGATCTGATTAGGTATGTTCTTGATCTGATTAGATATGTTCTTGATCTGATTAGGTATGTTCTTGATCTGATTAGGTATGTTCTTGATCTGATTAGCCATTGAACATATTGCTGGTATAGGATAAAATTTACAATTAATATTTCTAGAATTATGCCTTTGATCCCCTGCTACTTTTCTGCATTGTTCAAGAGTACCAGTACAACAGGATCAAAACTGCTGCATGACTAATACCATATTTATCCATATATAAAAATATATACAATTACATATTTAACTGTAAATAACATAAAAATGTGGGACTTCTTAAGCTTCAGATCTTTCTTGGTAATACTGGAAATATAAAAATGCAATGGGGTAAAATTCACCTTGTGCAGAGGGTGTTAAATGAGTGGCAGCATGTCAGCCTTCATACTGCCACTGCCATTTAAGCCAATTAACCTCAATATGTATTATTTATCAGCAGCAACAGTCCTGTAAAATCAACTGCAGTAGGTCGGGGGGGCATTAGTCAGCCCAGCATCTAAAATGACTTAATTTTTTTGGTCCCAAAAATCATGTTTCTGCACATACTTAGCGTATAAGTGGATCCCCCTTTGCAGCCATGACATGTCATACTTGCATTAGCAGTCAGCCTCAATTTTCTCACCTCACAAATTTTACACGTTTTACTTCCCGATAACCTTATAACTGGGTGCAAGGGATCAAGCAGGTAATACAGGCTATGTTGCAAAGATACGCAGGAGTTTAAGGTATGCCCAACACATACCTGTGGGGCAAATAACAAAGTTAGCGACCACCATGCCAGTGGTTCACTTTTATGCTGAGCGTAAACGTTGCCCCCACTACCCCGCCCCCACCCCCCACCCACCCACCCACTCCCCCCCCCATTTTTGAAAGGATTTTTCAAGGCTTCAAAGACTTATATGCCAACATCTACTGTATATCTGCTGCAGGAGTACACTGTATTTAAACTGTATAAGGTCAAGAAATCTGTGGATTCCAAGCTGCCAGTTTCTAGTTTATAAAGAAAGGCATTGCACCATCACAGTGAATTACACCAGAGGGGACAGTGCAACTTCCTGTATAAGGTCATTGCAATCAAGTCCTTGAAACTGACTGGTTCTGATTTCCATATGACTAAACCATGGGTTCTGTTTCAGTCCCTGGAGGCAATAGACAAACAGGCAATGGCTTTAGAAAGACTTCCCTTCAAAACTTTCTGTCACAATGTGGGATGGAGTTTGGGAATGGGATGATGCTTAGTGTCGGGAAGATCAGGGGTCACTTTGCAGCAGTGGGAAAATATAATGTTTGGGGTAAATAGAGAAAAATGCACAGGAGAAAGCAGCACCTGATGTGGAAGGCAGTCAAAAAACCGTGAGATGTAGGAAAGACAGAAGCAGAAAAGTAAAATGCTTTAGGTGGACATAAATTAATGACAAAGGAGAATGTAATGGTTAAATATCTCATTTTAAGAAATAAAAGTGAAATGCAAGTTACCTGAAAATATACGCACTTCTTGTGACAGAGTATTCTGTAACGTTCTGTGGATGATTCCAATAAAAAATTAATTTTTAAAATGGAATAAGATCTCAACTCAATTACTAGCAATGATATATCTGTTTTTAAAAGGAGAGCTGAGGTCACTTCAAGGACTCAGAAGAGGCCACGAAAGCTTTGCATTTAATGTCTTGTTCAATGTATTTTGCATTAAATTCTTTTTTAAATCAAGAATTCAAAGTAGAATAACATTATTCTGATCTTATGGATAAACAAATACTGCATTCAAAACATTCATCTCATAATGATCACTAAGGTGGCATACTCTAATGTTTGAACTTTATCATCCGGACAACTTCAGTTGCCTTGTTTTTCACGGAGAAGTTTATTATTGTGAGGGAGCAAAAAAATAAATGAAGATTTTACTGATTATTGTGTGATGCTTTCTTTCCCTGAGTGTTCATTGATTCCACCAACATAGATGCTTCTGCGCCTGCTTTGAAATTACAATCGAAAGAAAAAAATATGCTGAGTTAATTATAAAATACCCAGGATTGCCTTCAGAGGCATTAATATCAAAGAGAAAATTGCAGGGTGTGAAACAATAATTTGCTCCTTGACAAGCTCAAGTTAAAGAACTAATTTCAGTGCCACATTTCAGTGACTTTCTTCATTTGCAATGCTCCACTAATCTAGAATGCAGCTGGTAATCATACAGCAGGTCTTTATTGGTTCTCTGGTGAACATCAGCATTCTCGAGCTTTGTTATCTGCCAATAAAGATGTGTTTGAAAGCCTGTGACACACACTGCTGAACTTATATTCATTTTGACTTCAGTGCTTAGTTCAGTTACAATCAAAAGAGGATTAAGAAATGAAATTTACTTTTCCCTGTTGTGGAACCGTTCATGGGTGTGTTAGTGGACTGCAGCCTGGCTGTTTTTATATCTAGTCACTGTCATTTATTGGAGTGTTAGTGTTCTTCTCTGCTTTTCAGTGTTATTCTCCTTCCATTATCCCAACCCGTGCAGCTTCCCATATTTCCAATGGAAGTGAGCAAAAGTTTATTACAATAGTATTCAGTACCAATTGTGCTCAAACGACAAGGGGGAGGCTTTATTTTTGGACTCAGGTGGTCTTTTATATTTTCTTTTCCATCCAAGGAATGAGTTTCCTGCAATAGAGTCATCTCAATGGTGGAACAGGGTGAAGTGAAACATTTTGCTCTACACACTAAGGTACAGAGGCATGTCAGGCCTGTAATTTTTGGTACAGTGATGGTCCATCATTACAGGGGAATATGAACAAGCATCTGCCCAGAAAAAAGTTACTTTTTCACTGAGCCCACCTCTTTCACAGATCCGACACGATTGGTATGTCATCGACATCACCCAACTCTTTACCCTGGGGTGGGAAATAAACACTGGTAAAGTTTCCAGAAACGTAAAAGTTTGTAAACTTTCTCCTTGGCTTTAAGGGAACTCCAGGATATCATTCTAACATGGCAATCTGACCAATTGCATTCCGCAAGTGACAGTCTCATAGCCCCTATAGCACAGGAATCAGAGTGCCAGAAACTATCGAACCACCTGAATATATCCTTATCTAATAACCTTAATTTTTAATGTTTATTCAACTCTTTTAGAAAAAAAAGTTAATCATCATAACATTGACTGATTTGGATAGAAACATGTTCAACTTAATTACCACTCTGAGGAGAATACTGTTGGAGGTTGGAGCCTTAAGTGACAGGGGCTTGGGGGGTGGGGGGAATGGGTAAGAGTTTAGAAACTGTAAACAGCACAGGAGGTTGACAGACATTGGAAATGTAATGTGAAAAGCTTAACAAAAGAATGTAACAGTTTGAGATTATACTTGGGGACAGATGTGGTAATGGGTTAATGGTTACATTAATAGGCCATAATGATATTAATGATGCATGTGTGACATCAAGAGTCAGATGACCAAGACAGAAAGACACAGAATATCTTGTGTCCTGTGAAAACCATGTGCTTACCCTGAGGCCTTTGTAAATAATTCTTAATTAATTGTTTCAGGAATAACTATATGCCGACTAACTCAAGTGTGTCATAGGATTAGCAAAGCCTCATCAAGGTATGATAAGACAAGAAGACATGATAACAGTCAAACCTCACCAAAGCTTAGTGACAACATGAAACAGCTGCCAAGGCAGTAATCTGGAATTCCCATCCAAAAGCTCTCCATCTCTCAACTGCACTTCCCTCCTTTAAGATGCTCTTTAAAATCTACCGCTTTGACCAAGTTCTTTGACATCTGCCCTAATACTTCCTTATGTGGTTCAGTGTTTATTTTGATTGGATAATGCTCTTGTGAAGCAGCTTGGATTTTAACTGAGCTGTTATTGTTGTTGTTGTTGAAGTTCAAGGTATTCTATTTTAACTGATTACATCTCCTCTAGACCCAACATTTGTTTCTTCATTTATCCCATGTTCTTTTGCCTTGCACCATCATCCCTTTTGTCCTTGAATCACTCCTGCCCTCCACCTTATCGTAGACCTTCCCCTCAATTCAATCACTACCCTGAGTGCCTTCCAATGCCAGAATGTCTTTTAAGCATACAGGAAGACAACTTTCCAATCAACTGAAACCAGTATGGGGTGATAAAAACCCATTACATCTACAACTCATTCTTTCTAAAAAAAAACAACCAAGCTCAAGATAAGTTTCCATTTTATAGAAGAACTGAGATGAACCTACAAAGCATAATAAAAATGTGCTTTATAAAAAACTTATCTTGTGCTGTCTTATTGCCAAAACAATTTAATGCCTAAAATTCGAATTATATAATAGTTACAGCACAGAAGGAGGGTATTCGGCCCATCATGTTTCTGATGGCTCTCTGCAAGAGCATTTCAGCTGGTCCCAGTCATTTGCCCTTTCTCTGTAACCCTGAAAATCTTATCTCTTCAATGTGAAGATGGTTTTTTAAAAAAAATATTTTTGGGAAGTTGGTGGTATCCTGTAAAGAAGGCTGTGTGTGTGTGTGTGTGTATTTAAGCTGGGGCAGGTTGTCTGTGGGAGCAGAGAGATGGAAGTTAAACATACTAGATGCATGCATTTGTAATGAGAGGCCATGGTTGAATGTACAAATAAATAGGTTGGGTTGTATAATTTGTGTAAGGTGATAGTTAGGGACTTCACTTTTCAACTGTTAAATTTCAAAGGAGTTTAGTAGAAGTGACAAGGGACTTTTACAACTTACAAAGGTTTCACAGGTAAACAAGGGAAGGTTATTAAATTTTATTTGACCCGAAAGTGGAGGCAATAGGAAAACATGAAAGGCTTTTATATTTTGGAAAAATTGAGTTCAAAGAGGTGCTTAGAGCAATGGAGTCTAAGATCAAAGGGGAAAAGGATATTTAAGGAAGGGTGTTCTGTTGAGTTATGTTGGCTGTGTGGAGGGAGATGCCCTGAGACCAGCTCTGCGCTGAGAAAAGTTGTGAATTTGAAGCAGCCACTCAGTTTCAAGCCAGAAAACTCTTTGTTTTCAGAAAACAGTCTGTTTCTGAACTTCCTTCATTTCCACAGCAGAGTGGAAGAGAGCGAGAAGTCATGTAGTACACCATTTATTTAAGTAGCAGCAGTTTTTGCCTTGGGTAATATTATTGGATTTTTATGGTTCAAATCTATAAGGGAGCTGTTGCCAAGTGGTTATTTGTGTGTTCTGACCAAGTGGGTTTTTTGGGGGATGTTTTGTAAGATTCTTTAACTGTAATTTTAGTCCTTGTGTGTTTAAGTTTTTTATTCGTCTTGTTAATAAATATTTTAAATTTAAAATCCTAGAAGAGTTATTGGGATTCTATGCTTCTGGGATCAGTAGTTTTCCCCTCATTTTCAAAATACAAAAAAAAAGTTATGATCAGTAAGACAACTTTCCCTCTGGGATTTGGCTTGTTCAGCGAATAACATTGGCTGCGGTCATAATATTAGATAATTATCCATTTCCCTTATGAAGGCCACAATTGAATCTGCCTCCCCCACACTTGCAGGCAGCGCATTCCAGGTCCCAACCATTCACTGCATAAAGAAATTTTCCCTCATGTCGCCTCGGGTCCTTTTACAACACACCTTAAATCAGTGTCCTCGGATTCTCAACCCTTCGCCAATGGGTACAGTCTCTCGCTATCTCCTCTGTCCAGGCCACTCATGATTTTGAACACCTCCATCAAATCTGCTCTTAACCTTCTCCTCCCTAAGGAGAATAATCTCAGTTTCTCAATCTATCTAGGTAACTGAAGTCCCTCAACCATGGAATTATATCTTTGTACACTCTCTCCAATGCCTGCACATCCTTCCGAAAGGATGGTGACCAGCATTGGTCGCACACTCCAACTGAGGTTGAACTAGTGTTTCATAAAGATTTACCATGACATCCTTGCTTTTGTACTCTATGCCTCTATTTATATAGCCCAGGATCTCTCATGTCTTGTTTACTGCTTTCTCAACCAGCCCTGCCATCTTCAATGATTTGTGAACATATATTCTCAGATTCCTCTGCTCCTGCACACCCTCCAGAATTTTAACCTTTATTTTACATTGTTTTTCCCACCAAAATGTATCACTTCATACTTCTCTGCATTAAATTTCATCTACTATGTGTCCGCCCATTCCACCAGCCTGACTGTGTCCTCCTGAAGTTTATCACTATCCTCCTCACAGTTCACAATACTTTCAAGTTTTGTGTCATCTGCAAATTTTGAAGTTGCACACCCAGGTCTAAGCCATTAATATATATCAACAAAAGCATTGGCCCCAATTCTGATGCCCGAGGAATCCCACTGTATACTCTCTGCCAGTCCAAAAAATAACCATTCACCACTATTCTCTGTTTCTTGTCACTCAGCCAACTTGTACCCATGCTGCCACTGACCCTTTTATTCCATGGGCTTTGACTTGGCTGGCAAGTCTGTTATCTGACATTATATCAGATGGAAGTCCATGTACACCACATCAACTGCATTACCCCCATCAACATTCTTTGTTACCTCATCAAAAAACTCAATCAAATTAGTTAAACATGATTTGCCCGAAACAAGTCTATGCTGGATTTCCTTAATTAACTCACTTTTGTTCAAGTAACTGTCAATTTTGTCCCAGATTATCTTTTCTAGATGTTTTCCCATCACCTAAGCTAAGCTAACTAGCCTGTAGTTGTTGGGTTTATCCTCTTGCACACTTTTTTGAATAAGGGTGTAACATTTACACTCCCCAGCTCCTCTGGCACCACCCCTGTATCAAAGAAAGATTTGAAGATTATGGATAGTGCCTCCACCATTTCCAATTTTACTTCCCTCAGTATCCTTGGATGTATCCCATCCAGCCCTGGTGACTTATCAACTTTAGGTACAGCTAGCCTCTCAATACCTCTTCTTTCTCAATTTTTAGCCCATCTTGTGTCTCAAATACCTTCTCTTTCACTATGACTTTGGAAGCATCTTCGTCCTTGCTAAAGACTGATGCAAAGTACTCATTTAGTACCTCAGGAATGTCACCTGTCTTGATGGGCAAATCCATTTTTTGGTCTCTAATCAGCTCTACTCCTCCTTTTACCACCCTTTATACTATTTTACATGCCTATAGAAAAGTTTTGGATTCCCTTTTTCACTAGCTGCCAGTTTCGTCTCATGCTCTTTCATAGCTGGTCTTATTTCTTTTTTCACTTCCCCACTGAACTTTCTATATTTAATCTGGCCCTCACTTGCATTAGCGACCTGACATTTGTCACATATACCCTTCTTCTGCTTCATTTACTCCTTGTCTGTTTTGTGATCCAGGGAGCTCTGGATCTGTTTGTCCTACCTTTTCCCTCCAGCCAATTACCTTAACTGTATATGAACTATTTCCTCTCTAAAGGCTGCCCATTGTTCCATTGCAGTTTTGCCTGCCGATCTTTGATTCAAATTACAACTTACCTGGGCCAGATTTGTTTTCACCCCAGTGAAGTTGGCCCCCTCCCAATTAAATATTTTTACTCTAGATTGTTTCTTGTCCTTTTGCATAGCTAACTGAAACATTATGATACAATGATCACTGTCCCTTAGAAGTTCTCCTACTGACACTTGATCCTCATGGCCCACCTCACTCCCCAAGAACAAATCCAAACAACGCTTCCTCCCTCATTGGACTGGAAACATACCGATGTTGAAAGTTCTCCTGAACACACACTAGAAACTCTTGCGCCTCCGAGAAAACCTACAGGATTTAAAATTATGCACCTGACACCGGAATAGAAAGGTAATGCTGAACACAAGGGTAAGCTGTGGGTGAAAGTTATTCTGCCTTTGATATTGTGACTTTAATGAATTGAAAATCGAACACCAAACTGAAGCTGTTGTTGCCAACGAAGCGAAGCCAGATGGCCCCAATAGCTGAAACATTCATTATCTGCCATTATCATTATTAACATTTTCTCTGATGCATCTTTCTCTTTTAGCACTTCAGACTACAATAGGTTCAATCGTTGCTCTCTGCAGCACAGATCGCTTTTAACACTACATACAATTACTTCAATCATTGCTTTGCAGCAGCACTTACAGTTTCCAAAGGCATTACTTGCCACATTCTCTTTCTAGTTAAAGGTCTCTGTAAGCCCTCTCTAATAGGAATGCCGGCCCTCTGAAAGGCATATTTACTTAATTAGAATCACAAACTATTTGTTGGATTATTGATGCTCTGCAGTAAATCGTCAAGCTTTCCAATTTAATAACTATCCTGCTATTATTTTTGTGACAAATGGGAATATTTTATGATAATTGTGTGTTTACATAAGAAAGAAACTAGGGGGTTTTGTACACTTAAAATCCTCAAATGTTACATTTTCCTATTCAAAGTCTGAATATGCCACATCTGTTAAATCTCAAATCATTTGATGACAAAAAACCTTGTCCGAGGCTTTGTTTTCCTTTTCTTACAGTCAAAGGACCTATTTTCATTATTTAATTTTTAAAAATGTAATCTGCATATGTAACAATAATGCTTTGTATTGTGTAATTACTGCATAATGGTCTCATCATGCCTGTCGACCTGGACAATGTTTTAAAATGGTTTGCAGATCAGTGCTGATAATGTCTACTGCTGTGGTGGTGTTGCTGTATTATACAACAGAGTAAATTCATTTCAAAGAACATAAACTATAAGAACACGGTTCCACTCTGTTATACTGAGCACAATAAATCAGAGAGAGGGTAGTTTATTAATTAACACCTGAGTGCATGAGTTTACGTAGAAAAATGATCTGAACATGGTGTTTCTTGGATAGGTTTGAGGAAAAGAAAGTTATTAGTCTTAATACTGGGAGTGTGTTATAGCCCATCAAATAGTGGAAAGGAAATTAAGAATAACATTTATAGACATATTAAATCAGTGAGCATTAACCATTAACTTAAAATTGTAGAAAATTTGAGGTATTCAATAATAGAAGGGATAAAAAGATTGTTTATGGGGATTGTAGAGAATTTTTTATTCTTTCTTGGGAAGGTCGCACCACTGGCAAGGCCAGGATTTTTTAACCACCCCTAATTGCCCTTGAACTGAGTGTCTTGCTAGGTCATTTCAGAAGGAATTTAAGAATCAACCACATTGCTGTGGATCTGGAGTCACATGTCGGCCAGGCTGGATAAGAACAGCAGGTTTCCTAAAGAACAATCGATGAGGGTTTCATGGTCACCATCACTGAAACATGCTTTATATCCAAGATTTATTAATTGAATTTAAACTTCATTCATTCACGGGATGTGAGCTTCGCTGGCTGGGCCAGCATTTATTGCCCATCCCTAATCGCCCTTGAGAAGATGGTGGTGAGCTGCCTTCTTGAACCACTGCAGTCTATGTGGTGTAGGTACACCCACAGTGCTGTTAGGGAGGGAGTTCCAGGAGTTTGACCCAGCGGCAGTGAAGGAACGGCGATATATTTCCAAGTCAGGATGATGAGTGACTTGGAGGGGAACTTCCACGTAGTGGGGTTCCCATCTATCTGATATCCATGTCCATCTAGATCATAGTGGTCGTGGGTTTGGAAGGTGCTGTCTAAGGAGCCTTGGTGAATTCCTGCAGTGCATCTTGTAGATGGTACACACTGCTGCTACTGTGTGTCAGTGGTGGAGGGAGTGAATGTTTGTGGATGTGGTGCCAATCAAGTGGGCTGCTTTGTCCTGAACGGTGTCAAGCTTCTTGAATGTTGGGTTTGTGCTGTTTAAGGAGCTGCTATCGTGGGACTTGAACCCATGTCCCCAGCGCGTTAGCTTGGGCCTTTGGATTATTCATTCAGGGGTATTGCCACTATTCCACCATCACCCCATGGCAGCCATGCTTACACCTGCTTTAGGTGAGTGCCTCAGATATCGACCTCCTGGGCAGGAAGAATTGAAGCTGCCTCTACTATTTATAGACAATACAATCCACAAAGCTTCTTGTTAAAATACACCTTTTTTTAACAAAAGAAGTTGTTAAATTTTGTCGTAAAATATTTTGAAAGAATGTTGTTCATTTTTGACAGGTTTTATTTGCTGCAACACAGCCAGGCTGTTCCATAACTTTTGCAGATATTATTGGGGTTGGAAAATATCATTAATTCAGCAATATTTTTTTTTCCTATTTACATGTCGAAAATTGTCATTTTCCATCATTTTTATTGCATTTATGTTGGCTGTTTACAGCTGGGTTTGTTGCTGAACTGGTATTTGATTGTCACTGCATGCTGTGACATTGCAAAATAATTCTTTCACTTGACAATGCAACTGAAAATAACACTTTTGTAATGGGTGGTATTAGCATCATGCAAACCTCGCTGATTTTGTTTCAATGTTACAATGCTTGGTAAACTATAAGCAGTGTACTTCGGTGGATTCTTGAATTATAGACCTTGTACTCTAGTTTTTTTAAGATGACAGGTTGACATACATTGTAGATAAAATCAATCAGTATCACATGCATTTCTGTCTGACAAAATGATCATAAAGTTCATCTGACAACCACACTGAGCATATTGTTAGACTCATAATAATATCCTGTACTATATGATTTGTGAAAAGGAATTCTCCATCTTTTATGTGAAGGAAGTTATAATGCAGAATTCCAGGATTCTTTATATTATGTCATCCAAAAGGCTTTCCTAGCTTTTTATTACATCTGTGCATCAATTGAACTGAAAAACTTCTCGGGAAAATATTAGAACTTCGTAAACTATAAAGTAGAACAATCACTGTGGCTACTCTCCAAAAATAATCTGTTTAGAGGCAAATGTAACAACAACTTGTATTTATATAGTAAAAGCAAATACTATGGGTGCTTGAAATGTGAAATAAAAACAGAGAAATACTGGAAATACTCAGCAGGTCAGGCAGTATCTGTACAGGGAGAAACAAAATTAACATTTCAAGTCAGTAACTTTTCATCAGAAATGGGAAAAGTTGCATATGGAACAGGTTTTGAGCAAGTACAGAGGCAGGAGAAGGGTTTCGTAGGAAGAGACCTCTAGACCCATCCTTTCTTTCTTCATCCACCTCATTACCATCTCCTTTCACCTTACACCATCAATCCTTTTGCCATTTAATCTCTCCTAACCTCCACCCAATCCCAGGATTTCCCTTTTATTCCTCTCCTGCCCTCCCCTCTTTCCCTGCCTCGGTACTTGCTTAAAACTTCTTTCATCTCTAACCTTTTCCAGTTTTGCCCAAAGGCCACCAACCTGAAACGTTCACTCTGCTTCCTTCTACACAGATGCTGTGAGAACTGCTGAATATTCCCAGTCTTTTCTGGTTGCGTTATAGCACTTACTATACATGAACTGATATACATGTACGGCAACCAAAGGTCATTTGTCTCAACTGATATGAAGTCTTAAAGAGAGCTGGTTGCACACACTGCTTGAAGCAAGGCAGGTTAACATATCTTCTAACACCAACTGATTTCTTTAATGTTTCCCTAAATCCTATCTGATCTGAACGCGTTATGATTTCCTTGCCCTGTGCATCATCCAAGCTGAAAATTTGAACCTAACGGGTGAAAAATTGTCCACTGCTGCTTGCAACTCTCAGCTTCAATTTAATATTCAGGCTGGCTTTTACACATCAATGAACTGAATGAAGAAGATTAAATCAATGTCATTTCAGTGTTAACTCATGTGGCTAACAGGCAACGTTGCAAAGATGGAAAATAAGTTTTCGTGCAGGAATCAGCTGAAATTGGTGCCTTGGATTTCCATGTTATAGAAAATAATTTCTATCTATTCACCAGATAGCTCAGATGAAAAAGGTGGCTGAGCATTACAGGGGAAATCAAGTTTACAGCAGTTAAAACTGCAATGAATTTATGGAAAATTTAGAGTTTCCGCAAGAATCAAGGTCCCAGTGTACAACGTCGACACAAGATACTGAGCTACTGAGCAAAACTAGGAAAACGAAAGCAATGTTTTAAAAAAACTTCACTGATGTTTTTCAAAATGTACTTTAAAAAAACACACACACACACACACACACACAGAGCCATAGATAGCAGCAAGCGAGCTTGTTAAAGCAGTGTGTGTAGATGAGTCACCCAGGTCAGAAAAATGCTCAATTGCCAGTCTTTACTGAGTTAGCTTATCTGAGCTAGTGGCTGGATAGCTTCCGCCAGTGTCAGTAAAACTGGCTGGCAGCTGACTAGAGTCAAGCTAAGTTGTGAAGATGACGTAAGGAGGCTACAAAGGGACATAGATAGGTTAAGTGAGTGGGCAAAGACCTGACAAAAGGAGTATAATGTGGGCAAATGTGAACTTGTCCACTTTGGCAAGAAAAACAAAAAATAGGCACATTATCTAAATGGTGAGAGATTGCAGAACTCTGAGATTCAGAGGGATCTGAGTGTCCTAGTGCATGAATCACAAAAGGCTAGAATGCAGGTACAGCAGGTAATTAGTAATAGAATGTTATCGTTTATTGTGAGGGGAATTGAATACAAATGTAGGGAGATTATGCTTCAGTTGTACAGGGCACTGTTGAGGCCACATCTGGAGTACTGTGTTCAGTACTGGTCCCCTTATTTAATGAAATATGTAAATTCATTAGAAGCAGTTCACAGAAGGTTTACTAGACTAATACCAGGAATGGGTGGGTTGTCTTATACAGAAAGCTTGGACAGGCTAGGCTTGTATCCACCAGAGTTTAGAAGAGTAAGAGGCAACTTGATTGAACCCTTTAAGATCTTAAGGGGGTCTTGACAGGGTGGATGTGGAGAGGATGTTTTCTCTTGTGGAACAATCTAGAACTAGTGATCACTGTTTAAAAATAAGGGGTCACCCATTTAAGACAGAGATAAGGAGGATTTTTTTTTTCTCTCATAGGGTCATGAGTCTTTGGAACTCTCTTCCACAAAAGGCAGTGGAAGCAGAGTCTTTGAATATTTTTAAGGCAGAGCTAGGTAGATTCTTGATAAGCAAGGGGCTGAAAGGTTATCGGGGGTAGGCGGGAATGTAGAGTTGAGGTTACAATCAGATCAGCCATGATCTTATTGAATGGCGGAGCAGACTCAAAGGGCCGAGTGGCCTACTCCTGCTCCTAATTTGTATGTTTGTATGAAGTCCAAGTAATAGCTGATTATTGAGAGGAACAGTGAGAGGCCAGTGTTCTGACCGTTATTCAGCAACTGTCTCTTCCTGGTAAATAAATATAGAACAGGCATGAAGAATGAATGGGGATGTGACACCCCATCCCAATCCACTCCATCAGCAAAACCAACACGCAGGAGACACATTTATTTTAACTGGCCAAACAGGAATCTTACAGAGTTAAGTGGAACCCCAGTTTTAAGCAGCCTCATAAGAGTGGGTTAGGTTAAAATTATCCCCATTATACAGTGCTCACCAATGTATAACAAAATATCTCTCTGAGAGGGTACTGCTCCCAATGGAAATCTACTCTAGCAGAAAGCTTTTAGGAGACAAAGAGAGAAGAGTGGGGATGCAGAGCAGGGACAAGGGTGAGTTGGCTAAGAAATAAATCTGGACTCCCTGCCACTTTTATAATTGCAGTAGTGTTTCTGCCCCACTATCAGAATTCAATTAGATTCATTTAGTTCGAGAGACACAATCAATTAACATTCATTTTCTAGCATTTCCCATGTTTTGCTTACATTTTTTGCTGTGAATAAGATTGAAGTTTGTAACTTGAAATTTTAGAAAAAAGGAAACAATTTGTCAGACTCACTTTTGGAATTATTTATTTTCATCCCCTTGTACAGGAAGAATATTACTATTGTACAGTACCTGCCACTTTTTATAATTCTCAATAGATTAATGCACTTCGCAGTCCTGGTTACCAAGTATGAACTCATTGAATATGCATATATAATTATAAAAATGTCTGTCAGAAATCTAGGGATGACTTTGTATGCCCTGTATGAAACTTTTCCTGTTTGACAACCAGCTAGAAAAGAATTGAGAATTGTTTTAGCCACAGGGTGGATGACAGGGCTGCACCACAATATTTTTGCATAATGTGAATCAATTTTCCAATTCCAGCATAAAACATGCTTCACCGCTAATTTATATGTGCTGGGAGTAGCAAAGAGATCTTATATCACTTGAAATTTAATACAGGTAGCTCTGCATTGGCAGCCATTTGTTCCTCAAAACAGAACCTGTTGTGTTACTGTGAGGTATAAACTCGGTGCCTGTGGTTGTTAGATAATTATTCACTACAGGACTGTACATAATAGTATTAAGCAGAACGATCAAAATTATTCCAGTTTGAATTTGCCATGAAAATTATCCAGTCTTTTATGATATTGCAGCTACCAGTTTGGCATCACAGCAGCTCTGTTGTGAATTCCGTAAAGCAGCTTATCTGCCTCAGTATTTAAAATAACCAATTCCTTCACATTTTCCATGGCTTCATGTATAGAGACCACACAAGTGTTGATGGATTTTGGGTCCTTTATTTGAAAAGGTCCATCTGGTACTATTGATAATATTTCCAAGTTTGCAATGTTTTTCAATATAAGTCACCTTGACATTGTCCAATTCATTGTTATCACTAGCTGTTTTTTGGTAGTCCCGTCAATATGCGTTTCTGGTTATGGTTCCCTTTCCTGTCCAAGATGAGTTATGAGGTATTTTATGTATTTTTGATCATATTCAATAGATGACAATAAATTTTAATTGAGCATTGCATAAAAGAAAGTTTATTTTTCAAACTGAGGTCCCTTTAGATAGCTTCCAAATAATCCAGCCACTTGTGGCCTGAGTGGGCTTAGTACTGCTGAAAGGTTTGGTTAAACAGGAGTTCTCAGTTGCAATAAAACTCAATTTATAGTCACAGGCCCAACTCCAGCTTTAATAGTGGCAAATATTGGAGTGTCCATGGAGAGGCGGGACCCTTCATTAGCATTTTTAAATTTTGGGTTCCCAAGGTGAAATTTGGAACCTGATTCAAAATTCACTGTAGCTGTGCGTGTTTCCCTGGGTTTGGGAAATGCAAATGAAAGGGAGGAGGAGCTGTCGATCCAACAAGGCAAAAGTGCCTTTCACAGGTCTGCTCACAGACCAGGACTGCCCCCTGTAGACCCTGAGGAAGCCATAAGACTCCCTCCATCCTGATCACCCACCTCTGCTGATCCCCCACCCCACAATGTGGCCCCTCCACTGCCCTCCACTCCCAAGCACCAACCTCCTCTCCCAGCAACTGAGCTACATCTGTGTCCTCTATGGGGGGAAATACCCCCCGGTTGGAGAGCTGAATGGTCGTCTGGTGCAAAGTGCCATCGGCAAAATCATTTATCCTAACCAGCCTTCAGTGGTGGCAACCCTATCATGTAATGATTCCAGATTGGGTTTATATTACTTCTAGCTTATCTGAAAAAAACAGACCAAATCTCAATCAGTAGAACAGCAGTGAAACATATAAATCAACAAATCTTTCAAACTGGGAGAAATATGTAAAAAAAATCATATCAGATCCTAAGTTTTATAAATAGGGGCATTTAATATGAAACTAAACAGGTAATGCTAATTCTACATGAATTGTTGGTAACATCAGAGTTATGTTTAATTTTAAGTTCTCTGCTTTAAGAAGGGTGTCAAAGTCATTGACACAGAAACGATTTACTAAGATGAAAGCCTGAGAGACTTTTGTTACTAAGAGAGTATAGAAAACATTGGTCTCTTTTCACTAGAATGGAGAAGATTATGAGCAGGTCTGACAGAGGGGCTTCTAATAAGAGGAAATTAGGAAAAACTACATTAGACAGTAGAAAGTTAAGATGATCACCAAACAAAGAAATAAAGAAGTGGAAGAGGTTTCTTTCATGTTGTGGAAGGTTGTTAGGACATTGAATGTCTCACCAGACACAGCAGTGGAAGCAAAATTTATGATAAAATGATATTTGGGAAAATGACAAAGGGAAGGAACTAATTGTATAGCTTCTTTCAAAAACAAATCACAAATATGAGGGGGGAAACCTCTTCATTCTGTGCTGTATCCTATGATTTTACACTAACAGATGTTAGATTCTCCATCTTGACTGCAGGTCAGTCAAGACCTTACACCCTTGTTTAATGTACTTCACCTATTTTGACATTCGTGTTTTTGTAACATTCTCAGAATTTGATATTTATAACCAAGGAATCTTACAGCTGCTTTATAAAACAACCCCAGTAAGAGAGCAGATTCATAGTTTAAATCTAGTTCATGCTATGAATGGGCTGGCTTTTATGCATGAAAAGGAAAAGAAAGATTTGCATTTATATAGCAGCTTTCACAATTAAAGGTCATCCCAAAACACTTTATAGCCAATAAAGTGCTTTTTGAAGTGTAGTCACTGTTGTAATGTAGGCATTTTGGCAGCCAATTTTCACCCAGCAACTCTACAATGGCAATATGATAACAACCAGATAATCTGGTTCCGTGATGTTGACTAAGGGGTAAATATTGGCCCCAGGCCACCATGGAGAATCCCCCTAATCTTCTTCAAAATAGTGACCATGGAATCTTTTACATTCACCTGAAAGAGCACACAAGGTTTCATTTGAATATCCCATTCAGAAAGTGCCACCTCTGTCAGTGCAAGATTCCCTCAGTGCTGCACTAGAGGGTCAGTCTTGACTTTTTGCTCAAGTTCAACTTGAACGAACAACCTTCTGAATCAGAGGCAACTGAGCTATAACTGGTCAGCATGAGTGTAAGCCGGTAGGTTTTTGCAAGGAGAAAAAGCTTCAGTAAATCTGGATGCCATTATCTAAATAAAGTGGCCGCAGCAGAGTGTAAATTATTAAATAGCTGAGAAACATTAAAAGCATTCACAGTAATTGAGATAAATATGAATATATAACAATAGAAACAACTCCATCACTTTATATGCACAGCATATGAGGATAAGACCATAAGACCATAGGAGCAGAAATTAGGCCATTCGGCCCATCGAGTCTGCTCCGCCATTCAATCATGGCTGATAAGTTTCTCAACCCCATTTTCCTGCCTTCTCCCCGTAACCTTTGATCCCCTTACCAATCAAGAACCTATCTATCTCGGTCTTAAATACACTCAATGACTTGGCCTCCACAGCCTTCTGTGGCAATGAATTCCATAGATTCACCACTCTCTGGCTAAAGAAGTTTCTCCTCATCTCTGTTCTAAAAGGTCTTCCCTTTACTCTGTGGCTGTGCCCTCGGGTCCTAGTCTCTCCTACTAATGGAAACATCTTCCCCACGTCCACTCTATCCAGGCCTTTCAGTATTCTGTAAGTTTCAATCAGATCCCCCCTCATCCTTCTAAACTCCATCGAGTATAGACCCAGAATCCTCAAACGTTCCAAAAGGATCCAAATTTGGGGAATCACAGTCATGGTTAGAGAAAGAACAGTGTTCTGTCCGTGACTACCAATGCCATGCATGCTAACAGAAAGCATTTGTAACAAGTCGCAGTAAGACTATCATCCTGCCTCATCATTTTCCTTTAGCATTGTAGTTTGTCTTAATCAGAAATTCTTTGACATTCAGAACCACAATGTTAAACAGAAAGTGGTCTAGCCGAAAGGCATTAATGCACAATAATTGATATGATATCTTAATGGGCTAATATGCCAGGTAAATTGCACTTCCATAAGGAATTGTGCTGGTTTATGCGTATTTACCTTCTGCAATATATTATCTCGCTTTCCAGCAATAACATTGCATTTCTCTGTCCTCGCAGCCACAGTCATTACACTGTCAACAGAATTGCCCCCTCCTTACACAGGTTATCATCCAAAGACCTACCTCCAACAGAATCCCTGCTATTCTTTTGTTTATGATACACTTTAGAATTTGTCAATGAATCATCATCCCTATCAAATCACCACTTAACAGCTTTTCACAATAAATAAGAGGATTGTCTTTGCCAGAATCTTTGGTGGTTCTGCAAACGTAAGGATTTGTGTTACTGTTGCCCAAGGAAGTTATCAGGGACAGTTATGCATGGGGTAATTTGTCAGTCACTGTCTTAATGCTTTAAAATTCAGTGTAGACTGTATGACAAATTAGAATCCTAATCCAAATAACTAGTCTCTAGATAATGGGCAAGTTGTTCAGTTTTGGAAAAGGATGTCAGGATTATGGGGATGCTGCCTATTCACCTTATCTCAACCAACAGAGTTTCAGTTATTAAATGAAAGCATTCAGCTAGTGCTGGGCAAATCATATGGAAAAATATATTAATCACATCATCTTCACATATGCACTGTCCCCCTGGTGAACAATTACACTGGCTTATAATATGTGAAAACTGATTCTGTGAATAAGTAGCAAATAGTAGGATTTTTACACTATTGACTGAATTAAACACATAAAAAGGTACAAAAATAATTTTTAGATATTAACAGGGGTATAAATTGGTATGCATGAAGCCCATTTTGGGGGTGTAAAATGGCAGCAACGTAGACTAATTTAGTAATTGGACAGCCAGCATTTAAACTGCACAGGCATTGATTTCACTGCTGAATCCTTGGGCCCAATTTTTTAGGCGTCCTGAGCAGATACCCCCACTCCGGCTTCTAACTTACATCACACTTCTGAGATCGGGTTTCTACTCGCCTACTCAAATGAGCAGGGTAATATCAGGATTCAGTGGGTGGATCATGGTGGTGGGAATTGGTAAACTTGTTTAACCACCGCCCACAATCGGCAGCGCACTGCCATTTTACCCCGGTGGGCCAATTAAGCCCTGCCCAGCGTGAAACGTAGCTTATGAATGAGCAAGAAGGGGCGGGCGGGGGCAGGATGTCTGCCGGGCCTCAGCAGCCCCTGGAAGGCTGGCATGGGAGGACATTGAATCTGCACAATGGAACCCGGGTGGGCACAGCAGGCAGGAGGGCAGGTCAGCGGGACAGTCAGCCCCGCGTTTCTCAGACGAGTGGCCTGCAGCCCTCCTGGAGGAGGTGGCAGCCAGGAGAGAAACCCTTGTCCCCTGTGACAGGAGGAGGAGACCCCACCTCCCCCCACCCCTCCCCACCTCACCAAAAAAGCTCTGGGAGGAGGTGGCATCCAGGGTCCGCAGCCACAATGTGGTGAGGTGCACATGGGTCCAGTGCCGTAAGCACTTTAACGATCTCCTGCGATGGGGAAGGGTGAGTAACGTGTTGACATGGGTCACTTTGCAGAACCAGGTAAGATCTGCCCATCCCTCCGTGAACCTCAGGGGTGTTAGAGAGTGAGTGGCAAATGTCAATGAGGCAGCATCTGGCCAAGAGGATGAGCCCTGGCTGCTTGGACTGAGTGCCTTGCGCCGCCAGGGTCACGAATCAGCTGTGCCCTGTGACGTGTTCCTCAGGTGGGGTTGGCCAGGCTGCAATGGCGCTGCAGGTAGAGGGTGGATTAATCAATGCTCCTCTGTCCTTTCAGGAGAAAACATCCCATTACAATGCTGAGGGGTCGTGGACTGGTGGGGACCCCCTCACCTGCTCATCCTCACACGATACGAGCAGGAGGCCCTGGAGCTGGAGAGGCGCCATGCAGCTCGGTAAAGCAGCCGCGGTGAGGTGGGGGTGCCAGAGGAAGGTGAGAGTGCAGTGCACTGAGGTAAGAATGTCGGTTATTGTAACCATTCCAGTGTAGTCTCTATATTGATGTGAGCCTTGAAACTGGAGTCCCCATGGATAATGGAAAGACAAGGGCACCATGATGCATATCTCCATCTCACCAGGGTGCCAGGCAGGCACAGTGACAGTGCCATCACTTAAACTACTGACATCAGGGTGTGCGGGAGGATCTGGCAGAGATACATGAGGGTCTGCGTGCCGTGGTCTCCGCTGTGGAGGGGTCCATGCAGAGCATGACCATTGCATTGACCCTCATGGCTGAGTGCAATGACACCTCCATGGAGAGAGTGGCGACTCTCATGGAGAGGCTCCCCCAGGGACTCAATCAGGGCCTCCTGGGGATGCGCTCGGACCTGCAGCCCTCACACCGGCAATGACCTCAGGTGGTCAGCGTCAGTGTGGGAGATGGATTGGGCACCCAGTATCCCAGCTCGGTGCCCGTCCATCAGTGGTAGCAGGATGGTCTGAAGCGACATCACGTTGGCGCACAAGCTGCCTGTCATTTCTGCGGGCACCGCTCAGGATGCTCCAGATGAGGGCAGCAGCTCCTCCGCCCCTCTGCCAGTGACCGTGGCATCTGGTGAGGCTGCGGTGACTGGGGAGATGCCAGCCATGGTACTGGCCGTTTCCCCCCAGGTGGGGCCAGCACAGGCTCTATGGGCCAGAGGACGCCCGCCAAGGTCATTAAGGCCAACAAGACAGCAGAGTGAGCCGGCTGTCTCCAATGCCAGTGCCAGTGAGGGGGGGAGCACCTAGACGTAGCACCCGCAAGCAAAAACTTAAAGCACCTTGAGCACAACATGGGCTTATTACGGGTGATATTTGGTTCCCCCATTTTTCTTTACATTTTTCAATGGTGTGATGGAAAACACCGGTTAATGTTAATTTCAGCAATGTTTCATATTCACAAGTAAATGAGATGTTATTTTGTGCTATTGGACTCTGTTATGCTTCATTTGTTCTGTAGGTACAGGGTAGGCCATGAGGTTATGATGAACGTGTGTCTCCTGAAACTTTATTGTAAAGGCACAGAGTGTATGTTGTTGACCAAGAAAATGATCCGGTCAGAGATCGAGTGTGGAGCCTGCAGCCCTGGCATGTGGTGGTGGTTCTTATTTGGTAGTCTAGCTGAAGGAGCGTTGGATCAAAACATCCCGGGTGTTCCTGCCTCCCTGGAGGTTACCCAGGTCTACAACTGTCCCCTCAGCGTTCTCCTCACCGTGCTCGTCCTCGGACTCACCACTGGACTCATCGTCTGTTGTCTGTGCAGCTGCGTCAAGATATTCTTCCTCCACTGGGTCCCCCCCTTTCCAATTCCAGATTGTGGAGAGCACAGCATGCAACCACTATCAGTGACACACCATCTGGGGGGTACTGGAGTGCACCCCCTGAATGCTCCAGACATTGGAAGCGCATCTTGAGAAGATGGCTCTCTCTACCACAGCCCTTGTGGTGCCCTGGCTCCTATTGTACCGCTGCTCAGCTTCTGTTCTTGGATGGTGGAGAGGCATCATGAGCCACCTTCTGAGGGGATAGCCCTTGTCACCCAGCAGCCATCCATCCAGCCGGGCTGGAGCACTGAAGAGTCCCGGCACCTGGGAGTGTCTGAGGATGTAGGCGTTGTGGGATCTGCCTGGGTACCTTGCACAGACTTGTAGAATCAGCATCCTGTGGTCACACACTATCTGCACGTTCATGGAGTGGAAGCCCTTCCTGTTGGGAAAGGCACCGGGCTCACCTGCTGGCGCCTTGATTGCCACATGTGTACAGTCTATAGCACCCTGGACACGGGGGAAGCCAGCAATGGCTGCAAAGCCTCTGGCTCGCTCTGTCTGGCTGGCCTCGTCCGTGCTGTAGTGAATGAAAGTCAATGCACACCTGAACAGAAGGTCTATCACCAGTTTGACAACTGTGGACAGCTGATTGGGAGACTCCACACAGATTCCCCCACTGAGCCCTGGAAAGGGCCGGGGGAATAGAAGGTGAGGGCCACTGTGACCTTCAGAGCCACTGGCATGGGGTGTCCACTCACACAGTCAGAGCTGATCTCAGGGCCGATCCTCTGATGGATGGAGGTCACTGTCTCCCTTGAGAGGTGGAGCCTCCATCAGCACTGCACCTCAGACATATTGAGGTAGCTGCATCACTGCCTGTAAACCCTGGCAGCAGGATAGTGGCATCTTCTGTGGCCCCTTCCGCCTTGGACTTCCTGCTGACCCTGTGCCCCTTGTGCCTGCGCCTCTCCTCCCACAGGTCCCTCCCCTGGAAGCTGCATTGGGACACCTGGCCTCCTCCCCCTTCTCCCCCTCTCTTCCTCCTCAAAGGAGGTGCCGCCAGAGGAGACCACAATCCCCATTACCAGGGTAATGGAAGGCTGGCTGATACCTGGAAGGCCCCATGGGGTGTGAATCCTCTGCGGGCCTGGAAAACAACACTGAGACCTGAACTGAAGCCTCAAAATTCTCTGAGTGCGGCTCTGAAGCGAGATGAAGCTGTCCTGGTCACAGAAGCAGCCAACAGCCAGAGATATCCTGCACTCCCCACTAATCACTTTGACAAGGCCACTGACCCCTCTCATCCTGCCTGTGGATGAGGTTTTGCAAATTGTAGCCCGCCCGCCTGCCCGTTTTGCCCATGCAACGGCCTAAAAATCGCACAGGCTACGTAAAGATGGAGAAATTAGTGTCTCAAGGGCCTTAACTGGCCTCTTAATTAATGGCGGGCGTGGCTCTGTCTCCATTGCGCGCCCGTCTAGCGAAAGATCGCGCGAGTGTGCATTGACATCAGCACACTCGGACGACGTCAGCGCACTTTATTTAATGCTCAAGTGGGTTGGGTGCGCACCCGCCCGCCAAGCTAAGAATTCTGCCCCTAGAGGACTGTTACTTTAAACGTCTCTTCACTCTTAAATTGCCACAGGAATTATGCTATTTTAATATATAAATCAATTTTTAATTATACAAGTAAAGCCTGTGTGTGTCATTTACTCATCTTCCATAAATGGCCCAATGTGCATCACATTTTGAAGTCATTCAACTGAAAAATTACATATAAAACAAATGCAAGCTGCCGTTAAAATGCCATTGCCCACCAGGGATTTGAAATGTAAAAATAGTTTTTTCTTTCCCCTCTCTTAGGCTTTCTATTCATTCCCCAGTCTGTGCATTATTCATTGCATTATCTGAAATTAAAGGAATAAAGGACTTGATGATAAAAACGTTGAACTAACTGATGCCGGAGAATCCTTCGAACCATTGATGACCCAAACGCAGCTTTGTAGCATTGGAATGCAATCTTCATATTTAAAGAACGATGCCCTGCTTGCACAGTAAAAAGAGTAGGTTAATATCAGGAGTCATTGAGGAAACAGCAGGATTAGAGGGGTCTCAGATTTCTTATGAATGGTCCATCTCTCCAGTCTGCTCCAATGTCTTTCAGCATTGTCAAAAGCTTAATCCAGTCAACCCGATCAAATGCTTTCTCAAAATCTACAAGAGAAACACACAAATCCTGTCCAAACTGCAACTAAATTGCATTCACTCACTAATCTTATAATGCTTTCTCTTTCTCTCTGGAATCCAACCTGATCACCTCTGATGTAGTTTTTCACCTTCCCACCCACTCTCTTCGTTATAACTCTCAACACAATCTTCGATACGTGGACAATCAGACTAATTGTATGAACGTCAGAACATTGACAAACCTTTGGCTTCTTTCTTAGGATGATCATTATTGTTGGTATGAAGTCCCCTGGCCATTGTTCTGATAAGTAAACATCTTTTCACAGCTTAGTAAACATTGATGTTAAGTTCTTTTCCATGTTATTAATTAACACTGTAGATATTTCATCTATTCCAGCCACTTTTCCAGTTTTTCTCATTTATTGCTGCTCTTATCTCACTCTCTAATACTCCTGGTCTAATGAAATCAATGTCAACATTATTCTCTTCTTCTTAGCTCAACCATTTCCGGTCATTCATTTTTTGCATTTGTTCTTCAATATGTTCCTTCCATCTTTTTCTTATTTCATCAGGGTTAGTTAATAAAACACCTTCCTCATTCTCCATTGCTGTTGTCTTCAGTCCTTTATACTGAGTGTCACTAATCTCCCTTGCTTTTGCTCATATAAGGTCTACCCTCCCCAGTCGATCCAATTTTCTGAGTACATCTTTTAACCATTGCTCTCGATCCTTTGCTGTTTCCCTTCTTAACTCATTATTCTGGTGTCTGTATTTCAGATTACCTTCTTCAGTATTAATATTCTTCCATTTTCTCCTTTCTTCCATCTTTTGCAACATTGCAGTCACAACCCATGGGGCGGAATTCTCCCATGCCCCCCGTGGCGGATTTAATGGCGGGTGGGGGGGTGGGGGGGAGGTCCAGAACACGTCTGGGACCAATATGGCGTGTACATATCGGGACTTACCTGAAGAAAGCCTGGGGTTGCCTCCAGACTTCAGGATGAAGGCCTCCTCCAGCAAGCATGAACCCTGGAACATGCAGCAATGGATGAGAGGAGCATTGATTAGCCATATCTTCCATCTTCAGGGCGTTCCTGGAGGCCCATCTTTCTTCTTCTGAAGATCCATCTTCTTCTTTCAACGGTGTGTCACTGATGTCCAGATGCCTTTTAAAAATGACGCTCGGATATGGTGGTGGGTCGCAAGCCAACCAGCTCTCCCCACCGCACAAAACATTGGGAAGCCCCAACTGCATAATTAATGAGTCCCAGATCGGGCAATACAGCGCAAAACACTGCCCATTCCCATCCCCATCCCCAACACAGGACTTAGTCCCAGGTGGGAGAATTCTGCCCATGGTTTCTTGATCCTTTTTCCTCTTAAAAATCATGGACTGTTTGCCCCTTCTTCCTTGACAGATTCTTTAATCTGTTTCCATTGCTCATTGGTGTCGCTGCTCTTATCATCTTTTCTAGCTGTTGCTTGGTTTACTTCATTTACAAATTCTTCATTTACTTCTTTCAGCCTCTCTAGGTCCCACTGTTTTCTGCGTATTTGGATCTTCTTCATCAGGAGGAGTGGAAAATTCTATCCTATCACAGGATTGGAGAAGGTAGAAAAGGAAGAACTCTTCCTATTAGTTGATAGTATAAGGACTAGGGGGTGCAGATTTAAGGTTTTTGGACTAGAGATGCAGGAGGATCTTTCTTACACAATGAGTGGTAATGACCTGGAGACCCCCTGCCCATGAGGCTGGTGGAAACAGAAACGATCAATGATTTCAAAAGGATGGGCATTTGAAGGAAAAAAAACTGGAAAGCTATAGGGATTAAGCTGGGGAGTGGGACCGACTGGATTGTTCCGTAGGGAGCTAGTATGGACTCAACGGGCCAAATGGCCTCCTTTTGTGGTGTAAACGACTCCGTGGGCAGGATTTTCCGGCCCCGCCAAAAGTCAATGGACTTTTTCCTGGGCCGCCAAATCTCCTGTGGCGGGTCACGCCACAACTCCCGGCCTGTGGCTATAACTGCAACACTTCAACTGTGCGTCGGATCTCAGCTGTGTTTTTGCTTTCTCAGATTGCCAACTGTTACTGGGTAATAAGAGTTTGCAGCTCTTGACTAGATTCAATGTTGCTCCTTACTAAGTAGTTTCTCCACTAGCAATTGTTGCCAGGTCATAGAGTCATCGAGTTATACAGCACAGAAAAAGGCCCTTCGGCCCATCATATCCCTGCCAGCCATCAAGCACCTATCTATTCTAACCCCATTTTCCAGCACTTGGCCCGTAGCCCTGTATGCTATGGCGTTTCAAGTGCTCATCTAAATACTTCTTAAATGTTGTGAGGATATCAGGAATCAAACAGAAAATATATCATTGACATTAATTTCCAGAAAACTTTGACTCATTCAATGGGTCATCATAATTCATTCATGACCTCCCAGTCTTTAACACTCAGGATGATTATGAATAACTCATTGTCACCAACAGAATATCCTGTATTATACTCCTGTTTGATGATAAATTCTATTAGATATGATCACACGACAGTGCATAGTAAAATTTATAATACATAACATCTCTATAGGAATGACCAATTTCTTTCCCATATTAGTTGATATAATGTGATAAAGCACTATCAGTGCAATTTCTCTTCGCACAACTACATCTAACAATTTAACTTTTTAACATTTTTACATAAGCTGATATTTATATTTAATATCATAAATATTTATATCATCTCCATAGCTGAATTATGGAAGAAACATTAGCTGGTGCCAGAGGCAGCCTAGAAAATGTAGTATTCCCTCACCACAAGGAATCATTTTTAAGGTGATAGTCAGTTTCATCTGATGCTGATGCGAGAAAGCAGGAAGGACAGAGGCAGCTCCCAAAACATAGTGAGAAATGTTAAACCTCTATCCTCACTTGTGGTCTTTTGTATTAATACTCAATTATTTAATTCTAAATAAAATCATCCTCACACCAGTGGGCACAAGGATTTGACATGAATGCATTAAAAGATTATGCAGAAGAATTTCAATACCCTAAAGTGTAACGGTTGTCAGTCAAGGATAGTTCAATATTCAGTTTATTTCACTTGTGGAAAAGTTTCAAAATCTCTTTAAAACAGGTTCCTTGTAAAAAAAATTTAATCACAGCCAGTTAGGATGCAAACCCATTGTGGCCCTGGTACCTAGAGAGAATTATGTATTATGATACTGTGAGGAGGAAAATTGTCCTAATATTATAACTATCCCAATATCCTAATAATGTAACTGAAATATCAGGAGCAGCTTTATTGCTGTAATATTAAGATATTTTCTCAGCGGTGGCACAGTAGGTAGCATTCTTGTGTCAGAGTCAGAAGGTTGTGGGTTCAAGTCCCACTCCAGAGACTTGAACACAAAAATCTAGGCTGCAATGCAGCAGTGAGAGATTGCTGCATTAATGGAGGTCCTGTCTTTCAGGTGAGGCATTAAACTGAGGCCCTGTCAGCCTTCTCAGGGGGACAAGATCCCATGACGATATTTCAATAAAGACAGGGGAGTTATCCCCAGTGTCCTAGCCAATATTTATCCATCAACATCATAAAAACATATTATTCAGTCATTATCTCATTCTGTTTGTTGGGAGTTTGTTGCATGTAATTTGGCTGCCATTTAGTTTAATTGGTTGACTCCCAAAAGAGTTAATTTGGCTGCCATGTTTCCTATGTTACAATAAGACCTACACTTCAATAGTACCTCAATGGCTGTAAAGTGCTTTGGCACGTTCTGAAAAGGATATGAAAAGCACTCAAGAAATACGAGATTTTCTTTTCATTAATCTACACTTCAAAATTCCTTTTACTTCTACTCCAATTATTTTCTCTTTTATTTCCTATTCTTGCTCTCCACTTTTCTACATTAGTTTTATACTATATCTTATCTATATTCTTGAGTCAACTTTTTATTTTTCTGTTATTTCCTGGTTACTTTGTTCCAAAATAATGTATTTTTCAATGTCCATTTAACAATTGCCAAGAAAGCTTAAACCCACCAGCTAGCATCAGCAACTTCAATGTCTATAAAGCGTCTACATACAAACATACAAATTCGGAGTGGGAGTAGGCCACTCGGCCCCTCGAGCCTGCTCTGCCATTCAATAAAATCATGGCTGATCTGAATGTAACCTCAACCCCACATTCCTCCCTATCCTCAATAACCTTTCACCCCCTTGTCAATCAAAAGTCTATCTAGCTCTGCCTTAAAAATATTCAAAGACTCTGCTTCCACCGCCTTTTGAGGAAGAGAGTTCCAAAGACTCAGAAAAAACTCTCCTCATCTCTGTCTTAAATGAGCGACCCCTTATTTTTAAACAGTGACCCCTAGTTCTAGATTCTCCCACAAGAGGAAACATCCTCTCCACATCCACCCTGTCAAGACCCCTCAGGATCTTATAGGTTTCAATCAAGTTGCCTTTTATTCTTCTAAATTCCAAATGATACAAGCCTAACCTGTCCAGTCTTTCCTCATAAGACAAACCACCCATCCCTGGTATTAGCCTAGTTAACAATCTTTTAACTGCTTCTAACACATTTACATCTTTTCTTTAAATAAGGAGACCAGTGCTGTACACAATACTCTCACCAATGCCCTGTACAACTGAAACACAACCTCCCTCCTGTAGCTGCCCAGTGACAGACTGCTATAGCTCTGTTTGAAAGCCAATAAGAGAGAGGACTGGGTGAGGTTGGCACGTTCTGGGCCAAAGTCAATCCTGTACAACACCGGGAGGTGCAGCTTGACTGTCCATAACTGTACAAGATCAAATTTGGAGTCGCACTACAAGAGTCTTCGCAATATAAACCAGATCTCCTGCTGATGTCAGAAACACAAGAGGTGCCATAGCTGCATAATTTCAAAAGATCAGCTCAGAGTACCAGCGATAGTCACAACCATTTCTGCTTCTTGTGAAAGTGAGCAGCCCTTATCATCACTTCAAACTCTCCACCTGCAGTAAACATCGTGCACAGATTAGCATCACTAGGCAAATTAAAGTTATTCCAAAATGTACTAAGCTCTGAGAATTCTCTGACAGGATTGTCAGGACTCATTTCAGCCTTATCTTTGCTCCAACTAAGCATAGTCTAATCCATAATACATCCATCCTCACATTATAAAATGGTAAATCATTTGGCAGCATGCAGCACTGTGGATTCTCCAAAATACTGTGCCTTTGAGATTTTTATTTTATTCGTTCATGGGATGTGGGCGTCACTGGCAAGGTCAGCATTTATTGCCCATCCCCAATTGTCCTTGTTCAGAGGGCATTTTTTTTTTAAGTGTCTGAGGATCTGGAGTCACATGTAGGCCAGGCCAGGTAAGGAGAGCAGATTTCCTTCCCTAAAGGACATTAGTGAACCCGATGGGTTTTTACAACAATTGACAATGGTTTCAAGTCATCATCAGACTTTGGATTCAATAAATATCTGGAATTAAATGTCCACCATCTGGTGTGATGGGATTCTAATCCCCAGAGCATTATCCTGGGTCTCTGGGTTAGTGACAATACTACTACCCCACACCTCCGCTATGTTGAATGGAGATTCATTCCTAACGTAGAGTTGTTAACTTTGGCCGTGCATTTGTACCTGGGGCAAATGAAGGGTAAACACCTCTGTGCAAAGAAGAAGTAACGGTTATACCAGCATTGTTTGTTGGGAGATATAGAACAACACTGGCATTGTATAGTAAAACGTATGAACATACTAACAAGGAGCAGGAGTAGGCCATTCAGCCCCTCGAGTCTGCTCCCCCATTTAATAAGATCCTGGCTGATCTGATAGTAACCTGAAATCTGCATCCCACCTACTGCCGATAACCTCTCACCTCCTTGCTTACCAAGAATCTATCCACCTCCTGCCTGAACAATATTCAAAGACTCTGCTTCCACCACCTTTACAGGAGTAGAATTCCAAAGGCTCATAACCCTCTGAGTGAAAAAAACTTTGCCTAATCTCTGTTTAAAATGGGTGACCCCTTATTTTTAAACAGTGACCCCTAGTTCTAGATTCTCCCACAAGAGGAAACACCCTCTCCACATCCACCCTGTCAAGGCCCCTCAGGATCTTATATGTTTCAATCAAGCAAAAATCAAAAAGATAAGAATTGATAAAGAAGAGATATTAGAAAGGTTGGGTCATCTGAGGATGCTAAGGGGAGTAAGGGTGGAATTTGCAGATGCACTGGTCATAACTTTCATAACCTGCAAATTCCACACCCTTGTTCAAAAAAAGGGTGCAATAATAAACACAACAACTACAGAACAGTCAGTTTAACCTCAATAGTGGAGAAGCTTTTGCAAACAATAATCCAGAACAAAATGAACAGTCACTTGGACAAATGTGGATTAATTAAGGAAAGGCAGCAGATATTTGTTAAGGGAAAATTGTGTTTAACTAATGTTTTTTTTGAAGAAGTAGCAGAGAGGGTTGAAGAAGGTAACGTTGTTGGCATGGCTTATGTCAATTTCCAAAAGGTGTTTGATAAAATGCCAGACAACAGGCTTGTCAAAAAAGTTGAAGCCCTTGGAATAAAAGGGACAGTTCTAGCATTCATATGAAACTGGCTGAGTGACAGGGAACACAGTGGAGGTGAACTGTTGTCGTTCGGACTGGGGATCCTCAGGGTCATAATTAGGACCACTACCTTTCTTGATCTATAATAATGACCAAGATTTGGGTGGACAGGGCATAACTTCAAAATCTGCATATGACACAAAACTTGGAAATGTTGTGAATTCTGAGGAGGATAGTGACAGACCTCAAGAGGGAATAGACAGGCTGATTGAAGGGCATGGCAGATGAAATTTAATGCAGAGAAGTGTGAAGTGATATATTCTGGTAGGAAAAACCAGGAGAGGTAATATAAACTATGGTACAATTCTTAAGCAAGTACAGGAACAGAGGGCTCTGAGGGTATATGTACACAAATCATTGAAGGTGATAAGAGAGGTTGAGAAAATGATGTAAAAAGGCACATGGGACCTGGGCTTTATAAATAGACACATCGGGTACGACAGCAAGTCAGTTATAATGAGCCTTTGTAAAAAAACTGGTTCGGCCTCTATTGGAATATTGGGTAAAATCTTTAGCTCGGTGGGTGGGCTTGCACCCGAACTGAGTGTAAAATTGTGCGTGATAGTTCGGTCGGCAGCACACCCGCTGACAATTAAAAGGCCTGTTAAGGCCATTAAAAAGTTAATTAAAATAAATTTTTCGCTGCCTGTCCAACCTTAACGGTTGGTGGGCAGGCGAAAAGGCCAAGCGGCCTTTGCACTTTTTTGGGAACCTCATCCACGGGTGGGATGAGGTTTCCAAACACCAATAAAAATGAAAATAAAATCTTTAATTTTTCATTAATAACATGTCCCTGCTTATGGGACAGAGTCACACGAGGGGACATGTTTTATAACATTGATAACACCTTTTTTTAAAAATCTGTTCACCTCCCAGCTCTGTGCCTCAGGGAAATTTGCACGTGGCACTCGCGCACGTGCTTGAAGTTCGTTCTCGCCCCGCTCGCACTCCCACCCCCCCCAGCCCACACGGGCAGCACTGAGCACGGCCGCTCACCTTTCAAGCTGGCCGGGCCTTAATTGGCCCGCCCAATGTGAAATCGCCTTCTGGCCCCGATCGCGGGCGGCGGTCAGCTGCCCGACCACCCCCACTGAGCCCGCCCGACATGGACATCGTGTCCAATTTTGGGCACCACGCTTTCAGAAGAATGGGTAGATGGTTATGAATCAGATGAATTCTTTACCCAAGAGAACTGTGTATGCTGGGTCATTTCATGTTTTCAAGGTCGAGATATGCTGATTTTTGAACGGCAGGGGAGTCAAGGGTAATGGGGAATAGGCAGCAAAGTGGAGTTGAGGCCGAGATCAGATCAACCATGATCTTATTGAATGGCGAAGCAGACTCAAGCGTCCAAATGGCCTACTCCTGCTGCTATTTCTTATGTTCTTCTGCTTTAGGGTGGGTGCAAGAACAATTGACAATAATTATTTCAGAGATGAGGGACTTCCATTCCATGGACAGATCGGAGAAGCTGGTGTTGCTTTCCGTAGAGAAGAGAAATTTGAGAGGAGATTTGATAGAAGTATTCAAATTCATGACAGAGCTAGACAGAGTAAATTTAGAGATACAGTTCCCATTAGCAGATAGATCGAGAACCAGAGGAGAGTGATTTAAGGCAATTGGCAAAAGAATAAAAGATTACAAGGGGAGGGTTTTTTTTATGCAGTATGTGGTTAGGGTCTGGAATGCCTGATAAGTGTGATGGAGGCAGATTCAGACAAGGCTTTCAAAAAGGAATTGGACAAGCATCTGAAGAGGAAAGATTTGCAAGACTATGGGGAAAAGGTAGGGTGTGGGACTAGCTGAGATGCTCTTGCAGTGAGCTGTCCCTTCTTCTGTTCTGTAACTATTCTTTGATTCTATGATTCTACCTCAAAATCTTCAAAAATTGCAAAATAGAATATTATACCTGTGATAAATACAGTTCCTATACTCTCTCAAAAGGCTTAGACTATCTAGTCTCAATTTATTCAGCACATTGAGGGCACTTATTACCTCATAATTTTAAAAAATCTAATGTATGTAGCTTCATTTAGTCAAAGCTCAATTAACTTTTTGTCAGCAATGCAGTGAAAATATGATTTCAATTAAAATGTTTTCACTTTGAGCATAACCTCCCACAAAATAATGTGGTTTCCTAGGTATCATCTTATTTGCCTTGGAAACAATTACTGGCATACATAAATACCAATATTCTTATACTTAAACAATACCATGTGCTTCTGATTATGAAATTCCGAATGATTTATAGATCTGTTGAATGATATGGCACTAAAGAGTGCTCCAGGCATGAATTAGACATTTGGGTAAGTGATTCATTTCATTATGCTCACTTACATAAAATAGGTTTTTAATGAAAATCTCTTGTTGCTGTGCCAAACTTGTGATCCTTTCATTGATATTAATTAAGCTTATCAAATATAGTGCTGTGAGAATGTGCTTTCTTCGCACTGGATTGTGTGGTTATAACAGATGTGTTCCCAAGACCAGGGCTGCACAGGAGAATATCTAAGGTTTCGAACAATCATGAATATATAACTGGGTTTTATTTTTCTGTCAAGGTTTAATTCAATGATAAATTACTGCACAGTTAAATCCTAATAAATGTACAATTATGGTTAAGAAATATGATGAATAGATGGACTGCTCTACGATGCTATAAAAAGTATTCATCTATAAAATTTGTATATCAGCTTAATCATTGATTTTGCAGATAAAGTTTTCAAGATATTAAGTGAGAAAGATAGGTTAGATGGAGAGAGGTTATTTTCACTGGTTGCGGAGTCCAGGACTGGGAGCATAGTCTAAAAATTAGAGCCAGACCTTTCACAAGTGAAATTAGGAAACTCTTCAACATTCAAAGGATAGAAGATGTTTGGAACTCCCTTTTGCAAATGCCAATTGATGCAACACAATTGTTAATTTTAAATATGAAATGGATAGAATTTTGTTATGCAAAGTATTAAAGGATACGGGGCAAAGGCAGGTACTGTACATGGAGTTAGGTCACAGATCAACCATCATTTCATTAAATGTCAGAACAGGCTTGAGGGGCTAAGTGGTCTGCTCCTGTTTCTATGTTCCTATGAATCCCATAGTTTTTTACTGCCTCCTCCCTGAAGGATGGTACCTCATGTTGAGAAGGCCCCACTAAAGCATCCAATAAAAGCAATAAGTGCCAGTCTTGCCACCAACACTCACATCCTGAGAATGGAACATTAAAAAACAGTTCCAATTATTGGACTCCCTACACTAATAACCCCAGCAGCCATTCTGTATGTTGAAACCTTAAATGAAAGCATTGAAAGGCTATTTGATTGGGAACATCATAGCTAAACCCTATCCAATCCTTTCCCAATAACCAGACACATAAGCTTGCCGGCAGTTTAATACCGATCAGGAGCAGGAGCTCTGAACCTGAGAGCTGAGTCCATTGGAACACTCCTCCATCTGACTGGGCTGAGATGACCTCCTGCAGCGCCAACTGAAAATCAGATCAGGCACCATTTTGCCTGTGTCACTCAGCTTCATACTGAGTGGCACTGAATTTCCCTTCTCCCTTTTGTAGTATCAATGGCAGTATTATCACTACAAACTCATCCAGTATGTCTGGAAGAAAATTGCAACAAATTAGCAGAGAGTTAATCTGGGTGGATTGCATAATTGTTCTGTTGCTAACCCACAATGAGAAGAGAATTCAGCCTCTAAATGTTCTTCTCTTTTTCCTCTTATGATCTAAACCCACATTCTTAGATGCATTTTTTCCTTCATTCTCACTTTGTTAAAACCAAGAGTTAGGTGCAAATCCCGTCACTCTGATTTAGTCTATTAGTGCACCAATACACTGGTTGCATTGCTAATTAATACATTTTGTAGATCACTGAGCTCCAACTGTAAACATAGGAGATTTCAATCATTTATTATAATTGGTGAATCTCACTAATCTTTCATTTACATGGATGATACTGACACCGATGTTGATGGATTGCTTTCCTTTCACTTATAAATATTACTTACTCCATTTTATTTATCTTAATTTTTTCTGCTCTAAAGAAAGCAAAGGCCCTTGTTCTGATATTCTAACTTCAGTCATCTCTAAGTAAAGGACTCAGATCAGGTTCAGCTTTGTGCAAAATTCTGTATTGTAATGACTTTATTCCCTGAAGACATTTATGAAACGTTCTCATTCCCAGGACTATTGCTCCTTGACTTCTAAGTTATTTCAAACTTAAATGAGTGATTTAAAAGTAAAGACCAGGTCCATGAAATATCTTAACAGAATGTCTTAACTAGCCTTAACTAATGGAGCGATGGGGTGGGTAAAAAATGAGTTGCCCCAGTAAGGTTTCCACCACATTTTAACCAGGCCTCGAAATTGCAGTCAAGACATCATGGTCAAGATCCTGCCTGCTCCTCTGAGCTGCTCTGGTTGGGATGGCTGCTAATGATGCCCAATTTTCAGGATATGTAAATGGCCTCATCCCCAGAACTGGGATGGAATCTCTGCCATTGAGTGCGGGGAGGTGAAAATTCTGCTCAGCACTGGAGTTAGCCCTAGGAACCGCTTTGTAACTTTTCTATTGCAGTGTTCTCCTGAATGCACTGACTCTATTTACCATATAGTTCATGGGTTTCACAGGCAGTATCACTGACACTGATAGTTTGGCTAAATGGTCGCTTATCATTCATTTGCCTAGACAGTGAATCTCAGCTGGCCTATGGCTTAGTGCCACCTTAGATTCTGATCCAAACATTCACCCACACAGTGAGAGCAGAGGTCATTCTTTAGCAATGTCAGCTAATATGTGGCCTCATTGGCTCACAGATTCTCTGGTTAATTGTAACTATTGGCCTGGCGAAGATCAACTAATGGTTCATTCTGTGGATTAAACCTGGATCCTTCACCTGCTCTATTTGTGGGACTGTCTTTCTGGTGAGCCCTTCCATCTGGTGGCTGGGGAGAAGAGTGAGCTCACCACACACCAGGTGGGGTTCAGCTGAGGCCCAAACCATTTTAACAGTTGGGTTTCATTAAAACAAAATCGGCAAGCTGCCAGAACTGAACGAGTACAAAACGAAGCTGGTTGGTGGTAATTTCATGGGGGGATTAATGTGGGTGCCAGACTGGAAGGGGCTATGAATTGTCTGGAAGAAGGTGTGAAGATTTTCTTTTTGCAACCCCGCAGAAAGTGTTTAAATCACTTAGAGTGTTAACCAGGTACACTTAAAGAAGCCATTTCTGATCCACTGCAGTCAGTGCAGTCATATTGAGCTACTGCACGCAGTTGCTCTTAAAGCCACAATTCAGGTGATGCTCTGGGAATCATTGAAGATTAATTATCTTGGCATCAGTTGGGCTGTCCAAGATCCAGAGGTGTTTGGGGATGATTGTGCCTCAACATCGTTGGGGCTCTGACTGCTGCCACTCGAACTGCAACGATGGAAAATCATTAGTGCCATTCCGGGAGGCCACTGGGGGCCAACCCAAATTTACACATCAGTTTCCCACTTGGTGCGTTAGTCACGGAAGACGATGTAAGGAATATAAAGATAAACAAGTTACCTGACTCTAACATTTTTAAGCTTCATATTTTGAGCTTCCACACTTCCACCCTCTGGCACAGGGCTGCCTGTTCATTGTCCACCCTCTGGCACAGGGATGCCCCCTCACTGTCCACCCTCTGGCACAGGGATGCCCCCTCATTGTCCACCCTCTGGCACAGGGCTGCCCCCTCATTGTCCACCCTCTGGCACAGGGCTGCCCCCTCATTGTCCACCCTTTGGCACAGGGATGCCCCCTCATTGTCCACCCTCTGGCACAGGGATGCCCCCTCATTGTCCACCCTCTGGCACAGGGATGCCCCCTCATTGTCCACCCTCTGGCACAGGGATGCCCCCTCATTGTCCACCCTCTGGCACAGGGCTGCACACTCATTGTCCACCCTCTGGCACAGGGCTGCCCCCTCACTGTCCACCCTCTGGCACAGGGATGCCCACTCATTGTCCACCCTCTGGCACAGGGCTGCCCCCTCACTGTCCACCCTCTGGCACAGGGCTGCCCCCTCACTGTCCACCCTCTGGCACAGGGATGCCCACTCATTGTCCACCCTCTGGCACAGGGCTGCCCCCTCACTGTCCACCCTCTGGCACAGGGCTGCTCCCCTAATGTCCCGTCTGGCACAGGGCTGCCCCCCTATTGTCCACCCTCTGGCACAGGGCTGCCCCCTCATTGTCCACCCTCTGGCACAGGGCTGCTCCCCTATTGTCCACCCTCTGGCACAGGGCTGCTCCCCTATTGTCCACCCTCTGGCACAGGGCTGCTCCCCTATTGTCCACCCTCTGGCACAGGGCTGCCCCCCTATTGTCCACCCTCTGGCACAGGGATGCCCCCCTATTGTCCACCCTCTGGCACAGGGATGCCCCCTCATTGTCCACCCTCTGGCACAGGGCTGCACCCCTATTGTCCACCCTCTGGCACAGGGCTGCCCCCCTATTGTCCACCCTCTGGCACAGGGATGCCCCCTCATTGTCCATCTTCTGGCACAGGGATGCCCCCTCATTGTCCACCCTCTGGCCCAGGGATGCCCCCTCATTGTCCACCCTTTGGCACAGGGCTGCCCTCCTATTGTCCACCCTCTGGCACAGGGCTGCCCCCCTATTGTCCACCCTCTGGCACAGGGCTGCCCCCCTATTGTCCACCCTCTGGCACAGGGCTGCTCCCTTATTGTTCACCCTCTGGCACAGGGCTGCCCCCCTATTGTCCACCCTCTGGCACAGGGCTGCCCCCCTATTGTCCACCCTCTGGCACAGGGCTGCCCCCCTATTGTCCACCCTCTGGCACAGGGCTGCCCCCCTATTGTCCACCCTCTGGCACAGGGCTGCCCTCCTATTGTCCACCCTCTGGCACAGGGCTGCCCTCCTATTGTCCACCCTCTGGCACAGGGCTGCCCCCCTATTGTCCACCCTCTGGCACAGGGCTGCCCCCCTATTGTCCACCCTCTGGCACAGGGCTGCCCCCCTATTGTCCACCCTCTGGCACAGGGCTGCCCCCCTATTGTCCACCCTCTGGCACAGGGATGCCCCCTCATTGTCCATCTTCTGGCACAGGGATGCCCCCTCATTGTCCACCCTCTGGCACAGGGCTGCCCCCCTATTGTCCACCCTCTGGCACAGGGCTGCCCCCCTATTGTCCACCCTCTGGCACAGGGCTGCCCCCCTATTGTCCACCCTCTGGCACAGGGCTGCCCCCCTATTGTCCACCCTCTGGCACAGGGCTGCCCCCCTATTGTCCACCCTCTGGCACAGGGCTGCCCCCCTATTGTCCACCCTCTGGCACAGGGCTGCCCCCCTATTGTCCACCCTCTGGCACAGGGCTGCCCCCCTATTTTCCACCCTCTGGCACAGGGCTGCCCCCCTATTGTCCACCCTCTGGCACAGGGCTGCCCCCCTATTGTCCACCCTCTGGCACAGGGCTGCCCCCCTATTGTCCACCCTCTGGCACAGGGCTGCTGTGTCTTTCCTCAGGCACTCAACTTTCCACTGCAGTTTGAGGTTTTCCTCTCCCTCCTTAGCAGCTGTGACTGGGTGGGCTTAGTGGGCACCTCCTGGGACCTTCTTCCACCTGCTGTGGCCGAGAAGGTGTTGCTGACCTCTGAGCCGGCCTCTCAGTCTGACTCTCGTGGGCCTCCTTCACTGTGGCAGCCTCTTCCTTCTAGAGCGGAGAGTTTGGCATTTAGAACAGGTGAAGTCACAGTCATCAGATGCTTTCATTTTACCAATGGAAGACAATTTGCAAATGAAAATCAAGACAACATGTACCCTGGGCATATTTGCACCCTCCAGTGCTTTCTCCCTCTGCTCTCTGTAGTTCTGTGCAGGTGACAGTGTCATCGCTCCCACTGTCTCCCGCCGCAGTGAAGTCAATGATCTTTAGGAGCCTGATTCTCGAGTCAAAACTCATGACAGGTTTCTATAAGAGACCGAGAATAAAACATTAAAAATTTAAATTCGGCTTAACAGAATTCATTTTACCTTAACCCATCCAATTCCTCAGGCATTTCCAGGCAAATGTGCAACATGTATTCAGGGCAAATGATAAATTGCTCATCAATTGACTGAGCACATAAAGTAACATTTTTAGTAAGTACTTTAAAACCTCATGCTTATATAATTTATTATTATTTGCTGATCGATAATGTGTGATCTTAAATAGTAACACCAAGTGTTCCCAAGGGGGGCAATGGGGATGGTCTGGCAATCCAACATTCCACATACAGTCAAGACATACCATACATTTTACACTGAGTGGATCCACAGCCTAGTGACATGCTGGCAAGGCAAGGCTGCATCAAAATCCCCTCCATGACACTTGCGTGGGAACATGCCCAGCTAAGTGCTCCTTGAGTGAGTGGAGAAAGCTCCCAGAATTCAGCCAATACTTTAACTCTGTCTCTGAGTGAGCACAGCTGCTTAATGGGCTGATATACAGCGTCCTGTCCAAATGGTTTGGAATTCCAGGGTTTCCGTCTTGCTACTTTACAGGTCACATTGAGATTTGGCACTGGGCCACTCGCACAAACTGACCACCAGTGACATGATGATGAGGAGAAGAGCTGAGAAACACACAGATAAAGCTTATCTAGAGCTTTGAGCAAATCATAAGGTCCGAAAAACGACTTGTTCTAAAGCAGAGAGCAGAAGCAGCAGCAGCAGCCAACAGCACACAAAACACAGCCGAGAATGACAGTGACTGGCAGGTTCAGCGGACAGGGCAATGTGCTGCAGCCCAGCTTGAATATCAACCAACGGAAATCCATTTGAGACAACAATGGGATGACGCTCCAGGAGCTGACATCTCAGATGAAGGACTTGGAGCTTGGGTGGCACCATCTCCGGTAAATCCTTATCCTCCCTTACACCAAGTAGCCAAGATAATTAGGCAGCAATCTTGGAAGCTGATTAATCAACTGATAAATTCAGAAAATCGGTTCCTCATGAGCTTTCTTCCTATTTAGGAAGCTGGACAAAGAAGAATGTTGGAGGAGGTTGTTGACAAAGATGGGGCTTCTGAAGGATTTCCGACAGGTACAGGTATGATCAGTTATTGGGACTCAGACCCATAGATTAACAATGCAATGGAAATTGTACCACACATGCTGATGACTATACATGTCATTCCTATTAACAGCTTCATGGCTATCTTGGCTTGGACAATGAGAGTATCACTTACCATTCTCGGGAAAATAGCAGTTGATGTATCTAAAATGTTCACAAAATAAGAGAGGGGTATTTATCTCCCACTCTCCTGGTTCACTTTTCTAACTGCATGTCTTCTTTGTAGTTGATGATGAAACTGCACACTGGGAAGATAATGAGCCAATCCCTGTTGCCGAAGATCGAATAGCAGCTGGGTGATTACTTCCACAAGTCTTACATTAAGCCCCTCTTCCATTGATGTCAAATGTTATGGGAAGAAGCGTTATTGTTGGTAACGTCTTTTGCCATGAGGCACTGCTTGCTGTAAGTCACAATGAAGGATCTCATGGAGCTTGTGAACACATTTTTGGGAGCTTTATATTTTGATCCTCCAAATCAATTCTCAAAAAGACATTTTGCAGGAATGTTGTAAGCTTCCACTTCTAATGTCTCTATTGTAACAGTTATGTCCATGCATTTAAAAGCCGGGATTTTCCATGCCCGCTGGCACCACACGTGTTCAGTGGCAATGAGTGAACAATATGGCGAGTCAGATTCACGATGTCATGAAACCAGTTTGTAATCGTCCGCTCAGCCTGTCTATGGCTGGTCTGATGCTGTCGGATGTCGGGAACCTCATTGTAATACATCAGCACATCATTATCAGGCCAGCCCACCGGAATCATCCCCACCCTCCCCCCTCCTGCTCGATCATCCACCCACATCAGCGGGAAAACGCGTCAGTGCAGAACACGTCTTGACAACTGTGACATGCAAAAGTCGGTATTTACCCAGCAAGGCCTTGTTCACATCGCAGACATCTGAAGAGCAGAAGATGCTGGAGCCCGACAGCAACGGCACACTGGAGGGACGTCCATGGCCTGCTGGGTGGATTCTCATGGACATGGCTCTGCTGGGTGGATTCTCATGGACATGGCTCTGCTGGGTGGATTCTCATGGACATGGCTCTGCTGGGTGGATTCTCATGGACATGGCTCTGCTGGGTGGATTCTCATGGACATGGCTCTGCTGGGTGGATTCTCATGGACATGGCTCTGCTGGGTGGATTCTCATGGACATGGCTCTGCTGGGTGGATTCTCATGGACATGGCTCTGCTGGGTGGATTCTCATGGACATGGCTCTGCTGGGTGGATTCTCATGGACATGGCTCTGCTGGGTGGATTCTCATGGACATGGCTCTGCTGGGTGGATTCTCATGGACATGGCTCTGCTGGGTGGATTCTCATGGACATGGCTTTGCTGGGTGGATTCTCATGGACATGGCTCTGCTGGGTGGATTCTCATGGACATGGCTCTGCTGGGTGGATTCTCATGGTCATGGCTCTGCTGGGTGGATTCTCATGGACATGGCTCTGCTGGGTGGATTCTCATGGACATGGCTCTGCTGGGTGGATTCTCATGGACATGGCTCTGCTGCGAAGCAGCTCACGGAAGATGGAAAGTCACCATTGATGCTCACAATGGATGATGGTCGAGGGGATGGGAGAAGAAGGTCTAGGGTTGACTGAGAGAAGAAGTGGTGCCGGGTGGGGGGTGGTTGAGGTTGGGGGGTGGGGGGTGGGGGAATGAAGGTTTCGGGAGGTGAGGTTGGAGGAGGAATGAAGGTGTCGGCGGGGGTGATGTTTGAAGTGGGGGGAATGAAGGTGTCAGCAAGGGTGAGATTGGGAGGGGGGAATGAAGGTGTCAGTGGGGGATGTAGTTGAGGGGGGATGGAGTACAGGGGCAGGAAGGGGTAACGGGGGTGAAGATGGAAACTGGGGAGGTAGGTGTACAGGGGGTGGAAGGTGTAACGGATGGAGTTTGGAGGGAGGGAGGAGTTTGGAGGAGGGGGAAGGAATGCAGAGGGGGGAGGGACTCTGGGGTGCGGGAGGAAGGAGTGTGGAGAGGGGAGGGAGACCAGGGGGAGGAAGGTGTGCGGAGAGGGGAGGGAGTAAGGATGGAGGAAGGAATCAGGAAGAGGGAAGCTGGAGGAAGAAGTGAAGGTGTTTGAGGGGGTCAGGAAGGGGGAAGGAGTAAAGCTGGAGGAAGAAGTGAGACTGGGAGAAGAGGTGAGGCTGGAAGAAGGAGTCAGGAGGGGGACTGGACTAAGGGTAGCGGAAGAGGTAAGGATCTCTGAGGGAGTCAGGAAAGGGGAGGGACTAAGCAGGGCAGGGGTAGTCTGGTGGGGAGGTGGGAGGACTAAGTTGGGGGAAAGGGTTCCAGGGGGGAAGGGGTTCTGGGAAGGAAGAGGTCCAGAGAGGAGAAGGGGTTCCATGGGGAAAGGGTCCGGAGAGTCCGGAAAGGGTTCTGTGGGGGAAGGGATCTGGAGGGGCGATATCCAGGTGAATGTCCAGGGGAGGGGTCAGATGGGTCCTCCTGGGAGTGAAGAGAGGGTGGGCATGGTATGAGGGAATGGTGAAAGTGACCGAGGGCAGAGTGAGGCGTCAGGGTGGGAGGGTGAGGGTTCGATGGTGTCAGTAGGGGGGACAGCGGGGGTAGTTGGTGGGGATCTGCAGGCAGACACGAACCCTGGGGTGGGAATGAGGGGGTCGGTGAGGTGAATGTGGATGGGGGTGTGATCTTCAGGAAGGAAGGGTATTTGCACATTCACCTGGACATCCCTGAAGGAAAAGGGATGGGGCTGGGAGGTAACGGAGGGGAGATGGAAGATGATGCTGGGGTGTCACCTGTGTTGGGGGAAAGGAAATGGGTGACTGGGGGAGGGGAAAGGACAGGGGAGTGAAAGTAAAACTGAATTAGGATCATGCTGTCCAAATGGAAAGTGAAAGGAGAGTTGTGGTGGGTGAGATCAGGTGCTGCATGGGAGTGTGGTCAGTGGGTGGGCGGAGATACAGGTCGGCTCAGATGGACAATCGATAGTGAACCCCAGCCGGCAGCATTGAAAATGCTCAGGACAGTGAGGTGAGTGTGAAATGTGAAGGATCCGTGTGCCTGGGAGAGGCTTGTACGAGGCTCCGAAAGGCCCTGCCACACACACACTTCTCCCTCCAGAATCACTCGTGGGCCGGCTGTTCCCTCTGCAGTGACAGAGGATGAGGTTGAGGGGGTCACGGGCAAAGGGGACTCGGAGAGAGAGGACAGTCTCTGAGATTCCTGAGTGGATGACCCAGAATGTCCAGCTGCCTCTCCTCCTCCCTTCAGGTGCCCTGGCCTGACTCCTTGAGGGGAAGGAGCACCTGGAGGGAGGTCAAAGTGCCCCGATTCCCTCTCGAATTGCCGCTGCAGGAACTCACCCGTGGCTCCCGCAATGGGGTGCAGGTTAGCGCGCATCTCCACGTTCTACTGGACCAGGGTCTCCATGGCATCCGCCATCCTCCTCATGGAGACCTCCATACGCCCACATGTGGGCACCTCTTCATCAGAGAGCAGGCGGACACACTCCTCTGACCCACGAGCCACTCTGTTGAGGACTTCCAACAGCTCTGCGTGATATTCTCACACGTTCTGTTGAATCTCCAGCAGGAGTTGGACGGCCAAGTCCAGGGGTTCGTCATCTGACTCGGACCTCACAGATGCCTCTTCCCCAGCAGTCCTCCCAGTGCCAGGGAGCTCGCACAAATCTGCCTCCTGCTGCTGTGGACACGTGTCCATGTGGTGACCACCAGATTGTGAACCCGAGCCTGCTCTAAGTCTAGGTCCCACTGAGGCTTGTGTCTCTGCGCTGGTGGAGGGTGTGGGTAAGCGCTGTAATGGGTCTCCCAGGTTGCTTATTTCCAGCTCTTCAATGGAGGAGGTGTCCTCTCGGCTGGAGGTGAGGACCTGGATGGAGCTGAGGGACTGTCTGGCTGAGGGTGTTGGTCGCTTGGCAGAGCTCCCTGTGAACCAGAGTAGAGATAATGAGTGTGTGGCAGCAGAGTCAAAAGCAGCAGAGAGTGAGCACTCACAGTTGCATTGAGAGAGGGATGATGTGGTGCAGGATTGGCAGGTGGGTTTTCACCGCCAAGCTCACCGTCACCACAGGCACGGTCCATGGTCCTCACCAGTCAGCGCGATGGCACACTCCTCAAAGTGAGTGACTGGCTAATGTGGGCCACTCCACCCCCGGTCTGAGACCTCTCCCTGCTGATGTGAACCGGCTTCTCTTGCATGAAAACAGGCGGAGAGAGTGTGAGCAGGACACATGGCACTGAGTGGAATGTTTGTGTGGTGAGCGGAGCCATGGACGGGATGAGGACATGAGTTCCAGACGATATGAGCCTGATGGAGATGTGAGGGTGTGTGTGAGAGTTAGTGGTGTTGTCCCTTGAGGTGTGAGATCCCTGTGGATAGGTTTGTGAGTGTGAGAGTTGAGAGTAATGAGAAGAGTAACTTATCCTGGCGGAGCAGATGAGACCATTAATCCTGTAGCAGCACTGGGTGGCTGTCCTCTTTTGCAGGGAATTGGCGCTGACCACCACTGCCACCACCTCCTAAGCTGGATTAGTGAGGTTGCTGACCATCCTGTGGCCAGAGCTGGGGTAGAGGACATCACTGCGAGTCTCCACTGCATCCAAAAGGTGCTCAAGAGACGTGTCATTGAACCTAGGGGCTGCAGTCTTTTTGTCTTTCAAGGCCATATCTTCTTTGCAGAAGTTGTGGGCTGGAAGCACTGAGAAGTGTGCGTGCGGCGGGGCTTTAAATATGGTGCCTGGCGTGATGAAGCGGCGAGGTGATAGAGTGGTGGGCGAATGAGAGCCTGCCTGCCATGGAAATGACATGTTTCCCAGGAATACATAATTAATGCGGCGTGTTTGTGACGATACAGTGTGAAAAGCTGCCTTTGTGTTGGAGGGTAAAACGTTGTTTCCCTGCCCACCACCACACCTAGTGCAAATCTGGGATGATTCCGCCCAAAGTTCTTGATGATGGTCAAGTTCCATGCCCCAGTTTTGGAGAGGACTATGTTGTTAAAGATCTAGACCAAGGCAACTTTTTTGTCACCGCACACTTCAACCCACAGGTAAAGACAGTCCTTCAGAGAGATGCTGTATAAGTGAATCTAGCATTCAGACAGAACCATAGAAAACTGGGAGAGGAGAATTTCAAGGACATATATGATGACACTGATTACAGTGACATGGTTGTAGATGGAAAATCCCATAGGATAGAAATAACTTTTCAAACATCATCAACTTTAATGAGCTTCTGGTGTTTACATCTTCCAGAACTTCATTATGACGCCTAGATTTAATGGCCAATGAACTCACTCCAAAAGTGAGAACCACAAGTCTCATTCTAGCTGTTGTATGGTGTCGGAAGTGTGAACCCAAAGTGGAAACTATCCTACATGACCTTGTTAAAGGAGCGAGAAAGCTGTCTGATGATGGAGTTTTATGGGATCGAGGTGGGAAAATGGTTAAAAGCAGATGGCTCACACTGTTTGGATTCTCGAGCATATGCAGCAATGCAGAACACACAGTGCAGGTTAATGGTTATCATGGATGTGCCTTGTGCTCATATCCCAGAAGAGCAGTGGACCAGGTTGTCAAGTACCAATGGAATTCGATGGTGTCAAGGACAGAAGGAATGCTACAAGATATGACGAGGTAGACGAGTGTGATATATTGACATGCCCGTTTGTTGGCAGGGTATATACGATACAGCTCAGGAGCTATGACATTTAATGAGCTCTCACTTTAGTAGAAATGTGAGGGCTCCTGTGGAGCTATTCATGCTTCCCCTTTGAGGAATGCAATTGGCAACTGAAATGACAACTTACAGGCTTTTCTTTTCCTTTATTCCTTTATGGGACCAACATTTATTGCCCATCCCAAATTGCCCTTGGACTGAGTGGCTAAGCCATTTCAGAGGGCAGTCAAGGGTCAACCACATTGCTGTTGGTCTGGAGTCACATGTCGGCCAGACCAGTAACAACGGCAGATTTCCTTCCCAAAGGAGGGTAAGCCCTCTGTGTAGGCAAAATACTGATGCAGTTTTTCCTTATCTCAGTAGCTGCCATGCTGGGTTGCATACCTGCTCATTCTTCACTGTTCTTGAAAGCCATTCTCTGACTGCTCCTGTAACCCTGCAGTTTCAAGATGCTGGGCAGATGAAGGTGGAGGCTAGAATGCCTCTGCCCAGTAAAGCAACTCCCTAAGGCCACGCTCATTTACATTGCAGACTGATATCTCTCCTCTTTCCCTTCCTGCACACCCTGAAACATTTCACATTTAAATCTGGGGTAGGTGTATACATCTATAGAGCAACAGAATTCCAGTGTGGCCCTGCTAATGAACTGGGACAACCTAGTCACTTCTCCGAGCAGGAATAAAGCCAACAGTGGCCATAGTGAACACCAGACAGTAATTTCACGCAGCGCTGCCTCTGCACATTAGGGCAACGTGCGAAGGGAGGACAAGCATATCAGCCTCACTCAGGAGCAGATGATTGGGTACACATGTTACAATCAGCACTCCTGGGCTGTCTGCTCCCACAGTCATCAAACTTCACTCTTCAGCCGCTGAGAGATCACCATTCCATAGAGTGGGTGCACGTATAATCTGATACAATGCCTAGCAAAATTCGATAATCAACTCATGGGCAAGGAGATACAAACTTTGTCCAATCTGATAACTGACACACAGAAAACAGTGTGGGAGCCTGATGACACACTTGAATGGGGACCATCTGATAACCGCCACATAAGAATGTGCGACCTCAGCCAGTCAGTTCCCGGTTCAAATTGACAGCTCCCAGTAAATCACAACCGAGCACAGCCAAAGTCAGCTGACTAAAACTGGGGGCCAAATGGTTCCTGGTTGGATTACCCTGTTGCTACTGCTGGCCCTCACCCCCGCAGTACAGACCAGTTATTCCGGCTAGGTACAGTCTTCAGTCTTCAGTCAGGTTCAACTTATTTTTCCTTCTAGGGAGCAGTCTCCAGCCGTCTCTTTCATGGTCATTGGTTAACACACTGTTAAACAGGCAGGAATTTCAGTGAGTGGGTGCCAGGCATTTTCATTTAAAAATTAGATTAGGGTCTGATATATGCCACAGGCTCTGATTTTGAGGCATTAATGAGACTCCTGTTTTGTTCCAGTGAAGTCCATGGATTCCTGTTTCTCAGTCCACTCCAAGAAGGTGGTAGATGGGACAACAGCAGGAATGGAGTGGTGAGTTTTCCATTGTGATTTTCTTGCCAAAATAAAAGGGAACGCAGAATGATGAGGAACAGTCCCTGTATATCTTCACACTGTAAATGCTTAAAATGTATTTACCACTAGCTTTTAAGCAAGCAGTACCAATCGAGTTTATAAGCAAAAACAAAACACAGCTGATGCTTGAAATCTGGGCCAGGATTTTTAGCTGGTCGGGCGGGCGTGCGTCCGAGCGTAAAATGATGCGCGGTGACTTAGGACGAGCGTCCCGACATCATCGCGCACTCATGCGATATTTCGGTCAGCGGGCGCGCACCAGGGTCAGCAGCGGCCCCGCCGACAATTAAACGGCCCATTAAGGCCATTGAACTTATCATTGAAAGAAATGTTTCACCGCCCGTCCAGCCTTGTGGTTGGTGGGCAGGCGAAAAGGCCAAGCGGCCTTTGCATTTTTGAGGAAATCTCATCCACGGGCGGGATGAGGTTTCCTAAAGCAAATAGAAAGGAAATAAAAAATTTAACATTTAATTTATAACACGTCCCTGCTCACATGAGGACAGAGTCACAGGAGGGGACATGTTTTATAACGTTTTTAAAATCTTTATTTTTAACGTTTTGAACTGTTCATCTCCCTGAGGCAGCTCTGTGCCTCGGGGAGCTTTTCCAGTGCGCACTCGCTCGCATGTGCAAAATTTGCGCTCGCTCTCCTCCCTCCAACGTACAAGCAGCGCTGAGCGCTGCTGTGCGCGTTTCACGCTGGGTGGGTCTTAACTGGCCGGCCAACGTGAAATTGCGGTCTGGCCCTGATCTCTGGCGGCAGTTGGCTTCTCGACCACCCCCACCCGGTGAGGGAAAAGTCGTTCTCCTGAAATAAAAAACTGACAATACTCAGCAGCTCAGGAAGCATCAGAGGAGAGAGAAACACAGTTCAGGTCAATGGTCTTTCATCAGAATTTCTGGGAAGGCTGAGTGGTACACTCGACAGTAAGAAGCATAGTTGCAACTGCCTTGCACAGAACTGCACGATATTGTTCCTGGACTTGTCGCTAGGTATGCATGGGTAGAGTGGTCTCCTTTTCTAGCAACGCTTTTGAAAGTTAGATAAGTGCATGAGGGAGAAAGATTAGAAGGATATAGTGAAGGGTGAGATGAAGTAGTGGGGGGAGGAGGCTCATGTGGAGCATAAACAGCAATATAAATTTACTGCGCCAAACTATCTCTCTATGTGCTCTAAAGTGGATTAACTGCATGGTTGAAAATTTGACAAATCAGACTAAAATTTGCAGAGAAATATTTGGGTAAACCAGATGTCGTGAGCAGAGGATAGCGTACCATAAAATGTAAATATATTATCTGATGATTATGAAAGTAAAAGTTAATTGAAGACTATGCCAGTTAAGAACATTCCATATTGGAAAAGACAATGGAAGTGAGAAACTAATACTGAAAGGTGCAGGTATAGAAAATAAATCACAGTTCAGAAGGAAATCAGGTCACTATCTATAGACTGTGATGTCCATTAACAAGGTGCCAGAGAGAGAAAAATGATTTTACAAATGAGCTAGGAGATTAATGGAAAATACTATTTTTTGAGTCACAATTCATAACAACCCACTTTGCTAATTATAATTCCCTAACCATCTCAATCCTATCCAGAAAATCTATTCTTCATACTGCAATGGAATATTCCTCAGGTCCCCAATACTTATACAGCTCAGCATATTTTATTCAGATACATTGCGATGATCCTAAACGTATAAACGAGGATGCTGTGTGTTACACATCTTTATTTCAGTGAAACTGGCAGCAAATGCTTACAGGAAACATGTCTGAAGCCAACTATCCAACAGGATCATATAGAAAAACACAATAATGTATTTTCATTAAAAAAGAATTTGCACCAATGGTTTAATAATATTGATCACTTTCTCTTCTCGAGATCTTCCCTCGCGTTCATGTGTTTTAATAAATTTCTTTAATGTCACACAAGAAAATGAAAGTTGAAGGGTATCTATTCCCAACTGCCAGTTACTCTGCAGATATTAGATGCCCTGATTAGTTAGTTCCAGCAAACTAGAAACAGAAAAGGATTGTCCATTTCTGCCATTTTTAAAAAAAATTCTTGATGCACAAGTTTATTGGAGACAGGATGAAGTCTTAGAACTGCTGATTTCAGCATAAATTCAAATATTTTAACCCGGCCCAGCTATTCTGTAATGCTAGGTGTTAGCAATCCTTACTTTGACCCCGTCTGTTTTCTGTTTTTGAAGGATCCATTTTTTAACCCTCATCACAGCTGCTAAAGATCTTTTTTTTGTGCTGAGTAATGTAAATTTGAAAGAGAAAATTGTACCAATGTCTTAATCACTGACCTCCCTCACTCCTTTCATTGAATTTACAAATAACTAACCACGTACATTTTAAAGTGCAGCAAGTCACTGCGGCCCATTTGAGGACCGTGGTTTTCTTTCAACCTGTTTAAAAAAAGTAAGATTGTAGAGTTTTTCCAGCTCCGTGCAAAGATTTTTATCAGCAGAGGTAAGACCAATTGCTTCCAATAAAACAGTGTCAACTCAACTAAACATCTGGATTAATAAAAATTGGAGTTGTTGGGTTAATTCTTAATAACTAAACATGAGGATTAGAAATAATTAGATCATTTCTCTTTCAGTCCACAGTCTGTTCCATGCAATAAGTTTAGTTTCCAAGCTGTGCCATCACTAGTTGGTTCACTTAGCTTGTGATCTGCCATAGTATTCGTACATCTCAGGCTGGACTTAACGCTACACGGCCAGCAGCTTGGAAGGCGGGATGGGGACATGATAAATCCAGCGGGTGCCGTGTCTACCGTCTAGCCCGCCCCTGCCCACATCACCATTATACCAGTGACAGAGTGGGCATCGGGCAGCCCAACTGCCAGTGTGTTAACTGAGGCCCTTAAGTGGTCAATTAATGCCCACTTAAGAGCCTCTCCCGCTGCCGGCTAAATTATGTCAAGTTTTTATTTATTTATTTATTCATGGGACATGAGCGTTGTTGGCTAAGGCAGCATTTATTGCCCATCATCAATTGCCTCTGAAAAGGTGGTGGTGAGCCACCTTCTTGAACCGCTGTAAACCCTGTGGTGTAGGTAAGGCTCCAGGGTTTTGACCCAGCGACAGTGAAGGAACGGCGATATATTTCCAAGTCAGGGTGGTGAGTGACTTGGAGGGGAACTTCTAGGTAGTGATGTTTCCATGCATCTGTTGCCCTTGTCTTTCTAGATGGTAGCAGTCATGGGTTTGGAAGGTGCTGTCTAAGGAGCCTTGGTGAGTTGCTGCAGTGCATCTTGTAGATGGTACACACTGCTGCTACTGTGTGTCGGTGGTGTAGGGAGTGGATGTTGAAGGTAGCTGATGGGGTGCCAATCAAGTGGCCAGCCTGGCAGCTTTCCTTGCATGCAACCCCACCCCCACTCACACAGGTATGGCCCCCCCAGCCTTTCCACCCTAACCTCTGACCTTCCCTTACCACCCTCACCAGATCCTGCCAGCTTGGCCCCAGCGAACATCAGGCTAACCTGATGGAGGTGGCATGGAAATGGCATGGGTGATCTGAGGGGGCATGGGGTGTGGGTGGGGACTGAGGATTGAGGTTTAGGGGGTCCTTAAATGATGTTGGGAGATAGGTGTCTATGTTGGAGTACCAAGCCGGGTCTTCTAAGTGGCCTGCCTTCACACGCACACCCCTCATGCACTGTATTGTGGCACACAAAATGCACTGCAACCTGAACCCTGTGTCAAAAGACAGAAACCCTGGGAAATGTCACCGATGGGTTGGGTGTGCATTTTGGAAGGTGCAAAAGCAGGCAGGTTGCATTTTTCTGAGCCTACCTGAAAATGCGACTCAGTGTACCCAAGACCCATAGAAAAGTTACAGCACAGAAAGAGGCCATTCAGCCCATCGTCTCTGCAGCCAAAAAAAAGGAGAATAGAAGAAACTAGCCGCTCATTTTAATCCCGCTTTCCAGCACCTGGTGCGTAGACTTGCAGGCTGCAAATCCGGGTACTAAAAGAAGCTGCTTCACATCAACACCACGTCCAATTCTTCTCCAAAGAAGAGTCACAATGACTCGAAACATTAACTCTGTTTCTTCTCCACATATAGTGCCAGGCCTGCTGAACTTTCACAGCATTTACTATTTTTATTACAGATTTCCAGCATTTGCAGTATTTTTGCTTTTATGTTGGTACACCTGGATCTTGAATGGTGGTTTATAATTATAATGTTCCCAAATACATATTAAGTGCTTGGTTGATCGCTTGTCTGTAAATTATAATGTAAAAATGATTTTAAAAATCTAGGCCAATTAATTACTTGTTTATATAAAGATGAACAGTTGGAACATCTTCCTCTTCCAGGTGTTAACACAAATAATTTGACCTATTGTTTTACTGTGTAAACCAGAAACGTAACATGACAGATTTTGAAAAAAGTAACTGGAAAAGCTGGAACTATTCAGAAGATCAGGCTGGCCTCTGTGGTTAAACAAAAGGTTTCAGGTCTTAAGACTCTCTCCCAGGGTAGATCCAGACTGAAGCATTGAGTTCTGAAATGTTATCTGGTTCCTGCTTTACCATTTTTCCTGTTTGTGTTTCCTCTGTTTTACAGTGACTAAATAAGCCAAATTTTATATTTTATAAAATTTTGTATTTATTACATATTATTTCAGGATTTTTATTGTTGTTTTGGGGGTAACATTCTGGTCATCAGGACAGATCATTTACTGAAATTCTGGGGTATCAAAAGATTTTAGCTGCAGAACTGATCAGTTCAGTCTTTAAGATACAGTTCATTTCTTTCATCCTGTGTATTCATATTTTGAGTTATAAGATCAATGAAAACAAAGCACTTTACATAAACTTCGTCCTGGTGTAAATTCCTGACTCACCTCCTGACTCCCCAAAGCCTGTCCACCACCTACACGGCACAAGTCAGGAGTGTGATGGAATACTCCCCACTTGCCTGGATGAGTGCAACTCCACAACGCTCCCTCCACCACCGCCACATAATAGCAGCAGTGTGTACCATCTACAAGATGCACTGCAAGAATTCACCAAGGCTCCTTCGACAACACCTTCCAAACCCACAACCACTGCCATCTAGAAGGACAAGAGCAGCAGATAGATGGGAACACTGGCACCCGGAAGTTCCCCTCCAATTCACTCACCATCCTGACTTGGAAATATGTCACTGTTCCTTCACTGTCACTGGGTCAAAATCCTGGAACTCCCTCCCCAACAGCACTGTGGGTGCACCTATACCAGATGGACTGCAGTGGTTCAAGAAGACAGCTCACCACCACCTTCTCAAGGGCAACTAGGGATGGGCAGTAAATGCTGGCCCAGCCAGTGAAGCCCACATCCCGTGAATGAATGAAAAAAAAGTTCAGTCAGCTTACACTTGGTTAAGTCATTAGCATCTGTAGTAATATGCATTTAAGAGATACAAGCATGACATCAATAGAAGGGAATTGTGTCATGTAATCCAGTCTTAGTTTCACTTTTGAGTCACAGAGGTCTACAGCACAGAAAAAGGCCCTTCAGCCTATCAAGTCTGCGCCGGTCAAACAAGTACCTAACTACTCTAATCCCATTTCCCAGCACTAGGCCCATAGCCTTGTATGTCATGGCATCGCAAGTGCACATCCAAATACTTCTTAAATGTTATGAGGGTTTCTGCCTCTACCACCCTTTCAGGCAGTGAGTTCCAGATTCCCACCACCCTCTGGGTGAAAAAATTCTTCCTCACATCCCCTCTAAACCTCCTGCCCCTTACCTTAAATCTATGCCCCCTGGTTATTGATCCCTCCACCAGTGGGAAAAGTTCCTTCCTGTCTACCCTATCTATGCCCCTCATAATTTTATACACCTCAATCATGTACCCCCTCAATCTCCTCTGCTCCAAGGAAAATAACCCCAGTCTATCCAATCTCTCCTCATAACTAAAACTCTCCAGCCCAGACAACATCCTGGTAAATCTACTCTGTACTCTCTCTAGTGCAATCACATCCTTCCTATAATGTGGATTCCAGAACTGCACGCAATACTCTAGCTGTGGCCTAACTAACATTTTATACAGTTCCAGCATAACCTCCCTGCTCTTATATTCTATGCCTCGACTAATAAAGGCAAATATCCCATATGCCTTCTTAACCACCTTATCTCCCTGTCCCCCTACCTTAAGGGACCGGTGGACATGCACACCAAGATGTCTCTGATCCTCAGTTCTTCCCAGGGTCCTACCACTCATTGTGTATTCCCGTGCCTTGTTTTTCCTGCCCAAGTGCGTCACCTCACACTTATCCGGATTAAATTCCATTTTCCATTCATCAGCCCATCTGACCACCCTGTCTATATCCTCCTGTAATCTAAGGCTATCCTCCTCACTATTTACCACCCCACCAATTTTTGTGTCATCCACGAACTTACTGATTAACCCTCCTACATTCATGTCTAAATCATTTATATATACCACAAACAGCAAGGGACCCAACACCGATCCCTGTGGAACCCCACTGGACACAGGCATCCAGTAACAAAAACACCCCCCGGCCATCACCCTCTGCTTCCTGTCACTCAGCCAATACTGGATCCAATTTGCCAAATTGCCTTGGATCCCATGGGCTCTTACCTTCATTATCAGTCTCCCATGCGAGACCTTATCAAAAGCCTTGCTGAAGTCCAAGGAGACTACGTCAAATGCATTGCCCTCAACTACACATCTGGCCACCTCTTCAAAAAATTCAATCAAATTGGTCAGATGTGACCTCCCCTTGACAAAACCATGCTGACTGTCCTTGATTAATCCCTGCCTCTCCAAGTGTAGGTTAATTCTGTCCCTCAGAATTTCTTCCAATAGTTTCCCACCACTGAGGTTAGACCGACTGGCCTGTAGTTCCCTGGTTTATCCCTTCCTCCCTTCTTGAATAACTGTACCACATTGGCTGTCTTCCAGTCCTCTGGCACCTCTCCTGTGGCCAGAGAGGTATTGAAAATTAACTAATATCACCACCATCAACACCCCTTTGACCTATTGTTTATGACATCTTTGGCAATCTCTCCTTTGCCTCCACCTATCACTGGCCCTCTATCCAGCTCCACCTGTCCCAACCCCGCAATCAGCTTATATTTCACCACATTTCTATTTCTCTTTAGTTCTGAAGAAGAGTCATACGGACTCGAAACGTTAACTCTGTATTCCTCTCCACAGATGCTGTCAGATCTGCTGAGTTTTTCCAGCAATTTTTGTTTTTGTTTCAGGTATTGAAAATTATTGCCAGTGCCCCTGCTATCTCCTCCCTTGCCTCACTCAACAGCCTGGGATACATTTTATCCGGGCCTGGAGATTTATCTATTTTTAAGCCTGCCAGACCACTTAGAACCCCTTCCCTTTCTATGCTAATTTCTTTAATTATATCACAGTCCTTCTGCCTGATTTCCATACCCACGTCATCCCTCTCACTTGCTTTGTGCAGAGCTTACACACACACACACACACACACACAGCTCTGATATCTCCAAGCTTTATAGCCATGTATAACTGTTCTCATGTGCCTCGTCCCTAATAAAATGAACCCACAATGTGTTTACCAAATCCCTTATAAATGATTGCTGCCTTGTGTCCTGTACAGTAAATAAGCCCAATTTATTATATCAAGTACAGGTACGAAATGGTGAACAGTCTTAGATTGTACTACATGGCATGAGAATAGCGCAGTAAAGTCACAGAATCAGGGATTGAAACACAGCTTTGTGACTGTGATGAAAAGCGTTGGAGGCACAGAGCAGAGCTAGTGCTCAAGTAAAGAGCTGGTAAACAGACGGATCCCTCGTGGTGAGATTGCAGCACAGAGCCTGTCAGTTCCGTGAGCGGGACAGCACATCGAGAGGATCAGTACCGGGTTAGCTCCATCGGGAAAAGCGAATGGCCAGGGTGTGGGCCAGATCAATAGTGAGCACGATAGACTCAAATAAGAAAAAGTCATAAAAATTGGACCAGAGAAGGTTGCAATTATAACAATGGGCTTCGGAAATTGCGGAACTATAAATTGAATAAAAAGCAAAGACGCCATTACTCTGTGGTGCGTTCCCACCATGACTCGTCTTCATGGGCAGAGCTTCAGAAAAGTGGCTACAGCGACACCCATCCCAGGTAGTACAAAAGAAGGAAGGTCAAAGGAATATTGTTAGAATGTCCACAAAATTCCCCAGTTTGAGTTGGGATGCTCCTGAACTACTAGCTGAATTCAAGCTGTTTAAGCCGCGTACAGAGCTATGGTTTCTTGATTCAGGTGTGTCTGAACCAAACAGGTGTCATGAACAAAAACAAAAATACCCGGAAAAACTCAGCAGGTCTGACAGCATCTGCGGAGAGGAATACAGTTGACGTTTCGAGTCCGTATGACTCTTCATCAGAACAGATGAACAGATCAGTTCCGATGAAGGGTCATACGGACTTGAAACGTTAACTGTATTCCTCTCCGCAGATGCTGTCAGACCTGCTGAGTTTTTCCGGGTATTTTTGTTTTTGTTCTAGATTTACAGCATCTGCAGTTTTTTGCTTTTATCTCAGTGTCATGAACACTTTGATCACTGAAAATGCTTCACCTTCAAGGACGAAGAAAATTCTGGAAGAATTTATGTTTTAAAAGGTATTTCTTTTTAAAGGGTTAATGCAGTACTCTGATTGTTATTCCTGGAAGTCATTTTTTTTACAAGAAAAGATAATTAAGCAGTTTTAAAGAAGCTAGAAACCTCTGGACCCTTGCGGACTGTTTTCAAAGGGGGTCGCATGGTAGTTCATGGATATGGAAAAAAAAACCATGCCTGTAAAACTGTATTTGAAAAGCTGGTTTTTGTTTTGCTTTTAAAAGAAGCAGCACCAACTGCTTGTGAAAAGAAGACATCAGCCTTTTTGCAGCCTGGAGCCAGTCCACAGCTGGAAGTGAATATAAGCTCTTCCCAAGTTGCTCTGTAAATGTTCCTCGAGCCTGCGTGAAAAGCAATGTAAGAGTCATCGATTGTTTTACAGATCAGCGCTGAGATACCTATCGTATAACCCAGATACCATTTCAAAGGCTGCACCACCTTTCATTTTCCCTTGAAGCATTGAATTTTAACCTTTGGCAGAATTCCTCGATTTTTATTTGATTTTTTTTGGTGTGTGTGTGTTTGCGTGTGTGCACATGTGCGTGTGTGCGTGGGTGTGTGTGTGTGTGTGTGCGTGCATGTGTGTGTGTGTGGGTGTGTGTGTGTGTGTTTGCGTGTGTGTGCGTGGGTGTGTGTGTGTGTGTGCGTGCATGTGTGTGTGTGTGGGTGTGTGTGGGTGTGTTTGCGTGCGTGCATGTGTGTGTGTGTGGGTGTGTGTGGGTGTGTTTGCGTGCGTGCATGTGTGTGTGGGGTGGGTGTGTGTGTGTGTGTTTGCGTGTGTGCGGGTGGGTGTGTGTGTGTGTGTGTGTGTGGGTGTGTTTGCGTGTGTGTGCGTGGGTGTGGGTGTGTGTGTGTGTGCGTGCATGTGTGTGTGTGTGTGTGGGTGTGTTTGCGTGCGTGCATGTGTGCGTGGGGGGGGTGTGTGTGTGTGTGTTTGCATGTGTGTGCATGGGCGTGGGTGTGTGTGTGTGTGCGTGCATGTGTGTGTGTGTGTGTGTGTGGGTGCATGTATGTGTGTGTGTGTGGGTGTGTGTGGGTGTGTTTGCGTGTGTGTGCGTGGGTGTGGGTGTGTGTGTGTGTGCGTTTGCGTGCGTGCATGTGTGCGTGGGGGGGGTGTGTGTGTGTGTGTTTGCATGTGTGTGCATGGGCGTGGGTGTGTGTGTGTGTGCGTGCATGTGTGTGTGTGTGTGTGTGTGGGTGCATGTATGTGTGTGTGTGTGGGTGTGTGTGGGTGTGTTTGCGTGTGTGTGCGTGGATGTGTTTGTGTGCGTGGGTGTGTTTGTGTGCGTGCATGTGTGCGTGTGTGCATGGGCGTGGGTATGTGTGTGTGACTGTGTGTGTGAGACTTAGGGCAGAATCTTCTGCTCGGCGTGTGGGGCCCGCCCCCGCACGCTGACACGTAAAATGATGTGCGGCGACGTCGGGCGTGCGTCCTGACATCACTGCATGTCATTCTGATCTTCCGATTCGGCAGGCGTGCACTGGAGCTGGCCGCGCGCCCGCCGAACTGACAAAGGCCTGTTAAAGCCGTTAATGAAACAATTAACCCAATTGAGAAAGCTGCCCGTCCAACCTTAAAGTTGTCGGGCAAGCGAAGAACCCAGGCGACCTTTGCATTTTTCATGAAACCTCATCCATGAGCGGGATGAGGTTTCACGAAGGTTTAATTGAATAAATAAAACAATTTTTGACACTTCATAAACATGTCCCAGCTCATGTGACACTGTGTGCGCTACCGGGTGCGCGATCGGCTCCACACCCACCCACGCCTGCTCCCAACTGGCCTGCCCGATGGGGAGAAATTCTCCCCTTAGGGTATCTTGAATGGATAATTAGTATACTTTCGTATTCTATACTGTGTGTTAATAAGCTTTGCCTTTCTATTCAACAGGATTGGTTATATCATAAACTAATAAGTTTGTTGTTGATTGAAAGAAGCCTGGTTAAAGTCTCTTTTACTCTGGGTGAAGTAGCAATTGTGTCAAACGTTTCGAGTCATACGGATACGTTATAACTATCTTTCTCTCCACAGATGCTGTTAGATTTGCTGAGTTTTTCCAGCGTTTTCTGTTTTTGATGCACAATAAAAATGTGGGTACAGAATTGCCAAGTTTACAGTTGGGACAAGTTTGCATCCAGGATCCCACAGAAAGTACATGGCAACCAGATGAGGTGACAAGGATGATTCAGTACCAAGGTCCTATGATGTCATTACACAAAAAGGCACAATGGTGAGGTGTAACCGAGGACAAATCTGATCCATTCCAGCTCCTCAACCACTGTCAGTCCTACTGCATTGAGGGCAAGATCTAAATGCAACCAGGAACAACATCCAAGAATGAATGACAATCCCACAGATCACCGTGAGCAATTAAAGAAATATCCGGACAAGATTACCATCACAAGACCTGGGCCTACCAGAAGATTATATTCACATTTTAGCAACTCATAGGTTCATTAGTTCTATACACTTATGTAATGGTGACTAAACATGAACATGTATTATAAATAGTTTTACTTCTTTGGAACGGAGGAAAGTATTTTTAAAAAGAAAAGGAGATGTTGTAATGTGCCTTTAAGGGATATCAACATGACATTACTAGAAGGGAATTGTGTCATGTGATCCAGTCTTAGTTTCACTTTTGCTTTGAGCAGAGCACACACACACAGCTCTGATGTCTTCAAGCTTTATACCCATGTATAATGGTTCTCATGTGCCTCATCTTAATAAATTAACCCACAACGTGTTACCAAATCCCTTATGAGTGACTGGTGCCTTGAGTCTTGTGCAGTAAATAAGCACAAGGTATTATATCATTATAATAACATGACAGAATCAGGGATGTAACCATGCATGTATTACTGTCATGGTTTTTAGTCCTAATCTCTTCTTCCCAAATCTCAAATAACAGATAAGAAGCCAAGGAATGTAAGTCAGGTTTTACTTTTTCATGACTAGTAGTGACCTTACTCCTATCAGAGTAAGGCAACAAAATGAATCAAGCTAACGAGAATCAATGAATTGTTTCTTAGCAACAAAGTATGATGTGACAGAATACAGCTGTTGAGCTAGAGCTAGAGAGTTCACATTAAAAGTACATTCCTACAGTTATATACATGGCCTTTTCACAGTTACTTTCTTTCACTGCCTGTGCTCAGCACTTCATTCTTCCCTGTTTATCAAGGTGACATTCATAATGACTACAACATATGTGTAGCATTACATTTTCAGATTGGTCTTCTGATTGGTCATTAGTCAAGCAAAGGGTTTTTTAGCAAACATTTTTAGTGTAATGTCACTTCCCCTCCCATACTAATTGTATTCAATTTATAGTGTCGGCAACATCCTAATCCATATTGGGCTTGACATGAGGAACTTATCAGAAAAGCCTGGGAAGATGCTCCTTACAGAGGGTGCCTTGTATTAAAAGGACACATCCATTTAAAGGTAAGTGACTATAAATGGGTATCCAAACATTAGTAACCATTACAAAGGTTGTAAATATTTTTAGTGATTCACCCTTTGAAAAGGGTGTTTGTGTGACAAAAATACCTGGCAAAATGCAAAAACGGGCACAATAAATGTGACTAAGTGATGGGGCAGCACAGTATATAACGCTCTATTTAATGACAAGCTAACTGGTGCATAGTATGGTTTTAGCTCGGACGGTGGTCCTGCATTCCATTCCAGAGTATCCTTCCCATAAGGCAGCATTTGCAGCATGCCTGGAAAGATGCAGGGGAAGAGGACTTGGGGGAACAGTTGATTGTTATGGTCAATGGCATTGCCAACCCTGTGATACATGTTTGCAGCTGGTGGCACAGCTTTGCATCTGACTATGTGCTGATACAGAGACTATGAGCTCATCTACAACTCTTCTCTTCATATCCTAACTCACACCAAATCCAGTTCATCTATCACGCCTGTGTCCGCTGACCTACCTTAGCTCCCAGTCCACCAACTCCTTGTTGTACAGTGTTGATTACAGTTTGGTAGGTCTGAAGAAGTCTTCATAGTCATACGTGGGTTAATGGTAAGTCACTCTTGACTCTTAGAACAATTTCAAATATACAGTGAAGGGTACAAGCTAGGAACTGTCTCCATGCTTCCTGGTACTCATGGCTCTGTCCAACATAGACTGACCCCGCATGCAGGTCATGTGCTCTCTTACATCACTGTGTGGGCGGTACTGTACACTGTCCCACATTAACCCCCTATGTGCCAGGCCCTTATATTACACCTCCCCCCAAGTCTTTATCCGATGTATTTTAAGTGATTATTGTTTACTTTATGACTTACGTTGTTATTACTATCATACATTTACATCATCTTTATTACATTATCACTACCCCATCTCCCCATTGAATTTAAATGTTCAGGCGGTCTGGAAGCTCTATAACCCTTCCATATCTCATTCAGACTACTGCCAGAGGAGTGGTGGACTCTGTCACTGCTGTTCTTCCTGTAGGTTTGGAGGTTGTTCTGGCATCTGGGTATGTTCCTCGATATCCCTCCATTGCACAGTGGGGGCAAGAAGTCGAGGGATGAGGAGGAGACTCCCCCTGTTTCTCCTGATTGTGCCCTCTGTGGTGCCAACCAGGTGGGAGTGAGGTTGGTCCTTGTTCTTTCTAAAGACGGTACCTTCTCTCGAGGTCTTTAATCCAGATGTTATCACCTTTCTGTAATTGTGTTACGTGTCTGGTGCGGTACCTGGTGTTGTAGGCAGGAGTCTGCTTCTGCCTGTCGGACTGCTCCTCTTGCTTGAATGTCCTGGTAATCCTTCGTTATCAACCCTGGTATGAGCTTTTTTGAGAGGATTGGGAGATGTACGTGGAGTTTCCTGCCCATCAGGAGTTCAGGTGGGGACAGGTGGCATTGTAAAGGGGTGGACCTGTATGTGACCAGAGCCTGAAAGTGAGTCTGCTGTTGTCTGGTTTTCACTTTGGACGTATATTGTCTTGTAGGTGAACCTCATGAGGTGCATGCGAAACCTCTGGATTCTGAGAGGTATCTTAGCTAGCTCCTTTTCGTCCAATAAGGAGGCTAGTGGCTTGTGGTCCATTTTGATTGTAACCTTGAGGCTGATGATATAGTCTGAAAATTTCTCGCATTCCCATGTGACTGTGGGAGGGCTTTCTTTTCTACCCATGTCCGACAGCCTTCTGGATGTGTAGTAAACAGGTCAACGACTTCCATCCGGTTGTTCCTGGAACAGGACCACTCGCAGGCCTGTGGATGAAGTGTCCACTGCAATTGTGGTGGGCCAGGCTGGGTGGTAGTGGGCCAGAATGTCCATGAAGAGTAGGATAACCTTGATGCAAGTGGATGGCTGGTCTTTCTTAATTAAATGCCTCAAAGGTTCTGAGGTCTGGGCCAAATTTGGTAAAGATTTTGCCAGCTGGTTCACCATCCCCAAGAATTGCTGAGGTCTGGAATTGTGGATGGGGGTTGGGAACCCATTGAGAGCCTTGGTTTCTTGTGAGTCTGCCGTGATGCCTTTATTGCTGAGAATGTGGGCCAGGAATCAAATTGATGTTCTGGGAAATTTGCATTTGTCATTCAGGGTCAGCCCCACTTCCTGCAGGTGCTCCCAGACTGCTGTCAGTCTCTTGTCATGGTCCTCCACCATTGCACCGTGAACCAATACATCGTCCATGCAAAATGGCCGACATCATACATTGGAATGTTCTTGGTGCCATCATGATGCTAAATGGCAGGCGATTAAAGCAGAATCTGGCAACGGGGGTAATAAATATCGTCAGCAGCCTGGACTCTTCGTCAAGAGGAAGTTGCCTAAAGCTGCTGTTGGCATCCAGCTTTGAAAATACAGGCTGTTCGAGAGTTTATTCAGGTTTTCATCCACTGAGGACATGAGATGTACTTCTCTGGCTGCGGCTTTATTGAGCTGTGTCAGGTCAACGCAGATACAGATGGAGCCCTGTTGCTTTTGGGGCTGAGACCATCCCAGAACACCATGCAGTTGGCTGTGTGACTGGGGAGATGTCATCTTGTCCAGCTGGTGCTGCAGCTGCTTCATGAATGGGAGCGGGATCTTACGTGCTGTGAATAGGCACACAGGTTTAGCATTCTGCCTTATCCTGTATGCATTTTACAATTACCCAACTCCTGTGAAGAGTTTCAGGAACTCACACTTGTACATGGAGCCAATCCTTTGCTGGCTGACCTTGTCAATCCACTGTAACAGGTTAGGTTCAACTCAAGCTTTGAGGCTTAGTAATGGACAGTCCTGATTGTGGATCACAAAGAGGGTCTCATGGATTGTTTTATTCTTGTGTCTCAGTGTCACCTGCAGGGGGCCTTTCACTGGGAGCTTTAAGCCTCCTGTCCAGCATTGGGCTGTCAAGGGTGGCGTCAGCTGTTGTGTCAGCAGCCATGGCTCTTTGTCCAACAGGATTACGCTAGTTCCTGTGTCTAGCTTAAAATTTGTTAAATGATCATTGACTGAGATGTTTGCATTCCAAGATCAGAAACAAAGATCTTTGACAATTAAACAACTCACTGGAGGAGGAGGCTCCACAAATATCCCCATCCTCAATGATAGAGGAGCCCAGCACAGCAGTGCAAAAGATAAGGCTGAAGCATTTGCTACAATCTTCAGCCAAAAGTGCCAAGTGGATGATCCAACTCGGCCTCCTCCAGAGGTCCCCAGCATCACAGATGCCAGTCTTCAGCCAATTTGATTCACTCCACATGATATCAAGAAATGGCTGAAGGCACTGGATAGTGGAAAGGCTATGGGCCCTGACAATATTCCGGCAATAGTACTGAAGACTTGTGCTCCAGAACTTGCCGCGCCCCTAGCCAAGCTGTTCCAGTAGAGCTACAACACTGGCATCTACCCAGCTATGTGAAAAAATGCCCAGGTATATCCTGTACTCAAAAAGCAGGACAAATCCAACCCGGTAAATTACCGCCCCATCTACTCTCGATCATCAGTAAAGTAATGGAAGAGGTCATCAACAGTGCTATCAAGCGGCATTTGCTTGGCAATGACCTGCTCACTGACCCCAGTCTGGGTTCCGCCAGGGCCACTTAGCTCCTGACCTCATTACAGCCTTGGTTCAAACATGAACAAAAGAGCTGAACTCCCAAGGTGAGGTAAGAGTCACTGCCCTTGACATCAAGGCCATATTTGACCAAGTGGAATCAAGGAGCCCTAGCAAAGCTGGATTCAATGGGAATCAGGAGGAAAACTCTCCGCTGGTTGGAGTCATACCTAGCACAATGGAAGATAGTTGTGGTTGCTGGATGTCAGTCATCTCAGCTCCAGGACAGCACTGCAGAAGTTCCTCAGGGTAGTGTCCTTGACCCAACCATCTTTAACTGCTCTGTCAATGAGCTTCCTTCCATCATAAGGTTAGAAGTGGGGATGTTCGCTGATGATTGCACAATGTTCAGCACCATTCATGACTCCTCAGATACTGAAGCAGTCCATGTCCAAACGTAGCAAGACCTGGACAATATCCAAGCTTGGGCTGACAAGTGGCAAGTAACATTCGTGCCACACAAATGCCAGGCAATGACCATCTCCAATAAGAGAGAATCTAATCATCGCCCCTTGATGTTCAATGGCATTACCATCACTGAATCCCCCACTATCAACATCCTGGGGGTTACCATTGACCAGAAACTGAACTGGACTAGCCATATAAATACTGTGGCTGCAAGAGCAGGTCAGAGGCTAGGAATCCTGAGATGAGTATCTCACCTCCTGACTCCCCAAAGTCTGTCCACCATCTACAAGGCACAAGTCAGGAGTGTGATGGAATACTCCCCACTTGCCTGGATGAGTGTAGCTCCCACAACACTCAAGAAGCTCGACACCGTCCTGGACAAAGCAGCCCACTTGATTGGCACCATATCCACAAACATTCACTCCCTCCACCACTGATGCACAGTAGCAGCAGTGTGTACTATCTACAAGATGCACCTCAGGAACTCACCAAGCATCCTTCCAAACCCACGACCACTACCATCTAGGAGGACAAGGGCAGCAGATAGATGGGAACACCACTACCTGGAAGTTCCCCTCCAAGTCACTCACCATCTTCACTTGGAAATATATCGCTGTTCCTTCACTGTCGCTGGGTCAAAATCCTGGAACTCTCTTCCTAAAAGCACCCTGGGTGTACCTACACCAAATGGACTGCAGCAGTTCAAGAAGGCGGCTCACTACCACCTTTTCAAGGGTAACTAGGGAGGGCAATAAATGCTGACCCAGCCAGTGAAGCCCACATCTCTTGACTGAACTTGAAAAAAACCCAAAAAGCCTGGCTGTGTCTCTTCCAGACTTGTAGTATTGACCTTGTGGATGATCTTTGGGCCTTCCGTGTGTTTCAGAGCCTTTGCCCTACACAGTTTGCTGTAGTGCCCAGGGCAATCCATGTTACACTGGAAGCATTGGGCTGAAATTGAAGGACATTGGTCTTCCTTGTGGGGGCATTTTACTCCATAGCATTGGCATGGTTTCTCTGCTGGCCAACTCGGTAATTACTTTCCCTGGCCTGGAGCGTCTGTGTGTCTTTGTTGCTTAACCAGCTGAACTGTGGGTTGGCCTTTGCACCACAGTTTATTTTCTCCCCTTAAAATGGTTCTGTGCTGCTCACGGACTTCTGACTGCCGAACTATCTGGATTGCCTTTTCCAGGGCTAGATCTTCCTTTGCTTGCATGAGGTCAGAGAGCATGTCATCCGCTATTCCGATCACTATTCTGCCTCTGATGAGTTCAGATCTTAAGTCTCGGTATTTGCAACCTTCTGCCATCCTGTATAGATCATCGATGAATGAATCGATAGATTCTCCTGGCTGCTGGACTCTATTGTTAAATTTAGCTCTTTTGGGTATTTTATTGCTTCTTAGATTGAAATAAATGTCAAAAGATTTTAGTGCTTCTTCAAAAGTAGCACATAATTCAATGATTCCTTGTCTTGCAATAATGTCATCTGCAATCGGGCCTACTGAGTAAAGTAGTGTATTAATCTGCTCTGCTTCTGACTTTTTGTCCAAACATGAAGTCATGCTGTATCTTAGGAATCTTTTCCTTCAAGTCCCCAGTTATGTGATTGACCTGGGCCTTGGATTAGACCAAAATGAGCGGAAGTATGGAATTCTGATCCATGTTAAATTTTTAGAAGGGTAAGTTGTGATTTAAGAGCTTTCTGAGTTTCAAGATGGCGTCACCACTCACTTGGAGACAAAGGGATTTTCTGCACTTGCCAGTTTTGACAGGCTCTGCTCCAATTGCAAATGCACTTCTCTTGAAAAAATAATTCAAGAATGGCTGCCTACATCAACTGCTGCAGAGGTCCCTTGCTTAGCATTTTATTTTAAAGTCACAAATTTGTCGAATCCTGGCTTTTGCTTTCTCTCAGCCAAGTTTAGACGTCGTGTTTCTCCCAGATTATTTAATGAAATATTTTTCACGTTTTAGAGTGAACTCAGGTGTCACTTGTTTGGACGCCAACTAGGGGATTGGATTTTAGCGACGGGTTTTTTTTTTCAAATTGGGCTTCTGACTCTGAATTATTTAAAGATTTCTCAGGACTTGGTGTAGCCTGAAGTTTTAAAAGATTTAGCTCACCCCTACTGGGACTGCTAACTCTGCACTCTGGGATTAGAAGCTGGACTTCCAAAGGAGATTCAATGGGGTCTTCTGCTGCAATAAAGAATTTTAAATTTCTGCCTCCAGCTTCCGAGCCTTTCTTTGGAACTTTATCACTTCCTCTGTGCCTCTGCTTCTGCCGCTTCTTTTCAGGCCAGGCTTCTTTGCTGAATTTTTTCTCAGTCTTTAATTTTTCTCTGCATTTTCTGTGAGATCTTAGGCTTTTCCACAAGCTGCCACCATGTTATAGGGTGTTTGCTACAGTTCAGTAGGTCTGAAGAAGATTTTGTGGTCATACATAGGTTAACTGTAAGTCCTTATTGACTCTTAGAATTATTTACAAATATACAGTAAAGGGTACAAGCTAGGAACTGTGCCCATGCTTGCTGGTACACACAGCTCTGTCCAAAACCAGCCTGACCCTGGGTGTGGGTCATGTGCTCTCTTACACCACTATGTGGGCAGTCCCACACTAATCCTATATGTGCCAGACCCTTATACTACACTCCTCACATTTAAAATTCTCATCATTGTGTTCAAGTCTATCCACAGTCTCACCCATTCCAGTCTTTTTAACCTCCTCTGGCCCTACAACCCTGAAAGAATACTGGATTCTTCCAATTCTGATCTCAAGTGCATCCCTGATTTTCTTTGCCTTACTATTTCATGGAAACTGGATAGCAATTGAAATCAGGCTACAAATCACTACGATACTTTGTAGACATTTTATGATAGAATATAATTACATCAAAACCTGAAAAGAGAATTAGGAGAGGGTTGCTCTAAGTGAACAGTAGGTTATTTGTTAGGAATTCTATGAGATCTAACAAAGATTTTGTTTTTAGATTTTTTTTTGTACACCTATCTGCACTGTTGAAATTTTCAAAATGCAAAATTCTGCTGGTGAAGATTGTGGGCTCCAGCACTATTCCAGAACTTCAGCAACTAATCTAGATTGACTAAATCTGAAATTGAAGGTCTCAGCAATGGTACCATGAAATTATCATAATCAATTATCATAAAACCCATCTAGTTCACTAAGGAAATTAACTATCCTTACCTGGTCTGGCCTATTCCAGACTCTCAGTAATGTGTTTAGCTCTTAAGTGCTCTCTGAAATGGCCCAACAAGATGTTAAGTTGTATCAAACCTCTACAAAAAAGTCAAAAAAGAATAAGACCAGACAGACCACTTAGCACTGGAAACCCAGCCCTGTCAACCCTCCTCCTTACTAACATCTGAGGATTTGTGCCCAATTTGAGAGAGCTGTCTCACAGACTAGTCAAGCAACAGCCCGACATAGTTATACTCACCGAATCATACCTTACAGACAAGGTCCCAGACATGACCATCACCTTCCTTGGTATGCCCTGTCCCACCAGCAGAACTGACCTACCAGAGCTGGCAGCACAGTGGTATACAGTAAGGGAGGAGTTGCCCTGGGAGTCCTCAACAGTGACTCCAATTCCATGAAGTCTCATGGCATCAGGTCAAACATGGGCAAGGAAACCTCCTGCTGATTACCACCTACTGCCCTCCCTCAGCTGAAGAATCATAACTCCATGTTGAACACCACATGGAGGGTGGCAAGGGCACAGCCTTAAGGATGCCCAGCTTTGAGCTGTTGGATGTGTTTGAAGTCTATCCCATTTAGCATGGTGGTAGTGCCACACAACACAATGGAGGGTATGCTCAGTGTGAAGATGGAATTTCTGGGTGAGAGACTTCAATGTCCATCACCAAGAGTGGCTCGGTAGCACCACTACTGACCAAGCTGGCCAAGAACTGAAGGATATAGCTGCTAGACTGAGCCTGTAGCAGGATGTGAAGGAGCCAATAACAGGCAAAGGCCTACTAGACCTTGTCCTCACCAATATAACTGCACAGATGTATCTGTCCATGACACTTTTGGTAAGAGTGACCATTGCACTGTCCTTGTGAAGACAAGCTCACATCTTTTTTAAAAATTTATTTACGGGATGTGGGCGTCGCTGGCTGGGCCCAGCATTTATTGCTCGTCTCTAACTATCCTTGAGAAGGTGGTGAGCTGCCTTCCTGAACCACTGCAGCCTATGTGGTGTAGGGAGGGAGTTCCAGGATTTTGACCCAGTGACAGTGAAGGGACGGTGATATATTTCCAAATCAGGATGGTGAGTGGCTTGGTGGGGAACTTCCAGGTGGTGGTGTTCACGTGTGTCTGCTGCCCTTGTCACTCTAGATGGGGGCAGTCATGGGTTTGGAAGGTGCTGTCTAAGGAGCCTTGGTGAATTCCTGCATACCCACAGACCGAGCATACCGTCCATCATGTTATGTGGCACTACCACCATGCTAAATAGGATAGGCTTCAAACACATCCAACAGCTCAAGACTAAGCATCCATGAGGGACTATGGGCCATCAGCATGAAAAGAATTGGATTCAATCATAATCTGTAACCTCATGGCCTGGCATATCCCCCACTCTACCATTACCATCAAGCCAAGGGATCAACCCTGGTTCAATGAAGAGTGCAGGAGGGCATGCCAGGAGCAGTACCAGGCATACCTAAAAATGAGGTGTCAGCCTGGTGAAGCCACAAAACAGGATTGCTTGCATGCCAAACAGTGGAAGCAGCATGCAATAGAGCTAAACAACCCCACAACCAACGGATCAGGCCTAAGCTCTGCAGTCCTGCCACGTCCAGTTGTGAATGGTAGTGGACAATTAAACAACTCACTGGAGGAGGAGGCTCCACAAATATTCCCATCCTCAATGAGGGGGGAGTCCAGCATATCAGTGCAAAAGATAAGGCTGAAGCATTTTCAGCCATCTTCAGCCTGAAGTGCTGAGTGGATGATCCACACTGGCCTTCCCCCAAAATCCCCAGCATCATAGATGTCAATCTTTAGACAATTTGATTCACTCCACATGATACCAAGAAACAGCCGAAAAGATTGGATACTGCGATGGTCCTGACAACATCCCAGATATAGTACTTGTGCTCCAGAACTAGCTGTGCCCAAAGCCAAGCTGTTCCAACACAACACTGGTATCGACTCAACAATGTGGAAAATTGTCCAGGTATGTCCTGTCAACAAAAAGCAGGACAGATCTAATCCAGCCAATTACCGCCCCATCAGGAAGATGGTTGTGGTTGTTGGAGGTGAATCATCTTGGCTCCCGGACATCACTGCAGAAATTCCTCAGGGTAGTGTCCTTGGCTCAACCATCTTCTGCTGCTTCATCAAGGACCTTCCCTCCATCATAAGGTCAGAAGTGGGGATGTTTGCTGAAGATTACACAATGTTCAGCACCATCCATGACTCCTCAGATACTAAAACAGTTTATGCCCATTTGCAGCAAGGTCTGGACAACATTCAGGCTTGGGCTGACAAGTGGCAAGTAACATTCACGCCACACAAGTGCCACACTCAGGCAATGACCATCTCCAACAAGAGAGATTCTAACCATCTCCCCTTGACATTCAATGGCATTACCATCACTGAATCCCCCACTATCAACATCCTGGGAGCTACCATTGACCAGAAACTGAACTGTGCCAGCCATATTAATACTGTTACTTCAAAAGCAGGTCAGAGGTTGGGAATTCTACTTTGAGTAACCTACCTCCTGGCTCCCCAAATCCTGTCCAGCATCTACAAGGCACAAGTCAGGAGTGTGATGGAATACTGTCCACTTGCCTGGATGAGTGCAGCCCCAACAATACCTAAGAAGCTCGGCACCATCCAGGACAAAGCAGCCGCTTGATTCGCTCCCCATATACCGCTTCAAATTTTCACTCCTTCGACCACAGATGTACAGTGCAGCGGTGTGTGTTATATCTAAGAAGCACTGCAGCAACTCACCAAGGCTCCTTTGATAGCACTATCCAAACCCACGACTTCTACTGTTATGAGATGGTCCTTCTATCTTGGACCCTAGGCGTGGGTCTTGGTTCTGAGACAGATTGTAGACATATTCTGGTATCTGCTCAACACTTGTTTATTGGTACTGCATCTGAACATGTTACAGAGTAGGCTTGTTGCTCCTAGGCATGATTCCAACCTCTCTCTCTCTCTAGTCTAACACATGCCTGACTGATGTCAGTGGCACATCATCATCTACATCATTCAATAGCATATCCCATCTGTTAACCCTTTATACTACATCTCCCCCAAGTGTACCATCTCACTTTTTAATAACAACATGAAAAGATATCTTTAAAAACAAAAAGCTAAAAGCTACTGCGGATGCTGGAAATCCAAAACAAAAACAGAATTACCTGGAAAAACTCAGCAAGTCTGGCAGCATCGGCGGAGAAGAAATCAGTTAACGTTTCGAGCCTTCATGGCCCTTCGGCAGAACTGGAGCATAGTTAGAAGAAGGGAGAAATATAAATTGGTTTAAGGTGGGTGGGGGGGGGGAGGTGGGGGGGTGGGGGCGGTGGAGACAGAGACATTGAGGGTGTGGTGATTGTGGAGATGAGCAGATAATCAAAAGATGTCACAGACAAAAGGGTCAAAGAGGTGTTGAAGGTGGTGGTATTTGTCTGAGAAAAGTGCTAATTAAGAATGGAAGACAGGATATTCAAAGTACAGCTTTAGTGGGGGTGGGGTGGAAAGACTAAAGGTTTTAGTTTTAGATTTAAAAATAATGGAAATAGGTGGGGAAAGAAGAATCTATATAAATTATTGAAAAAAAAAGCGGGGGGTGTGGGGGGGTGGAGAAGAAACGGGGTGGGGATGGGGGGAGGGGGAGTTTAAGATCTAAAGTTGTAGAATTCAATATTCAGCCCGGAGGGCTGTAAAGTGCCTAGTCGGAAGATGAGGTGCTGTTCCTCCAGTTTGCGTTGGGCTTCACCGGAACAATGCAGCAAGCCAAGGACAGACATGTGGGCAAGAGAACAGGGTGGAGTGTTAAAATGGCAAGCAACAGGGAGATTTGGGTCTTTCTTGCGGACAGACCGCAGGTGTTCCGCAAAACGGTCGCCCAGTTTGCGTTTGGTCTCTCCAATGTAGAGGAGACCGCATTGGGAGCAACGAATGCAGTAGACTAAGTTAGGGGAAATGCAAGTGAAATGCTGCTTCACTTGAAAGGAGTGTTTGGGCCCTTGGACGGTGAGGAGAGAGGAAGTGAAGGGGCAGGTGTTGCATCTTCTGCGTGGGCATGGGGAGGTGCCATAAGTGGGGGTTGAGGAGTAGGGGGTGATGGAGGAGTGGACCAGGGTGTCCCGGAGGGATCGATCCCTACGGAATGCCGTCAGGGGGGGTGAAGGGAAGATGTGTTTGGTGGTGGCATCATGCTGGAGTTGGCGGAAATGGCGGAGGATGATCCTTTGAATGCGGAGGCTGGTGGGGTGATAAGTGAGGACAAGGGGGACCCTATCATGTTTCTGGGAAGGAGGAGAAGGCGTGAGGGAGGATGCGCGGGATATGGGCCGGACACGGTTGAGGGCCCTGTCAACGACCGTGGATGGAAAACCTCGGTTAAGGAAGAAGGAGGACATGTCAGAGGAGCTGTTTTTGAAGGTAGCGTCATCAGAACAGATGCGACAGAGGCGAAGGAACTGAGAGAATGGGATGGAGTCTTTACAGGAAGCGGGGTGTGAGGAGCTGTAGTCGAGGTAGCTATGGGAGTCGGTAGGCTTGTAATGGATATTGGTGGACAGTCTATCATCAGAAATTGAGACAGAGAGGTCAAGGAAGGGAAGAGAAGTGTCAGAGATGGACCATGTGAAGATGATGGAGGGGTGGAGATTGGAAGCAAAATTAATAAATTTTTCCAGGTCCCGACGAGATATCTTTAACTATTTACATTACATTTCTGTAACTCCATTTTTACAACAACAGATTCTACACAACTCAATCTCCAAGAGGTCACTCAGTACTGCTAGGGATTCACCCTCATCCCTCTCTAGGGATCACAGAATCACAGAATTGTTACAGTGTAGAAGGAGGCCATTCGGCCCATCTTGTCTGTACCGACTCTTTGAGCATTTTAACTTAGTGCCAATCTCCTGCCTTTTCCCCATAACCCTGCACATTGTTTCTATTTAAATGATCATCCAATGCCTCAATTGAACCTGCCTCCCCCACATATCCAGGCAGTGCATTCCAAACCCTAACTACTCGCAGTGTGGAAATGTTTTTTCTCACCTCGCATTTGCTTCTTTTGCAAAACACTTTAAAACTGTGCCCTCTGGTTCTCGATTCATTTATGAGTGGGAACAGTTTCTCCCTATCTACTAGGAAAAGCCAACTCAGGTCCAGCAGGTCTTCATGGGGATGGTCACCATCTGCTGCGGTGCCTCCTGTATCCAGCACCTCTGGCTTTACTTCCTAAAGAACTAGGAGATTCATAACTTCAATCTCTGCCCGCGGGCTAGTGGATGGTGTTTCTCTGAAAGAAAGGAACTTACTGCTGAGTGTATAAACTTCCTCAGCTCCAGAAGGGTAAATTTCCACTGCCTCTAAATAAAAGGCTGAAGATTGTTTCATGAAAGGCAGTGAGTCATTCAAATGATGAGCATCATCTGGTTTTTCCAGGATTCCTAGAAGTATGTGAACGCGGTTCAGTCTGGATGTACATTGATTGTGAAGAACATGGAAGGAATCAATGACCTGTCACCCCTTGTAGTGAAGAGGAGCAATGATCCAGCCTTTGATTGGAAGGTCTAAGCCGCCTGGACCTTGTAACTTTATGTTTCATGGATAAAGGGTCATCAGCTGAAGCCAGCTGAGGTCATCGCTAAAAGGTTAACAGCACTTCCAGTATCAATTTTAAAAGTAGCGTTGAAGCCTTGAACTTGGACTGTAACTGACCAATAGTCGGCATTAAGATTATCTACTTCCCCTAGGGACTCTGTAGTTTTGCCTTTTTCTGGATTTTCCTTTTTTTTAATTCATTCACAGGATATGAGCTTTGCTGGCTAGGCCAGCATTTATTGCTAATCCCTAATTGGCATTGAGAAGGTGGTGGTGAGCTGCCTTCTTGAACCGCTGCAGTCCCTGTGGTGTAGGTAAGACCCACAGTGCTGTTAGGGAGGGAGTTCCAGGATTTTGACCCAGCGACAGTGAAGGAACGGCGATATATTTCCAAGTCAGGATGGTGAGTGACTTGGAGGGGAAATTCCAGGTGGTGGTGTTCACATGTGTCTGCTGCCCTTGTCCTTCTAGATGGTAGTGGTCGTGGGTTTGAAAGGTGCTGTCTAAGGAGCCTTGGTGAATTCCTGCACTGCATCTTGTAGATGGTACACACTGCTGCTACAGTGTGTTGGTGGTGGAGGGCGTGAATGCTTATGGATGTGGCTGCTTTGTCCTGGATAGTGTCAAGCTTCTTGAGTGTTGTGGGAGCTGCACTCATCCAGGCAAGTGGGAGTATTCCATCACACTCCTGACTTGTGCCTTGTAGATGGTGGACAGGCTTTGGGGAGTCAGGAGGTGAGTTACTCATCGCAGGATTCCTAGCCTCTGACCTGCTCTCGTAACCACAGTATTTATATGACTAGTCCAGTTCAGTTTCTGGTCAATGGTAACCCCCAGGATGTTGATAATGGGGGATTCAACAATGGTAATGTCATTGAATGTGAAGGGATGATGGTTAGATCCTTTCTTATTGGAGATATTCATTGCCTAGCACTTGTGTGGCACGAACGTTACTTGCCACTTGCCAGCCCAAGCTTGGATATTGTCCAGGTCTTGCTGCATTTGGACATGGACTGCTTCAGTATCTGAGGAGTTGCAAATGGTGCTGAACATTGTGCAATCATCAGTGAACATCCCCACTTCTGATCTTATGATAGATGGAAGGTCATTGATGAAGCAGCTAAAGATAGTTGGGCTGAGGACACTACCCTGAGGAACTCCTGCAGTGATGTCCTGGAGCTGAGATGACTGACCTGGGAAGGAATATGTTTCATAAATATTTGCTGGTCTATGACTTTGATCAAAATTGCTGAATTTGCAGAAATACTTGAAATGTTCAATTTTGCCACACTGAAAGGATCCTGCGCCCACTATTGGCAGTCTTGGTTTCAATGATGGGTTTTTGTGCCACAATGGAAACTTCTCAAAATGACCGCCAATGTAGAATTCGCCACCCTTTCACTTGGCTTGACAGGCTTACTTATGGGTGAGGCCACTGCCCATGGGCCTACCTAACTTACAGAGCCATGTGCAGCCTAGGAGTTGCCATGAATTATAGCCTGGTTAAATGCACTAAACTTGGCCTGCCTCGCATTTTGGACCACTTGATCCAAAGTAAGAGCATCTTTGGTTTGCACAAAGTCAGAGAGTTTTTCATGCTGGACACCCACGACTATGTGATCATGGATTAGCTTGTCCTTCAGCGTCCCATATCTGCAGGAACTAGCTAGGTAATCTAGGTTGGTTAAGAATACTTCAACTGATTCCCCATCACTGTGGATGCTAGTTAAAAAGTCCTCCTTCAATTACTAAATTCTGCTTTGTCTACAATAGGTGTCAGATTCATTAATAATGGAGGCAAAATGGACTCCTGCACATCCAGCTTTAGGATAACATCATCTGCTACTGGACCTACTGCATAAAGAAAAGGTCTAACTTGAAGCTTTGGCTCCTTTTCATGAAGACCTGATGCTGCTCGGTGTTGGAGAAAATGGTGTTTCCATAACTCCCACTGCTGGCCTCGCTGCGGGCCCCCGAGGGAGTCAAACAGGCAGGGCAAGGGCAGGGACTGCTCACCAGGTAGGGTCATTGTTACCTCTCTCCAGTGGGCCTCCTTCTACCACTGAGATTTCTCGAGCTGCTTTACTCTGTGGTTCCTTCGGTAACACCGATGTGTCCTTTTACATTGATGTCTCCACGGCTGCCACCATGTTCTCAGATGGGTCCTTCCACCTTGGACTCTAGGCATGGGACTTGGTTCTTAGGCAGACTGTGGACATACTCTGGTATTCGTTTAACACTTGTTTATTAATTCGATTTTAAAACAGGTTACAGAGTGGGCATATTGCACCTGGGCATGATTCCAACCTCTCTCTCAACAGTCTGAAATATAACTGACTGATATCGTGGTGCATCATTTGCAATGTCATATATTAGCATATCCCAACAGTTAACCCTTTATACTACATCTAGCACCAAAACGGACAAGGGCAGCAGGGACAGGGGAACACCGCCACCTACAAGTTCCCCTCCAAGCCACTCACCATCCTGACTTGGAAATATATCGGCCGTTCCTTCATTGTCGCTGGGTCAAAATCCTGGAACTCCCTTCCTAACAGCACTGTGGGTGTACCTACACCACATGGACTGCAGCGGTTCCAGAAGGCAGCTCATCACCACCTTCTCAAGGGCAATTAGGGATGGGTAACCAACGCTCCTTGCCAATGACGCCCACATCCCATGAAAGAATAACAAAAGCAAGAGAGTATTGCATTATTCGAGATATTATCTTTCATTTTAAACCAAGGCTTTTCTTGGTGGTTCTAGTCATTGTTAAAGATCCCATTGCATTATTTGAAGGACAGCACAAAGTTGCCTCAGAATCCAAGGGAAGGTTTTGTTCTTTAAACTAAATTTGCTGAAGCGGCTCAGCTGTCGCTCTGAATGGGATCAGCTCGCTCAGCACACATTGAGGTTCAAAATTGGAACTTTCTTAACTTAAATGGCTCATGTATTTACTGGCTAAAAAACATCAGGAAAGTTGATACGTTGAGACAACAGCTGAATTGAGCAGACTTTGTGAAGTGTGGGGGAAATTTCATTTTTTGCTGGCACACATCGGAAACACAGTCTGGTCCCAACAGAAAATCTTTTTTTTTTATGTTACCAAGCTGTTCTGTACAGATTCATCCGGAGATATTAGGGCCTGGATTTTCAAACTGCCGTTGGGGGTGGGTAAGATTGTAGGTGGGCATTGAAAATCGCATTCTTGAAGGTGTCGCTGGATCCTGACATTATCCAATATTAGATCCTGCAGCCCCCTATGAGCAAAACCTTGGGTGTTTTATTGTTGCCATTGGGCGGAATTGTCCCAGAATTGCACAAAGTGCGGTAGCGAGTGGGCTTTCACATCATATCGTCCCAAATTTATGCATTCCTGGGAAACATGCCATTTCTATAGCAGGCGGGCTCTCATTTGCCCGCCACGCCATCACCTCGCCGCTTCATCATGCTGGGAGCCATATTTAAAGCTCAGTCTCAGTGCTTCCAGCCCACAACTGCTGCAGGGAACATCTCCGCGAAAAGCAAAAAGGCTGCAGCCCCTAGACTTAATGACGAATCACTGGAACATCTTTTGGATGCTGTTCCTGGCCACAGGCGGGGCGGCTGCAACACCAATCCAGCATGGCAGGCAATGGCAGTGGTGGTCAGCGCCAACGCTGCACAGGAGAGGTTGGCCATCCAATGCAGATAAAGGATGAATGATCTCATTCATGCAGCCAGGGTATGGCAACCATCTCATCACTCAAAACTCACACACTCACAAGCCCATCACACATTCACTGGCATCTCACTCACTGCCAGCTCAAGGGACATCACCATCCATTCTCACACACACCCTCACATCTCCATCTGGCCTCATCTCCCCTGGAGACTGCCTCCTCAGCCCTCACCATCTTAAGGCCACTTGCACAGATCAACACGTGCCCCCACACACACTCTGGGATATCCCCCTTCCCCAGTACAGCCCTCGTCCTGCAGCCCCTTCCCTTGCCTGCGGCCTCTTCATCCCTTCCCCAAGAACCCCCTGCCCCTGCAGACATTGAAAAGCCACCCACATATGGCTGGTCTGGTGGGTAGAGACCTGACTGTGAGCCCCCCTAAAAGTGATGTGGTGCTGTCTGTGAATCCTGGCGCTGATGACTGTGAGCGCTAACCAAAGCAAGGCAGACAAACAAACCTTGAAGCCCCGAGCGAAGTTCAGCTCGCCAGGTGCACGTCACTTATGTGCTGCTGTGAAACACATTGACGTGTTTTCCTGCTGATGTGAACTGACAATCCAGCCGGCTGGGGCGGGGGGGGGGGAGGCGGAGGGGATGGGGGGTGGTGGGTGGCAGAAGGGGTCCAGCAGGCTGGCCTTATGCTGATGTGCTAATGCATTACAATGAGTTTCCTGGTGTCCGATGGTGGGGAACGTGGCCTGCCATTGGCGGGCGGAGCAGACGATCGCAAACTGGTTTCACAATGTCGTGAAATTGTTTTTTGGCCTTGTTTTCTCAGGTCACCGAACACACCCGACACCAGCTGGCATGGAAAATCCCAGCCGTTGCAACACCTTCACATGTACAAGCAGCCCCTGCCCATCACACCGAGATTTCACGCACAGTCTGAAGCATATTTACTGTGTCACACTTTAGAACAAAAACAGACGTAATGAAACAAAGGCAGCATTAAAAATTTACAAAGAAACTCTGTTGGAGCAAAATACTCTGCAGCCAAAATGTCTACAACTTCTTAATTGATATTCCCACAAATAAAACTAAAATTACCAATTAGTGTTCACACTTTAGGTGTAATAATTCTACATGATCATTTCTTGCAACTGATTGTAAAATTTCATAATCGATAAGCAGGGAAGGATCACGATTGAAAGGCCTGATTTTAACCTCACCCACCCAAAAGGAGCGAGGCTAATTCGAGTCAAATGTTTGTTTTATAACCCATCTGGTTTTGCAGGCTATTGAAATCACTGGAAAGTAATCTCAGATGGCTTGTTAAACAGGTCTCCAATCTGAAGCCAAGTTCACCAAGCCAGGGGCATTAGGTTAAAAACGGGGCTGAAGAGTTGTGGAATTTCAAAACAAAGGTGGACGGAGAAACTGCTAATGAGGCCCAACAAATGCAATATGACCTGGCAGGCAATCTGCTGGTAAAAGACGGAAAGGGTGGGCCTTTTTCTGAAATGGTTTTATCTAACATCACCACCAAGCTGAATACTGCAACTAACGATAGGGGCTTAATATGTTAAGAATAGAAAAAAGGGTGTTACAAAATTCACACCTGCAATCCTTTTTGTTGTGTCTGAATTGTCTGCAACAGCATTTTCTGTTTGAACTCCACCCTGTGTAAATATTCTGGATATTCATTACTGTTAGCTGAGACAAACCAACAGGATCTATAAGTTCTGGTTTGCACATGTATCTATAACTTCCACAATTTTTATGATTGATTACAAGTGTGCTAGTACTTACTATTCATAAACCAATAGGAACCTATTCAGAAAGAAATTCCTCAAGGAAACCACTTTAGGGCAATTAAAACATTTTTACCAACATTTCTTCTTAAATATACAAATACAATTGCTGAGATACTTAATTAAAAAAAGAAAACAACTGGTAATGAAATACTGAGCTAAACTTCTTGGCCTTTGCTATAAGGAACACAGACTCTAACCAGATGAACAGTAAAGAGCTGTTTCCCACATTGTGTTTATCTATCTCCAGCGCGTAAGTAAAACATCATCTTATTCTTTCCCAGAAACCAATGAAAAAGCACTTACTCCACTGTCTCTTCGGGAGCTTTTAACAATCTTTCAGAGTATGCTCACAGGATTTGTGTACCCATTCCCACTTCTACACTCCTACCTCACCGTGAGTAACATCACGGAAGATTTGTTTGTATCCCAGGACTTTCAAAAAATGCACCAGATATTGATCTGATCAGCAGTGTTTCCAAACATCGAATAATAGAAGATGAGGGATTTCAGTAATGTGGGGAAATTAGGGAAGCTGGAGAAGGCTGAGGAGGATTTAATGGAGGTGTTCAACATTATGAGGCATTTTGATAAAGCAAACAGGGAGAATCTGTGTCCACTGGTCAGAGAGTCAGTAACCAGAGGATGCAAGTTTAAGGCAATTAGCAAAAGAGCCAGAGGTGGAGATGAAGGGATGTTTTTCTTGTACGCAGTTAGTTGTTCTGATCTAGAATGCACTGACTGATGGAACTAGTTAATTCTAGTTCTGGCATCCTCTCATCGATGAAAAATGATGGACACACAGCAACAATCCATTTCAGAGGGGAGTCTTCATATGGCGCACCTTTGCTAATGGCTGAAGAGGCCAAGCCTCGAGAGGCAGGTTCTGCCACAATTGCCACACATGAAGCTACCGAGTGTCATTGTAAGTTGTTGTTTTCAACATTGGTGTCCGTTGTCAAGCCGCCATAGCCACTGATCGTGTTGGTGGTGCACACCAGCCTACAGGAGGTACATTTTCCTCATCAGCCAGTGACTCCCAGGTGCAATGTTTGATGTGCAGGGCCTTCATATCATACTTACAAGTGTCCTTAAAATGGAGCTTTGGGCATCCTAATGCTAGACTGGTTCCGACTGCCTCACCATACAGAAAGTCCTTGGGCATCGACTGTCTTCCATCCTGTGGTTGTGCCCAAACCAACAAAGATGCCTCTGTTTGATGAGTGCTAACAAACTTGGGTGCTCTGTCTTTGAGAGGAGTGCAACATTCATGATTTTGGCCTAACAGAACATACCCACAATGCACCACAGATAGAGATGATGGAAATTGTTGAGCTCCTTTTCTTACTCATAGACGTCTATAGCACAGAAGGAGGCCATTCGGCCCATCGTGTCCGCACTGCTCAACAAAGATCCTACTACACCAATCCCATTTTCCAGTGCTTGGCCCATAGCCCTGGAGGCTATGGCAATGCAAGTGAATATCTAAATACTTCAGAAATGTTATGAGAGTTTCTGACTCAACCACCCTTTCAGGCAGTGAGTTCCAGACTCCCACCATCCTCTGGGTGAAAACAACTCTCCTCAACTCCCCTCTTAGCCTTCTACCCCTTACCTTAAATCCATGCCCCCTGGTTATTGACTCCTCTACTAATGGAAAAAGTGCCATCTTATCTACCCTATCTATGCCCCTCATAATCTTATACCTCTCTATCAGGTCCCCTCTCAACCTTCGCTGCTCCAAGGAAAACAACCTCAGCCTATCCAATCTTCCCTCATAGCTCAGACCCTCCAGCCCAGGCAGCATCCTGGTAAATCTCCTCTGCACCCTCTCCAGTGCAATGACATCCTTCCTATAATGTGGTGACCAGAACTGCACACAGTACTCCAATTGTGGCCTAACCAACATTTAAACAGTTCCAACATAACCTCCCTGCTCTTGTATTCTATGCCTTGGCTAATAGAGGCAAGTATCCCATATGCCTTCTTAACCACCTTATCTACCTGCCCTGCTACCTTCAGGGATCTGTGGATATGCACACCAAGGTCCCTCTGATCTTCAGTACTTTCCAAGGTCCTACAATTCAGTGTAATCTCTTGCCTTGTTAGCCTTCCCCAAGTGCATTACCTCAGTCACTTTTCAAGGTTGAATTCCATTTGCCACTGCTCTGCCCACCTGACCAGTCCATTGATATCCTCCTGCAGTTTACGGCTATCCTCCTCACTATTTACCACCCTACCAATTTTTGTGTCATCCGCGAACTTCTTGATCATATCCCCTAAGTTTATGTCCAAATCATTTATGTTCACCACAAACAGCAAGGGCCCCAACACCGATCCCTGCGGAACCCCACTGGAAACAGACTTCCAGTCACAGAAACATCCGTCTACCATCACCCTCTGCTTCCTGCCTCTCAGCCAATTTTGGATCCAATGTGCCACTTTGCCTTGGGTCCGATGGGCTCTTATTTTCTTGACCAGTCTGCCATGAGGGACCTTATCAAAAGCCTTGCTAAAATCTATGTAGACCTCATCAAATGCATTAACCTCATCAACACTCCTGGTTACCTCCTCAAGCAATTCCATCAAATTTGTCAAACACGACCCTCCCTTAACAAATCCATGCTGACTATCCCTGAGTTATCTGTGTCTCTCCAAGTGTAGATGAATTCTGTCCCTCTGAATTCCTTCCAGTAACTTCCCCACCACCAAAGTTAGACTGACTGGCCTGTAATTTCCTGCTCTATCCCTTCCTCCCTTTTTTAATAATAGGACAATGTTAGCAGTCCTCCAGTCCCCTGGCACCTCACCTGTGGCCAGAGAGGATTTGAAAATTACTGCCAGGGCCCCTGATATCTCTTCCCTTGCCTCCCTCAACAGCCTGGGATACATCTCATCCGGGCCTGCGGATTTATCCACTTTTAAGGCAGCAAAACCCGCGAGTACCTCCTCTCTCTCTATTCCTCTAATTTCCTCTAATATTTCACAATCCACCACCCTGATGTCTATACCTGCATCGTCCTTTTCTATTGTGAAGACCGACGCAAAGTATTCATTGAGGACTGTACCCATGTCTTCCGGGTTCACACACACATTACCTCTATGGTCCCTCATTGGCCCTACTCTTTCCCTAGTTATTCTCCTGCTCTTTATATATTTTAAAAACCCCTTTGGGTTGTCTTTTACTCTACCCACCAATGCTTTCTCATGCACTCTCTTAACTTTCCTAATTTTCTTTTTAAGTTCCCCCTGCGCTTTTTATACTCCTCTAGGGACTCTGCCATATTGAGCCCTCGGTATCTGTCATCAGCTTCTTTTTTTCCTTTAATCCTAACCTTTATGTCCCTTGGCTTCCAGGGTTCTCTGGACTTGGTCCCCCCACCTTTGTCTTTACAGGAACATACTTGCCCTGTACTCTCACTATTTCCTCCTTGCATGCCTCCCACTGCTCTGACACAGTTTTATCTGCAAGTAGCTGCTCCCAGTCCACTTGGGCCAAATCGCATCTCATCTTAGTAAAATTAGCCTTTCCCCAGTTTAGAACTTTTAATCCTGGCCCAACCTTATCCTTTTCCGTAACTATCCTAAATCAAACTGAGTTATGGTCACTAAATCCAAAGTGCTCCCCTATTGGTACGTCTTCCACCTGCCTGGGCTCATTTCCGAATATTAGGTCCAGAACTGTCCCCCAGGCTCCCTCCCTTGTTGGGCTTTCTACGCACTGGCTAAAAACGTTCTCCTGGATGCAACTTAAGAATTTTGCTCCCTCCCTATCTTGCACACTAAAACTATCCCAGTTAATGTTTGGCAGTTAAAGTTCTCTACTATTACTGCCCTATTATCCTTGCACTTCTCTGGAATTTGATTACATATTTGATCCTCTATCTCTCCCTGGCTATTTGGGGGCCTATAGTACACACCCAACAGCGTGTTTGCTCCTTTTGTGATTTTTTTTCTATCCATATGGCCTCATTTGATGATCCCTCCAAGGTATTATCCCTCCTCACTGCTATAATTGATTCCTTGATCAATATTTCAACAACCCCTTCTCTTCTACACCCCTCTCTATCTCGTCTGAATACCCTATAACCAGGAATATTGAGCAGCCAATCCTGCCCTTCTTTTAGCCAAGTCTCGGTCATAGAACCATAGAACCATAGAAAAGTTACAGCACAGAAGGAGGCCATTCAGCCCATCTTGTCCATGCCAGCCCGAGGACACCCAGGTGCCCTGTCTAATCCCACCTTCCTGCACCCGGCCCATAGCCCTGCAGCTTACAGCACTTTAGGTGCAGATCCAGGTACTTTTTAAAAGAGTTTAGAGTTTCTGCCTCTACCACCAACTTGGGCAGCGAATTCCAGACACCCACTACCCTCTGTGTAAAAAAAATTCTTCCTCATGTCCCCCCTACACCGTCTGCCATTTATCTTGAATCTATGCCCCCTGGTTCTAGAATTCTCCATCAGGGGAAACAATTTTATCCTGTCCACTCTCTCTATTCCCCTCATAATTTTGTGCACCTCAATCAAGTCACCTCTCAGCCTTCTTTGTTCTAAGGAAAATAACCCCAACCTATCCAATTTCTCTTTGTAGCTACACTTTTCTAACATTGGCAACATTCTTGTAAACCTCCTCTGCACTCTCTCCAGAGCTATTACGTCCTTCCTGTAATGTGGTGATGTGATATAATATTCCCACATGTTTATCTGTGCCCTCAGCTTGCCGGGCTCAGGCTCCTTGCATTAAAATATATTCCATTTAGCCTTGCTGAACTCACTTCTTTCTTATCTAGCCTATGTTTCCTCTGCCTTCCAGACTCACTTACTAATGTTTTAACTTCTAATTCCATCTCAGCTTCTCTCCCTCTGAACTACTTTTCAGGATCCCATCCCCCTGCCCATTTAGTTTAAATTCACCCCAACAGCATTAGCAAACCTCCCCACGAGGATGTTGGTCCCTTTCCTGTGCAGATGTAACCCGTCCAACTTGTACAGGTCCCACCTCCCCCAGAAGCGGTCCCAATGTCCCAGGAATCTAAAGCCCTCCCTCCTGCACCATCTCTCCAGCCACGCATTCATCTGCTCTATCCTTCTGTTCCTATACTCACTACTGCGTGGCACCGGGAGTAATCCGGAGATTACTACCTTTGAAGGTAAAGGCAAAATACTGCGGATGCTGGAAATTTGAAACAAAAACAAAAAGTGCTGGAAAAACTCAGCAGGTCTGACAGCATCTGTGGAGAGAAAGGCAGAGTTAACGTTTCGAGTCCGCATGACTCTTCATCAGAACCTTTGAAGTCCTGCTTTTCAATTTCCTACCTAACTCCCTAAAGTCTACTTGCAGGACCTCATTTCCCTTTCTTCCTATGTCATTGGTCCCATCATGGGCCACACCCTCCAGATGTCCACCCTCCGCTTTCAGAATGCCCTGCAGCCCTTCCGTGATCTCCTTGACCCTGGCACCTGGGAGGCAACATACCATCCCGGAGTCATGCCTATGCCTGTTTATTCTCCTCACTAACAAATCCCCTACCACTATTGCCCTTCCACACTTCGGCCTCCCTGCCCCCGAGCAGCTGGACCACCCACACTGCCATGGCCTTGGCTCTGTTTGGCTTCCACAGGGGAACTGTCACTCTCACTATTTTCCAAGGCTGAAAAACGGTTTGTGAGTGAGATGCACTCAGGGGATTCCCTCACTATCTGCCTGGTCCCATTCTTCTGCCTGGCAGTCACCCATTCCCTCCCTGCTTGCACTTCCTTAAGCTGCGGGGTGACCACATCCTGAAACGTGCTATCCACACACCTCTCAGCCTCATGAATGCACCATAGTGCCCCCAGCTGCTGCTCAAACTCCAAAACCCAGAGTTCGAGTTGCTCCAATCGGAGGCACCTCCTGCACACAGGGTCATCCAGACCAGCAGGAGCATCTAGCATTTCCCACATATCGCAGGATGTGCAAATCACTGGTCTGAGCTCCACAGACATATCTTAACTAAATAGAATATTGTCCCTTGCTTTTATTTTACCCTTACTCCTACTTGAGTCTCGAAGTTTTAACCTCTCTCTCTCTCAAAGTCTCACAGTTATAACCTTTCTCTCCTGAAGTCTCACTGTTTTAACCTCTCTCTCCCGAAATCTCTCTGTTTTAACCTCCCTCTCCCAATCTCTCACTGTTTTAATCTCTCTCTCCCGAAGTCTCGCTGTTTTAACCTCTCTCTCCTGAAATGTCATTGTTTTAATCTCTCTCTCCTGAAGTCTCATTGGTTTAACCTCCCTCTCTTGATGTCTCTCTGTTTTAATCTCTCTGTCCCATGGCCTCATGGTTTTAACCTCTCCCTCTTGAAGCCCCACTGTTTTACCCTCTCTCTCCTGAAGTCTCGCTGTTTTAGCCTCTCTCTCTCTCAAGGTCTCGCTGTCTTAATCTCTCTCTAAAAGTCTCACTGTTTTAATCTCTCTCTCTCAAAGTCTTGCTGTTTTAATCTCTCTCTCCTGGAGTCTCGCTGTTTTGTCATCCATGTTTCACTGCAGTACGGCAAGGTGCTGAGAATGTGAGCCTTATAAACCTTCAGCTTGGTCCTAAGGGTTGGCTTGATGTTATTCCATGCACAGTTCATGAGTCAGTAAAAGGTGGTTGCTGCTTTCCCTATGCATCTATCAAGTTCTGCATCAAGGGACAGATTGTCAGTTATTGTGAACGAACAGGGCAGTCACAGAAGATTCAATAATAATTATCAAAATGGAATTGGATAAATATTTGAAGTGGGAATAATTGGATAGCTCCTTCAAAGAGCTAGCACAGGCTCAGTGGGCCAAATAGCCTCTTTCTATGTTCTATGATTCTTCAACTACTCCTTTTTCAAAAAAAAACAAGGGTCAAACTTATTATCCAAATAGGATTCTGTCATTTCAGGTCTCCTGACCTTGAGGTCATTGAGCGACAGGGAGGAGCTTGTTCATCCCTGTAGCTCCTCGATTCATTAGAATGGAGGCTGAAAGAATAATTTTAGCAGAATATTGTGAAAGCCCAGCAACATATTGTACAAGGCACATTATCAAGATGACAATGGCTTCCTAAGCATTCACTGCTTCAAAGTATCGGATACCTGTGGTTCCATTATTGCAGTTAATTATTTGCTCACAGTAGCATTTTCTGAAAATAACTGTATACTGGCTCTTTGAAGGAGCTATCCAATTATTCCCACTTCAAACATTTATCCAATTCCATTTTGAAAATTATTATCGAATCTCCTGTGGCTGCCCTGTTGGTCCACAAGGTTGTGACAGACGCTAGAGAAATGTTACTTCTTGCCTTTCTTTCCAAGTGATATTGCTGTGTTGATTTTGATGCACACCTGGAACTGCTTTGCATTGACACAAGAGAGACAACTTTACTGCACCCAAAGTTTCTCTTGTAATAAGCCATTATATTTAAAAGTCACTCCCCTATTATAAATCAAAAGCACCAATTGATTTTGTGGTGGCATAGCAATTGAAAGATTTTAATCAATGATTTTAGTATATAGTTTGGGATGTCCCAAAGTGTTTCACAGCCAATGAAGCAAGTCAAGTATTGACCTGAATCTTGGAAACTTTAGATTCATGAGTTGTAAAATTCCCTCCAAGAGCCCTCTCACACTAGTTGGGGTACACAGCGGCTGCAACATGGCACCAGCCATGTGAAAATGTGCCCAAATTGCATTTTATAAAGTTACTTTTAATCAAGTTAATGTGAGGAGAAGGTGGATGTTCCAACGGGTAATGTTAAAAACTAGGCTGTAGGTCAACAACATTTTCTACTCACATCCCAGCTTATAAAGACATTGCTCTTTCATGTTTGACTTCAGTGCAACACAAGTGATACACATTAGGCAGGGTAACTCCAATCCTCTTACTACACATTACTCTTCACAGATACCAGCCTGGACATTATAACTGTGGCCTTAAAGATTAAGACCATATTATTCAAAAAAATATTGGTGAGTGGGAAATATGGGCCTGACAATTCAGAGCCTCCTGTAGTGTTGTGTACTGTGCGGCTGAGCCTTTTGATTGCAAAACTCATTGAAACGGTTCTGCACTCAGCAGGCCCAGTGTAACAGCCGCACACTTGGAACCTGTGCACAGATTGTGCACCAGCCTCATTATAGTTTCAAAATTTAATTAAATGGGAGGGCTTCACTATAATAGGAGCAGTGTACAATACGGTTAGCACAACTTTGCAGCTGTTCCCCTCAGCCGGTTCCCTGTTGGTAAAGCATTATTGTTGTATTTCTGTCCTATTCCAGATTTGAAGAATCAATGGAACATTGGTCTAACCCAGCAACGTAGAGCATAACAGGATCCTCATTCATATACACATACACATTACACACACATACAGGCATTCTTCCACTGGACCCAGGGTGCTGAGTTTTGGTATTCTTGCGCCTAGAACAATCATTTTTACATTTGAGTTATGCCTCCCTGAAGTGCTATGGATAAACCTCCTTTCTTTCACAATCCCAAGTACCGATCTTCTAATGATAGCAAATAAACTGTTTAAAAGTAACGCTGAAAGATACAATGTGTCAGACATTATTACAAATTTAAATGAAATGTAACATGGGAGGAGCTAAGATCATTCACTATTTATGAAAGATAGTGACTTTCCATATTTATTTGTTAAAGGACATGCATTTTTTTTTAACTTAGGAGTACTGTCTAAATCATTTCCTATCCTGACTGTGGTATAGTTTCGAGGTGGTAATTTTTGTGAGTTGATAAGCGTAATCATCCTGTCAATCACTCAGTTCACCTTGAACTACTGGTGAATGATGCTCCTGCTTTGAATTCAATGTGCTCATTAGTGCCAACTCAGTGAAATGTGCTTATGATACACTTACATGAAGACTTCACCTGAGCACTTACAGCCTGAGGCCTACATGCTTTATGCAGGAATGGAACATATACCTAAATAACTCCATTAGCATATTGTGATTGGATTTTTTACTGGTTGAAACGGGGTGTACTTTTTGATGTCAAGTGCTTTGAATTATTACCATGCTGTTTTTCTATTCATCCAAGCAGGGGGTAAATCTTTCAGCAATAACTTTCAGCTTTCAATCAACTGATTTAAATAACTAATATCATTCACACCGGTTCATGTGTTTCTATATTTGTGTAATCAATAGAACCCAGGGCCTTAAAATTCCAACAATGGGGTAGAGTTATGTACTTACTGTGACACACTCTTAGATATACAGATGGACTAATAGTGCAACATACCTAGAAAATGCCAGAGATGTGAAGTTGATGGATGCAATTACCCCAACTGTTATTGGCAGAGGAGTAGTGATGACAGAATTAATTTCTAAATCATACATAATATAAGTCAGTCAGGACTTGTCTGTCAGACGAAAGCTTGCAGAATGGCTTTTCAAATCTAACCACCTAATGATACATGGATCCTCTACATCCTGTTTGGAGTATATTGCCTCTGCTTGCATTTATATTCCTTTGCAATTGGTATTCATTGATCGCACTGCTGCTGACACCTGATTTATTATTACAACATTCCTGATATTTTCCTCATTGAATGCTATGGGGTTACAGAGATCAGTTTGAACACCATCTAACTCTGCCATGAATTAAGATTCTAATTAGTCAGGAACGATGCACATGCGGCACACTTCATAACAAATCTCATTAAAGTTTCAAGCTTCTTTCAACTAACCAGGGAGGCAGAAATAACACATTCTGTAGAAATTGTGGATTGTCATTCAATATTTCACTCACATTAAAAGGGAAGGATCACTCGCATAGGAAACAATACTGAAGTAAAAATGCTCGGTGGAAAATCCAGTCAGAGTGCTGTTTCCATGATAAATCCTCTATCAGGAATGTGGTACGTGACATTCCCAGTACTTTGATAACTTTTTAAAAACAACTCCTTCCTGCCAGGTGCCAATAAAGGCAACAGACTCATGCAACAGGCCCAGGAATGCAAGAAAGTATGGAGCAAAAAAATATAATTTTACTCATGAAGCCATGCCATTCATAAGCTATGAACACCCCATCATATCATAGGCTCTGCTCCATTTATTTAACCACCTCAACCAAAGTTCAGAAGCATTTCTTCCTGATGCACAAGGGGAGCCACGTAAAATGCCACCATACCAAACCACGCCCACCATTTAAGCCAGGTTGGCTTCTTTCCACAGAAAACTTCCATTCTGTCACTTAGGGAAGAATAAGAGCACCTTCAGTTGCTTATTGCCCCTTTATTTATTTAAAAATAAAATACTGCAGATGCCGGAAAACTGAAATAAATGCAGAAAATGCTAGAAACACTCAGCAGCTTTGGCAGCACCTGTAGAGAGAAAAACAGAGTTAATGGGCAGGATTTTTAGTTCGAAGGGCACCCGCGATTGGCGGGTCTGGAATCAGCCAGGGAATGGACCGCCGACCGCGATCGGCCCCTGACCACGATTTCACACTGGCAGGCCAATTAACGGCCAATTAACGGCCAATTAATGGCCTGCCAGCATAAAAGGCGCATTGAAATGTCAGCGTGTAAGGCACATTGAAATGCTCAGCGGTGTAAAACATTGGACAGGCAACAAAAAATCTCCATCAATTACAACGTTGATGGCCTTAATAGGCCTCAGAAATGTTGGCGGGTACTCTGCCGACTCTTGCACGAGCCCAGCAACCAAAATATCGTACAAGTGTGCGATGACGTCGGGACGCCCACGTTATTTCATGCTAAAGCAGGTCAGGCGTGCACCCACACACCGAGCGAAAAACTCTGCCCAATGTTTCAGGTCAATGACCTTTTATCAGAACTGGAACATGTAATAGGTTTTAAACAAGAACTGGGGCAGGGCAAAGGATGAAGGGCAAGAATGAAAGGAAGGTCTGTGATAGGAGGCAGAATTTTCTGCCTGTCGGGCGGGCGGGCCCGACCCAATCTCCGGTGGGCGGGGAGCCAATCCCTGCCGGAGAAGCGGGCCCCGCTGCCATTTTATTTGGGCGGGCCTTAATTGGCCCGCCCAGCGTGACGTCTGGTGGGAAGCGCTATGCTCTTCCTGTGCGGGCGGGTGTGGGGGATTCCCCAAAAGCGAGAGTATGCTCTTTCACACATGCGCACGGAAGAGCACACATCCCCCTGAGGCTAAGTGCTGCATCAGGGAGATCGCTGACACTTACAAAAATATTAAAAATAGAACAAAAAAAATTCCCTAACATGTCCCCCTCATGTGACAATGTCACACGAGATGGGACATGTTCATAATTAACATAATAACTTTATTAAAATTTTAAAACCCTGCATGAAACCTCATCCTGCCGCTGGATGAGGTTTCATATTTTCTCTATTTGCCGCCGGGGCTCCTGGCCGACCCGCCGACCTTGAGGTTGGACGGGCAGGTCCTTTAATTGTTTAAATGGTCCTGTCAATGGCCTCAATTGGCCATTGACAGGTCGGTGGGCCCGCAGCTGGTTTTGTTGTTCCCCTGCCGTCCTGAAAATTTAAATGGGGGGGCTGGCGTCATTTTACACATCAGCGAGTGGGCCCCGCCCCCTGCTCGCCGATGGCCAAATTCTGCCCAGGGTGGGGGCAGGAGAGATTAAATGCCAAAATGGATGATGGTGCAAGGTAAAAGATAGAATGAGACAAGCAAAGAAACAAAAATGCACCTAGAGGGTGTGTTAATGGAAAAATGCAGATCATTACCAAAAATTGCCATCCGAAAACAAACAAACGAAAACAATTGCAGCAGAGGTTCTGATCTGAATTGTTGAGCTCAACATTGAGCCAATAAGGCTGTAAATTCCCTAGTCAAAAAAATGAGGTGTTGTTCCTCTACTGCCCCTTAAACTTCATTGGAACAGTGTGGGAGGTCAAGGACAGAGAGATCAGAGTGTGATCAAGATGGAGAGTTAAACTGACAGGCACTGGAAGCTCTGGGTCTCGCTTGTGGTCTGAGTGGAGGTGTTACTCAAAGGGATCAGCCAGTCTGTGTTTCGTCTCCCCACTGTAGAGAAGACTGCGTTGGGAGCAGTGAATGTAGTACACTAAGTTAAAAGGAGTACAAGTAAATCACTGTTTCACCTGGTAGGAATGTTTGGATACTTGGACAGGAGGAAGTAAAAAGGTAGGTATTGACTCTCCTGTGCTTACATGGAAAGGTGCCATTGGCAGGGGAGGGGGTGTCGGCTGGGATTGAGGAGTGAACCAGGCTGTCACAGAGGGACTTTTTTCTTTTGAACCAGCTGATCAACATGGCATTAGTTGCCTTTGTTGGGTGCCTGTCCCACATGTTCACTATTTTTGCTATCACATTATCGGGGACAAAATTGGCCTTCGGTGATTGACATTGTGCAAAATAGGTTGTTGATTCACGATCATCCATCTCACGTATTTTTTGTAAGCCAATTTCACCCCTATCAATTCTGCATTCAGTATCCTTTTAGTCTGCATCGACATTTCCAGTGAAGTAATTTGATTCCTTTCATACGATTTACGTCTTTTATCATTTTAAAGAGTCAGTGGATGGAGTTTTTGTACAGGTTTTCTTGATCTGCTCTCCAGAAAACATTTGTGACATTTCCCCATGATTTCCACCAAAGTTATAATGGGCAATCAGGAAAATCCCTGCGAAGGTTTCAGATGTTGGACTTTTCTTTAGTGGAAATGAGTTGAACTCTGTTTCTCTCTCCTCTTCACTTTGAGCCTGCTCCTTCTCCCTGCGGCCTCTCCAATGTAATAATAAAACAGAAATTACTTTCAGAATAATATTGTTACTTCAATTAAGTGACCTATTCATGAGCCTTTTAACATCTGTTAATCCTTAAACGATGATTAAACATTTAAAAGTATTGCCTGAAAAGACAGACAAGATGCCAAAGTTTTTCACCTTGTACTCATCAGTCCAAATGCAAGAATGTCAAATTTCAAACAATCGCAGCAATTTGCCATTCTTGTGTTTGTCCTGATGAGTGGAAGATAAAAGCCTTGGCAACTCGTCTCTCTTTCCTGCAATATTCAAGTTCTCTACTACCAAGTAACAATTGAACATATTCCTTTCATTTGCAAAATGGGTTTCAAGTCTGGTAATATGCAAGTGAACTAAATGGCAAGCAATTATATCACAACAGACATCAGGTATTCAAGCGTTTTATTTCCATGTCTCTTGGGTATGAAATTAACTCATAACCTTTGATGAATTAATAAAAAGCCATACTGCAGATATTGGAAATCTGAAATAAAAACAGAAAAGGCTGGAAATACTCCGCAGGTCTGGCAGCATCTGTGGAGAGAGAAACAGAGTTAACGTTTTGAGTCTGTATGACTCTTCTTCGGAACTGGAGAGGGGTAGAAATATAATGGGTTTTATGGTGTTGATAAAGGGGGGAGGGGCAGGTGGAGCAAAATAGCAGGCCAGGGATAGGCATGAGGGCAGGAGAGATTAAATGACAAAGATGTCAAGAAACACAAGACAAAGGGAATGGTAATGATAATATTAAAATCCAGAGTAGGTGTTAATAGCAGGATAAAGGTCAGCACTATCTGAAAACAAAATAGCAGGATGTGTTAATAGCAGAAAAAGAGCCAAACCTGTCTGAAAGAAAAAATATGAGAACAAAATACAGTCAGGCACTTGGGAGTCGGGGTGGGGGGAGCAGGCGGGGGTGGGGAATAAAAAAAATAATCAAAATGGAGGACAGAGTTCATGGTCTGACTTTGTTGAACTCAATGTTGAGTCCAGAAGGCTGTAAGGTGCCTAATCGGAAGATGAGGTGCTGTTCCTCCAGTTTGCGTTGGGCTTCACTAGAACATTGTAACAGGCCGAGGACAGAAATATGACCATGTGAGCAAGGTGGTGAATTGAAGTGGCAAGCGACTGGGAGGTTGGGATCATGCTTGTGGACTGAGCGAAGGTGTTCTGCATTTAGTCTCCCAGACTAGAGGAGACCACATTGTGAGCAGTGAGTATAGTAGACTAAATTGAAAAAAGTGCAAGTGAATCACTGCTTCACCCAGGAGGAATAGTTGGCTCTTTGGATGTTGAGGAGGAAGGAGGTAAAGGGGCAGGTGTTACAATTCCTGCGATTTCTTTTCATTCATTCATGGGATGTGGTCATCGCTGGCTGGAACTTCATTTATTGCTCCTCCCTAATTGCCCTTGAGAAGGTGATGGTGAGCTGCCTTCTTGAACCACTGCAGTCCGTGTGGTGTAGGTACACCCACAGTGCTGTTAGGGAGGGAATTCCAGGATTTTGACCCAGTGACAGTGAAGGAACAGCGATATATTTCCAAGTCAGGATGGTGAGTGGCTTGGAGGGGAACTTCCAGGTGGTGGTGTTCCCATCTGTCTGCTGCCCTTGTCCTTCGAGATGGCAGCAGTCGTGGGTTTGGAAGATGCTGTTGAAGGAGCCTCGGTGAGTTGCTGCAGTGCATCTTGTATGTGGTGCACACTGCTGCTACTGTGCGTTGGTGGTGGAGGGAGTGAATGATTTTGGATGGGTTGCCAATCAAACGGGCTGCTTCATCCTGGATGGTGTTAAATTTCATGAGTGTTTTTGGAGGTGCACTCAACCACACAAGTGGGGAGTATTCCATCACACTCCTAACTTGCACCTTGTAGATGGTGGACAGGCTTTGGGGAGTCAGGAGGTGAGTTACTCGCATCAGGATTCCTAGCCTCTGACCCACTCTGTAGTCACTATATTTATGTGGCTAGTCTAGTTCAGTTTCTGGTCAGGATGCTGACAATAGGGGATTCAGCTATGGTAATGCCATTGAATGCCAAGGTGCAATGGTTAGATTCTCTCTTATTAGAGATGGTCATTGCCTGACACTTGTGTGGCACGTATGTTATTTGCCACTTGTCAGTCCAAGCCTGGATATTGTCCAGGTCTTGCTGCATTTGGACATGGACTGCTTCAGTATCTGAGGAGTCACAAATGATACTGAACATTGTCCAATCATCAACAAACATTCCTACTTCCAACCTTATGATGGAAGGAAGGTCGTTGCTGAAGCAGCTGAAGATGGTTGGGCTGAGGACACTACCCTGGGGAACTCCTGCAGTGATGTCCTGGAGCTGAGATGACTGACACAACCACCTTCCTTTGTGCTAGGTATGACTCCAACCAGTGGAGAGTTTTCCCCTGATTCCCATTGACTCCAGTTTTGTTAGGGCTCCTTGATGCCACACTCGGTCAAATGCTGTCTTGATGTCAAGGGCAGTCACTCTCACCTCACTCCTGGAGTTCAGCTCTTTTGTCCATGTCTGTAATGAGGTCAGGAGCTGAGTGGCCCTGACGAATCCCAAACTGGGCATCGTGAGCAGGTTACTGCTACGCAAGTGCCACTTGATAGCACTGTTGTTGACCCCTTCTATCACTTTATCGATGATCAAGAGATTAATGGGGTGGTAATTGGCCAGGTTGGTTTTGTTCTGCTTTTTGTGTACAGGACATATCTGAGAAACTTTCCACATTGCCGGGTAGATGCCAATGTTGTAGCTGTACTGGAACAGCTTGACTAGGGACGCGGCCAATTTGGGAGCACCGTCTTCAGTGCTATTGCCGGAATATTGTCAGGGCCCATAGCCTTTGCAGTATCCAGTGCCTTCAGTCCCTTCTTGATATCACGTGGAGTGAATCAACTTGGCTGAAGACTGGCATCTGTGATGCTGGGGACCTCTGGAGGAAATCGAGTTGGATCATCCACTCGGCAGTAACAAATACTTCAGCCTTATCTTTTGTACTGCTCCCCCATCATTGAGGATGGCGATATTTGTGCAGCCTCCTGTGTTATAGCTTCACCAGGTTGACACCTCATTTTTAGGTATGCCTGGTGCTGCTCCTGGCATGCCCTCTAGCACTCAACATTGAACCAAGGTTGATCCCCTGGCTTGATGGTATTGGTAGAGTGAGGGATATGCTGGACCATGAGGTTACAGGTTGTGTTCGAGTACAATTCTGCTGCTGATGATGGCCCACAGCGCCCCATGGATGCCCAGTCTTGAGCTGCTAGATCTGTTCGGTGTTAGCATGGTGTTAGTGCCACACAACACGATGGAGGGTATCCTTAATGTGAAGGCGCGACTTTGTCCCCACAATGACCGTGCGGTGGTCACTCCTACCGATACTGTCATCGACAGATGCATCTGCAGCAGGCAGGTTGGTGAGGATGAAGTCAAGTATGATTTTCCCTCTTGTTGGCTCCCTCACCACCTCCACAGACCCAGTCTAGCAGCTATGTCATTTAGGACTCGGCCAGCTCGGTCAGTAGTAGTGCTACCGAGCCTCTCTTGGTGATGGACATTGAAGTTCCCCACCCAGAGTACATTCTGCACCCTTGCCATCCTCAGTGCTTCCACCAAGTGATGTTCAACATGGAGGAGCACTGATTCATCAGCTGAGGGAGGGTGCTTTGTGGTAACCAGCAGGAGGTTTCCTTGCCCACGTTTGACCTGATGCCATGAGACCTCATGGGCTCCAGAGTCGATGTTGAGGATTCCCAGGGCAACTCCCTCCTGACTGTATACCACTGTGCCACCACCTCTGCTGGGTCTATCCTGCCGGTGGGACAGGACATACCCAGGGATGGTGATTGTGGTGTCTGAGACATTATCTGTAAGGTATGATTCCGTGAGGATGACTTTGTCAGGCTGTTGTTTGACTAGTCTGGAAAAACTCAGCAGGCCTAACAGCATTCGTGGAGAGAAAAACAAAGTTAACGTTTCGAGTCAGTATGATTCTTCTTCGGAGCTAAAGAGAAATAAAAATGTGACAAAACTTAAGGGAGGTGGAGCAGGAGACGCTGGATAGAAGGCCAGTGATAGGTGGGGGCAAAGGAGAGATTGACAAAGATGTCATGAACAAAAGGGCAAAGAGGCTGTTAATGGTTGTGGTAAGGGCTAAAGGAGGTGCTGATAGTGGCATTAAGGTAAGAAAGCTGAATGTGATAATAGCAGGACAAGGGTAAGCACTCTGGAAAGAACAACATGAACAAGTGACAGATGGCCCTAGTGGGGGTGGGGTGGGGGAGGGGATGGCGGTGGGGAAAAAAGATCGAAAATAGGTGGGGATAAAACAATGCATAAATATTCACTCGCAATGTTGACACTAGCCCCCAGATGTTAGTAAGGGGGACTTTGCAGGGTCGACAGGGCTGAGCCTGCCCTTGATGTTTCTGGTGCCTGGGTCGATGATGGGTGGTACGACTAGTTTCATTCCTTTTTATTGACAACTGAGTGGTTTGTTAGGCCATTTCAGAGTCAACCACATTGCTGTGGATCTGCAGTCACATGTAGGCCATTCACATGCCTTTCCCTAAAATGTACCAGATGGGTTTTTACAACAATTGACAAACTTCTAATTGCAGGCTTTTATTGAATTCAAATTCCAACATTTACCATGGTGGGATTTGAACCTGGGTTCCTGGAGCATTATCCTGGGTCTCTGGATTATTATTCCAGTGACAATACAACTGTGCCATCACCTCATGAGGAAGGATTGTGGGCAGGGGATGAGGTATTGGGTGTGACACAAGAGTGGACCAGTGTGTTGCACAGGGGAAGATGTGTTTGGTGGTGACATCATGCTGGAATTGGCAGAAATGACGGAGGATGATCCTTTGAAAATGAAGGCTGGTAGTTTGGAAAGTGATGACAATGGGAGCGCTTTCATGGTTTTGGGAGGGAAAGGAAGGGGTGAGCGCAGAAGTGCGGGAAATGGCTCAAACACAGTTGAGGGGCTTTTCAATTACAGTGGGGAGGAATGCTTGGCTGAGGAAAGAGGAAGACATGTCAGAAGTGCCATTATGGAAGGTAGCATCATTAGAACAGATGAGAGAGAGATGGGGAAACTGGGAGAACGGAATGGAGTCCTTACAGGAAGCAGGTTGTGAGGAGGCATAGTCGAGGTAGCTGTGGGAGTCAGTGTGCTTGTAATGAATATTACTAGACAGTCTACCACCAGATATGGAGAAAGAGAAGTCGAGGAAGGGAAGGAATGTGTTAGAGATGGACGATGTGAAGGTGAGTGTGGGGGAGGGAAATTGGAAGCAAAATTGATGAATTTTCCAGGTCTTGAAAAGAGCACAAAGCAGTATCTTTCCAGACCAGAGCATGAAGCAGTGACAAAAAGCGAAAGTACACAAAACCGTCATAAAATTAGACCAGAGAAGATTATGATTATAATGGGCGGAACTTTAGAAAAACACATTAAAGCAGCTACAGCAACATTCATCCCAGGCACTATAAGAGAAGGAATGGCAAAGGGATATTGTCAAAATGTCCACAAAATTACCCAGTTCGAATTGAGATGCAGCCGATCTACTATCTGAATTCAAAATATTTAAACAATGTGCAGAGCTATGGTTTCTTGATTCAGGTGTGTCTGAACTGGACAAGCCAACCATAAAAATTCACTTAGTAATTGGGAATAAGGTCTACACAGGCTGAACACATCAATATTAACTGAAGAAAAGTTAAAAGAACCCCAAAGATATGGACTACATTGGAAGACTGATTCAGAATCAGGTTAAACTTTTGTATTCATCGACTAGAGTTCATGTCATTTCGACAACAGCTTGCAGAATCTGTAGACCACTGGTCATCACAAATATATGAGGTGATTGACAAACCAGAAAATGATGATGATGTGTATACTGAGATGAAGAGCAATGAACAAATCTTTCACACCATCAATCTCATGGAAACCATAGATACCATTTCACCGTCCAATGTGTGTTTGTCAAGAATCGATTTATCTGCCCTAAGAAAGTTGGTAACTACTCATTATTGGCCAAGATTGACACAGAATCCAAATGCAACCAGGAACAGCATCCAAGAATGACAATCCCACAGATCACTGTGAGCAATTAAAGAAATATCCAGACAAGGTTACCACTACAAGATCTGGGTGTACCAACAGATTACCACTATGTTTTACAGCCTCAAAATTTAAGAGTTCTATACACATATGTAATGGTAACTAAACATGAACATGTATTGTAAATAGTTGTACTTCTTTGGAAGGGGGGAAAGTATATTTAAAAAGAAAGGGGGATGTTGTAATATGCCTTTAAAGGATAGTAGCATGACATCACTAGAAAGGGAAGTGTGTCATGCGATCCAGTCTTAGTTTCACTTTTGCCTGTGAGAAGAACACAGCACAGCTCAGATGTCTTCAAGCTTCCTACCTTGGTTTACATGTGTTTATGTGCCTAATCTTAATAAATGAACCCACAGCGTGTTTACACAATCCCTTAGGAATGATTGGTTCCCTTGTATCATTATAAAAACACAACACAGTAAATGTGATTTTTGATACATTGCAAAACAATCTAATGATAACATATTTTCTGGGACATTGAAGCATATAGCAAATGAAGAGTGTTAGCATTTTACATCTAACAATTTGTAGGCCATTTAGGATGGCAACTTTTCTTAAAGTATGCCACTTTTAATTTTGCTTACGCACTCAGGCTAAAGCAGCCATTTCAGAAGCTAACACATGACTTTGTCGCACATTTTAAAAGACAATGCAGCAATTTCTGTATTTTGTAACATTCAACACTTCAGCAAAATTGTTGTATTTGCCTTATAACAATACAGTATGTATTGAAACATTTGCCAGTAACACCAGATTACAAGCAGTGCACCTTGGCTAATGATAGCCAAAGATTTAACCCTTGATCATTAGGTGTACTGGCATTGTTAGTTTTACTTTTATAAGTACATAAACTTATGTAATATGTTACTTCTTCAAGTCTTTATAATTAAAGTAGATTAATTATGTAGAATCTAGATATGTATATCGTAAAATTTCTACTTACTCCTGCAGTTTGAAACAAACAAAACAAAGCAGCTCCATTGGACTGACACCTAAAGACATTTATGATCAGAGAAGTGGACAGTGGCCAAATTCCTAGCTTTGATTAGAACACGATTGGAGCTAAAAAGCCTATACAATATTATACAAAATACTAAAGTCAAATGTTCAAAATCAGATTAAAAGAGCACTTTGAATAGTATATTGTTCTCTTATCAAGATTAATTATGGACATAGGTCAAAGATCAATGAAACAAAATTTTAAAACGTTTTGTCGAAACTTTTCGTCTTGCACTCATCAGGACAATCGGGAGAATACCAATGCCGATTGTCCCGATGAGTTCAAGATGAAAAGCTTTGACAAAATGTCTTTTTTCAGCAATACTCAAGTTCTGTACTACGAAACAACTATGAAATTAAGATTATATGTCAGCCAATCAAAAGGTGACAAGGCCCTATTACCACGTGGACAGGGAGGGTTGACCCTTCCCTAGGGGTTAAAAACCCCATCTCAAGAGATACCTTATGCTAGCCATAGTCTGACTGAAGAATACCTGTTTGAACGAAGGAAGGGGATTTGCTTTTGTGAATCTGATCAACCCACCAAAAGTCGTAAAAGTCTGTTGGATGAGATAAGTATACTCCATGTTTTGGGTTATGTACTTGAAATTAGCCTAGGTTAGAAAGGAGACAGAGAATGATTTTAATTACAGACGCATTCTGTGTATTAAGACTAAGAGGGTTTATTTGTACGGATGTATGATTCCTAAACATTTGGACTTAACTAATTCTGCATTATATCTCCATAATTCTATGTTACAACTTGGTGCTAATTTATATTTCTCTTCAAATAAAATTTCTTTGAATTTGCTATGTGAAGAGTCTTGTCTCACCCTGTGGGTTTAAATCTCATTTGAGCCTCAGAGTTAAAATGAATTACTGGTGAATTGGATTGATAACAATTGGGTACCCGTTCAAATGCTCTTATAGATTCAACAGATATTAGGTCTGAAGTAGGCCTGCAACTTCTTTCATTTCTTTACCCTGATAGAATTCCCAAGTTCATTCTTTTTAAAAGTGTATAATTGATAGAGCAATCTCTGATGTTCTCCTTTACCAACTCCTGAACAATTTAAAAGAGAAAGCTTCTTAAGCCTGAAATAGGCTTATTCCTTCCTTACACAGCATCACAGTCTATATTATCATCATGGAACGTAGATCCTCCTTCTCTCCAGTAATTTGGGATTTTTATTTGCCTGATCCACTTTTACAATTTCTTTTTCATGTAGCAGCACAGGTCAGAATTTTTCACTCATCGGGCAGGCACGTGCCCGATCCGAACGAGCGTAAAATGGCGCGCGATGAGGTCGGGCGAGCATCCCGATGTCATCGCGCACGCATGCGCGATCTTGCGCGCTCACCCTCCTTCCCCCCCCCACACACAGGAAGTGCTGAGCGCTGCAGCACGTGTTTCATGCTGGGCAGGCCTTAATTGGCCCACCAGCGTGAAATCGCGGTTGCAGCCCGATCATGGGCGGCAGTCGGCTTCCCGATCGCTCCCGCTCACCCCCGCCAAGCCCACCTGAAGAGGGCACAATTCTACTCATAATGAATAAAGTGACTCCTCCAGAAATCATAGTCACCTTTAGTTGATTTTAGCCAGCATGTCTTCCTTTTCCACTCAACTGCTAAAAATGCTGAAAACAATTATTGTTATGCAGCAAGTAGCTGGTCTTTCTGAATGTTTACTTGAGAATTATAATATAAATTTCATACAGGATCATTGCATTTTGTTTCCTGATTAGCCAATATTCCTGTGCTGCCAAACATAAGAAGACAGTCTCATGATACGGGGCAGGCCATTTAGGACTGAGATGAGGAAAAAGTTCTTCACACAGAGTGTGGTCAACCTGTGTGATTCTCTACCACAGAAGACTGTGGAGGCCGGGTCACTGAGTGTATTCAAGAAAGAAATTGATTTTTTTTGGATATTAGGGGCATCAAGGGGTATGGAGAGAAAGCAGGAGTATGGCGTTGAGATAGAGGATCAGCCATGATCGTATTGGATGGCAGAGCAGGCTTGAAGGGCCGAACGGCCTCCTCCTGCTCCTAGTTTCTAAGCTAACTCCACAATTGCGATTCCATAGCTGCAAATCAATCTCCTGATGAATAATCTGTTCATGGTGGAAGCCTTGCTTCCAACACTTCTTGTTGATATGAGATGAGACCAACAGATGGAATTGAAATGCTGGAGGTAAACATTCCTACTGATGTAATTACTTGTCATGCTGATAGAAGCATGTGTTGCAAAGGGAAATTAGTAGGGCAGTCTAATTAAAGCAGTTTCAGTTACTTATTATGAATATACAGTAGATGAAATTTCTATTAATCTCTCAGAACAAGAAATGCTTCTGGGCATGTAAAATCCAATAATGCTTCTTGGTATTAATTGGGATGCTGGCTACATGTTCCAAGATCACTTTTAGGGAGATGATTAACTACAGGTTGTTTTGAATGCTTGGGGCCAGAATGCTCCACTTTTTCCGGTAACAGCACGTTTTAAATCTTATCTAAATTACTGAACAAGTTTCATAAAGTCTTTCATTGACTTTAACTTAGGTGCAACTGGTAGATAGCCCATTTAATCTTTTTCACCATGACGGACAGGCTGGTAATTGATTTCAAACAAATTCTAACGCATCACGAATTTTATCCTCATTACTCACTGGGAAAGTAATGTTCTAAAGCTCGGTAACATAATAGCGCTTATAACTGCGCAGGTAGTAAATTGAAACTTCAGTTTCCAGCTACTTAATGGACAGGATCGTCATGACTTCTAAAGCAATTGTTTGTCTATAAGAAAATGGGACTGAAATAAAAACAGTCTGCCAGTCAAGAGCATCCATTTACTGTGAGAGCAACGCTAGAACTCCTGCAGGTTTCAGAAACTATTTGCCAAACAATTTAGTGTCAATTTATTTCTTTTTATTCCATTGTGAGCCCGGTTCTGCGGGTTGACTTACAGATGGTTGGTTTGCATTGCGCCATTTTCTGGGCACAAAACAAACACAAATATGACAAATTTAACCCACGTCCAATCTACACATGCAGTTGGGTCATGTTAACATCATCAGACCCATTTCCTAGGCGTCTCTGGCACAGTACAAGCATTAGGACCCTTGTATATTTTATTGGGGGTTTCTATTGCTTGTTAAAGAACCACTCTGTGGAATTCTTAACTAGTGAGTGAAGCAGGAGCCACTCAGACTTTCCAGTGATTGCTGTGACTCAAACAGTGGTCACCACTAAGAGGTTTCCTTTTAAAAGAAAACATTGCTCTGGAGCCAGAAGGATTAAGAGTTCTATCCCAGCACCACAGTTTCCCAATTACATTCTCTTCCCCCCCATCTCACCCTGTTTCTGCTCCATCACTCTCAGATTTTAACTTTGCCCTGTGGCCCGAGATTTCTTTTATTTAAATGGGAGAGCTGGCGGTGGACATGTGAGGGATGCCAGAAGCTCACTCAGTTAATGGGCATCAAGGTCTCGGGCATCCCAGCAGCACCATCTTCATGTCCAAAAACCAGGTACCAACAAATGTCTACCTCACTATTTCATAAGGAAGTGCCTCTATAGTGGGATGTGGTGCTGGTGGTGGTGGCATAGTGGCATAGTCACCAGATTGGCAATCCAAAGACCCAGGATAATGCTCTGGGGGCCCAGTTTCAAATCCCCTTTCTTCATTCAAGGTACTATGGTCAATCAATCATTGTCTTGCCCATGAGATACTAACTCTTCAGAGGCTACAGGATCTGCAGGTCTTTTCATACATGGATCACATGGGGATGTCACCACCATCAACATTCCTCTGAATGTTGTATGTCTAAGATATACAACAGGTGTAGTAATTTATCCTTAAAATACACAAACGAGGATAAATATGTTAGAAAAGCAAAAGTCAGGCCAAGCAAAATAAACTTTAACCTAGAATGTGTTTGAAAAAAAATTGAAAATAATGTTCAGCAACCTCAGTGGCAAAATCCTTATTGGTAAATGCACAAAGTCTCTTGTGGAGCTGGAGCTTTGGACACAAAGGTAAGAATTCTGCCAACTGAGCTAAGCAGATCCTTGTAAGAGAGAATAGATGGATATGGTGAGGAGAGGACAGTCAATTGAAATCAATCAGGAAAGGAATCGGCTTTTGGAATAATAACTTCCTCCTGTTGCTAAAGTTTTCAAATCTCTGACACTTGTCTTCAGTCAAAATCAATAAAATATATAGGAAATCTAACTACTTGATAACACTCAAAATGGGATAAACTCAGATGTGTCGATGTCTGCATCAGAAACCGTATGTTCCATAGATCACCCACTTACTTAAACCCACCGCATCTGCATAGACAAGAAGCTGGTGAGACACCAAATGGAAAAGCAGATATCTGGGAGACAACACTAAAGCAAGATAAAATAAAAATAATTGAATTAAAATTAAAATAGCTAAAAATGTATTCATCACAAAAACTTTTAAATCCACGTGAAATCAGTGTTAACCCTGCAGCTGTGAGCAATCCAATTTTAAATTATTGAAATTCGCTTTTAAAAAATGGATAAATCTTTTCTGGTTATATTGCGTAATTCGTAAATTATAACAAAAATCACATTTGAAAGCTTTTAAAAAGTGCCTATTAGTGTCTTTGTCCCCTGAACATCCAGTTTATTTTTAAGAGCATCCTGGGAAACCTGCAAACGAGTGGAAATTCCCAATAGTGATCAATTCTCCTGGCAGCATACCCAAACATTGACTGGGCCTGGTCCTTGTGCAATGTTTTTCAAATTGAGTATTGCTGAAAAAGGAGATGTGTCTAAGCTTTTTATCTTGCACTCATCAGGACACTTTGCAAGAATACCAATAGAAGGGAAGACAGCAATGTATGCATACAAAATAAATTGTTGTTTTCCCTTTATATTGGTATTCTTGTAAAGTGTCCTGAGGAGTGCAAGGTGAAAAGCTTCGACACATCTCTTTTCTCAGCGATGCTCACGTTCTGTAATACCAAACGGCTGCTCGGGCAGAATTTTCCCGTCGGCGAGAGGGTGGGGGGCGGGGCCCAGCAGGGGGCGTGGCCCAGCAGGAGGGGGCGGGGCCCAGCGGGAGGGGGCGGGGCCCGCTCGCCGACACGTAAATTGACGCGTGGTGTCATCAGGCGGGCGTCCCGACGTCACCGCGCATCATTTAGATTTTCAATTCAGCGGGCGCGCAGACGAGTCAGCTACACGCCCACCGAACTGGCAAACGGCCTATTAAGGCCATTTAAAGCCTTAATTAACTCAATTAATGAGCTGCCCGTCCAACCTCAAGAGCCCAGGCGGCCTTGGCATTTTTCACGACACCTCATCCACGGGCGAGATGTGGTTTCATGAACTGTTTTAAAATCTAATAAAAATGTATACATTTATCCTTTGACATGTCCCAGCTCATGTGATAGTGTCACATGAGGGGACATGTTTTAAATTTTTTAAAATCCTTTATTTAAAAGTTTAGCGCTGAAACAAATCTCCCTGAGGCACCCATTGGGGGGACCGATCGGGTTCGTGCCTGCCCCCCACCCACCCCCACCCCCGCACAACACCCACCCCCCTCCCAACAGAGGGAAATTTCTGTCCTTTGTTTCTAAAACTAGCAAAAAGATCACAGAAACACAGGTTGCACTGAATGGAAATCGCACTTCAAATTCCACAGTCTTTTGCATTGGTTACACCAACGTGAGGAAATTTGCACCAAAAAACCGGCATAACTGAGTGGAAACTCCAGGCCGCTCAGTTTGTCTTGAATTTAATTTGCTCGCATCCTGGAAGTGCTCAGGATGGATGATGAATTTCAATCAGAGAACTGAAAGTGCTGCATTAGAGGTAATTTTGTGACGAGTTAATGATACAGTGACAAAGTAAGGAGTTTACACTTAAGTCCTCTGATTGAAGGATAATCCAGCCTTCAATATACTTGCATACGTGCAAAATAGAAAGTGATGACTGTGCAATGCTCATTGATGAATTTCATCTACTTGAAGTTATGCACTGACTGTACAGTGCAGGCAACCCAGTGAATATCTGATCTGCGCTAATATCCAATTGAGCAGTTTGCCTTAAGGAAAGATAGCAGCAAGACTTGAGTTGTGTCAAACAGCTTTCCTTGTTATCTGGTAGCACCCTCATGAGTCAGTCAAGAGGAGGGATGGTGACAAACGAAATGCTGACTGATGAGCTTTGTCCCTTGAAGATAACAAAGCTCTACTTAAAATTACCACTTCAGCATTTAGAGAAAAGATAAATCCCGATGAGGAAACGATTTACTCGCCAGCCCCTGCAATTATGAAATTAGTGGTTCTTTGGGGCCGTCTCTTATCAAAGCTGTCAGAATAATGGAATGAGGCATTGTTAATGGTCTGAAAGAATCAGTGCTTGCAATCATTTGAAATGCTAGAGAATTATCTGAGCCAAAGACTTTTCAAATAATATGACATCCTTATTTTAAGAATAATGTATTCCCTTAGTAACATCCTTGCTAAGAATTTTGTAGCTTCTAATAACACAATTTAAAACATGCTAACTTATAAGTTAAATCAAATTAAATAAGATCAAAATCTGTATCAATGGGAGGCTTCCAAGTGAACCTATAACCAAGGTACATTTTACTCAAATAGTTTGTTTATCGTAAATTGAAACAATGTGACATTTGAAAGAATGAGTGGATTCAATTCAGCGTACGAGAGAAAACAGGCGCACTCTCAAACACGCCGGTTTTGGAAGTTGCCGTAGATACATCGTTATCGGTGTCCTACCGAGACGGCACCGAGAAGGAGAAGTTTTTAAGAAATTTGCTTCTCTTCCATATTCTCTTCTTTAAATTGTTTCTTTTAAAAAGGACAAATAGCTGGACTGATAAAATGGCCACCACTGACCACATCATGGTAGTTCTGGAAGTTTCTGAACAGTTTAGAAATGGACGAAGGTGAACACAGCAAACTCCTTGCATTGTATAAACATTCCACACAAGCCAACACAAAGGATAGTACACAAGACGTCTGCAACAGCCAGCTATGGACAAAGGCAGAGCTGTTTCTGACTCTTCATCTCCAACACTGTGCTAATGGTTTTACAGTTACCTGCTCAAAACAATAGGTTTTAACAAGGGGCCTCATTAGCTGAATAGCTCGACCCGAAACCACCGTGTCACATGACGGAGGCTTGAGCTGTTTAAATTGCTTTAATTGTCCAGCTTTTGGATGTTATTGTCAGTTTAACCTCAGCAGAGATAACAGGACCCCAGGCTCTGTCTGCCATTTACCTCCTAATGGAGCAGCAATAGAGCCAGGGCTCTGTCCAGGTTTTAAATTACCTGGCCCTCATTTATGCTACGTACTACTGGAACATCTGAACTTTTGTATCTGTGCCTGGAAGGCTAATTCGTCTCTACGTGCCTTCTTCCATTGTGGAAATCATCGCTTCTGGAAAAATGATCATCCTGCAACAGTTTCAGCCTGCTAACCCTGAAGGAAAGCACCACTGGACTTGTTGATTCTGGACTCTGGACACATGTAAACCATAATTCTTATTTTTATCGTGCTCTTTGTCCTGAATCCCTTTCTTTCCCCTATCTCTCTTTTATTGAATGAATGCAAAAAGGAGAGGGGGATTTACTTTGCGAAACACTTTCAGTGTTTTGTGTGTGTGTAAAATAAACTACCCCTCTTACTTTACCTTATCTTGAGTTTGCTGTGGGGTTATTAACAGAGGATTTGGTCACTCCAAAACTGAAGGGTTGGGGAAAATACGCCACCACTTATAAAGAGGGAATCAAAAATCAAAGAACACCTTTCTGTTTACAGACGGGTGGTGAGTGGAGAAATCGGGGCTGTTCAAAACTATACCTCGTCCTGTCCAGAACAGAAATTGGGAGTTCACATCCAGGATTGATCTAAGATAAAAGCAAAAAACTGCGGATGCTGGAAATCCGAAACAAAAACAAAAATACCTGGAAAAACTCAGCAGGTCTGGCAGCATCTGCGGAGAGGAACACAGTTAATGTTTCGAGTCTGAATGACCCTTCAACAGAACTAAGTAAAAATTGAAAAGAGGTGAAATATAAGCTGGTTTAAAGGGGGGGGTAGAGCTGGATAGAGGGCCAGTGATAGGTGGAGATAACCAAAAGATGTCACAGACAAAAGTACAAAGAGGTGTTGGAGGTGGTGATATTATCTGAGGAATGTGCTAATTAAGGATAGAAAGCAGGACAAGCAAGGTACAGATAGCCCTAGTGGGGGTGGGGTGGGGTGAAGGAATCGAAAAAGGCTAAATGGTAGAGATAAAACAATGGATGGAAATACATTTAAAAATAATGGAGATAGGTGGGAAAAAAAAAATCTATATAAATTATTGGAAAAAAAAGGGGGGGTGGAAATCGGAAAGGGGGTGGGGATGGAGGAGAGAGTTCATGATCTAAAATTGTTGAAGTCAATATTCAGTCCAGAAGGCTGTAAAGTGCCTAGTCGGAAGATGAGGTGTTGTTCCTCCAGTTTGCGTTGAGCTTCACTGGAACAATACAGCAAGCCAAGGACAGACATGTGGGCAAGAGAGCAGGGTGGAGTGTTGAAATGCAAGCGACAGGGAGGTCTGGGTAATGCTTGCGGACAGACCGAAGGTGTTCTGCAAAGCGATCACCCAGTCTGCGTTTGGTCTCTCCAATGTAGAGGAAATTGCATTGGGAGCAACGAATGCAGTAGACTAAGTTGAGGGAAGCGCAAGTGAAATGCTGCTTCACTTGAAAGGAGTGTTTGGGCCCTTGGACGGTGAGAAGAGGGGAAGTAAAGGGGCAGGTGTTGCACCTTCTGCGGTTGCATGGGAAGGTGCCATGGGAGGGGGTTGAGGTGTAGGGGGTGATGGAGGAGTGGACCAGGGTGTCCCGGAGGGAACGATCCCTGCGGAATGCTGCCAGTGGGGGTGAAGGGAAGATGTGTTTGGTGGTAGCATCATACTGGAGTAGGCGGAAATGGTGGAGGATGATCCTTTGAATGCGGAGCCTGGTGGGTTGATAAGTGAGGACAAGGGGGACCCTATCATGTTTCTGGGAGGGAGAAGAAGGTGTGAGGGCGGATGCACGGGAGATGGGCCGGACACGGTTAAGGGCCCTGTCAACTACCGTGGGTGGAAAACCTCGGTTAAGGAAGAAGGAAGACATGTCAGAGGAACTGTTTTTGAAAGTAGCATCATCAGAACAGATGCGACGAAGGCAAAGGAACTGAGAGAATGGGATGGAGTCCTTACAGGAAGCGGGGTGTGAGGAGCTGTAGTCGAGGTAGCTGTGGGAGTTGGTAGGCTTGTAATGGATATTGGTGGACAGTCTATCACCAGAAATTGAGACAGAGAGGTCAAGGAAGGGAAGGGACGTGTCAGAGATGGACCATGTGAAAATGATGGAAGGGTGGAAATTGGAAGCAAAATTAATAAATTTTTCCAGGTCCAGACGAGAGCATGAAGCAGCACCAAAGTAATCATCGATGTACCAGAGAAAGAGTTGTGGGAGGGGACCGGAGTAGGACTGGAACAAGGAATGTTCCACATACCCCATAAAGGGACAGGCATAGCTGGGGCCCATGCGGGTACCCATAGCCACACCTTTTATTTGGAGGAAGTGAGAGGAGTTTAAGGAGAAATTGTTCAGTGTGAGAACAAGTTCAGCCAGACGGAGGAGAGTAGTGATGGATGGGGATTGTTCGGGCCTCTGTTCGAGGAAGAAGTGGAGAACCATCAGACCATCCCGATGGGGGATGGAGATGTAGAGGGATTAGACGTTCATGGTGAAGAGGAAGCGGTTGGGGCCAGGGAACTGGAAATTGTTGATATGATGTAGGGTGTCAGAGGAATCACGGATGTAGGTGGAAAGGGACTGGACAAGGGGAGAGAGAATGGGGTCAAGATAGCAAGAAATGAGTTCCATGGGGCAGGAACAGGCTGACACGATCGGTCTGCCGGGACAATCCTGTTTGTGGATTTTGGGTAGGAGGTAGAAGCGGGCCGTCCGAGGTTGGGAGACTATCAGGTTGGAAGATGTGGAAGGAAGATCTCCAGAGGAGATGAGGTCAGTAACAGTCCTGGAAACAATGGCTTGATGTTCAGTGATGGGGTCATGGTCCAGGGGGAGGTAGGAGGAAGTGTCTGCGAGTTGACGCTCAGCCTCCGCGAGGTAGAGGTCAGTGTGCCAGACAACAACAGCACCACCCTTGTCAGTGGGTTTGATGACAATGTCAGGGTTGGACCTGAGAGAACGGAGTGCAGCAAGTTCAGAGAGATCTAATTTGAATTTGGCCAGAGTCCATGTTAAGTGACGAACCAAATTAGAGATAAGAGTCAATTGGAAGGCAAAAGAGGGAAACTCGGTGGCTGGAACAAATTTGAAAACACAAGTAACTTACCACGGAAAATTTCTTTTCCCTAACATTAAGAAAATGGCAACATGTGATGCCAAGATGTTTGTTTGGCAAGGGCATTTAAATGGTGAATCTTTGGCAGCCCTTAGCTCAGAACAATTGAAAGTTAGGGAAATACAGTTAAAATTGCTCAGCAAAAACAAACAAAGTGAACTGATCCAGTCATCGGTAGAACATTTGGATCTCAGGTTTCCAGTAGAGCATTTAAATGAAGAACTCAATCATGACTCTGAGTCCCCTGCCCTAACCCAGTTCAAGCTGGAAAAGCTTAAATTTCAGCTAGAATTTAAGGATAGGGGATGAGAGAAAGAGAGGAAACTCAAGACAGAGAGCAAGAGAAAGAGAGAGAAGAGAGAGCAAAGGAACAAGAAAACGAAATAGAATTTCAGATCTGAAAACTAGAAATGGAGCTAACAGCTCAAAGGGAGAGAGAGAGAGAGAGAGGGAGCAGACAGCTAGCCGCTGCAAGGAAAAATCTCTCTTTACCCAGTAGCACCCCCTATTCTCTAACCCGGAACCATCCTCTGAGGCCCTCAAGTATGCGAGATTCCTTCCCAAATTTGAAGAGAGTGATGTGGAGTCATTCTCTGCCACCTTTGAGAAAATAGCAGGACATCTAATGTGGCCCTCAGATATCTGGACATTTTTAATTCAAGGGCAGTTGTAAGGGGAAGCCCAAGAGGTCTACTCCATGCTGCCTCTGATTTGTTCCTGAATTATGAGCAGGCTAAGGCTGCCATCCTAAGTGCCTGCGTATTAGTCCTGGAGGCATCTCACCAGCAATTCCAGAACACTTGTAAGAATCCAACCCAAGACTACATTGAGTTTGAACGGCTGAAACAAATCACATTTGACCCATGGATAGGATCCCTAAAAATTTCATGCACCTAGAAAGGGTTGCGTGAGCTAGTACTGGTGGAGAAATTCAAGAATTGCCTACGCTCCAACCTGTGAATCCACCTAGAGGAGCAGAGAATCCTCACAGCCAGGGGCGCAGCTGTCAGCACAGGCAGCTATGATCTCACCCGTAAAACTCAGTGAACTCAGGCAGAGCCTTTCCAAACTACACGCATGAACATTGGATAAGATAAGAAGGGTCTAGTTAGGAAAGGCCCCCAGCCAGAAAAGAAAACACAAAAGTGGGTTCAAGAAGCCCTCCCACAGTCCGAAAGGAGAGCACCCGGAGGTAGCTGTGTTCTCATTGCAACAAAATAGGCCATTCCAGACCCGAATGCTGGAGACTGCGAGGCAAGTCAGTTAGCCTAGTAGGGCTTCACATGAGTAGTGGCCCAAAGAATGTCCTAACAGGCAGTGCAGCAGAGCACGCAGAGCCACTCACGACAGAAATTTATCCTTTGGCGAGCGTGGCACTATGTTTATGAGCAAGTCCATGATACTGCTCCAGGACACAGGGGCCACTCTGTCCTTAATGTTGGAGGGAAATTTAAACCTACCCCCTGAGTCCTCCCTGAAGGCCACACCCTGATCAGTGGAGTGGGAGGAGGGTCTGTGTTTGGCTCCCTCCATAAGGTCCACCTAGAGTGTGGCCTAGTTTCGGGCCTGTTACAGTAGGAAACGTCCCTGAACTACCAGCAGCAGAAATTGATCTCCTCCTTCGAAATGATCTGGCTGGCAGCCAGGCATTAACCAGCAAATAAAATGAGGCCAATGCCAAGCAGCAGAAAGCTGCAGAAGGGAAGAAAGCCAGAGAAGGTCCTGAGACCCAAAAGGGTGGAATAGCCCCCACAGACGTCGGATGAGAGCTGCTCGAAGGTAGCAAGGCTGAAGCCAGGCCAGTAAAATTTGAAGAGAACCAGAGTAGGCCCCTAGAATCTGAAATAGACTCCCTAAGTCTCCCACAATTAAACAGGGGCCAGACAACTCCTAGAGTAGGGAGAGAAATAGAGAGGGAAATGCCCCACATAGCCGAAGTGCCTGACGGAAGGCTGGTTATTCAGCTTGGAAAGGAAACAGGGAAGGACTTGCCTGAAGTATGGTTAGCAGAAGCCTTCTTTCCAACATTTAATAGAGAAAGGGGAGTTCCCAAACCAATGAGCAGATAGGGAGTGCAATGCCTCTCCCAGTCGAATAACCACAAGGGAGTGTAGCTGGAACTACACCTCCACTTGAGAGCAGAAGTGTTCCAAGCAACGTGGAACAAGTAAGGAGAGCAACAACCCATACACCAAAGATCCCAGCTAGAAAGCCATTAATTGGTTTGGCCAGTCGCTGTATGGTGAATTTAAATGTGGACCAGAAAAGTTCCCAAATTGGCCTAGAAAAAGCAAGGGTGATGCCTCACTTAGTTCAAAAGCCACAAGGAGGTACAGCAAGAGCTGACCATCCACCAAAGGGCAACAGTTTCCCAAAAGACACAATGCATACCCCTAACTAACCAGCAGGGGGCCCAACCAGGTTGGACTCATGCTCACCCACCATAATGCAGAATCTCAAGGTTAACAGAGTTAACAATTCTATTTAAAATGATCCATAAACCCCCAAAAGCCTCCAGCACTGTAGCCCTCTCTGGCATGGATGTGAGAGGGGCCTGTGCCAGAAGGCAATTCCCTGCCCAGAAGGGCTGCCCAAGTTTTTTTTATTCATTCACGGGATGTGGGCTTCACTGGCTGACCAGCATTTATTGCCCATCCCTAGTTGCCCTTGAGAAGGTGGTGGTGAGCTGCCTTCTTGAACCGCTACAGTCCATGTGGTACAGGTACACCCACAGTGCTGTTAGGGAGGGAGTTCCAGTATTTTGACCCAGCGACAGTGAAGGAACGGTGATATATTTCCAAATCAGAATTGTGAGTGACTTGGAGGGGAAATTTCAGGTGGTGATCATCCCAACTATCTGCTGCCCTTGTCCTTCTAGATGGTAGTGGGTTTGGAAGATGCTGTTGAAGGAGTCTTGGTGAATTCCTGCAGTTCATCTTGTAGATGATACACACTGCTACTATTGTACATCAGTGGTGGAGGGAGTGTATTTTTAAGGATGTGGTGCTAATCAAGCGAGTTGCTTTGTCCTGGATGGTGTCAAGCTTCTTGAGTGTTGTGGGAGTTGCACTCATCCAGGCAAGTGGGGAGTATTCCATCTCACTTCTGACTTGCACCTTATAGATGGTGGACAGACTTTGGGGAGTCAGGAGGTGAGTTACTCGTCACAGGATTCCTAGTCTCTAGCCTGATCTTGTAGCCATAGTATTTATATGGCTAGTCCAGTTCAGTTTCTGGTCAATGGTAATCTCGAGGTTGTTGATAGTGGGGGATTCAGTGATGGTAATGCCATTGAACATTGAGGGGTGATGGTTGGATTCAGTTCTTGTCGGAGATGGTCATTGCCTGACACTTGTGTGGTGCGAATGTTACTTGCCTTTTGTCAGCCCAAACCTGGATATTGTCCAGGTCATGCTGCATTTGGACATGGGCTGCTTCAGTATCTGAGGAGTCGTGAATGGTGCTGAACATTGTGCAATCATCAGCGAACATCCCCACTTCTAACCTTACAGTGGAAGGAAGGTCATTGATGAAGCAGCTGAAGATGGTTGGGCCGAGGACACTATCCTGAGGAACTCCTGCAGTGATATCCTGGAGCTGAAATGACTGACCCCCAACAACCACAACCATCTTCCATTGTGTTAGGTATGATTCCTTGATTCCCATTGACTCCAGGATGAGCTCCACTTGAGCTCCTTGATGCCACACTCTGTCAAATGCTGCCTTGATGTCAAGGGCAGCCATTCTCACCTCACCTCTGGAGTTCAGCTCTTTTCTCCATATTTGAACCAAGGCTGTAATGAGGTCAGGAGCTGAGTGGCCCTGGTGGAAACCAAACTGGGCATCAGTGAGCAGGTTATTGCTAAGCAAGTGCCACTTGATAGCACTGCTGATGACCCCTTCCTTTACTTCACTGATAATCAAGAGTAGACTGATGGGGCGGTAATTGGCCGGGTTGGATTTGTCCTGATTTTTGTGTACAGGACATTCCTGGGCAATTTTCCACATAGCCGGATAGATGCCAGTGTTGTAGTTGTACTGGAACAGCTTGGCTAGGGGCGCGGCAAGTTATGGAGCACAAGTCTTCAGTACTATTGCCGGAATATTGTCAGGGCCCATAGCCTTTGCAGTATCCAGTGCCTTTAGCCGTTTCTTGACATCACGTGGAGCGAATCAAATTGGCTGAAGACTGACATTTATGATGCTGGGGACCTCTGGAGGAGGCCGAGATGGATCATTCACTCAGCATTTCTAGCTGTAGACTGTAGCAAATGCTTCAGCCTTATCTTTTGCACTGATGTGCTGGGCTGCTCCACTATTGAGGGGGGGATATTTGTGGAGCCACCTCCTCCAGTGAGTTGTTTAATTGTCCACCACCATTCACAACTGGATGTGGCAGGACTGCAGAGCTTAGATCTGATCCGTTAGTTGTGGGGTCAGTTAGCTCTGTATATCACTTGCTGCTTATGCTGTTTGGCACAGAAGTAGTCCTGTGTTATAGCTTTACCAGGTTGACACCTCATTTTTCAGTATGCCTGGTGCTGCTCCTGGCATGCCCTCCTGCACTCTTCATTGAACCAGGGTTGATCCCCTGGCTTGATGGTAATGGTAGAGTGGGGGATATGCCGGGCCATGAGGTTACAGATTGTGTTCGAGTACAATTCTGCTGCTGATGATGGCCCACAGCGCCTCATGGATGCCCATCTTGAGTTGCTAGATCTATTCGAAATCTATCCTATTTAGCACAGTGGTAGTGCCACACAACACAATGAAGCGTATCCTCAACTTCGTCTCCACAATGACTATGCGGTGATCACTCCTACTGAAACTGTCATGGGCAGGTGCATCTGTGGTAGGCAGGTTGGTGAGGATGAGGTCAAGTATGTTTTTCCCTCACCACCTGCCACGGACCCAGTCTAGCAGCTATGCCATTTAGGATTCAGCCAGTATTGGTGCTACCGAGCCACTCATGGTGATGGACATTGAAGTCCCCCGACCAGAGTACATTCTGCGCCTTTGCCACCCTCAGTGCTTCCTCCAAGCGATGTTCAACATGGAGGAGCACTGATTCATCAGCTGAGGGAGGGCGTTACATGGTAATCAGCAGGTGGTTTCCTTGCCCATGTTTGACCTGATGCCATGAGACTTCATGGGGTCCGGAGTTGATGTTGAGGACTCCAAGGGCAACTCCCTCCCGACTGTATACCACTGTGCCGCCACCTCTGGCCTGCCAGGGATGGTGATGTCTGGGACATTATCTTTCAGATATGATTCCATGAGGATGACGATGTGAGGCTGCTGCTTGACTAGCCTGTGAGACAGCTCTCCCAATTTTGGCACTAGCCCCCAGCTGTTAGTAAGGAGGACTTTGCAGGGTCAACAGGGCTGAGTTTGCCATCATCATTTCTGGTGCCTAGGTCAATGTTTGGTGGTCCATCTGGTTTCATTCCTTTCTTGTGACTTTGTCGCAGTTTGATACAACTGAGTGGCTTACTCGGCCATTTCAGAGTTGCTGTAGGTCTGGAGTTACATGTAGGCCAGACCATGTAAGGACGGTAGTGAATCAGATGGGTTTTTACAACAAAAAACAATCGACAATGGTTTCATGGTCATCATCAGACTTTTGATTCCAGATTTTTATTGAATTCAAATTTTACCATCTGCCATGGTGGGATTTGAACTTGGGCCCCCAAAGCATTATCCTGGGGTCTCTGGATTACTCAGTCTAAAGAATACCATGACACCATCGCCTCCCCTTATATACTAATGACCTAGACCTTGGTGCACAGGGTACAATTTCAGAATTTGCAGATGATAGTAACTTGGAAGCATTGTGAACTGTGAGGAGAATAGTGTAGAACTTCAGAAGGACATAGACAAGTTGGTGGAACAGGTGGACAGGTGGCAGATGAGGTTAAATGCAGAGAAGTGTGAAATGATCCATTTTGTTAGGAAGAACATTGAGAGACAATATAAAAGAAGGGGTACAACTCTAAAGGGATGCAGGAGCAGAGGGACCCGGTTATATATGTGCGTAATTCATTGATGGTGACAGGGCAGGGTGAGAGCATGGTTCAATGAAGCATACAGTATCCTAGGCTTTAATAATAGTGCATTGAGTACAAGAACAAGGAGGTTATATTGAATTTGTATAAGACACTAGTTCAACCTCAGCTGGAGTATTGTGTCCAGTTCTGGGCACCGCACTTTAGGAAGGATGTGAAGTCATTGGAAAAAGTGCAGAAAAGATCCATAAGAATGTTTCCAGAGATGAGGAACTTTAATTATGAAGATAGGTTAGAGAAATTGGGACTGTTTTCCTTGGAGAAAAGAAGGCTAAGAGGAGGTTTAATAGAGGTATTAAAAATCATGAGGAGTCCAGACAGAGTAGCTAGGGAGAAACTGTTCCCACTTGTGAAAAGATTGAGTATGAGAGGACACAGATTTAAAGTAATTAGTACTTTACATGAGGAAAATATTTTCCTGCAGCAAGTGGTTAGGGTTTGAGAGGCACTGCCTGAGAGTGTAGTGGAGGCAGGTTCAATTGAAGCATTCAAAAGGGAATTAGACTATCATCTGAAAATAAAGAGTGTGAAGGCTTATAGGGAGAAGGCGGGGGAATGGAAATGGTGAATTGCTCCTTTGGAGAGCTGGTGCAGACATGATGGGCTGAATGGCCTCCTTCTGTGCTGGAACAATTCTGTAATGCTGTGAGATGGCTCTCCACCACATTCACAAGTCAACTAGGGATAGACAATAAATGTTGGCCTTGCCAGCGATGCCAAGAACATATAAAAAACACTGAGCACCCGCCAGGATTAAACTTGATCTGAATGACAGTGCATCAGAACAAGGAAACATACCTACTGACTACACCAGGAGTGCGCATCTATCTTATTCTGTTGATGCATGAAAACAGTTGCATAAAGAGGTGATATTATTATACGTAAATATAACAAGCAGTGGGAGCAATATCTCATAAATGTGTTGAAACTGAAACTATTGGAAAAAAATCCATGCAAAAATACATTCCTACTTTCTCTCAAGAGATAATTCGAGATAATTGTGTTTTTATTGCAGCCATCTTTGAATCATTTACAATTGCTGGCAAGATGCTCCATTATATTCACAATGAAGCATCAACCTTACCCCACGAGACCACAGAAAAGTTAAATTTGAGAGAGTGAAAGTGGAGGTTTGTCAGTTATTACTTCCTGCTTTAATTGCCCAAAACACTCTTTGTATTATCACAGCAAAAATGCAGTCTGGCATAAGCTGACATATGGACTGTTGTAAAAATCCATGTGCCAGGAATAGCAGCTCATTTTTATTTTGGCAAGATCATTTCAACTGTGGCTTATCTCCAAAGCGATTATGGTCATGGCTTCATTAGAGCCCAGAAGGCAAGGTCTCTGTGGGAGAATGACATCGGAATGTGCAACACATTCATCTGATACTTTGTTATCCAATATATTATTGAGGGTTTAGCCAGGTTGCAATAAATGGAACAAAGGAATGATTTGAGTGTTCCATCATTATTATTCCACAGGATAATTGTAAGGGCTTAAAATTTTAAATGACTAAATGAATTCGTCAACATTTCTGAAACAGAAGTTTTGGGTTAAAAAAATACATGACAAATTTTAAAAATAAAGATTCACTATCAAAATATTTAAATACCTATAGAAAGTCTGAGAAGTTGTGAAACACACAAAAAGTTACACCAAACCTGGGAACTTTTCATCATTTGAATAATTGTAAATAATATGGAGCAATGGGTAAAGCATATTGGTCCAGATCTTCCAGTCTCTGTATGGCCGTACCATACCCTTAGGTACCCCACAAAATGCACTGAGGGATCCCTCGGAAATCCCCACACACTGACTACACGGGAATTGCCCAGGGAGTTTCAGTTTCTGATAAGCAATTCCCCTGCATCTGGAACCCGCTGAAGTTGGGTCTAACTCTGAGTTAGAGTTGGAGACTTTGGTTGGTTCCGACTTATTTAACAAAATAGTGACCCAGGAAAAGCTAGAAGGATAAAAACCAGTTCTTAACTCCTGGGTAACTATACTGCAGACCCCTCCTTTTACTTCCTTCAATGTTTCAACCTATCTCAATAATATAAATTATAACGCCTAAGAAATAGAAGCAGTAGCTGGTTTTTTTGGCCTGTTCTCCCATTCAATAAAATCGTGACAGATCTTCTACCTCAGCTTCCAACATGATCGTGACATCTCTTAATTCCCTTAGTATCCAAAAATCCACCAAACTCCATCTTAAATATACTCAATGGCTCAGCATCCACAGCTGTCTGGGGTAGAGAATTCCAAAGATTCACAATCATTTGAATGAAGAAATTTCTCCTCACATCAGTCCAAAACGGCTGACTTATTGTGAGACACGTTGGGCAGAATTTAGCCCTTTCTGTGGGGGGAGGTGCTCTGCGGGGGCAGATGGGGGCAGTCGGGAAGCCGATCGCCGCCCGCGATCGAGGTCGGAGGGCAATTTCACACTGGGAGGCCAATTAAGTCACGTGACTCTGTCACATGAGCAGGGACATATTATTAATTAAATTTTAAAACTTTTTTTAATTTTTATTTGATGTTGGAAACTTCACCCCGCCCGTGGATGACGTTTCCAAAAAAATGCAAAGGCCACTTGGCCTTTATGTCTGCCGCCAACCGTAAGGTTGGACAGGCAGCGAAAAATTTAACTTAATTGATCCTTTAATGGCCTTAACGGGCCTTTTAATTGTCGGCGGGCGCGCTGCTGATTCCCACACGCGCCCGCCAACTGAACTATTGCGCAACTGCGTGTTGACTCGGGACGTTCGCCCAACTTCAACGCGCATCATTTCACGTTCGAGCGGCCCACCCGCCAAGATGAAAATTCTACCCCTAGCTTTAGACTCTCCAACCAGGGGAAACAGCCTCTTAGTATTTATGCTACCAGGCCCCTTAAGAATTTTATATAATTCAATGAGACCACGTCTCATTCGTCTACACTCCAGGGAATATAGGCCAAGTCTATTCAATCTCTCCCCAAGGAACAAACCTCTTATCTCAGAAATCAGTCTGGTGAACCTCCAATAGATCCCCTTTAAGACCTTCTCTACCCTTCTTTAGATAACGTTACAATCCCAGCTGATGCTACTACTGGACATGTCGGCTCTCAGGTTGGAACCTAGCCTGATAAATGCTAACTTTTATTTTTTGCTTAGATATGTGGAGAGTGGCTATTGAACAGAGTCACAGGAGTCAGCTGATGAACTTTTAACAAAAGAATAAAACATTTATTAATCAAGAAAAGATGAACTGTGTTACAATGCTCCTTCACACACACCACTGCCTTCATAGATATATTCAAATTCATATGGATAACACAAGTTACAGATGATATCTTCTATTTTAATGTTCCCAGTAAGTACACAGTCCACGTAAACCAATCGGAACCCTGTGGTCAGACACACCACACTCTGAAACTAAGTGACAGATGCTACCCCAAACAGATGCTATGGATCCCTCATCGGCTCTCCACACACACTTATCACATGGTGAGCTAACTGGTCTCACTGAGCTCCGTCTTTCACACACGGGATTTCCAGTCTCCACTCTCAAAGAACTCGCTTTGGAATCTTCTCCCAAACCGATGTTTTCTCCCAGGCGCCTTCCACAAGGGTCCACCTCCAGGGTTTCAAACTCTCCTTCTGATGTTCCTCTCCCCTGGGTCACCACCACATGCATTCAAGCTTTCTTCCCCTCACCCTCTCTCACCGACTCAGCTATCAACAATACACCATTGCTTCATATGCCCATAGCAACGAGTTACAGACCTTCAGTTATCTCTTTGGACCTTCTGACTTCTCATGAGTCTAAATTGCTTTGAATCTGCTTCTTGCAGCTTTCATCTCTCTAAGCTTGAAGCTCGGAGCCTTTCTCTGCTCCTCACTCTTAACTTCACTTTACAGGACCTTTTCCAGGTTCCTGTCCTTCATTTGACTGGAAGGTCTTTGTGGGACTTTCTCCTGTTGCACCCCCCTGGATTTTGGGGACTTTCCTCTTTGGTTTGGAACCTGCCATCTGTCCCTTTTCATGTCCTGCCTGTCCTGGCACTTTCTTCCAACTGAACTCAAACTGCTGTTTTTTTCTCTCCCTCTGCATGTGCATGTGGCTGGGTCTCCCTCTCTGGATTCCTGTTGCTCGGCAAAAGCACAGTTTTTTCTACTCTTGTGTTTGTTTTAACTTCTCTTCAGGAGTCGTAAAACTAATTAGAAATTGGGTATACAAACAGAGCTTTAGACATGCTGTCTCCACTCAGAAATGAAACTAGATCCCAGGGTTCATCTTTTAACCCACAAATAGAAAAAAATATAGATTAAACTTAAACTTAAAGATATACCTCATTCCTCACACCCAAATACACATATAATTTACTTAAACTATTTCAGTTTCCTAACAATAAGGAAACCAAAACTGTATACAGTACTCCAGGTGTGGTCTCACCAAGGCCATGTAGAATTGTCATAAGACATCCTTACATTTACATTCCAAGCCATGGCTCAGTGGGTAATATTCTGACCTCTGGCTCACGAGGTTCTGAGTTCAAGTCCTGCTTCAATGCAACAGTCAAAACTCCATTGCAGGGCAGGGAGTGTGCTGCACTGGTGGTGCTGTCTGACATATGAATTAGGAGTAGGCCACTCAGCCCCTCAAGTGTGCTCTGCCATTCAATAGGATCATGGCTGATCAGAATGTAACCTCAACCCCACATTCCTACCTACTCCTGATAACCTTTCACCCCCTTGTTAATCTATATAGCTCTGCCTTTAAAAGTATTCAAAGACTCTGCTTCCATCACCTTTTGAGGAAGAGAGTTCCAAAGACTCAACCTTCTGAGAGAAAACATTTGTCCTCATTTCTGTCTTAAATGAGCAACCCCTTATTTTTAAACAGTCCCACAAAAGGAAACATCATCTCCAAATCCACCTTATCAAGATCTCTCAAGATCTTAAAGGTTTCAATTAAGTCACCTCTCGCTTTTCTAAATTCCAGTGGATACAAGCCTGTCCTGCCTTTTCCCATAAGACAACCCGCCCATTCCTGGTATTAGTCAAGTAAACCTTCTCTGAACTGCTCCTAACGCATTTACATCTTTCTTTAAATAAGGAGACCAGTACTGTGCACAATACTCCAGATGTTGTCTCGCCAGTGCCCTGTACAACAGAAACATAACCTCACTACTTTTGTAATTAATTCCCCTCACAATAAATGATAACATTCTATTAGCTTTCCTCATTACCTGCTGTACCTGCATACTAACCTTTTGTAATTCATGCACTAGGACACCCAGATCCATCTGAATCTCCGAGCTCTGCAATCTCTCACCATTTAATAGTGAGAGATAATAAGATAATAACCAGATAATAAGCTTCCCTTTTATTCTTCCTACCAAAATGAACTATTTCACATTTTCCCACCTTATACTCCATTTGCCAGATCTTTGCCCACTCACTTAACCTATCTATGTCACTTAGTAGCTGCCTTACATCTTCTTCACAATTTACTTTCCTACCTATCTTTGTATCATCAGCAAATTCAGCAACCATTCCCTCAGTCCCTTCATCCAAGTCATTTACATAAATTGGAAAAAGGTTGAGGCCTCTGTGCTGATCCCTGTGGCACTCCACTCGTCACTCCTGTCAACCAGAAAAAGACCCATTTATGCCAACTCTCTGCTTCCTGTTAGCTACCCAATCTTCTATCCATGCCAATATGTTACCCTCTACACCATGAGCCTTTATTTTCTGCAATAACTTTCATGTGGCACTTTATCAAATGCCTTCTGGAAATCTAAGTACAGTAAATTCACCAGTTCCCCTTTATCCACAGCACATGTGACTCCTTCAAAGAACTCCAATAAATTAGTTAAACACAATTTCCCATTTACAAAACCATGTTGACTCTGCCTGATTGCCTTGAATTTTTATAAGTGCCCTGCTATAACATCTTTAGCAATAGCTTCTAACATTTTCCCTATGAAAGATGTTAGGTTAACTAGCCTGTAGCTTCCTGCTCTCTGTCTCCCTCCCTTTTTGAATAAAGGAGTTATATTTGCTATTTTCCAGTCAAATGGAACCTTCCCCGAATCTAGGGAATTTTGGAAAATTAAAACCAGTGCATCAACTATCTCACTCATCATTTCTTTCAAGACCCTAGGGTGAAGTCCATCCGGACCTGGGAATTTGTCAGCCCGCAGCCCCAAAAATTCGCTCAATACCACTTCCCTGGTGATTGTAATTTTCCCGAGTTCCTCCCTCATTTCCCATTTTCTGATTTACAGCTATTTCCGGGGTGTTATTCGTGTCCTCCATATTGAAGACCGAAGCAAAATACCTGTTTAATTCATCCGCCACCTCCCTGCTTTCCATTATCAATTCCCCAGACACACTCTCTATAACACCAACACTCACTTTGTCAACTCTTTTCTTACTTATATATCTATAGGAACGCTTACTATCCATCTTTATATTACTAGCTAGCTTTTTCTCATACTCTACTTTTTCCCCCCTTATTAATCTTTTTCTCAATTTTTGCTGTTCTTTATATTCTTTCCAATCTTCTGACCTGCCACCCATCTTTGCGTAATTAAATTGCTTTTTCTTTAAGTTTGACACTGCCTTTAAATTTTTTAGTTAACCACAGATGATGGGCCCTCCCCTCAGAATTTTTCTTTCTCATTGGAATGTATCTATTCTGTGTGTTCTGAAATATCCCTTTAAATGTCTGCCACTGAACGTCTATTGACATATCCCTTAACCTCATTTGCCTGTTCATTTTAACTAGCTCTGCTTTCATGCCCTCATAAAGTTTAATATACTATTCTTGGGTGCACTCATCTCTCCCTCAAAATGAGTGCAAAATTCAACTATATTATGATCACTGCTACATAGGGGTGCCTTCACCATGAGGTTATCAGTTAATTCTATCTCGTTGCTCAATACCAGGTCTAGTCTAGCCTGCTTTCTGGTTGGCTCCAGAACATGCTGTTCTAAGAAACTATCCTGAAAACATTCTATGAACTCTTCATGTACGCTACCTTTGCCCATCTGATTTTTCCAGTCTATGTGTAGATTAAAACCCCCCATGATTATTGTTGTACCTTTCGGGCAAGCTCCCATTATCTCTTCTTTTATACTCTGTCCAAATGTGTAATTACAATTAGGGGGCCTGTACACCACTCCCACAAGTGACTTCTTGCCTTCATCATTCCTCATCTCAACCCAACAGCGTCAGTTGCGTGAGTGGACAATATGTGTCGATCGGTTTCAAGACAGCGTGAAATCAATTCGCGATCGTTCGCTCAGCCCACCAATGGTGGGCTGTATTTCCCATCATCGGACGTCAGGAACCTCATTATAATATATCTGCATATCATTATTAGGCCAGTCTGCCAGAATCCTCACCCCACCCAGCAGGATTGTCCGTCCACGTCGGCAGGAAAACACACACGGCATCCAAAAGATGCTCAAGGGCTGCAGTCTTCTTGCCTGGTGAGCTGCACCACCCGGGACTTCAAGGTTTGTTTGCCTACCTGGCTTCGGGCAGCGCTCACGGTCATCAGTGCCAGGCTTCGCAGACAGCACCACATCACTTTTAGGGGGGCTCATGGGCAGGTCTCTACCCACCAGACCAGCCGTATGTGGGTGGATTTTCATAGCTGCAGGGCAAAGCCTTACTTGGAGAAGGGGGAGAAGTGGCCTCAGGCAAGGGACAAGTGCTGTTACTGGGGAAGCAGTATTGCAGGGCGTGTGTTGGACACATGTGGATCTGTGCAAGTGGCCTCAAGATGGTGATGCCTGAGGAGGCAGTCTCCAGAGGAGATGAGGCCAGATGGAGATGAGAAGGTGTGTGTGAGAATGGGTGGTGATGTCCCTTGAGCTGTCAGTGAGTGAGATGCCAGTGAATGTGTGATGGGTTTGTGAGTGTGTGAGTTTAGAGTGATGAGATGGTTGCCATACCTTGGCTGCACAGATGAGATCATTCATCCTCTTTCTGCACTGGATGCCAACCTCTTCTGTGCAGCATTGGCACCGATCACCCCTACCAAGCCGGAGTGGTAATGTTGCTGCCGGGAGTAGAAGACATCACAGCAACCTCCACGGCATCCAAAAGGCACTCGAGGGCTGCAGTCTTCTTGCCTGTCGGGGCCATGTCTTCTTTGCTGCAGCCCTGGGCTGGAAGCACTGAGCGCGGCTGTAATTTAAATGTGGTGCCTGGCGTAATGAAGCGGTGAGTTGATGGCGTGGCAGACGATTGGGAGACTGCCTGCCATGGAAATGACATGTTTCCCGGGAATGCATAAATAATGTGGTGGGTTTGGGACGATACGGCGTGAAAACCCGACATCATGGCCGGCGGGTAAAACGTTGTTTTATCCACTCCCACTCCCGCACTTAGTGCAAATCTGGGATGATTCAGCCCCAAGTCTTCACTCAGTTAGTCAGCTGCACTCAGTTTGCCAAGGCTGCACTAAAGAACCCTGAATTTATAGTGAACTGAACTGGGGCTACAGTAACCAGATTCAACTAGTTAGTGAATTAACCACTCAGCTCCTACAGCTGAGAGTGAGTTTACCCTGTCTAAACTGCAAGAAAGAAAGACAGCCTGCTTACACAGTACTTTCCAGTTACTGCTAATTACAGACTAGATTGGATTTTAAGAACAAAATTAAGACTTAAAACTTCCCCCTCACCAAACTAAAAGTCTTCACTCAGTTAGTTGGCTGCATTCCGTTTGGCCTTTGGATGAGATGTTAAACCGAGGCCCCATTTGCCTGCTTGAGTGGATGTAAAAGATCCTATTTTGAAGAAGAGCAAATGTATCTAATCTTTGGATGCAGTGTTTAATTTGAAATAGGTGTGTGAGAATAAATAACCTCCTTTATTTTTAAACTTAAAAAGCTTGCTGCTGAAATAGTTAATTGAAATACACACTCCAAGTGTGAGAAAATGCACACCTCTTTCCATACAAAACATACTGCTCACGGACATTTAGAGAGCACAAATTCTGTCCGTGACACTTTCACGGTTTAGGTCAGCATAATGGTTAAAAAGAGCAAAAGAGAAGACTGGGCAAATAGAGAGGCGTGATACTGCAAATTGTCACCATTCGATGATATGGGGAAGTATTTACTCAGTGATAGCAAGCTCAGGTTTTTGAAACTGTAGGTGATAGGAGGGAGGTAAAAATTGGAAAGATAACAAGTATCTATAACTCTGGGGAAGACAGGATTGGTATGAAAACTCTTGGTTGTTACATAGTGAGGATTCAGGGTTGGCTCAAGCCCAGGACAGCACCATGGCCAGGATGTCGGGACCAAGCGCAGATCCTGAGCCTGTGTGATTGGGCAGCAATTTTACCGGCAGCAGCTATTTAAGAAGCCTCCACCGGGCCTGCTATCCAATGAAGGATGGTGGCCTGTGGCTCTGAATTGCTGGCCCAACCAGAGGGCCAGCAGCTCTGCAGCATCGGCAGTGCCTGGTTGCTGCAGAGGCTGCAAGGAGGGAGAGGGTGCCTCCATCTCGAGATGCTCTGGAAGAGCTGGTAGTAGACGGGTTGATGTGCCTGGGCCAGCCAGGCATGCTCCGGAGATCAGAGGGGTGAGCCCTCCAGCGATGGTGTGGAGCCGCAAGGGCAGCCACTGCCGCTAGGGGAGGGGGCACTCTGTGAGCCATGGAGCTGGAGGATGCCCAGGCCACCTCTGAGAAGTGGCTCGGAGGTTGCATCAATGCAGCTGGCCACAGCGGGGGTGGGGTGGGGGACAGGGGTGCTGACAACGATAAAATGTCTGTGGCCTTGTAAAATGGCTGTCAAAAGGCCGATTAATTGGCTTGATGGACAGCCCACCTCCAGTCAGTGTGCTGCCAAGCTGCTGTCATCTCCATTGCTGGGAATATCCCACAGTAATCACATTAGATTTCTCCCCCCCCCGGCCATCTTTTGCTGCCATTTTTACCATCCCCACCCCTCCCCACCACCTCCCAACCCACCTCCAAACTCCTGAGAAAATTCCATCCCATGTCCCCTACAATAATTATATTGTTAAGAAAAGAATGTATATCTACATATATGAGGGCTGAGGGCCTTACAGCAACATACTGACACTATCCAGTTAACAGGACATTAACTATCAGTACGCAGGCATTTCAAAGGGCCAATTTCTCCTTGTTTATTAGTGATTCAATGAGCTAGACTTTCAAACCCATTTTATAAATCTGATTTTAATAATCACCGATTGCAATGTGGAAGGTCGAACTCTCAGATAATTTCAATTTCTATTACGCTCGCTGTGAGCTTACCAAACTCAGGAAAGCTGTAAAAAAAAATCCATTTAAGGATAACATTCCCTTTGTTGGCCTAAGGCTGAATTTATGAAGCATTACAAATTAAACCCATACAATACTTTATAAAACATACCAAGGGTTCTCCTAAGGTTAATGTTAATAATCCTCCAGAGTAGTGCGCTCAGCACTACATTTCAAATTAGTTCCAACTGTTGCTTTAATATTTTTAGTGGTTTGCAATTTAGAGCATTAAAAAATACATTGTGTGTGTGTGTGTGTGTGTGTGTAGGTCAGGATATCACCATAATAATGAAAGTATTATGAAGACCGTATTGGGGAGTAAATTGTTTTCGGCCCATTTTCAAACCTAAAATGGGTGCCACACTTGGAGCTTATGCTGCACCTTGGAGGTTGCTGGGCCAGCCAGAAAATTGGGCCTTGGGCCTCAGTAACTTTATCGAGCCTGTCGTTTCTCTCCTGGCATCTCGTTTGTTTTAAACAGGTCCATTTTGGCTTACCAGCACCCTCAAGGAAGGACCCTGGGGGTTAGGGTTAGGGTGAGGCTGTGGAGATCATTAATGGGAGCGCTGGGTCAGCTGGGATGCACTACAGGGAGGTTTTGAAAATCACTTTTCTTTAATGAAGTAATGTTTTGCGGGCAACTGTTAAAGAATCCCCAAGTGGAGCAGGTGCGACTCCTGCTCAACCCTGTGATGCCCAATTTGCAGAAAGACAATAACAGACGATGGACCCCTTATGTACAACTGGAGGGCACCTAATGCCTGGTTTAGACATTCACCTTAAAATGGCCTGACACAATATCAGATTGGACACCTTTCAGAAATCCTTAAATTGCGGGACCTTGGTCTCCAAATTTGGCCCTTGTTGCACCCATCTTACACCACTAAAAGACAGGGCATGGGGAACCTAGAAGCTGTAGCTAACAGAGCAATGGATTTGCTTTGCATTTTAGGAATCTGGTTGCAGTGATTCACAAGGGTGAGAGCCCATATCAAGAACTTGCGCACAGAAATGAAAATCCTATGACAAGTGCTGACCTCCACTTATGTTGTGAAATCTGCTCTTCGCTTGTCTGTATAGTATTAAATTCACTGCCCCACATCGGCAATCTTGGTAAAGTTGGTTGGAATTGGTAGCTAAGAATTAGTTAGGACAATATCTGAGGACAGTTTGGCCACTTCTGATCCAGCAATACCCATGGTAAATCCAGCATTAGTTTTCTTTACTGCTGGGTTGACATTCGTTCTGTCGCCTGTGACAGTGGGCACCTGTCTTCGGCCCGACATCGTGCTACCAATAACAGGAAGCCAGCATTTAAGGGGCTTGCTACAAGCAGCCATCTTCAATTTTTTCAAAAGAAAAAGGAAGCAATTGTATAGAAGCCAACAATATAATCCTGATTGTCATGAAGAGATATTAATGTATATAATGTTATTGGAATTTTTTTTAAATAGAGGTTTAGTCTGTGTGTGTGTGTATTAAATGGATTAAAGCCAGCTAGTCTGGATGCTTTGATGTATAGTAGTTTTGAGGTGTAAGCAGTAAGGTAAAGGGTGCATTTGCATTTTGTTGAATAAACCATTCAAGAGTGGAAGTGAAAGCTTGCACATAGCTGGGAGATACCAAGCAATGTTTATATTACTAATAAAATTGGTGCTTTGAAAGGGGTTCAAAAGGCCTGGTGATACTATGAGAATTTATATTCAAAGAGAAAGGTTGGGTATGCCAGAATGGAGTTTGTGTGTTCAAGTCAGAGACATGTAAGATCCAAGCCTACCACTGTGTCTGCAAAGGAACCAAATTGAAAGGAACTTCATTTTGAATTTGTAAGGTGAAAATGCTTTGCTTGGTATCTGGTTAAGTCTATTGGTTATTGTTGCCTAAGTGGAGATTTGGGAATTTGTTAAAAGTTATGATAGTAGTAATTTGTAGCCATGTGTATGTGTTTAATTTTTTGTGACTTAATAAATGTTTCATTCAGTTTGATATAAAAACCTCTGGAGAACTGGTGGTCTTATTCCAGAATTTAGAGCTGCAACTCAAAACATACCAATTGAAAATATAGGTTATGGCAGTTGTTTAAAGTTTCCCTCTGGGATTTTATATAACTCAACCTTTACAAACTGCTGTGTCATAACACGATCAAATGTGCACCATTCTTTGATTGCTGCACATACCTGTAGCATTAAGGTGCTTCTTTGCATGACATTGAGGGACCCTTGACACACAACACTTGGAACAAACAGGTACATTATCTAACTTCAGCAACTCTTAAACAACAACTCATTCCATCACTTTACTGATGATCGAGAGTAGGCTGGTGGGATGGTAATTGGCCAGGTTGTATTTGTCCTGCTTTTTGTCGACAGGACACACTTGGGCAATTTTCTGCATTGTCAGGCAGATGCCAGTGTTCTAGCTGTCTGGAACAGATTGAGAAGGACGCGACTTGTTCTGGAGCACATCTCCAGTACTATTTCCAAAATGTTGTTAGAACCCATAGCCTTTGCAGTATCCAGTGCCTTCAGCCATTTCTTGATATCACGTGGAGTGAATCAAATTGGCTGAAGACTGGCATCTGTGATGCTGGGGACCTCCGGAGGAGGCTGAGATGGATCATCCACTCAGCATTTCTGGCTGAAGATGTTTGCAAATGCTTCAGCTTTATCTTTTGCACTGATGTGGTGGGCTCCCCCATCATTGAAAGTGGAGCCTCCTCCTCTAGTGAGTTGTTTAATTGTCCATCACCATTTATGACTGGATGTAGCAGGTCTACAAAGCTTGGATCTGATTCATTAGTTGTGGGATCACTTAGCTCTGTCTAGCACTTGTCGCTTACACTGTTTGGCATGTAAGTAGTCCTGTGTTGCAGCTTCTACAGGTTGATACCTCATTTTTAGGTATGCCTGGTGCTGCTCCTGGCATGCCCTCCTGCACTCTTCATTGAATCAGGGTTGACCCTTTGGCTTGATGGTAATGGTAGAGTAGGGGATATGCTGGGCCATGAGGTTACAGATTGTGTTTGAGTACAATTCTGTTGCTGCTGATGGCCCATAGTACCTTATGGGTGCCCAGTCTTGAGTTGCTAGATCTGTTTGAAATCTATCCCATTTAGCGTGCTAGTAGTGCCACACAACACGATGGAGAGTACCCTCAATGTGAAGATGGGATTTCGTCTCCACAAGGACGGTGGTCACTCCTACCGATACTGCCATGGACAGATGCATCTGCAACAGGTTGTTCAGTGAGGGCGAGGTCAAGTATGTTTTTCCCTCTTGTTGGTTCCCTCATTACCTGCCACAGACCTAGTCTAGCAGTTATGTCCTTTAGGACTCGGCCAGCTCAGTCAGTAGCGGTGCGACTGAGCCACACTTGGTGATGGACATTGAAGCCCTCCACCCAGAGTACATTCGGTACCCCTGCCAACGTCAGTGCTTCCTCCAAGTAGCGTTCAATATGGAAGAGCACTGATTCATCAGCTGAAGAGGTGGGGGGGAGGCGGTACGTGGTAATCAGGAGGAGGTTTCCTTGGTCATGTTTGACCCGATGCCATGAGATTTCATGAGGTCGTGAGTCAATGTTGAGGACTCCCAGGGCAATCAAATGTACACCAATGTACCACCACCTCTGGTGACTATGTCCTGTCGGTGGGACAGGACATATCCAGGGATGGTGATGGTGGTGTATGGGACATTATCTGTAAGATATGATTCCATGATTATGACTATGTCAGGCTGTTGCTTGACTAGTCTGTGAGACAGCTCTCCCAATTTTGGCACTAGCCCCCAGATGTTAGTAAAGAGAACTTTGCAGGGGCAACAGGGCTGGGTGTGCCATTGTCGTTTCCGGTTCCTAGGTCAATGCCGGGTGGTCCATCCGATTTCATTCCTTATCAACTTTACTATAGCAGTTTGATACAACTGAGTGGCTTCCTAAGCTATTTCAGAGGGCATTTAAGAGTCAACCATATTGCTGTGGGTCTGGAATCATATGTAGGCCACACCAGGTAAGGACAGCAGGTTCCTTCCCTAAGGGACATTTGTCAAAATCCACACAATGGTATAATAATAAAATATTGCTGAAAAATAGACATGTATAAGCTTTTCATCTTGCACTCATCAGTGCACTCGCAAGAATACCAATATAAGGAGGAAAACAACAGTTTATGCTGTATGTGAAGAGAGTGCTAATTGGTTGACAAGTGGTGTTGTCATGGAGAATGTACCACTGATGGTGACTGACAGTTAAATACCAAGCATTGTTTGAAATTTAAACCAGGCAGCTTGACCCTGATTGGTCAAGGCATTGCCCTGAGGAATGAGCCAGCGAATGGCTGTCACTTATTTTGTTCAGCTGAAACAGGCACAATGTATGTACATGTTCTTTCTGTCTGCAAAGAACAGGGCCCCGTGTATTAATATATGTAGCTTCCAGTACACGCAAATACACCACACTGCGAGCCCAACTGACAATCTTAAATAGGTTGTCAGCGTAATTCTTAGCACACTGAGGATTATTTAGCAAATGTTGTCCAATCGCAGAATCACATCTAATGTTGGGCACTGTGTTTTGAGTTTTGCAAGCACGGGCTGGTTGGATTAGGTCTGTACCTTGCCCATTATGAACAGCGGCAGGAACATGCTGTTTAATACCATCCGCCAGTCTTTGGACGTATGGTCTACATACCAAGCATCACACTGGCACTGATAGACAGAACGTCTTTTTGGTTTGATGGCCAGTGTCATTACACAAATGAGTAATGTGGTATATGAATTTCAGTGCCAGTGTGATGCAGCCAATCACACCAAAGCATTCTCACAGACCACAAAGCAGGAAATAAAATGCTCTGATTATCCTTCACCTTTTATAAATTTTACAGCAAGTGAAACAAGGATTAGAAGATAAAAATGGGATTAAGGTAGAGGCTAAATACAAACTTTATAAACCTTATTTAAAGTATTGGTGGATTTTTTTTTCTCATAATGGAGAAATTTGTCATTGCGCAAAAGGAAAATTATTTTTTCATGCCAGAGGCTGTTCAACAATAAATATGAACTTAATACCGTGTTAAAAATCAAGTTACGCATCTTCATAGGGTTGCATTGGATATATGGCATAGAAACGGGTTATTCCTGGTCAATATTTATCCCTCAACCAACATCCCAAAAGAAATGGATTATCTGGTCATTATCGCATTGATATTGTGGGAGCTTGATATATGCAAATTACTGTGTTTCCCACATTACAACAGTGACTATGCTTCAAAAGTACTTCCTTGGAAGTAAAGTGCTTTGGGATGTCCTGAGGTCACGAACGGTGCTATATAAATGCAATTTTCTTTCTTTCAAACTCTTGTTCTTCACTGTACCTTTTCCAAAGCACCAATATCCTTCTGGCAATAGATTGTTCAAAAATACACACATCGTGGGCTTAATACAGGGTTACAGAGCAATTTGATGGAATCAATTACCCTTAAGGCCCATCTCAATACCCATAGCCTTGTTGATAACAGCTTGCCTGAATACGTTCAGCAAATGGTTGCAATTGAGCTTTGCACCAATGCCATCTGGTCAGGACATAGATGGCCCAAATCTACTATCAGTGCCAACAGATTTCACTGTGGTTAACAATGTTTGGAAAATAAATTGCAGACAACTTCCTCTTAAATTGAAAGAAACACTGTACAATTCTGCAAAGATTAGTGGCAGGTTAGACAGTTGGACAGATTTTAAGAACCAGCTAAGAATGAATTTTAAAAAATGAGAGAGAATTTGGAGTATGAGAGTAAACGAGCTAGAAATATAAAACAGATATTCAGGCCCGGATTTTCACTCCAGGGTCGGGGACGCAGAGTCAGGACATTTCCCAACTCTGCGAACCCGACATGGGGGGATAAGGAGCCCTGAAGTTGGGATTTTCATTCCAGGAGTGGATTAGATTACAGGCCGGGCTCCCCTCCCCCAGGGCGAGTGCGGAGGCCGTTGGGTGTGGAGGTAGGCTGGGTGGAAGGCCTGCCTCTGTGCACCAACACTGTGTGAAAGATTGAAGAAAAACCAATAAAACAAAAAATATCCTGTTATCCACCACCCCTTATCCCCTCACTCTTCCCCCCCATATTCCCCATGCCTCATCCATGCCCTCTCATGCCTCTGTACCCACTACCCATACTTTTCATGCTAACCTATGACCCTCTACCCACCTCCATGGCCCCTCACATCCCTTGTGCCACCCAAGCCACTCTACCCATCCACCACCGCCCCTCATACCCTTTATGCCAACTCCCGCTCCCCCCCCCCCCACTCATCTCCATGGCCCTTTATAGCCCTGATGCCAAATTTGTGCCAATACATGCCCCCCACCCACCACCCTTTTCCTTTCCCCCTCTATGCCAATATCCCCTCTCACCCATTATTCACCATGGGCAAACCCCAGGAGCCATGCTTCATTTTGTATGTCTATTGATGAAGTTGCTATTCTTAAAAAAACTCTCATTGATTAAAAAAAATGGTCAACACATTGAAATTCCTTCAGCTAATCTCTTATAAAAATGAACATTCCTACTTAAGTGTTTAATCCCTTCCCTTATGTAAACAAACACCTCTATTCTATAACCACTTGGAGCTGTCAATCAAATTGCTCACTTAACAGGCACCCTACTGTGATTATGCTAAGTTGTAAAATCAGTCATGAAGCACAAACACTCTAATGATGGCCCTCAGAATTATATCAACTGACAGCATGATTTTTTTTAAAAATCCACATTTTTTTTAAATTTAAAGCCCAGCACAGTTAAATCCCTTGACAACTGTGACAGTCCCAAAGAGTTTTGTAAGTTCTTTGAAATCTTGACAGTTCTTTGACAGCTTTCAGAGGTCTTTGATAGATTCATAGTCCTTTGACAGCTTTGACAGTTCCAATGAGTTTATGCACTTTTTACATGCATTCATGTCTAGTTTTAACAATCCCAAAGGGCACCTGAGCTCTCCCAAAGGGTACTTTACCTCTCCAAAAGGTCTACCTTACCTCCACCAAAAGGCTCCCGACCCCTCCCAAGGGTTGCCCAGGACCATATCCAAAGGGGTACCTTGCCCTTCCAAAAGGATACCTTGGTTATCCAAATGAATCCACAGGTTCAGACCTGCTCCTACCAGCTCCAAACTGGACACTTTGGATTTCAGGCACATCCCTCAATAAAATCACATACAAGTGGAGGCAGCTGCTGATTTATGTGGGCAAATGCTTCTGGGAACCATGGATGTGCAACTTAGAACCTGCCTCCATTCCGTGCCTCCCCACACCTGCAAAAATGGTGGAGGCTGGGTTTGGGGGTGGGACTGGGTTTGGAAAATAGCAAATGTAACACCTTTATTCAAGAAAGGAGGGAGACAGAAAGCAGGAAACTGTAGGCCAGTTAGCCTAACGTGTGTCACAAGGTGTTAGGAATCCCGACTTATCTTATCGTCGAGCAAGAGTCAAGAAATACAGGTCCCAGCATGCCCCAGGTGCTTCCGGGCTAGCACGGATTGGGAGTGAGCCGCGCAGGCTCAGCCTAACGTTTAGAACACTTCAGGCCGAGGGCGAGGGCCCAAGGGGAACCTGTAGATGAGGTATAGTTGGATGCCAGGCCTGTCACCCCCTGCACACCCCTCCCCACCCCACCCCCACCCCCCGGCCAAATGCTGCCTACATCACATTAGGCACCACACGGTCCAACCTTGCAAAGCAAGGAGGCGCAAGCACGTGGAACGCAAAGGCCAGCAGATGGATTGGTGCCCCACCACCTGAAAGCTCCCCTCCCATCACCCTGACTTTGACATGTCCTGGAGTTCCAGCTCTGTGTCCAGGTGCAGCTCCTCCAGGTTGCTCCCAAAACAGTCATGTGGGTCTCAGTGTACCACATGCTGCGGGTGCAGAACCCATCTCATCACCACCCTCTCAGGGTGACCTCAGCATGGCCAATATCTGCTGGCCCACCCAGCGAAGGACACATGGCGTCAATGATTCAATGCAGTTACTATACTCAGAGTTGTGGGGGGAGGAGGGTGGCCAGGGGGGGAGAGCCTACCTGCTGGGCTAAGTGACCAATGCCAACATGATGCTCATCCTTCCTGATCGCAACAGGTCATTGAAACGCTTGCAACACTGGATCCAGGTACGTCGCACCACGTCACGGGAGCTCACCACCTCCGCCACCTCCTCCCAGGCACGTTTGGTCATGTGGGGGGGGCCTCCTCCTCCCGGTCCTAGGAACGAGGACCTCCCACCGTGTTGCCTCCCCCATCGAGGAGGGCAGCAAGGCAATCGCCTGAGAAATAAGGGGCAAGGTGGCCCTCCTGCCCTACCCTCCTGCCTGGCCTGCTCACCTGGGGAGGGGAGCCCTTCTCCTGGTCATGATTGACAGCCTTTGCACTTATAAACAGGCCGCTTGGTCTCCATTGGACCCAGTGGTCATAGCAGTCTCACCGCCGCCCGCCCATTCCTGCTGATCTCGGGAGCCGCATTTCACGCTGGGCGGGACTTAATTGACCTGCCTGCGTAAAATGGTGGCGCAGACCCAATTGCGGGCAGCGATCAGGTCCACGCCCGCACACGCCCGTTCCTGCACTGCCCGCCCGACAGACAGAAAATTCTGCCCCAAGCGGCCTTTGCATTTTTTTTGGAAACTTCATCCATGGGCAGGACGAGGTTTCCAAAAGCAGATAAAAATAAAATAAAAGCCTTGCAATTGAATTAATAACATGTCCCTGCTCATGTGACAGGGTCACGTGAGGGGACATGTTTTATTATATTTTTATTTTCTTTACTTTCTTTTTTTAACCGCGCTTCATGTCCCTGAGACAGCTCCGTGCCTCAGGGAGATTATGAAGCACTCGCTCGTGTGTGTGTGTGAAGTTCACACTCGCCCTCTTCCCCCCCACCCGCACAGGCAATGCTACCGCTCACGTTTCACGCTGGGCGGGCTATAATTGGTGTGAAATTGCGGTCCAGTCCTAATCGCGGGCAGAGGTCAGCATCTCACCGAGCTTACCCACCAAGGACAAAATTCTGCCCCCTAAGATCCTGAGGGGAATTAATAAGGTGGATACTGGGAGGATGTTTCCCCTTGTGGGAGAGACTAGAATCAGGGCTCTGCCATTTAAGACGGAGATGAAGAGAATTTCTTTTCTCTGAGAGTGTCCTTACTCTGCGGAATTCTCTCCCCTGGAAAACAGTGGAGGCTGGATCATTAAACTTATTCAAGGCAGAGTTAGATTTTGCTTGATCAAGTTGACCAAGAAAGACCATTAGTTCTCTAGTAGGATCCCTGAAAGTCAGGAAAAGCAGCAAAGCCAAACACCATGAGGCAGAGATAAAAACAAAAAACTGCGGATGCTGGAAATCCAAAACAAAAACAGAAATACCTGGAAAAACTCAGCAGGTCTGGCAGCATCGGCGGAGAAGAGCAAAGTTGACGTTTCGAGTCCTCGAAACGTCAACTTTGCTCTTCTCCGCCGATGCTGCCAGACCGGCTGAGTTTTTCCAGGTATTTCTGTTTTTACCATGAGGCAGAGTTTTCCGGTCGGTGTGCAGAGGCAGGCCCGACACGCCGATGCGTAAAATAATGCGCGATGACGTCGGGCTTGTGTCCCGACATCACCGCGCACCATCGTGATATTTCATTGGGCGGGCGCGGACCAGAGTCAGCTGCGCACCCGCTGAAATGTAACGGCCTATTAAGACCATTAGGAAATGAATTGAGACACTTGTGGACGCTGCATGTCCAACCTTACGGCTGGCAGGGGGCGCAAAGAGCCCAAGCGGCCTTCGCATTTTTCAGGAAACCTCATCCACGGGCGGGGTGAGGTTTCCTGAAGCTTTCATTAAATAAATAAACTTCCACAAATATAAAAACATGTCCTCACTCATGTGACACAGTCACATGAGGGGACATGTTTAAATGAATTTTAAATCATTTTTTAAATTACTCCAGTATACATTCAATCTCCGTGAAGCAGCTCCGGGCCTCAGGGAGATTGCTGTGCTCTTTCACACGCATGCACGAAAGAGCGCTGGCCCCGACTCACCCTCCTCCCCCCCCCACCCCGCGCAGGGAGCGCTGAGCACTACCGGCTGCATATTACGCTGGGTGGGCCTTAATCGGCTCTTAATTGGCCCGCCCGCGTAAAATGGCGGCATGGAGCCGATCACGGGTGGCGATCAGCTCCGTGGCCATCCCCGCCCGCTCCAGCCCAGCCCACCTGCCATAGGAAAAATCCCGCCCCATGGGCAGAAGAGACTGTAATTCAACTATTGGTAGCTGGCTACAAAGACATTACACGGTAACCCAGGAAGATGCCAGTTACCCGAGGGTCTTTCACAGGAGATCAGCATGGAGCACCAAGAGATCCTCTCACGCTTGACTGCATGTTTTGTGAAGAGGGGATTAATTTGCACAGCTGGAGCATTGTAATTTTGTACAGTTCTTTTAGAAGGGCACAGGAGGGAATTTGTCGAATCTGTGCTGTCATTCACCAGCAGCTTGAATTAGGAATTCAGCTGTGTGCTGGCCATATTCTTCTGACTGATTATTACCACTACAATATTCTGCGTAAAGCTTCTTGCAAGGAATTTAATTCAGCAGCAAGTAATGGATGGGTTAATGGACGGCAAGCAGAGGGTAAGAATAAACAGATCATTTTTGGTTTGGCAGGCAGTGACTCGTGGAGTGCCACAATGTTGAGTACTGGGGCCTCAGCTAATTATAATCCATATCAGTGATTTAGATGAGGGGGTGGAGTGTAATGTATCCAACTTTGCTGATGATACAAAGTTAGGTGGAAAGTTAAATTGTGAGGAGGATGCAAAGAGCCTGGAAAGAGATAATAACAGGCTAACCTAGTGGACAAGAAAATGGCTGGTGGAATACAATATGGGGAAACATGAAGTTATCCCTTTAGAAGGAAAAGATAGATGAAAAAAATACTTTTAAATAGCGGGACTGGGAGATGTTGGTAAACAGAGGGACCTGCCTGTCCTCGTACTCAAATCACAGAAAGTTAACATGCATGTGAATTAAGAAATTAGGAAGGCAAATGGTAAATTAGCCTTTTTTTAAAAAAAAGGAAAGACTTGTATAGCACTTTCCACCACTAACAGACGTCTCAAAATGCTTTGCAGGCGTAATGTTGGAAATGCAGCAGCCAATTTGTGCACAGCAAGCTCTCACAAAGACTAATGTGATAATGCATAGAAAATCTATTTTTGTGATGTTGATTGATGGATAATTATTGACCAGGACCCTGGGGATAACGCACCTTTACAGATTACACTTGTCTCAGTCACTGGTTTATGATCTCCGGTCTCCACATTGCAGGCCTGTTGCTTCTTGGATGATTATGATGCTTTAAAGTCGAAGGGAGGGTCCTATAAAGCGAAGGGTTCACATCAGGTTGTGAGGATTCTTGCAGTCGAATTGCTAGGAGTTGGTTCTCAGGTGAACTTTAACTGGAACAGGTTATGTACTTTGGCTGCCTGAAGCCTCACAGCTTGTTTCCAAGTGAGTCACAGATTGGCTGAACTGATGGTCCGATGACGTTGGTGGGACTGCCTGCAAACAGCTCTTAGCTAATTTTTAAAAGCAGACAAAAATAGGTGTGTGGCTGTCTTCCCAGCTCAGTTGATACAGTTACCATCTATTGCAATGTTCGGCCAAACTATTACAAACGTGAAGTGGTTTGTACTTTGGAAAATTACCTTTTGTTACACTTAGAAGTAAGAAAGTTTACAATTTCTGAGAAGTGATCTATCCCTTATAAGTTTAAAAAATACAAAAAATAATGTCCATTTAACAGGAATTGACTTGTGTTCCTGAGGATACAAATGTTAGAAGCTTTATTATTATACTTGTCACCATGGTAGCAATACCAAGATCATTCATTCCTGGTTTCTATGGGAAGATGAGGTACATTATAGTAAAATGCTTCTATTGTGCATCTAACCTATAAACTCACATTACGGAGATAAACGCTGCACTAAAACCAAATCTAATTCTATACAAAGGACAGTACAGGGCATCGGGGGGTGGGTGGGGGGTGGGAGTGGAAACAAAGTTCCTGCAAAAAAATGTATTTTCGTGTAATGGGCTGAATATGCCCCAAGCCAACAAGGAGTTGACCAACTGTTGTCTTCATTCCTATGATGGCTGTGCTGTGCAAATGCTCCATTTAGTGAATTTCACTTTATGAATGAATTATCTCTACCACTAAAATGCAAATGGATTGTTAATGAAATCCCTTCAAGGAGCTGTTTAAAATTAAACAATCCTTATGTAACAGATCAAAAGCCAAGCCCAAACTCTTAACATTGGTTGAATTTAAATTCCCAAAGTTTGAAACATAAACATGCAACTTACTGGGGCACTAACGGCTTCAACCATTTCCACATCACCTTTTGCAACTTCAGGCTTCTTTTCAGCCAATCAAGTGTTTTTGAAGTGTAGTCATTGTTGTAAGTGTTATGATCCCAGCTGATGTTAATACTGGACAAGTCAGGTCCCAGAGTGAAACCTGGTTTGGTGGATCCTCACTTTGATATGGTTTTTTAGTAACCTCGGAGGTCAGTTACTGAACACATTCCCGAGAGTCTGCCAGTGTACTGTTAACATAAATAGCAGAATTTTACAGCAGTGGGATTTTACGCTCCCTCCATAGTCACCGGGGTTTAGAATGACTCATCGCATTTCATGCCCCCCGTCCATACCGCGATAATGCCGTAAAATTCTGGCCAACGAATTAAACAAGAAAAAATTAGCCATCTTACACTAGACGAAAGGGTTGGAAAGATTTCAATATAGATACCAGAAAATGATTCAAACTCACACTATTCCTTTTATCCCAGGAACCCTTGCAGACACAAAACCCCAGTGAAGATTTACCACAGTCTCAACGCCAAGGTTTCTTGCTTGGGTTAGCTCAGTTTCAAACAGTTTTCTTCCGGTGGTCTTCAGAGCATTCATTAGAAGCTTTTCTTTGGCTGCCATTGGTCTCTGAGACACCCAAAAAAACCGCAATCTAAACTTGCTATTTCTTCAGGATTTATTATTAGAGAGATTAGACCCTATGCCTGCACTCTCAGGTGTACACACACTAACTGGCCTTCTATGTTTTCCTGTTTCTCAGTGTGCCTCTGGACCCCTGTCACTAGGCAACAGCACACTTTTCTCTACTTTATGTTTTTTTAGCTTCACTAAGCTACTAACCCCTTGGTAACCCATCTCTTCACTTCAAGAGCTGTGAAACCTCATTAAAAATGCACATGTACAAACAGACTCCCAGGCACCGAGCTCCCAAGATCCTCTAAATGAAACTAAAACCAGGTTTCAACTTTCTCAACACCCAAATACAAAATATAAATTAAACTTAGGACTGAATTTTACCCCCATCTGGGGGTGCAGTTGAAGGGCGGGCACACACAGGCGGGCTTCCGACCGGTGCCCCCAATCAGGGGCGCAGCGCCATTTTACGTGGGTGGACCAATTAAGGACCACCCAGCGTGATGTCCGTACAGAAGCGCTATGCAGTCTCTGTGCAGATGGGGGGGGGAAATCCCAGAATCGAGAGTGCGCTCTTTCGAGCATGCGCACAAAAGAGCGCACTCATCTCCCTGAGGCTAAGTGCAGCCTCAGGGAGATCGGCTCTACAAGTTAAAAAGATAAAAATAGAAAAATAAAATTTCCCTTACATGTCCCCTCATGTGACAATGTCACATGTCCATAATTTTCACAAAATCTTTATTAAAATTTTTAAAGCCTACATGAAACCTCATCCCACAGGGAGAAGAATGTTACCAACTGATCCAACACAGCTAAACATAGCAGAGTGGAATTTGTACCTACTGACATTGGAGACGTTTCAGAATTCTAGGGTCAGCAGGTATAACAATGGAGACAAGACAAGGCACAGAAATCCTAGTGACAGGGAGCCAAATGGACCAGACCCGCCCGGCAAATTTTTGAAAAGGGGCTATTGAAAAGAAGGCTGGAACTGAAGAAGGAAACAAGTGACGTGGAAATTCTGATGGCAAAATTCGAGAAAGGAGGAACACAACAATTGGGAAAACCCAGGAAGAGAATATCACATGATGCAGAACATACCAGAATGAAAGGAGGTGACTGTGTCTGCAAGGGGGAAATCTATGACCACAGGGATTTCCATGCACTGTTGGGATTTAAATGACTTTACTAAGTCAGCACAGGTGATTGTGTTTTCAGATGAACAACTGGATGGACAACTGAGCCATGGTTATTCTCCGAGAACAACAACCAAGTAATACCTGGCAAGATTTCAAATGGCACCATGCCCCTGGACCCAGAGACAGAGTCACCTGGCAGCATTCCTGTTAAAGAGCTCATTGCCTGTGATCCATGTGTGCAAACTCCCAATTGTATCTGGGGAGTGCCTGGTCAGTTTTCCAAAGATATCAGTAGAATTGGTGTCAGGCAGGGGAACAGGACAGTATGTCCTGTGCTCAGACATTGAACATGCTACCAACGTGTTCCAGCTGTATCCGTGCTCGTGTGTGTGTATGTGTGTGTGTGAGAGAGACTGTGTGTGTGTGTGTGAGAGAGAGAGAGACTGTGTGTGTGTGTGTGTGTGTGTGTGTGTGTGAGAGAGAGAGACTGTGTGTGTGTATGTGTGTGTGTGAGAGAGAGAGACTGTGTGTGTGAAAGAGACTGTGTGTGTGTGTGAGAGAGACTGTATGTGTGTGTGTTTGTGTGTGTGTGAGAGAGAGACTGTGTGTGTGCGTGTGTAAGCGAGAGAGAGAGAGACTGTGTGTGTGTGTGTGTGAGAGAGAGAGAGACTGTGTGTGTGTGTGTGTGTGTGTGTTTGTGTGTGTGTGTGAGAGAGACTATATGTGTGTGTGTTTGTGTGTGTGTGTGAGAGAGACTGTGTGTGTGCGTGTGTAAGCGAGAGAGAGAGAGACTGTGTGTGTGTGTGTGTGTGTGTGTGTGTGTAATAACCTACTGTGACATTGTAAATCATGCAGCATGACCACAAATATTGAATAAAATTACAGCTGGGGTCAATGGTAGGAGGAATATATATAATTCACTACCTTACCAAAAGTCACCACCAAAGCAGCAAAAAACGTGTATTTATATAGCAGCTTTAACAGAATAAAACATCGCAAAGATCTTCACAGGAGCATTGTCAGACAAAACTGGGCAGGAAGCTATGTAAGGAGGCACTACAACAGGTGACCAAAAGCTTGGGCAAAGTGATAGATTTTAAAGAGCATAAAGAGTGGAAAGGAGAGGTAGAGAGATGGAAAGGAGAAGTAGAGAGATGGAAAGGAGAAGTAGAGAGATGGAAAGGAGAAGTAGAGAGATGGAAAGGAGAAATAGAGAGATGGAAAGGAGAAGTAGAGAGATGGAAAGGAGAAGTAGAGAGATGGAAAGGAGAAGTAGAGAGATGGAAAGGAGAAGTAGAGAGATGGAAAGATTTAGAGCTGAAAGCTCAGAGCTTTGGGTCTTGGCAGCTGAAGGCACAGCCACCATTGGCAGAGCAATTAAAATCGGAGGTAGTCAAGAGGCCAGAATGGGAGGACTGCAGAGACTGCGGAGGATTCTAGGGCAAGAGAAGCCTACAGAGATAGAGGAGTGAGGCAATGGAGGGATTTCAAATGAAGGATGATAATTTTAGAACTGAATTGTTGTCATTCTAGGAGCCAATGTAGTTCACTGTGATGATGTGTGAATGGGACTTGGTGTGGGTTAGAACACAGGCAGCAGAGTTTTAAATGAAACACATGATAAATGATATAAATCTACAGCTCCAGTACTGAGTGAAACTAGTTCTGTTACTCACTCATCATTGGTATCCTCCATCTGCTAGAGATGATGGAAATGGAACCTCCAAACTTTGGTCAGGTCAGATTATCTGCTGCATTTCCTTTGATGGCTAAACAAGCTGATTCTGGAAAGGCAAAGTCTGCCACGAGTGCCTCACATGAGGTTGTCCCTTGTCTGAGGGGTGAAGTGATCTCTGCGGACATTATGTTTGCAGGCCTGGCGCCTGCATTGGACCTTCTGAAATCACATGTCATTGTGGTAGCAAATTCCTGCCCACAGCTGTTACCATTTGTATTGATCATTGTGATCGATGCTGAGGCCTTTCATGTCTCTTTAGACAGCGTCCTTGAATCGGAGCTTTGGGCGCCCAACTGGTCAATTGGCACGGACTTACCTCCCCGTCTTGCATTTCCCTGGGGATGCAGCCATCTTCCATCATGCCCAAGACAGCAAAGCCTCCTTGCTTGATTAGCACTAAACATGCTCAGCAAGTTTGCCCTAGAGAGGGGCTGCTTCATTGGTGACTTTGTTTCTCCAGGTGATGCTGAGAATGTGTCATAGAGACCAGAGATGGAAATTATTCTTTGTTCTTGCTAGATACAAGTTGTCCAGGCTTCGTTGCCATACAGCAATGTACCGAGGATACAGACCTTGTAGATCAGCACCTTGGTCCTGCAGGTCAAATAAAAACAAACTGTTCAAAATGAACCCCAGCTTTAGCTTTAAGTGGTCATCGGTCATGAAATATTTCACTTCTCCACCTTTTTACTACAGAGGCTGGAGTTTCTTACTGCGGTTGAGAATCCTTGAATAATTCACTCATGTCATGTGAGCTGCTTAAATAAACTGTTTGGTTGCAGATCTCTTTACCCCAAAAACAGTCTCTCCACTTCAAGCCTCTCCAGCATGAAGACTTATGAAGGCTGCGAGGAAGCTGATTGCAGCTTCAAGGTTTTTTGGAAGGAGTCCTGATGCTCAGCATATCTCTGCGGAGAGGGTGGATGCTATTTTTAGTGGTTAGAGATTTAGTAGAATTCATCAATAACCTAGAAATGTGTGAACACATGGGCTTGTTTTACGTCACCGATTACGAGTACACAAAACTAAGAATAACATTACAGTCTTTAGAATGGCAATGTTTGATAAGCTACATGTCCATCTTGCCAAGAGTCGATGACATCTTTCAAAACTGGGGGCACCTTAAATATCTCATTGTAAGGCACTCTGAAATTTAGTAAAGAGAAAATCTCGTGCCTTGCACAGCTACAGGACTTTTCCAAGCACCTTACAGCCAATGAAACCCTTTAGAAATATTGTTGCTTTGTACAGTAGGAAAAGCAGCAATCAATTTGTGCACAGTAAGCTCTCACAAACAGCAATATATTAATGAGCAGGTAATCCATTTTTTCTGGGGGTGTTTAATGAGGGATAAATATTAGCCAGGATGACAGGGATAACATCCCTGCTCTTTTTTGAAATAGTGCCATGGGATCTTTACACCCACCTGAGAGGACAGTCGGGCCTCATTTAACACCTCATCCAAAAGATGAAATTTTCACCAACGTTGCACTCCCTCAGTATGACCTGAGAATGGCAGCTTTGATTTTTGAGCTCGGGTCCTGGAGTAGTATTTGAACTCACAACCTTCTGACACAGATATGGAAGTGCTACCAAGTGAACCACAGCTGAGGCCAATTAGACTGACAGCAATTAATGATTTACATGATATTCCCCTGGTTTCATGGACTATGTGTAACAAATGCAGCTCATGGAATAATTTAAGGGAAGATCAAGTGTGAATCCAACTTAGACCGAATTAGAAAGCAAAATGACAAAACCATTTTCTTAACACTATTCTTTTGAAGATCTGGAATTGTGTGCGGTGAAAGAAAACTAGAACATCAGTAAACAATGAAATTAAAGATATTTGACAGAGAGAGGAGAATAATACGTTTCAAAGGAAAAGTAGTTGAGCACATTACAAATGCCAACTGGGGATAACCAAAATGTGTATTAGAAAAGCTTCTGAGAGAGATTGTTGTTAACTGTAAGAGGGGTACAGATGGATTGTCACCTTTGTATAAAGAAGACAGGCAGATAACTTCTTAAAATGTGGAATTGAATAGAAATATTATGGGAATATACAGAAATTACAGATACATTAAATTAAATTTTCGTAATTAATGACTATAGACAAGTTCAAGACAAACATACTTCAGAATCCACAACATATGGATATAATGCTCAAAGCATTAAAGAAAGAGTTTTCCAACATGGTGCTTCTCTCTCTGATGACACAGTTCAGAAAGTTGAACAAATCACGACCTATGATTTTTGAACCAGTTAATTCTGAAAATCATGTACAGAACATTCCCAAATTTCCCATTTGTGCTGCGAGTGTTGAAACTCCCATCAGCTGAACAATGTTCAAAAGTTATCTCTTAAATGTATTTACAAACATCTGAATTATATGTATCCAAAAGTATGATGAAAGTAAGTGAAGCAGTGATTCAGACTCAGATTAATACTTTTAGTTAATTCATAAATACAGAGATTATGCTGGAAAGCTGAAGATGGTTAAGGAAACATCAATACGCATAAAAGGAACCTGTAAAGATGGTCAAAATGCTTTGTATGCTATTAAGGTTTTGTTGAAAGGAATGCAGCCCATTCCAAACAGCCAACGTTGATTAAAATGAATTAATTAAAACAATGGCAGGTATTTTCCGGACTCGCTATGGTGGACGTGGTAAGCCATTCAAGCGTCCATTGACCGGAAGATTCTGGCAGTGGAAGGGGCCGGAAAATTCTGGCCAATGTCTCTTATAATCAATAAATATCTTCCAACAATGTGGGATTTTCTGAAATTGTAGCTGAGTTAAATGATAATTATTCAGTGGGTAACAAGTATTTATATGTTCAGAAGGTACTTGATTAAGTTGCATATCTTAAATTTTAAAGTAAAATGATATTATCCATATGTTTACTTGTTTCATTTAATACTGGAAAAGTCCTGTTAGAAAAGGATTGCATCATAATCTTATTAGAAAGTGACCAGGTTTATAGCTATGAATTGTGTTTTTTTTAATAGAAGCAATGTTTCCTACTATGCTTTATCAATAGCTAGAATTAATACAAATGATTTAACTGGAGAACAAATCCAGGCACAATTGTTACGGCCAGGTGAATAAGGGTGTAAGATATCTTCCTCTATTTTTCCCACTCCTCAGTTGATCATAGCAGGCTCTTTGAAATTTAGAAGGTTGAATGTGCCAATTCAGTGTATGTACTTCACTATTTACATGCTGATTGCAAAGAACTCTGTCAGACAAGCTTTCTTGAATTTAAACAAATAATAGGCTAGTTTTTGTTGTGCTATAAACTCATCCAGGTAAAGGTATTAGAGTATTTAAAAAGATAAACACAAGTCCCATCTGTTGCAACACACACACACGCACACTGACACGCACACACACACAATCACACACACAATCACACGCACACTCACACAATCACACGCACACTCACATGCACACACACACAATCACACACACACTCACACGCACATGCACGAGCAGATGAAAAAATGCAAGTTACAAAGAAGAGGAGATTAACTTTTGGCCAAATTAAGATTCAACAATAAATGGCAAATAAATAGAGTTCACTGATTATGAATCCTTCGCTGTTGTTTGTGGCTGAGGCAGATCTTAGAGCAGTGGCCCTTAGTTTTTTCACTGGAAATGCTGCTTTGAAAATTAAAGTCTTCTTTAGAATGTCTCTGTCTGCTGTCCACAGTATGATAGTAAGCAGGCAGGGTTCACTAAGAGAAAAAGGCAAGCAGGTTTTTTTTACTGTTTTCAGATATTCCTTCTCTAGACTGCCCTTAGCAAGCAGGGTTTGTAATAAAATACATTTCAAAATGGTGATCCCAATCACATGACCTTTCTCTCTTTAGTGATTGTGTATTCCACAAAATGTAATTGATTAGCTCATGTTGGGACTATTGTGCTATTGTGTTATGGCCTAGGTGATTAATTTTTAATATCCAAGCCATCACTTCTGATTGACTCATCCTTCCATGCAATGAGCTAGGAAGAACGTATCATCACCTCCGAGGTAGCCATTATCTCTGTAGACTCACTGTTTCCAGCCTGATGGAATGGAATGTGGCGTTTATAGTGAGCTAATAATAACAGCCATTTTAAGTTTCAGTCCAACTTTAAAGTCCATCTTTGAATTCTTAGCTGGAATTTTCCAGCCCCCCATGATGGGCTCCCCCACAATAGGGACAGTGAGCCCTTGGAATCTCCACTCACATCTTCCGATTCCGCTGGTGTAAGGAGCTGGAAAATTCTGCCCCTTGGCATCAGGTGGTGTGAAATTCCACAGGAGGGTTGCCTGGATCTGTCTTTGTAATCTACATTGGAAACATCCAAAAGCTTGATCAACTTGCCATTGCAGACATGTCAGGTGACCTGTGGCAGCCTTCTTAATCAATATCTTTATTTTAACAGTTGAAACTGCCGTTTTTAATCACATCCATATGTAAGTCCAGCAGATGAAATTGAAATGTAATATTTGACATCAACATAGCTCTGCAGCAATATAGAAATGGATTGCTACTGGGATAAAAATATCTTTTGTGCTACTGGAGGAGCTTAGAGTATTTCTTTCTAAGGTTCAATTCCCATTTTACCCAATTATCAAATTTGTCAGTAAAGAATTACATCCTCTATCTTAGTGACATTCTCATTAAATGTACAGCAAGTGGGGAAGCTCAATTTTCTTAGTAATATAGAATTCATCTACCACAGCCAAAATATGCATACAATCTACTTTTCCTATTATAGGAGAAGGTAAACCAGATCGTTGACTCTTTAATACCATCTGTAACTGATATACAATATATGCAATATATAATACATATGCATATACACAATAGAAAAAACTTGTATATACATGGTACCTCAGAACATTCCCATGTGTTTTGTAGACAGTTAAGTACTTTTGCTCATAACCATTGTTGTAACATTGGGAAATACAGTATCCAATTTGTGCACAGCAATCTCCCGCAAATAGAATGATAGACATGACCAAATAATCTGTTTTAGTTTTAACTTACGTAGATTTGGGGCTAAATAGGACACCCACAAGTCTGCTACAAGGGTGCTTTCAAGCGTGACATGAAGGCCCTGACACTGATTATCACACTTGGGAGTCACCAGCTGAAGACGGAGGAAAATGGTGATACCTCCTGCGGGCTGACGTACACAGCCATGATGACCAGTGGCTACAGCGGCTTGGCAACAGACGCCAACACCGAAAACAACAACCCAAAATGACAATCGGTGCTTCATTTGTGGCACTCATGGCAGAACCTGCTTCTCAAGGATTGGTCTCTTCAGCCATCAGCAAATGTGCCATATGAAGACCCCCTGTCTGAAATGGATTTGGTTGCTGAACGTCCATCACCTTTCGAAGGTGGAAGGATGCTGAAAGGGTTAAATAATGATCAGAAAACCAGGAAAACTCCACTGCTCTTCTTCAAGGTAATGCAATAAAAATCTTTACACTCCCTCCCCCTCCCCAACCCCCCACCGCCCAAGGGGGCAGACAGGGCCTCAGTTTAGTGTCTCATCAAAAGTTCGCACCTCAAAAAAGTGCAACACTCTCTAAGTGCTGCACTGAAATGTTAGTCTAGGTTTATGCACTCAAGCCTCTAGAGTGGAACTTGAAGCCACAGTTTTCTGACTACATACCACAAAAATATAACATTTACGTACAAAATACAGAAAATCATTTGTTCTTTAGAAATTTGAACTACTTTTCTACACTAATGAGGTAAAGCTAAAAAAAAATTAAATTTTGATCAAAGGGAAAAATTACATTTTCAGCATGTAACCCATTGCCATTGTAAACATTCGAAGAACGTGAATACTCAGTCAAATTATCTATTGTGGAAATGACAAAAGAACAGCACAGCTTTCTCACTACCTCACACCATACCGCACACTGATGATATCAAAGTTCCTTCCATTAGTCCAATATTGTTGAGTGATTGAATCACCAAGCACAAATATTAGTTTAGTTAATAAATTAGTTTAGATAACAAGTTAGTTTAAATAACAAATTTTCAAACTATAAAATAGAGATCCTAATTCAAGCACTCATTGATAAGTCAGTGAATGGCTTTCAAAGCCTGTGAAAACTATCACTGAAGGTGTAACCTTAGGGTTACCTGTCAGTACTCATGTTGGGAACAATGGACAGAATTTTACTGTCGGTGAGCGGGGGGCGGGGCCCGCTTGCCAACGCGTAAAATGACGCGGGATGACGTTGGGCGGAACCCCCGATGTCATCCCGCCCCATTTAGATTTTCAGGAAGGCGGGGGCACAGCAAAATCAGCTGTGGGCCCGCCGACCTGTCAAAGGCCAATTGAGGCCATTGACAGGATCATTTAAGCAATTAAAGGACCTGCCCGTCCATCCTTAATGTTGGCGGGTCAGCCAGGAGCCCCGGCGGCAAATAGAAAAAACATAAAACCTCATCAACCGGCGGGATGAGGTTTCATGCAGGGATTTAAAAATTGTAATAAAGTTATTATGTAAATTATGAACATGTCCCAACTCATGTGACATTGTCACATGAGGGGTCATGTAAGGGATTTTTCTTTTCTCTATTTTTAATATTTTTAAAAGTCGAGGCGATCTCCCTGAGGCAGCACTTAGCCTCAGGGAGATGTGTGTTCTTTTGTGCACATGCGTGAAAGAGCGCACTCTCGATTTTAGGGACTCCCCCCCGCCCGCACAGGGAGAGCATAGCGCTTCCTGGCGGACGTCACACTGGGTGGGCCTTAATTGGCCCGCCCACGTAAAATGGCGGCGGGGCCCCGATCGCTGGTGGCAATCGCCCGCCCGCCTGACAAATGGAAAATTCTGCCTAATGAGTTGCTTGGAGGTCACAATAAAAGCTTCTGATTTAGGGATGTCAAGTGTTTTCTAAATATGGTGATAGGCCTTGTAAACTGGGACACTTTCCATCATAGAGTACAAGAAGAGAGTGTCCATTTAGCACCACCTTAACTTTTTGGAAGGGCTCTATAGATGTTTGGGAAATGCCTGTGGGGCCCCCAGGGATAGGTTCCAGGCTGCCTGGAACTCCCTAAACTGAGCAAGTGGTAGACTTGGGATTATGAAATGATGTTCCCTGTTGCTGCATAGAATGGCTGATTGAAGAAAGAGGACCACAATGTGGGTAGTAATATACCCTCTGGCTGCAAACCTGCAGCATTCACCTCCGTATTTCCCAATTTATACTCACATTTATGGGCTGACATTGTGATTAGAATGCTTAGTCCAACAGAAATGAACAAATCATTTGACCTCTGCACATGATCCTTCCAGGGAGAAAATCTCCATTTTACTAACTCAGAGCAACAGATCTCAAAGGAGGAGATATTTGTCCAGCAGAAGAACATAATGTAGAAATTCCCAAGCTGTTCGAATATTGAATGATCTTTCTTATCGTGTTACAATGTATTAATAAATAACTATTTTATAAGGAGAACAACTAGCAAATTGAATACTAATCACTTGCAGGAAAGGACTTGAATACAATACGTGAAAAAAATACGTTTATGAAAATACTAATGTTTTCATGACCTGCAGAGAAAATTAATTAAACAAAAGATGTCACCTTTCAGCTAGAAAAAGAATTGATTCTAACTTTGCCATTATTTGAAGCTTGTGTGACTAATTCCACAAATACAATGGGAAATATAGAATATTGCACATTCTTCTAATCAGGCTCAAATGTATGTAGTACAAAACAAGTGAGTTCTAATTAATACTAAGACAGTCTGCATACCACTATTTGCTTAAAGCTCCATTTCGCTCCCTATGAACTTCCCTCTGTCAGCAGCAGGCAGCCCCTCTCCTAGGGATTATCTACTTCAGATGCTGCTTGCACCTGGAATATAACCGAGCTTTAGCTGTTACATTTTAGAGATTCATTCCAGATGATTATCTTCGTCCTCCTTTGCTATTGTTTCTTCTGTTGTAAAATGTATCCTTTATTGTCATCAGAAGGATTTGACCTTTAAGGAAGTAATATATCACACTGATTAGATCTCACAGCTCACATGTGTTTGCATTAATTTCTAATTCGATAATGGATAGGGATGGCTATTTTGTAGTGGTTGACCCCACAATTAATTCACATGATCGGTCCCTCTGCATTCCGCTAACTGTTACTCGAATACTTATGATCTGTAAACACTGCAAAACATTATTTGGAGGTGCCTATAGCTGGAAATAGTTTGGCAATAAAATCTAATTATATCAGTTATCAATAGTTTGAAATGCATAATACATGCAGTAATTTTTAATGAAATGGTATCAGTCTGTGCACACACTTTACAATTTGAACCCTTAGGTATTTGTGCTGTCCCCTCTCTGCACAACACAGGTCAAGTCAGAACAATGATTCAAGATTATGAGCCACTGGTGCTCCTAACAGTGTGCGTTTCAGTAAATCCCAATTCCTCGATCTCAAATCGTGAGTGTCTTTTCCAGTTATACACACATGGAAAATGTTCCCAATGTGACACTGGCCAAAAATTATTTAATGATCACTACTGGTAAAAGGTTTCTCTCTACAGTGTCTTTTATTAAAGTCAGAAAAGATCCAGTCTGTGGCTGACAGGCACAGCACACTTCTAGATGTTATGTGACCTTAATTGAACTTTAGTCGCCTGTAGACAGTTGGACATTTGGTTAACAACCCCTTCTCTATAACCACCGAGGGGTGTTTAATCATTGCTGCTGCCTGGCTGTCGTTCTTTGTATCAGTTCACGGTGACCTGTAGATCACAAGAAGATTGTTGATTCTCTGAGGAGGACATGCCTGTGCCATTGTTCTCAAGGGCTTATGCACATGTGAGTAGCTTTTAAAGACTTTTGCCCTGCTAGTTTATGGACCTACAATTGATGCTGTTCTCTGTCACTTTAATTCGTAACACAAACAACAATTTTTAAATATAAGCTTCAGTATGGTTTAACTTAAATTAAATTTCAACGCACAGGAAGATTATCTAGCACCTTGTCATATCTCTATATTACTTTGAAATTCAGTGACATATTGTACAGATAAACTTTTTCATCGCACCATTTTTCTGACAGCAAGATCCCATTAGTAGTAAAGAGATAGATGACCAGTTAACCAGCTTTTGGTGATATTGTATGAGGGTATGCCTGGCGCTGCTGCTGGCATGACCTCCTGCACTGAGGAGAGGAAATAGGCCTCCAAAAGACACAGGTCACCATCTATCAGGCTCTATGGCCAAATATGACCTAATCTTTTTTTAATATATTCTTTCATGGGATGTGGGTGTCACTGGCAAGGTAAGCATTTATTGCCCATCCCTAATTGCCCTTGAACTCAGTGGCTTGCCACAGCATTTCAGAGGGCAGTTGTGGGTATGGAGGGACATATAGGCCAGACCAGGTAAGGACAAAAGATTTCCTTCCCTAAAGGACATTAGTGAACCAGATGAGTTTTGACAACAATCGGCAATGTTTTCATGATCATCATCTGACTTTTAATTCCAGATTTTTATTGAATTCAAATTTCACCATCCACCATGGTCAGATTCAAACCTGAGCCCTTAGAACATTACCCTCGGTCTCTGGGAGACTAGCCAGTGACAACACCACCATGATATCACCTCCCCATGTAACTTGCACTCACATTCACCTCCAATGCTCTGAAAAACCCCTTTTTCAGCCCTTCCAAGCACTGAGGCCTAATCTCTCAATGAAGAGTACAGGATGTCATGCCAGGAGCTTACCTAAAAATCAGGTATGAACCCGGTGAAGCTATAACATGGGATTACTTGTGTGCCAAACAGCATAAGCAGCAAATGATAGACAGAGTTAAGCAATTCCACAACCAACGGATCAGATCTAAGCTCTGCAGTCCTGCCACATCCAGTTGTGAATGGTGGTGGACAATTAAACAACTCACTGGAGGAAGATGAGGCTCCACAAATATCCACATCCTCAATGATGGGGGAGCCCAGCACATCAGTGCAAAAAATAAGGCTGAAGCATTTGCAACTATCTTCAGCCAGAAATGCTGAATAGATGATCTATCTTGGCCTCCTCTGGAGGTCCCCAGCATCACAGATGCCAGTTTTCAGCCAATTCGAATCACTCCACGTGATATCAGGAAATCGCTGAAGGCACTGGATACTGCAAAGACTATGAACCCTGACAACATTCCAGCAATTGTGCTGAAGACTTGTGCTCCAGAACTTGCCGCTCCCCTAGCCAAGCTGTTCCAGTACAGCTACAACACTGGCATCTAACCGGCTATGTGGAAAATTGCCCAGATATGTCCTGTACACAAAAAGCAGGACAAATCCAACCCAGCCAATTACCACCCCATCAGTTTACTTTTGATAATCAGTCCTATCAAGCAGTAGTCGCTCATCAATAACTTGCTCACTGATGCCCAGTTTGGGTTCCGCCAGGGCCACCCAGCTCCTGACCTCATTACAGTCTTGGTTCAAACATGGACCAAAGAGCTGAACTCCCGAGGTGAGGTGAGAGTGACCGCCCTTAACATCAAGGCAGAATTTGACTGAGTGTGGCATCAAGGAGCCCTAGCAAAACTGGAGTCAATGGGAATCAGAGGGACAACCATAGGGAGGGGCCTGAGAGTCTCTTTCAGAGCCTCACTTAGGTTTGGAGCAATATTTTGGACGTAACAGGAATGAATGACTATGATAAATAATGTGCTAAAGCAACAATTTTATTGAATATTGAATAATGATTGTAATAATAATAATAATGATATGACAATTATAATTGATAATATATTATTATATCTATAAGAAAAGAAAAATAATAAAAAGAAAGAAAGATAACTTTATTGAAAGGAGAAGGCACTTTATATATATCAGAAGAAGAGACAGATTTTTCTAAGGCACAAAATAACCCCAACTTAGTCTGTTCCACGACAGCACCCTAAATTGGTACATGCATTAACATCTCCTTGGTATATACATTACCAAGTCACTCTGTTCCTAGCTCTTCCTCCCGCCTCCACAGGTGACTATTCCACTATGGCTGCAGCAGCAAATCCTCAAAGCAGTGTCTCTTTAAGCCGAATTTCTGGCCCGATTCCAGCCATCCGAGGCCTGGTACAGTCCTTTCCCAAAATAAGCCTCGGTTCTCATCAATTCTCCTCACATGAGCTGCAAGGCCATACAGACTTCATAATGTCCAATTTGCTTATGCATTTTTTGGAGGTGTTTTCGCATCTGTCATTGTTCAAGTTTTATGTCCATCAATCAAACTTCATCTCCTGATGACCATACTAGGGGCTGAATTTTCCCCTGTCGGGGAGGAAGTTGATGGGTGGGTGCGTGTGGGCATGTCCCCGACCGGAGGCGCGGCGCCATTTTACGTGAGCAGGCCAATTAAGGCCCGCCCAGCGTGACTTCCGCACACAAGCGCTATGCACTCTCTGTGCGGGCGGGGGGAATGCCTAAAATCAGGAGTGTGCTCTTTTGTGCATGTGCACGAAAGAGTGCGCTCATCTCCCTGAGGCTAAGTGCAGCCTCAGGGAGATCGGCTGTAAATGTTAAAAAGCTCAAAATAGAAAAATAACATTTCCCTAACATGTCCCCTCATGTGACAATGTCACATGAGTTGGGACATGTTCATAATTTCTAAAAAAACTTTATTAAAATTTTTAAAACCCGACATGAAACCACATGCCGCCCGTGGATGAGGTTTAATGTTTTTTTTACCTCCCACCGGGGCTCCTGGCCTGCCCGCTGACATTAAGGTTGGATGGGCAGGTCCACTAATTACTTTAATTGATCTGTCAATGGCCTCAATGGGCCATTGACAGGTCGCTGGGCACACAGCTGATTTTGCTGCGCCCCCGCCTTCCTGAAAATTTAAATGGGGCAGGATGACGTCGGGAGTTCCGCCCGATGTCACCGCGCGTCATTTTATGCGTTGGCAAGCAGGCCCCACCCCCACTCACCGACGAGAGCAAAGCAGAAATAAAATGCAAAAATGCAGAATTGCAAAAATTAGTGGCTGTAAGCCTGCAGGCCCCAGGCCTACAAAACTCTCCACTGATTGGAGTCACATCTGGCACAAAGGATGATGGTTGTGGTTGTTGGAGGTCAATCATCTCAGTTCCAGGACAGCACTGCAGGAGTTCCTCAGGGTAGTGTCCTAGGCCCAACCATCTTCAGCTGCTTCATCAATGACCTTCCTTCCATCTTAAGTTCAGAAATGGGGATGTTCGCTGATGATTGTACAAAGTTCAGCACCATTCACGACTCCTCAGATACTGAAGCAGTCCATGTCCAAATGGAGCAAGACCTGGACAATATCCAGGCTTGGGCTGACAAGTGGCAAGTAACATTCACACCACACAAGTGCCAGGCAATGACCATCTTCAACAAGAGAGAATCTAACCATCTCCCTTGATATTCAATGGCAATACCATCACTGAATCCCCCACTATCAACATCCTGGGGGTTACCATTGACCAGAAACTGAACTGGACTAGCCATATAAATACTGTGGCTACAAAAGCAGGTCAGAAGCTAGGAATCCTATGACAAGTAACTCACCTCCTGACTCCCCAAAGCCTGTCCACTATCTACAAGGCACGGATCAGGAGTGGGATGGGGTACTTTCCACTTGCCGGGATGAGTACAGCTCCATCAACACTCAAGAAGCTTGAACTATCCATTGACTGGACTGTGGCGGTTCAAGGAGGCTGCTCACCAGCACCTTCTCAAGGGCAATTAGGGATGGGCAATAACTGCTGGACTAGCCAGTGATGCCCACATCCCATGAAAGAATTTTGAAAAACATAGTTTTTCAGGAGATGGGATTTATTTATTACACATTTTAGAAGCCAGGGATGAAACGAGAAGGTTCTGGAACAAAGGAGCATCTATACTAACCTTTTATGTGCACAGTAAAATCACTCAGTGATAGACAGTCTAGTGCTCTGAAGCATATCTGTTCTGTTTATTGTGCTTGACAGATTCTTTGTACACAGACCACAAAGTCCAATCTGACTCAATTGGACATGAAATGCTAACTCAGTTTCTCTATCTCCACAGATGCTGCCAGACCAGCTGAATTTTTGCAGCACCTTTTGTTTTTATTTCAGATTTCCAGTGTCTGCAGAATTTTGCTTTTATTTTAGAAGTTGAAGAATCTGTTTACAATTGCTATTAGAGTAGATTTCCTATGTTCCTAGTGTACAAGCTTGTTTTAAAGCACATTGGCTCAAAGTCCATAATGCAATCCCTTTGCTCTCTGTCAACATGACTGTTCGTCAAGGGGTCTTCTCCTTTCACCAAACAGAGCAGCTGCTTGTTGTATAATATGGACCTCATTGGACAACACTCTGGCCATTTATTCCTCAATATTTGTTAGAACATAGAATAAGTGCAAGGTAGTGAAACATTTTAAGAAATACAGTTCAATGGAAAACATTAGCTATAGAATTTCACCCAGCCACTCAAGTAGGTAGGAAAACAATAACATAATGCACCATGGCCAACATTTTATAAGCAAAATCTGTGTCATTTTCTGTTACAATTTTCTGATACAATTTATTAACATAATGAATTCCTCCAAATGAATACTAATTATTTTGTAAAACAATGAGAAAATTTATAAATTAACAGAGTGGAGCACTTTGAAATAACTCTGTTATTTTCAGCCAATGTCACCTTCAACCATATGATATTCCTGATGAGCTTTTCCTTAATAACTCTTTATAGAAAGGCTGGGTTACACATAGTTTCGTGAGAAGTACACTCATATCTATGATTTACTCCTTAAAACAATACGATTCTTGAACATTGAAGTTATGTGTCATAGGTTTATTAAACATAAATTGCATTTATGTTTAATAAACCTATATTATATATTATATTTATACACTTAAGATGTCATAACTTACAGCTGCCTCTAATGGTTTGTTTGGGAATCAAAAATGTGTTACAGTTGCTTTACAAATCCAAATATTAATTTCAAACTGCCAGTTTTTATGCATTTCTCTCATTCTCACAATTTGTCCTTACATAGAGATTAAAATAAAATTCCACATAATGAGAATTTAATTGACTTACCCTTATCAGTAATTTTAATTTTCCTTACTTATCCAATCTCCTTTTTCACTGGGCTACCAAGTAAAGCTCCCTCACTTTGGTCCTATTGATGGTTTCACTTTTGTTCCATATAACTGCTATTCTACAAAGCAAAACCGTTCATAAGTGTTTTTTTTTCCCTGCATTATCGGTACCATTTATAAAGGATAACGTAAGCCCAGATGTTTTCCTTCATAGAGCTAAGTGTTTAATGATTAAAGTTCTCTGAAACTTTGGAATCAGTGTACAAAGACCACATCTTCAATTAAGTTTCTAACTACAGCATTCTCAAGCCAACTATTTCTGTAGATCCAGCCCACCCTGCCCCAACAATTCAGCTGCATTTTAAACTGACTTATACTTTCCTGTTTAACAAGACAACAGAGAGAAATCAATAGTAGTTGAAGTGGGATAATTGGAATAATTCTACATTAAAACTGATATTAAGATGTGCATTAACGGCTTTAAAAGAAGTCAAATGTAGTTATGAGCAGTAATAGCCTTAAGTGTAGTCCTGAGAGCTCTTTCCAAGCATGATGGGAAATATAGCCAACATATAGGCATATGGGTATGGTACTGTGGAACCCAACTAACAATCACAAGTCATAAAACTTAATGACCTTCACAAGATGGGTAAATAAATGTTAGAGTGATAAGAGCACAGACTGGGAGGCGTTAGAACCAAGGCATTTCCCAGCCTCCCAGTGGGATAACGAGACTTCTGCTCATTAGGTATGTAACTGGAGACTGTACTAGGCAGTATAGTGAAATGTGATAACTAAAAGATATAAATGTGTTATGCAGCTTTGGTATCGGAGAGATACACTGTAGAACCAGGCTGAAGGTTGCTCTCTTTCCCACTCGCTTTTGGAATAAGTGTGTCGCCCGGTTCAAAACGCCAACTCTACCAGAAGCCTACCAGCAAAACAAGGCCTTGTAATAATTGCACAGATTGGTTGGGTACGGTCTGTACCTTGCCTGTTGCAAACACTGGCTGGGACATGCTGTTTGATAAGGTTGACCAGCCTTTGGGACATGCGGCCCACATACCTATCCCGTGCTTGCAAAACTCAAAACACAGTGTCCAACAGTAGATGTAATTTCGCGATTGGACAACATTTGCTAAATAATCCTCAGTGTGCTAAGAATTACACTGACAATCAATTTAAAATGTCAGTCAGGCTCGCAATGTGGTGCATTTGTGTGTTCTGGAAGCTACATATATTAATACACAGGGCCCTGTTCTTTGCAGACAGAAAGAACATGTGCACACATTGTGCCTGCTTCAGCTAAACAAAATAAGTGACAGCTATTCGCTGACTCATTCCTCAGGGCAATGCCTTGACCAATCAGGGTCAAGCTGCCTAGTTTCAATTTCAAACAATGCTTGACAGTTAGCTGTCAGTCACCATCAGTGGTGCATTCTCCATGGTAATGCCTCTACCAATCAGAGTCCACTTGCCAACCAATCAGCATTCTCTTCACATACAGGATAAACTGTTGTTTTCCCCTTATATTGGTATCCTTGCGAGGTGTCCTGATGAGTGCATGATGAAAAGCTTTGACATGTCTCTTTTTTCAGCAACATCTATGTCTCCCCAACCATTCCTTAGCCAGTCGTCACAACCAACAGACAACACTTTCCTGGCACTTGAGCGATGAACAGCATTCATAGGAGTTGAACTTGAAGTGTGTTTTTTCAGTCTCAGCTTAAGTAGCTCTGGATTCAGAGAGATAGTACTCTTGCTAACTCCAAAACTCTGACAGTGTCCTGTCCTTCTCAAGTACTTTCCAGTGTGAGTGGCTGGAGAGACAACCTTCAATTATTTGTGCTTCTAATTCCTTTTCGACCTGTTCAACTTCACCTGGATCACAATTGGCTGCGAGTTACCCCGAGCACATTCAATAATGGCCAATTGTCTCTTTTGCCTCTTGCTTCGTGCATCTGAAGATGATTGTCTCATGTACTGTATTTTTCTTGGACTTAAAATAGGACTTAAGTCCCTTTGTAGCTGACTCATAGTCATTTTGTTTGGGTGTAAGTTTTGAAAATATCTTCTAACTCTTCACCGTTATATTTGAGAAGTAGTGCCTTTTCCTTTTTATCATCCAGAATGGTAAAACCTCCAGTTGCTCCTTTGAAACTTTGGCCGCTTCTGTCAATGTGAGAACACAGATGATGGCTCCAGATGCATTGCAAAAGGTAGTAGGCTGGGCATAGACTATGCCATTTTCATGAGCAATAGTGATGATACTTGTCTGTAAAGTGTCCTGCTTGTTTGATCTAAGGCTGCAGTTAAAATGCTGTTTGCAACTTAAATGCTGTTTTCTCTGCAGTGTTGGCAAAATCCTCCAAAAAGATGCATTCCTTTTCTTATTTTGCACTATCCTCATCATCATCCTAAGATTCTTGGAACTAGAACCAACCAGAGGCAGCCAGAACTAAAAGTGCACAAGGTTCATGTCTTCTTTTATTCAAACAGCTACTTTAGACTGTTCTCCTGCTTGCAGCCTCCCTCTGCTGGTACAATTCTGTATGGTATCTTCAACTGAACAAAACATATCCATTGCACTTTTCAAAACTGAACACATCCCTCCCCTTCTTAGTAAATAAGAGACACAACATGTTTCAATGATTCACCTCAGAATGAACTAGACGGGTTTGGACAACAATCCGGTCATTTCATGGTCATATTTGGACACTAGTTTTTTTATTCCAGCTATATTGACTTGAATTTAAATTCCCTGCTGCTGTGATGGCATTTGAATGCATTAATCCAGACCTTCAGATTAATAATCCAGTAACAGAAACATATGTTAAACATAAACATAAATATGCTACCAAACCCCTCATAACTTCATTATGATATTGGTGAAATATTCAAAATTCATAATTATATGAAACAGTTGTAATTTCTTTTTACCATGTAAAAATTCTGTCAGCCTTACAAGCTTGACTTTTCAGATTTAATAAAGACTAAAAGATAATTCTGATGGATTTAAAGATGTTTTGCCTCAGCACATTCAACACGTGTTACCCCAGCTGTCAAAATAGTCTCGTTCTCCTCTGAAGTGAGAGCAAGAGTCTTTATGTCCTCTGCAAGAAGGCAGATGTGTTCAGTACACGACTAAGGAGAGTTGGTGATATAGTAGTAATGTGAGTGCACCACTAATCCAGAGGTACAAGCTAATTCTGTGGGGGTATGGGTTCAAATCCCACCATGGTCGCTAATAGAATTTTAATTTGATTAACAAAATCTGGAATCAAAAGCTAATCTCAGAAACTATCATTGATTGGTGTTCACTAATGTCACTACCAAGTCTGGCCTGCATATGACTTCAGACCCTTTGACACTTAACTACCACTGAAATGGCCTGGCAGCCCATTTAGTTTCATTTTCCCATAAAATAATACATTTTAATAAATGGATGTGCAAGTTCACAACATTAACCTTTATATAGTCCAAGTTGGGATTTTCTGATATCCAGTCACATGTACAAACATGAATAACACTGGTTAACTGTGTTCAAAGCTTTTTAATTTGGTCACACTCGACAATGGTTCGAGTCAGACAGAAACTCTGAAAATAGAAATATTTAACTGGTCAACCATAATGTCAATAAACAATTACATTGCTCGAGCATGCCTTTTACTGTCACCCTTCCTTGATCATCATTACCAAAAAGCAAATGAAATATCAGTATTTTGTAGGAGCTTGTGTTAGATTATTAACTACAATGAGATATAACAACAGCAAACAATTCAAGAGGAATAGTGAGATAAAAGCAAAATACTGCAGATGCTGGAAACCTGAAACAAAAACAAAAAATGCTGGAGAAACTCAGCAGGTCTGACAGCCTCTGTGGAGGGAAAGACAGAGTCAACGTTTCAATGTTAACTACTCTCCCACTCCACAGATGCTGTTAGACCTGCTGAGTTTTTCCAGCAATTTTTGTTTTTGTTTCAATAGGAATAGTGTTAACTCAGCAATAGTGAAAGTGAACAAAAGGCCAATTTTCACTTGGCAATAAATAATACTAATTATGGTAAGTTCCATTGTGTCAGCGCTAACATTGACCTAACAGAATTTTAATCCTATTCGCTGTGAATCAACACTTGACGTTATCACAATAAATTTTTGTTAACGACATAGCTAATTTATCAAGAAAATGTTCTGATCATGTATAAATTAATTTTGCCAAGGGGTTTAGAAATTAAAACATCTGGAAACTGAAGTTGATTTGTTCATGTTATGGGGGTAGAGGTCACCATCATCTAACTATTTGAAGACATTGCTGCTCATCCATAAATTATTAAATATATTGACCTTGTTAGGCGACATAACAGAGCACTGTGGGTGATCATTGTATTTATTGTTATGATCCCACTAAAGACTGATAACATTTAAAAAGAAATTTGAATATCCAATTAATAGCTGAAAAGGATAACACAAGATTTTGAAACATTTTAAAACTTTTACTGTAACAAATGACAAAAAGCACTATTGACCAAACACTGTTTTCTTTTTGTCGGAGCTTATGCTTTAAACTATAGAAAGGAACATTTTCTTTCTATACTTATCACACATCACACTCTGCACAAAATAACAGTCCTTGTAGCAAATAGTCCACAGTCGCTCCCAGCTTCCAATGGGTTCATATTTTCATATTTCACTGAGTAGTAACTTTGAGTGACTGTCTCCAGGCACTTCCCTTAGTATTTGGAGAATTTCCCAAATCCAGCATTTGAGCCCACCCCGATGAGGTCATGCCAGGGTGAATCTCCCAGATTCCTTAAATAGCTGCAGAATATGTCTGTTCAGCTAGAGACAGTCTTCTTTCCACATTTGACTTTGAGAACTTGTAAAGAGCCTGCAGCTCCTGATTCCCTCTGCTGACCATACCAACTTTTGTTCCCTTCCTCCCTCTCTTTTCCATTCTGCCCCAAAAGCTTGGAGCCAGCAAGTCTATTTACTGTTAGCACAGCAGCCCTTTCCCTTTGTTCCCAAATGTGAGAACTTTACACATTGCTCGTTTAGCCCCTTGATTTAGCCAGGCTGTCAGGCAGGATTCTAGAATAGTCACATGACCCCCTTCAACTTAACCTAAATTTAAAGACACTGTCGAGAACATAATAACCTTGTGAACCTCATAATTGTAACATTTTGACATGTTACCACTACCAATTTAGGCCAATTGATATAGAATTTATGATGTGACTCAGTGACTATTACAAAAGGAAGTGTCTAGTGTCAAAACTTTGAACAGTGACTGAATGACTGAGGTGGCAAATGTGTCTCCAACATGCTTGTCAATAACACTGGGGAGAATTTTCAACCCGTCGGGGGGTGTTGTGCTGGGGCGGGCGCGGGCAGGCGCACAGCTGATTGGCTAGGCACCGCCATTTTACGTGGGTGGGCCAATTAAGGCCCACCCAGCGTGACGCGCGCCCGGAGGCGCTGAGCGCTCCCTGTGCAGTTGGGGGGTGAGGGCGGGGGTTGCCTGAGTCAGGGCATGCATGCAAAAGAGTGCAGAAATTTCCCTGGGGCACAGAGCTGCCTCAGGGAGATCACTTTCACTTATAAAACATTGAATAAAGGTGGAAAAAACATTTTAAGGACATGTCCCCTCATGTGAAACTGTCACATGAGCTGAGACAGGTCCATGAATTTTATTTAAAATTTTTTTCAAACGCTTTAAAAACGTTTATGAAACCTCACCCCGACCGTGGATGAAGTTTCATGAAAAGTGTGAAGACCGCCTGGGCTCTTCGCCTGCCCCCCCTCCCGCCAACCTTAAGGTTGGAAGGGCAGCTCAGCCAATTGCTTTATTGGCTTTTCAAATGGCCTTAATAGGCCTTTGACAGCTCGGCCGGCGCGCAGCAAGTTCGAAAATCTAAATGACGCACGCCCGACATCGCCACGCGTCATTTTACGCCTTGTCGAGTGGGCCCCGCCCCTGCTCGCCGAGCAGAAGATTCTACCCACTGACTCCACCAGACGGTAACAAATCCAGACAGAATACTTAACTAGAACACACAAACCTGCTTCTAGTTATCAAGCCTAGTAATTCAGGCCCGTCTGAAATCGTAATCCAATCATTAAGTGGAAAATATTGACACCTGTTCTGCAAAACATTATTCAGCTTTGGAATGGAAGAGAGGCTGAATGTTTCTCCAGATAATTTGATTATTTTGAGCAAAGATAATCTAAAAAAAGCATGTGTAGCATTTATTTCTTGTTTCTGTTAAATACAACATTTAAGGACACCTCACGTTCACTGCTTAGCCAATACCGGTGTTCAAACTTGACAATTTCAATGGCACCACTCATTTTTTATTTCTCCTTGGGATATGGGCATCACTGACAAGGTCAACATTTATTACTCATTCCTAACTGCCCTCAAGATTGGTGATGGGGAACAGCCTTCTTTAACCACTGCAGTGCATGTGGTAAAAGTTCCACAGGCGTATGGTAAAATGTACCAAGCAGTGTAATAAACAGGCCAAGCATAAGAAAGAGAAATTAGAGGGAGCATGGTGCTGATCAGTAGAAATTTCCATCATATATTTAAATGTTGCACAGCTATCACATACTCACATTCTTTTTATACAAAGCAAATAGCCCTTACATGCCCTTAAATAGTGGCTCCAGAAATGGGGATCCTCTGTTAGGGTTTTAGTTAAGACCCCTCAACATCATTGGACTCATGAATGTTGTTCTTGTGAGTGTAAATATAGTTTTCTATTGATTTCTAAAGCCACGAACAGATTTTTGTTATTGTTGATTCTAAGTTGAACAAAAGCATTCTTATTGCTGCCTGAACCCTAAACTCAGCAGCACTGCAAACCTTCCTGCTTGATTGAATTGGTGACATCAGAGTAACTTCTGTTTGCTTCTGCAGTCTACATTTCTTTCTAGTCCAATCATCAATGAGCAGAAGCAGTGCAATGTTCCCGCTGTTTATGCCTTAGGCATTTTATCATCCTGTCTATAGATTGCCAATAGATGTCCTTCAAATTCATTAACTTGCCAATTTCCTCTCATTGTACTATATTTCTGTGAAGCATCATTGCTGAAGAATGTTGAAGAATGCTTGGAGGGTTAGAACATTTGTTTTTGCTCAGTTTATGATTTACTGCTGACTATAATGAGTGATTATCATAACCTGCAACAATTGATTCATTGGTCAACATCCTTGGGTAATACAAAGAAATAGCACAAAGATGAAACATTAGAATTGAAATTGGGTTGCTTTACACCATTATTACTAAGTTTTATTTTACTTTTGTTAAAAAAAACACTAGTCTTTGTGGAAAATAATGGTTACGTGTAATTTCATCAGGATTATGGGTAATGGTCCCTTTGGACAACAGGAACATGGATTTTTGGGTCTTATTTATTTGAGACACTAAGGGGAGAATTTTCGGCTTGGCGTGCGGGGGGGCGGGGCCCACTCGCCAAGGTGTAAAATGACGCTGGGTGACGTCGGTCGTGTGTCCTGATGTCACTGCGCATCATTTAGATTTTCAGTTCAGCGGGCGCGTGGCTGAGTCACCTGCCAAACTGTCAAAGGCTCATTAAGGCCATAATTAACTAATTAAGGCTATTGAGAAAGCCGCCCGTCCAACCTTAAGGTTGGTGGGCAGGTGAACAGCCCAGGTGGCCTTCGCATTTTCATGGAGCCTCATCCATGGGTGGGATGAGGTTTCATGAAGGGTTTATGATTTAAATAAATTTTTTCATCAAAGTTCATTGACATGTCCCAGCTCATGTGGCAATGTCACATGAGGGAACGTCTTAATTTTTTTTCTTCTGTATTAAAATTTTTAAACCTTAAAACTTATCTCCCTGAGGTACCTCTGTGCCTCAGGGAGATTTTTGCGCTCTCCTGATTCAGGGAACCCCACCCCCTTTGCCCGCACAGGGAGTGCTCAGCGCTTCCGGGCGCGCGTCACACTGGGCGGGCTTTAATTGGCCCACCCACGTAAAATGTCCACACCCGCCCCTGCACAACCCCCAACCACCCCCCACAACGAGGGGAAAATTCTCTCCTAAGTTAACGTGCTGGAATGATGATAATAGCTGTAAAGATTGCAACTCATTACTTCACATTGACAGGTTATTTAACATTGTGTTGACAGAGCTAATGATCAGTTAGTGAGTATATTCAATGGCATAGGGAGACAAACAATGTCTCCTTGGGAACGAACTTGGCTCCAAAATTCGAAAACTGTCAATCCTCTATGGCAATTTTGGTTGCTAACTTGAACTGTTCACAATATTACAGGGCAATATGGGTTGTTAGCCAGCGAACCTAGCTCATCTGGAGTATTGTGTACAGTACTAGTCTCCTTATTTAAGGAAAGATGTAAATGCGTTACAGGCAGTTTAGAAAAGGTTCACTAGGCTAATACCAGGAATGGGCAGGTTGTCTAATGAGGAAAGGTTGGACAGGTTAGGCTTGTGTCCACTGGAGTTTAGAAGAGTAAGAGGCGACTTGATTGAAACCTTTACGACTCTGAGGGTTCTGAATAGGCTGGATGTGGGGAGGATGTTTCCTCTTGTGGGACAACCTGGAACTAGGGGCCACTGTTTAAAAATAAGGGGTCATTCATTTCAGACAAGAGATGAAGAGAAACTTTTTTTCTCAGAGGGTCGTGAGTCTTTGGAAATCTCTTCCTCAAAAGGCAGTGGAAACAGAGTCTTTGAATATTTTTAAGGCAGAGCTGGATAGATTCTTGATTAACAAGGGGTTGAAAGGTTATCAGGAGTAGGCGTTCTGATCAGCCATGATCCTATTGAATGGCAGGGGCTCATGGGGCTGAGAGGCCTCCTCCTGCTCCTAATTTGTATGTTCGTATGTTCATTGATTGGACCTGAGGCACCCGCTCATCCTCCAGGTCTATAAACACCACATCCGGCCCCTCCATCCATCTTGTAGAAATCTCTTGTTCCTAACGTTCTGCTCTCCTTCACACTCCTCCCTTTTCCCCACTATTGGCAATGTAGTTTATAGCCTTCTGCTCTGGAATGCTCTCCCCATATCTCTTAGCATGTGAATTCACTTCGCTGCTTTCCAAAAGGAATTAAGAGCTATATGCAATTATTAGAACTGGTTTAAAGTTTAGATTATTTTGAAGATCTTGAACGTGCTTCAATTTCTATCATTTCACATTTTCACTGCAGATTTGGCACTCGTGCTTGGTTCACATTCTGAGCAGAAAAATGATGATCACAGCCTTTCAGATCCTAAATAGACAACTAAAACTGTCCAACTGTCACCAACTCGAATAAGAACTCATTATCACCATGGTTGCAATTAGGAGACAATTCAATTCTTTTGGATAAAATGGCTTATATAAAATCTGTGCAAAAGCAGCATTTGTTGAGAAGGTATTAACCTCAATCTGTCCCGTGTGTATCACTTTTTGCAAGTGTTCCCTCTGAAAATGATAATATAGTTTTGATGTTTATGTCATTGCTTTTAACAAACAATCTCATTATGATAGAATTAATCCTTCAAATGTTTCTGGTACATGGAGAAAGAAATGAGATAAAAACGGCTTCAAATGAAACAGATCATGACACTTTACATTTTCACTGGGTGGGAATTGTAGTACATAATTTGACATTCTACATATATCACTGGATATTGATAGCATGTTTAATTCAGCAAAGTATTTTTGGCTTTTTATTGAAAGTTTTAAAACTAACACACAGCTTAGTAAAATCATTCAATGTTTTTCCACATGTCCCCAGAGAAAAGTTGCCATAGCAGCTTTGAAAATATGTTAGCCCAGATTCTGACACTCAAGGCGTTGGTGAATTCAAAATGAAAATAAAACAGCCCTTGCAAAACACTGTTATCCTAATGCTGGATATGTTGTATAAGTCAATGACTGTCACTTTTTCCTCATTCGAGTTTTATATTTTTCTTATTGTGGCCAGATCTTAACCCGACGCCTTGGGCTGGATTTTCTGCTCCCCTGCCAGTGGCTTTGGAGGCGGGGGAGCAGCCTTCCAGTGCCTACCCATTTGCCCCCAACCCATCTGAAATTTCATGCAGGGTGGGAGAGGTGATGGGCGCGGCCCACCCACCCATGGGCCTATTGAGGCCCTTAATGGCTTTTTTTTTAAGGGCTTCAGTCTGCTGGTGTCAATATTTTAGCCACAACAGGGGGAGGCCCGCACCATGTGAGAAGTCCGGCAGCTTTGGCAACACTGGCTGGTGTCAAGCAAGTTGGGGAAGCTACCTTTGCTGACCACCTGGGCCCAACCGGAGGCACCCCCAAATGGTCGACCCCCACCTTAACCCCACCCCGGCTGCTTGAACCTGACCCTCCATCCCTCTCACGTCCCTCTCCGAGACCCTGACATCGGGATTCACCAGGGCTTCTCGGAGTAGTGGGCTACCCACTGACAATAATATAACTGGCCGTGGCTGGCCCACTTGCACCTCCCCTGCTATTCACACCCCCACCCCCATCCCTGGACTTAACCACATCAAAGCCGGGTGAGTTTTTCAGGGCCATTGCTGGTGAGCTGCATCGAGATGCCCAATCAGGAGACTGTCTGCAGCTCGCCAATATTTTGTGGATGAGGCCCAAAGCCTGATTTTTAGTGACCGCCCAGCCTTCATCTGCGGGTGCACACGGCAGACTTGCTGCCTATTCTGTGCTGGCTTTCAGCAACAACTAATTTTCTGCCAAATCTATCCAATGATGTGATGCTGCAGACACTCCTGTCTTCAATTACCTCCTGATTTCCTCATTCTAAAAGCTACGCATGACCTATTCATTTCTCATTTCAGCCAATTCTTTGATATAAACCTAGAAACTATTTATTATCCAAAATTACTCCCTGTAATTCTTTTCTTAACACCAAGGGCGGAATCGCCACAGATTTACACACAGTGCGGTAGCGAGTGGGAGAAAGGATCAGAATGGCCGTCCATAGAACTGGTAGTTCATGTTGTGATTGGTGGTGCTTGGGGGAACTTGTGCAGCTGAGCTTCCTCTGGGCACACTGGAACCTGCAAGTTAGGTGCAAATGGCCCTTAATACATGCTGAATCAAATATCAGTGCTTGTCCCCACATGGGCCAATGGCTGTAGTGTTTTCCCAAGATAGGTGGTCTGAACTGCAGGGATTTGTAAGGCTCTATTTTAGGGTGTCTTTGGAGAATTTGTCCTGACCACCTTGATGTTGTTTGCCCAGGTGTAGTTTCCCAGAGAAGATCTGCTTGGGGATTCTTCCATCACCCATGTTGAATCCCCCGAAGTTGAATTTCCTGGAGACTGGTCTCCATACTGTTGAATGCAGCATGTTGAAGGGCCTGGCTTTTTGTGATTTTTGTCCTGCCATCAAAGTTTCATGATCCACCCCAGGTGTCTTTGGTGGGAGCGTTCCAGAGCTTTGATGTGGCACCTGTAGCCGGTCCAGTATCCTGCACCACACAGCGGGGTGGTTAGGAGAATGGCGTGATAGAGTTTGATTTTAGTCTTCAGGTTAATGCCATGTTTCTCCAGACACGATAATGGAGTCAGCCATAGGCAGAACTTGTTTTCTGCACGCGTGCGCTGATATCTTCATCAGCATTGGCATCCCTAGAGAGGACATTACCAAGGTATGAGAATTTTTCCACAGCCTTGAGACAGGTGCTATCAACGGTTATGTCTGGTGCTTCATAGCGTGTGCCTGGTTCTGGCTGAAACATAACCTTGGCCTTGAAGAGAAAAATTTTTGACAGCACTCAAGAATTTGTTTGCCAGACTCTGGATGTCTTCCTTGTTGTGTGTAGCATGGACACAGTCACCTGCACACTGAAGCTTTCTGATTACTGCCTCTGTGACATTGGTGGAGACAAGCAGCCTGGAGAGATTGAAGTGTTTCCCTGAACAGAACCTAATGGTGACCCCTGTAGGCACGAGTCTGGTGGCTTCCTTAAGCATTGCAGCAAAGAAGAGAAGATTTGGGGAGCCACATTGCATCCTTGCTTTACACCACTGATTACTGCAAGTGCCATAGGCCAGGTCGACTCACACTGCCAAAAGCCATAGTTAGGTCTATGAACAGCATATATAGACCCTAAAGTTACTCTGCACTTTCCTTGCAGTTGCCTTGCTGCAAACATCATATCAGCTGTCCGATGGTTAGCCCTAAAACCACAATGTGATTCTGGCAGGACATCACCTATAAGGCTGTCTATTAATTGATTTAAAAGATCCTTGTCAGGATCTTCCCCATGATTGAGCGAATACTCATTCTTCAATAGTTACCAGATAGATTTTTGGATCTTTTCCACTTCCAGATACCAACTATATAGGCATCCGTGAAGTCCTGTGGATCTTTTCCCTAACCCCCTGACCTCAGATACTCTTCAAGACAGCTGTAAGTTTGTTAACAAGCTCTGAATCATTAGATTTCCAAATCTCTGCTTGAATGCCATCTGGGCCAGGGGCTGTGCCTTGTTTGTTTGATTTGATTGCCTTTATCATTTTTCCTGAGGAAGCAGGAAGAAGCAGGCTTTCTTTCTCAGGCAACTGCTCAGTTTGATGCTGAGATGTGAGAACTTCTGTTGAAGAGTTTGACAAAGTGTTCTCGCCACCTTTTCATTACAACTGCCTTTTCAGTGATTAGTTCATTTCCAACAGCTGTGTGGATAAGAGTGAAGATTATGGTGGGCGGGTCAAATACAATCTTCAGCACAAAGTAAAAACACGGATCATGCCTCTCAGTAAATGTTGCAGCTTTTCAGTTCTACCAGTCAATCTGCATTTCTCATTGAGCACATTGGAGCTTGTGGTTATCACTTTTATAAGCTTGATACTTGCTTGTTGATGGCGGGGCTGACAGGAGACTTGCATGTCCGAGCTGTTTCGGTTTGAAAAGATGGGAGGAGTTTTCATCATTCTCGTCAAACCAGTCCTGGTGCTTGTGTTTGCAATATCCCAGGACATCTACTGAAGTCTCCATCTGATCAGGATCATGTTCCCATTCATCTTCCATGTCACTTGGGGGAGGAAGATTAAATTGCAGAGTAGTGTCAAGTTATGTAGCAAGGTCTAAGGCAGTAGCAGTGTTCTTCGGTAGTTTGATATTTAGCCCTATCTGTCCCTGGCTAGTTGGTTTACAATGTTTTGTCTGTATCTTTAGACTCAGCTTGGTGGGGATCAGACAGTGGTCTGTCCATCAGCCAGTTCCTCACATGGCATGAGTTATCTTGACATCAGCCCTTCCCTTCTGTTTGACAGGCACCTGGTCAAGGATTTGCCAGTGCTTAGATCATAGATGTTGTCAGGTTATCTTGTATTTTCCTTTCAGGTGAAACATGGTATTGATTATGGTTAATGGCAGAGTACAGTTCTGATGAAAAGTCATCGACCTGAGACATGAACTCTGTTTCTCTTTCCAGAGATGCTGCCAGAGCTGCTGAGTATTTCTAGCATGTTCTGTGTTAATTTCAGATTTACTGCATCCACAGTGTTTTGCTTTTGTGATATTGATAGCATACTTATATGCACACATGTTTAAAAAATGATACTAGAATAAACTACAGCTATAAATATAATTTCTTAATCATTTAGTTCATAGAATATTCCTTAGTTAACTATTCATTAGGAGATCTTGGTGAGTTGGATTGGAATGCAATTGTCCCATTCAGTTGAGTCTACAATAATTGGAAATATTTATGTAGCAATACCCACATTCGCTCGCATACCTTTGATTTTTGAAATAACATTTAAGAACTGTACCCTTAAAATAGAAAGTGTTTCAAGAACTTCCACAGAGAATAAAATGTTACTGCATCATCTCATTTGCAGGTCACATAGCCGCGGGAATCTGAAGAAACCTATTGTTACTGTGAAACTCAATGCTCTTCATTCCCTGAAATGTCTGAAGTGCGAATAGCGATAGAGTGTATTCACACAGGATGTTCCTCTGGTAATATATATTGGACCACTGTTACGGCCAGGCATGAGAGTGAATTGTAACTCCAATTCCCATCCCTCACTGCCCATAATCAGTGAGCAGAATTGTCCTAGATTGGCACAAAGTGCAGTAGCATGCATGAAAGAAACATTTTACCTGCCGGCACAATTGGGGATTTTCATGCTGTATCGTCCCCTTCCTCCGTGTCCCACCTCATTAATAATGCATTCACAGGAAACACTCTGGATCACTGATGGGAGGTGTAGTAATCGGATGTGTAATATATCTTTACGGAGAATGTTTAGTGGAAGGTCACATGATCTTTTTATCCAATGGCAGAGTAGCGCGGGCTATCTTAGTAGTCAGTAGGAGGAGTCTAGAGTTAGAGTCTGTAATGTAGAGACAGGGTTTGAGTTGTAAGCACACAAGTGTAACTGCTGAATTCCTTTGTAAATAAATAGGAAGTGTTCTACAAAATAACTGTCTGCTGATTTACTCTGTTCATGGTAGCAACTCGGTCATCCTGAAATAAGTGTGCAACCCGGATCCATTAGTCTAACTAAACTAAGAACCAGGATCCAACAAACTGGCAATGAGGAAAAAGCGAGGAAGAAAATCAAGTGAACCGAAATTGGGCCATACCTCGCACGGTAGTTTTAAGTTGATTTTCCATCCTAATCGTCAAAGCAGTCCCCTCGAAGCAGTCCCCTCGAAGCATGCCGCAGTTTGGAAGAGTTGATTCTTTCGACCCAACCGCGGACGATTGGTCTCATTATTTTGAACGCCTTGCGTTCTTTTTCCAAGCTAAATTAAAGCGACATTGCGGGGGAGGAGAAGAGGTGAGCGATCCTCTTATCCATGTGTGGGAGTAAGGCCTATGGATTGATTCAGAGTTTGATGGCACCAGTGTTCCAGATTCTAAAAGTTTTGATGGCTGAGTGAACCTTGTGAAGAGTCATTACCAGCCCAAGCCCTCGGTAACTATGCAATGGTTCAAATTTAACTCAAGAAATAGAGCCCCAGGGGAAACAATTGCTTGTTATGTGGCAAGTCTGAAACAGTTAACAAAATATTACAAATTTGGTATTTCTATGAATAATACGCTTAGAGATCGTTTGGTGTGCGGTATAAATGAAGGCGCGATTCAGAAGAGATTACTGTCTGAAACAAATTTGGATTTTCAGAAGGCGCTAGAAATAGCACTGGCCATACCAAGTGCTGAGAGGAACTCGAAATCCATACAGGGAGCGCACAATAGCGCCATCCTCCACACTGGGCAGAGAGCCCCAGCTAAAAAGGGCAAGAAAATGCACAGCTCTGATGAAAAGTGGGAAGCAGCCACCGCTTGCAGACAAATAAAAACTTAGCAGCGAAAACATGGAATAATGGTAACAGAGGTGGAAGCAACCTTGTAATGAGTGGAAGTTTTAAAAAATCAAATGTTTTTACTGTCATCGAAATGGACACCTCATGAGACATTGCAAGGATAGAATCAGGCAGATTTCAATCAAAAGAAAAACCCTGTGAGATCCATAACGTAGAAGTGCCTGAAGTAACAGATTCAGATATTTATTCATTGCATAATTCAAAGGTGGGAAGAACAGAACCAATCTATATAACAGAGAGGGTGAATGATAGACCTATCAGAATGGAGGTGGATGCAGGAGCTTCCACTATGGTAATAAGTGAGCATACCTTCACACGCCTGAATTATGGGGAATGTAAATTAAATTTGGAAGAAACATCTGCCAAATTGAAAACTTACATGGGGGAAGACGTCAAAATCAAAAGCATAGCACGATTACTGTACAGTACGGAGGTCAATCAGTAAAATTACCCTTGATGGTGGAAGGAGGTGAGGGGCCAAGCCTCCTTGGATGAAACTGGCTGAAAGAAATTAAATTGGATTGGGCTGAGATCTTCCAGCTGAGAACCAGTGGGCTACCTGAGCTACTACCAAAATACTCCTCAGTTTTCCAAGATGAACTCAGGAAGGTCCAAGGACTACAAGCAAAAATTCATGTGGACCCAGACACTACCCCACCCCCCTCCCCACCCCTGATTTATGAAGGCACAGCCAGTACCTTATGCAACGCGGGAAACAGTATATGTCAAATTGGATAGATTAGAGAAACTGGGAGTTATGCAACCTGTGCAGTTCTCAGAATGGGCAGCACCAATAGTCCCCACACTGAAACCTGGCCCAATTGTTCAAATTTGTAGAGACTACAAATTGACTGTTAATAAAGTGGCTAAGTTGGACAGACACCCCATACCAAAAATTGAAGACCTGTATGTTAAGCTGGCAGGTGGAACCACCTACACGAAACTTGATATGAGTCATGCTTATCAACAATTGGAGTTAGACAAGGCCTCACAGAAATTTGTCACAATTAATACACACAAAGGGTTATATCAATATACCTGTTTGCCTTTCAGTGTCTCCTCAGCTGGCACCATATTCCAGAGAATGATGGAGAATTTACTGTAGGGACTGCCTCACATTGTAGTTTATTTAGATGATGTTCTAGTGACAGGATTGACTGAAAAGGAGCATTTGGTAAACTTGGAAGAAGTTTTGAAATGTTTCTCACAGGTGGGAGTGCGTTTAAAAAAAGAAAAGTGCACATTCCTAGCGAAAGAGGTAATTTATTTAGGTCACACGATAGATGCACAGGGCCTCCACCCGGTTGAGGGAAAAGTGAGAACCATTAGAGAGGCACCAGGGCCAAAGAGCATCTCTGAGCTCAGATCATTCTTGGGGATGATCAATTACTTTGAACACTTCTTGCCTCATTTGTCTACAGAGCTGGCCCCCCCTGTATTACCCACGCAAGAAAAACCAACGTTGATCTTAGTAAACACCACAAAAAGAAAGCTTTCCTAAAGGTGAAACAACTATTACACTCATCCACCCTGTTAGTACATTTTGGCCAAAGGAAAGAGTTAGCTTTGACATGTGACACATCACCCTATGGAGTGGGAGCAGTGGTCTCCCACTGAATGGATCAGAACAACCTATAGGATATGTATCAAGAACGCTCAACACAGCAGAAAAGGGATACTCATGGATAGAAAAAGAAGGTTTATCAATCATCTTTGGTGTCAAGAAAATTCACCAGTATGCACATGGTCGTCATTTTATTATTGTTTTGGACCGTAAGCTTTTGCAAAAATTGTTCAGCGAGTACAAGGCTATATGTCCTATAGCCTCAGCAAGAATACAGAGATGAACGTTGATCCAGGCAGTGTATGAGTATACTTTCATCCACAGGCCTGGAAATCAGATTGTAAACGCTGATGCACTGAGTCGTTTGCCTTTAAAAGAAAATGATGAGGATGTTCCAGTTCCTCAAGAACTCATTTTATTATTAAGCTTCTTAGATTCATCTCCGGTATGTGCAAGACTGATCAGAGATTGGACAAGTTAAAAGCCAGCCTTATCCAAAGTACGAGAACAAGCTCTTCACGGTTAGTCACAAGAACAGGAACCTGAAGAAATGAAATCATATTTTCACAGGAGATATGAGATAACCAGCCAAGATGGTATCTTATTGTTGGGAGCTCGAGTGATTGTTCCTCCAAAAGGTCGAAAGCCTTTGTTAACTGAACTACACAGTGGTCATCCTGAATTTCCTGAATGAAGACCATCGCGCGCAGTTATCTATGGTGGCCTGGGATGGATGGAGAAATAGAGAGCATAGTGAGAAGTAGTGTGCAGTGTCAGCAAGTGCAAAAGTTTCCTCCAACAGCTCCGTTACACCCATGGGAGTGGCCAGGAAGGCCATGGGTGCGATTACATATTGACTATGGGACCTTTTGTGGGAACAATGTTTCTCCTTATTATTGATGCACATTCAAAATGGATGGAAGTATATGTGGTGAAGTCACCAACATCTTCTGCTGCAATTGAGAAGCTACGTCAAAGTTTTGCCATCAACGGACTACCAGATGTGGTCATTTCTGATAACAGCACGGCATTTACAAGTGCTGAGTTTCAATGGTTTATCAGTCTCAACGGTATCACTCATGTAAATACTTCACCGTACGAATGGACTGGCCGAGAGAGCGGTTCAAACATTCAAAACCGACATGAAGAAATTAACAGGAGACTCCATAGTGACCAAACTAGCACGGTTTCTTTTCCATTATAGGACCACCCCTCACATGACAACAGGTGTCACACCTGCAGAATTGGCAATGAAACGCCGTCTCAGAATGAGATTACGCTTAATAATGCCAAATTTAGGGGGGATGGTGGAAAGGAGTCAGGGAAGTCAGAAAACTGGACACGACTGGCATGGTCATGACAGAAAGTTTACCGTAGGAGAGACGGTATATGTGAAAAATTTTGGAGAAGGACCCAAGTGGTTATCAGGTGAAATAAGTGCATTCACTGGACCTCTATCTTACCATGTGACAGTGGAAGACCGAGTCTTACGTAGACATATAGGGAAACAAAGTGTCAGGAAATGATTCCTCCAGTGTTCACGACTGCGCCAACATCTCCTGTTGAAAGAATCCAGCTGAGTACAGATGTGTCTGAAGGATCGGCCGTACCTGTAAGAGTTAAGGAGACAGATTTGCAGGTACAACCGAAGAACCTGGTGTTCGGACAACCCCAGAAAAGCAGATTCCTGACGAAACATCTGAAGCTGTTGAGCTGAGACATTGTACATGCATAAGGAAACCCCCAGAAAGACTGAATTTGTAAATTGCTTATCTTATAATTTGCTATTTTGAGAAAATTGTACTTGTAAATGTAAAATATGTTTCTGAGCAAAGGAGGAGGGTTGTGGTAATCTGATGTGTAATATACCTTTAAGGAGATTGTATAATGGAAGATTACATGCTCTTATTATCCAAAAGCAGAATAGTGCGGGCAACCTTAGTAGTCAGTAGTCAGCTGGAGGAGTCTAGAGTTAGAGTCTGTATTGTAGAGACAGGGTTTGAGTTGTAAATACACAAGTGTAAATACTGAGTTACTTTGTAAATAAATAGAACGTGTTCTACATCAGAACTGCCTGCTGATCTACTCTGTCTATGGTACGAACTCAGTTATCCCGAAACAAGTATGCAAATGGGATCCATTAATCCAACCAAACTAAGGACCAGGATCCAACAGGCAGGCTCAGATTTTCCCGCATTGCTGTGACCTCAGCGTTTCCTCATTCCGGGCATTATTTAAAGTGCACCAGAGTGCAGCCTGCTTCATGTCTGCAGACCAGGACTGCTCCAGGTGACAGATGACCCCAAAAGCAAAGAAGATGGCGGCCCCCAGATTTAGTGGCACCTCTCCGGGGCACCTACTGGTCACAGTGAAGCCAACCACAATGTCCTCTCCCTCAGCTCTGACCGCTGGAAGCCCATGGCTCCACTCACCACACAAACATTCCAAGTAGTGCCATGCATCCTGCTGGCTCACAACAGCAGGGAGAGCGCCCAGACCGGGGGTGGAGTGGCCGTCATTAGGCCCCTCACTCACTTTGAGTAGTGCACCATCACACTGACTGGTGAGGATGTGGACTGTGTCTGTGGTGACGGTGAGGTCAGCGGCGAACACCCTCATGAAGATCCTGCACCACATCATCCCTCTCTCAACACAACTGTGAGTCCTCTCTCTCTCTCCTGCTTTTGACTCTGCTGTCATGCACTAATTATCTCTACTTTGGTTCACAGGGAGCTCTGCCAAGTGACCAATACCCTCAGCCAGCCAGTCCCTCAGCTCCATCCAGTCCCTCAGCTCCATTCAGGTCCTCACCTCCAGCCAAGAGGACACCTCCTCCATTGAAGAGCTGGAAATAAGCAGCCTGGGAGACCCATCACAGCGCTTACCCACACCCTGCACCAGCGGAGAGACACACGCCTCGGTGGGACTTAGATCTAGAGCAGGCTCAGGTTCACAATTTGATAGTCACTGCACGGACACATACCTGCAGCAGGACAGGGCAGGTTCAGCCAAGCATGCCGGCACTCAAGGGTCTGCTGGGGAAGGGGCATCTGTAAGGTCCAAGTCAGATGACAAACCTCTGGATTTGGCCTTCCAACTCATCGTGGAGAGTCAGCAGAAGGTGGGGGAACATCACAGAGAGCTGTTGAAACAGAGGGTCACCCGAGTCGGAGGAGTGTGTCCGCCTGCTCTCTGATGAAGTGATGCCTACATGTGCGTATGTGGAGGTCTCCATGGGAAGGATGGTGGGCGCCATGGAGACCCTGGCCCAGCAGAAGACAGATGTGTGCAGACCTGCATTCCATTGCAGTAACCATGAGTGAGTTCCTGCAGTGGCAATGCGAGAGGGAATAGGGGCACCTCAACATCCCTCCATGTTCTCCTTCCACTCAAGGAGCCAGGCCAGGGCCCTTGGGCACCCGATGGGAGGAGGAGCAGCAGGTGGACACCCCTTGATCAACCACTCAGGGATCTCAGAGACTGTCCACTCCCTCTGAGTCCCCTTTGCCTGTGACCCCCTCAACTTCACCCTCTGTCATCGCAGAGGAAGCAGAAAGGACAGCCAAAGCAAGCTGGGGCCCTCAAGGCCTTACTCTCCAGAGGACGGACTCCAAAGTTGTCAGAGACAAGAGGCCCAAACATTGCACAAGCTGTCTCCACCCCTGCTGCGGATGTCAGGGCAGCACCTAGAAGAAGTGGTAGGCCTAGAAAAGTTAAAAAATTCTGATCACAATTGGTTGCACAAGTGAACACATTTTGTTACTTCATAATCTGAAACTATATTCACTTTCATTGAATAATGTTGTCTTTCAGCTTCATTTATAGGCTTCACAAGTCTCCCCACTGCAGGGAAGAGAGGGGAGAATGTATGTGTAGCAGGGCCTTTTAGAGCCTTGTGCCAGCCCTCTCCCGTGCACATGGATCCTTCATCCATCACACTCATCTCACTGGCCCAAGCATTTTCAATGCTATCTGCTGGGGTTCCCTTTCAGTTGTCCATCTGAGCTGACCTGTATCTCAACCCACCCATTGATCACACTCATAAGCAGCACCTGTGCCCATCCAACACGAGGCTCCGCTCACTTTCAATTTCGATAGCCATGGTCATGGTCAAGTATCTTGTCAGCTCCCCTGTCCTTTCCCCTCCCTCAGTCACCCATGTCCCGTTCCCCCATCACTGCGAACCACCTGGCATCACCTTCCACATCCCTACTGAGTCTGGGAAGTGTGTCCTGCAGTCAGCATCACGGTGAAGCAGTCCGGGAAGAGAGTCCTGCAGTCAGTTCTTGTTGAAAATAACAAGAGTGACATCACAAGACAGCGTGAGAGAGCGGCGGAGAGATCAGAACCAGCGCGAGTGCAGGGAAGCTTCAAAAAGTGACGTCAGCACAAAGATGAGAGCTGATTGGTGAGCAGTGGGTAAGTGTTTTTCTCCATTTTAAAATAGATTAACCTAAGGAAAGGTAAGAGTTCTAGTTTATATTTAAAGTATGTAGATAATTTAATGTTTTTTACTGTATTTAACTTAAAGTGAGGGGTTTTTTTTCAACTAGAGACATGGCAGGGCAGCTCAGTCCCATGTTATGTACCGCCTGCAACATGTGGGAAGTCCTAGACGCTCCTTGCGCTCTGACCGACCATGTGTGCAGGAAGTGCCACCAGCTGCAGCTACTTGAGCTCCGAGTTTCAGAGCTTGAGCAGCAGCTGGAGGCACTGAGGTGCATCCGCGAGGGTGAGAGTTTTGTGGATAGCACGTTTTTAGATGTGGTCACCCCACAGCTTACGGAAGTGCAGACAGAGAGGGAATGGTTGACCATCAGTCAGAAGAAAGGTGTCAGGCAGGAAGTCAGGAAATCCCCAGGGTGCATCTCACTGGAGAACCGTTTTTCTGTGTTGGAAAACAGTGAAAGTGATGGTTCACTGTGAGTGGCTCAGCTGCACGGGGGTCGGGGGCGGGGAGGAAAAAGAGGGGAAGAGCAATAATAGTAGGAGACTCGATAGTAAGGAGAACAGGCAGGCATTTTTGCAACCATATACGTGACTCCCTGGTGCCAGGGTCAAGGATGTCACTGAATGGCTGCAGGACACTCTAAAGGGGGAGGGCAAACAGACAGAGATCATCGTACGTATTGGTGCCAATGACATAGAGAGAAAGAGGGATGAAATCCTGCAAGCAGAATTTAGGGAGGAAGGAAGCAGATTAAAAAACAGGACCTCAGAAAATCTCTGGATTACTTCCGGTGCCATGCGCGAGTGAGCATAGAAATAGGAGGTTAGTCCAGGTGAATGCGTGGCTGGAGAGATGGTGCAGGAGGGAGGGCTTTAGATTTCTGGGACATTGGGACCGTTTCTGGGGGTGGTGGGACCTGTACAAGGTGGACGGGTTGCACCTGAACCATAATGGGGGCCAACATCCTTGCGGGGAGGTTTGCTAGTACTGTTGGGGAGGGTTTAAACTAAATTGGCAGCGGCATGGGATCCTGAGAGGAGGTTCAGCTGAGGGAGATGCACAGCCAAAATTAGAAGAGAGAGCAAGTGAGTCTGGAAGGCATAGAAATTATAGGCTTGTTAAGGCACACTTGAGTCTGGCAAGGTTGGATGGTATTTATTTTAATGCAAGGAGTCTAACGAATAAGGCAGATGAGTTGAGGGCGCAAATTAACACATGGAAGTATGATGCCATTGCTGTCACAGAGACACGGTTGAGAGAGAGGCAGGATTGGCAGCTCAATATTCCAGGATATAGGGTCTTCAGGCAAGACAGGGAAGGAGGTAAAAGAGGAGGGGGTATCACAATATTGATCAAGGAATCAATTACAGCAGTAAGGAGGGATGACATCTTAGAAGGCTCCTCCAATGAAGCCATATGGGTAGAACTTAAAAACATAAAAGGAGCAATCACATTGCTGGGAGTGTACTATAGGCCCCCAAACAGTCAGAGAGAAATAGAATAGCAAATATGTAGGCAAATTTCTGAGAAGTATAAAAATAATAGGGTAGTAATAGTGGGGGTTTCAACTTCCCCAACATTAGCTGGGTTCGTCATAGTGTGATAGGTTTAGAGGGAGCAGAATTCTTAAAATGCATCCAGGAGAGCTTTTTAAGCCTGTGCATAGAAGGTCCTACAGGAGAGGGGGCGGTCCTGGACTTAATTTTAGGGAATGAAGCCAGGCAGGGGGTAGAGGTATCAGTGGGGAAGCATTTTGCAGATAGTGATCATAACTCCGTTAGATCCAAGGTTGTTATGGAAAAGGACAAGGATGGGACAGAAATCAGAGTTCTAAATTGGGGGAAGGCCGATTTTAATAAGATCAGATATGATTTGGCCAGAGTGGACTGGGAGCAGCTACTTTTAGGTAAATCTGTGTCAGAGCAGTGGGACTCATTCAAGAAGGAAATAGGGAGAGTACAGGGCCAACATATCCCAGTAAAGACAAAGGGTGGGACCAACAAATCCAGGGAACCCTGGATGTCGAGGGATATACTAGATTGGATAAAGAGAAAAAGGGAGGCTTATGGTAGATACCGAGGGATCAAAACAGCGGAAGCCCTAGAGGAGTATGGAATGTGTAGTGGGGAACTAAAAAAGGAAATTAGTAGAGCAAAGAGGAAAAATAAAGGAAAATCCAAAGTTATTTTACAAGTACATGAAGAGTGAGAGGATAACTAGAGAAAGAGGTGGGGCATTAAGAACCATAGTAGTAATTTGTGTGTGGAGCCGGAAGACGTAGGTAGGGTTCTAAATTAATTCTTTGTGTCAGTGTTCACAAGTGAGAGGGACGACGTGGATATGGAAGGACTGTGATATAATTAAAGAAATTAGCATAGAAAGGGAGGAGGCTCTAAGTGGTCTGGCAGGCTTAGAAGTAGATAAATCTCCAGGCCCGGATGAAATGTATCCCAGGCTGTTGAGTGAGGTGAGAGAGGAGATAGCAGGGGCGCTGGCAATAATTTTCAATACCTCTCTGGCCACAGGAGAGGTGCCAGAGGACTGGAGGACAGCCAATGTGGTACCGTTATTCAAGAAGGGAGGAATGGATAAACCAGGGAACTACAGGCCAGTCAGTCTAACCTCAGTGGTGGGGAAACTATTGGAAGCAATTCTGAGGGACAGAATTAATCTACACTTGGAGAGGCAGGGATTAATCAAGGACAGTCAGCATGGTTTTGTTAAGGGGAGGTCATGTCTGACCAATTTGATTGAATTTTTCAAAGAGGTGACCAGGTTTGTAGATGAGGGCAATGCATTTGCCGTAGTCTACTTGGACTTCAGTAAGGCTTTTGATAAGGTCCTACAAGGGACACTGATAATGAAGGTAAGAGCACATGGGATCCAAGGCAATTTGGCAAATTAGATCTAGAATTGTATGAGTGGCAGGAAGCAGAGGGTGATGGTCGAGGGATGTTTATGTGACTGGATGCCTGTGTCCAGTGGGGTTCCACATGGATCGGTATTGGGTCCCTTGGTGTTTCTGGTGTATATATAAACAATTTAGACTTGAATGTAGCAGGGTTGATCAGTAAGTTCGCGGATGACACGAAAATTGGTGGGGTGGTAAATAGTGAGGAGGATAGCCTTAGATTACAGGAGGATATAGACGGGCTGGTCAGATGGGCTGATCAGTGGCAAATGGAATTTAATCCGGATAAGTGTGAGGTGATGCACTTGGGCAAGTCAAAAAAGGCACGGGAATACACGATGAATGTTAGGACCCTGGGAAGTACCGAGGATCAGAGGGACCTTGGTGTGCATGTCCACCGGTCCCTTAAGGTAGCGGGACAGGTAGATGAGGTGGTTAAGAAGGCATATGGGATACTTGCCTTTATTAGCTGAGGCATAGAATATGAGAGCAGGGAGGTTATGCTGGAACTGTATAAAACGCTGGTTAGGTCACAGCTAGAGTATTGCGTGCAGTTCTGGAATCCGCATTATAGGAAGGATGTGATTGCACTAGAGAAAGTGCAGAGTAGATTTACCAGGATCTTGCCTGGGCTGGAGAGTTTTAGTTATGAAGAGAGATTGGATAGACTGGGGTTATTTTCCTTGGAGCAGAGGAGATTGAGGGGGGACATGATTGAGGTGTATAAAATTATGAGGGGCATAGATAGGGTAGACAGGAAGGAACTTTTCCCCTTGGTGGAGGGATCAATAACCAGGGGGCATAGACTTAAGATAAGGGGCAGGAGGTTTAGAGGGGATGTGAGGAAGAATTATTTCACCCAGATGGTGATGGGAATCTGGAACTCACTGCCTGAAAGGATGGTAGAGGCAGAAACCCTCATAACGTTTATTAAGTATTTGGATGTGCACTTGCAATGCCCATGGCATACAAGGCTATGGGTCTAGTGCTGGAAAATGGGATTAGAGTAGTTAGGAACTTGTTTGACAGGCGCAGACTCGATGGACTGAAATGCCTTTTTCCAAGTTGTAGACCTCTATAACTCTATAGCTCTACTGTCACCTGCCGACCTGAACCCTTGCCATTCCAGGATGTCCAGGTAAAGTGCACATTCCCTACCTTCCTGAGAATCCCACCCCCAACCACATTGTCCTCCTTCCCACCCCGAGGGCCTGTGTCTACCTCCGAAACCTCACCAACCACCCTCACTGTCCCTTCTACCGATACCGTCACACCCTCACCCTCCCACCCTACCAGCTCCCCCTGGCCCCTCTCAAACTCATCATTCCCTCCTAACACACCCACCCTCAGTTCACTTCCCAGGAGGCAGTCATTGACTCTACAGACCCCTCCCCTGCGCATTCATCTGGACATCCTCCTTTTACTCTTTCCTCCACCCTTACTCCCTCCTCCTCCAGGACACCTTCTCCGCTCCAAGCTCCCTCTTCCCCTGGACATCTTCCCCTCTCTGAACTCCCTCCCTTATGTCATCCTCCCCCCTTACACCTACCTCCCCACTTGCAGCATTGTCCCCAGGTACACCCCCTTCACCCCGTACTCCCTCCTTCCCCCTCCCAACTTCCCCACCGAGACCTTCATCCCCCCTCCCAACACCACAGCTCCCCCGCCCCCACCCCTGCCCCAGTACACCTTCCTTTCCCACTCACAGATGGACCTTCCTCTCCCCCCATTAGCCGATTACCCATATCAACCAATGGCCAAGACCGTGATGTTCCAAAGCAGACCTGAAGCATCAACAGAGACCTCTCACCAAGAGCTGCTTCACTGCAGAGCCATGTGCATGAGGGCCTACCCAGCATGCAATGCACATGTTCCTCCCGGCTCCAGCATCTCCTCGGATACCTGCGATCTGAGCAAGGCCCTAACGGTGAGTCCTGACTTCTGCACATGTTCTGGGCCAGCATGCTTTCCTGCCGGGGCAACAGTAAATCGGACGTGGGGAGGTGATTCCAGTCCGGCCTTACTTTACATCCCATTACTGGGATGCAAACTGGGTTCATACCACCCTCCAGCGCGATTCACGTTTCACCGTGGTGGAGACCATTAGATCGTCCCACTGTGATTTCATGCCGGCGTGAAATCAATTTGTACTCCTCCTGCCGAGCTGTCCCCCCCCACCCACTATGATGCCTGCCACCCATTCTGGACTGGACAATTCTGCCCAATGTGTTTTTGATAATGAAGGTAGGTGCATTTTTCAACCCCAGAGTATGGGGTCAATTGGAATTAGCAGCAGCAGAATTTTGTGAGTTTAAATAAAGAAGATTATTTATTCATGTAGTAACCTCGAATGTCTAATGCTAAGTCCCTCTCTCTCACACACACACACACACACACACACATATGAGAAAAATACAGTTACAGAGGATAATGCACTTTTACCAATTACAAACAATGGAACAGTTCATAATATACTTGATTGGCTTGTCTTAGGAAAACATGTATTGTAGGCCCAGTGAAACATGTGTTTCACTGCCGAAGGGTCTAGGTGGATTCAATAGTGTTATAGACAGGAGGGGGTTTAACTTGGAACAGCCCTGATTTCTCTGCTCACTACCCATCCCTAAACAGAAAGGTGTTTTTGATTTTTGATTTCCTCCCTTTATAAGTGGTGGTGAATTTTCCCCAACCCTTCAATTTGGAGTAATCCAATCCTCTATTAATAACCCCACAGCAAATGCAAGACGAGGTAAAATAAGAGGGGTAGTTTATCTTACACACACAAAACACGGGAAGAGGTTTATCAATGTATGCCTCTTTTGCATTCACACAACACAAGAGGGTTAAGGGAAAGAAAGGGGTTCAGGGCAAAGGCCACAATAAAAATAAGAATTATGGGTTCATGCGAGTCCATAGCCCTGTAAGTCAATGTCCAATGAAAGTTCTATCAGGTGGCAGTGTCTTTTAGAATTCCTGATCTTGGTCCTAGGATCTCAGTTGCAGGTTGAGTCCGTTGGAGATGCTGCAAAGTAGTCTTGAATCTGTGGTATTGGTTCACCCTGTAGGCAAAATACAGGGTTCCCTCTGGAGGTCAGGCTATGAGTTAGATGGGGGTTGAAGGCAGGCTACTAGCTTGGAGTCCCGTTCTCTTTGGAGATTAAATCGCAACTGAAGATAAAATTCAAAAGTTGTATAATTAAAGGAATTCCAATAGTTCAAGTCTCAGTCATGTGACAGGGTGGTTTCAGGTTGAGCTATTCAGCTAATGAAGCCCCTGGTTGAAACCAATTGTGTTTTAGAGCAGGTAACAGTGGATCCATTAGCACAACATTGGAGATTATTAGTTGTCACAATCTTTGTCCATGGTCGGCTGGTGCAGACTTATCATCTACTATCCTTTGTGCTGGCTTGATTGGAATGTTTATATGATGCAGGGCATGTTACATTCCAGGGGGTTTGATGTGTTAGCCTTTGTTCACTTTCAAACTGCTCAGAAACTCCCTGAAACCAGCATGTGATCAGCTGCAGCCATTTTATCAGCCCAGCAATTGTTTATTTTGAAAAACAAAAAAATAATTTTATAAAGTAGCCCGTCTGATGTAGAAATATATAGATTTTTATTCCTGTCTTCTGGACAGGACAGTAGCCAGAGTCAAATATCAAAATTGTTGCAGGATTCCCTCAAAGAAATAGATTTTCAGCAGGTCATGAAGTTAGTTACTTATAGTTTTCTTACTAGGAGGTCAGGTTTCTGTACTGGTGGACTTGAAAAGGAACAGGCTGGGTGACTTTATGATGTAGCAGTTTGAAGGTTTTAAAAGGTATAGTTGTTACCACCCTTTCTGCTGTTATTGCTGCAGTTGGTGTTCTGCCTGGACTGACTAGTTTCTCTCTGGTTTCACGAGTAAAAGATTTATTATCTGAAGACAGTTTCGATCAGATGACCACCTGATCAAATACTTCTATTGTACACCCAGGATGATTTTAAGCTAGAAGTCTGTGTTATACAATGCGGAGTGGATGGGGCATTGTGTGTGCACCTACTTGTGATGAACTGGTTTCTGCAGCTTTCTTTTGTAAAGTATCAAGCTCGGGGTCTGGAAGTCTAGGGATCTACAGATTCTGAGTTATGGGTAAGTCCATGAACTGTAGCATGTATAAATTCAACGGGTTTTGTCTTGGTATGTCCATTCATGTGGGAGGCCCCCACCCATGGTTACTCAGTTAGGGGCTTTCCAGAGACTTGAGATAATCTGTGTAGAAATTGCAAAAGTCATCTGACCTTCTGCAGCCAATTTAGCAGTCTTGATAATGTCCATTTTAAAATGAAAGACAGCTCCAGAGAATCCTATACAGAATATAGTCCATGTTTAAAGTCATGAATATGACATGCCTTTACTGGGCATGACACGACTATTATCTGTGATGAGAGCAACAACCTGCTGTTAGGAAAGTCAAAATCCTCTTACCAGTTTGACTCATGGGTGCTAAACCTGACTTAAAAGTGAGTACTTTTCAGTGATTTAGGAAAATACAGCAGATAACAGCCACAAAATATTGTCCAGTACCTTTTCAAACAATTGTACCAGTAAATGTATTCGCATTGAAGTATCAACTGAAACATAATTATATAAAATGTTATCATTGAATTAATGAATTGCTCGCAAATTTGCTAGACCATTCCCCAGGCATGATAGATATAAGTTAGGTCCAGCACTTCTATTTATGTACATGTATGTACGGATGATTTTGCTGAAAGCAATTAAAGTCTCTTGATTACTTAACACTGAAACATTTAGTTTTTATTTATCTATAGACTATGGGCGTTGCTAGTAAGGCCAGCAATTATTGCCCGCCCCTAATTGTGTCACTCTAGTCTAGTTCCAATCTTAGTAATTTATCCTGACACAATTACGTTGTAGATAATCATTTTTTATATACCCCAGATTTTCCAATCCTCTTATTTCCATGATGTGCTAAATATCATCAACAACTCATTGTAATAAAAGAAAACAGTCAAATGCTATGCTTGTCTAGTGACCAGGAAACCAGTTTCATAATATATAACTGCATTAAGATACCCTGTCAATAACAACACAAGCAATATTATATAGAATTACACATTATAACCCGAGGGTATATGAACAGCGACAGGACAATAACTACTTTAAATTCTACTTTGGAAACCATGCTCCATTTTTTAACAAATATAAATTAATCTTAACTAGGGCCAAATATAACAGATGTAATGATGTATTACTACACTAATGCAAATGGCATCGGACAGATGACATGCCCTGAAATGAACTGTAGACTTAATTCATAATTAACATAATTTGTCTTTCAATTGAACAGTACAGCAACTAAACATTGTAGCTCCATAAATCAGAATGAACAGACTGCATTCCAAGCCAAACCTAACAAAAGACAACTGTTTGCACCTGCAAAGTTCCCGATAACCAAATTATTGACTTGTCACGGCAAGTATTTATAATGCATTTGTTTTTTTCTCAAATATCGGAGAAGAGAATTGAATTTAGTAAAGATATGCTGTAGAAGGAATACTATTCACCAGTTTTGATAATATGCAACCCTATTTTGTTCTATTGTTTTCAATAGATTTAAATAAATAATGAAAGTCTTCAATAGGAATTTGCTTTCTACTGGGCCGTCTCACCAAAATCTGTTCATTTTTACTCATCAAATTTATGTTTCTTGCTAATTTGGCATTATTTAACACGATATCGGTGTTGAAATATATATTATAAATCAGTAGCGGGTTTTTTAAAATTAATTTTAGAGGAAAAAGTAACAAAACAAAGAAATTTGTCCTCTTCTAGGAACAAAAATATTCACCACTTTTGGTCCCTTTTGAAAGAGTCACAAAAGCTTTGGGCAGCGTTTCCGCTTTTCCTGCTCGTTTGCACATCGCTGAATGCTAAATCTACCATGAGCAAGAACAATCAGGAAGCACATTAAAACATTCTTAAAAATGTCGTTTTAAATGGTATTCTTTAATATAATTTAAGAGTGATAACTGAGTAAAGTTTGATTAATACAGCTGAAAATGTGTTTGTCACAAAAAGTAAACATTTTAAATCACACCCGAGCAACCCGATTTAAGAAGTTTTACAAAACCGTTTACTGGTTAGATTGGGGTACGTTAGTCAGTTCTTTGGTATCTTTTATAACATATCATTAAAAACCTTTCAAAATATTCCTGTTTGTATCATTGAGCTCAAACTTTCTGGCTTAATCTTGGAGACTCCTCAAAGATCTGCAAATGACCACAGTTAGCGAAACTCCCAATTATAATCAGTTCAATCTGGGGCGTGATCAGTTTGTGAACAGAGACACCTTCACAGAATCACAGAATTTTAATGGCACAGAAGGAGGCCATTCAGCCCATCGTGTCTGCACCGGCTCTCCAAATGAGCATTATGACCTAGTGCCATTGACCTGCCTTTTCCCCGTACCCCTGCACAATGTTTCTATTCAAATAATCATCTAATGCCTTCTTGAATGCCTCAGTTGAACCTGCCTCCACCACACTTCCAGACAGCGCATTCCAGACCCGAACCACTCGCTGTGTGAAAATGTTTTTTCCCACATCACACTTGCTTCTTTTGCAAATCACTTTAAATCTGTGCCTTCTCGTTCTTGATCCTTTTACGAGCGGGAACAGCTTCTCCCTATCTACTCTGTCCAGCCCCTTCATGATTTTGAACATCTCTATCAAATATCTATCTACCTCTTAGCCTTCTTCTCTCCAAGGAGAACAGTCCCAACCTCTGCAATCTATTTTCATAACTGAAGTTTCTCATCCCTGGAACCATTTTTTTAACCCCTAAGGCGATGTTTTTAAAACTAATGCAAAATATCACAGAAACCACTGAACGCAATTTACACTTCAAATTCCAAACTCTTTTATGATGATTATGACGATATTAGGGAATTACATTCAGTCCCAGCTTAACGTCGAATCACTTAACATTGTTTCACTTTAACATCATTAATAAAGTAGTGTCAATATATCTATTTAACATTGCCAGTTTCACTTTAACATCACTTGCCATGGGTTTCCTCTTCTGTGGCCTGCCTGCTGTACTTTCTGGCAGTGCTTCCACCTTCGCCCTCAGTCCCTCTTCCTCCCTCTGCTGCTCTTGTCTCTCCTGCCCTTGCCAACTCCCAATCTTGCTGCTTCCTGCCCTTCCCGACTCCCGCTTTCTGTCCTTACTTTAGTCCCTGGGGTCTGTTCTTCAGCTGCTCCTCTTCTGGCTCCTGGCTCCTGTTCTGATCTCGCACTGAAGTCCTGAGCTCCATCTATTTGCAGGAGTTGGTCAGTGCAGGTAGCCCTGGGACTTCAGCTGCTACCTACACTGACAGACTTCCTCCATTAGATGGGACTTGGCCAATTAAAAGTACTGTACTGGAGGTGAGTGTACATTTTACACAATGTACACTGTGGATGTGGGAAGGCAAAAGGAGAGTGACCAGCCCGCAACTTCCCAATCTGCGGTAAAAGGCAGGGAGGACGGGGGAAGGGTACCTCCTTTGGGGGGTCCCCTGTGCCCATTGGGAGTACCACCATGATGGTAACCCCCCCCCCACCCCCCCCACACTTTGAGCCTTCCCCCACCTCTGCCTATAAAAGCCAAACATCCACCACCCCCCAGCCCCACTCCCCTTGCTCAGATCCCCTCCCTGCCAAGAACTCCAGACTTACCTTGAAACCCAGTTTCCATGGATCTTCTTCTCGGGGTGCCTTCTAGTCCCAGCAGCAGCCACTGCTGCATTGTGACGCTGCTGGGACTACTCAGCAGCCAGCCAATCAGACTGGCCAGCAGGTGCCAAAGGGGGGACTTCCTGTCCCTGAGGAGCAGATGTCCAATCTCACCAACCATAAAATCTAAGCAACTCATCTCTATGGCTCTTGTATTCATTATTCTTAGTTTGGATGCCTCAGTTATTGGTGTTTGGTTAAATCTAAAATCAGAACCCAAGTGGGATGAAACCCAATTTGGGTTATAACACATTGCTCAATCTTCTCTTTCATTAATGTCATTCAAAATCTGTTGGTGTGAGAATTAATAAAACTATTGGTGTAAATGATACATGTAACCACAGAGCATCAAAGTGTCCTAAAGAAACTGAGAAAAATCTCTGGGCATTCCCGGATAAGCCAGCATTCAGCTTGAGGCTGACACTCTGTTGCTGTACTGAAAGGGTGCTGCACTGTCAAAGGTGCCATCTTTCAGCTGAGATGTTAAACCAGGGCCATGTCTGTTCTCTCAGGTAGATGGAAAAAAATCCCAAGGCTCTATTTCAAAGAAAAGCAGAGAAGATATCCCTGGTGTCCTGGCCATTATTTATCCCATAAACAACATCAGTTAAAAAAAAATGGCTACTGTCACATTGCTGTTTGTGGGAGCTTGCTGTGCACAAATTGGTTGCCACATTTCCTACATTAGAACATTGGCTACTTCATTGGTTGTAAATGTCCTGATGTCCTGAGTTTGTGAAAGGCACTACATAAATGAAAGTCTTTTTCGTTTTATTGAAAGTCAGCTCTGCTCTAGCCAGCCACCTCAGATATTGCTTCAAGATGCCAATGGTACACTCCATAATAATCCTGGATAGCTGCATGGGCCTTGTTACAGTACATGCACTCATTTTAGTCTAGCATAATTGTTATGAAAATATAATAATTCTCATAATATTATTGTGATTTATTGTAAAGGCCAGTTAATAGTGGGGTTTAGATCGTTTCTGTGTGTGTATGTGGGTTATTTAACTGAATTTGAGACAGCTGGTCTGGAGGCTTTGATTCATCAATAGAAGCTCGGTTTGAAAGATTAAATGCGCAAACATAGCTGAAGTCTTAGAATGTAAGGTGAGGAGAATTTGCATTTTTAGATAAATCAGGGCAGTTTGAATTTCAAAGAGATAGCAGGATGTTTATACCTAGCCCGAGAAGCTGGGCCAAGCAGTGTGTTTATTTTTTCCAAAGGTTACTGATAATATTAGCACCATGAGAAAGGTAAAGTTCCAAAGGCATATGGGAACAATGGAATTTACATTAAAATGGAGAAACATGTATAAAGGAGAATGAGGCTATGTGTCAGGGAAGGCATTGTAAGATCTAACAGAAGTGTGAGGAGCCTCCAGTATTTGTGCATTAAGCTGCTGTCTACAGAAACCAAAGCTGAGAAAAGCCACTTTGAATTCTACTGTCCAGGGTCTTGTGTTGACTTGCCTGGATCTGTTTAAAATCTTTCTTTTTCACTGTTGCCTTAATGGGGGTGTAACTGGAAGCCAGATTAATTAGGGGTTTTAGGAGTTATTATAGTAGTAATTTATAGACCTATGTATGTGCTTGAAATCTTTTCTTTTGTTAATAAATGTTCAATTAATTTTCTAAAAAATCTCTGAAGTAAACTTATTATTTCTGAATTCAGGGCAAGCATCTCAAAATAATTACAAATTGCAAAACGGTTGTGATAGTGTGGTCAAGCTTCCCCCATTGGATTTGATCCACCTGGCACACAAGTTTTGTAGCGTCATAACACAATTTAATTGATGAGGCTAAAGAGGGCATTCTTGAATTCACCGAATTTATCCTCCCCATCTTCCTTCACCTTCAGATAAGCCGTGGCACAGATGATTGTTTCAAAATAAAAGAATCGTGGCTACACCTGGGTTGTGGGCATTGGCCATAATGATATCCTGATGATGACCACTGACTAAATTCAAACTATTTGAGTTTTCAGATACAAATTGTATTGTACCTTGGGGCCCAGGCAGCTGCTAGTTGTTTTATGATTGACAAATTGGTTCAAAGCCTCAGCGTCATTTATCTGCCGCTGTGAAATATAGTTCTTGTCAATTCCCAATTTTTTAAAATAAATAACAGCCTCTTGATGACTATGGACTGCATTCACAATGCTAATGTTCCCTTTATTAGCAGTAATAGCATTTTGCAATGAATTTGAAAACTGTTTAGGCGAACATGTCTTGAGTAATTAAATGAAATTGCATCTAAATGGTGAATCTGCCACAGCTTGTTAAGCATCTTCAATTCCAAAATGCACTAGCCAGAATTTCTAATCACGTTTAACTTCGGCAGATAATTTTATATGAAACATGTCATGTAAACTATTATAAAATTTACTACGTAATCGCACCAAGTATTGTTAAATTGTTTTGGATGTAACCATATAAAATTTGCAGCGTAACTCTGACCTCAGCTCCTGATCTAACTCAGAAATGCATTGCACCTCAGTCAAACAATGCAAGGCTTCCTCACTCTGCCTGGGTTTGACGCATTATGAAGTATGATTCCAGATTTAAAAAACATTCAGTCATTATTTGTGTTGTAAGAACACAAATGTTCCTGCCCCTACTCGCAAAACATGCAAATCCTGAAAATGTTTCAGCCCTGGTATCAGCCGTTAGGCTAGGATTGTTCCTGGTGGAGTTCTCCAGCTGGGGTTCTACTGGATGACATTCACGTTACACAGGACTGGCGATTTCATATGTCACCCTGGGCACATCTCCTTGTGTATGTTTATCTTCAGCAGCTGAATGTTTGGGAGGGTATGACAGGGGACAGAAGTTACTGAGATTTCCCGCCACATCCTGTGGACAGCTCTTTCAAACCCTTGCATAAGGGGGCTCGATCCTGTTTTTATTTTTGTTTAAAAAGTACTGGGCGAGTTTTTTGGAGACTCAGGCTGCGTCCCTGAGTTTAGGTCCTGACTGAGTGTGAAAATGGGGACTGACCGCCGAGAGAGTCTGCTCCTCACCCCCTCCCCACATCAGTTTCTGCCCCAAGTATGTATGGTGTGTGTTAGAACAAAAACATGTAAAGGTAGAGGCATAAAATTCCTTCTGACAAGTGAAGAAATGACAGGAGTCACTGCTGACCCTGAAGAAAACTGCTAATAAATTGAGTGATGTCTGGGTGATGGATTCCCCCTTGCCTTATATTTGTTTAATATGGGCACAAAGCCAAGGGGATCTCCAGGCTCCCAGTAACAGTAACGCCTCAAACAAGCAAAACAGACAATCACACAGAAGTATTCTCACAGTTAGAAGCCCAGGAAGTTAAATGCATTAATTATCCTTCACTTTTTAATTATTTTACGAAAGGCCATATAGAAATTGGGACATACATATGGGATAAAGGTAGGAGCTTAAATATTATGAACAAAGTTTAAAAATAAATAAAATGTATGAGGATTTTTATTATGAGAAAGCTAGCATTCCACAAATATAATACTATTTTTTTTCGGGGCTTGAGAGGTTGTTTGTTATGAACTTAGTGCACCATCAAAAACCCATTACAGACCCCTCATTCTCAATCTCATTCAACAAAATGCAACTTGTTCAAGGGTTTTTAAAGGGAGTCTAATAGCATGAAAGTGGACATGTCAATTCAGTGATTGCTAATGATCTCTATCTGTGGTACTTCAGCAGTGCATCATGTGAAAGAACTGAAAGCAACTTCTGAATTTAACATATAGGGCGGAATTGTCCCAGATTTGCACTAAGTGCGGTAGCGGGCAGGAGAAAGGACGTTTTACCCGCCAGCCGCAATGGCGGCTTTTCATGCCGTTTCATCCCATTCCCAGCATGCCCCGCCTCATTGGTAAAGCATTCCCGGGAAACACTCCAGGTCACTAGCAGGGCAGTCTCTGATTCACTAGCCCCGCCGTCACCTCAGGTCATCCGTAAACTGGGCGCCATATTTAAAGGGCGCCCCTGCACAGAGCTAGTGCACCTCAAGGGATCGGAAGCTGCTGGGAACCGATGACTGCCAAGAGGAGGAAACATGCTGCCCCCAGATTTAGCAACGCCTCCCTCGAGCACCTACTGGACATAGTGGAGGCCACCACCAAGTCCTCTACCCCCGCTCTGGGTGAAGACCAGCAAGCAAGCTGACAAACCCAGCATGGGAGGTCGTGGCAGTGATGGTCAGCGCCAATGTCCTGCAAAAGAGGACAGCCACCCAGTGCCGTAAGAGGCTGAATGATCTCTTCCATTCCGCCAGGGTAAGTCAATCTTCTCATCATTCTCAACTCACATACTCACAAACTCATCACACATCCACAGGGATCTCACTCACTGCCAGTTCAAGGGACATCACCATTCACTCTCTCACACTCACCTTCAACTGCCCTGCAGATCATGTCCTCATCCCGTCCTTAGCACCACTCACCACCCACACATGTCAGGCATCCTTGTTATCTGGCCTGGCAGGTGTCCTGCTTATGCTCTCTCCATCTCTATTCATGCAGGACAAGCTGGACACAACAAAAGGGAGAGGTCACAGACCGGTGGAGGAATGCCTGAAACCAAAGTCCTCACAAAATTTGAAGACAGAGCCATCCAGCTGGCCGGCGAGGATCTGGACCGGTCCTGTGCTGATGGTGAGGTCGGCGCTGCTCTACCAAGTGAGGATCCAGCAGTGCAACATCCATCAGACAACCAGGCTGTGAGTCAGTTCCCCTGTTCCGCAGTCCCCTGCCAACCACTAATTATCTCTCCTTGATTTCGCAGGCACATCTGGAAAGCAGCCGAGGGAGTCCAATACCCAGGTCCTCAACTCAATCCCTGAAGTAACCTCAGAAGAAGAGCCTGATGTCACCTTCATTGAAGACCCGTCACAGCGCTCACCCACACCCTCCACCAGCGCAGAGCCTGACGCTCAGAGGGACCAAGCTTTAGAGTAGCCTCGGGGTCACAATTTGGTGAGCATATCACACTGTCTGATCCACAGTAGGTGGCGGCAGGGACTTTCTAGGTGTCCGGCATTCGGAGGACTGCTGGAGGCCAGAAAACTGCTGAGTCCGAGTCAGATAAGGAGCCTCTGGACTCGGTCAAACCTCAGTTTCTGGAGCCACAAAGGCAAGTGGGGGAACATCAGGAAGGGATGTCCGCTGCTCCTCAGATTGCAAGGCACTATGGAGGAGTCTCTTTGCCCTCACTCTGAGGTGATAGTGCCAGCAGGACAACACATGGAGGTCAACACTAGTAGAATGGCAGCCGCCATGGAGACCTTGGTTCAGGACATTGCTCCTTCACTGCTGCCTGGACTAAACTCCATCGCTGACGCTATGGTTGGCCTCCAAAAGTGTCAACACGAGAGGGGTGCGGGGCAGCTCAATCTCACTCCAGCTTCCCCTTCTCCTCAAGGAGTCAGGCAGGGGCCCTCGGGTATCCATGGGGAGGTGGATCATCAGGTACACACCCTGGGGTCATCCACCCAGGTGATTCCAGGAGTTTCCAGCCCATTGGAGCCCCCTCTTCCTGTGACCCCAGCTGCTTCAGCTCCACAGGCCAAGGAGGGCGCCACTGTCAGACAGCAGGACCCTGAAAGCAAGCCGGGGCCCTCCACATCTGGGCCCTCCAGAGGACACCGGCCAAGGTCATCACAGACAGAGCGTCACAGTCAGCAGGCTGCCCCCACCTCCACTGTGGATGTTGGGGGAGCACCAAGATGTAGCAGCAGGTTTAGGAAGGTAAAGAAGATGTAGTTGTACAGCCTGGGCACAGGTGTTAGTCACTTGTAAATAATGTTCACTATTGCAAATAAACTCCCACGAATGTCTCCTTGCCAATGGATCCTTGTTCTGATGAGCAGTGTTTGTATCACTCAGACGTGAAAGCTTGGTTTCCGCACAAGATAAAGGCAGGTGTCTCAGTCCAGGGCCTCTTCCCTGTGCTTTGTACAACCTTCCCAGCACACTGGACATATTACTGAAGCCTGCATCTCAATGGGGCTTATCATTGCTGCCAGAATGCTCTGGGCCAGAGGCACAGAGTTCCGTCATTCTCTCCATGATATGACCCTGTTCACAGAATGCAAGCGAGGTGCCATCAGCCAGACAGGAGTCAGACATTCACAAAACCTACGTGAGGATCAATGGAGTGTCCCTGGTACATGTCGTCATCATCCTCCTGGAATGTAGGAGTTATGGGCATCCGCTGCATCCCAATGACAGGAGTCTTGTCACAGAGGGTATGTGCACTACCATCGGCAGACAGGAGTCAAACATTAACAGATGCAATGTGAGGATCTATAGAGTGTCTTCATTGCACGTCGTCATCAACCTCCACTAATCTAGCAACTATGAGGGCCTCCTGAACGCGCTTGCCTCGTCTGGACAGTGCGAGGGCCTCATCGCTGTCATCCTCATCTTTACGGACCTCATCACCCTCATCCCCATTGACGTCCTCCTCATTTGAGGAGACATGCAGCTCCTCCATCTCCTCCTCAGCCAGCTCCTCTCCTTGTTGCAGCGCCAGGTTGTGAAGGGCACAGCAGGTGACGACCATGTGTGACCCCCTCTGTGGACTGTATTGCAGGGCCCCACCAGACCAGTCCAAACACCACAACCTCATTTTCAAAATCCTGATTGTTCGCTCCACCAAAGAGTTGCAGCAGGAGACTCATTATAGCGTCGCTCTGCTGCAGTCTGAGGCCGCCACACGAGTGTCATCAGCCACAGTCTCTGCGGGTAACCCTTGTCCCCGAGAAGCCAACCCTGCAGCCTCTGTGGACCCTGGAAGATGTCAAGGATCTGAGACCTACTGAGAATGTAGGAATTGTGGATACTCCCCAGGAATCATGTGCAAACCTGTAGGATGTGTTTGTGATGGTCACAGACCAGCTGAACATTCAGCCAGTGGAAGACCTTACGGTTGACTTGGTTGACTGCTTGTTGCCACGGAGATCTAACCGCCATGTGAGTGCAGTCGATGGCACCCTGTACCTGTGGAAAACCTGAGATCTGGGCAAATCCCATTGCTCTTGCTTCCTGACTTTCCTGATCCTGGGTGAAGTTGTGTGCCTTCGCAAATATGGCATCTGTGACCCCCCTGGATGCACTTGTAAGTGGAGGTTTGCAGGATCCTGCACAGGTCACCCGTGGAGCCCTGGAAGGAGCCACTGGCCTAAAAATTGAGCCCACAATCACTTTCACAAGCACTGGCAGTGGAGGCCCATCCTGCAGCAGGTGGCGTTTGTGACCGACCAGTTCCCTGGACATGCACAGTCTTCGACGACATTGGTTGTCAGTCATCTACATGAATGACAAGCGCCGTCTGTACACCCTGGGTTTAGCCAGGCGCCGACTAGCAATGGCTCGCTGTGGCTCCTCGGTGGTGTGGGCAGGAGCTGCCCCTTCATCCTGAGGGTGCTCCTCCTCCCTCTGCCCAACCAGGCACCTCCATCGCTCTCTTCTTCTTCGTCTCCACTCTCTGTAATCCATGAGGCATACAACCAGGTCACCAGACTCCATGCTCTTCATGCACTGCCCCTGAAAGAGAGAGACACATCGGTTAGCATGGGTGTATCAAGAACCTCTCACGGTTAAGCCTGATGGACCCTTAATATGTCCCAGAGAGCACTGGCCACCACTTGGATGGCCAGAGTTTAGTGCACTGCATGGCTGCCCGAAACCCCACCCAGATCACCACCCCCCCCCACCCCCCCCCACCCACTCCCCCCCACAGCTCACCCCCCCCACCCCCATCGATTGGCAGCAGCTTTGTCCATTGGACTGCAGGCTGTGCTCTCAGCTCAGGCACAGGCATTCTCCTAACCCACACTGCAAGGCTGCTCTGTTAGCTTCAACCATGCGGGAAGACTGGTCCAAACCCGGGTGATGACATTGCAAGGGACTGTGAGCACCTCCACCAGTGACTGCTCCATGGTTAGCTTTAGCAAGGAGATTGTACCATGCCCAGTCATCCAACTGTTCAGTATTTCACTAAAACGCTCCTTACATTGCAATCTGTGCCTGAGGGGTGAAAAGCTCTGGAGCACTTGCTTGCACGTTCAGGCCTCTGCATTGCTTGAGTGGGCAGATAAACCAGAGGCCAAACTCCAGTCAAGTCAATGTGGCTGTGCCTGAACTGTCTCAGCTGTGGAGGAATGGTCACTTTAAACAGGGTTTCCCCAATGCGAGGTCACTTCCGTCGCCCACCCTCGCTCCCCAACATGTGCTTGTGCGCCTCCATCACACCATGCTGCCTTACACACCCTAACTCCCCCCAACCACAGGGCAGCCCCAGCACCTCACTGTCAGCCAGCAGGACAAACTCAACCTGCCCGTGCCCTCACCTGAATGCACAGCGCCTCTTCCTTGAAGTCAAACGGGCGGCCCTCACTAGCGCTGTGCAACGTTCATGTGCACTCACCTCCGAGTTCCCCTCGAATTTCAGCTCACCAGGTTCACGCCTTTTAAATGCTGTTGTGATGCTGATGTGCCCGGATGACCCAGCGTTGGGGGATGATTCCGACGAGCGGGGCTTATAATGATATAGAGATGTTCCCAACGTGCGTTGGCAGGAAACGCAGCCCGCCATTGATGGGCAGTGTTGTGGAGTATTTTAAACCAACACTCAACACACGGCCTTTCGTTCAAATGTCAAGCAGCCTTTATTTTTTACACCGGTGGGGAGACAATCTCTACTGGTCACGCCAGGAGGCTTCTCCAACGATACAGAGTTTCCAGCAGTTTATATACTATTCCAATTGTGTTACAGTCAGTGCCGCCTACAACAGAACTGATGCTATTAAAAGGACTAGAATTTAGGACATCAGAACAATGACACAGGATCACCACCATCATGTCATCTCATTAAGGAGCGGAGGAAGCCATCGTCACAACCAAACAGCCCCAGACAACGTCCTGTCACCTGTCACGGAAGGAGAAAAATCTTTTACATAAAGGTCAACTTTGGAGCCAGAACGTCTTGGTGGGATCTATTGTTTTCAGTTGTGAAAATGACATCAGCACTGAGCAGATCTGTCCAGGACAGACTTGCTGGGTCAAACTGAGTGCTAAGCACCAATCATCCCGCAAGATGTCCTCAGGAGGCGTGTTTGTGATATTCTATTAACTTAGCATCCGGGAACCATTTTAACCCCATCACTGCTGTAGAGCTTGGAAGCCCCACTTCAGGCAGAGCGGACAATCGCCAACTGGTTCCGCGACGGCATGAAAACCAATTTTTGCCTTTACCGCCATATTGTCCGCTCACATCCGTCGTGACACCTGACGCCAACAGGGACAGAAAATTCCGGCCATACTGTGAATGTGCAGGACCCAGGAGCTACTGTCGGTTAAATGACAGCAAAAGCACTGACAGTTTCACTGTCACCACAACCAAAAAATCCAGGCCGTCACATTTCAGAATTTGAAAATTGAGAAATTCCTTCCTTCATAATGAATTTGTCATTTAGTGTTTGATACCAAACGACACAGCGATATGATCTGGTTGGGAGGATCATTGGTCATACGTCCCTTTCAGATTTTACAGACAGAAACTACAGCCAGGATTTTCCATTCATCATGCGGGCTCGGCGGGGGCAGGGTGGGGGCGGGGGAGGGGGCGGTGGCGGGGGAGGGGGCGGTGGCGGGGGCGAGGGGTGAGGAGCGAGGGGCGAGGGGTGAGGGGCAACGGGTGAGTGGTGAGGGACGAGGGTGGGGGCAGGGACGAGGGGTGAGGGGCGAGGGCGAGTGCAGGGTGGGGGAGGGGGCTTGGGCGGGGGCAGGGTGGGGGCAGGGAGGGGGTGGGGGAGGGGGTGGGGGCAGGGCGGGGGTGTGGGCGGGGGTGGGGGCGGGGGTGGGGGCGGGGGCGAGGGTGGGGGCGGCACGGGGGAGGGGAGGGGGCGGGGGCAGCCGCAGAGCCGACCGACGCCTAAGATGGGCTCGGCACCGCGATTTCATGCCGACGGGCCAGTTAAGGCCCTCCCTGCGTGGATCGCGAGTGGTGAGTGCTACCTGCACGGGCGGAGGGAGGAGGGACTGTCGGGTCCACGTCAGCGAAAAAGCCCTTCAATCTCCCTGAGGCACAGCACGGAGCTGCCCGAGGGAGATTGAAGCACTTTCTAAAAAAATAAATAAATAAATACATTAAAAATGTTATGAAACATGTGACTCTGTCACATGAGCTGGGACACGAATGGCCACACTTCCAAAGTGTTTAATTGGCTATAAAGCACACGAGGTTGTCCTGAGATTGCGAAAGGTGCTGCCCCAACTTTCATTTAATGAATTTGTCCAATTGGAATTCTGTGCTGAGTTAACACCTACACATAACAAACGTTTAGTGTGGAAAAAGTAGTGGTTATTATAAAGTATTCAGGGTTGACTGACCTTTAGTACCAATGGATCTTTTTCCTGCTCTATCACCGCCTCTCACACTGCAGCTATTAGATTGTAAGAAGTCTTTTCTTAATAGCACCGCTTAGATTTTTATTTCCTAGTTTGTAAAGCCAGTTTAACAGTATCTGTGGTCCTCCATAAGTTTCAGGGGCTTGTAGCTTGTGAGTTTCAGCAAGTGATGGACTATGACAGGCAATGTTATGGAGGTGGAAATAAGCTGCCATTGCAATGAAAAGGATGTCGGTTGGAAATAACGCAACTCGATGCTGAGGTTGAAGAGAGACTGATGGAGGGGGTTAGAATCCAAAAGAGTGGAGTTTTTGATGATAGCTTTTGTCTTCCCAATATCTGAATGGAACAAATGCAAGACTGACCACACAAAGTCAACAGAGAGGTCAAGAGGGCTGGTAGAAAAGTAAAGCCGGGCATCATTGTGAAACTGATCTCCTGCCTTCAGTTGTCAAGACGCAGTGTGTAGATGAAGAAAAGGAAGGATCCAGGATAGATCCTTGGATAACTCCAGAGGTAATAATGTAGGATCAGGAAGAGAAGCCATGGCTGAAAATGCTCTGCTTATGATTTGAACCAAACAAGAGCTGTGCCTGTAAACTGGACAGGAGATTGGTTGGGCGGCAACTTCCTGCTTCCAACAGAAAGTGATTTCCTGCCGCAAAACGAACAAAAAGAACGTTCTTACCTGCCCTGCAAATTTACACTGACCATTCCGACCCCGGGAGGTGCTTGAGGCCTGAATCAAAGTACTTCCCACAGGCCCCAGCAAAGTGCAACTCGGGCAAAGCCAGGCCCCCCTCCCCCGCCCAATGATGCAGGTGGAGCAGGGAACGCCCTGTGAGGACTGCATTTGACAGAAGAGTTTTGAAGAGATAAGGTGAAGACCCAAGGATTCCCTGTAATTTTAAAGGTATTTTCCAGCTTTTTTTTTGTTATTTCTTTTAAACTGTTAATGCTGTTGTTATTGATTCATTCTAAGTGTAGTTATTTCATATAATTTCCCATCAAGATTTATAAGTTCACTTCATTTTTCTTATTTATTTTAAATCTGTAATGTTATTAAATGACTTTTAAAGTATTTGTAATCTTTGCATTTAGAAGATGGCAACTCATGACAATGTGGTGAAGAAGAGGATTCAAAACCGCACAGATGAGGAATGGAATATTCTTTTAAACGAGGCAGAAGGATGGCACGTGGACAGCCTAAGGGCATAGAAAATCTAAACCTCCGAGGAAACTTCAGAGCACGGCTTGGAAACAGGTTGCAGCAGCTCTGACTGCCAACAGCATTGTGCCTAGGATGGTGGATCAGTGCCGTAAAGAATTGGATGATTCAATTCATTCAATCAACCAGGGTATATATATATATAGATATATATATAGATATATATATGTATAGATATATATATGAATACATAAAATAATTTCTGAAACTTGAAATCCTAGTTTGTGACTTTAAAAATTAAGAAAGGTCAGAAATTCTCGTTCTGTCTATTAAGTTTGAGATGTCAAAAATGTCGTTGCCATGGAAATACTTTGATCGAGCTATATCCAATCCTGATAAGACAATATAGAGGTGTAAAGAATGCCGTTGCCTTGGAGACGCAATGAACTCATTCCATCCAATCTTGATGAGACAATATAGTTTCTTTGCTAACTTTGAGAGGTGTCAAAAATGCAGGTGCCTTAGATATGCTATGAATTAGTTCCATTCAACCTTGATAAGGCAATACAGCACAATGAGTCTCTGTCAGATTCTAACTACCTGTAGCTGCAGCCTCTGACCAGGAGACGCCCAGTTCAGAGAAACTTGCTGCTGGGCATGCACCTGGGACACAGGAGGATGACATCACTAGGATGGGGATGGGAGGGGACGGTGTGGAAGGCATTAGGCTCCCTCCCCTCTCCCTCCAACACTGCCTCCTCTACCTCACGCCCATCTTTTTCATGATGGATATTTTCTTTGTTTCTTTTCATTGCTTTGTCTTCCTTATTTATTGCACTTTTGATCACTGACTTGACAACCATCTTTTGTTACATTTGACTTATTTTTTGGTTTGTGTTGTTTATTAGTATATTTATGGCCTTCATTTAAAAATGCTCCAATTGAGATTTGTTGTTTACTTGAATTATGTTCTTCAGTTATAGTTCTCTTCTATTTAAGGGTTCAGTGTTTTTGATGTTGTAACAACACATTTGTAGCAATATCATGACAATGGCGCTCAGGAACATCAGGATTTCCACTTCCCTCCAGTTGCAGTTGCAGGTGTTGCCATCCTTCCTGTCGCCGAAAAACATTTATTCACAAAAATAATGTACGAGATACAAAATCTTACATTTTTGGCAACTCGGTAACCTTTAACTTAAGCAGCTGCACCATGACATTTTGAGTAATGACTATCTCAACGTTTTTACATTTTTACAAATAAATGAAACTTTTTAAAACTTTACCACAACAGTTCTCTAGTCTTATTTTGGAATGGAGGGAGGGAAGGAGGAAGGGAGGGAGGGATACATAAGCAGAGCCGCAATTGTAATGAGTCAGGCATTGAACACGACCCCAGATGAAATCTACGCTGGATTCTGGAGTATCTGTCAGAGAGATCATTCACATCAGCTTACAGAAGGCTTGCATATGTCCTGTTAAGCATTACACTTTTCTAAAAGCATTTGAAAAAGCCAAATTACATACTTGTAGTGAAACGCAGAGCTCCCTTTCACATATGTCAACTATTTAAGAGGCTCCTAAGGATCAACATTGTATTAAAGGGACTCTTAAAACTGGAATACGCCACACTGCATTAGAATGCATTGTAAACACATATTTTACAAATTAACTCTGGCTGAAATTTATTACAGACACTTCCATGAGCCAAACCTTACATTGTTAAATATGAAAGGACTTTTTAATGAAATAAACAGCAGAATTGTATGAAAAGTTTGTGAAAAAAATAAAATGTCTACCTTTCTTACACTCCCTGCACATTACTTATACTTTGAACTTGTTTTAAAATATATAAAGAAATTCACCCACCTAAAGAATCTCTCTGAAATCTGCTGCTTCTCTTCATTGCAGTTGGACCAAGAATGAGTGTGTAAAGAAATCCACGTAAACACTTGCCCGGTCATCGGGCATCCAGGCAAAGTTACCGCTGTGGCATCAATTTAAATAAAAGCCCTTCAGCGTGGCCTACTCAACTGTGCAGTTAAAAATCCCGAGTTAGAAATTCGAATGCAGTGCGCTTTTCACACACATGTGCGTGTGTCGGGACTTCTGCGGGTCCCAACGCACAACTCCCGGAGCGCCGGTAAGTAATGAGGAAGTTAAGGGCCGTTGGTTTTTTTCAGGTAAGGGAAAGGCTGTTGAAAGGATGGTGTTGATCTTAGTAAAACAAAAATGAACTCTTTGCACTTGTTGTTGAAGTGGGTGATGGAAGGGGCAGAGGTGAGATTGTTGCTGGGAGTGAGAAGAAGTCAGGGTTATATGAACCCCAAGCTGACTGTGGGGCAGTGAGCACTGTTAAAGGAGATTGAGGCTGGATTGTGTAGTCCATCTGGATCAGCTAATGGGTTACTCAAGCAGGTCTTCACCAGACATTTTTAAATAGTACTCTTTGGATTGAGAGAGTGATGATGGAAGACATATCAGAAGGAGGGAAGGAAGAGACAGAGAGTGAGAGAAAGAGAAGAGAGAGAAGGAGAGAGGAAATCAAGGCTTTACTGGGGACAAAGGAATCTAACATGGAAGTGGGGTAATGATTGAACAGATCAGTGGTCGCAGAAGCTTTGCCGTAAGTGGAGAGCCCAAGTTTAGGCAGCTGACAATGATTTGAGAGAAATGGATACCGAAGGAAGTGAGGTTGACAGGGGACAGAAGCATGTGGGTGCTGAGAGAAATAAGGAAGTGGTTAGGCTTCACCATGTCTATAATTGACATCAGTGGAGTAGACACATGGGATGGCAACATCAAAGTGAGTAACCATAATGGATAGGAAAATAAATCGTTGCATTCTAATATATGCAGTGCTCCTTTAATTTTATTAAGAGCCTATAACGCTACAGTTATAAAATTGTTTTAAAGTATAATACTGAAATCTATCATTGCTTGCTCACCAACTGAATTTCTAGATTTCAATTCATTCCATGTAAATATATTTTTAATCATTCTGAATTCGAAAAAAAACGTCTAATAACGTCTTTAAACACACTACGGACATCAGTTTGACACAACTACCTGCGTAGCGTAACACATCTGCTCAGACTCAAGTTATACAGTTGCCTCCTGGTCACTAACTGGCTGCAAAAACAAGAGTTCTTCACATGTATCCAAAACTAAATTATGCGCAGCAATCCAAATGTCACCTTTCAATGTTGGTTAATTTAATGCCTCCACTAACTTAAAAAGATGAAAAGCAATATCTAAAATATTTTCAACTTCACCACAGGATATCTGGAAATTTTATAACTTGATTTCACATTGGTTGCAATATACTGCAGCCCGTGTTAAGCTAACATGATGTGAGACTATCTCTAGCAGGCAGCTTCACATTCCAGAAAATTTGCTGTTACAACTAGGATCTGAGCATACCTTGTTGTTTAAGAGCCTGGGGTACCATAGTTATTGACCTGAATGTCACTTGTTCATCATTCGCAAGAGTTTCTTCGCACATCTGCTGTTCAGGCATCAGTCTTATCATTAGAACAGGCTTGTTATTTTTTTTGTACTTGCAAATAAATGGCTTCTTATCTTCGGCCAGGGAATTAGATAATAATAACTAGGCATTCATAGAACACATGTAGGCTATATTGAAGAGCCTCAATGGCCGCTTGCAGCAGCTTTCTACCGTTTTGTGATAAATGGCATTGTGATGCCATAAATTGCTTTCCAGAACAATGGACTGCATTCTAATTTTGCTGCTGTTGATGGCTTGACGGGAGAGGGAAGTCTAAAATCATTTAACACAGCAGGTAATACTGATGTTGCATAAAAGCCATGGTAAATCATGATCCTTTTTAAAAACACATTCAGTTTTTTCCACAAATGGTCTATCTTCACAAGTTTAATAAAATACTTATTTTTTTTTTGCAAGGAAATGTATTTCAAAGTTAATTTGTTTGTTAGTTTGATTCACAAAGTAACATTTTTGCCTAGAGTTGTAAAGATGGTGGGGTTCAGCCCCACACATTAGTTTGAACTCAAGGCTAATGTTTTCTGTCACATTGAGGGACTGAGCAAAATACGACCATCAATACTCTCTCAATTAATTAGATGAACAGTTAGGTGCACCTCACTTCCTGACTATTGGTCATGCTAATTTCCAGAGGAAGGTGAAAATACAAACTTTGGTAAGTTCCAGGAAAAAGTCTTTAAGCTCCTTCCTGATCCATACGATTATCAATTTGGTTCCAAAAGATCACACTTCTTCATGATGGATCACTAAGTAACCTTAATTAACCTGATAAACCAAAATGTCCTCCTTACTCAGAAACCTGTCAAGTCCATTCTTAAAGGCTTGCGTATGCTTATCATTACATTGCGTAGAATGTACAGCACAGAAACAGGCCTCTTCAGCCCAAAAGGTTCATGCCAGTTTTTTTATTCTGCACCTCAGCCTCCTCTCATTTTCCCTTATTTAATTCGATTGGCATAAGCCTCTATTCCCTTCTCCTCCATATGATTATCTAGCCTCCCCTTAAATGTGTCTATTCTATTCACCACAACTACTCCCTCTGATAGTGTGTTCCACATTCTAATCACTCTTTGGATAAAGAGGTTTCCCCTGAATTCCCTATTTTGTTTCTCGGTGACTATCTGATATTGGCAGCCTCTAGTTCTGCTCTTCCCCACAAGTGGAAACATGCTCTGCATCTACTTTGTCAAAATCTTTCATAAGTTTAGAGGCCTCTATTGGATCACCCCTCAACCTTCTCTTTTCAAAAGAGAAGAGCCCCAGCCTGCTCACCCTTCCCTGATCGGTAGATCATTGCAATTCTGGTACATCATGGTGTGTTGCAGAAAGCAACATTTCTGGGAAAAGAAATACTCCTTGGCATCTAATCTGACTGCATTGACTGCTTTGTACTGGGGTGGGGGTGGGGGTGGGGGCGGGGGCGGTGGCAGGGAGGGGGCTTGTTCCCCAGATATAAATTACCCGGGAAAAGGACAGAGCAGAAAGTGGTGTGTAGATGTTTGCATTGCTCAGCGGCCTCTGGGGCTTCTCCTTGGGATGGAAAACGCATTCATCCCCAGCAAGTGTTAAGGGCTGAAGTAAGTCAGCAGGGATATCAGGAAACAGCCCAGCTCATTTTCTTTATTTGCGCAGGGCCATACACCTGCAGAAAAACAGAGCCGTGGACCTTAACCACAGCACACAGCTGATGTTGGAGGGTGTGAGGGCAGGAGCTGGGGGCAACGCTGCTGGCTGCCAGGAGGCAACCGTGTTCTCTCTGCACAGGACCATCAGAATGGAGATCAGGAGTCGAGGGAAGGTTTTTGGATGCAGCCAGCCCTGAAGACAGCGACCATTACCACTGCTGTTGCCATATTAAAATGTACGATTTGCTAGCTTATTTGTAGTTGGAACTGACTCTGGCTCTAACCGGACTAACTCGTTCTTTGCCCCATCTCCAAGCATAAGACCCTGTTGTAAGGGGAAAATCTATGCCTGGGCTATGTTAGAGGCCACTTTAAAAGACCTGAAGCTGCAAATATGGGTGGGTTTAAGTCATGTCATACTTTGAGAATTTATGTCTACAATAAGCAGTTCGTCATTACTCATTCACTCTTAGCCATTTACTCTCGCGTCTTTGTTGTGCCTTCTTCGTAGACAGTTCCTGGTTCGCATTATCAGAGGAATAGTGTATAAACCACAAAAGTTATATTGTTGCAGGATAAGATGTCGATCAGACCCCATCTGGTTTACAGTACGGCGACCTAATCATAGAAAGATATGACTGCCCTTGAGAAGGTAAACAGATGAGCAATGCAGATGATTCTAGGTATTAGGAATTTAAATTATGAAATAGATTAAGGAAATTGACCTTGTTTTCTTTGGCAACGGGCCAAACTTTGTGGAAATCTAATTGACGTTTTTAGCATCACAGCAGAATTGGCAAAACAAGGCTAAATTATTTACTGGGGTTAAAAGTTCAAATGCAAAGGCATACAAGTTAATTAAGAGCAAGATCGTGAGACTGCTTCACCTACAGAGTAAAGGAGCTGAAAGCAATATAGGGTTAATTATCCAGGTTTGCACTTGAAGTGAGGAGCCTCAATTGTTGAAAGAGTATAATGGGAAATCAGGGCCCACACTGTCACAATTACCGATGGTCAGAAATCAGGGCAACACAAAGATATTTCCAATATGTAATCTCAGTGGCTAAGGTTGCCTGGCAACAATTTGAACTCAGTGAAATACCTGTTATCAATTGATTCAGCATATAACCAGGCAGAAAGAGCAGAGATTGAGGGCTACATGAAAGGATGGATAAGTGGGTTTTTCTCTGTCTAAAAATTCCTATTTTTGTGGCAGGAGTTATTTCTATAAGTACCTTATACATCAAAATGGCACAACGTACTTCATACAGTGAATTGCATTGACTTGTTGGCCGGGATTTCCCGTGCCTGCCGGCGTTGGGCGTGTTCAGTGACGTGAGCAGACAATATGGGCGCAATCAGTTTCATGACAGCGTGAAACCAGTTTATGATTGTCCATTCAGCCTGCCAATAGCAAGCTGCGTTTCCCACCATTGGGCGTTGGGAACCTCATTGTAATACGCCTGCATATCAATATTAGTCCAGCCTGCCAGAATCGTCCTCCACACTGGAACATCTGCCAACATCAGCTGGAAAGCACGCCGACATGTTTCACAGCGGCATATAAGCGACGTGCACCTGGCGAGCTGTACTTCACTCGGGGCTTCAAGGTTTGTTTGCCTACCTTGCTTCGGGCAGCACTCGCAGTCATCAGCGCCAGGCTTCACAGACAGCACCACATCACTTTTAGAGGGGCTCACGGCAAGTCTCTACATACCAGACCAGTCGTATGTGGGTGGCTTTTCAATGGCTGCAGGGTGAGGGCTTGTTTGGGAAAGGGGGAGAAGTGGCTTCAGGCAAGGGAAGAGGCTGCAGGACCAGGGCTGTACTGGGGAAGGAGGGTATCCCAGGGTGTGTGTTGCACACATGTTGATCTGTGCAAGTGGTCTCAAGATGGTGAGGGCTGAGGAGGCAGTCTCCAGAGGAGATGAGGCCAGATGGAGATGTGAAAGTATATGTGTGAGAGAGTGAGTGGTGATGTCCCTTGAGCTGGCAGTGAGTGAGATGCCAGCGAATGTGTGATGGGCTTGTGAATGTGTGAGTTTCAAGTGATGAGATGGTTGCCATATCCTGGCTGCACGGATGGGATCATTCATCCTCTATCTGCATTGAATGATGTGGTAAAGTGGAGTGCTATGTGCCTTTGAGAGTATGTAATTTACTGACCACATGACTGTATTGACCAATTGCTATACAGCAGGGGCTACTTGGGTAACTGTAAGTCCACAGCTGGAGGTAATTGAGGAAGCACACATGGTGTTAGTGTCCTGTTCTTAGTTCCAATAAACTACCAGTGTTTGTTCAGTTAATCAGTCTCTCTGCCGGTATTGTTTCAAGCGCCAACTAATGTGTGAATGTCAAAGGTGCAGGTCACGTTTACCGGACAAAGTGAACCGGATAACTTGAAACATAAAACTGGCGACGAGGATAAACAGGGTAAATTGAGGGCAATCAAGAAAGCCTCAGTAAGCCAACTACACTGTTTTGTCACTACCTTGAAAGCGATTTGGAAACACAGTCTCCTGACTCATTGAGTATGCCACAGTTTGGGCATCTCGAACCATTCGACCCTGTTTCTGATGACTGGTCTCATTACGTTGAATGCCTAGCGTTTTTCTTTGCCACTGACGACATTGTGGGGAAGGGCAAGAAGAGGGCAATTCTTTCGTCCACATGTGGGAGCAAAACGTATGGGCTGATCCGCAGCCTCACGTCACCAAACACCCCCGATATGAAGACTTTCGATGAGCTAGTAAATAATGGCAAAAAACACCTGAAACCAAAACCCTCATTATGCAGCCTTTTAAATTCAATTCGAGGAATAGGCTTCCAGGAGAGACAATCGCTGGCTATGTAGCTGCTTTAAAGGGATTATTGTGAGTTTGGAACTTCAGTTAATGACATATTGAAAGACCGATTGATATGCAGAATAGGGGACGATGCTATTCAAAAGCGATTGCTATCTGAAACTAATTTAGACTTCAGTAAGGCATTAGAATTGGCAACAGCCGTAGAGAGTGTTGTTAGAGACTCAGAGGCAATAAAAGATACACAAAATGGCGCCGTCCATCTTGTAGGGCGAGGAGGGCAGGTAACAAAAGGTGTGAAAATGTCGGACTCTGCAGAAAGACGGGAAACGCCCACTATTTACAGACCATTGAAGAACAACAGAACCACAGTGAAAACCCACGACATTAATGAGAGATCCAGGCAGCCTGCAGACGATCGACAGTTCAGAAATATCGAATGCTTTTTCTGCCACTGCAATAGTCACATAACGTGGCACTCTAAAGATCGGCTGAGACAACATTTTAAAAACAAAGGTAGAAACCGTGAAACCTGTCTGATTGAAGAACCAGAGGAAGCAGAATCTGACATTTATTCATTATACAACCTGAAAGTGGGTAGAACTGAGCCAATCCAGGTAGTCATTAGAGTCAATGAACAACCCATCAGGATGGAGGTCGATACTGGGGCATCAATGTCTGTCATTGGAGAACATACATTCAGATACTTGAATAAAGGAGTCCATCCTTTAAGTTTGGAAGAATCGGGCACTAAAGTAAAAATATATACGGCTGAAGAAATAAGAGTGAAAGGGATATGTCAAGTCCTGGTGCAGTATGGGGATCAGTCTGCAAATTTACCCCTTATAGTAGCAGCTGGGGCAGGCCCCAGTTTAATTGGTTGCAACTGGCTCAAAAAGATTAAATTACAAAGAGCCCAGGGTTTTTCAAATCAGAATAAGAAACCTATAGGAATTGTTACAAAGGTACAATTCCACTTTCAGTGTTCAGTGGAAGGATTCGGAAGCCAAAATCCACGTAGACCCTAACGCAAGCCCCAGATTTGTTAGAGCCAGACCAGTCCTTTATGCTCTTTGGGACAAGGTCGATACCGAGCAAAACAGACTGGAAAAGGTGGGTATCTTACAACTGGTGCAATTTTCCCAGTGGGCAGCACCCATAGTACCCGTGCTGAAGCCAGATCAAAGTGTTTGCTTCTGCGGTGACTTTGGGCAGAATTTTGGTGCTGGCGTGTGGGGGCGGGCCCAATGTGCTGACCCATAAAATCACATTGCGCGTCATTTCGATATTTCATTTGGTGGGCGCGGGTCAGAGGTGGCTGTGTGCTCGCCGAACTGTCAACGGCCTGTTAGGGCCATTAAAAAACGAATTAAACTTGTTAGGAATGGAGGAGTGGAGGAATGGAACAACGGAGAGCCCAGATGGCCTTTGCGTTTTTCAGGAAACCTCATCCACGGGCGGGATGAGGTTTCTCGAAGCTTTCATAAAATAAATAAATAAATTTTCCTAACTTCACAAACACGTCCCAGCTCATGTGACACTGAGGGGACAAGTTTAAATAAATTTTTTACTTTATTTGTTTAAAAGTTTTCAAATCCATTCCATCTCCCCGAGGCAGCTCCGTGCCTCAGAGAGATTGCTGTGCTCCTCCGCGCACGTGTTCGAAAGAGCGCAGGCCCCTCCGACTCTCCCTCCTCCCCCCGCCCGCACAGGGAGCATGAGCGCATTACGCTGGGCTGGCCTTAATTGGCCCGCCAGCGTAAAATGGCGGTGTGCAGCTGATTGCGGGCAGCAATCGGCTCCTCACCCGCCCCCGCCTGCTCCTGCCCAGCACCCCGCCATAGGAATAATTCTCCCCTGTATGTTAACCGTAAATTGAGTGGCCAAACTTGACAGACACCTGATACCAAAGATTGATGAATTATATTTGAAATTGGCAGGGGGGCAGCACATATTCCAAACTCAACATGAGCCACGCCTACCAGCAGGTAGAGCTGGAAGAAGGCTCTAGAGAATTTGTGACCATCAATACACATCGAGGGTTGCATCAATATGCTCGATTACCCTTTGGGGTCTAATTGGCAAGCATTATTTTCCAGCGCACCATGGAAAATCTACTTCAGGGACTGCCCCATGTCGTTGTTTTTCTGGATAATGTCTTAGTAACAGGACTAACTGATAAAGAATACTGAGCTAATTTGGAGGAGGTGCTGAAATGCTATGCTGAATTTCCAAGCCAAGAAGGTAGTTTATTTGAGCCATAAGGTCAAGGCGCAGGGCCTGCATCCCGTGGAAGAAAAGGTCAAGGATGTTCGCAAGGCACCTACACCGAAGACCACTTCAGGACTAAAGGCCTTCGTGGGTATGATAAACTACTATACTATGGCACTTATGGCATGTGCTATGCTGGTTAATTACCAACTGGTGACTGGGGGGGAAATCCCAACAAATTTCTGTCTCCAGGTATTTTACATGTAATGTCACGTGCAGTAAGATAAACTTAAGTGTCAATTGCATAACATTGCATGAGAGAGAGCAATTTGTGTCATTTATACATCATGGAGGTTCTAATGGCTAATGGGAGAGTCACACAGACTCGAAACATGAACTCAGTTTCTCTCTCCACAGATGCTGCCGGACCTGCTGAGCTTTTCCAGCATTTTCTGTTTTTATTTCTAATGGCTAATGTTACCCTAGATCATTTATTCAGTTCTCAAAACTGCTCCATCATTTTGTGTCACTTTCTTTGGCTAATAGACGCAACAGCTACCCAGAACGGCACTTCCTCCAAAGAACACTTGGCAGCTTCCATTTGGGGTGGCTATCCTGGACTCTGTCTAGTCAGATTCAGTGGTGTCATGCTAATCCTGTAAGCAGTAAGCACATCTCTCTTTTTACTGAAGCTGGTTCACTCTGCTTGATACCTATCTGTACAATAGCAGCACCATTCCTGCTGCCAGAATATAATCTATGGAAAAGCCACTCCTCAGCAACCCACAGTCAATCCCTAACTAGCACACAAACAGCAATGTACAAGCTGATAGATCATATTTGTTATCATACTGTATATTATGCTATACGACATACTAGATGAATCTAGATTTTACTGATAGGCATTAGGTTACTTTAACTCAGATTTTCTAATCAGTGTTTTATTAGGTACAGAGCAAAGGTATTCAAATATCCAATGGATGGGCTTATAATAGTCAAGTTGTTTATTTAACACATTTCAATTCATTCTTACTGTACTGTCTGTCGGGTTGTTTGATAACATAGTATTGCAATGAGTTGGCATAGCCACCAGACAGGCAGAGTATCATGTAAAGTGCTGATGATGAAATTTAAGTGCCATAAGTGCTAAATCAAATCCTAAGATCCTCATTTCACTTGAGTATCTTGAAGGGTTTTAAATGGTTTAATAGTCGATGTTCATACAGTTGGGAAGACCAGCTGTTCTGTAGTCAGCAGGACTTTGGCAAGTAAGCAACAAATACCATCTGCTTCTTGTCATTTTAAACACAGCAGTCTGCCAGTGATACAATGCTTTCTGTTACTGCCACTGACATATTGCCTCCATTTAATATTGATTTAATAGAGGAAGCAGGAACATTAGGGGTGCTCTTCAAGAAATATCCATTGTGTGATTCTTGACCTGAAGACCCCGGTGCAAGAATAATATATTTGCATCAAAAGTGGATTTTGCATTTTCCATGCTACAGATGTGGTGATTGCTTTTTCTAAACTGTCAAAATTGCATACCATCAATGTTTTCTCTTATTTTTCCCTCAACAAATATTAAAGGTTCAGAGATAATCTGTTAAAGGAACATTACTGTCCTGGTAAATGTTTCGGGTATAACTTTACAGCTTTGTTTTATTATTCAACTTCTTTTTATTCTTTCATGGGGTGTGAGCATCACTAGCAGGGCCAGCATTTATTGTCCATCCCTAATTGCCCTTGAGAAGGTGGTGGCGAGCTGCCTTCTTGAACCGCTGCAGGTGCAGTGCTGTTAGGGAGGGAGTATTTTGAGCCAGTGACAGTGAAGGAACGGCGATATATTTCCAAGTCAGGATGGTGAGTGACTTGGAGGGGAACTTCCAGGTGATGGTCTTCCTATGCATCTGCTGCCCATGTTCTTCTACATGGTAGAAGTTGTGGGTTTGGAAGGTGCTGTTGAAGGAGCCTTTGTGAGTTGCTGCAGTGCATCTTGCACACTCCTGGCACTGTCTATCAGTGGTGGAGGGACTGAATGTTTAAGGTGGTGGAAGGGGTGCCAATCAAGCGGGCTGCTTTGCCCTGGATGGTCTCAAGCTTCTTGAGAGTTTATAGAGCTGCACTCATCCAGGCAAATAGAAAGTATTCTATCACACTCCTGCCATTTTGACTTGTAGTTGGCAGAAATGTTTTGGGGAGACAGGAGGTGAGTTACTCGCCCCAGAATTTCCAGTCTTTGACCTGTTCAGTTTATGATCAATGGTTACTCCCAAGATGTTGATGGTGGATGATTCAATGACAGTAATGCTGTTGAATGTCAAGGGGAGATAGTTAGATTCTCTCTTGTTGGAGATGATCATTGCCTGGCACTCATGTGGCATGAATGTTACTTGCCACTTGTCAGCCCAAGACTGGATATTGTCTGGATCTTGCTGCATTTTGACATGGACTGCTTCAGTATCTGAGGAGTCGTAAATGGTGCTGAACATTGTGCAATCATCAGCGAACATCCCCACTCCGGACCTTATGATGGAAGGAAGGTCATTGATGAAGCAGCTGAAGACAGTTGGGCCTAGACACTATCCTGAGGGACTCCTGCAGAGATGTCCTGGGACTGAGATGATTGGCTTCCAATAACCACAACCATCTTCCTTTGTGCTGAGTATGACTCCAACCAGTGGAGCGTTTTCCCCCTGATTCTCATTGACTTCAATTTATTGCAAGAGTTTAGTAACCTAGCCACCTTTTCCCAGTTTTTTTGTTGTGACACTGCGGTAATTATGGATTTATGTAATGCGTAGTGTACCTTTAAGAAGGATTTTACAAAGGAAGATCACATGATCTTATGTAACCAGTAGAGGGGTAGCACGGGCTACCTCTGTAGTCAGTAGTCTGAGTTAGTAAGAGAAGTATGGAGACAGGGTTTGAGCTGAAAGCACATATGTGTAGCTGCTGAGTAGCTCTGTAAATAAGCAGAATGTGTTCCACCTACGAGCTGTCTGCTGATCAGCTCTGACTATTGTACCAACTCCACCATCCCAAAACCAGCATGCGACCCGGGCTCACTGAGTTCCAACAAACTGGTGACTAGGATCCAACAGACACTTTACGGATTTGCACTAATCCCAAAACTGAAACTCCAACTTCTTCATGATAAAATCAACTTCCTTTTATATAAAATTTTTTTAAAAGATGAATAATAATTTGAACGTACAATGCTCATATGAAAGACCATATTGTCTGACCTATGTTGTGTCCTCCGCTCCCATTCTCTGACATACTATTCACTAGATACGTGCGCTGAGCCAAATGGAATTCCATTTTAGATTATTTTCTTCAACCATAACAGGGAAGCAATCTATACACATGACTTGAATTCAAATTTTATTGCAAAATTTATTAAAAACAATTAACTTTCTTGTTGCTTGACTTGTAATATTCTATCAAAATACAACATTGCCATGCATTCAAATTACTGACAAATCTATTTTCAACAATAATTGTTTCAGTTTGTCACCAAGTATCTTCCACAGTTCATCCTGATAAATGTACTGCAAATAATTATTAATGGGGAGATTATCACTCATAGAAACCCTCGCGTTAAGGTGCATTGCTGTGATTTGGAGCCTGATGATTAAGACAGGTTATAAAGACAGCATTTAAAATTTAATGAGCATTTACCATTATTGTGAAATCAGTTGTTCCATTACATTAGAAAAAGCTTCTCGGGGGGGAAAGGTTTATGGATCTTGTTAATGAAACATTGTTGAGTCATTTGTTTTAATGTGTTCAACACGTTTAAAATCTTGAATTCTATCTATTGAATTTTTTTTGCAAACATTAGAAAGTGAACTTGCACTTGCTTGAAATTTTTCAGCTCTTTTCGTTGGGTGGATGCTCGCAATTTTCTAAACACAGTTACCTCCCACTGAACGTTGCAGTGACAGCTGGAACATTTATTCAATGCTAGAGACAGGGCGAGCACAGATAGAGCAGGACAGTTTTACACAACAATTCATTGCTGTCATACACAATAGGTTCTGTGCTCTTCAACACAGATTGTTCCATGTAAACTTCTCTGTGTCATTTCAAAATAAATTGAACATTTCCAACAGTGTTAAAAAAAAAGTTGCCAAAATGTGATCCATTAACAATATTACAAAAGAGGCACATGTTAAAATAAGATATACAATTGAAAACAGCAGAACAAATATTTGCACGACCTTCATAAATGCGTACGAATACGCCCAAGCTACTGTCTACATGATGACTACTATTGGTCCAGCAGCATTAACAGCTACTACATCCTTATAATCATTAGTCCAAGGTGACTGATTGATCAATATTCATCCCAATCCTCTCCCATGCAAAGCTGCCCAAGACAAACCTTAGAATCTAAAAGACAGAAAGAGGGCATTTGGCCTGTCTTTGACGGAGCTGTCTAATATAGTCCCACCCCTCAGATTATTCCTCAAAACCCTGAAAATCAGTCCTCTTCAAGTACACTTCCAATTGCTTTTTGAAAGTTTCTATGGTCTCTGCTTCCATCGTTTTATTTTCAGATAGTGCATTCCAGATATTAACAATCCTCTCTGTGAAAAAAATCTCATTTCCCCTCTAGTTCTTGGGGCAATTATTTTCAAATCTATAACCTCTGATTACTGACACGCCGCTGAGATCAGTCAAGCATCATACCACGAGGAAAAGCCCACAGCACAGCACATTACAATTTCAGCAGTCACACATTGTCTCACTGTTCCTTTTGTTATCAACATTTTACCCATTTTACTTCAATTATATATAAATGCAAGGATAAATATACAGAGTTAAAAGCAGATATCATTTAGTGGATAATAGGGAACATTAAAAACCCCTTGTTGGAGAAACCAGTGGATTTAGCAAGGACTCAGCTTCACTGCAAGCCACTGATTCTGCTAAACTTCATTCCTTCACACACCTCATATTCTACATCTCAAGCTCCATTGCTCACTATTGCTGATTTCTCACTCTGTGCCTGAGTGCACTGCTCATCTACTTTGTAAAGCTCAGAAAAGCATTGCTTTCCCTCTTTCTCTCTCTAAAAGAAAGCATCAGGGAATATTGCCAATGGGCAAGGTCATCTCCTTTGGCCTCTGAGACTGGACTAAACCACGAAACCCACAATCATTACACACAGACATGAGGTAGTAAATCAAATAAATTGATCAGGGTTTGGCTGTGGGAAAGAAAGAAAGGCAAGATTTCATTTCTATAACATCTTTCATGACCTCAGGAAATCCAAAGGCACTTCACAGCTAATGAAGTATTTTTGAAGGGTATTCACTGTTGTAATGTAGGAAAAGTGGCAGCCAACTTGTGCATAGCAGGATCCCGCAAACAGCAAAGTCTGGCACTAAGCGTTCCACCGCAACAGGTCTAGTTACTTGCCACATCCAAGTTGGACTGAATCATTGAATGATGCAGCACAGGAGGAGGGCATTCGGCCCACCTTTCCTGTGCTGACTGTTTTATAAAGCTATCCATTCCACGGCTATTTCCCCATAGCCCTCTAAATATTTTCCCTTCAAGTGGTCTTCCAGTTTTCTTTTGAATGTTACCATTGACTCTGCTTCCTCCGCCCTCTCAGGCAGCACATATCATAGCTGCATTAAAAAAAAACATTAAAAATGTTTCTTCATGTCACCCTAGCTACTTTTGACAACCACCTTAATCCGGTGTCCTCTGGTTTCTCACCCTTCTGCCACCTGAAACAATTTCTCCATGTTTACTCGATCAAAACCATTCCTGCTTTTAGACACCTCCATCCATTGCCCTCTTAACCTTCTCTGCTCTAAGGAGAACAATCCCAGCTTCCCCAGTCCCTCCATGTAACTGGTATCATTACCAATCCCTGGTACCATTCTAGTGAATTCTGCCTGCGCTCTCAGCAAGGCCTTGACATCCTTCCTAAGGTTTACTGTCCAGGTTGAATACAAAACTCCAGCTGAGGCCTGGCTAATGATTTGGAAAAGTTCAGCATAACTTTCATGTTTTTGTGCTCTTTGCACTGGCTGTGGTGAGGGCCCCATCCACCATCCAGGTAGTCAAGGGCAACCCGCCAAGACCATTTTCAGAAGCTTCAACAGAATTCAGTGGCAATGAGGCAGTTAACTGCCAGCTGTTGGGCAGGCCCCAGTGAGGGGAGTGGGGGTTGTTTGATTGGGAGGGGAGCAGGGTGGCCCTCAGCATGGGGTGGAGGGTGTGGTGGAGGTGGGGTCCTCCATGGGCCAGGGGTTGCTTGAACAAGAGGGACCCACCGACCTCACAAGGAGGCCACTGGCTTTTCCTGGGTGCCCTCGCCACATGGCATACAGCTGCCCCCACCCTCCCCCACCCCAATCCACTCCCAAACAGGGATTCGAATTCCACCTCATGCCTCTACGAATAGAGCCAAGGATTCCATAGGCTTTCTTAGCAACTTCCCATGTGCTGTCACCTTCCCCACAGCCTCATTACAACAATATCATTTAATGCATCTTGCCTCTTCTTATTCTTCCAGCCAAAATGGATCACTTCACACTTTTCTGCACTACATTTTATCTGCTAGGTGTTTGTCCATTTTATCAGCCTGTTCGCCTGAAGCCTGTTGCTAATCCTTATTGTTTTCTACATATCTGTGTTTCATATCGTCGGCCAACTTTGAAGTTATGCTCTGTGATCCCAGATCCAGGCCATTAAAACAAAAGCTAAATACCTGCTGATGCTGGAAATCTGAAATAAAGGGTCACAGGGCTCCAACGTTAGCTCTGTTTCTCTCTTCCCAGAGGCTGCATGACCTGCTGAGTATTTCCAGCATGATCTGTTTTTATTCCAGGCCATTAATATTTAATCAAACAGAGCACTGGTTCTAGTGTCAACTCCTACTCTGTTTACTTACCTCCAGCCTGAAAAGGAACCTTTCAATAATCCTCTCTTTCTGTTCTTTAACTAATTTTGAATCTAAGTTGCCACCATTTTTTTAGTCCATGGGCTTTAATTGTACTAAAAACCTATTATGTAGGACTTTGTCAAACACCTTTTGTAAGTTTGCATGCGCAACACCAAATATCGCACTACCCTCTCTGACTTCATCAAATAATTCAATCACGTTAGTCAAAACAATTTGCATTTAACAAATTCATGCTGACTTGGAGCTGAATTTTCTGGTTGGCGAGGGGGTGGAGCAGGCGCAGGTGGGCACAGACCCAATTGCCGCCCGCAATCGAGCCCACGCTGCCATTTTACACAGGTGGGCCAACTAAGGCCTGCCCAGCGCATTTCACGACTCCTGAGGATAGCGGGAGTGGGCAGGCACAGGGGGAATGCACTGTCCGCTGGGTCCAATGGCAACCCGGCCGCCTGTTTATCAGAAGCGCTGGCAGCTTTTGCAAGGCTGCTCACAATGCCAAGTGGGAGGGCTCACCAGAGTGGCGACTCTCATGGAGAGGCTCCTCCAGGAGACCCATCAGGGCTTCCTGGGGATGCGATTGGACCAGCAAGCCTTTGCACCAGCATTGACCTCAGCTGGTCAGTGCCAGTGTGGGAGATGGTGTGGGCATCAGCTTTCATAGCTCGGTGCCCATCCATCCACAGTGAGCAGGGAGGTCCGAAGCGACCTCACGTCGGTACAGCAGCTGCCTGTCGTCTCTGTGGGCACCTCTCAGGGCGCTCCGGATGAGGGCGGCAGCTCCTCTGCCCCTCTCCCAGTGACCGTACCACCCGGTGAGGCTGCAGTGACTGGGGAGATGCCAGCTGTGGAACTGGCAGCTCCCTCCTAGGCGGGGCCAGCACTGGCTCCACGGGCCAGAGGACGACCACCAAGGTCATCGAGGTCAACAGGACAGCAGAGTCAGCAGGCTGGCTCACAAGCCACTCCGAGCGATGGGGCAGCACCAAGACATAGCACGCGGAAACGTAAATTTAAGGCACCTTAGACTAGCGCCTTGATGGCCACATGTGTACAGTCTATTGCACCCTGGACACGGGGGAAGCCAGCAATGGCTGCGAAGCCTCTGGCTCACTGTGTCTGACTTGCCTGGTCCCAGCGGAAGTGGATGAAGGTCAATGCACCTCTGAACAGAGCGTCTGTAACCTGCTTGACACAAGTGTGGACAGCTGATTGGGAGACACCGCAAAGATCACCCACCGAGCTCTGGAAGGAGCCAGAGGAATAGAAGTTGAGGGCAACTGTGACCTTCAGAGCCGCTGGCATGGGGTATCTACCCACACAGTTAGGGGAGATCTCAGGGCCAATCATCTGACAGATATAGTTAACCGTCTCCCCTGAGAGACGAACCTCCTTAGGCAATGAACCTCAGACATATTGAGGTTGCTGCATTGCCGCCTGTAAACCCTGGCAGCAGGATAGTGGCGTCTTCTGCGGTCCCTTCCGCCTTGGACTACCTCTCGACCCTGTGCCCCTTGTGCCTGCGTCTGTCCTCCCAAAGGTGGCTCCCCTGGAGGCTGAATGTGGACTCCTGGCCTCCTCCCCCTTCTAGCCCTCCTTTCCTCCTCAGAGGAGCTGCCTCCAGTGGGAGTGTTCAGCTCCCATTCCCAGACTAAGGGAAGGCTTCCTGAAACCTGCAGGCCCAGAAAAGATTCCTCACTGCAGAGTGCGGACCTGAAAGTTAAGAGTCCAGAAAAAGCAGCTGGGATGCGTTTTGAAGTACTGCAGATCACACAGGCAAGTTTGAAAAACTTTCAAAAATAAATATTTGGCTGTGCACACTCACGACCCCAGTGACCCCAGTGAGTCCTCTTATCTCACCCGCGGATGAGGTTTGTACAAATGTCTCCTACCCGCCTGCCCATAGCGCCTGTTGCGCCGACCCAAAGATTGCACGGGCGCCGAAAAATCAGCATTGATTGGTGAGTCAAGGGCCTTCAGTGGCTGGTTAATTAACGTCGGGCGCGCATCGGAGATCATCACACGTCATTTTACGTGTGGCTGGGTGGTGTCTGCCCCCTGCACACCAATGGGAAAATTCTGCCCTTGCATTTTTTAGTCCATACCTCTCCAAAATACCAATTCATTTTGTCCTAGACTATTGTCTCTCAAAGTTTCCCTATCTGTCTTGTAGTTGTCAGATTTAACCTCTCCTCTTTTTTCAACTGGGGATGAAACATTTGCAAATCCTCCCGTTCTCTGGCACCAGCTCTATATTCAAGAAGAGTTGCAAGCTTGAGGCCAAACCCTCCACAATTTCCACAGTTACTTCCCTCAGTAACCCAGGATGCATCCCATCCGGACCGGGTGAATTTTCTTCTTTAAGGGCTCAGAACCTTTTAAGTACCTCCTCTTTATCTATTTTTATCCTATGAAATACCACCACTGACTCCTCCTTTATTGTGATATTGGCAGCATCATCTTCTCTAGTGAAGGCAGATGCAAAGTACATGTTTAGTACTGCAGCCATGCCCTATACCTCCACATGATCACCCCGTTTTTGATCCCTAATTGGCCCCATCCTCCTTTTGACTGCCCCTTTACTACTCATGTGTTTATAAAATATTTTTGGGTTTCCTGTTATAATCTATACTCATGCCGTCTGTCTGCTGCTTTTATTTGCTTTCTAAGATTTCCCCTGAACTTCAGATATCATAAAATCATGAGAAATAGGTGTATGAATCCTGGATCCATCAATACAAAACCATTCATCCCATCAAGCCTGCCACGCCATTATTCAATAAGACCATGACTGACCTGATTGTGGCCTTGATCCACTTCCCTGTCTGTCCCCCTTAAACCGTGATTCCCTTATAGAAAAAATACTTATCAAACTCAGCCTTGGATATAATCAATAACCTAGCTACTGCCTCCACAGCTCTACATGGAAGAGAATTCCATAGACTAACAACTCTATATAAGATTGGACCTCTACTGTGTTATGAACCTTACAATTGTCATAAGTCACCTTTTCTTGTCTCATTTTAACCTGTATATCTTTAGTCATACAAGGAGCTCTAGCTTTGGATGTCCTTTCCCACCCCCTCATGGAAATGTGTCTCCTCTTTTCCACATCATCTCCTCTTTGAAGGCCTCCCATTGTTCATTTATTATTCAGAGAGCAAGCAATTAATTAATTAAACAATTAATTTCTAACTCTAAACAGATGGAATGAAGGGATAAGGGTCTTCTGTGAAATACACTTTAGAAGTCCTTCCCAATCCATTATCTAGTTAATAGAGCATAAAGCATAAGAGTGGCCAATCCTCATGAGTTTAAACCATGATGGCATCAGGCCAGAATGATAGCATGGTGCATTAGTGATTATTTCATTGGGGTTTAGTTTGACATGTGCTGTCAACAAAATTCACAGAGTAACTTGGAGAACATTTTTCCTGTCTGACAACTGATCTCAGTGTAGGATAGTGTTTGTCTGTGCCCAAACTAGGAAATGCTGAAAATTGTGTGCATTGATTCGAAAATATATTTTGAAAAATTTGTCCAATTCTTCATGAAAAAAAATGTATTATAAAATAATGATGTTTAAATCTATTTATTTTCCAGGATTAAAAAGTGAATCTGTTAACTATCACATTCAAATGCTTAATATGATATGATTAGTAACAGACTTGTTGACTTTTGACCCTAGTTCACCTATTAAGGACATCTACAGTCCTTTCAAAAGTGACTTATAACCTTAATGGTGCAGGCAAAATTAAATTCTGCAGCACATGCCTCCAGGCCAAGGTGATTAGGTAAAATAGAATTGACCTGGTATAGCATACTTTCATGTGCTTAAGGGACATCCCTTCAAATTTAGAAATAAATGTTAAGAAATCCAAGGCAATTATAGCATGACATTCTCAAGCTAAGATACCTTTTGAGTGGTGAATTTCCCTAAAACTATGCACAGCACAAGTTTGGTTTTCACTGAATTAAATATGGATAATAAATAAAATTAAAAACATCTAATTAATGGTCCTAAAACAGGTCAGAGTTAAAATATATATTTATTCCAAAGTTTATTTTCCCGATGAGGGGGTTGGAAAGGGTACCTGAGGTAAGTAAAATATCAGCCAGGATTCATGCTGAAAAATTACTTCCCGAAGATTCCTAGGGAAATGGGAAGCAATTGCAATTTTGAGTTAGCGTCCTGAACATACCATATCATCAATGTCTACACATTCAAGAAATTCAATCGCATTCTTCCTGTCTTTCAATTTAAATATTTAATGGGTGGCATCCTGATTTTAAATTTAAAAAATGGGAGTTAGCCTGGGAGCCAGGATTTCCCCATCCTGATGACAGAAGTACATTCTCAATGATTGCACTTTTCAAAGCTGGGATGTTGTTGGCAGATTATTAATCAGAGGGTAAAGAGGGATTTTCCCAATTTTTATTTAAAAGAGGGAATAAATTCTAGGCTTCCCCCGCTTTTGTAGGTGGCTTCCCATCCAGTGCAAAGGCATGAGTCAAGTTTGTGATTAATGTTGTTACACACTTTTCTCTCAGAAAAATGTTCAACAGAGAATCAAAAGAAAAGAACTTGTCACATTCCTTGCAGTTGTTGGCCACAACCTCCTCCCTAGACACTTCCATTTCTGAAGGAACCATAGACATGCTTACTGAATGACACTCGGATACATCAATATTCAACAAACCATGACCATCACTTGCCAGGAGCTGTTTGAAAAGGCATTCAAAGGCACTTTTCCTCCCCTTTACAAAGCTTACAGAGGCAGTTCACCTCCCTGAAGCATTCTTTGCTGCTCATCCAACTCCAGCTTCCAGCTGATACTCTTATTTTGCTTCAGGATAGGATTCATGTGCAGTCCAATTTGGAATTCCTAATTTGGCAAAGGTAACATCACAAGGCTGGAAATTTGGGGCAGCAAATCAGCTGCACTGGTAGAAGCTCAGACTCCAGTTACTGTTTTGCCAGCCCAAGGACGGAAATTGTGTTCATTTACCATTTCTTCTTTCCTAGATAAAATTTCCTTTTATTGCCCTCAGCCTCATTTAGGTTTAATATATTGCTTCCATGAGTTTGTACTAGAAAGGTTGTCAACTAGAGGACATTATCCTCTATTTTTTTTTCCATTACCCCCTTCACTATGTTCAGTGCAATGGAAATTCACTTGAAACAAGCATTGTTGGCAAATAAAAAAAAATGTTAGATCATACTACAGTTGGGAAATGTACCAAATTTGGGAAATTAGAAAATCTGACTGGACTCTTCAATTTTCTTTTACAAAGTACATACTTGTGTGAATATGAGTTAGGGAGAACATGTGCCCATGATGATTAAGCCTGCTTCTTCCATTGCACCATATGTAATGAGGCAAATGATCTGCCACACAGTTGGCTACACATCGACCTTGTGTCAATCTCATTTGATGGAGGTACATGTACCGCAGAAATATCAAGAGCTAGACAGTGGGGGTGGTACAATTTATTTTCCTCTTCACCCTCAGTAGACATTCTTAGAAGTAAAACAAACTGGAGATAAACAGCTCCAGCTAACCAGAGCAAACAGGATTGTCTAAATATTTCAGCCTTGAAATTACAATCTGCACACATTGCTGCATGAGTACTTTAACTTGCCTATATGCAATTTCCTTGATATTTCAATGCAAGCATTGATCTGTTTAACCCAGGGTCAACATCTCCATTAAAGTAGCATAGCAAGGAATTGTATATGTATGCAAATATTTGCACAGAGTCATTTCAAGGCCTGTTTTATACCTAGTAGATCAATCAGAAATCTTTTTTTAAAAATGAGAAAGTCTGGAAAAATTGTTGATAATATTTCAAAAATCAAAGTACAGTACTCCTAAATTTAAGCAAATCGATAATCTAATTTAATTTGTGTGCTATTGGTAGGCCAAAATTTATTATAAACCAAGGACTATCATCAAGTAAATTCATTCTCACATGTATCATCGGTTGCGTTTTGGAAGATAACAAGTAAAACAGCTTAAAGCTGGGCCCTTAGTACATAGAATGGCAGAGTAATTCTGTATTTCCATAAACAATTTATTTCTACCTAACTGACTCTATCATTTGTGGCCCAATAGGTAGCACTCCCATCTCTGAATCAGAAAGTTTTGGGTTTAAGCCTGTTATAGAGTAAATCTTCCAGGTAACTTTTCTTAGTGGACACATTGAACTTTATTTACAAGACAGCGACAACTACTTGTCTGCATCTAACTCAATAACTAAGGAAGAACTCCCCTCCAGGGATTCCCCACGCTGCTAGCTCATTGGTTTACACAGGTCATGTGATCTTACAACACAGGATTATTCTTAAAACTACAGTCCTATGTTTATCCAAACTATAAATACTACATAACAAAAACAAAAATAGCTGGAAAAATGCAGCAGGTCTGACAGCATCTGCGGAGAGGAACACAGTTAACGTTTTGAGTCCATATGACTCTTCATCAGAGCTAAGGAAAAATAGAAATGAGGTGGGCGGGACAGATAGAGCTGGATAGAGGGCCAGTGGTTGAGGGGAGTGGGACAGGTAAAGCTGGATAGAGGGCCAGTCATAGGTGGAGGCAAAGAAGAGATTGCCAAAGATGTCATAGACAAAAGGACAAAGGGGTGTTGACAGTGGTGATATTAGCGAAGGAATGTGTTAATGGTGACATTAAGGGTAGAAAGCAGGACGAGCAAGTGACAGATAGCCCTAGTGGGGGTGGGGTGGGGGGAAGGGATCAAAATAGGCTAAAAGGTGGAGATAAAACAATGGATGGAAATAAATAAAAATAATGGAAATAGGTGGGAAAAGAAAAATATATTTTTTAAAATTATAAATTCTTGGAAAAAGGGGGATCAGAAAGGGGGTGGGGATGGAGGAGAGAGTTCATGATCTGAAGCTGTTGAACTCAATGTTAAGTCCAGAAGGTTGTAAAGTGCCTAATCAGAAGATGAGGTGCTGTTCCTCCAGTTTGCGTTGAGCTTCATTGGAACATTGCAGCAGGCCAAGGACGGACATGTGGGCATGAGAGCAGGGTGGAGTGTTGAAATGGCAAGCGACAGGGAGGTCTGGGTCATGCTTGCGGACAGACCGAAGGTGTTCTGCAAAGCGGTCACCCAGTCTGCTTTTGGTCTCTCCAATGTAGAGGAGACCGCATTGGGAGCAACGAATGCAGTAGACTAAATTGAGGGAAGTGCAAGTGAAATGCTGCTTCACTTGAAAGGAGTGTTTGGGCCCTTGGACGGTGAGGAGAGGGGAAGTAAAGGGGCAGGTGTTGCACCTTCTGCAGTTGCATGGGAAGGTGCCATGGGAGGGGGTTGAGGTGTAGGGGGTGATGGAGGAGTGGGCCAGGGTGTCCCAGAGGCAACGATCCCTGCGGAATGCCAACAGCGGGGGGTGAAGGGAAGATGTGTTTGGTGGTGGCATCATGCTGGAGTTGGCGGAAATGACGGAGGATGATCCTTTGAATGCAGAGGCTGGTGGGGTGATAAGTGGGGACAAGGGGCTCCTATCATGTTTCTGGGAGGGAGACGATGGTCCCCCTTTTCCTCACACTCCAGCATGATGCCACCACCAAACACATCTTCCCTTCACCCCTCCGGCGGAATTCCGCAGGGATCGTTCCCTCTGGGACTCCCTGGTCCTCTCTTCCGTCACCCCCTACACCTCAGCCCCCTCCCACAGCACCTTCCCATGCAACCTACTGCAACTCTACTGCATTCGCTGCTCCCAATGCAGTTTCCTCTACATTGGAGAGACCAAACGCAGACTGGGTGACCGCTTTGCGGAACACCTTCGTTCAGTCTGCAAGCATGACCCAGACCTCCCTGTCGCTTGCCATTTCAACACACCACCCTGCTCTCATGCCCACATGTCCGTCCTTAGCCTGCTGCATTGTTCCAGTGAAGCTCAACGTAAACTGGAGGAACAGCACCTCATCTTCCGACTAGGCACTTTACAGCCTTCCAGACTTAACATTGAGTTCAACAACTTCAGATCATGAACTCTCTCCTCCATCCCCAACCCCTTTCCGATCCTCCTCTTTCCAAGAATTTATAATTTTTTAAAATATATTTTTCTTTTCCCACCTATTTCCATTATTTTTATTTATTTCCATCCATTGTTATATCTCTCCCTTTTAGCCTATTTCGATCCCTTCCCTCCACCCCACCCCCACTAGGGCTATCTGTACCTTGCTCATCCTGCTTTCTACCCTTAATGTCACCATTAGCACATTCCTTCGCTAATATCACCACTGTCAACACCCCTTTGTCCTTTTGTCTATGACATCTTTGGCAATCTCTTCTTTGCCTCCACCTATCATTGGCCCTCTATCCAGCTCAACTGTCCTACCCCCCTCAACCAGCTCATATTTCACCTCATTTCTATTTTTCCTTAGTTCTGTTGAAGAGTCATACAGACTCGAAACGTTAACTGTGTTCCTCTCCGCAGATGCTGTCAGACCTGCTGAGTTTTTCCAGCTATTTTTGTTTTTGTTTCAGATTTCCAGCATCCACAGTATTTTGTTTTTAATCTTATAATTACTACATTCCTCCCCCTTTAACTTTTCTGTACATTTTGTACTTACAAGGATATTTATCTCATGACATCACAATATTTACACAAGTCATGAAATTACCAGTTCAGTCTTTCAGGTGATTTCCTGAGCTGTGTGGAATGTCGTAGTTCCATGGCTTCAGATTCTTTTGCAGGAAGCACATTCTCTGGAACTGCATTAGCATCAGGAACCTCATTAGAACTTGCAGTTCTATGTCTTCCACTCTGACAGGGACATTGGGATTCTGTCCTTGGTTGAGCAACTTTAACATGAACCATGGGTTCAACAATGGTTACATCATTTTGTTGAGGTATCTCCATTTTCTAAAAAGATCCACATGCTTACAGGTGATCCAGCCGTCCACTTCCACGCAGTATGACAGTGATCCGGTCACAGAGCTTACTTTACCAGGTAACCACTTGGGTCCTCCACCGAAATTCCTTACATATACTGCTTCTCCAACAGTAAATTGTCGCTCACAACTATGCAAATCATGAGTCGCTTTTTTGCTTCCTTGTCTTTTCTCCACCCTCCGCTCCAAATTCGGAAGTATCAAGCCTAGTCTTTTTTGAAGACAGCGCCCCATCAGTTCTCTTTCTACATGTCTTCATCTTTCTACCACCTAGTCCCGGCCTTCTTTTAGACTTCACTGTCGGCCAGACTTCTCTCAGATGCAATCTCAACTTCTCTTAGTTCAGTTGTTGAGTTCCTCATGATTTCATTATCTATTCAAATCATGGAAAGTTCTTCAACTTTTGCTTTCAAAGCCTCTTTAGCTTCATTCATCTAATTCTTCAGCTCTTCTGTCTCCTTCTTGTGTCTGTTGACTTCCTCCTGGAATCTTGAACATTGCTGCATCTTCTCTGCCAACTGGTTCTTCAGTTTGTTCAGAGTGACATTAAATTCTTCCTGTTTCTCTTCGTCATTTTCCAGAGGCACAAACTTGGACCTGAGGGGTCCTTGTCGTGTGTGAAGGTCTTTCAACAGGTTTTCCTTTTCTTTGCGAAACTCACTCACTTCATCTTGAATTCTGTCATTCAGCAGAGTCTCCTTGAGTTTCTTCTGCTGTTCTTCCATGTTGTTGTTTAAGACAGTCTTCACTTCTTCAGGTTGCTAAATGCTTACACACTCCTTTTTCATCCAGTTGCGGTCCTTGGAATCTCCAGGCTCTTTCTTGTCTTGTTCCTTTTCCAACTCAGGAACTTTTCCTGCTTCCTTTTGAAATCTCACTGGCCAATCAAGGTTAATTTCCCTCAACCAATTTCGACCTAAGGGGCTTTGCCCTCTACCTTCTAGTACCATCATGGGTAGATGTGCTGATTGGTGTCTGTTACTCTGGTGATACCTTTTACCTGCATTTCTTTGCCCATGTATGTTTTCAACTTGGCAGATGTTTGTTCAAATTTAGTTGTTGATCACCTTTATTTAAATATCTGAAAGTGTGTTCTCCTGTTACAGTGGTAGAAGCACCAGTGTCTACTTCCATTTTTAAGGGTTTAACATTCACTTGCACTGTGACAGGAATTGGCTCTGTCTTCCCAATTTCCATGTTGAGTAATGAATAAATGTCGGAACTGGTTGTTTCTGGCTCTTCTATTCTATAGACTTCATTGGACTTTGTTTGTTGCCTGGAAGCCTGTTTAAATCTCACTTTGCAATGTTTCAATATATATCCACTTCTGCGACAAAAATAACACTCTACCCTTTTAAATTGCCAACCATTACGAGTATGATTGTTTCCAAGTCGATGAACATTAGTTTTTGAATTTGCTGCTAAGCAGTTTCCTCTCAATTTTCAGTTAACGGGGGCTGTTTCCCACTTCACAGCGGAGCCCCGGCTTTTGGCCCCACTTTCAGCTGATTGCTCCTGCCCGACATTTTGCCCCATTGAATCGCTTATGAATCCCTTACAGCGCTTTCCATCACAAGCACTATTTCTAAAGCTTCCTTAAAATCAAGATTCACTTCAGCTAGCAATCTTCGCTGAATACCACGCTCCTGCATGCTGCAGACCAAATGATCTCTGAGTACATCATTCAGGGTTTCACCAAAATCATAATATTCCATTAGCTGTTTTAATTTTGCCACGTAAGTGGTGATGGACTCCCCTGGGGCTCTATTCTGTGAATTGAACCTGAACCCCTGCATTGTGACTGAGGGCTTGGGTTGAAAATGTCCCTTAATGAGGTCTACAAATTCACTGAAGGTCTTTGAATCTGGGGCACTGAGGGCCATCAAGCTTCGAATTAAACTGTAGGCCTTGCTCCCACAAATACCTAGGAGAATCGCTCTCTTCTTTTCCTCCCCTGTGATTTCTTTGGCTTGAAAGAAGAACGCAAGACATTCTATATATTGAGACCAGACATCTGTGGCTGGCTCAAAGGGATCGATTCTGCCAAACTGTGGCATCTCAGACTTGAAACATTAACTCTGTTTTACTCTCCCCACAGATGTTGCTAGAACTGCTGAGGTTTTCCAGCATTTTCTGTTTTTGCTTCACTGTAAATGTTGTTTCTTTGTTTCCCAGCACACAACCTACCCCAGCTAAACAACGGACTGCAGTAAAAACCATCAATCTTCAGTGCGAGGACAGAGTGAAATTTATTGCAACCCAGTTACTGGTGACAAACGGTAAAAGTGGGACTGGTGCTCATGGTGAACCAAGCACCAATCCACAGCCTAAATTTGTTGAAAACTTACTATTATACGTCACAAAGCTGATCACATCACTTTGAGGAGCTTTGAAGTTGGCTAGCTATGCACACAGGTCTATTTCATTTGGAGTCAGCAGGGCTTCCGCTCAATGGGGATCTGATTGTCATTATTACAACGGAAGAAAACAGCAGATGTTCGAAATTAAGACATTTCAAGCTGTCTTGTGCATCCTTGAAAAGCACTTTCACTTTTCTGCCTAACGTGTTGATAATTCAAAAAACCTCAATTATCATGGCCAAATCACGAGCCTAATTCAATTTTATTCGTGCTTTGTTGTTAGGGGTTCAATGGTAAATCAAGATTAATTCCAAACTTGAGTGAGTGATAATGAGCAAAGCTGTTGCTTGCAATGACTTGTTTGACCATTGTCTGAAACAAAGACTTCATAAATTCTTTGCGATATGAACTGCCTCGTCATTTCAGCATTAATTTTATTGCATTCATTTTCTAAATTCCGCTTCAAGCATTGATCATTGACTTCAGTTTTGCTCAGGCTCCTGATGCCACCTGAGGTCAAATGCTGCCTTGATGCCAAGGACAATCACTCTCACCCCCAGTGTTCAGCTCTTTTGCCCATGGCCGGAATTTCCCGTGCCCACCAGCATCGGGCATGTTCGGTGGCGTGACCGGCAAATATGGCATGATTGGTTTCACGGTGGTGTGAAACCAGTTTGTGATCACCCGCTCAGCCTGCCGATGGCGGGCTGCATTTCCCACCATCAGACGTCGGGAAGCTCATTGTAATACAACAATATATCATTACTAGGCCAGTCCGCCGGAATAGATCCCCACACCTGCCCCGGATTGTCCACCCATGTTGACAGGAAAACACGCCGACGTGTTTCACAACAGCACATAAGCGACATTCACCTGATGAGCTGAACTTCACTTGGGACTTCAAGGTTTGTTCGCCTACCTTGCTTCAGGCAGCGCTCCCAGTCATCAGCGCCAGGCTTCGCAGACAGCACCACATCACTTTTAGGGGGGCTCATGGTAGGTCTGTACCTAGCAGACCAGCCGTATGTGGGTGGTTTTCCAATGGCTGCTGGGCCAGGGCTTGCTTGGGGAAGGGGGAGAAGTGGCCTCAGGTGTGGGAAGAGGCTGCAGGGTGAGGGCTGTACTGGGGAAGGGGGGTATCCCAGGGTGTGTGTGGGGGCACATGTTGATCTGTGCAAGTGGCCTCAAGATGGTGAGGGCTGAGGAGGCAGTCTCCAGAGGAGATGGGGCCAGATGGATATGTGAGGATGTGTGTGAGAATGGAGGGTGATGTCCTTTGAGCTGGCAGTGAGTGAGATGCCAGTGAATGTGTGAGCGTGTGATAGGCTTGAGTGTGTGAGTTTAGAGAGATGAGATAGTTGCCATACCCTGGCTGCACGGATGAGATCATTCATCCTCTATCTGCATTGGATGGCCAACCTCTTCTGTGCAGCATTGGCAAAGATCACCACTGCCATTGCCTCCCAAGTCTGGTTGGTTATGCCACTGCCCATCCTGCGGCCAGAGTAGGGTAGAGTACATCCCAGCGGGACTCCATGGCGTCCAAAAGGCATTCCAATGATGCATCACTAAACCTGGGGGCTGCAGTCTTTTTGCCTTTCGTGGGCATCTTCCCTGCAGCAGTCGTGGTGATAAAACATTTGACCGTGCTATGCACTCCCTGCGGGGAGAGGGACTCCCGGAGCCAGGAGTGCACTCTTTCACGCATGCGCACGAAAGAGCGCACAGATCTCCTCGAGGCAAAGTGCTGCCTCAGGGAGATTGACACAGGTTTGAAAGGTTCAATAAAGAAGGGGAAAAAAAATTACTAGCATGTCCACTCATGCACCACTATCACATGAGCTGGAATATGTCAATTTCTTTTATTTAAACATTTTATAAAAATTTTAATACCCTCTCGTGAAACCTCATCCCGCCCGTGGATGAGGTTTCATCTTTTTTCAGAAGCCCGCCTGGGCTCCCGGCCTGACCGCCAACTTTAAGGTTGGACGAGCAGGTCCATTAATCATGTTAATTGCTTTTTTAATGGCCTTAATAGGCCTTTGGCGGGTCGGCGGGCGTGTAGCCGAATCGGCTGTGCGCCCGCCGAACTGAAAATCCAAATGATGCGGGGGTAATGCCGGAACGCAGGCCCGACTTCACCCCACGTCATTTCACACGTCGGTGAGCAGGCCCCATCACCCCCTCCTCCTCCCCGCTCACCAAACGGAAGATTCTGCCCCTATGAGTCTATAAAACAGAACTGAAGTGGTGGGAATTTCCACATTAAAAGCAAGGCAAGTGCCCAGAAAACTGCAAACCAGGAACTATGATGGACTGTTCGATGCAACCAATCCCGAATGGGCAGGCAAGAATTTACCAATTAAAAAACGAAAAAAATAGTGAACTAATTTAATCGTTCAAAATGGTTTCAAAAATGTTATTTTTTTTCCTTAATAACTGAAATTTGAAATGCCTAAAATAGGGCATTAAATAAATTAACAATTTCAAAACCTTTGTTTTCTTATGTATTTTACTGCCTCCTGTATAATTTTTTCAATTCAATGCATCAGCTGATCTGGAAAGCCTGAGTTCTAACTTGGCATTTCCCTCCGGTTTCCAACCATTCTGAACATGCCCAATTTGTAGAATTTTGAGTTACGTGAAAATGCAAATATTTCTCTGCTTCTTCCAAGCAATTTTGGTGGAGGACTGGTTTTCATTGAAAGTTTTTTTTATTTTTGTTGGGAAGTGGGCATTGGTTGCTGGGCCTGGATTTATTACATCGCTAACTGCCCTTGTTCAGAGGGCATTTAAGAGTCAACCACATTGCTGTGGGTCTGCAGTCACATGTAGGCCAGACCAGGTAAGGGCGGCAGACTCCCTTCCCTAAAGGGCATTAGTGAACCAGATGGGTTTTTACAACAATCGACAATGGTTTCATTAGATTTTTAATTCCAGACTTTTATTGAATTCAAATTTCACCATCTGCCATGATGGATTCAAACCCAGGTCCCCGGAGCATCACCCTGGGTCTCTGGAATACTAGTCCAGTGACAATACCACTATGCCACCGCCTCCTCTGTGTTTGCCTTAGGGAAAACAATTGCTTTGGGTGGACCAATTTTGGCCAGTAATTTCTCATGTCTGATCTCCCCCAGCAGCTGTTGAAGCTTTCTGATGGAAAATTGACCTATGGTATTGGAATTCTGTCCCCTTTAAAACATGGGCAACGCCATGCTGGCAACATGTTGCAAGTGATGTCTTTAACAAACACTTCGAGCATCACAGCTGCCCTGCCACCCTGGCATTCTGCCCTGGTATCATCTTGTAATTTACAAGTTTCTATGCCACACTTTCAACTGCTTGGTCCATTTTCAAATCTCTCCCATTTTAACATATTTTCTACTTCCCTCTATGTTTATTAATTGTGATTTTGCTTTGAGCAAATTTCGCAGTGAAAGAAACTGAAGCAAATTGCTCAAATTCCTTGTGAAAATTATTTTCTCCTATTTTGTTTCTCTTTAGTTGTTGATTAGAGTTGCTGATGTAACAGCTCTCATCTCCAGATTCTACTGGGGCTTTCACCATTACTTCTCCAATTCCAAGCCCCCATTGCTCTCATCTCCAGCCCCCTGTCTTGTAAAAGTGATTCTCCAGCTCCACTGCCTGTTTGTGTATTTGGAAGTTCTGTAGTGGTTATGCAAAGGTCTGCACTACTAATCCAGAAATTATGCATTCAAATCGCAGCATGGCAGAATCAGAAAGTATTTCTGATTCTATAGAAAATATTTCTAGTGGATCTAACCAGTGATCAGGCTATTATGAATCTGGTAATGTGTAATGAGGCAGGCTTAATAAGTGATCTCAGAGTAAAAGATACCCTAGGAAACAGTGACCATAATATGGTAGAATTTAGCATTCGGTTTGAGAGTGAGAAACGTGGATTGGAAACAAGTGTGCTAAACTTAAATAAGGGTAATTACAAAGGAATGAGGGCAGAGTTGGCTGGAGTGGACTGGGAAAGGAGTTTAGCAGAAAAACGGTTGATGAACAAGGGCAGACATTTACGAAAATAGTTCATGACTCACAACAAAGATATATCCCAGTGAGAAAGAAGGATTCAAGGAGGGGGATAAACCAACCATGGTTAACCAAGGAAGTTAAGGATTGTATCAAATTAAAAGAAAAGACATACAATGTGGCAAAGATTAGTGGTAAAGCAGAGGATTGGGAAAGTTTTAAAAACCAACAAGAGATGACCAAAGAAATAAAAAAGAGGGTGAAAATAAACTTTGAGGGTAAACTTGCAAGTAATATGAAAATGGACAGTAAGAGCTTTTTTAAATATAAAAAGGAAGAGAGAGGCCAAAGTGAATATAGGCTTCTTACAGAATGACACTGGGGAAATAATGGGGAACTAGGAAATGGCAGAGGAGTTCAATAAATACTTTGCTTCAGTCTTCATGGTAGAAGACACTAATAGCATTCCAAAAATACTAAATAATCAAGGGGCAAAAGAGGGGGAGGAAATAAATACAATAACTATCACTAGAGAAAAAGTACTAGGGAAACTAATGAGACTAAAGGTCGTTAAGTCAGCTGGACCTGATGGGTTACATCCTTGGATATTAAAGGAAGTAGCTACAGAGATAGTGGATGTGCTGGTCATAATCTTCCAAGAATCCTTAGATTCTAGAAAAGTCCCAATGGATTGAAAAACTGCCAATGTAACACCCTTATTCAAAAAAGGGAGGGAGACAAAAAACAGGGAACCTTAGGCCAGTTATCTTAGCATCTGAAATTGGGAAAATGTTAGATGTAATAGCAAAACATTTAGAATTACATAATCTATTCATGCAGAGGCGGCATGGCTTCATGAAGGGGAAATCATGCCTGACAAATTTATTAGAATTCTTTGAAGAGATAACTAGCAGGATAGATAAAGGAGAACCAGTAGATGTAATATAGTTGGATTTCCAAAAGGCGTTTGATAAGGTACCGCACAATAGCTACTTAATAAGATAAGAGTCCATGGTGTTTTGGGTAGTATATTAGCATGGATAGAGGATTGGCTAACTAATAGAAGACAGAGAGTTGGGATAAAGGGAGCATTTTCAGGATGGCAACCTGTAACTAGTAGAATGCTGCAGGGATCAGTGCTGGGGCCACAATTATTTACAATTGGAAGGAAGTGAATGTACTATCACCAAATTTGCAGATGATACAAAAATAGGTGGGAAGGCAAGTAGTGAGGATGACACAAAGAGTCTGCAGAGCGATATAGACAGGTTATATGAGTGGGCAAAAAAGTGGCAGATGGAATATAATGTGGGAAAATGTGAGGTTATGCACTTTGGCAGGAAGAATAGAGGAGCTGAATATTATTTAAATGGAGAAAGAGTGCAGAAGGCTGCAGCACAGAGGGATTTGGGAGTCCTTGTGCATGAATCTCAAAAAGCTAACTTACAAGTTCAGCAGGCAATAGGGAAGGCAAATGGAATGTGGACCTTTATTTCAAAGGGAATGGTGTATAAAAATAAGGATTTCTTGCTAAAACTATACGAGGCACTAGTTAGACCACACCTAGAATATTGTGAACAGTTTTGGTCCCCTTATCTAAGGAAAGATATACTGGCATTGGAGGCAGTCCAGAGAAGGTTCACTCGGTTAATTCCTGGTATGGAGGGATTTTCTTATGAGGAGAGGTTGAGTAGGTTGGGGCTGTACTCATTGGAGTTTAGAAAATGAGAGGCGACCTTATCAAAATATATAAGAATTTTTAGGGGGCTTGACAGGGTAGATGCTGAGAGGCTGTTTCCCTTGTGGGAGAGTCTAGGACCAGAGGGCATAATCTCAGAGTGAGGGGGTGCCCATTTAAAACAGAGATGAGGAGGAATTTCTTCTCTCAGAGGACAGTCAATCTGTGGAATTCTTTACCGCAGAGGGTTGTAGAGGCTGGGTCGTTAAGGATATTCAAGGCCGAGATAGACAAATTTTTAATCAGTAAGGAAATCAAGGGTTATGGGGAAAAGGCAGGAAAGTGGAGTTGAGGGTTATCAGATCAGCCATGATCTCATTGAATGGCAGAGCAGACTTGATGGGCTGAATGGCCGACTTCTGCTTCTACGTGTTGTGGCCTTATGATCTAAATTTTTAAAAGTCGGTATCGGTTTAATTGGCCGTGATGCTATTGAACTGTTCTAAGAACCCCACTGATTCACTAATGTACTTAGGGAAGAAATCTACCATCCTCACCTAGCCGGGTCCATACCTGATTCCAGTTCCACACCTACCTGTTCATTGTTAATTGGCCACTGAAGTAGCCTAGCAAAGCATTGAGCTGTATCTGTGGCAAGGATGGTCAATAAATATCAGACACGCAAGGGATGCCCACGTCTCCCAGAATGAATTAAGTAAGGACACCGGGTTGGATTTAATGGCTGTGATGGTGGGCGGCCCCATCCACTGGCTGGAACGCTGGTGGCAAACCTTTGTCCTGGATGGTGTCAAGCTTCTTGAGTGTTGTTGGAGCTGCACTCATCCAGGCAAGTGGAGTATTCCATCACACTCCTGACTTGTGCCTTGTAGGTGGTGGACAGGCTTTGGAGAGTCAGGAGATGAGTGCACATGTAGTTAAGAAATGTCTACACAGGCTAACATTGGTCTGAATTCACTGACATAGACGAGGGGCGGGATTTTCTACACCCACCCGCCGCCAGGATCATCCAGTCCTGCCGCAAGTCAATGGACTTCTGGCTGGGGCGCCGCCTCACCCAGGGCAGAGCCGGAATATCCTGGCCCACATTACAAAATAATAAAACTTTAAAAAAGGCAAAGTTTGCTACAGATGCATCTGAAATCAAAGCTGTAGTTTTTCTATTCTTATGTGGTCTAACCTTACAATTCCTACCCTAGTGTTTTCCGAAGGGAGAGATTTGGATAGGAATTCATCATTGTATGTGAAGCTTATGGTCAGTTCAATAATTTGTTGCATCTCACTTTAAGTTTACCCCAGAAGAATCAATTAGGAATGTTCTTCAGAAGTGTGCTGCTGGAGCTGTCCCAGTCTTCTATATTAATTCATGTGTAGTTGGATGTTGATATTGATTGAAGCAACTACAGGTTAATAAAAAGGGAACAACATGAGTCAATATAATTACAGAGTAAGGGGCAGGAGTACTATGAAAACTTTTGTTTGTTGTGTCAGCCATGGTTCGGTTATTGGCACTTCCATCTCTGAGTCAGAAGGCTATGGGTTCCAATCCCACTCCAGGACTTCAGTAAAGAGTTGATTTACAGAAAACCCTCAACTATTTCCTGGTGATCAACATTTGACTTCAGTCCCCTTTAATGTCAACACCATTGACTAATTAACAAGTTCCTGTTTATAATTTACTGACGAGGGATATGTCTCTTCAGTCAGTCTAGTTGAACCTTTCCTCTGTCAAACCTCTGGTATCCGTGGAAAGAAATTCCAAAACAATTCTTAATCACAGTCGGGGTAAAAGTACTCTAGTTGTTTTGCAAAACCGTAATTATTTACTCCCTCTGTTTGAAGCAACTTTGTATAGACGAAAACCGAAGTTGAATGAAGTGGTGTTCAATCATATGACATCATTCATCTTGAGCTGGAAAGCTAAATGTGACAGGTTAAAATGCAATCGCATCACAAGAATTGATAGTTGTTGCTAGTGTTTTCAGACTTTTTGCCCCAGGCAACAGTTTAATATAACCGTTGCCAAAGTGCAATTGCATTATTGTCCATTTGAAATCAAACAAATATTTCCTATAATGTGCCTGGTTTTACATTGACAACTAACGGCTGCCTATTTTAAAGGTGACTGAAATAAGCCCAAGGACATTGGAATAAAATGGTTACAGTGTTTTCTTAACTGACTTTTTCTTTTTCGCATTTTGTAATGAGAAATTTAAGAGAGGGGTGACTCCTACTCCTTGAAGAACTGAAAGACATTTCTTGTGAAGCAAATCAAACCATATCCCAAACTTTGTTATGCCAAAAAATTATTGAGAGTTAAGTTGGCTAACCCCCTAAAGCAGATGCAGGGATGGTGCTGAGTGATTAACTGGTGCCTGTTGATTACACTGCAGGCAGGACAGTAACTTTGTGCTGACTGCTCATTCCCATGATTGCTGTGTGCAGCCAGTGCTCCCTGCTCTGTCCACTGGCTGCACACATCAGCAGAGAGCCCAATATCGTTAGTGCCTGTCTCTGATAACTAACACTGCGCCCGCCAGAGTGAAATCGCAGTCGGGGTCGATCGAGGGTGGCAGCCCATTTCTCAGCCCGTTCCCGATCACACCCACTGCCGAGCTCAAAATCCTGCCCATGGAATCTTGGGTTTTATCAATACAGACATTGGGCTGGATTATCATGGAGTCAAGGAAAACTCCATGAAGGTGTGAAAATGACAGCAAGGACCCGATTCCATGGTTTCTGATTTTCGACAATGTGGGTTAAGGGTGCGGGCTGCTGTGGGTCACAAGCCTGTGCCCTGCACTCCTGATCTGGCCGTTTCCATAACAGGGATAGATGTCTACTAGCCCTCTGCAATTTTCATGGAGACAGGCCAGCTTTTCTAAGAGTAATTGTTCACGGCCCTTCAGGGGAATTGTGAACCATAGTCTGAATGAGGGAACCTCTTGAAATGCAAGTTCAAATGGTTTTACCCATTCACCCCATGCCAAGCTGTGCCTATCCACCCAAATCCATGGCCCCTCATACCCTCCAAGCCAAGAATGCATAATGAGGCTTGTCTGAGAGCCCAGAAATCCATTACTCCATTGAAACTGCTGCACCCCAGGAAAACACATTGCTTGATTGATAGCTATAGCTCTCTGGTTTATCCTGTCAAATGTTCATTTACACAAGATAAAGAGGTTTAAAATGCTTGCAGTTTCTGCTATTGATACTTTAAAGGGTCCAGATGATTGACACTCCTATTAGGCTAAAGTAAAAGGAATTTTCTTTAAGAAAGTCAAAAGTTATGAATGACTGTTTTTTTAACACATCCTGTTTTCACTATTGGTTGCATATAGTGTATAGTGGGTGAATGGGCATGGAAGTGCCATAGACTGGCATGAGGTTTGGTGGAGAGGCATAGGTTGGCATGGAGGGCATGAGGTGCCATGGTGGGTGTAGAGGGGCATAGTTTGACAGGGAGGGTATGAGGAGCCATGGGATGTGGGTGGAGGGGCATAGTTTGGCATGGAAGGTATGAGAGCTATGTGGCGTGGGTGTGGGATATGAGGTGGCATGTATGGAACATAGGGAGTGTTTGAAGAGTGAGGAGTGTGAGGGGTGAGGCTAGAGGGCTTTACTGTTTTTATTATAACTGGGATGAATTCCCAGAGCACTGAGGCGGGCCTTTTACACAGTCCGCCTTGGCACCCGGCAGCCCTACTGGCTGCCTCTGAACTCTTTCCGGGGGCAGTGGGCCCAACGCCTGTTAGCAACACCACCACGCAACCCCCCCACACCACTCCCACCCCACCATATGCCACCCTGGAACAGAAATTCCTGTCAGCATTTTCTCCTGAGGTGGATGGGCCAAGCTGCGAAATTTCCCAACTCCCGCTACCCGCCTCAAAGATGAGAACCCAGCTCGATGAGTAGAAAAGCAGGGAAGTGATGCTGAACATTTATAAAGCTCTGGCTCAGCCCCAACTACAGTATTGTATCCAGTCCTGGTCACCAGACTTTAGAAAGGATGTGAGGGCCCTTGAGACGGTGCAAAAGAGATTTTACCAGAATGGTTCCAGGGATGAGGGATTTTAGTCACAAGATTCTGTTGGAAAAGTTGGGAATGTTCCCTAGGAAGTAAGGAGATTGAGGGGAGATTTGATAGAAATGTACAAGGTTATGACAGGTTTGGACAAGGTTGATCTGGGAAAACTGTTCCTATTAACCGACAGCACAAGGACCAGGGATGCAGATCTAAGATTTTGAGCAGGGAGAATGTGAGGAGGAACATTTTTTATGCAGAGAGTGGTAAAGGTAAGGGTGGCAGAAGGGGGAACGATCAACGATTTCAAAAGGAAATTGGATGGCCAATTGCAGGGCTACAGGGATTGAGGAGGGTGTGGGCTGAATGGACTGCCCCATGGGGAGCTGGCATGGATTAAATGTGCCAAATGGCCTCCTTCTGTGCCAATAATGATTCTATGAGCATTAGGAAAAGTTTTTTTAAGTCAATGAGTGATTAGGATTTGGAGTGCAGGGATATGGAGAGGAGGGGGCAACAGGACTAATCAAATTGCTCCCTGAAAGAACCAGCACAGACTTGATGGTCTAAGTGGCCTCCTCTGTGCTGCTGATTATGTATCTGGTCTACTCCACAAGAGTGCACAGAGCCTACCTAAGGTTTACTGAATCCAAATTAAGCAGGAGGTCCCAAGAACCCCTGCATCTATCAGCTGAAACCAAAGCCAGAAAGATTCTGAGCAATACTTTAGTTCAGCATCTAGATCAACACAACCACAGAATTATACCAAATTCCTGTTGCAATGTGTCTTTAAGGGATATAAGCATGAAATCACTAGAAGGGAAACATATCATGTGATCCAGTCTTAGTTTCACTTTTGCCGTGAGCAGAGCACATAGACACAGCTCTGATGTCTCCAAGATTCATACCTATGTAGAATTGTTCTCATGTTCCTAGTCTGAATAAATGAACCCACGACCCGTTTACCCAATCCCTAATGAGTGATCGGTGCCATGTGTCTGGTACAGTAAATAAGCCAAAGGTAATATATCATTATAATAACACGACAATTCCCAAGACTCTCAGTGAAGGAAGCTGAAAAACAGAATGGAGAGACTGCCGGATGTGTTAGAAAAGAAAGAAAGTAATGGAAATTTAAGATCCTGAACTATCCAGGTGGTGGTCTGGATAGTGGAAAGCAGATGTTCACTGCACTTTCACAAAAAAAAGCAGTTACAAGTCTTTACATTGTCATCCAGTCTAACGATGCAAAAGGTTCTCCAAGCATTTTGTGACAGGTGATAGTGACAAAACAAGACATTGGTTGGGATCATCCTAGATCTGTACCAAGTGCTACTGCAGGCGGGAAAAAGGACATTTTACCTGCCGGCCGCAGTGGCAGGTTATTGCGCCGTATCCGGCACGTCCCGCCTAATTAATTATGCATTCCCAGGAAACACGTCAAGTAACTGGCAGTGCAGCCTCTGATCCGCCCGCCTCACCATCACCTCAGGCCTTCAGTAAACCGGGCACCAAATTTAAAGGCCGCCCTTGCACAGAGCCAGCTCTCCTCAAGGGAGAGGAAGCTGCTGGGAACTGATGGCTGCCAAAGGGAGGGAACATGCTGCTGCCAAATTTAGCAACACCTTCCTCGAAGGCCTACTGGACACAGTGACGCCCGTCTGCAAAGTCCTGTACCCCAGCTCTGGGCGAAGACCAGCAAGAAACATCATCAATCCGGCTTGGGAGGCAGTGGCAGTGGTGGTCAGCGCCAACATGCTGCAAAATCGGACAAGCACCCAATGCTGAGAGCGGGTGAATAATCTCCATTCCACCAGGGTAAGTCACTCTTCTCATCACTCTCAACTCACACACTCACAAACCCATCACACATCCACAGGGATCTCACTCACTGCCAGTTCAAGGGACATCACCATTCACTCTCTCAGACAGACCTTCATCTGCCCTGTGGACCGTGTCCTCCTCCTGTTCATGGGACCACTCACCACCCACACAGGTCAGGCACCCTTATCATCTGGCCTGGCAGGCGTTCTGACACTCTCTCCATCTCTATTCAGGCAGGACAAGCTGGCACACAAGGGGAAGTGGTCACAAACAGATGGAGGAATACCTGAAATCAAGGTCCTCACAAACATTGTAAACAGCCATCCAGCTGGCCGGCGAGGATCTGGACCGTTCCTGTGCTGATGGTGAGGTCGGCGTTGCTCAACCAAGTGAGAATCCAGCAGTGCAACATCCATCAGACAATCAGGCTGTGAGTCAGTTCCCCTATTCTGCAGTCCCCAGCCATTCACTAATTATCTCTCCTTGCTTTCACAGGCACATCTGGGAAGCAGCCGAGGGGGGTCCACTACCCAGGTCCCCATGTCAAGCCCCGAAGGAACCTTGGAAGGAGAATCTGATGACACCTTAATTGAAGACCCATCACAGCGTCACCAGACCCTCCACCAGCACAGAGACACACACCGTGATGGGACCTCGTTCTAGAGTAGCTTCGGGGTCACAATCTGGTGAGCACATCGCACTGCCTGATCCACAGCAGACATCGGCAGGGATTTTCCAGGTTTCCGGCACCCAGAGGACTGCTGGAGGTGAGAAATCTGCTGAGTCCAAGTCAGATGATGAGCCTCTAGACTCGGTCACACCTCAGTTGCTGGAACTGCAAAGGCAAGCTCAGGAACATCAGGAAGGGATGTCCACTGCACTCCTCAGATTGCAAGACATAATGGAGGAGTCCATCTACCTTCAGTCTGAGATGATAGCGCTGGCATTGCCAACGCACTTGGATCAACAATAGTAGGATGGCAGTCACCATGGAGACCTTGGTCCAGGACATCGGTCCTGCACTGCTGCATGAGTTGAAATCCACCACTGATGCCATAGTTGGCTCTAGCAGTGTCAACATGAGAGGGATGCGGGGCAGCTCAATCTCACTGCATCTTCCCCTTCTCCTCAAGGAGTCAGCCAGGGAGCCTCGGCCACTTGTAGGGAGGAGGATCAGCAGGTGCACACCCCGGGGCCATCCACCCAGGTGACTCCAGGAGTGTCCAGCCCCTCCGAATCCCCTCTTCCTGCGACCCCATCAGCTCCAGCTCCACAGATTGAGGAGGGTGGCACTGCCACGCAGCAGGACACTGGAAAGCAGGCTGGGGCCCTCCAGATCTTGGCCCTTCAGAGGATGCCCATCAAGATCATCACAGACAGGGTGTAGCAGTCAGCAGGCTGCCTCCACCTCCACTGTGGATGTCGGGGAATCACCAAGATGTAGCAGCAGGGTTAGGAACATTAAGAAAATGTAGTCTCAGTGTGGGCACAGGTGCTAATCACATGTATATAATGTTCACTATTGTAAATAAACTCCCAAAAATGTCACCCTGTCTATGGCTCCTTGTTCTGATGAGCAGTGTTCGTGTCTCTCAGATGTGAAACCTTGGTTCCTGCACAAGATAAAGGCAGGTGTCTCAGTCCAGAGCCTCTTCCCTGTTCAGGGTGTAACCTTCAGACCAAAGTGATGGTCCAGCCTCACACTCACTGGACACACTAGTGATGCCTGCACCTCGGCGGTGTTTGTCATTGCTGCCAGAATGTAGTGGGCAGGCGTCACAGAGTTCCCTCATTCTCTCTGTGTGCTCTCAGCACCTTTGAGGTGTGGCTGCCCCTCATCTCTTCAGCATCTGTGTCCGATGACAGTCTGGTCCTGTAGGGTTCAGCTCATGAAGGATGCCATAGGGTCAGGAGATGTTAAAGTTTCCCCACTGATATGACCCTGTTCACAGAGCGCAAGAGAGCTGCCATCAGCCAGACAGGAGTCAGACATTCACATAAGCTACGTGAGGAAAACATTGAGTGTCCCCAGTGCATATCGTCATCACCCTCCTGAATGTTGGGGCATCGGCTGTGTCTCCATGACAGGAGTCTTGTCATAAAAGATATGTGCTTTGCCATCAGCCAGACAGGAGTCAAATATTCACAGATGCAACGTGAGGATCTATGGAGTGACCTCACTGCATGTCATCATCATCCTTCGCGAATCTAACGGATATGAGGCCTCCCAAGCACGCCTGCCGCATTTGGACAAGGCAATGGTCTCATCGCTGTCATCATCGCCTTCGAGGACCTCCTCACACTTATCCTCATCAACGTCCTCCTCATCAGAGGAGACATGCAGCTCCTCTCCCCATTATAGCCCCAGATTGTGAAGAGCTCAGCAGGCAAAGAAGATGCGTGACACCCTCTGTGGACTGTATTGAAGGCTCCACCAGACCGATCCAAGCACCAGAACTTCACCTTCAATATGCCAATGGTTTGCTCCACCAAAGTGCAAGTTTTAGCATGAACCTGGTTGTACCTTCTCTCTGCTGCAGCCTGAGGCCGCCGCACAAGGTTCATCAGCCACGTCCTCTGCTGGTCTCCTCGAGCCTTTATCCTCGAAGAGCCAACCCTGCATCCTCTGTGGACTTGGAAGACATCAGGGATCTGAGACCTACTGAGAATGCAGGAATCGTGGACGTTCCCAGGGAATCATGTGCAGACCTGCAGGATGCGCTTGTGGTGGTCGCAGACCAGCTGAACATTCAGCGAGTGGAAGCCCTTCTGGTTGACATAGTTGCCTGTCACGGAGATCTAGGCGCCATGTGAATGCAGTTGAAGGCACCCTGCACCTGTGGAAAACCAGTGCTCCATGCAAATCCCAGCACTCTTGCTTCCTGGCTCACCTGATCCCAGGCGAAATGCACAAAGTTGTTTGCAAATATGATGTCCTGGATGTACTTGTGTGTGGAGGCTTGTGAGATCCCAGAGAAGTCACCTGTGGAGGCCTGAAAGGAGCCATTCGAGAGAAAATTGAGTATCACAGTCAATTTCACGGCCACTGGCAGTGGATGCCCTCCCTGTCCCCGTGGTGCCAAATCCTGCAGCAGGTGGCATATGTGACTGACCATTTCCCTGGACTTGGGCAGTCTTCAGCAACACTGGTTCTCAGTCATCTGCAGGAATGACAAGCACCGTCTGTGGACCTTGGGCCTAGCTAGGTGCCGACCAGCGACAGCTCACTGTGGCTCTTCAGCAGCATGCGCACAAGTCCCAGTCGCCCCTTACCTTCTTGAGGGTGCTGCTCCTCCCTCTGTGCGGCCAGGTGCCCCCATCACTCTCTTCTCCGTCGTCTCTGCTCACTGTAAACCATGAGGCATCCAGCTAGTTCACCAGGCTCCATGCTCCTGATGTACTCCTGCTGCAGGATGAAAGAGAGAGACGCCTGGGTTAGCAAGGGTGTACTGAGAACCTGTCCTGGTTAACCCTGAAGGTCCCTAAACACATGCCAGAGAGCGATGGCCACCGCTTGGATGGCCAGAGTTTAGTGCGCTACATGGCTGCCCGAAACCCCACCCACCTCCGCCCCACTGACCAATTGGCAGCAGCTTTGCCCATTGGACTGCATGTTGTGCTCTCAGCTCAGGCACAGGCTTGAACCACGGACCTGAACTGTCTCAGTGGCGGAACAATGCTCTCTTCATACGAGGATTCCCTAATGCCCCAACTGCAGGGCAGCCCTTGCCCCGGCACTGGACAGTCAGCCAGTGGGAGAAAGCGACTCACCTGCGCCCTCGCCTGAACGCACGGCTCCTCTTCCTTGAAGTTGAAAAGGTGACCGTCCCAGGCGCTGCTGAACATTAGTGCGCACTCGCCTCTGAGACCTCCTCAAAGCTCAGCTCGCCAGGCACACGCCCTTCAAATGCTGCACTGAAACACGTGGGCGTGCAATCATGCTGACGTGCCCAGATGACCCAGCGTGGGGATGATTCTAGCGGGCAGGCCAGATGTTGAGATGCAAATGCATTGAAATTAGATTCCTGATGTTGGACGGCAGGAAACGCATCCTCCATTGACAGGCAGAGCGGACGATCGCATACTGGCTTCACAATGGCGTAAAACCGGTTTTTAGCCTTCCCGCCACATTCCCTGCTCACGCCCGCCATAATACCCGCGTTAATTGCCTGCTCACGCCCGCCATGATACCCTCGCTAACTGCCCGCTCACACCCACCATGATACCCATGTTAATGGGGGTGGAAAATTCCGGCCATTGAAACACACACTGTTCCGAAGAGTAATCTCCATTGAACAAATCTATACAAGAGCGACCACTCTGATCCTTGTGAGATGAAGATATTCTGTCTGCAATAGAGATGGAAGCTTACATTTAAATGTTTAAATAAGAGGAAATTACAAAGTTCACACAGAGGGAACTCTAACTATTAGCTGACAAGGAGAACACTGACAGAAAATAGAAAGAAACCTCAGGTTTCAAGTGTAGAAACGGTGCATAGAAGGTGGTTAAGTGGCATTCTAATAAATTATTATGCAAAAGTTGCCTATTATGTTATGAATAGATTAATGTGGTTGGACTCATACTTCTGATGGAAATTAGAATTGAGCTATCATACATAATGAGCATTGCAATTATAGATGATTCTGCTTGCACAGAGGATAAAGGGCCCTACCTTTAGCAGAAGTTTTCAGGATATGGGGAGAGTGGGTGGAGTGGGATTAGCTATATTGTTCTTAGAAAGAGCAAGGGGAGGCTCCATGGGCTGAATAGCCTCCTTCTATAATTTGATAATTCTACGAATACAATGCCCATTTAAGAATATTTCTATTCCTTCATCCATAAACATGAATGTTAATTTGCCTTTCTACAGGTATTAGTGTGTGTTCAGCAGAAGCACTGAATTAATTCATTACAATTTGGCAACACATTTATCACTGAGAGTCTAATTTAAACTGATCTTGAATCTTGATACCAGCATAATCTTAGAGAGAAACTTTGCAGCCAAATAGCTTCAATATATTCAATTATGACAAGTAAATTCAGATAACACACAGAAATGTAGAGCTTTGACCCTTTCTGTAAATCAGTGACAGCTGGGATCTTTATTTCTTCGCGAGTCAGGCTTGCCTCACGTCAAGGATGAAACCTTAAAAAACATCACCACCACCACATGGTAATAACTGTGGAATGACACAAAATGTACCCAAGCATACAACAGCAGCAGATGGTCCTACAAAAGACCTGGCAAATGTTTCATAAATATTCTTGTTTATAACCCTGCATTCTGCTATTAGAAATGTGTGTGCTATCCACATGGTTAAAGTAAAATATATCAAGAAGGAATACTCCGCCATCTTCCATGACACTGTACCTTTGATCTGTGCCCAGCAACTGTTGGCCATACCCACAGGTTTGGTCTCCCCTGACGCTGGGGTGAAGCAGTAGCACGACCAGGGCCGAGAGAGCGGTAACAGCTGCAAGGCCAGCTCGGGATTGTCATTCAACCTGCTTCCACATGTTCGATAGTCCAGCATAGCAGATCTCCCTTTGCTATGAGGAACCAATCAATCTCCCACCACTGGCAGAATGTACAAAGAAATAATGAAAACCAGGTTCGCACCATATGTTTACCACTTCTGCTAGTTTCTGGATTGCTTGTAAGGAATAGAATTCCTGTCTGTGTTTTCCATAACAAAGCATTGGCCTGGGGTTGGGTTTTTCTTTAGTAGGAGCTCCCTGTCATGGTCATACGTGTGCAGAAGGTGACCATCTAGCTTCCAGGTCTATGGGGCACGCGGATGCCAATGTATGCCCCCAAATGCCAGGTAGTGACCATCTCCAACAGGGGAGAATCTAACCATCTCCCTTTGATGTTCAATGGCATTGCCATTGCTGAATCCCCCACTATCAACATCCTGGGGGTTACCATTGACCAGAAACTGAACTGGACTAGCCATATAAATACTGTGGCTGCAAGAGCAGGTCAGAGGCTGGGAATCCTGTGGTGAGTAACTCACCTCATGACTCCCCGAGCCTGTCCACCATCTACAAGGTGGTTCAAGAAGACAGCTCACCACCACCTTCTCAACGGCAATTAGGGATGGACAATAAATGCTGGCCAAGACAGCAACACCCACATCCCATAAAAGAATTGTTTTTAAAACTGAAGATCAAGTACTCAGCCAGGCAAATTCAGAGCACTCTACTTTGGGAAACTTTTGGATCCTGAAAATCTCCGGTGGGTTTTTCTCTTGCAAAGAGCTATTGAGGGGCTACCTAATAGAGGTCTTTGCTATTATTAAGGGTTTGATAGGGCAGACATAGAGAAGATGTTTCCACTTGTGGAAGAGACCAGAACTAGAGGCCATAAATATGATAGTCACTATGAGGATGTTCTTTAACTGCAAAGGGGAAGTGTCTCTCTCAACTCCTTCAATTCATCTCCTGGAGCACATCTGAGGGTAACCAACACACGTGTGGCAGTCCAACTTCTTTACCTTTTTCTTCAGTAACTTGATTAATATTCAGTTCTCTTTTAATTGCAAGGAAGAGTCAGATACTCCACCCATTCATAAGTGCCCAAGCCAATGGATATTGAGTGAGTATATAAAAGAAGCTAGTCTTACAGAATAATCAAGGGAAACCTATTGACTAATATGTGAGAAGTGCATAATTCCAACTAGCCTCAGTAGCACTGCAACCGGATCCAATAATTAACCTTCTTCAATTTCTCTACTCAGGAGGTCTTACATGGATGGATTGCATCAGTCCCAAGGTTACAACTCCCCACACATAGGGACATAGGAGCAGGAGTAGGCATTCAGCCCATTGACTCTGCTCCACCATTCAATACAATCATGGCTGATCATCCACTTCAATGCCTTTTTCCCCACACTATCCCCATATCCCTTTATGTCACTGGTTTTAGAAATCTGCCAATCTCTATTTTAAACATACTCAGTGACTGAGCTTTCACTGCCCTCTGGGGTAGAGAATTCCAAAGATTCACAACCCTCTGAATAAAAAAAATTCTCCTCATCTCAGTCTTGTGGTTTCCCCCTTATTTTGAGACTGTGTCCCCTGGTTCTAGACTCCCCAGCCAGGGGAAACATCCTTCCTGCATCTACCCTGTCTGTTCCTTTCAGTATTTTGTAGGTTTCAATGAGATCGCCTCTCATTCTTCGAAACTCTAGAGAATACAGAGAAAAAACAAAGTTAACATTTCGAGTCCGTATGACCCTTCTTCTGAGTTTGTCCAGCATTTTCTGATTTTGTTACCATCTGCAATCCTGCCTATATCCTATCTCACACTGAATCTTGCTCCCATCATTTCAGTCTCTTTAAATTCCAATGATTACCAGTTGCCAAAGCATATTCCAAATTCGCGCGCCTTTTTACAAATCCCTCACAGCTTCACTCCATGTTATCTCTGCAACTTCCTCTAGCTCTATATGTTCGTGCTCACCCCTCTGATCCCCTAACTCTGGCCTTTTTGTTTTGTGTCCTTTCTTTCCTCCATTCACCTATAGGTGGTGAAGCCTTCAACCAGCTGAGTCCCATCTTCTGAAATGGTTTCCCCAATCTCTCTTCATAGGACAGTCCTGCCATCCTGGGAACAAGTCTGGTGAACAAATTTCATATTATCTGGTCATGTTATTCTCCCTCTCTCTGCCATTTGACCTGTGACCATAGGTAAAATCCCGAAATTCCGTGTTTCCAAATGAGGTGCAATATTTAGATTTGAATTCCCAGGATTTTGGGATAGTGCCTGTTCATGAGATGTCGTTTCTATCATATAAGGTGGCTTTACTTCCCTGTGTTCATTGTAGCTTGCCCAGTGCTAGCTGAGGAGGATGACTGGTGAAGGGAAAAAGATTGATGCGGTTTCGCTGTCATTGTAGAGAAACAATCTTTCAGATTTAATGCTGGTAAAGCTGGCAATAAATCTAAAACCAGGCTACATAGAATCACTTAAAATATACAGCAGAGAAACAGGTCATTCAACCCAATTGGTCCATGTCAGTGTTTATATTCCTCTTGAGCCTCCTCCCATCCTACCCTGTCCAGGTTAAAATTGTATCCCAGACGCCAGTGCACTTTGTTTGTATAATACACAGCTAAAGTCGGGCCTGTTCTTGTGAATGCATAGTTGTTTCAGGAAAATTAATTTGGAATAGGTTTGATGGCTTAGATGGCCTACTCCTTTCCTAATTCCTATTTCATGTGTATTATAGAATTGCACAGTTCTGCCATAATGTTACCATCTGCAACATAAAAGCTAAATACTGCAATGCTGGAAATCTGAAACGAAAACAGAAAATGCTGGAAAAGCTCAGCATTTGTGGAGAGATAAAACAAAGTTAACATTTCGAGTCCGTATGACCCTTCTTCAGAGATTTTCCAGTATTTTCTGATTTTGTTCCCATCTGCAATCCTGCCTATATCCTATCTCACACTGAATCTTGCTCCCATCATTTCAGTCTCTTTAAAATCCCAATGATTACCAGTAGCCAAAGCATATTCCAAATTCGCGTGCCTTTTTACAAATCCCTCACAGCTTCACTCCATGTTATCTCTGTAACTTCCTCTAGCTCTATATGTTCGTGCTCACCCCTCTGATCCCCTAACTCGGGCCTTTTTGTTTTGTATCCTTTCTTTCCTCCATTCACCTATTGGTGGTGAAGCCTTCAACCAGCTGAGTCCTGTCTTCTGAAATGATTTCCCGTAACATCTCAGCCTTGTGCATCCCTCTCCAATTTGAAAAGCTAATTCAAACAGCTACATTTTCAGCAACCCTTGTGTTACCTTCCACTACTGAGTGCGTGTTCTGTTTTGGTGATATATCATGGATTGTTGGCCATGATACAGTCTCTGCAGAAGTGCATGTCACTGCTGTATATAGAATCTTCAGCTCTAACCATATGTTACAGTTTATAAGCTCAGTAAATAAAATACCCTTTGGGGCTTTCATTAGATACTGAAACCTTTGCCCATACATGCACTTCGAATTATTATTATAAATGATTGAAAACACATTTGACAGTTATGTTGATGTGTGTTCAGTAAAAATTTGCCTTTCAGTTGCCAGATTGGCATCCCATAATGTATCGGCAGAAGCCTTGCCAAGAATATTACTGTAACCAGTGGGACATAATCAATTTCTGCCACTTGCTCAGTGTGGCACCCGGGTTAAAACAGCTCTTGTAACAGGTTTCAGTGCCCCACATACTATTACTCTGTCCTTTGATTGAATGTAATGTCTAAAAAGGCCAAATGAGAACTGCGAGGATCTCAACTAAGTTCCCACCAAGCAGTATAAAGATGCCTTGGGTAGGTCTTTCATCGAGGCTAGCAACAATCAAGTGGTTCTCAATTTCCTTGATATTCAAGTTAAACATCCAATTTTCTTTTTCATAAAGTACGAGTAAACAGTACGAGTCCCCCTAGTGGTATTTAGGCACACTGCCAAATCTTTATAACCTTTTTAAATTCATAATTGAAGGCAGATAAATGAGGTTTAGTTGTTTAAATTTGGTTCACTCACTGCAATATATATTTTTTTACTTGTCGGCACATTTTAATAATCATGGACCTGGTGCTAACTTCTGTTGCTATGAGCTACATTTCTCTTTGATTCCTTGTGCCCCTGCCTGTTATGTATTTTACAAGGTTTTCGCTCTTGTTGTATTTGATGGAGATATGTCCATATGACTATTCCACAAAAAGGATGAAATTCTGTCACCTTATGACAAACACGGAATGAACTTCAAATCCGGGAAATGACTGTTGCAATTTTCAGTGTGCTGCATTCTATGGAACATAGAAACAGGAAGGGGCTATTCAGCCCCTTGAGTCTGTACCGTCATTTAATTGTAGATCATGGTTGATCTGTATCTTTACTCCATCTACCCACAACCCTCAATACCCTTACCTAACATAAAAAACAATATGATGAATGATTGGAATGCATCAACTGGAAAGGTTTTAACTTGAAATCCAACCTGGAGATAAGGGTGTCCCAGGACACAATTACCAGCTGTTTGAGAAACATAAACATGATTCATTGAGATATTTACCTTTGGTGCAAATTGGGTTTCAAATCGACGTGATTGAAGAAGGCTGAAAAATGTATCTATTAACGATACTAATCAGATGCAATGGAACAGTTAAATCTGATGGCACAGATTAAAAAGCACACATGAGCAGAACAACGACAGATGGAATTTAACGTGGATAATGATGTTAGCATATTGGAAGATAGAAAGGCAATGTCCACAGTCTACAAATGCTGTCAATCTAGACGTGAAGATGAAAGGAATCTAGGAGCGTTCTTAGACTCAGCACTTAACATGTCCAGTCACCGTGAAGCTCCAATCAATAAGACAAACAGAATGTCAAAATCAGCTGGGCCTGGGTCAGAGGATGTCTTACAGGATTGTGTACACTTCTCTGCAAAAACATTTAGTACTGCATCCAAGTTTGATCACAGAGACACAAGGCAGCTCGGAGAAGAGCCCGGAAGCTGACCTCTAGCGTCAGAGGATTAAGTTATGAAAGAAAGATTGGAGAAAGGGGAGCCTCTTGGTCTTAAAGGATGACCAGGGGACTTGAGAAAAGCAGGTAAATGTAAGTCAAGAGTAGATCCGGATAAATCCTGTTCCTCTCAGCTCTACATTCAGATTTTTTTAAACAAATTTACCTTTCAGTTAGTGGTCTTCTGTGATCCCTTTAAAAACTGATGGTTACATAGTACTTTTTTTTATTCGTTCATGGGATGTGGGCGTCACTGGCTAGGCCAGCATTTATTGCCCATCCCTAGTTGCCCTAGAGAAGGTGGTGGTGAGCTGCCTTCTTGAACCGCTGCAGTCCATGTGGTGTAGGTACACCCACAGTGCTGTTAGGGAGGGAGTTCCAGGATTTTGACCCAGTGACAGTAAAAGAACAGCGATATATTTCTAAATCAGCATGGAGTGTGGCTTGGAGGGGAGCTTCCAGGTGGTGGTGTTCCCATGTATCTGTTGCCCTTTTCCTTCTAGGTGATAGAGTTCAATGGTTTGGAAAAATAATTGAAGGAGCCTTGGTGAGTTGCTGCAGTGCACCTTGTAGATGGTACACACTGCTGCCACTGCGCGTCGGTGTTGGAGGGAGTGTATGTTTGTATATCAAGCGGGCTGCTTTGTCCTGGACGGTGTCAAGCTTCTTGAGTGTTGTGGGAGCTGCACTCATCCAGGCAAGTGAGGAGTATTCCATCACACTCCTGACCTGTAGATGGTGGACAGGCTTTGGGGAGTCAGGAGGTGAGTTACCCGCCTTAGAGTTCCCAGCTTCTGACCTGCTCTTGTAGCCACAGTATTTGTATGGCTAGTCCAGTTCAGTTTCTTCCATGATCAGATTCAGTCATGTTTTCCTGAACACACTTAAAGACCAGGTAAAACCATTAATTAACAGAAAATTGCACAGGCAAAGAGGCAGAGTGATTTTAATTGCACCGTAATTGTTTGGACCATTGTCAATGATGAATAAGGTGATAACAGGGAAATGAATGAAAAGGATCAAAAATGTAACCAATCCTATTTAAATGGATAGGGCAGCATGTTATTTAATGAGGGCTAGATTTTCACTGTCTTATTCTGCTGAAGCTGGAAGAGTTGTCTTATTTGACCTCATCAACAGTAACTCTTCAGATGTTTTAAGCTGTTCAGCCACACGTGGAGCTACAGCTCAGCACAGAGCAGGGCGGGTTTTTTGGCCCTTTCAACAACCATAAAGCGAGCTGAAATAAAGTTCCGAAGAAGAGTCTTATAAATCTTAAAACATGAACTCTGTTCCTCTCTCCACAGGTGCTGAAGACCTGCTGAGTATTTCCAGCATTGTGCTTTTGGGTGGAATTTTCCCAGCCCCCTGGTGGTGGATTGCGGTAAAAATGGTGTGACCTGCTTCACCACAGGTCGCGACCTTCCTCTCCGCCCGCCAACAGCGGGGCCGCGTTTCCCACCATCGGTCAGCGGGGAGCTAGTTGTAACACATTAATATATGATTAAAAGGCCATCCCGCCAGGCTCTTGGGACCCCACCGTATTGTCCGCCCACATCGGTGGGAAAGCACACCGACATGTTTCACAACAGCACACAGGACACGTGCACTTGGCGGCCGTCACTTTGAGGGAACTGAGGTAAGTGAGCAGCAGCGTTCTCCACAGCTCGGCCATTGTTTACAGGCCTCAGGGACGCCGGGGGGGTGGGGGGGGGGAGAGCAACTGATGCCTCACCCCGGAGGTGACTACTGAGGGGGAGGGTGTCTGGGGGCAAGTGTTGGCCAGCCTTGGGGGCGACTGCTGAGGGGGGCGGTCAAGTGCTGCCCTGGCGCTGCATCCCATGCACAGACGATCGAGGTGGGGGCAGGGTAAGCGAGGGGACTGGCCACACATTAGGGACGCCTGTACAAACTGACCAGACCTCTGTAACTGAGACAGATCAGGCACAGCCACAGTGATATGATTGGGTTCAGGCTCCTAGCCTGGCCGCCCATGCAATCATCGCGGAGGCACCAAAGGGCCACCAAGTGTGCAACACCTTCCCTTCCCCCCCACACCCCCCACCCCCCCTGGCACCGACTTCAAGTCCGCCACCAGTTTATTGGACCGCGGAGCAGTTGGGCTGCACACATTGTACAATCTCCTCACCAACACTGGCCATGGAGCAGTCACTGCTGGAGGCGCTCAGTCCCTTGCGATCTCAGCGTCCCGGTTTGGACCAGCCTCCCCCAATTCACAGGCTGACAGGGCAGCCATGCAGTGCACTCACCTCTGGCCATCCGAGGGGTGACCAGCACTTTCCGGGAAGCATTAAGGGGCAGTCACACAGGGCCAGGAAAGGTGCTAAGTGCAGCCATGATAACCATGTCTCTCTCCCTCTTTCATACTGCAGGAAGAGCACGTCAGGATCATGGATCCTGGTGACCTAGCTGTGTGCCTGATGGTCCACAGAGAGCGGAGAAGATGGAGGAGAGAGCGACTGAGGCTCCTGGCTGTGCAAAGGCAGGAGCAGCAACCTCATGAAGAAGGGGCAGCAGGAGCTCCTGCACACACTGCCCAGGAGTGACAGTGAGCCGAGGCTGGTCAGCGCCTAGTGACACCCAGGGTCCATAGACACCGCCTGCCATTCCTGCAGATAACCGAGAATCAGTGTCACCGATGACTGCGCATGTCTAGGGGCCTGGTCACTCACACCTGCCACTTACTGCAGGACTTGGTGCCAAGAGGACATGGAGGGCATCCACTGCCAGTGGCTGTGAAAGTGACTGCGGTGCTCAATTTCTATGCTAGTGGCTCCTTTCAGGGCTCCACAGGTGACCCCTGTGGGATTTCAGAATCTGCCACCCACAAATACATCCATGAGGTCTCCATGGCAACAACTTTGTGCATTTCGCCCAGGACCGGGATAGCCAGGATGTAAGGGCCGTTGGATTCGCCCTGATCTCGGGATTCCCACAGGTGCAGGGTGCGATTGACTGCACTCATGTGGTGCCCAGGTCTCCATCGCTACACTCAGTGACTTCATCAACCGCAAGGGCTTCTACTCACTGAAGGTGCAGCTGGTGTGCGACCACCAGAAACACATCCTGCAGGTATGGACACGGTTTCCAGGGAGTGTGCAAGACGCCTACATCCTGAGTCGCTCACAGATTCCTGGAGTCTTCCAGGGTCCACAGAGGCTGCAGGGTTGGCTCCTGTGGGACAAGGGCTACCCACAGAGGCCGTGGCTGATGACACCCGTGCAGCGGCCTCAGACTGCAGCAGAGCGACGCTATAATGAGGCTCATGCAGCAGCTCACAACTTGGTGGAGCAGACCATCAGGATGCTGAAGATGAGGTTCCGGTGCCTGGACCGGTCTGATGGAGCCCTGCAATACAGTCCACAGAGGGTGTCACACATCATCATCGCCTGCTGCGCCCTTTACAACCTGGCGCTGCAACGGGGAGAGGAGCTGGCTGAGGAGGAGATGGAGGAGCTGGAGGTCTCCTCCGATGAGGAGGACGCCGATGGGATGAGAGTGAGGGCGTCCTCGGTGGTGATGATGATGGGGATGAGGCTCTCGCACTGGATGGATGAGGCAGGTGCACTCTGGAGGTCCTCATAGCTGCCAGATTTGTGGAGGATGATGGCGACATGCAGTGAGGTGACCCCATAGATCCTCACATCGCACCTGTGAACGTTTGACCCCAGTCTGGCTTAATATAGCGTCAATACACTTTGTGAGAATGCTCCTGTCATGGAGATGCAGTGGAGGCCCTAATAGTCGCTCGATCACAGGAGGATGATGACAACATGCAGTGAGGACACTCCATGGACCTTCACGTGGCCTTTGAGAATGTCTGACTCCTGTCTGGCCGAGGGCAGCTCGCTTGCGCTCCATGTTCAGGGCCATCTCAGAGACACAGCCATGAAACTCTAGACACATCTGATGCTGTGTCCGCCTTCAGCACCTCAGCCCTTCAGGAGCTGGTGCACAGCATCACTGGTCACAGATGCTGGTGTGATGGGGGCCAGCCCCACCTTAAAGGTGCTGAGAGCACACAGAGAGAATGAGGGAACTCTGTGGCGCCTGCCCACTACATTCTGGCAGCAATGACCAGCACCAGCGAGGTGCAGGCATCAGTAATGTTTCCAGGGTGTGTGAGGCTGGACCATCACTTTGGTCTGAAGGCTGCACAGACACAGGGAAGAGGCCCTGGACTGAGACACTTGCCCTTTATCTTGTGCAGAAAGGTTTCACATCTGAGTGACAAGAACACTGTTCATCAGAACAAGGAGACACAGACAGGGAGACATTCTCAGGAGTTTATTGACAATAGTGAACAGTTTGTATAAGTGATTAACACCCATGGCCAGGCTGTGCAACTACTTTTATCTAACTGTCCTAATCCTGCCGCTATGTCTTGGTGCTCCCTGGACATCCACAGTGGAGGTGGAGACAGCCTGCTGACTGAGACGCCCTGTCTGTGATGACCTTGGCGGGCGTCCTCTGGAGGGCCAAGACCTGGAGGACCCCAGCCTGCTTTCGGGGTGCTGCTGTGTGGCAGTGGCACTGTCCTCGGCCTGTGAAGCAGGATCTGCAGAGATTACAAGAAGATAGGAGTCAGATGGGCCGATCACTCCCAGAGTCACCTGGGTGGATGGGCCCAGAGTGTGCACCTGCTGATCCTCCTCCCTATGGGTGCCCGAGGGCCACTGGCTGACTCCGTGAGCGGAAGGGTAGCTGGAGAGGGATCGAGCTGCCCAGTATCTCTCTTGCGTACATGCTGTTGGAGGCCAAATATAGCATCAGCGCTGGAGTTAACCCCGCCCAGCAGTGCAGGAGTGACATCCTGGACCAAGGTCTCCATGGCGGCCGCCATCCTGCCAGTGTTGACCTCGGTGCGTTGCAATGCTGGCGCTATCACCTCAGCCTGAAGACGGACGGACTTCTCCATTGTGACTTGCAATCTGAGGAGTGCAGCGGACATCCCTTCCTGATGTTCCCGAGCTGCCTTTGCAGCTCCAGCAGCTGTGACATGACCGAGTCCAGAGGCTCATCATTTGACTCAGACTCAGCAACGTTCTGGTCTCCAGCAGTCCTCCGAGTGCCGGGGACCTGGGAAGTCTCTGCCTCCGCCTGCTGTGGATCAGAAAGTGTGATGTGCTCACCAGATTGTGATCCCGAGGCTACTCTAAAGATAGGTCCCACTGAGGTGTGTGTCTCTGCGCTGGTGGAGGGTGTGGGTGAGGCTGTGATGGGACTTCAGGGAGGGTGCCTTCAGATTCCTCTTCTGAGGTTTCTTCGGAGCTTGATTGGAGGCCCTGGGTCATGGACTCTGTTGGCTGTTTGGCAGATGTGCCTGTGAAAGCAAGGGGAGATAATTAGTGCCTGGCAGTGGCCTGTGAAACGGGACACATCACTCACAGCCTGGTTATCTGTTGGATGTTGCACTGCTGGATCCTCACTTGGGAGAGCAGCACCGACCTCACCGTCAGCACAGGAGCGGTCCCGGTCATCACCGGCCAGCTGGATGGCTCTGTTTTTGAATTCTGTGAAAGCTTTGATTTCTGGCATCTCTCCACCTGTCTGTGACCTTTCCCTCCTGTTGTGAGCCAGTTTCCCTGCATGGATAGAGATGGGGAGAGTGTGTCAGGACTCCTGCCGGGCCAGATGATAAGTGTGCCTGGCCTGTGTGGGTGGTGAGTGGTCCCATGGACGGGATGAGGACAATGGCGGTGAGTGTGAGAGAATGAATGATGATGTCCCTTGAACTGGCAGTGAGTGAGGGCCCTGTGGGTGTGTGATGGGTTTGTGAGTGTGTGAGTTGGGAGTGATGAGAAGAGTGACTTACCCTGGCGGAACGGAGATCATCATTCATCTTTTTGCAGCATTGGGTGGCTGTCCTCCTCTGCAGGGCGTTGGCGCTGACCACCACTGCCACCGCCTCCCAAGCCAGGTTGGTGACATTGCCCCATCCTGCAGCCAGAGCGGGGGTAGGGCAAATCCAGTCAGACCTCCAGCAGTTGCTCGAGGGACCTGTCGTTGAAGCAAGGGTCTGCAGCCTTTTTGCCTTTGCCGGCCATGTTTCCCAGGCAGCGGTGGTGAGCTGGTGGCGATGAGCGCTTTGCTGGTGGCTGCCTTTTAAAGATGGAGGCCGGCGTGATGCAACAGTTGGGGTGATGGTGAGTGTGCGAATGAGAGCCCGCCCGCCCGCCATGGAAATGGTGTGTTTCGCGGGAGTGAATATATAATGAGGCGGGCTCGGGAAGGGACGGCGTGAAAATCCGCCATTTTTGTCAGCTGGTAGGACTCCATTTTACCCGCCCGCTGCCGCGCTTAGTGTAATTCTGGGAAAATTCCACCCTTTATTTCAGAGTTCCAGCATCCACAGGACTTTGATTTTATAAAAATGGCAGATATTGGATATAAGAATACTTGTGTATTCAGGGTAAAATCAAATGTCATGTTCATCGCCCACAAGAAGCTGCTCTCTTTGGAATCTATGCTAAGTGTCAGATCAAATCCTCAGCACATTAACCTCAACTGGGGGTATGTATGGTAGCGTCAAGGTTATAGTACTGACCGAGCAATCCAGAGGGACTGGACTAATAACCAGGGAACAAGATTTCATATCCAACCACAGCGGCTGGGGATTTTAAATTCAGTTAATTAAATAAATCCAGAATAAAATCTAGTATCAATAATGGTGACCATTATTGGATTGCTGGAAAAAAAGATCCATCTGGTTCACTAATGTCCTTTAGGGAGGGAAATCTGCCGTCCTTACCCGGTCTGGCCTACATGTGACTCCAGACCCACAGCAACGTGATTGACTCTTAACTACCTTCTGAAGTGGCCTAGGAAGCCATTCAGGTCTCTTCAAGAAGGAGGCTCAACACCACCTTGGCGAGGGCATCTAGGGATGAGCAATAAATGCTGACCTTATTGTGATGCCCACATTCTGTAAATAAATAAAAAGAGATGTTGAAAACAAGTCAGCCACACAGACTGTGGTAATGAAAACAATACTTATCTCGTTGAAAGCGGAGATTGGGAACTTCAACATCTGACAGACCTCTAGGACTGAATCTTCCAATCGGCGTGCGTGGGCAGGCCCGACATGCCGAGATGTAAAATTACACGCGATGATGTAGGGCGTGCGTCCCGACGTCATCACATGTCATCGCGATATTTTGTTCGGCGGGCATGCGCCAGAGTCGGCTGCGCGCCCGCCAAACTGTTAAGGGCCTATCAAAGCTATAAAGGGATTCACTAAAGTACTTTAGAACACTGCCCGTTCGACCTTAAGGTTGGCGGCAGACGGAGAGCCCAAGCGGCCTTCACCTTTTTCAGGAAACCTCATCCACGGGCGGGATGAAGTTTCCGAAGCTTTTATAAAATAAATGTAAAGAATTCCCCAACTTCACAAACATGTCCCAATTCATGTGTCACATGAGGGGACATGTTTAAAAATGTATTTACTTCATTTATTAAAATGTTTTATCATCTATTCAATCTCCCCGGGGCAGCTCCGTGCCTTAGGGAGAATGAAGCGCTCTTTTGTGCACATGTGCGAAAGAGCGCAGGCCCCGACTCTCCCCCCCTCCCCCAGCCCGCACGGGTAGCGCTACCGGCTGTGCATTACGCTGGGTGGGTTTTAATTAGTCCACCCATGTAAAATGGCGGCGCACAGCCAATTGCAGGCAGCGATCGGCTCCTCGCCCACCCCCGCCCGTTCTCCCCAGCCCGCCCGCCTTAGGAAAAGCCCAGGCCCTGAGCTTTTGCACATGCGCAGACCGGGGGTTAATTATCTAAGTGGAGATGGCTGGACAGGTGATGTGCTGTAGCTGTGTGATGTGGGAGCTGGCAGATCCCATTGCGAGCCGCAGTGACCACATTGGCAGCAAGTGTTGGTTGCTGGAGGAACTCCAGCTCAGAATTGATGAGCTGGAGTCCGAGCTCCGGACACTGTGGCACATCCGGGAGGGGGAGAGTTACCTGGACGCTTTGTTTCAAGAGGCGGTCACACCCAGTAGATTAAGTACCTCAAGTCCGGTCAGTGGTCAGGGTCAGCAGGGTGTGACTGCAAGTGAGGCAGGTAGAGGGATCTTGTGTTCAGGAACAGAGGAGCCTCAGCTCTTGACCTTGTCCAACAGGTACGAGGTACTTGCTCCCTGTGTGGATGAGGAACAGGGCTGTAGGGAGGATGAGCCAGCTGACCATGGCACTGTGGCACAGGAGGCCATTCAAGAGGGGGGAGCAAAAAGACAAGTGGTAGTTATAGGGGATTCTAGAATTAGGGGAATTGATAGCATCCTTTGTAAGCAGGATCGAGAGTCCCGCATGGTATGTTGCCTGCCCGGTGCCAGGGTGAGGGACATCTCTGACCTGCTTGAAAGGATATTGGAGAGGGAGGGGGAGGATCCAGTTGTTGTGGTCCACATCGGGACAAATAACATAGGTAAGACTAGGAAAGAGGACCTGTTTGGGGATTATCAGGAACTAGGAACTAAATTAAAGAACAGGTCCTCAAGGGTTATAATCTCCAGATTACTACCCGAGTCACGGGCAAATTGGCGTAGGGACGCGAGAATAAGGGAAGTAAACACGTGGCTAAAGGAGTGGTGTGGGAAAGAGGGGTTCCATTTCGTGGGGCGCTGGCATCAGTATTGGAACAGGAGGGATCTGTACCGTTGGGACGGTCTCCACCTGAACCGATCTGGGACCAATGTTCTAGCGAAAAGGGTAAATAGGGTGGTCAACAGGACTTTAAACTAGAAAGTCGGGGGGAGGGAAGGGTAAAACTCCAAGAAGTATGACTAATGGGAAACAAAGCAGCAGGTTAGCGTGTAGGGGGGTGGATTCAACTTCATGGAAAATTATGAAAAAACTGAAAAGGAGAGCCCAGGAGAGGCTATTAAAGTCTCCAGAACACAAAATAGGACAGAGTGTTTGGAAAGGACTAGGAATCTAACTTCAAGCACATCAGATAAAGGGACGACAATGAGAAAGGGGACAGGAAATGCAGGACTGAAGGTGTTGTATCTGAATGCACGCAGTATACGAAATAAGGTCAATGAGCTTGTAGCGCAGATTGAAATTGGCAGGTATGATGTGGTGGGCATTACGGAGACATGGCTGCAAGGGGATCAGGACTGGGAGCTAAATATCCAAGGATATACATCTTATCGAAAAGATAGGCAGGTTGGCAGAGGGGGTGGGGTTGCTTTGTTAGTAAGAAATGAAATTAAATCGAAAGCAAGAAATGACGTAGGGTCAGATGATATAGAATCTGTGTGGGTAAAGTTGAGTAACCACAAAGGTAAAAAAACCATAATGGGAGTTATGTACAGGCCTCCAAACAGTAGTCAGGATGTGGGGCACAAGATACACCAGGAGATAGAAAAGGCGTGTAAGAAAGGCAAGGTTACAGTGATCATGGGGGATTTCAATATGCAGGTAGACTGGGAAAATCAGGTTGATAGTGGATCCCAAAAAAAGGAATTTGTGGAATGTCTACGAGATGGCTTTTTGGAGCAGCTTGTGGTGGAGCCCACTAGGGAACAGGCAATTCTAGATTTAGTGATGTGTAATGAGGCAGATTTGATAAGGGAGCTTAAGGTGAAGGAACCCTTAGGAGGAAGTGACCATAATATGATAGAATTTACCCTGCAATTTGAGAGGAAAAAGCTGGAATCAGATGTAACGGTATTACAGTTGAATAAAGGCAACTACAGAGGTATGAGGGAGGAGCTGGCCAGAATTGACTGGGAGATGAGCCTAGCAGGAAAGACAGTGGAACAGCAATGGCAGGAGTTTCTGGGAGTAATTTGGGAGATACAGCAAAAATAGGAAGAAGAAGCATACTAAAGGGAGGACGAGTCAACCATGGCTGACAAGGGAAGTCAGGGACAGCATAAAAGCTAAAGAGAAAGCATACAATGCAGCGAAGAGCAGTGGGAAACCAGGGGATTGGGAAGCCTACAAAGACCAACAGAGGACAACTAAAAAAGAAATAAGGAAGAAGAAGATTAAATAGGAGGGTAAACTAGCCAATAAGATAAAAGAAGATTGCAAGAGTTTTTTTTTAGATATATAAAGGTAAGAGAGAGGCAAAAGTGAACATTGGACCGTTGGAAAATGATGCTGGAGAAGTAGTAGTGGGGAACAAAGAAATGGCAGAGGAACTGAATAGGTACTTTGCAGCAGTCTTCATGGTGGAAGACATGAGTGACATCCCCAAAGTTCAAGAGAGTCGGGGGGCAGAGATGAGTATGGTGGCCATTACCAAGGAGAAGGTGCTAGGAAAACTGAAAGGTCTGAAGGTGGATAAATCGCCAGGACCAGATGGATTACACCCCAGAGTTCTGAAGGAGATAACTGAATAGATAGTGGAGGCGTTAGTGGTGATCTTTCAAGAATCACTCGAGTCAGGGAGGGTCCCAGAGGACTGGAAAATCGCTAATGTAACCCCCCTGTTTAAGAAGGGAGTGAGGCAAAAGATAGGAAATTACAGGCCGATTAGCCTGACCTTGGTCGTTGGTAATATTTTAGAGTCCATTATTAAGGATGAGATTTCAGAATACTTGGAAGTGCATGGTAAAATCGGGCAAAGTCAGCATGGTTTCATCAAGGGGAGGTCATGCCTGACAAATCTGTTAGAATTCTTTGAGAAGGTAACGAGTAGGTTGGACAAAGGAGAGCCAATGGATGTTATCTACTTGGACTTCCAGAAGGCCTTTGACAAGGTGCCGCACAGGAGGTTGCTCAATAAGATAAGAGCCCATGGTGTTAGAGGCAAGGTACTAGCATGGATAGAAGATTGGCTGTCTGGCAGGAGGCAGAGAGTGGGGATAAGGGGGTCCTTCTCAGGATGGCGGCCGGTGACTAGTGGAGTTCCGCAGGGGTCAGTGTTGGGACCACAGCTTTTCACTTTATACATTAATGATCTAGATGAAGGAACTGAGGGAATCCTGGCTAAGTTTGCAGATGATACAAAGATAGGTGGAGGGACAGGTAGTATTGAGGAGTCGGGGAGGCTGCAGAAGGATTTGGACAGGTTAGGAGAATGGGCAAAGAAGTGGCAGATGGAATACAACGTGGGCAAGTGTGAGGTCATGCACTTTGGTAGGAAGAATAGAGGCATAGACTATTTTCTAAATGGGGAGAGAATTCAGAAACCTAGAGTGCAAAGGGACTTGGGAGTCCTAGTCCAGGATTCTCTTAAGGTTAACTTGAAGGTTGTGTCGGTAGTTAGGAAGGCAAATGCAATTTTGGCATTTATTTCGAGAGGACTAGTATATAAAAGCAGGGATGTGCTGCTGAGGCTTTATAAGGCTCTGGTCAGACTACATTTAGAATACTGTGAGCAATTTTGGACCCCATATCTCAGGAAGGATGTTCTGGCCCTGGAGAGGGTCCAGAGGAGGTTCATGAGAATAATCCCAGGAATGAAAGGCTTAACGTATGAGGAACATTTGAGGACTCTGGGTCTATACGCGATGGAGTTTAGAAGGATGAGGGGGATCTGATTGAAACTTACAGAATACTGAAAGGCCTGGATAGAGTGGGACGTGGGGAAGATGTTTCCATTAGTAGGAGAGACTAGGACCCAAGGGCACAGCCTCAGAGTAAAGGGAAGACGTTTTAGAACAGAGATGAAGAGAAACATCTTTAGCCAGAGAGTGGTGAATCTATGGAATTCATTGCCACAGAAGGCTGTGGAGGTCAGGTCATTGAGTGTATTTAAGACCGAGATATATAGGTTCTTGATTGGTAAGGGGCTCAAAGGTTACGGGGAGAAGACGGGAGAATGGGGTTGAGAAACTTATCAGCCATGATTGAATGGCGGAGCAGACTTGATGGGCCAAATGGCCTAATTTCTGCTCCTATGTCTTATGGTCTTATGGAGTAGGCTGCACATGCACAGCTCTGAAGTGTACATTCTTTGGGCCCAGGACAGGCCCAGCACTCCTGCGCATAAAGAGAGAAAAAGTGGTGAGAAAACGCTGGTCTGGTGACCAGGAATGAGGCACCATAGAAGTCAACTGCCCTAGGCTAGAGACAGGGAGAGGTCCCAAAGGAGAGAGGGGAGAGAGAGAGGTTCCAAAGGGAGGAGGGACCGGGAGGGGTCCCAAAAGAAGAGTTGACAAAGAAGGAACAGAGACGAGAAGAGGTCCCAGTTCGGTTAAAAAGAGACGAACAGGGAAAAAAGGTTCCCAATAGGGAAAGGGCTGCGGATAGCAGACTATAAGTTTTCAGGAGAAGCCCTGAAGTTCCAAGAAGGCAGCCAAAGGCTGGTGACTCGGTGCCACGGGCCACTGGGGCAAAGGTACCCCTTTGGAGCGATAGCTTTCTTCTGGGCCTGGACGAGGATCAGGGACTGTGCTTGTGAGCTGGTGCTTCAGTGTAGATTCAGGAATCCAGGAGAATGGAATCTCGGGAGATAAGATTGAAACCCTGCAAGGGGAGCCATTGTTGATGCTGCCTAAGTTGGAGCTTTCTCACCTCCCAACCAGGGGACTGGGAATAGCCAGCTCAGTGATTAATAATGGAATTCCTGGATGAAGTTTTCGTAAACTTTACCTAGCCTAATCATTGTCTCTCCAGCAACATCAGCAGAGAATAGGAATTGAACTTGTTATCCCCCTGCTCATTGTAGCTACTCACTGGATAAGCTTATTAAACTTCCTTAGTAAGAGAAAGCAGCGTGTGTGGGAAAAAAACAAAATAGCTTGATGTAGTGTCCAGGGATTGATACTATAAGCTACGAACATATGCTTTGTTTGGAACATTGCCAGGGAATACGGTAAATTATAATACACATTATATAGTATGCCTATTTTATCAACATATTATTCTATATTACCAGCCACTAATAAAAGGAAAGGAGGTCAGAATGCATACATAACAGAAAATAACAACAGTGTGTAATTAGATTTTATGCTTCGGTTTACCAGGATCTATACCCGAGCTATTTGGGTTGACACAAATGGCCCACAGTCAGTCATTCTATTGCTACAGACAATAAGAGCAGTCACAGAGGGCATCCTGTCAAGTCCAGTTCACTATATCTTTGAAGCATTTTACTCCTATCAGAAGCAATGTGCTGTGTGAAACAAAAAAAAAAGACAGGTCTGAAAATCAAAGGTTTTGGCAGAAGCATTTTTTATTTCACTTCCTCTGAAAGCAAATTGCTTATTTCAGACATTGAACTTGTTGAACTGTTGCTCACTAATTTTTCTTTCAGTTGGAATTCAAATTGCTGAAAAGTAATAATACCATCATATCACAGCTGGTGAGAAGTACCTCAGACTTCAGAAAATGTATTTCACCGCAAGATGGACAGTTCTCAGAAAACTTAAATGTCAGAGCATCGGATAATTGCCTCATGCTTCTAGTTCCATTATGCATAGAGGACAACTTTAACAGAATGTTTTAGGTGCTAATGTATAATTTGAAATTTGTTAGTCTGAAGTTTTTGGTATCAATTTTTCTTTAAAAAAATTCTATTTGCAAACATGTCTCTGTAATAAGTGCACAGAGAGAGAAAAGGGAATGCGATAGGAAGTACCCCTCTCCTCACCGTCCAAGGGCCCAAACTCTCCTTTCAAGTGAAGCAGCATTTCACTTGCACTTCCCTCAATTTAGTCTACTGCATTCACTGCTCCCAATGTGGTCTCCTCTACATTGGAGAGACCAAACGCAGACTGGGTGACCGCTTTGCAGAACACCCTCGGTTTGTCCGCCAGCATGACCCAGACCTCCCTGTCGCTTGCCATTTCAACACTCCACCCTGCTCTCATACCCACATGTCTGTCCTTGGCCTGCTGCAATGTCCCAGTGAAGCTCAACGCAAACTGGAGGAACAGCACCTCATCTTCCGACTAGGCACTTTACAGCCTTCCGGACTGAATATTGAGTTCAACAACTTCAGATCATTAACTCTCTCCTCCATCCCCACCACCTTTCCGATCCTCCTTTTTCCAAGAATTTATATATTTTTTAATATATATTTTTTTAATGTATATTTTTCTTTTCCCACCTATTTCCATTATTTTTAAATTTATTTCCATCCATTGTTTTATCTCCACCTTTTAGCCTATTTTGATCCCTTCCCCCCCACCCCATCCCCACTAGGGCTATCTGTCACTTTCTCATCCTGCTTTCTACCCTTAATGTCACCATTCACACATTCCTTTGCTAATATCACCACCATCAACACCCCTTTGTCCTTTTGTCCATGACATCTTTGGCAATCTCTTCTTTGCCTCCACCTATCACTGGCCCTCTATCCAGCTCTACCTGTCCCAGCCCCCTCAACCAGCTTATATTCCATCTCATTTCTATTTCTCTTTAGTTCTGATGAAGAGTCATACGGACTCGAAACATTAACTGTATTCCTCTCCGCAGATGCTGTCAGACCTGCTGAGTGTTTCCAGCTATTTTTGTTTTTGTTGCAATAGGAAGTACAATAGACTGTAGGAATGTGATTGCATCATTGTATGTAATGGGCTGACAATGTTTACCCTCTCAATGTTAAAAAGGCAAATTCCTGATATTACAAGGTGTCATAAGGCACTATGGTTTTCACATTTAAGTATGAATACCATTATCAATTGTAAATATTTTCAATACAATTTATAGCACTGTCACAATTGAATGAAAGCAAACTTTATAAATTCCAAAATTACCCAGAGTTGTTTGTGTGGTCTGATCATTCGTTAAATGGCATTTGTGATTTTCTTGTTCATTATAATATTGCATACAACAGGAATGCATCATAATACACTCTTAATAGACCATACCTAGTGCACTGTGAGCAGTTGTGAGCCTCACAGCTGAGGAAGGATGTATTGGCCTTGGAGGGAGTACAGAGTGGATTTACCAGAATAATATTTGGACTCCAAGGGTTAACCTATGAGGAGAGATTACACAAACTGACATTGTCTTTCCCGGAATTTAAAAGGTTAAAGGGTGATTTGAATTAGGTTTTCAAGGGGACCATACAGGATAAATATAGAGAAACTATTTCCACTGGTTGTGCAGTCTAGGACTAGGGGGTATGGTCTAACCATTAGAGCCAGACCTTTTAGGAGAGGAGTTAGGAAACACTTCTACACACAACGAGTGGTAAAAGTTTGGAACTCTCCTCCACAAATGGTAATTGATGCCAGACCAATTATACATTTTAAATCTGAGATTGATAGTTTGTTGTTATCCGAAGATCTTAAGGGATATGGGGTAAGCCAGGTATATGGAGTTAGGTTGTAGATCAGCTATGATCTCATTAAATGGCGGGACAGGTTCGAGGGGCTAAAATGTCTCCTCTGGTTCCTATGTTCCTAATTTCAAAATAAAAATAAGGTTTGGTGTATGGATAATTCAACGCATGCCCACACTGATAAAACACTGAACAGGATACAAGAAAAAGCTCATGTCAGATAGACCACTCTCATCATAGCCCCAGTTCCCATCAGAACCCTTCTTCTCACAATCACCGCAAACGACAGCCACCAAGACTTGCTCCTTGCAAAGCACCCAAGGGGTGAATTCTTCAGGAATTGTTGCATTCGACTACCTTGAGTGGCGAAAACTCTGGAAAAATGACACAAATGATGTTCCCACAAAAGACTGCATAAACAGATCCAAGGAAAAAGAAAAGCCATTATTTAACTGAAATGACAAAAATGGACAATAGTATAAAACTCATGAAGCGTTTGTCCTTAAATGAAATAATAAAGTAGGAGTTTGATGTAAGAGTACTGGACGATGATCACAATTGAATCCAAATTCTGTGAACGTCTGAGTGCACTATTCTCCATTCTGAGTCCTGAGTGTGAGGTCATGCACTTTCGTAGGAAGAATAGACTATTTTCTAAATAGGGAGAGAATTCAGATATCTAGAGTGCAAAGGGACTTGGGAGTCCTAGTCCAGGATTCTCTTAAGGTTAACTTGCAGGTTGAGTCGGTAGTTAGGAAGGCAAATGCAATGTTGGCATTTATTTCGAGAGGACTAGGATATAAAAGCAGGGATGTGCTGCTGAGGCTTTATAATGCTCTGGTCAGACCACATTTAGAATATTGTGAGCAATTTTGGGCCCCGTATCTCAGGAAGGATGTGCTGGCCCTGGAGAGGGTCCAGAGGTGGTTCACGAGAATGATCCCAGGAATGAAAGGCTTAACATATGAGGAATGTTTGAGGACTCTGGATCTATGCTCGATGGAGTTTAGAAGGATGAGGGGGGATCTGATTGAAACTTACAGAATACTGAAAGGCCTGGATAGAGTGGACGTGGGGAAGATGTTTCCATTAGTAGGAGAGACTAGGACCCGAGGGCACAGCCTCAGAGTAAAGGGAAGACGTTTTAGAACAGAGATGAGGAGAAACTTCTTTAGCCAGAGAGTGGTGAATCTATGGAATTCATTGCCACAGAAGGCTGTGGAGGCCAGGTCATTGAGTGTATTTAAGACCGAGATAGATAGGTTCTTGATTGGTAAGGGGATCAAAGGTTACGGGGAGAAGGCGGGAGAATGGGGTTGAGAAACTTATCAGCCATGATTGAATGACGGAGCAGACTCGATGGGCCGAATGGCCTAATTTCTGCTCCTATGTCTTATGGTCTTATGGTCCTGTTTCTCAGGAATTTGGACACATACTGCTTGCTCTACTAACAGCTATTGAAAAAAATGCATTGCAAATTAAAGCCCTAATGTTTTTCATAACAAATGTTTTCATTCTAGACTATTCAACGCCCAAAATCTAACAGCACAAATAGGATAGTGCTCACAATACAAATTTCTACAGGTCAATTCTTTATGAGGGGGCTGAGTATCTATGGGATTGATCAACATTACACACAAAGCCACTGAGACAATCTTCTAAAGCACTCTTCTTCATTTTTAGTGCCTTTAGCTTTTTCCGCAGCACATATTATAAAACCCTATATAGAAACCAATGGGGTTAACACTGTTGATCCATGGGTTGCCCAGTTTGAGATATCTGACTTTTGTTCCCTTCTTATTCACTGGCATTTCCTTTGATCTGACTGTTCATCCTCTTTTTACTGGCTCTTTGTCGTAAAATCTTTTGTCAGCTTCACCTAGTGTGATCCATCAGTCGGCCTTCTACACCTTTTGCCATTTTACTGTGAGCGTGCTGAGCACACTAGAGAGTATGATGCAAGTGAAAATATGTTAAAGCTAATAATGAAGTGCCTGGATTTATATAGCACCATGTCGCAGGCATATTAGTGCCAGGAAACAATCACGATGGAGTCATCTACCTTAGAAATGAATTCATTTTGTGGCTTTTTTCAATGAAGTATATTCGTTCTTTCACTAGTCCGGTTTAACTAAGATGGTTTCTCTTCAACAATTGCGATTGATTTAATGAATATCATGGCATGTCTGAAATTCTGACTAATAAAGCAATAATTTTTACCGTGACAAAGAAAACTACTACAAATGCTGGAATCATGAATTTGAAATTGAAAAATGTTGAAAACGCAGCACATCAGCAGCAAAAATCAAGAGAAATAAAGAGAAATTGACATTTTGGCATTGCCCTTTGTTAAAGCCACTGTTCTAATGAGGGACCAATACCAGTAGGTTTAGATTTGCTGCTGACTGCTCCTCCTGGGCCTGCTGGGCATTTCTTACAATTTTCAGGTTTTCTGTCAGTTTCGCTACACTACATATTTATTTAAATTGACCCATCTCCAGCTGGTAATCTATTAAAATTCTCTGCCTAGAAACATTTTAAGAAAACAGTGTACGTGACTTAATGGAGTAGGATGACTATTTCTGGCCCTGTGGTGGCGGGCTTGGGGGTGAGGGTCCAGATAAATAGGGAGAGCTGCATTGGGACAGCTTCCTGATGCATTCTCACCGTTGAGACCTTCCTCAGGGCATGCTAGGAATAGGATTGGCTACCCACTCCATGGAGGCAATCAATTAACATCATTAATGATCCAATTAGGGGTGATTCTATGGCCTCATCTGCATTTTACTGGCTGTGGAACACCCGCCCCACCTCCGCCATATGCAAATGCCACCAAACCAATGGAGGTGGTCTCCCTGTGGCAGTCCAAGGGGCTATCGGAGGAGGAGGTTCCTTGACCCAAATTGTGGACCACAGCAGAACAGGCCACAACCAAAGCCCAAACAATCTATTCAGAGGAGTTTCCCCTCCACTTCAACGACCTGAACAGCTTCTCTCCTCAGAATGGTTTATTTAATATTCTCCTCCAAGGCAGTCTCCGTGTTGAGGTACCCTTGCGGTCCCTGACTGGCGTGCGGCCTCAATGGAGCGCTGAGAGTTTGGTGAGCTGAGGGAATCTTAAATTCTAAAAATGTAATATTGTTTGTATTGAACATTTAACTAAAAGTCCTGTTTAAGCTCTAAATCTCATCCAGAGACCTAAGCAGGGAGATAGAAGCTATTCACTGGGGGCAGCTATAGATAGTTAATTAAGGAATCCAGCTTGAATTGTTTTTTCTGTACCTGGGCTCAGCTAGTCCTTTTAGTTTCAGAACATATAAATTCAGACATTCCAATGCAATCTCAACAGAATGCTGGGAGTTTGCTGAGTTGAGGGAGTTAGGTGAAGAGGGGAGGGAGGTGCTTTATAGCTTTTACTAACTTTTTCACCCTGTAGGAATTGGATCTTGCTCTACTACAGGGGAATAAGCTAGCTGTTTGGTGAGTATCTAGTAAGTGGTCAAGGCCTATTCTATTCCTAAGGTTTAAAATAGTACAGGAATTTGTGGTAAGATTAAGAAAATACATAAAAGAAAATAAATAATTGAATGAAATAATGAAGTAGTTACTTAAAACACATAAGGATGGCAGGACACGTGATGTGTCATGTGGTATGTGGGAGCTCCGGGTAACATTGTGATCCAGGGCAAACACATCTGCAGTAAGTGTCTGCAGCTTGAGGAGCTTCAGCTCCAAGTCATTGAGCTGGAGGCTGAGTTGCAGACACTGTGACACATCAGGGAAGAGGAAGGTTACTTAGACACTTTGTGCCAGGAGACCCTTAGGGTAGGGCCTTCTGGATTGGAAGGTGGTCATGGACAAGACGGTGTGACTGAAGCTGAGGCAGGTAAGGGAACCCAGAAGGCAGGACCCCAAGAGGGTCAGCTTCTGTAATGGTACAACAGGTTTAAGGCTCCTTCAGCTTGTTTGGATGAGGGTGGGGGCTGCAGGGTGGATGAGCTGACTGATAAGACCATTAGACCATAAGATGTAGGAGCAGAAGTAGGCCATGAATGGCGGAGCACATCGAGTCTGCTCTGCCATTCAATGAGATCATGGCTAGTCTGATAATCCTCAACTCCACTTTCCTGCCTTGTCCCCATAACCCTTCATTCCCTTACTGATTAAAAATCTGTCTATCTCAGCCCTGAATATACTTAACGGCCCAGTCTCCACAGCCCTCTGTGGTAAAGGATTCCACAGATTAACTACCCTCTGAGAGAAGAAATTCCTCCTCATCTCTGTTTTAAATGGGTGCCCCCTAACTTTGAGATTATGCCCCCTGGTGCTAGACTCTCCTACAAGGGGAAACAACCTCTCAGCATCTACCCTGTCAAGCCCCCTAAGAATCTTATATGTTTCAATTATGTCACCTCTCATTCTTCTAAACTCCAATGAGTACAGGCCCAATCATGGCACTGGCCAGTCAAGTTGGGTGAGCAAAATGGAATGAGGTGGTAGTTGGAGATAGTAGAGTGAGGGCGGGGCGGGGGGGTGGGGGGATTAACACTGTTCTCTGCAGCAAAGAGTGAGAATCCAGAAGGCTGTGTTGCCTGCCCGATGCCAGAGTTCAGGACCTTTGTTCAGCCCTGGAGAGGAGTTTGCAGTGGGTGGGTGAGGATCCAGTTGTTGTGGTCCATGTAGGCACCAACAGCATAGATAGGACAAGGAATACTGACCTCTACATAGTCAGTATGAGGAGCTAGGCACCAAATGAAGAAGCTGAACCTCAAAGGTAATAATCTCTGGATTATTAACTAAGCCACATTTAAATTTACATAAGGTAAATGTTATGACCACAGCAAATGTTATGACCTGCATTTTTTGTATTCTGAAAACAAGAAGAAAATGTACTGATCTCAGCAGCAAGAAGTCCAGTAACACTTTTGGGATTTTAACAATTGAAGTAAAAGCTTTATTCACAAGAAGAAAAGAAAACTTAAGCACACAAGATTACAGTTACACAGTTAAAACTAGTCTTACAAAACATTCCCCCAAAAGACTCTCCACTTAGTCAGGCCCATAAGTAAACACCTTCTAGGCAACACTCCCTTGTAGAAGTTCAACTATAGAAATACAGTAACACTACCCAAGGCAAACTGCTGTGGCTTTACTAAAGGCCTGCCACATGACTGGTTAAACTTTGTTCCACTCTGCTATGGAAACACAAAACTTCAGAACAAGACTGCTTTCTGCAATCCAAGACTTTCCTGGCATGACTGGATGGCCGATTCAAACTGCATCTTCTCCCAGCCTAGAGCTGTTTCCAAAAGATCTTCCTCACACAGCCAACAGCTAACTCACAGCTACTGCTAACAGCTACACCTAAGCTCTCCACAGTAATTGTAAAATACCTTTATCCTCTTTCACCCCAAGTTCCATTCTTCTCACACCTCTTTGAAACTCAAATCCTTCCAAATATGAAATCTTTCATGTTTCTATTTTGTCTCTGCTTTCGGGTCAATACATTGTAATATACCATTTTCTGTTTAACAATAGAACTCCAGAAAAATGCAAAAATGTTTCTTGTTACCGCTGACTTCCCTTTAGTGTTCAAGCAAAGGGCAGAATATTGAGCTCAGCAGGCAGGCGTGCACCCGACCTGGCCAAGCATAAAATGATGTGTGATGACATCAGGCGAGCGTCCCGACGTCATCCCATAGTCCCACAATATTTTGTTCGGCAGGCGCATGCTGGAGTCGGCAGCACACCCGCTGACAATTAAAGGCCTCAAATTTACACTGCACGTCCAACCTTATGGTTAGCGAGCAGGCAAAAACACCAAGCGGCCTTTGCACTTTTTAGGAAACGTCATCCATGGGCAGGATGAAGTTTCCTAAAGCAAATAAAAACAAAATAAAAACTGTACACTTGAATTAACAAGATGCCCCTGTTCATGTGACAGAGTTACATGAGGTTACATGTTTTATGACATTTTTATTTTCTTCATTAGATTTTTTAAACCGTGCTTCATCTCCCTGAATCAGCTCCGTGCCTCAGGGGGATTGAAGCGCTCTCTCGCGCGCATGCATAAAGTTCGCGCTAGGCCCACTCGCCCTGGCTGCACAGGCAGTGCCCAGCGCTGCCAATTGTGTTTCATACTGGGCAGGCCTTAACTGGCCCCCAGGCATGAAATTATGGTGCGGTGCCGATCGTGGGTGACGGTCGGCTTCCCAACCGTCCCCACCCGCTGCCGCCAAGCACCCCCGCCAGGGGCAAAGTTCTGCCCAAACTCTCAACTTATCTAAAAATGAAAATGTTAGATTCAACCTATTTAATTGTACCTCAAGCCCCTCATAGTATCTCATTGCAAATGCACACCTAACGCTTCTATCCTTTCATGCCTTCAACCTCCCAGGCAACCTGTCCCTAGCAACTTTTCCCTAGTTTGATTATATCATTTAAACACACACACACACACACACACACACACACAGACACACACAAAACCTTCTTCACAGAATTACACAATATTCCCCAAAATATATATTTTTTAAATCCATTCTCACAGCAAATAAGATTAGAGAAATGTATGCATGGCTCAAAAGCCGGTGTGGGAGAAGTGGGTTCCGGTTTGTGGGGGGCTGGCACCGGTACTGGGGAAAGTGGGTGCTGAGCCATTGGGATGGTCTACACCTGAACTATGCTGGGGCTGGTATTCTAGTGAGCTGCATAATTAGGGAAGTAGAGAGGGTTTAAAACTAAATAGTGGGGCAACAGATCAAATTTGAGAAGATGTGGTAAACCAGAGTAGAGACAAGGCAAGAGAGAAAGGTATTACTATGGGAAATGATAACCGAAAGTGAGAGGAAGGGATACAGAGTACAAATCTAGGAGTAAAACAGCAGCCAAGGCTAGAGGTTATAAAGATAATAACAGGACAAAACTAAAGGCTCTGTATCTGAATGCATGTAGCATTCGAAACAAAACAGATGATCTGACAGTGCAAGCAGAAATAAATAAGTCCAATCAGGTCCCATTGCAAAGATACGGCTGCAGGATGACATAGATTGGGTCCCGAATATTGAAAGGTACATGATGATTAGGAAGGACAAGAAGCTAAGAAAACGTGGCTCTGTTAGTGAATGATGATATTAGCATTTTAGAGAGGGATGACCTAAGTTCAGGAAACCAAGAGGAGGTTTGAGTTGAGATGAGGAATGATGAAGGCAAGAAGTCACTTGTGGGAGTGGTGTACAGGCACCCTAATTGTAACTACAAGGTAGGACAGAGTATAAAAGAAGAGATAATGGGAGCTTGTCGGAAAGGTACAGTGATAATCATGGGAGATTTTAATCTGTATATAGACTGGAAAAATCAGACCGGCAAAAGTAGCCTAGATGAGAATTTCATAGAATGTTTTCAGGATAGTTTCTTAGAACAGCATGTTCTGGAGCCAAACAGAGAGCAGGCTATATTAGACCTGGTGTTGTGCAATGAGATAACCTCATACTGAAGGCACCCCTAGGTAGCAACAATCATAATATGATTGAATTTTACATTCAGTTTGAGGGAGAGAAGAATGGGTCCAAGACTAGTATTTTAAAGTTAAATTAGGGCAATTATGGAGACATGAAAGCAGAGCTAGCTAAAGTGAACTGGTAAATGAGGTTAAGGGATAAGTCAATAGAGATCCAGTGGCAGACATTTAAAGGAATATTTCAGAATAGATATATTTCAATGAGAAAGAAAATTTCCTAGGGGAAGACCTACCATCTGTGGTTAACTTAAAAAGTTAAAGATAGTATCAATCTTAAAGAAAAAGCACATCATTGCACAAAGACGGGTGGTGGGTCAGAAGATTGGACAGAATATAAACAACAGCAAAGAATGACAAAAAGATTACTAAGGAGGGAACAATTAGAGTACAAGAGAAAGAAAGCTAGAAATATAAAGAGTTTCTTTGAATATTTAAATCTGAAAAGAGTTAACAAAGTGAGCATTGGTCCTGTAGAAAGTGAGTCTGGGGAATTAATAATGGAAAATGAAGAGATGGAAGATGAATTCAACAGGTATTTTACATTGACCTTCACTATAGAGAATACAAGTAACATTCTAGAAATAGCTGTAAATCAGGAATTGAAAGGGAGGGAGGAACTCAGGAAAATTACAATCATCAGGGGAGTGGTGCTTAGCAAATTGTTGGAGCTGCAGGTTGGCAAATCGCCCGGTCCTGATGGACTTCATCCTAGGGTCTTAAAAGAAGTGACCAATGAGACAGCTGATTCGTTGATTTTAATTTTCCAAAATTTCCTAGATTTGGGTAAGGCTCCATTAGATCGGAAAATAGCAAATGTAACTCCTTTAATCAAAAAGAGACAGGCACAGAAAGCAGGATACTACAGGCCTCTTCACAATTTACTTTCCTACCTATCTTTTTGTCTCCAGCAAATTTGGCAACCATCCCTTCAATCCCTTCATCCAAATCATTTATCAAAATTATTTAAATTATCCAAGTCCATCCATCAGTTCCTCTGGCCCTTTCATCTAAATCATTTATATAAATTGTAAAAGCTTGAGGCCCCAGCACTGATCCCTATGGCACACCATTCATTACATCTTGCCAACCAGAAAAAGACCCATTTATGCCAACTCTCTACTTACTGTTAGCTAACCAATTGTTTATCCATGCCAATATGTTACCCCCTACACCATGCGCTTTTATTTTCTGCAATGGCCTTTGATGTGGCACTTTATCAAATGTCTTCTGGAAATCTAAGTACAGTACATCCACCGGTTCCCCTTTATCCACAGCAGATGTGACTCCTTCAAAGAACTCCAATAAATTGATTAAACATGATTCTCCTTTCACAAAACCATGTTGACTCTGCCTGATTGCCTTGAATTTTGCTAAGTGCCCTGCCGCAACATCTTTAATAATAGCTTCCAACCTTTTCCCTAAGACAGATGTTCAGCTAACTGGCAAATGAGGTTAAGGGATAGGTGAAGCGGATATAAGGAGGCTACTAAATTATATAGATAGGTAAGTTAGTGGGCAAAGGTCTGGCAAATGGAGTATAATGGGGGAAAATGTGAAATTGTCCATTTTGGCAGGAAGAATAAAAGAGAAGTATATTATCTAAATGGTGAGAGATTGCAGAGCTCTGAGGTGAAGAGGGATCTGGGTGTCCTAGTGCATGAATCACAGAAGGCTAGTTTGCAAGTACAGCGAGTAATTAGAAAAGCTAATAGAATGTTATCATTTATTGCCAGGGGAATTGAATACAAAGGTAGGGAGGTTATGCTTCAGCTGTACAGGGCACTCCTGTGACCACATTTGGAGTACTGTGTACAGTATTGGTCACCTTATTTTAAAAAGGATGTAAATGCATTGGAAGCAGTTCAGGGAAGGTTTACCAGACTAATATCAGGAATAGGTGGGTTGCCTTATGAAGAAAGGTTGGACAGTCTAGCTTGTATCCACAGGAGTTCAAAAGAGTAAGAGGCAACTTGATCAAAACATGTAAGATCCTGAGGGGTCTTGAGAGGGTGGATGTAGAGAGGATGTTTCCTCTTGTGGAAGAATCTAGAACTAGGGGTCACTGTTTAAAAATAAGGGGTCACCCATTTAAAGCAGAGATGAGATGAAATGTTTTCACTCAGGGTTGTGAGTCTTTGGAACTCTCTTCCTAAAAAGGTAGTGGGAACAGGGTCTTTGAATACTTTTAAGGCAGAGGTGGATAGATTCTTGGTAAGCAAGTGGGTGATAGGTTATTGGCGGTAGGTGAGATGCAGATTTCAGGTTACAATCAGATCATCCATGATCTTATTAAATGGCGGAGCAGGCTCGAGGGGCTGAATGGCCTACTCCTGCTCCTTGTTTGTATGCTAAATTTGCTGATGATGCAATGATAGGTAGGAAAGTAAGTTGTGATGAGGACACAAGGAGATCACAAAGGATATAGATAGGTTAAGTGAGTGGGCAAATATTTGGTAAATGGAGTATAATGGGGGAAAATGAGAAATTGACCATTTTGGCAGAAAGAATTAAAAAGAAGCTTATTATCTAAATGGTAAGAGATTGCACAGCTCTGAGATACAAAGGGATCTGGGTGTCCAAGTGCATGAATCACAAAAGGTTCATATGCAGGTACAGCAAGTAATTAGGAAAGCTAATAGAATGCTATTTTTATTATGAGGGGTATTGAATATAAAAGTAGGAAGGTTCTGCTTCAGTTGTACTGGGCCTTGGTGAAACCACATCTGGAGTACCGTGTACAGTATTGGTCTCCTTATTTAAAGAATGATGTAAATGCATTAGAAGCCATTCAGGGAAGACTAATACCAGAAAAAGGAAAGATTGTACAGGCTAGGCTTGTATCCCCTGGAGTGTAGAAGAGTAAGAGGTGACTTGATTGAAACATATAAGATCCTGAGGGTTCTTAACAGGGTGGATGTGGAGAGGATGTTTCCTCTTGTGGGAGAATCTAGAACTAGGGGTCACTGTTTAAAAATAAGGGGTTGCCTAGTTAAGACAGGGACGAGGAGAGTTTTTTCTCTCAGAGGGCAGTGAGTCTTTGGAACTCTCTTCCTCAAAGCCAGGGGAAGCATGCAGGGTCTTTGAATGTTTTAAGGCAGAGGTAAATAGATACTTGGTGAACAAGGAGGTGAAAGGTTATCGGGGAGTAGGCGGGAAGTTACATTCAGATCAGCCATGATCTTATTGAATGGCGGAGCAGGAGCAAGGGGCCGAGTGGCCTACTCTTGCTCTTAATTCATATATTCGTATTTCACATGACCCAGCTAAGCAGCACCCACATCTCCCAGCGGGACTGCTGAGACTCTAGAGCTCCCGCCATCTGGTTGGGCCTTCAGCATTAGAAGACTGCCCGCTATCCTAAATATGCAAATGCAAAGTTGACCAATTAGGTGCCGCCACCCTTACTCTGTCTCACTCCCGACATGTGCAGAGTGGGGACCCCTATTTGGTTTTTAGGTCACAGTCCTGAACTCCAAACAAATTCAGCACAATTCACACTAATATGATCACGCAATCAGACAAAATGGAAAAGCAATGCTGGTACTATACAAAAAGATATTGCAAAGCTATAGCTTGAGTGAATTGACAAATCAAATATGGGAACATTTGAATTCCCGGGATTGTGACATATTTAACCCAAAGCATCTGAAGGTGTCAATAGATACATGTGCAGGTCAAAGGTTCAAGGTAGTTCAAAACCTTATAGTTTACAGCAATGTAGCTTGTTTGTGAGATCAAGAGTACCAGAAGCTGAATTAAGAACTGTGGTTTTGTAACTAATAATTTATCATTGTTCTATCTTATCTTAGAATTACCTGTTATTATGTAGTAATTATAGTTTTGATAAATGTAGGACTGTAGCTTTAAGAATAATCCTGTGTTGTAAGGTCACATGATCTGTGTAAGCCAATGCGTTAGCAGTGTGGGGAACCACTAGGAGAGAGTTCTTCTTTAGTTATAGAGTTAAGTGTGTACCTATAGCTGCTGCTGTCTTGTCAATAAAGTTCAATGTTTCCACCAAGAAAAGTTGCCTAGAAAATCAACTCTATAACAAACTGGTGACGAGCATCTGCTTTATCAGATCTGGTGCTGTCCCTTGCCAAGTGATTTTGAGTATCTAAGATAATTAGAAAGAAAGGGAGATATACTCACCTGAGATGCCACAGTTTGGCAGAATCAACCCCTTTGAGCCAGCCACAGATGACTTGTCTAAATATACAGAACATCTTGAGTTCTACTTTCAAGCCAATGAAATCATGGGGGAAGAAAAGAGGAGAGTGGTTCTCCTGAGTATTTGTGGGAGCAAGACCTACAGTTTAATTCAAAACTTGATGGTCCCAGTGCTCCTGATTTGAAGACCTTCACTGAATTAGTAGACCTCATTAAGGGACATTTTCAATCCAAGACCTCAGTCTAAACAGAAGTTTAGGTTCAATCCACAGAATAGACCCCCGGGGGAGACCATTGCTACCTACATGGCGAAATTAAAACAATTAACGGAATATTGTGATTCTGGTGAAACCCTGAATGATATGCTCAGGGATCGTTTGGTCTGTGGTGCGCAGGAGGATGCAATTCAGCAAAGATTACTGGCTGAAGTGGATCTTGATTTTAACAAAGCGTTAGAAATAGCGCTTGCGATGGAAAGCGCTGTAAGGGATGAACAAGCGATTCAAGTTGCGCAAAATGTTTTCCTAGTTGGGCAGGAATAGTCAGCCAAAAATAGTGCAAAAAGCCAGGGCTCCGCTGTAAAGCAGGAAACAGCCCCCACTAACCGAAAATTTAGAGGAAAGCGCTTAGCAGCAAATTCGAAAACTAATTTTTATAAACATGGGAACAATCATACTCCTAACAATTGGCAATTTAAAAAGGTAGAGTGTTATTTTTGTCACAAAAGAAGACACGTATTGAAACATTGTAAAGTGAGACTTAAACAGGCTTCCAGTCAACAAATGGAGTCCAATGAAGTATAAAGTGTGGAAGAGCCAGAAACAACCAATTCTGACATTTATTCCTTATTCAACATGAAAGTTGGGAAGACAGAGCCAATTCCTGTCACAGTGCAAGTGAATGGTAAACCCTTAAAAATGGAAGTAGACACTGGTGCTTCTACCATCGTAGTAGGAGAATACATTTTCAGATATTTAAATAAAGGCGATCCAACAATTAAATTTGGAAAAAAACTTCTGCCAAGTTGAAAATGTACGCAGGCAAAGAAATCCAGGTAAAAGGCATCACCAGAGTGCATGTTTATTATAGACATCAAACAGCACAACTACCAGTGATGGTGGTAGAAGGTGTAGAACCAAGCCTTCTAGGTCAAGATTGTTTGAGGGAAATTAACCTTGATTGGCCAGTGAGGTTTCAAGGGGAAGCAGGAAGGGCTCCTGAGCTGGAAAAATAACAAGGCAAGGTACGTCAGAAAGAGCCTGGAGAATCCAAGGGCCACAATTGGAGTGTGTAGCCATTCAGCAACCTGAAGCAAAGAAGACTGTCTTAAACAATGACATGGAAGAACAGCAGAAGAAACCCAAGGAGACTCTGCTGAATGACAGAATTCAGGGTGAAGCGAGTGAGTTTCGCAAAGAAAAGGAAAACCTGTTGAAAGACCTTTACACACTAGAAGGATCCCTCAGGTCAAAGTCTGTGCCTAAAGAAAATTACAAAGAGAAACAGGAAGAAATTAATGTCACTCTGAACATACTGAAGAACCAGTTGGCAGAGAAGACGCAGCGATGTTCAAGATTCCAGGAGGAAGCCAACAGACACAAGAAGGAGACAGAAGAGCTGAAGAATCAGGTGAATGAAGCTAAAGAGGCTTTGAAAGGAAAAGTTGTAGAACTTTCCAATATTTGAGTAGGTAATGAAGTCATGGGTAACTCAATGACTGAACTCAGACAAGTTGAGATTTCACCTGAGAGAAGTCTGGCTGACAGTGGAGTCAAAAAAAAGGCTGAGACTAAATTCTGTGGAAAGAATAAGACACATAGGAAGAGGATGCAGAATTATTGATGAGTCACTGTCTTTGAACAAGACTAAGCCTGATAGTTCCCAATTTGAAGGGGAAAGTGGAGAAAAGACAAAAGAACCAAAAAGCAACTCACGATTTGCATAGTCATGAGTGACAATTTAGTGTTGGAGAAGTAGCATATGAAAGGAATTTCGGTGGAGGACCGAAGTGGTTACCTGGTAAAGTAAGTTCAGTGACCAGACCATTGTCGTACCACGTGGAAGTGGAGGACCAGATTACCTGTAAGCATGTGGATCATTTAAGAAAAAGGGAGATACCCCAACAAAATGATGTTCCACCTGTAACCATTGCTGAACCTGTGGTTCCTGTTGAAGTTGCTCAACCAAGGATAGACATGCCCAATATCTCTGTCAGAGTGGAAGACACTGAACTGCCTGTATCTAATGAGGTACCTGATGTTAATGTGCTTCCGGGGAATGTGGTTCCTGTCAAAGAATCGGAAGTCATGAAGCTACGGCATTTCACACGGATCAGGAAACCACCTCAAAGACTGAACTTGTAATTTCATGACCTGTGTAAATACTATAATGTCATGAGATAAATGTCCTTGTAAAGACAAAATGTACAGAAAAGTTAAAGGGGGAGGAATGTAGTAATTATAGTTTTGATAAATGTAGGACTGTAGCTTTAAGAATAACCCTGTGTTGTAAGATCACATGATCTGTGTAAACCAATGAGTTAGCAGCGCAGGGTAGCTATGGGAGAGAGTTCTTCTTTAGTTATAGAGTTCGATGCACACCTATAACTGCAGCCGCTGCTGTCTTGTAAGTAAAGTTTATTGTTTCCACCAAGAAAAGTTGCCTGGAAAATCAACTCTATAACTTATAACTAATTTGTTTAATAAATTATATCATAAGTGTATTAAATATAGTTTATATTTTTAAAGATTTTTTTTGCACTTTTACATCTTCTGCATATCTAACACATTTCTTTATTCACAATGTCATAACAATATTTGAATCGCCTGAATGAGAATAAAGGTCAAAGATGGTTCATTGCCAAGGAACTATTGTTCGAGAGCATCACTACTTTTGAAAAATTGACAGTTAAAAAAAAAACTTTTAATATCTTTATTTTCTAGCCTTTGGACAAGCTTTGGCTTTTGTTATTTGAGCCTATTTGTTTATGCAGTGGCTTTCTGAAGCTATCATCAAACTGCAGCTCCCTCACACTACCTTTAATCCAGGGGCCTTCAGCAAACTGCACCATTTCAACCATGTCCATTAATTGAACATCTTCTCTTCCAGATCTGATCATTCCTGTAGAGCAGTATCCTGGTCATGGCAATACATTGCTAGTGTAGTTCAGTGTTGATTCTCAGTAAGCAAAAATGTTGATCCATTATTCATTATTCACCCAATAAATTGCCAAGACAAATGAAGAGTAAAATAAACTGCAGATGCTGAAAATTTGAAACAATGACAAAAATGTCAGTTTTGACAAAAGCACCCAGTTCCTGCCGTGATAATTCACCTGTTATCTCCACAATGTTTGACCTGCCAGTGTCACCAGCATTTTATGTGTTTGTTTTAGTAAGGAACTAAATTGTGCTTCCTGGAATAGTGAACAGCTGTAAACTATAAAAACTATCAATGAGAATCTCAATCAATAATCACAAGTATGTTCACATCTCCTTCATTACATTACAAAGATCTCAAAGCTTTGGAAATCCTGATCTCCCTCACTCTTTCCCTTATCCTGCAATCTTCTTACTTGTAAACCCAAGCCTGGCACCACTGGGTCCCTATACTTCTTTAATCAGTACCAACTCCATTACATTAAATGAGTGCCATTCAATGGAAATCTGTTCTGAGTTGAGTTAGCTGATGTTAGATGGGCTGGTAGGAGGGGTCTGTCAAATGAGGGAGGGGAAATATTCTACAGTGGATCTCTACCTACAATGCATGTTCCTAGGAACACAGGAACTGGACAAGACCATTTAGCTCCTCAAATCTGGTCCGCCACCATTCATTGAGATCATGGTTGATCTGGGACCTGACTCCATCTACCCATCTTTCCGTCACACCTCCTAATAGCTTTGTTGAGCAGGAAAATGAACATATCAGCACCCTTTGCCTGAAATTGATAGCAAGGAGTACAGTATATTGAGCCAGCATCTTACGTCTTTATTCAGTTAATGTTGTGTCCTCCGACAATTCCTGCCATGTCTGCACAATTATGTTTCGACTGGGTAGAACTTTACATCCTGCGGACGGGCACCTGCTCAACCCAAATGGGCGTTAAATTGCGCAAGATGACGTTGGGCGAGCGTCCCGACATCATTGTGCACTCGCACGATGTTTCGCTCGGCAGACGCAAGCAGAACTCGGAAGAGCGCTCACTGACAATTAAGCAGGCAATTAAGCTCATTAACCGCCCACTTGTAAGCAATTATTCGTGGTCTGTCCAACCTTAGGGTTTGCAGACAGGCCAATCGGCCCGGCAGGCTTTACATTTTTGATGACATCTCATCCAAGGGCGGGATGAAATCTCCGTTAGGATATAAGTAAAAATAAATATCTGGTGGCTGTTTTTTTTTAATGAGGTATAGTTTCAGAGGCTTGATTGTGCTGCTTGGGCATTTTTTGCAGCGTTTTTGAGCTTTCTTGTATTATTTGGAGGTCTGCAGCTCCCTCTGGCATCCGTCTGCCTTCAGGGAGCTCAGTGGAAGCGCTCACCAGCACCCGCTGGTGACATCGGCACCCGCCTTCTTCCCGCCCCCACCGGCAGTGCTGAGCCTATCTCCGCGCACGATTCACGCAGGCTGCCTGTTAATTGGCCGGCCAGCATGAAATTGTGGGCAGGGGCCGTTCGCCGTCGGGGGACCATCTCCCATCCACTCCCGGGCCCACTGATCGTGCCTGCCCTACCAGCACAAAATTCAATCCCCTGAGTTCTTTGCTTTGTTGGCATTTTAAGTAAAAAAAAAATCAAAATAAAAATATATATTTCTCAAGCTTTAGTCTGTGAACAGCCTTAACCTACAATATTTGTCAACAGATTGCATAAAACTACATATTACCAGGAGATTTTTAACCAGGATCCAAAGCGATTAACTTAAAAGCACAGTGAACAAACTGAAAAATGTTAACATTATCATATTTACTGTCATTACGCCATTAAACATTTATGACTCTTGGGAGAGCTATGCCTCTGCATAAATAATACCTCCCCTAGAACTTGAGGGTCAACATCCCGTCACAAACAATCTTCTCACATAAATGCTTGCTGACTAAAATCAAGTGCCTGTCAGCAGCTGCTACCTTTGGATAACCGCTTGCACTGTTCTGAAGAGTGTGGACTCCAGATAATACTGACTGTGAATCCTTTCCCACAGCCATTGCTGCCCGATCATGGCCGCATTCTCCGGTCATTTTGAGCTGAAGGAAATTGGCCCCTGTTTGTAAACGAATAATTCCCAGAAAACAACAGATTAGCATCAGCTGCAGGGTCATATTGTCAGGGAAAAGAACAGATTTTTGAAAGCAACTACTTGGATGCTGAAACAAAATAATATTACCATGTGGTTAAGTGGGCACACTCTGCCTGAAAACATAATTTTCAAATGATTCTCTCCCCACCCCCCATGTGAACCTGAACACAAGGAATCCACGAGGTTGGACTTCTGAGCATCAGAAATGTTTCTGATAGTAGAATCACACACAAAATGATCAGTGCCGCTCGATTCAACATGATTGTTCGGGTCTCTGGTCAGCAGTTTTTGACAGCTGTTCCAATGATAGAAATGGATTAGGAAGGCATTTGGCAAAAACCAAGTTACGGTTCCTAACTGGGGTTGATCCAGCTACAGAGGATGAGATTACAAGTTCAGCACATTTAAGGAATCTGCAACCCCACCACCTGTAAGTTCAACTTAAAGTTTGCTAACGAGTTGAATTCATCATTAAACCCAGAAAGAGGAGGACAAGATGATTTTTTTTTATCCCGTTCTGGCTGCAGCCATCCTGACAGATGGGTAGTGGGATGAAAGGACATGAGAGCAAGCAGGCTAGGGAAAAGATCTGAGGATGTGGAATGTCAGAATGTCGTACCTGGTTCTGATGAAGGAGCAAGATCAAAAAGAGTTTTACACTCTCCAGGGAAGCAATTACTGAACTAGGGCACAAATAATAGCAAACTGCTCTGTCTGTGGCTCTGAAGGCCACTGTGACTCCAAATGTTTTTGCCACTGCATTATTTGAATCACATCTGATGGGGATTTCTCCAGTATTAGTGACTGAATCACGTTCACCTGCATTCAAGATGTATCCGATACATTTTCCATGGCTTGTATCAAACACAAAGACGTCCATCCATCAATATGCAGGTGACCTATGGCACACAATGCAGGAATTTGCGTGTCAATACTCAACTTCTGGGATTAGCAAATATCATCTCCTTCATCTTCAGCCAACCACCATTCACTGCAGCATTTCAAAAGTGACAACAGAGTACAGGGCTGGTTGTAGGAGGTTTGTGCTACAGTCTGACGCTATGGCTTATTACTCTGTCCCTCCACTCACATAGAACAGCAGAATATGGCTATACAAGCACATAAGATGCATCTGCAACACCAAACAACTAATTGGGGATCTAGAGAAATAATTCTGGCATCTTGACTGCTTTTGGGTGGAAGAGGTTGGGGGAGCGAGTTTAAGATTCGAACTGGTCAAAATGTGTATAAAAATCACGGACTGGTATATGCACACATAACCTTGATGATGCATCAATAGGAAGAACATGGATGTCATGGCTGTGGATGACAACAGACTGCAATTTGCTGCACTGGCAAATAAAGCGGCAATGCCACAGAAGGTTAGAAAGAAAATCTAATTAATAACCACTTCACCCATAGAATTTGTAACTGCCAAGACAAGCAACATCTGGCTGTTCACATATCCATACAGAAAATCAAATCAGTGTGAAATCTCGAGCGAGTAATACCCTAAAGTCACTGAACACAGGATGTGGGCTTCACTGGCTGGGCCAGCATTTATTGCCCATCCCTAGTTGCCCTTGAGAAGGTGGTGGTGAGCTGCCTTCTTGAACCACTGCAGTCCACGTGGTGTAGGTACACCCACAGTGCTGTTAGAGAGGAATTCCAGGATTTTGACCCAGCAACAGTGAAGGAACGGTGATATATTTCCAAGTCAGGATGGTGAGTGTCTCGGACGGGAACTTCCAGGTAGTGGTCTTCCCATCTATCTGCTGCCCTTGTTCTAGATGTTAGTGGTCGTGGGTTTGGAAGGTGCTGTCTAAGGACCCTCGGTGAATTCCTACAGTGCATCTTGCAGATAGTGGGAGATTCAGTAATGGTAATGCCATTGAATGTCAAGGGGCGATGGTTAGATTCTCTCTTGTTGGAGATGGTCATTGCCTGGCACTTGTTTGGCACGAATGTTGCTTGCCACTTGTCAGCCCAAGCCTAGATATTGCCCAGTTCTTGCTGCATTTGGGCATAGACGGCTTCAGTATCCGAGGAGTCGCGACTGGAGCTGAATATTGTGCAATGATCAGCGAACATCCCCACTTCTGACCTTATGATGGAAGGAAGCTCATTGATGAAGTAGTTGAAGATTTTTGGGCCTAGGGTGCTACTCTGAGGAGCTCCTGCATTGATGTCCTGAAGCTGAGATGACTGACCTCCCAACAACCACAACCACCTTACTTTGGGCTAGGTATGACTCCAACCAGCAGAAAGTTTTCCCATTGATTCCCATTGACTCTAGTATTGTTAGGGCCCCTTGATGCCACACTCGGTCAAATGCGGCCTTGATATCAAGAGCAGTCACTGTCACCTCACCTCAGGAGTTCAGCTCTTTTGTCTATGTTTGAACCAAGGTTGTAATTAAATCAGGAGCTGAGTGACCCTGGTGGGACCCAAACTGGGGTCAGTGAGCACGTTATTGCTAAGCAAATGCCACTTGATAGCACTGTTGATGACCCCTTCCATTACTTTACTGATGATCGAGAGTGGGCTGATGGGGCAATAAATGTTCGGGTTGGATTTGTCCTGTTTTTTGTGGACAGGACATACCTGGGTAATTTTCCACATAGCCAGGTAGATGCCAGTGTTGTGTCTGTACTGGAACAGCTTGGCTAGGGGCCAATTGAGTCCATTGACAGAGCAATTAAAGTAATTAGTGGACCTGCCCGTCCAACCTTAAGGTCAGTGGGCAGGTCAGGAGCCCCAGCTGGAACTAGAAAAAACATGAAACCTCATCCACAGGCGGGATGAGGTTTCATGTAGGGTTTTAAAAATTTTAATCAAGTTTTTTTGGCAATTATGAACATGTCTCAACTCATGTGACATTGTCACATGAGGGGACATGTTACGGAAATTTTATTTTTCTATTTTGAGCTTTTCTACATTTAGAACGAATCTCCCTGAGGCTGCACTTAGCCTCAGGGAGATGAGTGTACTCTTTCGTGCGCATGCGTGAAAAAGCGCACTCTCAATTTTAGGAAGCCTCCCCGCCCACACAAGGAGCGCATAGTGCTTCCCTGCGGACATCGCGCTGGGCGGGCCTTAATTGGCCCACCCACGTAAAATGGCGCTGCGCCCGCCCATCAACTTCCCCCCCAACGGGGGGATAATTCAGCCCATAGGCTTTAAGCAGACACCAGGCAAAGAATTTTCACCTTAAAAATTCAAAATGAGCTTCCTTTCACTTTGGTTCCTTTGCAGACAGTTGTAGGCTTACAGCTGCTTTGATGTTACATGCCTCTGCCTCCACACACAAAACTCCCTTCTGTTATACACAGCACTTCTCTTTGAATACAAGTTCTCATTGTATCACCAGGCCTTTTGAATTCCACCTCTTCTAACAATAAAACCCTTTTGATAGTGCATATTTTATTAGTAATATAAACATTGATTGGTCTCTCCTAGCCAAGTGCAAGGTTTCACTTCCCTTCTTGAACACTCTATTCAATAAATTGCAAATGTACTCTTTACCTCTCTGTTTACATCTCAAAACCACTATACATCAAAGCAGCCAGACTAGCTGGCTTTAATCCAATTAAAACACACACAGTCACACCCACAGACTAAACCTCTAATTTAAAAATATTATTTCCAGTAACATTATATACAATAATAGCTTCATGGCAGTGAGGATGAGATCAAGTATGTTTTTCCATCTTGTTGGTTCCCTCACCACCTGCTGCAGACCCAGTCTAGCACCTTTATCCTTTAGGACTCGGCCAGTTCAGCCAGTAGTGGTGCTACCGAGCCACTCTTGGTGATGGACATTGAAGTCCCCACCCAGAGTACATTCTGCACCAGTGCCACCCTCAGTGCTTCCTCCAAGTGGTGTTCAACATGGAGGAGCACTGATTCATCAGCTGAGGGAGGGTGATACATGGTAATTAGCAAGAGGTTTCCTTGTCCATGTTTGACCTGATGCCATGACACTTCATGGGGTCCACAGTTGATGTTGAGGACTCCCTCCCGACTGTATACCACTGTGCTGCCACCTCTGCTGAGTCTGTCCTGCTGGTGGGACAGGACATGCCCAGGGATGGTGATGGTGATGGTGGTGGTGGTGGTGTCTGGGACATTATCTGTAAGGTATGACTCCATGAGTATGACTATGTTGCTTGACTAGCCTGTGAGACAGCTCTCCCAATTTTGGCACTAGCCCCCAGATGTTAGTAAGGAGGACTTTGCAGAGTCAAACAGGCTGAGATTGCTGCTGTTGTTGTTTCCAGTGACAAAGTCGATGCCAGGTGGTCCATCTAGTTTTGTTCCTTTTTTAAGGATTTGTAGTGGTTTGCTAGGCCATTTAAGGGTCAACCACATTACTGTGAGTCTGGAGTCACATATAGGCCAGGCCAGAGCAGGTGAGGTCAGCAGATTTCCTTCCCTGAAGGACATTATTGAGCCAGATGGGTTTTTAATAACAATTCACAATGGTTTCATGGCCATTAGACTTATAATTCCAGATTTTATTTTATTTGATTCAAATTCCACCAACTGCCATGGTGGGATTTAAACCCAGGTCCCCAGAGCATTACCCTGCATCTCTAGATTACTAGTCCAGCGACAATACCACTACGCCATTGCCTCCCCTATAGGACTATAATACTGCTCGTCTTATTCCGATTGTTGCCTTGGCAAACGTTACTGGTATGAACAGGTTATTGTCTTATATCTCTATAAAAGAATACCTAAGTGAAGAACATACTCAAATTGGTGATTTGTGTATAGTTGATATGATCTTTAATGTGAAGTAAATGTCTTTACTTTGTATAACATGTGCTCAGCCAGCTAAGAAATTGATACACTTGTTCTCTCCCTGTCTCCATGTGCCTGTGACACTCACCTATATGCCCCCAATCTGGTGTCCTGTCCTTGGTAGAAGACAATTAACCCAGCTAAAAAACATCCAGCTGGTCAGCTACATTGTGCTAACATCAGCAGGACTGATACTCCGATACTATACTTTGTGTCTGTCTTCATGGAGGAAAATACTAAAAACCTCCCAGAAATAATGGAGAATCAAGGGATTAATGTAATTGGGAACTGCAAGATATCAATATTAGTGAAAAAATAGCACTGGAGAAATTAATGGGGCTTAAATTAGATGAAGTCCCCTGGACCTGATGATCTACATCACAGGGTGTTGAAGGAGGTGACTGTAGAGATAGTGGATGCATTGCTGATCATCTTTCAAAATTCTATAGACTGTGGAATGGTTCCTGCAGATCGCAAGGCAGCAAATGTAACCCCACCATTTACGAAAAGAGGGAGAGAGAAAACAGGGAACTATGAACCTGTTAGCCTAACATTGGTTGTAGGGGAAATGCTGGAATCTATGATAAAGGATGTGATATCAGGACACTTAGAAACTAATGGTAGGATTGTGCAGAGTCAACATGGACTTATGAAAGGGAAATCATGTTGCACAAATCTGTTGGAGCTTTTTGAGGACGTAGCTTGCAGAATAGATAAGGGCTGGTGCATGTGGTGTATTTTGACTTTCAGAAAGGTCTTGATAAGGTCCCACACAAGAGGTTAGTAAACAAAATTAGAGCCCATGGGATTGGAGGGAATATACTGGCATGGATTGAGAACTGGTTAATGGACAGAAAGCAGAGAGTAGGAATAAATAGGTCACAGTCAGGATGGCAGGCTAGGTGACTAGTCGGGTAACGCAAGGATCAGTGCCTAGGCCCCAGCTATTCATAATCTATATTAATGATTTGTATGTGGGGATTAAATATAATATTTCCAAGTTTGCATGCAGATACAGCAAGCAATTAAAAAGGGAAATGGTATGTTGGCCTTTATTACAAGTGGATTTGAGTACAGGAGTAAAGATGCCTTACTGCAATTGTATAGAGCTTTGGTGAGACCACACCTGGAGTATTGGGTACAGTTTTGCTCTCCTTACCCAAGGATAGATATACTTGCTATAGAAGGAGTGCAACGAAGGTTCACCAAATTAATTCTGGAAGGATTGTCCTATGAGGAAAGATTAAATAGACTGGGCCTGGAGTTTAGAAGAATGACAGGTGATTTCATTCAAACATACAGAATTTTTACAGGACTCAACAGTGTGGGTGCAGAAAGGATGTTTCCCCCTGGCTGGTGGAGGGGGGGGATCATATAGAACCAGGGGACACAGTCTCAGAATGAGGGGCAGACTTATTTAGGGCTGGGATGAGGAGGAGTTTCTTCACTCAGAGGGTGTGAATCTTTGAAATTCTCTCCCTCAGGCAACTGTGGTCGCTCAGTCATTGAGTATATTCAAGACAGAGATTGATAGAATTCTACAGATTAAAAACATCAAGGGATATGGTGATGGTGCAGGAAAACGAGGTTGACGTGAAGATCAGCCATGACCTCATTAAATGGTGGAGCAGGCTCGAAGGTGGGAATGGCCTACTCCTGCTCCCACTCCTCATGTTCTTATCTACTTATATTCTGAAGATAAAAACCACAAAGGAGGCAATGGGAAACTGCCTGAGCTGCTCTCCCCCACTGAGTGGCTTAAGCCACTGAAACTCGAGTTTGGACCTGCTACAAGACAGAACAAAACAGAACAAAACAGATGGAAGGGGTTAGAAATTTTCCAAGCTTGTTTACTTTCATGAAGATTGGCAGAGTGAGTACCACAGCTGTATTTTGTTGCTTTGGTAGCCGTCAACTCTTCTATAAGTTGCTATGATGTCAATCTTGACAAAATGTGCTTTCCTTGTTTATATAAACCGAAATTCCTGAACAGTGGATCTGAATTAGTGAACAACTTATTTCTCATCGGGCGTAAAACAGCGAAGTTCATGTTTATGAAGGTGCTAATTTGTGAAAATCATTCAAATTCATGAATGTGAGGAGCGACAGTGCTTGATGAAAGGTCGCTGACCTGAAACATTGGGCAGCATCTCCCGGTCGACGAGCGGGGGCGGGGCCCACTCAGCGACGTGTAAAATGACGCGGGGATATGTAGGGCGTGCGTCCTGATGTCACCCCGCGTCATTTAGGTTTTCAGTTCTGCCCGCCGAACTGTCAACAGCCTATTAAGGCCATTAAAAAACTAATTAGCATGATTGATGGACCTGCCCGTCCAGCCTTAAGGTTGGCGGGCAGGCCGGGATCCTAGGCAGGCTTCGGAAAAAAACATGAAACATGAGGGTATTTAAATTTTTATTAAATGTTTCAATAAAAGTTTTGGACAAGTTCCAACTCACATGACAGTGTCACATGAGGGGACATGGCAGGGAAATTCTTTTATCACCTTTATTAAAAGTTTTAATTCTGAGCCGATCTCCCTGAGGCAGCGCTTAGCCTCAGGGAGATGAGTGCGCTCTTTCATGCGCATGCACAAAAGAGTGCACTCCCGGCTGAGGGAATCCCCCCTCCCCCCGCCCACAGAGGGAACGCACAGTGCTTCCTGGTGGATGTCACGCTGGGTGGGCCTTAATTGGCCCGCCCATGTAAGTTGGCAGCATGCCCCCAACTGGGGGCACCAATCGGAAGCCCGCCCACGCCCGACGGGGGGGAAGATGATGCCCATTAACTCTGTTTCTCTCTCCACAGGCGCTGTGTGACCTACTGAGTATTTCTATCATTTTCTGTTTTTAATTCGGAGCTCCAGCATCTGCAGTATTTTGTTTTTGTTCTACTGTTCTGCTTCTTCACGTTAGACAATAATCATTGCAGCTGGTGCTTGAGCAGAAATTTGACTTCAATCATATAGATTATGTCAAAATAAGCTTTAATTTGAAATTTACATGACATCTGTGTGGTGAAAATGGTACACAATTTCTTGTCCTTCCCAAAACAAAAGCATATCCAAAGCAATCACTCTTTTACTGGATGTCAGTACTTTGGGAGCCTTCAATTTCAAATAGACACAAATGATCTTTCATTGTTTCTCAGTGTTGGTCTACAGTCAGTATAAAGTGTTGTCCATGGTTTCAATGAGCTTAACGTGTATAGAAATTGCTGTACCACAAAGAAAATCAGGATCACACAAAAAGTCTCAATATGCTAAAATGACCTTTGGTTTTGTTTGTTTTTCCCCCTTGGTGTCATGCTTCATCCTTCATCCAAAGGGCATGGCAATACCTATAGCTGTCATTAATGCTGATTTGCACTTGGCTCATTTCTAACAGACAGAAATGGTCTAAACAATATTTCTCCCATCAGAGGAGCAGTCTGGCTGCTGCTGGGAGACAGCCAATTTATAACACCAATCGCAACCTGCAGTCCAACTCAAACTCTCACACTTGTGTGTCCAATGCATCACCATTTGAGCTATTGGACCACCCAATCTGCTATGTATATTGAACATAACATCATAGCCAAACGCGTTCCAACAATTATATTAATAGGCCATTAAAAGGGTTACCATGTTCATATAAACACTAGGGGTGTAAAGTGAACAGACCACACATGGTGGGACTGGATTTGACTTGGAGCATTATTTGCTGAGGGTTCCTCTCCATATGTAAAATACCCAGTAATTGCAGTCACAGGGAGGAGACTGAGTGAGCCTCCTGCGCACCTTGTCCTCCCAGGGATATGTCTGGGGCGGCTTTGGAAGGTAACCGAGATTATCCAGAATTTCTTCCAGCGAGACAATTGTGTGTGTTTTATTGTAGCCTTTGTAAAGGTCTGAGCACTCACTCAAACTAAAATTAATTGAACCAAAAGGCATAGACCATTATAAAATCAAAATCATCATTCCCAGGTATTAAATGTCCAGCTGTGCCTTCACTAGAGGTCCACATCTGCACAGGTCCAGCCAAGGGTCAGTGAATAGTAATCAGGAGTCTGGCCAATATCCTATTCCCTGGCCAGCAGTAATTGGAACATCTCTACCACTGTGCCATTTGAGGTCAGCTAACTTATCCCGGACTATTAATTAAACCTTGGGTTTCTGGGGAAAAAACTTGAATTAGTCCAGATATTGGGCATCGGGATCATGATGTGTGATTACCCAACACCCAGTCCCATTGAGGCAGACAGCAAACAAACTTCATGTTGGTCACAGAATGAATGCATCATGGTCAATGTTCCCCTTAAGCCATGCAGCCACACAAGACAATGATGTGCATGCTGCACAAGTCGGCCCCTTTAAGGTACCACACCATGCAAGAGATTTAAAGGGGTCACGCACTTAAACAAATCACCTACTCCAACAGAAAACTTCGAGAGCATATTGGTCAGGAATGCTGCCCGAATAGCAAACATTCACTGACGGGATCTTCTGGTCATGTCCAACTGCACATTAATGGACATCTCCCTCTTAACACGCGGGACACATAGAGCAATGTGCATGCAGTCGATTGCACCCTGCACGACTGGGAATCCCCTTAGCCTGACAAGGCCACATATTTGCTCCTTTGGTTTCACTCTGGTCAGAGATAGGCCGATGAAATCCCCTCTCCTGGTGTGCAGGGCCTCTGTCGCCTCCCTGATGCAGTAGTGAATAGCAAACTGTGAGATGTTGGAAATGTCGCCTGTTCCCACCTAGAAGGATCTGTTGGTGTGGAAATTTGGATTCACGGCGATCTTGACGGCAACTGGCAGAGCTCCCTGGCGCAGCCGTCCTGCTGCAGGTCAGGGTGGAAGAAGTGCCGCAGTTCCGTGACCATCTCCTTGTTGAATTGTAGGTGCCTCAGACACTGCTCCATGCTGAGGTGGAGGTAGGAGAAGTGTTCTCTGAAGATCCTTGCTACGTAGGAACTTCTATAACAAGACCTTCTCTGGCCCCTCCCTCCGGCCATAGCTTCCACTCCATAAAGCGCCATTTCCATCTCATGCTTCAGCCCCAGAGCTACAGCAACTATAGCCAGGTCAAGGAGATCAAGGGCAAAAGAGCTCCCAAAGAGCTCAAGGCAATAGGTAAGAGTCAGCATGGTTTTAGAACAAAGAACAAAGAAAAGTACAGCACAGGAACAGGCCCTTCGGCCCTCCAAGCCTGCGCCGATCATATTGCCTGTCAAACTAAAACATTTTGCACTTCCGGGGTCCGTATCCCTCTATTCCCATCCTATTCATGTATTTGTCAAACTGCCTCTTAAACACCACTATCGTACCTGCTTCCACCACCTCCTCTGGCAGCGAATTCCAGACACTCACTGCCTCTCTGCGTAAAAAACTTGCCCCGCACATCTCCTCTAAAGTTTTCTCCTCTCACCTTAAATCTATGTCCCCTAGTAATTGACTCTTCCACCCTGGGAAAAAGTTTCTGACTATCTACTCTGTCCATGTCACTCATAATTTTGTAAACTTCTATCAAGTCGCCCCTCAATCTCCGTTGCTCTAGTGAGAACAATCCGAGTTTCTCCAACCTCTCCTCATAGCTAATAACCTCCAGACCGGGCAGCATCCTGGCAAACCTCCTCTGCACCCTCTCCAATGCCTCCATATCCTTCTGTGAAAGGAAAATCATGTTTAACCAATTTATTGGAGTTTTTGAAGGAGTAACATACGCAGTGGATAAAGAGGAGCCTGTAGACGTACTGTACTTGGATTTCCAGAAGGCATTTGATAATGCCTTCAATTATCGAAGATTATTACTGAAAATAAAAGTGCATGGTGTAGTGAGTAACATATTAGCATGGATAGAAGGTTGGCTGGCAGAAAGCAGAGAGTATGCATAAATAGGTCTTATTCTGATTGGCAGGATGTGATGAGTGGAGTCCCACAGGGGTCTGTACTGGGGCCTCAACTTTTTATAATTTACATCAATGGCTTAGATGAGGGGGTGTGAAGACATAGTGGCTAAATTTGCAGATGACACAAAGACAGGTAGGAAAGTATGTTGTGAAGAGGACATGAGGAGGTTGCAGACAGATATAGATAGGTTAAGTGAGTGGGCAAAGATCTGGAAAATGGAGTTTAATGTGGGAAAATGTGAAGTTGTTCACTTTGGCAGGAAGAATAAAAAAGCGGAGTATTACTTAAATGGAGAACGGCTACATAATTCTGAGGTGCAGAAGGATCTAGGTGTTCTAGTACATGGGTCACAAAAAGTTAGTATGCAAGTACAGCAAGTAATTAAGAAGGCTAATGGAATGCTATCCTTTATTATGAGAGGGATTGAACATAAAAGTAAGGATGTTATGCTTCAGTTATACAGGGCATTGGTGAGACCACACCTCGAATACTGTGTGCAGCTTTGGTCTCCTTATTTAAGGAAGGATGTAAATACATTGGAGGTGGTTCACAGGATGTTTACTAGATTGATACCTGCAATGAGTGGGTTGTCTTATGAGGAAAGGTTGGACAGACTGGGCTTGTTTCCACTGGAGTTTAGAAGAGTGAGGGATGATTTGATTGAAGTATATAAGATCCTGAACGGTATTGACAAGGTGGATGTGGAAAGGATGTTTCCTCTTGTGGGTGAGTCCAGATCTAGGGGGCACTGTTTTAAAATTAGGGATCGCCCTTTTAGGACAGAGATGAGGAGAATTTTTTTCTCTCAGAGGGTTGCGCAACTTTGGAATTCTTTGCCTCAGAAGATGGTGGAGGCGGGGTCATTGAATATTTTTAAAGCAGAGGTAGAGAGATTCTGGTTAGGCAAGGGAATCAAAAGTTATCGGGGTTAGATGGGAATGTGGAAAATGAAACACAAGATCATCAGCCATGACCTTAATGAATGGTGGAGCAGGCCATGTTCCTAGATCTTATGATTTTATGTTAAGCAACTCCTCCAACCTATTTGTTAAAATCCAGTACCACTCCCTCACAAGTCCATTAAGTTTACAAACCTCCTCCAATAATACAACACAACACTTCCACTAACTCTGCACCTACAAAAAAAAGTCAAAAGCACCTCACCTGAAGGTTTTATGGTTAGCCTTTTAAATAACACTAGTGGGGGGTGGGGGTCCCTCATGCAGCTGAACACATGTGCAGTTAGGAATGATTATGAGGACGCTAATTGGACCCCCAGAATCCAAAATGCAGATCATGTGCCAGAGAATTGGGGGCTGCTTGATGTCACAATCGGCCCCTCTGCATGTTTCTGGTGTGGGCACAACAAGCCCACACTAGCCCCCTGTCAGGCAGGGCACACTATGTGGGCACGCCAGAAACAGCTGGAAATGATCCGGCTGATGTTTTGAGTCTCGGGACCTCTTTGGAGCCAACAGCTTTATTATATTTGTCCAAATGGAAGGTTGGGGAGACAGTTTAGTCATTTAACCCTCATTTGAACTAATGATCAAGTAGCTCTAAATAAAGCTATGGTAAAATTAAGCCTGTAGAATGACCACCCTTGGAATGCCTGAGCCTGTAAGGGTGCGTCAGCCACACCAACCCCTATGGAGACCTAGAAAGTCAGAGCAATGGGAAACCACTCAGACAGACTACAACCAAGGCCAGCCCATCTCCACAGCCCTCCAAAAGATCAGAGATCAATTACCTGCCATTAGTAAGTCCTTAAAAGGACCCACACCTACTCTCAGCAACATAATTGGTTATGTTGAGTCTAACATAGAGATGGACTGGACAGAATATCCCGGGAAAGTCCAAGATCTTTCACATCCATATTCTTGTAAGATTAAAGAACCATCCACGGCCCCCTTACCGAATTTAAAAACCATTACAAATGGGGCAGAATTCCAGCAACAGTGTGTTCTGTCCTGAAAGCAAATGCCTCACGCCCACTCACCACCCCCCCAACTCCTCTCCCCCAGCCATGCCAGCAACCTTGAAGCCACGGTACTTTTCACTGAATGGAATAAATTCTACATCAGATCCAAGCAATACATATTGATTGAAATTCTGCTGAACCCTATTTTTAGCTCACTGGTTAAGTAGGGTTAATGATTCCTTAAAATAGTGCATGAATGAATTTTAAATGTCCACATTAACCATCGTGCTAAGACTGACACTCAGCAGAATAAAGATGATAAGATTCAAAGCTCATTCCTCCTTTTAGTACAATTAATATACTGAATCATTTTCAAGTTTCGATACCACTGTAGAACGAACATGATGAAAATCTAATTTTTCTCATAAAATATCCTCCAGGACTTGGGACCATGTGCTAGTTCTTAAAACTTGTGAAATGCATTCAAAACGTAATTGACCTCCCTTGATATTCACTGTAATGTCGATTTTACCATTTAAAACTGTAGCAGAAAGTCCTTCAGCCTTTTTTGTAAGAATGTAAATATTTATGGCAGTTTAGAAAATGCACTCGAAAATGTTACACCATCTTTCTGAGACTACACCTGTCGATCGTCACACCTGCCTGCAACCAGCATTGGCTGAGCACTGTGACCATTAACAGGTCACCAGAATCCTGCATAGTATCAAGGGAAAGGTTGCAAAACCTTCTCGGTATTTTATTATATTTTAGACAACTGACAGAATTGCCCTCGGTCTGCCAGAAAAATCAAAGCTGAACCAATAAAAATAATTTTGGCCTTGGTAAATGCTGTATGAATATTCGCACACTAATGTTTAAAACATTTGTGTTAAATTCCTCTGTCCGTTATCTTAATGGCACATTTGCTTAGTGCAGTCACATAAAACTCCTCAGGGTGCTATTTTACCATAATCATTAACCCATTTAAAATAAATAGGTTAACAACCTCATTATAATCGTGCACAAAGGAATTTACATGGACGCTCTACGAGAAGAAATTAAATCACCTGATCTTCACACACTGGCATTTTCCAGCAGGTCTCAGTCACCAGTAATTAGGATTGGGAGCCTTTAATGGTTTCTCTCTTCCCCGAACCCAGCTTAACTGCAACGTTCCTGCCATCAGAGCTGCAAGTTTCTGAAAAGCACATAGACATCCCAGAGAGAGCGTATACAGGGCTGACTTTACAAATGAGCAATCCCAAGAGGAACTTGACAGGCAGAGAGGTCAGCGCACAATGCACAATTTTCTGCCTATTAATTTTAATGAACAAAAAATATATAGAGTGCACCTGAAGTGTATTCCTGCTTTGTGATCAGGAGAGATAACGGCCTCAATTTTCCTGGGTGTGAGTGGGGAAGCAGTGGGAAGGGTAGCTGTTGACAAACCCTGTGTAGACCTTAACAACAGGGCCTTATTTGAATAAATATTTGCAGAGTTGCACCAGACACCATACCAGATGGCTGTCTGTCCCGTGGAGAAGGACAGGCAGCTAGTGGGAGAAGGTCACAACCAGGGACCGTGACAGCAGTTTCCAGGTGGAGGGGATACACGCGATTTGCAGTGGGAGGGTTGAGGTGGGGTGTTCCTCTTGCTGTGACAGTGGGCTGGATTTTACCGCCACAAATCAGGTGGGCCGACCCCCCCCCACCCCATGCGAATGTATAATGTTGCGTGATGACATCAGGTTGGTAATACGACATCATCACACCCGGCCTCAATAATTACAGAAGGCAAGCGGGCGCCGAATTTCAAAGCCCGTCCGCCGTTTGGAATTACCAATTAACGAGCTATTGAACTGGTTCATGACCTAATCAATCTGCAATTTTTCGTTGCCTGCTGCATTTTTCAGGCATCAGGCAGGAAAGTGTTTTATGGCAGGTCTGATGAGGCGTCGACAGCAGGAGAGAAGGCCTGCCTTTGGCACCATGGCTGCAGCAGCAGAGTCTGCTGGTGAAAGTGGCAGCAGGATTTCTGATTTCATTTATTGGGTGGAATTTTCCAATCCCACCAGCAGCAGAAATCGTGGTGGGCGGGGGCACCTTATTTGGCATGAATGAAAATGTCAGATTGCCGCCAGTGAAAAATGAGTTTGGAATTTTGCTCTCCCGGCTTTGATGGCGGGTTAAAGACGGGTCGAGTTTCCCGCTGAACTATGTCGGGAACCACATTGGCATTCGTTTGCATCTCATGAATGCTCATTAAAAGACCAACTCGCTGGAATCACGTCGCCCTCCAAGTTAATTGCCCCGCCAGCATTAATTAGAATGGTCGGTTTCCCGACTGTATATAAGTGGCACGCGCAGGGCGAGCTTCAGTTCATTCCTGGCTTGGAGGTGAGCGTATGTTGCTTTCGCCTTCCTTTAAAACCGTAACGGTGAAATATCGGGTGCCTGGAGCACAAGCTGCACCAAGCTGGGCACCGGGGGCAAGACCTGTGGGAAGGGGTGGGACGGAGACCGGAATAGGGGGTGATGGTGAAGGAGCAAAGTGGAAGAATGAAAGATTGTTCAGGGCAAGAGTTGAAGGACTGTCCATGGAAGAGTCAGGGGCTGCCCTGGGACTGAGGACACGCTGTCGGGGGCATATTGAAGAGACTGTCCTGGGGCTGTATGGGCCATGTTAGAGGGCTCTGCGTGGCACACATGTCTTGGTCCCAGTCTTGGGTGGGGGAAGGCCCCTCTGGGTAGTAATGGTCATGCACTGCATGATGTGCAGGATGTGGTCAATCACCTAAGCTATTTGGTCCTGGGGGTTCAAGTCATGGTCTGGTGAGGCAGGGGACACAGTAACATTCCAGGGAGGCAACTGGATCCTGTATCTCAGTAACTGAAAAGTCATGGGGGGTACTGGATAGTCTCATGGGGGTTCCCCAAAAGTAAGGGTGCATGTGGCCTCGCGAAGGGGAGGGGTCAGGTTGACAAAGGGCCTGGGGACATCAACATTGATGGGTTCAGGGGGAGAACAGGAATATCCACATGAACAATGATGGGGGGAGGCTGGATAGTGACAGGAGGAATGGGAATTAGGAGGCAGTTAGTATGGAGGAGGATGGGGTGAATTTGATGGTGACAGGGGGAGGTTGGAAGCTCGTCTCACTTACAAAAGTCAACAGCACCATTTTCGCAATCACTGAAGAATGACTCTGAAGAACAAGTTACAAAAAATCAATTGCAGAGGGGTCTCAGGGCATGTGGGAGTAGTTCAGCAAAACAATTGTGGGCTAATTGAAGGGGCACCCCATAAATTTCCTGCTCAAACTATGAAGAGCATGTCTCAGCTGAGTGCTGGACTCAAGGATCTAATGAACAATGAATGAGTTTTGCTCCATTATTAATGGTACACATTTGGGTAAGAATCCATTAGGTTTCATTGCCTCGGTGCATTTGGTCTTAACTGGCATCTGATCCTTACAGAGGCATGTGAGAATGGATGTCGGGTCAAACAATCAAGGGCCACGACTGCTGCACAGAAGCAACATGGATCCCACAAGCCTCAATGTTCCCAGTTTACTGGTCATGGAATTCAAGGCACCATGTTTACAGTCAGGACACAGCGCATAGATCGGGAATCGATAGTTATTGTCAAGGCCACTGGAGCACAACCACCAGAAGCCTGACTGAGGGTTCCAGCACATGGGTCTGTTGAGCCTAATGAAGACCCTTCCTGTGAATGCGCACTCACGGCTGAGGGAGTTGCCCAGCCACCTGCCGTCCTCCAGGATGTTATCATCCTGCAAGGGGGTGGCCTGGGGATGCCATGTACAGACTGAGGGCAGGTCAAGGGCTAGTGACTAGATTCCTGCCTTGGATATGGAGGGAGACCATCTAGAGGAACTCCCATTGATTGCTCAATAGTATCAATTCACAGATACAAGGAGGAGTGGAGAATGCAGGTTGCAGGCAATGCTGCCTTGTCGGTAGCTTTGATTAGAATGAGGAAAAGAAGGGCCCATCTCCAATTGGCAAAGCTCAGGGAAGACCATCGCCCTGAGACGCAAAAGCCAAAGCGGCCCTGGGAAGACCCAGATACCGCCGAGGAGGGAAAAAATCCACGAAGACATTTGGCAGGTCCAAGGATCTACCGAAGATGCAGCTCATATGTGGTAATGAGCAAAAGACAGTGCCATAGAACTCCTTTGCTGTCTATGGATCAACCACCTTTGCCACCTTCTCCGTGAGGAACTCATGCCACATGGTCTTGGAGGGCATCCCATGCCGATTACTTTGAAGGTTACTGCCATGCTCAGCATTTTTGCCAGTGGGTCCTTCCGGGGCTCCACTGGGGATCTTTGCGGAATCACACAATCAGCGACACACAAATGCATAAGGGAGGTGACAGATAACCTTTTCAATAAAACTCACCATTACGTGCAGTTCTGCATGGATGAAGCAAACTCGGCTGCCAGAGCTGTGGGATTCACTGCTCAGGTTTTCCACAAGTACAGGGCGCCATCGACTGCACACATGTGGCCTTCAGAGCTCCCTGGCAGCAGCCTGTGAGAATCATTAATAGAAAAGGATTTCACTCTCTGAATGTTCAGTAATTTGTGATCACAGAAAGCAGATCCATATGTTTGTGTTAGGTACCCAGGGAGCTAACATGACTCGTACATTTTGAGTCATTTGCAGGTGCCACAGAAACTTGAGGGACATCAGTGCATAGAGGGTTGGTTCCTCAGTGACAAGGGGCACTGTCAGTAGACATGGCTAATGATGCCTGTTTGTGGGCTACAGAGTGAATCTGAGGAGAGGTACAATGCTGCACATCCCACCACAAGGTCGGTAATAGAGCAAACCATTAGTGTCCTAAAGATGCATTTCCAATGTTTGGACCAATCTGGCAGATCTCTCCAATGTTCACCACAGAGAGATATTTTTAATTCTTTCATGGGGCGTGAGTGTCACTGACAAGGCCAGCATTTTTATTGCTCAACCCTAATTGCCCTTGAGAAGGTGGTGCTGAGCTGCTTTCTTGAACTGCTGCAGCCCATGTGGTGTAGGTACATCCACAGTGCTGTTTGGAGGGAGTTCCAGGATTTTGACCCAGCGACAGTGAAGGAACGGTGATATATTTCCAAGTCAGGTTGATGAGTGACTTGGAGGGGAACTTGCAGGTGGTGGTGTTCCCATGTATCTGCTGCCTGTGTCCTTCTAGGTGATAGAGCTCGCAGGTTAGGAAGGTGCTGTTGAAGAAGCTTTGGTGTGTTACTGCAGTGCATCTTGTAGATGGTACACACTGCTGCCACTGTGCATCTGTGGTGGAGGGAGTGAATGTTTGAGGATGTGGTGCTAATCAAGCGGGCTTCTTTGTCCTGGATGGTGTCAAGCTTCTTGAGTGTTGTGGGAGCTGCACTCATCCAGGCAAGTGGGGAGTATTCCATCACACTCCTGACTTGTGCCTTGTAGATGGTGGACAGGCTTTGGGGAATCAGGAAGTGAGTTACTCACTGTAGAATTCTCAGCCCTTGACCTGCTCTTGTAGCCACAGTATTTATATGGTTAGTCCAGTTCAGTTTCTGATCAATGGTAACAACCAGGATATTGATAGTGGGGGATTCAATTGTGTCAATGCCATTGAGTGTCAAGGGGAGATGGTTGGATTCTCTGTTGTTGGAGATGGATCTTGTTTATTGTCTGGCATTTGTGTGTCCCGCATCATTGCTGTTTGCTGTGTCCTGCACAACCTTGCACTGCAAAAGGGAATATGTTGCCAGAGAGAGATATTGAGAAGCTAGACGTCTCTTCGGATGAGAAGGACTTGGAAGGGGATGACTCTGAAGATGGCAAGGATTCAGATGAGCCACATTAAGATGCCATTGCATGGACACGACATGGTAGATGTGCCCATGACAACCTCAGAGCTACAAGATTCCAGGAAGAATAAGGTGAACACAAGTTTTCACAATCAAAGTTCTCCTCAGCTTTATCACAGAACTTTAACAGCACAGAAGGAGGCCATTCAGCCCATCATTGTGCACTGGCACTCCAAATGAACATTATGACCTAGTGACATTGCCCTGCCTTTGCCCCGTACTCTTGCAGATTGTTTCTATTCAAATAATCATCTAATGCCCTCCTGAATGCCTTGATTGAACCTGCCTCTACTGGACTGCCAGGCATTGCGTTCCAGACCCGAACTACTCGTTGTTTGAAAAAGTCTTTTCTCACGTCACACTTGCTTCTTTTGCAAATCACTTTAAATCTGCGCCCTCTCGTTCTTGATCCTGTTTTGAGTGGGAACAGCTTCTCCCTATCTACTCTGTCCAGCCCCCTCATGATTTTGAACATCTTTAGATGCAAGGGGCACAACAAAACCTTCATTCTCGGCATGAACATATCAGCAAAAGTCATAAACCTCACAATGATCATGGAAGCAGAATCAGTCACTTTATGCGCTTAAAATGGGGTCATCCGTGGAAGGCACAAGTAGCCTTGGTAACAAGTGACTGCTGTGGAATGTGATTAGCTAGTGCACCTCGTTAAACAACTCCACATAGCGCAGTCCTTTCCAACATGTTGTCAACAAGTCAGTGCCCATGGCAGCTTCCAGAGGCTGAAACACTATACACACATGGATGCACCAATGTCAGTATGACTTCAGCTTAGCAAGGCAACGCAAGCAAAAAAACTTTCATCAATGGTTAGCGCTTGACCATCTCAAGGGGGAGCAACATCCGGAGAACACCATCTCTCCAATCGCCAGCTCTCATGGATGAACAACGCAGAGACATCATCTTGCTACTGGGCACCGATAGGCCTTCAGACATCAGGGCGCAGTGACCTGTTACTCTACATCATGCACCCAAAGCTGTGAGTTTTGTTATCGTTGTCCTCACAGAGAGAATGGTTCACCAGGACCATGGTTTGGTTGTTTATAAACACTCGTCGCTGCATTCGTCGGAAGCCTGCCAACTCTACATCCTGCATTGCCTTGGCTTTAGAGAGAGATGTGGCCCAGTCAGTATTGACACAGCGGTCAGTGACAACTTCTTCCCTTCACAGATCCGGCTGAGCGCTCAGGGCAGGTATGGAAGTTTCGCTTCCAGAGCATGACAGTCCTCGACAGTGTCCAGCTCAGGAAGACCAATCCTTTCCTTTCTATATATTCTAAGTCAATGAGTGCACAGACATGCATTGAATTCCATATCGAGTGGCGGACTGTGCCTTTACAGAAGGATCATATAAAGCACAGCTAGGCAGCCATTCAGGAACAAAATAATATCCTCATGGGTTAGGAGACGGCTTCATCAAGATGAGTAAATACCTCGGACATTGCACACTTCTACCCCTCTTACAGATATTTGTAACATCACCAAGTGAACCCAACTTCCATAGTTCAGTGTCATGCATGGGGAGAGTGGGAACTAAGAATAGAATGGAGTTCAACTTTAAACACAGAGCTGATAACAACCTACAGTTGGGTATGAAAGCCTATGGTACTCAACCATGAAAACTACGTTTTCCAAAACTTCACTCTTGTAAAATAAACACCATTACAAAGTACACTTTGGAGAAATGATTGTAACGTTCATTGTGACAAATACTTGTGCCATCCACAAACAACAGTTATCAGTGCGACAACAGTAGGATAGTCACTAACCTTGATGAGCAATCCTCCTGAACCCAAATAATGTCTGCCTGAGGGGTCACAGGTGTATTGTCCAGCCATCATTGTCATATATGATGTGTCTTTGTTGACGTTGAGATGTGGAAATAAAGTCCACTCACTGTGGTGAGGTTGTGTGAGAGTTAATGTAACTGAGGGTCCAGATGGAATTCATTTGGGGGGGAACATTTTTAACCCTTGAATGAACACAGGACCTTGCATCACATCGATTAACCATTGAACCCCTGAGACTTGGAGATGGGTTAATGCGAAATATATTTCCAAAAATGAAAAGTATATACAATGATTGAACACCCATGCCACCAGTGTGCATTCAAAACTTCTAATTTTTATAACCATACCACCACGTCTTGGTGCAGCCCCAACATCCACAGCAGAGGTGGAAGCAGCCTGCTGACTGCTAGGCCCTGTTGTCTGAGATGACTTTTGCAGTGTCCTCTGGTGGCCTGAGGCCTTGAAAGCCCCGGCCTACTAAGGGTCTCCTGCTCTGGTCAGGTGCACCCTCCTTGGCCTGACCTGCTGGAGTTAATGGGGTCACTGGTAGAGTGGTGGTGGGGGGGGGGGTGTCATGGGTGGATGGCCCTGGGGTGCCTGGCTGGCATCCCTCCTCCCTTTGGGTGTCTAATGGCCCCTACCCATCTCTTTGAGGAGGGGGGGGCCGAGTGCCCCCTCCCCCTCTTTTCTAGCCACTGCTGGAACACAACCATGGCTAGAGCGATGGAGTACAGGTCCAAGCACAAATCCAGCAGAAACTGTTGGACCTGGGTCTCCAAGACAGCCACAGCCACCACCCTTCCCATGGAGACTTCGATACGCCCGCACAGAGACACAACATCAGACAGAACGTGGACAGGCTCTTCCATCCTTCATCCCAGTCTGGTGACAGCCTCTGACAACTATGCCTGATGTTCCCCTGTCTTTCTCTGCATCTCCAACATTTCTCTTAGGGCCAATTCCAGAGGCTTATCATTGGACTAAGACCAAGCAGGGGCCTAGTCTCCAGCAGTCCTCAGAGTGTCGGAGACCTCGGCTGCCACTGGCTCTGCCTGCTGTGGATCCATGTCACTGAGGTGATTACCAGATTGTGAACCTGAACCTACTCTAGAACCATGCCCCACTGAGGTGCGTGTACCTGTGCTGGTGGAGGGTGCAGGTGAACTCAGTGTTGATACTTCATCAGATGTTTGATCTGCCCCCTCGTCTGAGCTGGCCTGGGGCTGCGTTATCTGCAAGAGGACATCCTTTGCCTTTTCTTGCTGGTATGTGGAACATAGAGAGGGGAGAATTAGTGATTGAATAGGCAGGTTCTTGCATCACTCACAGTCATTGTCCACAAGTGGTGCATGTATACTGGGTGCATCCTCACTGGCTTGTTGGGGGAGGCCAATCTCACCTTCCATGGGAGATGGTAGCGTAGTAGTAATGTCGCTGGATTAAAAATCCCAAGAGCCAGGCTAATGCTCTGGGGACATGGGTTCAAATCCCATCACATCAGCTGGTAGAATTCGATTTCAATTAATAAACCTGGATTATAAAGCTAGTCTCAGTAATAGTGACCATGAAACTATCATCGATTGTGGTAAAAACCATCTTGTTCACTAATGTTCTTTAGGGAAGGAAATCTGCTGTCCTTACCCAGTCTGGCCTACATGTGACTCCAGACCCATAGCAATGTGGTTGACTCTGAAATGGCCTAGCAAGGTCAGTTCAAGGGCACAAATGCTGGCATTGCCAGTGATTCCCACATCACATGAAAGGAAAAAAGGAAAAAAAATCCTCCTCGTAGGGGGAGGGTACCCCCATTGCCAGGGGCCCTCCTCCTGTCTTGGCTCCCTCCCTTTTGTTGTGGGAAATCTTATTGTGTAACGTGACAGGATTAATTAATCACCTCAGAGTAAAGGCACCTCTAGGTAGCAGCGACCACAATATGATTGAATTTGAGATCCAGTTTGAAAGAGAGAAGAGTGGGTCTAGGACTAGTATTTTCAACTTAAATACAGACAACTATGTGGGCATGAGAACTGAGCTAGTTGAAGTGAACTGGGGTACTAGGCTAGGGGGTAGATCAGTGGAGGGATAGTGGGGGACATTTAAGGGGATATTTCAGAATATTCACAATAAGTATATTCCTTCTGTAAAGAAATATTCTAAGGGGAGGACCCACCATCCTTGATTAACTAAAGAGGTTATGGAAAACATCAAATTTATGGAAAAAGCATATAACTGTGCAAAGATGAGTGGCAGGTCAAATGATTGGTCAGAATATAAAGAACAGCAGAGAATGACTAAAAGTTTAATCAGGAGAAAGAAATTAGAATATGAGAGGAAGCTAGCTAGAAATGTAAAAATAGATAGCAAGAGTTCCTTCAGGTATTTAAAAAGGAAAAGAGTAGGTAAAGTGAGTGTTGGTCCTCTAGAGAGTGAGAATGGGGAGTTAATAGCAGATAATAAGGAAATGGCAGGTGAAATGAACAAATGTTTTGCTTCTGTCTTCACTACAAAAGATACAAAAAATATTCCAGTAAAAGCTGTAAATCAGGAGGTGAGAGGGAGAGGGGACCTTGGTGAAATTACAATCATTAGGAAAGCAGTATTGAGCCAACTGATGGAGCTGGAGGCCGACAAGTCTCTGGGTCCTGATGGACTTTATCCTAGAGTCTAAAAAGAGATGGCTAATGAGGTAGTGGATGTGTTGGTGTTAATTTTCCAAAGTTCCCTAGATTTTGGAAAGTTTCCATCAGACTTGAATGTAGCAACTTTAACCCCTCTATACAAGAAGGGAGAGAGACAGAAAACAGGAAACTATAGGCCAGTTAGCTTGACCTCTATCATGGGGAAAGTGTTAGAGTTGATCATCAAATAGGTTATAGCTGGGCACTTAGAGAAACACAAGATAATTGGGAAGAGTCAGCATGGTTTTGCAAAAGGGACATCATGTTTAACCAATTTATTGGAGTTCTTTAAAAGAGTAAATTGTGCCTTGGATAAAGGGGAGCCTGTAGATGTACTGAATTTGAATTTCCAGAAGGCATTTGATAAGGTGCCACATCAAAGATTATTGCGGAAAATAAAAGCTCACGGTGTAGGGAGTAACATGTTAGCATGGTTAGAGGATTAGCTGGCTGGCAGAAAACAGAACATGCAAAAATAGTTTGTTTTCTGATTGGCAGGATGTAACAAGTGGAGTCCCACAGGGGTCTGAGGCCTCAACTTTTTATAATTTATATCAATGACTTAGATGAGAGGAGTGAAGGCATGGTAGCTAAATTTGCAGATGACACAAAGATAGGTAGGAAAGTATGTTGTGAAGAGGACATAAGGTTGCAGACAGATATAGATAGGTTGAATGAGTGGGCAAAGCCCTGGTAGATGGAGTATAATGTGGGAAAGTGTCAAGTTGTTCACTTTGGTGCGAAGAATAAAATAGCAGAGTATTACTTAAATGGAGAACAAATGCAGAATTCTGAGATGCAGAGGGATCCAGGTGTTCTGGTGCATGAATCACAAAAGTTAGTATGCAGTTACAGCAAGTAATTAAGAAGGCTAATGGAATGTTATCCTTTATTAGGAGAGGAGTTGAAATTAAAAGTAAGGGTGTTATGCTTCAGTTGTACAGGGCATTGGTGAGAGTGTATCTCGAATACTATGTGCAGTTTTGGTCTCCTTATTTAACGAAGGATGTAAATGCATTGGAGGTGATTCAGAGGATGGTTACTGGATTGACACCTGGAATGAGTGGGTTATTTTATGAGGAAAGGTTGGACAGGCGGGGCTTGTTTCCACTGTAGTTTAGAAGAGTGAGGGGTGATTGGATTGAAGTATACAAGATATACAACAGTCTTGACCAGGACCAGGTGGTCATGGAAAGGACATTGCCTCTTGTGGGTGAGTCCAGAACTAAGGAGCACTGTTTTAAAATTCGGGGTCTCCCTTTTAGGACAGAGATGAGGAGAATTTTTTTTCTCTCAGAGGGTTGTGCGACTTTGGAATTCTCTGACTCAAAAGGTGGTGGAGGCGGGGTCATTGAAAATATTTAAGGCAGAGGTAGAGAGATTCTTGTTAGGCAAGGGAATCAAAGATTTTCAGGGGTAGATGGGAATGTGGAAATCGAAACACAAGCAGATCAGCTATGGTCTTGTTGAATGGCGGAGCAGGCTCAAGGGGCCGAATGACCTTCTTGTGCTCGTATTTCCATGTTCGTATGTTTATCCTGCATGAAGACAGGTGGCTTGACTGTGAGCACCATGGATGAAAGAGCAGTTCGGAAGCATGCATGCCTGTTGTGTGTGCTGGGCCCTCCCCAGTAAGGGATTAGGATGCCATTTGTGCAGGATCTTAAATAAGATGGTGAGCTTAAAGTGGCTGGCAGACACTCGGTGCCAATGTCCTATCTGCTGGTTGCGTGTGACATCCCTGTGGGCTCTAATCCTCATACCGATTACAAGTTTAAAAGCGGGTATGTTTGTTATTTCAGATTGTTCCAATTTAGCTGTGCACTGCCTAATACTGGAACCCAAATTACCCTTTTAAACTGTTTGAATTCGACAGAGAAAAAACAATCAAAGGCTCAGACACCACATCAGTAAATAGTATCAAAGCTTATTGATTATGAGCAAGCTTTAGAAACTTATCAACTAACTACCAGAGGCAGATATAGGTAAAGTTTACTTATTAGTGAAACTCTACCAACTCCACACTTTCAAATGAGTGATCAATCCAGGAGAAGTGGGTAACAGCTTCAACTCCTCGCACTGACAGAGAAACAGTCACGGCCTCCGAGAAGCACAACACCCTCCTGGGATTTTGACTGGCAGGGAATCTGTCACTGACCCAGTCTCAGTACTAACCACACTCAATACTCACCTGTCCCTGAAATTTATTGGAAATGATCTTCACGCCGATAGAGCACTCAACTATCCCCGAAGACCAAAACCAGTTCTTCCTCACTTGATGTACACACCGATGGTTCCCTCAACCCCTTTTTTACACTCAGGTGTTGTAAGCCCACCTTAGCCAAGTTGTTGGAAATGGCCAATTGGTCTATAATTTGTCAATAATGTGACAATAGTTAACTCCATTCGTTCTAGCTAATTACCGACTGTCTTAAACTTAAGATAATGCATTCCTTTAGGTTATGCCCATTATTTTAATGTCTTTATAGGAGCCCCATCCATTAAGGCAAATTCAACAATCAAGGATGGTGTGTATTCCTGATAGGGAGGGAGTCCAAGGCTTATTCCATTTCTTTCCCAGCTGTTACAGCACTTTAATTTTAATAAAAGCTAAGGAGAAATACAAAAATAGCATAAAGTGACTTCTAATTAACTATTGATTATTAATTACTTATCCTTCAATTTTAACTTAATTGAGGTACACTGTTTGGTCAATCATCTGTTGCTAGTCAGTGACTGTTTTCGATTAACAAAAACAGAATTACCTGGAAAAACTCAGCAGGTCTGGCAGCATCGGTGGAGAAGAAAAGAGTTGACGTTTCGAGTCCACATGACCCTTCAGCAGAACTGATCTGTTCTGTTGAAGGGTCATGTGGACTAGAAATGTCAACTCTTTTCTTCTCCACCGATGCTGCCAGACCTGCTGAGTTTTTCCAGGTAATTCTGTTTTTGTTTTGGATTTCCAGCATCCGCAGTAGTTTTTTGTTTTTATCACTGTTTTCGATTAGTTTGTTGTAAAAGGTTAACAAAATTGAAATGGCTTCTTATCTCAGTGTTAGCACAAAATGGCATTTAACGTTGTTAGCTTATTACAATGAATATAATTTAAATTAACCTGAAAATGGCTGGGTTACACAAAGACATAGTACTGAGGTGGACTCACATACTGCCTGATGCCCTTGTGAGAGTCTGAGTTTGGAGTGAGTAAAGTTTCATTTACCCTGGCGGAGCTGAGCAGGTCATTCATCTTTTTTCGTTACTGCAGAGTGGGCCTTTTTTGTTTCCCATGGGCGCTAACCTCCCCCACAACCCTCTCCCAGGCCGGTGTGGTCATGTGCAAGTACCTCCAGCTCCCATCCCGAGGACCTCCGGCATTTCCTGGGTTTCCTGGCAGAGAATTCCCAGGGAGACTTCACGGAAACGTGGTGCGAATGGTTTAGACCTTCTCACTGCCATGGATTCTGTGTGTGACAGATCACCTGGGCCACAGTGAGTGAATATCTATCCAGGTACCATTTAAACATGGCGCCAGGGCCTTTGACCTCCATGACATAAAGGAGAGGCGGTACGAGATTCGCTAAGCTCCTCTCTGAGCATAATTAATGAGCCGGAAAGATTCCCAGTGGGAATCATGCCAGCTTTCCCACCCGCCACCGGACTTCAACTCCAGAAAGGAAAATCCTGCCCATTGACCTTTTTTGAACCTTCAGTAAGAAAGGAAAACAGATTCAGATATCAGGAGGCCTTTAAATTTATAGTCGCGACCAACTTCCTGCTTGTGGCATAACCCCTCTGCTGCATGACCTCCCAATTCGGTGTGGAGCCCCTCCTTACACCTCTAATTGGCAGCCTTCCCGCTGCGCAGTTGTTAATTGGCAGTGAGACACTTAATTTGATGATCTGAGACAGCAAGCAAGCTATTCACTTTCCATTCCACCTCCCTCATCATGTCAAAAAAAGTAAAATTCAGCCCATTGTAAGAATCCCGGTACTGCAAATTCCCCAGGGATTGAGAAAATACAGTGGCTTGAGAATCCCGGGGCTCTGAGGGGGAACACTTCTCCTGACCAACAAGACATTCAAAAACAGGCAACCTACTTACAACTATGGGGAGGCGATGGCGTAGTGGCACTGTTGCTGGACTGGTAATCCTGGGGACCTGGGTTTGAATCTCACCATAGCAGATGGGGTGATTTGAATTCAATAAAATGAAAAAATCTGGAATTAAAAGTCTAATGATAGTCATAAAACTATTGTTGTAAAAACCCATCTGGTTCACTAATGTCCTTTAGGGGAGGAAATCTGCCATCCTTACCTGCTCTGGTCTACATGTGACTCCTGGTTGACTCTTAAATGCCCTCTGAACAAGGGATAGGCAATAAATGCTGGCCTAGGCAGTGACCTCCCTCATGCATGAATTTTTAAAAAAAACTACCTGGGTCTCTCTTGGACACTTGTGTCTTCCTGCCTTGTTGATGCTGCTGGACAGCCAACAGTGCAGAACTCTAACGGCCAACCCAGAAGGAGGAATATGATCAAAAGTTATTTCACAGAAGTTGATTTGAAAGGGTTGTTAAAGTTGGAGAGACCAGAGCAGAGATGGAGAGACTGAGGAATTGAATGCCAGAGAGCAGAACACTGGGGGGAAGGGATGGGAGACACACAGAAAGTTCCAAGCAGAAGATTGGAGCATTCCTTGGGTTAAGCTGATATAGAATGAGAAGAAAGTACCCATGGCATTGTTGTATTCTGATTTTTCAAACTTAAATAGACACCCGCATGTTTTTGGTGATAACCTCATCCAGGGCTGTCTAAGTTGCTGGGAGTGGGGAAACCAGGATGTGTTACCCTTTTCTAACCTGTTTCTGGCTATTGAGGTGGGGGAGCAGGGGCAGTGTGGGCGGGGAGTGGGGGATAAAATTGAAGCTAATACGTTAATTGATTATTTTTACTATGTAGCATATCAGACAGATCTTGAAATTTCTTCTCATTCTATATCAGCTTAACCGAAGGAATGCTCCAATCCTCTGCTTGGAACTTTCTGTGTGTCTCCCATCCCGTCCCCTCAGTGTTCTGCTGTCCGGGGTTCAATTCCTCAGTCTCTCCATCTCTGCTCTGGTGTCTCCAACTTTAACAACCCTTTCAAATCAACTTCTGTGAAATAGCTTTTGATCATATTCCTCCTTCCGGGTTGACCACCTGTTTTCCTTAAGCCTATTTGTAAAACACCTTAATGTTCTTGGGACCATAACAGAGACATTTAGAATTAGAACTGCACGAGCAGTTAAACGTGGGCCCGTTATAATCGCTCCCAAGCAGACTCCCGCTGCTGGCACAGGCGTGTATGGTAGCCTCAAGTGGGCAAAATGCACAATGCAATTTTCAATACATAACACTTAAGAAATGCAAATTGTTGTTGTTCTGACTACAGAGGGTTAAGGATATCCTGCTTTAATAATCTGAATAATAATCATGCATTGCCTTCTGAAGCATGAGAAAGAAAACAGTTTGTGGTCTCCTCAGAGAACGCAGTGGAATCTCATTAACCAGAGCTAAGACTATTCTTTCACTCCGAAAGGAGTTTCAGCCCCTCAAAACTTTCATCCCAGACAGAATTTGCCTTAAATTAATTAAATGAATGTCATGTGTTTGAAAAATTCGCAAAACCAGAATACTAGAATTACAGGGATGCCCAATAAAATGTCCCTCAAGGAATAACAAGAACAGCAACATCAACTTGTATTTATATAGCACCATTAGCATCATTTAAAAGTCCCAAGGTGCTTCACAAGAATGATAGCAATAAAAATAAAACTAGACATTGAGCCAAAGACAGAAAAGTCAGAGCCAATTGGTCAAACAGGTAGGTTTTAAGGAGCTTCTTAAAGGAGAGAAATAGGGAGGCAGAGATATTTAGGGAGGGAATTCCAGAGCTGAAGGCCTAGACAACTGAAGGAATGGCCACCAATGGTGGAGCAATTAAAATCAGGAATGTGCAAGAGGCCAGGATTTGAGGATCCTAGCAGTCACAAAGATTTGTGGGAGTGGAAGAGGCAGGGAGGGTGAGACCTTGGAGGGATTTGAAAACATGGATGAGGATTTTGACATTGAAATACTCTCAGACTGGGAACATGGGCAGCATCCACTGGGGTGATAGATGAATGAGACTTGGAGCAAGTTGCAGAAGTTCCTCAGGGCAGTGTCCTAGGCCCAACCATCTTCAGCTGTTTCATCAATGATCTTCACTCCATCATAAGGTAAGAATCACAGAATCACACAGTGCAGAAGAGGACCTTCGGCCCATCGAGTCTGCACCAACACGTGAGAAACACCTGACCTACCTACCTAATCCCATTTACCAGCACTTGGCCTATAGCCTTGAATGTTATGACAGGCCAAGTGCTCATCCAGGTACTTTTTAAAGGATGCGAGGCAACCCGCCTCCACCATCCTCCCAGGCAGCGCATTCCAGACCATCACCACCCTCTGGGTAAAAAAGTGGGGATGTTCGCTGAATATTGCACAATAACTGCTCAGGTACTGAAGCAGTCCGTGTCCGTATGTAGCAACACCAGGACAACATTCAAGCTTGTGCTGATAAGGGGCAAGTAACACTTGCACCACACAAATGTCAGGTGATGACCGTCTCCAACAAGAGAGAATCTAACCATCTCCACTTGAACCCTCCACTATCAACATCCTGGAGGTTACCGTTGACCAGAAACTGAACTGGACCAACCATATAAATACTGTGGATGCAAGAGCAGGTCAGAGATTAGGGATCCTACGGCGAGTAACTTATCTCCTGACTCCCCAAAGTCTGTCTACCATCTAAAATGCACAAGTCAGGAGTGTAATGGAATACTCTCAACTTGCCTGGTTGAGTGTGGCTCCAACAACGTTCAAGAAACTCGTCAAAGCAGCCTTCTTGATTGGCACCCTATCCATCACCTTAAACATTCACCCCCTCCTCCATGAGTGCACAGTGGTAGCAAGCGTTCACCACATAACAAAATACATTACAGTAACTGCAGCAACACATGGGAACAACACCACCTGCAATATCCCTTCTAAGCCACACACCATCCTGACTTGGAACCATATCACCGTTCCTTCACTGTCGCTGGGTGAAAATCCTGGAACTCCCTCCCTTGGAACACTGTGGGTGTACCTACAGCAGATGGATTACTGCAGTTCAAGAAGGTGGCTCACTACAAGAACAATTAGGAAAGGACAACAAATTCTGGCCTTGTCAGCGATGGTCACATCCCATGAAAGCATTAACAAAAAGATACAGGCAGCAGAGTATTGGATGGGCATGGGTTTATGAAGGATGGAAGATGGGAGGCCAACCAGGGAAGCAATTGAAACAGTCAAGATTAGGCAGGTTAGACAAACCTACCACTGTGACAATTAAATCCAGCACAGACAATGTACAGCACAGAAACAGGCCTATGCTAATGTTTATACCCCACACAAAGTTAGTATGGAAGTATGAATTTGGAAAATGCCGAGAAGTGAGGCATCATTTTCAATACTTTAGTCAAAGATTCCAATGTGTGGAGCACAATGGAAAGAAATGTCAATCTGTTATAAAAGCTTGGGTCAGGAAGTATTCTGACCTTTGGTTGATTAGAAGCTTGGAAAAGCATTTTTGTTTGCTGAACTCTATAATAAGACAATAGCAAAGATAATGAATTGTGTTAGCTAAAGGGCTCCTGCTTAGTAAACAAAAACGTCATGCATGAGGGACATGTAAGTTTACAGTACAATAATGGACAACAATGAAATGATGATAAATTTAATTAGGTCAATAATAAAATGACAGTAAACTAATCAGGTTGGCTATGATCAGCTTTCACCCTATTCATTGGGGCAGATGACATGTGCCAGGCAGACGAAACCCACAAGGGAAACTTGGGCGCGCTATCACAATAGTTTTGCAATTTATGTTTATTACGAGATATTTGCACTGAATTCAGAAGTTAAAAGTCCACCAAAAACTTAGAAATTTTAAAATTTAAATTAAAATATTTATTAGCAAAATATAGAAGATTTCAAACACATACATAAGACTACAATTACTTACTACTATAATAACTCCTAAAATTCCTAATTAACCTGACCTCCAGTTACACTCCCTTTAAGGCAACAGTCCAGAATAGATTTTATATTTAAAACAGAATCAGCAAGTTAACACAATACCTGCTTGACAGTAGAATTCCAAATGGCTTTTCCCCAACTTCAGTTTCATTATATAGCAGACACATGCACAAATGATGGAGGCTTCATTGAAGAGTATTTCATACACTCCTGTTAGATCTTACATGGCCTTTCATCACATTGCCTTTCATTCTCCTTTATATATGCTTCTCTCTTTTAAATATGTAAGTTCTATTGTCACATATGTCTTTGAAACCGATCTTCCTCATGATATAAAAACTTTCATGTTGCCAACACTGTCAGTAGCCTTTGGGAAAAATAAACACATTCCTTAGCCTTGCTTATCTGGCTAGTTGTAAACAGACTAAGGTCCCTTTGAAATCCAAATCTCTTAATTTATCTAAAAAATGCAAATTCTCTCCACACTTTACATGCCAAGCCAGCATCCATGTTTACTCATTAGCATGTCAAGCACCTGGCTTCTTTTGATGATTTAAAGCTTACGGTCTGCTTGACTACAAAATGTAATTAAATCACACGCAGACAGACCCAACTATGCTTAACTCCATAAACCTACTTCACAATAAACCAGAAAAATATTATGAAAATGATTATACTTTCATCACTTACGGCACAAGGCTAGACCCAAAAAAGATATAAGAAGAAGAGTCTTGTGATTCTCAGCACACAACCAAGTGAAGAGGAGATAGACTATGCTCAACAATAACAGAACAGAGGCAGCAAGCACCCCAATCAACCCAAGAGTCTGGAGCCAGTGTTCATTGCTAAGTACCATTTTGTTTTCCTACTTGTGCTTCTACATAATAAACTTATTACTGTTTATACGAAATGTGTCGTACACAGAATGGTCAATGACTAGTCAGGACTAAAGGTCCCAGACATTGACTTGAACTTACACATCCTTCTGCTCTATTTCAGCTAACCTCATCAATATGACCTTCTCTTCCTTTCTCTCTCATGTACTTATTGAACTTTCTCTTAAAGATGTCTATACTATTCGCCTCATGCACTCCCTCTGGTGAGTTCCACATTCTCACCATTCCCTGGATAAAGAAGTTTCTCCTCAGTTCATTGTTAAATTAGTAACAATCTTACCCTTTCGGCCCCTAGTGTTGGAATCTCCCACATCTACTGTCAGCAAATATCAAGAAATACTTGGTTATCAGGTGATGGGAAAAATAACTAAAGTGAGAAGTTAGTTCTGCTATCAAAATGACCAATCAGCGATCCCCTGGCCTCCATTGGTGCTCAGTAATCATGCTAGTGAGAAATTTCCATTTGAACATGGAGTGATTCAAACCCAGAAACTGAGTAGGTGTGGGGTTAAAAATGCTTTGGTGATACCAACTGATTTCTTGCCTGCTTCAGGCTAGCCCTGAATTTTTGAATAGGCAACAAAGAATGTCCTGTTTGTGATTCGCTTGCTCACCACAGAGAATGGACCTATTATCTAAATGGTTAGAGATGGCAGAGCTCTGAAATTCAGAGGAATCTGGGTGTCCTAGTGCATGAATCACAAAAGGCTAGTATGCAGGTACAAAAAGTAATTAGAAAAACTAATAGAATGTTAGGGGGGAGGTGATGGCATAGTGCTATTGTCACTGGATTAATAATCAAGAGATCCAGGGTAATTCTCTGGGGACTGGGTTCAAATCCCACCACAACAGATGGTGGAATTTGAATTCAATAAAAAATCTGGAATTAAAAATCTAATAATGACTATGAAACCATTGTCGATTGTTATTAAAAACCCACCTGGTTCACTAGTGTCTTTACCTGGTCTGGCTTACATGTGACTGCAGACCCACAGCAATGTGGTTGATGGTTATATGCCCTGTGAACAAGGGCAATTAGGGATGGGTAATAAAAGCTGGCCTAGCCAGCGACGCATACCTCAAATTTTAAAAAATGTTATTGTTTATCGCAAGGCGATTTGAATATATACTTCAGTTGTATAGGGCACTGGTGAGACCACATCTGGAGTACTGTACAGCCTCCTTATTTAAAGAAAGATGTAAATGCATTAGAAGCAGTTCAGAGAAGATTTACTGGACGAATACCAGGAATAGGTGGAAAGGTTGAGGAAATACCAGGAATAGGCGGAAAGGTTGGACGGGCTGGGCTTGTAGCCATTCAGGTTTAGAAGAGTAAAAAGTAATTGATTGAAACCTTTCAGATCCTGAGGGGTCTTAACAGATTGGATGTGGAGAGAATGTTTCCTCTTGTGGGAGAATCTAGAACTAAGGGGTCACGGTTTAAAAATAAGGGGTCGCTCATTTAAGACAGAGAAGAGGAGAAATTTTTTCTCTCAGAGGATCATGAGTCTTTGGAACTCTCTTCCTCACAAGGCAGTAGAAATGGAGTCTTTGGATATTTTTAAGGCAGAGACAGATAGATTCTTGATTAATAAGGGGTGAAAGGATATTGGGGGTGGCAGGAGGTTACAATCAGATCACCGATGACGTTATTGAATGGTGGAGCAGGCTTGAGGGGCCAAGTGGCCTACTCCTGCTCTATGCTCATATGTTCGTATGGCTTTTGTTTCTGTTGTCTTCAATGCCCACACCCACACGGTTCAATTAACTACTAAAGAGAAATTTTTTTTAAAACCCTAAGAAAACATTTTTTTATGGTTTCCTGCATGTTTTGCCTTCTATTGACTACAGAAAACATACCTGATTAGAAATTTCTCCACATGTAGCATTTATCTCAAGATAAGAGGATGTAACCACCATAAAATTGTCAGTAGGATAATTGCAGCATCAAGTGAAACCTCCAATTAATAACCATCAGTCAGAATGCACGATTCTGAAAATAATTCTGCACAGTATGTTTCAACGTTTTGCTGTAATGCCTTGAATCCATGTCATATATTTCATATTTTTACCTGTTCAGTGTGAAGCAGCCAAAAAGTCTGTCAGGCCATACCATATTCCTTGAATTTTCAGTAATGATCCATTCCAGGAGGAGCACACAGGTTTCATGATATTCTGCCTTGTCTCCTCTCTTGCTTTCCATTTTCCTCCCTCTTCTTCCTATTAGGTCCAGGCTCCCTGCTGCTGCAGAGCCCAATTAATGCCAACAGCATCAGAAGTTAAGCCTTACGCTTCAAGCAATAGCCTCTCCCTTGTACATTGTTAAAAAAAATATCTCTGACAAAATGTGATTATTTCAGTCATGACAAATCACACCTTCTGCCACTTTTTGATACTTGGCCAGCCTTCATCTTAAACTTCTTCATATTCAAAACTGTACATTCATAAGAAGGCTTTGTGAAATCAGTGCCAGTATGACTGATTTGATTTTACATTTAACTGATGTGCTGCTTCTATATTTTATTTTTGGAATATTCCATTTAATTAATCCTCTTCATGTAGAGTCACTTTATATTTCAAAATACTGACATTGCTTTCTCCACTTCAAATTCTTTGGCTTTTACTTTGAACTCTGGAGGTATCTATGTGAATCATGTAAGTTTGACCCAAATACAGTGTCATGAAATGTTCAAATGTTTGTCTGTAGTTTCATGATCCACAAACCTTGACCTGCATAGCACGACCAATCCTCCATAGACTAGTGCTTCCCCGACTACACTTTGATCTGTCAAACCCTACCAACGTATGGAATAGCTTCGTTATAAGGTTCCCAAAGGGCCATGTCTGTTTGCTAAAATTCCCTAGCTTCAAAGCACTCCTTAACTGTTTGATTTGGAACAACCCAGAGATATTGGCTGAGAGCTCTTTTGAAAATCACTATTTTGTTTATCTAAATTTTCACTTCATCTGAAGATGTAATATTTTTACATATGTTTCATATCTCTCTGCCTCTGGCTTCAGAAGGCAACCTTCCTCTTTATCCACTGTTGGGTTATTAGAAAAGCTGACATTACTTTCAAGGTGGTCATAGTGTGCAAACAGCAGATATACCTTATTCATAAATTGCCTGCACATCTGCCGTATCCCATAATGTCATTGATCAGTAATTCAGGGTACCACAATTAATATTTTATAATGGGTGGTCACTGTGGTCAATATCTGATGAGGTAGCAGCTAGAAACTGCAAAGGTGAATGCGGAATTCAGAAAGAACAGCACATGGAAGGTTATGTCAAACAATGAAATACTGTGATTGTGTAATATATCTTTGTTCTAAAATGCTTAACTCCTACACAATTAATGGTGCAAAAGAATAAACAAACCTGAATCATGACAATTATTAAACAGTGATAAATTTTGCCTGAAATAAACATTTACCCACTGCTAGTCAATAGCGATATGCAATAATGTAGTAACGCTTGTTGCCCTATCAGGGGGAACCCAGAACATGTTTTACTTTAGGCACAAAATGAATGTGTCCAACTTTGTTAAATCGATGGTTTCCATTCGGTCCCTGCGTGAAAATTTACATGTTTAATATGTTTATCGCAAATAAGGCCTTGTCCGATCGCTTACTAGTGGTTTTTTTATTGCTCTATCCATATCCTCCTTCACCACGAACCACCCGCCCCCTTCCCCGCCCACCAATCTACTTCCTCCTGTGTCCACCCCTGGAAAAAACTACCTGACAATTCACTTCCAAATGCCCAACTGTCCAGACTTTGGCCCTTCATTCACCATAACATTTCTGCAGCCTCCAATCTGCTCAACTGCACCCTCACCTATACCTTTGATGGCGTAGTCCCCATTAAATTGTTTTGTTGTGTGGTCAGGGTCTAGATAGGGGTTTCAGGGATTGTCTATTCTTCAAAGTATGCTGCCCAAGTCTGTAGTTTCTCAAAACAATTACTCTTTATTTACAGCAAATATTTACACATTTGGACCTCTACACGAGGTTGGAGCTTCTCCTCCTTCCAGATCGCTCTTTCTTCTCAGTCATGTGATCTGACATCATTCTTACATCAGCATCATGTATGCTTCTGATGTTAAACCTACCCAAAAATTTTGACATCATTCTCTGCGCAACTGTGTTCATTTGCACTCATTTGCGATGATCTGTGTTCCAAAGTAATCCTTCAGTCATCATTTGACAACTAATAGCAATCAAGTGAAATCACTGACCTGAAATGAAATCACACAGCATTCAAATCACATCAATTGTGAATATTTATTTGCCTTCAAAGCAGTCAGAAGCATTTAATTGACACCCCTGGTGTTCAGCTGTCAAGGAATTTATCCTCAGCAAAGACTTTAAAGCGATCAAGCAGATTGTGGGAAACTGTTAACCCTTTACTCTATATCTCCCCCCAAGTCTTTATGCCCATCATATTTACATCCCCCTATATCTCCTCCCCAAAGTCTCAGACTTCACAAGATTAGTCTCTGAGCTGCCTTGACCAATCTCCCTGATCTTGTTCTGATCTCTTTTGAGATTGGGGACATCCTGTATTCTCCCTTCTGTCTGTATGAGTGTTCTTCTCTTGGGTGGCTATAAAGTTTGTAGTAAGGCTTTCTTCATCATCATCAGGATCTGAGTAGTAAGCCCAAATTTCTATTGGTTTTCTCTCCAAGGATATTAAGGTGTTGTTGTTTCTCCTTATCATACCCTGGTCTGTCTCAATCCTGTACAATCATGTGGAGTTTTTTCCAACAATTGTGCCTTCCTTCTGTTGGCCTCGGACCCTCTCTCCCCAGGCTTCAGCACTTCAGCACGTACTCTATGACTAGATTAAAGTTCTAAGCCTGGTTGCTTCCCTATTCTTCCTCACGCTCTTTTACCCTCTCGTGGTCGCTCATGGTTATATTGGCTTTGAGCTCTTGTTCTAGAGATGGAAGCTGTGTGCTCAATCTCCTATCCATTAGTAATTCTGATGGTGAGAAGCAATTCTGTAGTGGTGAGGTTTGATAAGTCAGAAGAACTAGATTAAGGTCTTCATTTTTCTTCAATAAATCTTTGACAGTTCGTACACCTCCCTCAGCTTTTCCATTCGCTTGAGGATATAGAGGTGAACTGGTTACATGAGTAAAGTCATATTCGAAATTGTGGACTAGCTCATGAGCAAATTGCAGCCCATTGTTGGACACTACAATGTCCGGGATGCCATGTGGTGCATAAATTCTCTTGAGGGATTGGATGATTGCATGGTGACCGGTGAGATAACCCCTTCCTACTGCATCTTTTCCATTTCACCCTTGACTTTGTCCAAGAGTGGGCGAGGGACTTTCCTCGGTGTAAAGAGCCAAACTGGTTTAGCATCATCTCATAGCGTGAATCGGTACTTAGTCTTTAACTTCCCAAGGCCTTTAAACAATTTGGGAAATTAATTTCGAAATGTACTGCTGTAGTTCTTGTCAGCAACCTCACCCACTTTACAGATTAATTTCAGTTTTAGGCATGCCTTTCTGCTTAGTAGAGGGCATTTGATTTTGAATTATTTAAAGGGTTTCTCGGTCTTTATATTTCAGCTTTACCATGAGTTGGCCTTTGACTTTTAAAGCTGTCCCACCAAGGCAGCTGAGGGTTGCAATGTTATTTACTTGAGCCATTTGACTTCACCTGTGCCTAGTTTAGACTCTGCATGGTGTCCATCCACTTCAAGTTTAATACTCCAATACTTGTTTTCATCATCATTTTTTAAAAATTCATGTGGGCATCACTTTCGCCCATGTTCAGAGGCAATTGCTGTGGGTCTGGAGTCACATGTAGGCCAGACCAGGTAAGGACGGCAGATTTCCTTCCCTAAAGGGCATTAGTGAACCAGATGGGTTTTTAACAACAATCGTTTCACAGTCATCATTAGACTTCGAATTCCAGATTGTTATTGAATTCAAATTCCACCATGGCGGGATTCGAACCCGGGTCCCCAAAGCATTACCCTGGGATTTCTGGATTACCAGCCCGGCAACAATGCCACTCCCCCGGAAAGGATCCTTTGCTTGTGGTTCTTCCACATCTGTTTTAAAATGTTCTTCCTCGTTCTACAGATTGTCATCAGCATTTTCAAGCAATAAGCAGTTTTGGAATGGTCTACTTTTCCACAGTTGTGGCACTCGCCACCCCTCACCCCACCCCCTGTGGACATTCTTCTCACGCGTGCGGTTTGTTCCTGCCACACCAAAGACATTTGAAAATGGCGGTTGGAAGACTATTCTCCATTTTGGCTGGCTTAGGCTGTAGCGGACTTTCTCTTCTATGGCCTACAAATTGAATGGTCTCACTCGATCTTCTCTGTGTGACCTCTCCCTCCCCGCAAACAAATACCCGATTCTGCTTCCTGAGTTCCATTTGCCTCCAAATTGTCACTGCTTTTACCAGTGTTCAACCCTCTCTTGTCTGTAAGAGATCTGATACTGCTTCATCTAGGCATCACCCTGACTACAATTCTGCCACTATCAGCTCATCCTTTAAGATTCCGTAATCATGATTCCCTGCCAACCAATAGAGATTGTTGATGAATGAATCCATGATTTCATCTGGCCTTTGCTTTCTCCTCTGACATTTAACCCTCCCTAGTATTAAGTTCTGATGGACACTGAAATAAGAGTCGAAAGCTTGTAGGACATCTTCAAGAGAAGTTGAAATCACATCGACCCCCTGCCTCGCTGTTACATCACCAGCGATAGATCCCACTGCATAACGTAAAGTAGCGACTTGGCTTTTTTGATTTTGGTTGTGTCATCCTGAAACAGTTCTGTCCCTTGTGAACCTTTTTCTCCAGTTGTGCCAGTTCTGGGCCTGTTGCGATCCTTCTGTACCCTGAACTAGTTCTGGTAATGGTGGTGTGGATTGCATGTTTCTGCTGAGTCCTGGAATTGTTCCTATTTCTGTGCTGATGGTCGCTGCTTCAGGCCCGTGCTCACTGCTCTCCAATCTCCGGGTCCGTGTCTCAGCTTGCATTTGTTGCTCCCACGGTGTTCCGATGTCCTGGTGAGTGTTAATCCTTTTCCTATTGTCCTTCCTTTTAGGATTTCTTTTTTTTGCCAGCCCTGCACCTTCTTTTTAAGGTTTACTGGATCTTTTGCCTACGGCCACCACGTTTTGTTGCCTGGTCAGGGTCTGAATAGTGTGTATGGGGATAGTCTATTCTCCCAAAGCATACTGCTGGAGTCTGTAGTTTCTTAAAACCACCATTCATTCTTTATAGCGAGTATATACAGATTTGGACCTCTACACAAGGTTGGAGCTTCTCCTCCTTGCAGATCTCTCTTACTTCTCTATAACATGGTCTGACATCAATCTTACATCAGCATCATGTTTGCTTCTGATGATAACCTGTACTTTACAAAAACTGTTGCTCTCTCTCTACCCTGGTACAGCCCTCATCCCTGCCCCCATTACTTCAAAAAAAATCAGATTTGAATGGATATGACTGGTTTAACTGAGCGGGGTCAGCCCTGAATTTGCCACATGAGGGCCTCAATTAGGACAGGGGCAGGCAGGCCAGCCTAGGCCTCACCGGTCCCACCATAAAATTGTGGTGAGGTCGGGGCGGGCAGGAGCCTGGCAGGAAGGCCATCCAAGGAATTTTACAGGCCTGCTGCCTGCAAACCTGCCAGCGGGGGAAAATAAAATCCTGCCCCTGCCTTGCCAGAAGTGTTTATTAATCCTATAGAGGCCATTGTTTCTTTTCTCCACTGCAAACTGTCTTCTTAAACCTCTCGTCCACCCCCTTCACCCTCACCTCCACAAATGTGAGGAGCTTATGGATTCTATTCGAGACCATGAGGCCAGCTGACTCTGTCACATCCCCCTCCTCCGCTAACCTACCGCGCCAAATTTCCTCTAATGACCCCCTCTGCCTCAGCTCGAGACTTAGGGTAGGATCGTCCCACACTTGCACTAAACATGGTAGCAGGCGGGAAAACAAACATTTTTCCCACCGGACGCAATGGCGGCTTTTAACGCTGTATTGTCCCAATCCCACCTCATTAATAAGGAATTCCCAGGAAAGGTGCCATTTCGATGGCAGGTGGGCTCTCATTCGCCCGCCACACAATCATCTTGCTGCTTCAGTACGCCGGGCACCATACTTAAAGAGCAACCTCGCACACACCTCTGTGTTTCCAGCCCAGGACTGCTGCACGGAAGACATGGCCCCGAAAGGCAAGATACTGCAGCCCCCCCCGGTTTAATGACGCATCCCTCAAGCACCTTTTGGATGCAGTGGAAGCCCACAGTGATGTCCTGTACTCCTGCTCTGGCCACAGGAGGGGCAGCAACTTCAACAATCCAGCTTGGGAGGTGATGGCAGCGGTGGTCAGTGCCAATGCCCTGCAAAAGAGGACAGCCACTCAGTGCCAAAGGAAGATAAATGGTCTCCTCCTTTCTGCCAGGGTAAGTCTTCTCATCACTCTCCCCTCACACACTCACAAACACATCACACACACACAGGGCCCTCACTCACTGCCAGTTCAAAGGACATCACCATTCACTCTCTCACACACACCTTCATTATCCTCATCCCATCCATGGGACCACTCACCACCCACACATGCCAGGCATACTTATCATCCGGCCTGGCAGGCATCCTGCTTACACTCTCTCCACCTCTATTTATGCAGGACAAGCCAGCACTCAATAAGAGACAGAGGTCACAGACCGTTGGAGGAATGCCTGAAATTAAGGTGCTCACAGACTTTGAAAACAGAGCCATCCAGCTGGCCGGTGAGGATATGGACCATTCCTGTGCTGACGGTGAGGTCAGTGCTGCTCAATCAGGTGAGGATCCAGCAGTGCAACATTCATCAGACAACCAGGCTGTGAGTCAGTTCCCCTGTTCCACAGTCCCCTGCCAACTACTAAATATCTCTCCTTGCTTTCGCAGGCACATCTGGGAAACAGCCAATGGAGTGAACAACTCAGGGCCTCCAATCAAGCCTTGAAGAAATCTCTGAAGAGGAATCTGAAGGCACCTTCATTGAAGACCCATCATAGTGCTCACCCACACCCTTCACCAGCACAGACACACACCTCAGTAGGACCTAGCTTTAGAGTAGCCTCAGGGTCACAATCTGGTGAGCACATTGCACCATCTGATCCACAGCAGGTGGCGGCAGGGACTTCCCTGGTCTCTGGCACTTGGAGGACTGCTGGAGGCCAGGAATCTGCTGAGTCCAAGTCAAATAAGGAGCCTCTGGACTCAGTCATACCTCAGTTGCTGGAACTACACAGGCAAGCTCGGGAACATCAGGAAGCTATGTCTGCTGCACTCCTCAGATTGCAAGGCAGGATGAAGGAGTCCAGCATGCCAACACACCAAGGTCAACACTGGTAGGATGGCTACCCCATGGAATCCTTGGTCCAGGATGTCACTCCTGCACTGCTACACGGGTTGAACACCATCACTGATGCCATAGTTGGCCTTAAACAGTGTGTGCATGAGAGGGGTTCAGGGTAGCTCAATCTGACTGCAGCTATCCCTTCTCCTCAATGAGTCGTCCAGGGACTCTTGGTACCGATAGGGAGGAGGATCCATAGGTGCACACCCCAGGGCCATCCACCCAGGTGACTCTGGGAGTGACCGGCCCCTCCGAATCCCCTCTTCCTGTGAACTCAGCAGATCCAGCTTCACAGGCTGAGGAGGATGCCACTACCACACAGCAAGACCCCAAAAGCAGGCCGGGACCCTCTAGGTCTTGGCCCTCCAGGGGACACTCCCCAAAGTCATCACTGACAGGGCATAGCAGTCAGCAGGCTACCTCCAACTCCACTCTGGATGTTGGGGGAGCACCAATGCATAGCGGCAATGTTAGGAAAGTTAAGAAAATGTAATCTCACCGCTTGGGCACGCATGTTAATCACTTGTACATAATGTTCATTATTGTAAAAAACACTCCCAAGAATGTTTCCCTGCCTATAGCTCCTTGTTCTGATGAGCAGCGAACGTGTCACTCAGATGTGAAACATTGGTTCCTGCACAAGATAAAGGCAAGCGTTTCGGTTCAGGGCCTTTTCCCTCTACTTTGTGCAGCCTTCAGGTCAAAGTGATGGTCTGACCTCACACTCCCTGGACACATTAGTGCTGCCTGCACCTTGATGGTGTTAGTCATTGCTGCCAGAATGTCGTGGGCAGGTGCCACAGAGTTCGGTCATTCTCTCTGTGAGCTCTCAGCATCTTTACGGTGGGGCTGGCCCCATCTCTTCAGCATCTGTGACCAGTGACGCTGTTCTCCTGAAGGGCTCAGGTGATGAAGGTGGACAAGGGATCAGGTGTTTTTAAAGTTTCACAGCTGCGTCTCCATGATATGACCCTGATCACAGAGTGCAAGCGAGCTGCCCTCAGGCAGACAGCAGTCAGACATTCACAGAGGCTATGTGAAGATCTATGGAGTGTCCTCACTGCAGGTCATCATCATCCTCCTGGAATCCAGCGACTATTAGTGCCTCCATTGCATCTCCATGACATGAGCCTGAGCACTGAGGGTATGTGCGCTGTCATCAGCCAGACTGGAGTCAAAAGTTCACAGATGCAATGTGAGAATCTATGGGGTCTCCTCACTGCATGTCGTCATCATTCTCCACGAATCTAGCAGCTATGTGGGCCCCCCAAGCTCGCCTGCCTCGTTTGGCCAGTGGGATGGCCTCATTGCCGCCATTGCCGCCTTCCCACCCTCATCCCGGTCAATGTCCTCCTCATCGGAGGAGACCTCCAGATCAGCCAGTTCCTCTCCCCGTTGCAGTGTCAGGTTGTAAAGGGCACAGCAGGCATCGACAATGCGTGACACCCACTGTGGACTTTATTGCAGGGCTCCATCAGACCAGCCCAGGCACTGGAACCACATTTTCAGCATCCCAATGGTCTTAGGTTCACGCACAGGAAAAATCAGTGGTTACAGGTAAAACAGAAAGAATCAGTGATAGACAAAGAAGTAGGAATGTGTTCATAATTTATCCAAAAGAGTTCTAAGGAGCAGGTTGCAGAAATGTTTAAAGAGTTTGTTTATGAAGGGGGAGTCTTTCCATGTGTACAGGGTTGAGTAGGTAAAGATATTAAAATTTTAAGAGACACAGAGCTAGTCAATCCTTAATGTTGTGGGATAATGACATTTGTTGTTCAGAAGGAGTATTGCAAGAGCAGGTGATAAGTGGAGATGCTAAATCTATTCCATTGTGAAAGGTAAATTTAAAGAGTAAGTGGAAAACAGGTGAGGTGATTGTTTGAATAGTTGAAAAAATTTCCCATTACAGGGGTTCAATTTATTTTAAGTAATGACATAGCTGGGTCCCAGATGTGGGTGGTGCCTATGGTAGTTGAGCAGCGTATACATGTGGCTTCAACAAAAGTGCTGCAGAGAGAGCATCCTGAATTGTTTCCAGATTGTGTAATAACAAGATCAAAGGCTCACAGGTTGAAACAAGAGGAACAGGAAGTTAAAAGGCAGGGAGAAGGTGTGTAAGTACAATTAGCTGACACTGTTTTTGATAACATTGTTCAGGAAGAAAGAATGGAGGATAATACAGCTGAGGTATTTCGCTCAAGGCAGTTGGTAAAGTTACAGAAAAGAGAAACGCAAATAAGACAGTTATATCAAACAGCTTACTCAAAAACAGAGGGAGAATGTATTTCACAATGTTATTACCTTAAGGGTAATGTTCTAATGAGAAAATGGCAACATGTTTCAGCAAATGAAAGCTGGAGGGAGGTGAATCAGATTGTTATACCATTTGGATATAGAAATGAGATTCTGAGAATTGCTCGTGAAATTCCAATGGAGGAACATTTAGGAACTAGAAAGGCACAGGTGAAGATATAAAAGTGTTTTTATTGGCCTGGATTGCATAGAGATGTAGTCAAATTCTGTAGAACATGTCACACATGTCAGGTGATAGGGAAACCACAAGCAGTGATTAAGCCGGCACCTTTAATTCCAATTGCAGCATTTGTAGAACCTTTTACTAGGGCCATGACTGATTGTGTAGGCCCCCTCCCTAAGACTAAACCTGGAAATCAGTACTTACTGACAATAATGGATGTGTCTACAAGGTTTCCTAAAGCGACACCTTTGAGAAATATTATAACAAAGAAAATTGTGGAAGAGTTGACTAACTTTTTTACAAGATATGGTTTACATAAAGAAATACAATCAGATCAGGGTTCAAATTTCATGTCACAGCTGTTTAAGGAAATAATGAACAGTTTGAGTATAAAACAGTTTAAGTCAACAGTGTATCATCCTCAATCACAAGGGGTTTTGGAAAGTTGGCATCAAACTTTAAAAACTATGATGACAGTGTATAGTCAGGGTTATCCACAGGGTTGGGATGGGGGAATTCCATTCTTGTTATTTGTTATTAGGGATGATCTTAATGTATCGACTGGTTTTAGTCCTTTTGAACTAGTTTATGGTCATGAGGTGAGAGGACCACTGAAATTGATTCATGAGAAATTGATGGGTCAAAATTTAGATTCTACTCTCCTGGATTATGTATCAAACTTCAGAGAAAGATTGGACAGAGCATGTGAGTTGGCCGGGGAACATTTAAAGATATCAAAGCAAGTGATGAAAGTGAAGGCAGACAGGAAAGCGACAGCTCATGGTCTTGTTGCTGGGGGAAAAGTACTAGTTCTGTTACCAGTACTGGGTGACTCGTTAAAGGCAAGGTTTATTAGGCCTTACAGAATTGAAAAGCAACTGAGTGAAGTAAATTATTCAATAAATACTCCAAATAGAAGGAAGAAGCTGAGGGTGTGTCTTGTAAATATGCTTAAAATGTTCTTTGACAGGGAAGAGGACCAAAAAGAGGTGTTTTGGTACCAGTACAATAAAGAGAAAGAGGTAGAAATGAAGGATTCTGAAATAGATTTTCCTCTAATCAAATTGGATAATGAAGGGCTACTTGAAAATTTAAATGTAATATTGAGTTACCTTCCAGACAAATGTCAAAATGATTTGGAGAAGCTATTGCAGTCACACAAAGCTATTTGTGGGAATAAGCTGGGGAGGACAAATTTAGCTATACATGATGTGCGTGTAGAAGTTTAATCTTCGATAAGGCAACATGCTTATAGATTAAATCCGGCAAAGTTATTGCAAGTACAGAAATAAATTGAATTGAAATTGAATTCATACTTCCAGATGACATCATTGAGTCTAACTGCAGTTACCGGAATTCATCTGTTGTACTGGTACCGAAACCGAATGGAACACAAAGACTGTGTGTGGACTATCGAAAGGTGAATGCAGTGACAAAAGTGGATTCATATCCTACACCATGGTTGGGAGATTTCATTGAAAAAGTGGGACAATCAAAATTTATCACAAAGGTTGACTTGCTAAAAAGATATTGGCAAGTACCATTATCGGAGAAAGCAAAGGAGATTATCAGCTTTTGTGACTCCAGATGGACTATACCAGTTTAAAATCATGCCATTTGGCATATAAAATGCATCTGCAACATTTCAAAGACTGACAAACAAAGTAATTGCAGATCTGAGCAATTGTGCTGTTTATATTGATTCCTTGATAGTTTTCAGTCAAATGCGGGAGGGGCATTTCCAACATCTAGAAGAATTGTTTTGTCAATTACAAGAAGCTCATTTGTTGATGAATTTGGGTAAAAGTGAATTTGCAAAAACGCAAGTTACATACCTGAGCCGTATCATTGGACATGGTAAGGTGGATCCGAGAGATGTGAAAGTCAAGGCTATTGTGGATCTCCCTGTGCCTACAACAAAACGAGCAGTTTTGAGGTTTCTGGGCATGAGTGGGTTTTACTGGAAATGTGTACCAAATCTTAGCAGCGTGGTTGCTCCATTGGCTGAACTATTAAAAAAGAACAAGAAGCTTCAATGGCCACAGATGTGTCAGACGACACATGACAGTTTGACAAGTGCATTGTCTATGACACCAGTTTTGGCAGTACCCAATTATTCCAAGCAATTTAAGTTGGCCATTGACGCAAGCAAAATAGGCATTGGGGCCTTATTATTATAAGAAGATGACACTGGAATTGAGAAACCGATAGGGTATTTTTCATGGAAGTTAAATGTACAACAGAGAAGATATTCAACAATCGAAAAGGAGACGTTGGGTCTGGTGTTGGCATTGCAGCATTTAGAGATTTATGTTGCAAACAATTCATCAGAAACAATTGTTTATACAGACCACAATCCTTTAAAGTTCCTGGACAAAATTCAAGACAAAAGTGCAAGGCTTATTCAGATGGAGTTTGTTACTGCAAACATTTAATCTACAGATTATATATGTGGCTGGATGAGAAAATCTAATTGCAGATGCATTGTCAAGAATTTGAAGGTGAAAGGGAAAAATGGACATTTAAAAACCTGGACACTGGACTGGAATGATTTCTGTTGATACCGAGGATTTGTATATATATATCATTATGTTAATGCATACATCTGGTAATGTAATAGAGTAAGTATATAGATAAGCATATGAAGTAATGTAAGATGGGTGAAGAAAATGAAGCTATCTTTTTAAATTATGATGGTTCATTTTCCAGTAAGGAGGGGCGTGTCATGAAAATATAATAATTTACATAATATTGTTGTGATTTATTCTAAATGTAGGTTAATAGTGGGCATTGGATTAGTTTCCCTGTGTGAGGTTGTGTGCGTTGTGTGTGGGGGGAGGGAATTAATTGAATTGCAGACAACTAGTCTGGAGCTTTTGAGTTATCAAAAGGGAAGCTAGGTTTGAAATGCTAAATATGTAAACATGGCTGAAGTTTTAGAATGTGAGGTGTGAAGAACATTTGCATTTTTAGATAAACCAGAGTAGTGAATTTCAAAGAGATTATAAGGTGTTACACCTAGCCATAAGAGGCTAAGCCAACAGTTTTTTTTTATTTTTCCCAAAGACTACTGGTAATATGAGTACTATGAAAGATTTATTTTATGGAAAAAGTAAAGCTGCAAAGGCATATTGGGACAATGGAAATTACATTAAAAAGGGATAAACCTGTATAAAGGAGCTGAGGTTATGTGTAAGGAGAAGACATTCTAAGACCTAACAAGTGTGAAAAGCCTTTAGCCCCTAGGTATTAAGTTGCTGTCTACAGGAACCAAAGCTAAGAAAACTCACTGTGAATATCACTGTCTAGGGTATTGTGTACTATGCCTGGGTCTGTTTAAATTTATCTTGTCTTAACATAGTCAATGTGTAATCGTTCCCAGGGCCTTCCTGGTCACTCCCAAGGGTATAATGGAGCAGTTGAAAGTAACTTCTACAATTGCTGACACTGCACACAATTCTTCACTAAGTTCTCTATTTGTCCACCCATCCCAGGCCACTATAGGTAGCTGCGTGCTATGGTCTTCATTCGGGATATCCCTGGATGTGCATTATGTAGTTCAATTAACAGTGGCTTTCTTCCCTTTGGAGGAACAATCACTTGTGCTTCCCACAATAAGATGCCATCCTGGCTGGTTATCTCATATCTTCTATTGAGGTACAGTTTCATTTCGTCAGATACAGGTTCTTGTGACCAACCATGAAGCACTTGTTCTCGGAATTGAGATAGGACTGGGTCCCTACTTGTCCAGTCTCTGAACTGTCTAGCACATACTGAAGGGTTCTCAAAATTCCCACATTTTTCATATCATCAACAAGGATTTGACTTTTGGACTTTTATGGCAGAGGACCCAACTGCTGGGTTAAGTGTAGAACCCTGCAGACAGGAGGCTAGGACGAGAGGAGACAGAATACGCATTCTTCCCTTTAAAACAATCAACCCAGAGAAAGACTTCATCTTACACGAAACTAAAGCATAAATAATCGCTACTAACTACGAAGGCAGGAAGGCCGCAATCAGTGCAATTATGTGAACCCATCAATACTCCACATATACAATGGCTTTCAGTTCGAAACTAGTTACGGGGACAGGAAGACAACGATAAACATCATGTGAGCCCATTAAAAACAACGAGACAACAATCACCTGGAGAAGCCCACCAAAATCAAACAAAGAACTAACTTTGATTTGGATTGAGATAAGAAATTCGAAAAAACAGTATAACTAGGCCACCAGTTATGAAGGTAAAGCTGATACAGGAGGAGGGAGATCTGAAGGGGGAGCAGTTTTTGGGGAACGGTTGAAGCAGAGTTTAAGCAGGGAGCTGAGCCAAGCAGAGGAAGGAGATCTGGAGGTTTGCAGGCCCGCAGGCAACATCACGGTGAGGGGCACAGGGTGGCAGGCTCAACCGAAGACAACAAGGCTGCAACCGCGCCCTCCACCCAACTGAAGAACCTTTGCAGATTCCACAGACCAGGACCACGTGGGGACGGCAGGCCCCAGAGGACACAAAGAACGTACCCCAAAACTGCAACCGGCTTACCTGGCTGGATTTCAAACTGTCAGGGAACCCTGGTTGGTGAGCATGATCCCTGACCTCTCCTAGTTCAATTTAGTTAGGTTTTGGGGGTGGGACAAGGGTAAGGGGATTAGTAGTGTGATTTTTCCTCGTTATGCCGTGTGTTCCCCATTCTTAACTAAGTGCACTTTGTAGGTCTGTATAATCTCAGTGTAATCCTAATGTTATAAATTCATTTGTGACTTCAATTAACCCAGTTTTTCTTGCACCAAAACCAGTTGTCTGTTGCACTTTGTCACAACCTCCAAATAAGTCCAAGGTCTAGAACCCAGGGAGTGGGAGAGATTTGGACCGCTCAGAAGTCAGACGGGAAGCTGACACACACACCACCACCCCCTACAGTACCAGCAAGGAATCTAAGAATTTTAACAATAACACAAGTTCTTGAGGAACTGGGACACCTTCATCATTTTCTTGTAAAGGCAAACGCCTCAGTGCATCAGTGTTTGCAATATGTCTGTCAGGCCTATGTACAAAAGTATCTTCAAATGCTGCCAGGATCAATGCCTGCTTTGTTTTTGTGTCTTCTTTTGATGGACTTTCTTCTTTCTAACATTGACTTTATTCTCGGCCTTCTTTTTGACTTCAATATTGGCCTGACTATTCTCAGATGCAAGCTCGACTTGAGTGAACTCAGTGGTTGAGTTTCCCAGAATTTCATCATCTGTCTGCTTCTTAGAAAATTCTGCAACTTTTGCCCCCAAAACATCTTTGGCTTCATGCAGCTGATTCTTCAGCTCTCCTGTCTTTCTTTTTGTATTTGTTTGTTGCCTCCTGGAAAATTGAGCATTGTTGTCTCTTTGTCAGCTCATTCTTCATTTTACTCAGAGAAGTGCTGAATTCTTTCTGTTTCTTTTCATACTTTTCTAGTGGTACAAACTTAGACAGCAGGGTAACTGGCAATGTGTGAAGGTCTTTCAGCAAGTTTTCTTTTTCCTTTCGGAGGTTGCTCACCTCTTCTCGAACTCTGACGTTTAACATGGTCTCTTTGAGCTCCTTTTGCTGTTCCACCATGTTCTGACTTATGACAGGTTGCTTCTCTTCAGGTCGTTGAGTCCACACACACTCCTTTTCCAAAACAAGAATGTTTTCAGCATCTTTTTGGAATCTCGGTGGCCAATCAATGTTGATTTCCCTCAGCCAGCTTCGTTCTAGGAGGCTTGGCCCTCTGCCTCTCATTACCAAAGCTGGTAGTTTTACCGACTGGCTTCCTTAATGGACAGTAACTCTGCTCATGGCTTTGACTTGGATGTCTTCTCCCATGTATGTCCTTAATTTGGCACCAGTTCCTTCTGGATTTAAGTCATGTTCTCTATTCTTCAGATATCAGAAGGAATGCTCACCAATCACTGCAGTGGAAGCTCTTGTGTCCACTCCCATATGAATAGGTCCGCCATTCACTTTTACTTCTATATTAATTGGTTCTGTTTTCCCTACCTTCAAATTAAACAATGAGTAAATACCTGAATTTTTGCTTCAGGCTCTCCTACATTGTAAATTTCATGGGGTTTTCTCTTTTGCTTGAAAGTCTGCCTGATTCCTTCCTTGCACTGTCTCATTATGTGTCCATTTTGATAACAATAAAAACATCCAATTTTTTTAAGTGCCAATCATTACTAGTCTGCTTATTTCCACCTCTATTGCCATTATTCCTTATTTTTGCTGCTGAGTCAATTCTTTTTTTTTTGTTAGTGGTGGCTGTTACCCACTTCTCTGCAAAGTCTTGCATTTCTGTGCCCTTTCCTTGCACTTTCATGACCTTTTTGGCTGGGGCTTCTCTCCCGAAGTGCAAGATGGCACTGTTTTGCTCTCCCTGATTGGCTTTTCAATTCCTTGCTGCACTTTCCATGGTCAGTGCTATCTCTAGCACCTTTTTAAATCCAAATTTATTTCAGGCAGTAACCTCTTCTGAATCATATCCTCATTCACACCGCACACCAAACGATCTCTGGGCGTATCTTTTAAAGTTGTACCAAACTCGCAATGTTCTGTTAGCTGTTTCAGATTTGCCACATAACAAGCAGCTGTGTCCCCCAGGACTCTGTCTCCTGAATTAAACTTGAAACGCTGCATCATTACTGAGAGTTTTGGCTGGTCATGACCCTTCACCGGGTCCACCAATTTGTCAAAATTTTCCAAAGCTGAAGCACTGGGTGCCATCAAACTTTAAATTAAACCGTAGGCGTTATATGTAGATAAGAGGATCGCCCGCCTCTTCTCTTCCCCCATAATCTCATTCGCTTGGAAATAGAACACAAGGCGTTCAATACAATGAGACCAATCCATCCATGGCTGGATCGAATAGATCAATTCTCCTGAATTACGGCATGCTTTGAGAGCATTGCTTCGGTGATTTGAACAGAAACTTCTACTTACTCCGACTGTGCGAGGTACGGCCCAATTTTGATTTTTTTTGATTTCCTCTGTGATTTTACTCTCTAACTACTGAGTTAGCCCACGCTACTCCTCTATTGGTTACACAAGGTCATGTGACCTTCCATTATACCATCCTTCTTAACTGTATACTACGCATTAGATAAAACCATAGTTACCACAGCGCTGCACAACGTTACTGTGCACTCACTTCTGAGTTCCCCTCAAAGTGCAGCTCACCAAGTGAATGCCTTCAATATGCTGTTGTCAAACACGTTGGCGTGAAATCACGCTGAGGTACTCGGATGATCCAGCGTGTGGGCATGATTCCAGCAAGCTGGCCTTATAACAATATGCAGGTGTATTACAATGAGGTTCCTGATGTCCAACAGCGGGAAACATGGCCCGCCATTGACGGGCAGTACGAACGATTGCAAACTGGTTTCACGACATCATCTGAAAACACATCATCAGTTTTCACATGGAAGCCAACAGCACACAGCTCCACCACCTCTCTCAACCCCTCCAACATATCTGATTTGACAGATTACTTGCCTGATGATCAAAAATGTATCTGTGCTGCCCGAGTCCTAACTCACACCAACTCCCGTTCACCTATCACCCATGTGCTCGCTGACCTGGCTCCCAGCTAAGCAAAGCTTTTAAAAGTCTCGTCCTTGTTTTTAATCCTTCCATCACCTTGCCTATCTCTATAATCTTCTCCAACCCAACAACCCTCCAAGATCTTTGCACTCCTCCAATTCTGGCTTCTTGAGCACCCCAATTTTAATTGTTCCACCATTGGCAGCCATGTCTTCAAGCTGCCTGGGCCCTAAGCTCTGGAATTCCCTCCCTAAACTTCCTCATCTCTATGTCTCCTTCCTTCTTAAGGACACTCCTTACCTCTTTGACAAAGATCTGGCTCAAAAGTGTCTTTATGTGCATCAGTGTCACATTTTGTTTGCTACCTCCTGTGAAGTGCCTTTGGATGCTTCACTATCTTAAAAACACTATATAATTGCAAGTTGTTGGTGTTGGTAGAGATCAAAAGATAGACTGTGAACGTTGAAAACTCAAAATAAAACCAGAACATACTAGAAATGTACAGGTCTGTACCTAAAAGAGGAAGTAAGGTGATATCTTGCGTATGATTCTTCCCCACAGTTCCTTCAGCCAAATACCTCTGGAAATAAAAATTCATATCCTGCCAATCTGACATAACATATCTACGTAGCAATGCCTAAATCAGCTTTTACTCCATTCACCCTTCTGCAAAGTTTAGCCTTTGATGAAGGATTGCACACAAGGTATTAATCCAGCTTTCTCTTACAAATGCTGATCAACATGTGCTGTATTTTCTTCATTTTCTGTTTTTATTAGGTACATAATGCTTTTGCTCAGCTCAGTTTAGTGAGCTGGTTTGTTTTGGAACAATGAGAATGTTATAAGTTCGGCTGCACTTGATGACAATCTCCGAGCTGTTGGTTATTTTTCTTCATAGCGCTATCACTGTCCTTCAGATTAGATATTACAATAACCTCTAGCTTATTGCCACCTGTCTCTCTGAATTATGTATAAACATACTGATTCTAGTGTCTTGGCCTATTTTTTTCTCAACAAAATTTCCTATTTGTCACTTGGAGTCTAATCCTGCAAAGTGGTCAGACATATTGTTAAACACAGTATGAGCCTCAAATGTGCACACACTGTGCTTAAGAATTCATACAGCAGTATTTGTTCGCTAAGCATTCAACATGAAGGAAACATGTCAATACATTTATTTATGATCATTAGATATGCTTTGTCATTATCGTCCCTAAAGAATATATAGTGACCACTAGATCATTTATGTTTCAGTTACTAAGTTGATGCATAGCCAATAACAATTTAACAGAAAAACAATTAGGCTTTAGTATCCAAATTCCCAAAATTATCTGTGCATAAGTATCTCTGTAACATAGTTCAGTATCTTTTAAAGACTCTTATGGTAGGAGGCCTTGTGCTGTAGTGGGTAGTGTCCCTGCCTCTGAACCAGAAGCTCTGGGTTCAGGTCCCACTCCAGGACTTGATGGCCAAGGAAGGAACGATCATAGCCCGGCCAAGCAGGTTGAATATCAACTTGTAAAACCTTCCAACACGTGCCAATGGCAGGCGGTAAGAGTGGGATAGATTCCTAGTCAGCCATGTGACAGAAAGAACATTGGAGCCTCTATCATCATTATCCATAGCTCCAGGCTACAACATGCATATAGAAGTGTACCTTGCCACGCTAACTTGGGAACCTGGGGGCGGGGTTGCAGTTGACTATACAGCCGGTGTGGATCAGATTGGTATCAACAGCACAGGGTTTAATCCCCATCCCAGGTGGAGTGGATTTGGGACTGGCCTCCTTGCTCTACCTGTGGTGGAGATTGTGACGTTGTGGGTCAGGCTTGCCTTTGGGCAGAGAACTGAAGATATATCCATGATTCCACCATGAGTAAAGAGGTTTTGATAAGGAGCAAAAAACCAACTGACAGTTGTCAGTCAAGATAACAATACCTTATTCCACATCTCACTCGTTTATACAAAAAATCCATCCTTCCATCCCAGTAACATGCCCAAATGTCTCTATCTCACACACACACACACACTTTGCAGTATCTCTCCTCTCCTGTCACATGCACCTTTTCTGCTGGTCTTACACACTCTCACCTTTATTAGGAATGCTAATTCTAACTCATGGGAACAAAATGGTTACAGGTTTGCGTGGATTTGATTCACTCACCTACTATTAGGGATTATTTCAAGTAACAGATGGATTTTCTTTTGAAAAATGTTTAACTGGAATAATGAAAACGTTGATTTTTTTTTACACTGAACAAAAGTAGCTGAGGCTGTTTAAGCATCAAACTATTATTTGTTAAATGAATCCCTAGTAACTGAGAGAAAATTTGAATACAGAATGAACACATACTGTTTGCAGTGGCTAGGTCCTCCCTAGACGAGTTTTCCACATTCATAACAAGAGGATTATCAATCAGTAAAATTTGTATATGTAGAGTATTATCGAGGGTAGAAAGGTTAAGTGTGGAAATGTGTGATTTTATAATCATGGAGTATTACAACAGATTTGTTATTTTTCTCCTCATGAACTAATTGTCTAAAGCCACTCAAATAAAAGCAAAATACTGCAAATGCTGGAGATATGAAGTAAAAATACAAAGTCCAGGAAAAACTTAGCAGGTCTGGCAGCATCTGTTGAGAGAAACAGAGCCCCTGAAGGAAGTCATACAGACATACAAACCTACAAAATAGGAGCAGGAGTAGGCCATTTGGCCCCTCGAGCCTGCTCTGCTATTCAATGAGATCATAGTTGATCTGTTTTTCCAGTTCTACATTCCCATCTACTCCCAATAACTTTTGATTCCCTTGCCTAACAAGAATCTATTTACCTCTGCTTTAAAAATATTCAGTGACCCTGTCTCCACTGCCTTCTGTGGCAGAGTTCCAGAGTCGCACAACCCTCTGGGAGAAAAAATTTCCCCTCATATCTGTCCTATAAGGGCGACCCCTAATTTTAAAACAGTGCCCCCTAGTTCTGGCCTCACCCACAAGAGGAAACACCCTTTCGATGTCCACCTTGTCAAGACCATTCAGGATCTTGTATATTCCAATCAAGTCACCCCTCACTCTTCTAAACTCCAGTGGAAACAAGCTCAGCCTGTCCAACCTTTCCTCATAAGACAACCCACTCTTTCCAGGTATCAATCTAGTAAAATAAAAGCAAAATACTGCGGATGCTGGAAATCTGAAACAAAAACAAAAATACCTGGAAAATCTCAGCAGGTCTGACAGCATCTGCGGAGACGAATGCAGTTAACGTTTTGAGTCTATACAACCGTTATCAATCTATTAACCCTCCTCTGAACCTCCTTCAATGCATTTACATCCTTCGTTAAATAAGGAGATCAAAACTGCACACAGTATTCGAGCTGCAACCTCATTAATTCCATGTATAACTGAAGCATAACATCCTCACTTTTACGTTCAATTCCTCTCATAATAAACGATAGCATTAGCCTTCTCGATTACTTGCTGTACCTCCATACTAACTTTTGTGACTCATGCACCAGAACACCTAGATCCCTCTGCACCTCAGAATCCTGCAGTCGATCTCCATTTAAGTAATAGTCCAATTTTTTATTCTTCCTGCCAAAGTGAACAACTTCACATTTACCCACATTATATTCCATCTGCCAGATTTTTCCCCACTCACTCAACTCATCTGTATCGGTCTGCAACCTACTTTCCTATCTATCTTTGTGTTATCTTCAAATTTAGCTATCATGCCTTCTCGCCCCTCATCTAAGTCGTTGATATAAACTGTAAGAAGTTGAGGCCCCAGCACAGACCCCTGTGGGGCTCTATTTGTCACATCCTGCCAATCAGAAAGAGGCCCATTTATGCATATTCTCTGTTTTCTGCCAGCCAGCCAACCTTGTATTCAGTCTAATAGGTTACCCCCATATACTTTTCTTTTCTGCAATAACCTTTGATGTGGCACCTTATCAAATGCCTTCTGGAAATCCAAGTGCAGTATGTTTACAGGCTCCCCTTTATCCACAGCACAAAGAACTCTAATAAATTGGTTAAACATGATTTCCCTTTCACAAAACCATACTGGCTCTTCCCAATTATGTTACACTTTTCTAATTGCCCAGCTATAACCTCTTTAATAATCAACACTAACACCTTCCCCATGACAGACTAACAGGCCTATCATTTCCTGTTTTCTGCCTCCCTCCCTTCTTGAATAGAGGGGTTATATTTGCTACTTTCAAGTCTGATGGAACCTTTCCAGGATCTAGGGAATTTTGGAAAATTAACACTAACGCATCTACTACCTCATTAGCCGCCTCTTTTAAAACCCTAGGATGAAGTCTATCTGGACCCGGAGACTTGTCAGCCACAGCTTCATCAGTTTGCTCAGTACCACTTCCCTAGTGGTTGTAATTTCACCAAGTTCCTTTCTCCCCCTTCCACCCCTTGATTTACAGCTATTACTGGAATGTTTTTTGTATCTTTTGTTGTGAGGACAGAAGCAAAATGTTTGTTCATTTCATCTGCCATTTCCTCATTATCTACTATTAACCCCTCATTCTCACTCTCTAGGGGACCAACATTCACTTTACTTACTCTTTTCCTATTTAAATACCTGTAGAAACTCTTGTCATCCGTTTTTACATTTCTAGCTAGCTTCCTCTCATCCTCTAATTTCTTTCTCCAGATTAACCTTTTAATCATTCTCTACCATTCTTTATATTCTGATCAAGCATCTGACCTGCTACTCAGCTTTGCACAGTTATATGCTTTTTCATTAAGTTTGATGCTTTCCTTAACTTCTATAGTTAACCATGGATGGTGGGTCCTCCCTTCAGAGTTTTTTTGTACAGTAGGAATATACTTATTCTGAGTATTCTGAAATATCCCCTTAATTGTCTGCCATTGCTTCTCTATTGATCTATCCCCTAACCTAGAATCCCAGTCATATTGGACTCGAAACATTAACTCTGTTTCTCTCTCCACAGGTGCTGCCAGACCTGGTGAGCTTTTCCAGCACTTTCTGTTTTTTCTGTCTAAAACCACTCACCTCCTCTCTTCTCCAATTCCAATGTTCATCTACTTCAAACAACAGTTGAGCCCTTCTTTTAAAATTATGGACATAAACAGAAGTGCTGCAAAACAGGAGCAAGAGTAGGCTAGATGGACCTTCAGACCTGCTCTGCCATTCAATGAGACTGTGGCTGATCTTCTTTCTCAATTCCATTTTCTCGCTCTATCCCTGCTTAGCTTCAGCAACTGGAAATACTCGATGGAGACAGAAATTGCTCATGGAGGTGCCAACTGTGAATGGTCAATATTGAATAATGTAGATTATAAAATTCTGGCATTTTACTCCCGTACATGCTACATCTAGGGAGAATTTTATTATTTGAAAATGTAAGCTGTGGTTACCCACTTCCTATTAGATTAAATAAATTAGCAATTCTGCTGTGTCACTGTTCTCTTTTATATACAATGTACAATGCATTGTTCTGTGGCTGGGATACAGCTCTATATAATTGACGTGTTGGGAACAATCTAATTGCTGTAAATGGGCACATCTTGATATGAATTACAGTCCTTAACAAGGTACTGAGATCTTGAGTATTGCTGAAAAAAGAGACATGTGGAAGCTATTTGTCTTGCACTCATCAGGACAAATACGCAAGAATACCAAAAAGGGAATGACAATTTATACTGCATGAGAAGAGAGTGCTGATTGGTTGGCAAGTGGATTCTGATTAGTAGAGGCATTGACATGGAGAATGCTGCATGGAACAGTTAACAGCCAAACTTTTGTTTAAATTCAAAGCAGGCAGGTCAACTCTAATTGGTCAAGGCATTACCATGGAGCATGAATCGGGGAATGACTGTTCCTCAAGCTTTTGTTTAGTTGATAAAGGTACAATGTGTGAGCATGCTTCTTCTGTCTGCAAAGGACAGGGCCTTGTGTCTGAATATATGTAGCTTCTAGCACGCATAACTGAGCCATAATTTGGGGCCGACTGATCCTCTTAAATTGGTTGTCAGTGTAATTCTGAGCACAATCAGGATCGTTTAGCAGGTGCTGTCCAATTGTGGAATCACATCTAATGTTGGACACTGTGTTTTGAGTTTTGCAAGCACAGGCTGGTTGGGTGCAGTCAGTACATTGCCTGTTGTGAACAGCCGAAGGGGTGTGCTGTTTGATACGATCCACTAGTCATTGTGATGAAGGTCCACATACCTGGGATCACAACAACACTGAAATTCATATTTCACATTACTCATTTGTGGTAGGCAGAGCGCCTGTTCAACTTAATGCCAGCATCCTGTTAGTCCATTTGTCAACCAATCATGTTCACTTCTCATGCAGCATAAATTGTTGTTCCCTTTACAATTGGTACTCTTGCGAATATGTCCTGGTGAGTCCAAGGTGAAAAGCTTCAACAGTATGTCACTTTTTTTCAGCAATACTCAAGCTCTGCTCTACCAAACAACTATACTGAGACCCATTATACAAGTGTTATGGAACCGAGGGGGATTAATTTTGTCACGACTCAGTAGCGCACTGCAATATCAAACTCCACTGCTCCTGACCTACCTACCTAATCCCATTTACCAGTACTTGGCCCATAGCCTTTAATGTTATGACATGCCAAGTGCTCATCCAGGTACTTTTTAAAGAATGTGAGGCAACCCACCTCCACCACCCTCCCAGGCAGCGCATTCCAGACCGTCACCACCCTCTGGGTAAAAAAGTTTTTCCTCATATCCCCCCTAAACCTCCTGTCTGTCACCTTGAACTTATGTTCCCTTGTGACTGACCCTTCAACTAAGGGGAACAGCTGCTCGCTATCCACCTTGTCCATGCCCCTCATAATCTTGTACACCTCGATCAGGTCGCCCCTCAGTCTTCTCTGCTCCAACGAAAGCAACCCAAGTCTATCCAGCCTCTCTTCATAACTTAAATGTTTCATCCCAGGCAACATCCTGGTGAATCTCCTCTGCACCCCCTCCAGTGCAATCACATCCTCCCTATAATGTGGCAATCAGAATTGCACACAGTACTCCAGTTGTGGCCTCACTAAGGTTCTATACAACTCCAACATGACTTCCCTACTTTTGTAATCGATTGACGAAGGCAAGTGTCCCATATGCCTTTTTCACCACCCCACTAACATTCCTTCAGAGATCTATGGATACACATACCAAGGTCCCTTTGTTACTCAGAACTTCCTAGTGTCATGCTGTTCATTGAATACTTCCTTGTCCAATTACTCCTTCCAAAGTGTATCACCTCACACTTTTCAGGGTTAAATTCCATCTGCCACTTATCTGGCCATTTGACCATCCCGTCTATATCTTCCTGTAGCCCAAGACACTCAACCTCACTGTTAACCACCCGGCCAACCTTTGTGTCATCCGCAAACTTACTAATCCTACCCCCTACATAGTCATCTATGTCGTTTATATAAATGACAAATAATAGGGGACCGAGCACAGATCCCTGTGGTACGCCACTGGATACTGGCTTCCAGTCACTAAAGCATCCTTCTGTCATCACCCTCTGTCTCCTACAACTAAACCAATTTTGAATCCACCTTATCAAATTACCCTGTATCCCATGTGCATTTGCCTTCTTAATAAGTCTCCCATTTATTAAGATTGCCTTCAGCTTTTCAAAGGCTGCTTGGCATTCTGCTGACCATACCACTTTTGCTTGTTTTCTTAACAAATTGGTCAGAGGTACAGCTATTGTGCTGAAGTTAGGCACAAACTTCCTATAAAATCCACACATTCCCAAAAACCTCATGATTTCTCATTTAGTTTTAGGAATGGGAAATTCTATTAGAGCGTTCACTTTTGCTTTTCTTGACAACACTTGCCCTTGACCTATGATGTGACCTAGGTAAGTTGCCCTTGTATTTGCAAATTCGCTTTTGGCCAGATTTATGACTAAGCCAGCCAACTGCAATTGCTTAAACAGGTCTTTTAATTGCTTTTCATGCTCTTCCCATATTTTACTATGTTTTATGACCTCATCTAAATAAACCACACAGTTAGTACTTCAGCTATGACTTCATTCATAAGTCTCTGGAATGTAGCTGGGGCGTTTTTAAACTCAAATGGCATGACTCGACATTGATACAACCCACTTGGTGTAACAAAGGCAGATATTTCTTTAGCCCTTTATGTTAATGGCACTTGCCAGTACCTCTTTAATAGATAAATTTTAGTAAAAAATGAGGCATTGTCAACCCTATCAATGCAACCTTCTAACCGAGGAATTGGGTATGAATCTGTCCTCATTACTACGTTCACTTTCCGGTAGTCTATACATAATCTAGTGGATCTATCCGGCTTAGGAAGCAGCACTACCGGTGAACTCCAGCTGCTTCACCTAGCCTCAATCAATTGATTTTCCAGCATATCTTGGCTCTTTGTTTCTGCCTGAGCTTGTTTCTCTGGGCTTAGCCGATAAGGATGTTGGTTTATCAACACTGATTCTCCTATGTTCACATCATGTCTACCCAATGTAGTGTGTCCAGGTGTATTCCCTTATACTTCGTAAGTGACCTTATTAGATCTTCCCTTGGCCCTTCCTCTAAATATGAGAACACAGTGTCTAACTGTCCCAGCATTGACGTATTGGCGAGACAAATTGTAGGAGGTTCACTTTGGGCACTGTCTACTTCTCCTTCTACCTTGCCCTTACTGTGTCTGCCATCCTTCACTACTCCTGCCACCTGGCACACTTGCTCTGTCTTATCATCTTCTCTGTGATGATATTGCTTCAACATTTTTATGTGACATAACCATTTCTTCTTCCTACACTCAGGAGTATCTATCAGATAAGTCACTTTACTGACCCTCCTAACTGCCTTATATGGGCCACCGAATTTCACTTTCGGGGTTCACCCTGCAAAGGCAACAATACCTATACTTCATCTCTAACTTGTAACGCTATAGTTACGGCATGTTTGTCTGCCCATTCTTTCATTTTGGCTTGAGGAATTTTGAAGTGCTCTCGTGCTACGTCACATGCTCCTGTGACTCTTTCTAGAAACATGGACACGTAATTCAACATGGAGGATTCGTCTTTCTGCTTTAGGAACTTTTCCTTAATAATTTTAATGGATCCTCTTATTTCATGACCATAGATCATGAAATTCGAATGGACTAAATCTAGTAGATTCATTGGGAGAATCTCTGGTAGCAAATATTAGGAAACCTAATCCTTTGTCCCAATCAATTGGGTATTCATGGCTATCAGTCTCAATCATGGTTTTGAGAGTCTGATGGTGTCTCTCTAAAGCTCCCTGTGTCTGTGGGTGATAGTCGGTAGACTTTAGTTGTTTGATACCAAATTGTTGATTGTGTCCTGGAAAATTTTAGACATGAAATTAGAACCTTGGTCAGATTGTATTTCAATTGGTAGATCATACCAATGAAAAACTGAGTTAACTTTTCCATTACCGCCTTAGCTGTAATTGTCCTGAAAGGAATAACTTCTGGAAAACAGGTTGTCATATCCCTGATTGTAAGGATATACTTATCTCCTGCTTTCATTTTGGGCAATGGTCCCACACAATCTACTAATTCCCAACTGAATGGTTCTTCAAAAGCTGGTAAGGGCATTAAAAGTACTGGTTTGATTACATGTTGAGGTTTACCTACTACCTGACATGTATGACATGTTTTACAAAATTGCACTGTGTCCTTAGGAAGTCTCAGCCAAGTAAAATGCCTGTTTATCGATGCTTGGGCTTTTCATATTCCTCTATGTCCTGCACTAGGAATTTCATGTGCTACTCGCAATATCTCTATGATATTTGGGCAATACCACTATCTACTGAACAACTGTCTGTTCCTCATCTGTAGGTCTGTGAGAGTGTCTCCACTTTCTCATCAGAACTCCATTTCAACTCCGGAACTCCTTCAGCCTCAGCTTGGATAACTGGGAATACCTTGAGATCTCCTCCCCAGATCAGGAAGGAAGGTACTGAGGCTGGAGGTGAAACTCGTAGGCCTAAGTGTTTCCATTGTAATAAAGTGGGACACACTCATTCAGAATGCTGGAAGTTGCAAGGGAAGCCCATGGGGCTTATTGAAGTTCGTAAGAGTGAGTCCGAAAAGGGAACTTGGCAGATGGAGTTTAATACAGGTAAGTGTGAGGTCATGCACTTTGGTAGGAGGAATCAAAAGTCAGACTATTATTTAAATGGAGAGAGACTCCAAAAAAGTGCAGCACAGAGGGATTTGGGTATTCTTGTGCATGAAACACAAAAAGTAAGCATGCAGGTGCATCAAAGAAAGCAAATGGAATTTTGGCCTGTATTGCTAGGGGGTTGGAGTTTAAAAATAGGGAAGTCTTGTTACAACTGTACAGGGTGTTAGTAAGGCCGCACCTGGAGTACTGTGTACAGTTTTGGTCCCCATATTTAAGAAAGGATATACTGGCATTGGAAGCAGTTCAAAAGAGATTCACTAGGCTGATTCCTGGGATGAAGGGGTTGACTTATCAAGAACTGTTAAGCAGGTTAGGCCTTTACTCATTAGAGTTTAGAAGAATGAGGGGTGATCTTATTGAAACTTATAAGACTCTGAGGGGGTTTAACAGGGTAGATGTTAAGAAGATGTTTCCACTAGTGGGGAATCTCAAACTAGGAGCCATAGTTACAGAATAAGAGGACCATTCATTTAAAACTGAGATACGAAAGAATTTCCTCTCTCAAAGAGTAGTGAATGTCTTGACTTCTCTACCCCAGAGAGTTGTGGAGGCTAGATCACTGAAAGTGTTTAAAGAGGAGGTGGATAGATTTTTGAAATATTGGGGGATTGAGGGTTATGAGGAACTGGCACGAAAGAGGAGTTGAGGCCTGGGACAGATCAGCTATGACCTTATTGAATGGCCTACTCCTGCTCACATTTCTTATGTACTTATGTCCATGACTCCTTTCCGGCATCATCCTGTCTTTCATGGTACACTGTTCCAGGACTGCAACATTGTATATAGCTCTCAATCTGTTCCAGTAGACATGTATTTCAACTGCAGCCAGTGTAGTTTTAAATCCACAGTCCAACAGAAATAGAGAAAAATAACATGATATATTCTTTACAATTTAAACAGCCCTGATTTTGTCTCTCACTACCCGTCCATAAACAGAAAGGTGTTTTTGATGCTTGATTTCCCCTTTTATAAGTGGTGGCATACTTTCCCAAATCCTTCAGTTTTATAGTTATCCAATCCTCTATTAGTAACCTCACAGCACACTCAAGATAAGGTAAAATAAGAGGGCTGGTCTATTTTACATGCACACACAAAATGCAGAAAAGGGGTTTCGCCATTTCTGCCCCTTTTTGCATTCATACAATAAAAGAGGGATAAGGGAAAAAAAGGTGTACAGTTCAAGACCATGATAAAAATAAGTGTTATGGTTTCACATGAGTCCAGAGTCCAGGATCAAATGTCCAGTGGCATATTCCTTCAGAGATTAGCAGGCTGAAACTGTTGCAGGGTCATCTCCCAGAAGGGAGGATTTTCACAATGGGAGAAGGCACATAGAGATGAATTAGTCTTGAAGGCACAGATACAGAAGTTCCAATGTTCCAGTAGTTCACAGTGTACATGAGGGCCAGTGAAATTCACCTGGACAAAGCTATTTCTGCTGCTACCTGTTGGGTGGTAAAATAGTAGACAGAGGCACCCTGTTTGCCTGGAATCCTGCTTCTCTTCTGAGGTCAAACAGGGACTGAAGATAAAATTCAAGAGCTGTATAATTAAAGGAATTCAAACATCTCAAGTCTTGGTCATGTGACAGGGAGGTTTCAGGTCAAGCTATTCAGCTAACGAAGTGCCTGGTTGAAACCTATTGTGTTTTGGAGCAGGTAACGGTGGGGCCATTAGCACAACATTGGAAATAAGGAATCACAGATAGCTTTGCCTTTGTCCAAAGCTGGCTGGTGCAGACTTATCATCTACAAACCCTTTGTGTTGGCTTGACTGGAGTGTTTATACAATGCAACTCACATTCCAGGATGATGAGGTAGCCTTTGTCCATTGGAACAGCTTAGAATCTCCCAGAAACCAGCCTTCTATCTGCCCAGCAATTGTCCATTTTGAAGAACAGAAAAATGATTTTCTAAAGTAACCAGGCTGACTTAGATAGATGTAGATTTTTTTCTTCCTGCCTTCTGGTCAGGACACAGGATTTAGGTTTCCTATAGCTTGTCAGTTTTCTGCAAATGCTCAGCTCCTCCCAAAGACCAGAGGAAGCCAACAAGAAATGATTGTTTCCCATTTTTGGTGACTTTATTAAGCATAATGTAAAAATTTTCATGTGTTACACCTGATGATCTGCTGGAAGGACCTGGCTTATGGAGCCAAAAGGCTTTTCTACATGTGATCATTCTTAAAGGGACTGATAGTTTTGATTGACCTGAAATGTTAACTCTGTTTCCTTCTCCACAGAGGCTGCCAGGTGTGTTGAGTATTTCTAGCATTCTCTGTTTTTATTATAGATTTCCAGCACCCGCAGTATTCTGCTTTTAGTTGGCCTTTACAATCAATAGTGTGTCCTTTAATCCCGATCGAACACCTAAATATATCATTATACGTGTACTGAATTTCACCAAGTCTGTTGTGAACATTGCCATTTTTAAGAGCTTTAGGCAGCCACATTCCAAAGTATAAATGATCGATTTGAAGGCTATTTGGGTTCACAAGTCATGAAGTGTAAGTTCTGCTGACTTCATGGAAAAGGAGGAAATCACCAAGAGAGACAACTAACTACAGAGCAAAACACAAACAGAGTAATGGGAATTTTTTTTAAATTACTCATTATTTATTTCATTAAATTATTTGGCGGAATAAATATATTTCTGGACGGATCACCCACGATCTAATTAAATATCCGGATAGGTTCAAAAGGTTTATTCCTGTTCCTGTGTTCCAGGCACACACTTTATGAAGTCACTGTGCAATTTTTATTTACAGCGCACATGCGGGCGAATATGTTGGCACATTGACATAAATATTCATGTTTAACACCCTCAGCGTTCAAAACTCTGTGTCAGGATTGCAAAAGAAAAAATTGAACCTTTATTAAGGCATTGGCACAGTTCAGTGAGTTTTGGGGAAAACGCTTTTTTGGTTAGCTGAGTAAATTGCATTCTTCCAACTTGTATAACCAAGAATATTTCAAGGTCCTTGCCTGTTTACAGAGCGATATCGCAGGGTTAGCTCATTCCCCTATATGGGCAAAGTTAAACATGAGCCCTTATCAACCCATTTCCTTATTGAATACGCAGAGCTAACTCATCAGCTTATTGCAAACTTGATTCCCGGAAGAAGGGGCGCTTAAGCTTTCTTGCCCTTCCTAAGGTCATAAGGTCCGGGGCTGTTGAAGCAAAAATCTCACAGGATTTCTCCTATGCGTGAAAACCGCCCCGAGCTATTTAAATGTCAGGGAAAGAGTAACAAACTGCAGCACGTGATTTTCATGTATTGAACCGCTTTTCCATACCTTTCAGGATTTGTTATTACAAAAAATACAGAAGTACATCTTTATGCATTATACTAAATATTCTAGACTGACTCCTTCTTTCTTTCATGAAAAGAAGTTTTGGTTTTGATCTCTGGAGAGCTGTGTGTAAAATGATTAACTGTTTGCCTTACTGCAAAATTAGCTCCCTTTGGATTTGAGGTGTAATTTTCTATGACTTGATGCAACACTTAAGTGAATAGGCTTGATAGATGACATATCTATCGTTTTACAATACATGAAGGCATCAACTCCATGATAAAATTTGCAAAGTATCATCTTCTGTATATAAAAGAGTCAGAGGAAGATAACAACAATAGCAGTTGGAAGAACAATAACTTAGATCACGGTGAAGAGAGTGGTTTAAAAAGCATTCAGGATCCTGTGCTTTATAAGTAGAGGGATTATACAAAAGCCAGGAAGTTATGATGAACCTTTGTTAAACATTGGTTTAGGCTCAATCGGAGTGTCGTGTCCAATTCTGGGACCTCACTTTAGGAAGAGTTTGAAGGCATTAGAGAGGGGTGCAGAAAGGATTCACAAGGGACTTTGGATATGAAGATAGATTGGAGAAGTTGGGGTTGTTCTCCTTAGAGAAGAGAGGGTTGAGCCGAGATTTGATCAAGGTGTTCAAATTCATGAGGGATCTGGACAGAACAGGCTTCCTTTGGCGGAGAGGTCAAGAGCCAAAGGACACTGATGTAGGTTGATTGGTAATAGAACAAAAGCAATATGAGAAAACCTTTTTTTTATGCAATGAGTGATCAGGATCTAGAATGCACGGCCTGAAAGTTGGTGGAGGCAGGCTCAATTGCAGCTTTCAAAGGATAAGAACCTGAAGATAAAAATATGTGCAGGGTTAAGGGGAAAGGGCGAGGAAATGGGACTAGCTGAATTTCTCTTGCAGAGAGGCAGCACAGACTTTGCAGGATGAATGGCCTCCTTTTGTGCTGTAACTATTCTGTGGTTCTATTCATTGAGGTCACGATTCAACTGGTGGCGAGTAACTGACTATCCACCATTCATCTGGTGAAGTCACAATGGAACAGGGATGGCTTCGAGGGCGTCTTTGGCCCCGAGCATGAGATAAGATTTGTAACATCTCCACGTTTCACATGTCCGTATGTATGAATGATTGTGTATGCAGCTATAACAATGGGTGCAGCAAATTGTTTTTTTTTTTCGAATTGGGGATTGTTCAGATCCAACAATCAATTCAAGAAGAAACACGGAAAACTGCTCGTATATTTGTGCATCAAAAACTGATGAACTGAAGCAAACAATTGTTACTGATAAAACTACACACATCATCACAGCAGGTAATGCATTGGCAGCTTTTTACAAAATAGCAAAGGACCAAAGTCCTCTCTGAGTAAGACTGCAATTCAAGACCCAATCATGAAGAGAACAGTCTGAGGAACAAATTTTAACTGGCAGAGTCTGAGGAGAATGGGGTAATTAGATGACCACATGCTGCACATAACACAGAAGATTGATGCAAGTAATATAAGAAAGCAAGGTTTTGTGTGAACTAGTCATTTACCCCATGAACTTTGCAATTAGTTTAATCTGCGACAGTGTGATTAATGACTCCAAACCTGACAATTATAATTGGGCAACTTTTTTTTAGCACAAACAAGAGTTAATTCCATACATCAGTGGGATTTCCTATTTCATTAAATATTTAAATCATCCAATTCATCCCTCACCATGCTCTGTCAGGTTTGTTTTTAATATTATAACATTCAGTCTATTCAATTTGAACAGACACCAAAGCAGGAAACTTACACTCTTTACTGTTGATTGAGATGCTAAATTTAAGCTACCCCCTATCCACCTAACAGTTACTGGGTTTAGAGCTAATTGTACTGGAGTTCAGTCATCTCCCACTGTTAATAGTGACAGAAATCAAATTCCAAAGCAGATCTATCACAAATTTGCATCAATATTAACATTTGTAAAAAGTAATTTTATTATCTGTCTATGAGGCGTGTATGTTAATGTTTGTTTAAAGCTTTCTCCAGGCTCACACAAGGTTGAAGACACATTGACTGTCCTTCACAGCACTGCAAATGACCAAACAGGTTGAGACACCTATTTTCACAGGATTGTTGCAAAGGGAGCCATTCGGCCCCTCCATGCCTTTCTTCCTGGCCTACATTCTTTCCTGTTCTATTCCAATTCAATGCCAAGATAGACAAGAGAGAAAGAGAGTGAATTTCATGTTTCAGACGGTCCCCTGACTCCCATATTTCTTTTTTATTATTTCATGGGATGTGGGCATTGCTGGCAAGGCTAGCATTTGTTGCCCATCACTACCTGTCCTTAAACTGAGTGGCTTGCTTAGCCATTTCAGAGGGCAGTTATGAGTCAACCGCTTTGCTGTGGGTCTGGAGTCACATGTAGGCCAGGCCAGGTAAGGACAGCAGATTTCCTTCCCTGAAGGGCATTAGTGAACCAGATGGGTGTTTATGACAATCAATAGTTACCATTACTGAGACTAGCTTTCAATTCCAGATTTACTACTTGAATTTAAATTCCACCTGCTGCCATGTCTCCAGAGCATTTACCCGGGCCTCTGGATTACAAAAGCCAAAGCATCGCTCAATTTAGCCGACAATTCACTATTTCACTGGGTTTGCCTAACACTACAGCCTTCAGTGAGTGTCATCATTGATATTAAGCACATAAATTATAACACCATCATTTACAGAGTCATTACAAATAAGTGACTGGCATCTTCGCTAAATAAGTAATTAATAAAATAATACCCTTCCACTGCCTGATGAAAATTATTATCATATATCATCTAGCACTTTTTCACCTACACACGTTAACTGTTTCTTATGGCAGCAGTTAACACACTTAACCAAAGTTGTGAGATCCTGCTCCAGTATTGGAATTACAGTTGATGAAAATGCCAATTGGTGAACTGGGCATGAAAACAAGGGCAACCCATCGAGAATACTCCAAATTTCCAGCAATAAAAATTAATGGGTGGAAAACCACGAGTGCAGTGTATCAGGCAAACTAATCTGAGCACTCAATTCTCCAATCTGTGCACCTTTCTAACATTAGGAGTAGATACGATTTCAGGGCTTCAGTCTTTACCTTTTTTCATCTTCATCTCTGCCTCCTCTCCCCACTGTTTCTCTTTTTGTTGGTCATATTAAAGACATTTGTTTATCCTTTAGTCCCCATCCTGATAAAGGGTCAATGTCAAAAGTTAACCTGTCTTTGCTCTCTTCAGATGTTGATATTCCCATCGCGTACTTCCAGCATTTTGATTTCACCAACATTTGTAGTTTTCTTTTTCACCTCAACAATATAAAATAATGTAATTCAACTCATAACAAAGACAGGCACTGTGTTAAAATCTAAACCTTTAAAAACCAGGTTATAAAATGTTACTTCTAGTCATCATATATACTTTTATTGAGATTGTCAAACATTTTAATTACTATTTTACATCAAATCAGATACCTTTTCCTTCATTTTATGAAAGGCAAAATCAACACACATCCTGAAGATATATTCCAAACTTGACTTATGTACCTGAATCAGGATAAATCAGTCATGTTGAAAAACTGCTATTAAAAGATTAGCAGCTGTGCCTGGTGTATTGTTTATAAGTCTAACAGTCTGGAGCAATACGAGTATTTCTAAATTATTCCCAGCTACATCATTTCACTGATAACTGCAATCATGTACAAAATAGTGGATTATAATGAGTGGCCTCATTTATATACTCAGGGTCCAATGCTTTAAGGAGCCTCACAGTAACGATTTAATATATAGTTTCCCTGTTTATATGTGAGCAGCAATTGTTGAATGTTTCTGTAAGGGAATCCAGCCTCGAACACTGAGAAAACATGTTTTGGCAGGGTTAAATTTTCTTCATGCATGATAGGGGAAGGAGGGCAGAAACCCACTATATCAGCTTTTGTCCAGGGAATTCCCTGGGCCTGGGACATTCCAGGTTGACCTCAGTGGAGTAGGTACGAGCTCAGCAATGAGGCAGGAGCTGGCTAAACAGAGAGAGCTGAAGAAACCTGGAGCCAAGGCCTTCAGTGCCTGCAGCACCTGTAAGTGCAGGGCTACCAATCTGAGCATGACTAGGGAGCGAGTGTTAAGGTGTTTTTCTTCTTCCGCCCCCTCACAAAATGACCCCTGTGCCTTTGGATACTCTAGCTGATGTTTCCTTCCCAAAGGCCCAGGCAGGGGGCACGGACAATGTGCATGTTAATTATCAAGGGCCAATAAGCAACATGCTCATAACTTCCGAAAGGGGCAGCATGCTCCCAGGGGAAAAAAACATCTGTATCCTTCTGCATTGGGTTCAATTAGATATCGCAAACCAACATGGTAGTTTTATTGTCAATGAAGCATTAACCTGACCAAGACTGGAATGAGACTCCAATTAGATCAATACACTCTGTAACATCCAATTAATAATAAACAAGCTTGCATCACTGATGAAACCAAAGCTACTTCATCCTGACACATAACAGTGTAGTATTAATGTAACCTTAGAATATGTAAGAATTCTCACACCCAAAAAGCAGGAAGAGGTCATTCCATGGTCAGTATAAAAATATTACATTTGTTATTTGGACATGGGAAATGATAATGGGGCAACATTTATTTCCCATCCCCATTTGCCCTGAAAGCATTAAGAGCCACATAGTGTGGGACTGCTGACTGGACTCACATGGGTAGCGGGCTCTCTTCCCTCTGGTATTAGAGGGTTTTATAACAAGGCAGCTCATTAATTCTCAGATTAATTACATTTTATTTCACAACCTGCTATGGTGAGATTTGAATTCGCATCTTCTGGGGTCCTGAACTAGTTCTATAATCATTAGACCCCAGTCCCCATAACAGATGCACTTTTCCTCGGGTTGTGTTGTATACATTTTCCACCTATTTACTATGATTAATTTAATTTTGATATAAATTGGATGAATTAGACATGATCGAGCGCAGATTAACCTGATCTATCCTAGGAATCTCTTAGTTCACATTACCTGTATTTTAACTGTAAATCCATTTCGTTTCTCAGTGATGTGATCTCTGCCCTGACCAAGACCCGATCCCACATGCATGCCATCAGCACACCCTGACAAGCTACTTACGCATTCTTCTACACCAGTGGAGGCCCGCTACTCAAAATGGATAATGCAGAGGCAAACAGTTTAATGAGCATGGAACTAAAGTACATTTATAAAATTAGATAAACCTGTAGCAAGCTGTGAGATTACAAGATTTTCTTCCCTCACAGCAATGGACATTTGGTATGAGCCTGATGGGAGCTCGATGGGATAAATGACCATTTTTCTTCCATATGTTCAGAGGTCACATTGTCTTTATTCAAACTGCATGGAGCATTGTTCTAAATTTTTTCAAACTCTTACAAGTCACACAGAAAGTATTTATGATGCTAATTTGGATAGTAGATGGATGGCATTACAGATGATTTCAAACTAAGAGCTCAGGTAACTAATAAGAAGCAGCTCATGAAAAAGTGCTGCAGAAACAAGGTGACTTCAGATATCTCTGGTGTTATCTTGTTAGTATTTGTGTTGCCAGGGCAATGACGAGACCCACTGGAATAGTCTTAGTTGTGTGACTTCAGGCAATTCTTTATCAATTCCTGATGTGGAAAGCATCTTTGAGACAAAGTAAAGATCCCAGCTGTAATTTTGATGTCTTACTTACACAAGTATCTACTATGATGACAAATGCGAAATAATCTTAAACCAGATTTATACATTATGATAATCAACTGTGCACTACCTAACCTCCCCTCTATCAGATGAGGTATATGATTACGGTCTGCACTTATGAATGGCCCAGCAACATTGATAAGCTTGAACTGTATCCAAATATCATAGATTTAGACCTAAAAAGGTCAGAATCATCCAGGTATCAGCTTTTTACATTTAATGAAAAGGAAATCTAGCATATTGTCTAGCACAATGACAATAAAAAATTTGCAACAGTGAAAATAAAACAAACTAAATCAGAATTCAGCTGGCACAATCAAAAATAATCACCTCACTAAGTCACCCACTTGGCAAATGACCCTTTGGAAATAAAAACAGAAATTAGCATGACTTCTGACAAACGATTATCGTTTTAATTTTCAATACCTGTACTGTTGAAAATGAAACAACTATTTACTTCTAGGTATATAAGTAACATTCGCGCCACACAAGTGCCGGGCAATGAACATCTCAACCAAGAGAGAATCCAACCATCGCCCCTCGACATTCAATGGCATTACCATCACTGAATCCCCCACTATCAACATCCTGCACGTTAGCATTGACCAGGAAATGAACTGAACTAGCCATATAAACACTGTGGCTACTAGAGCAGGTCAGAGGCTGGGAATCCTGCACTGAGTAACTCACCTCCTGACTCCCCAAAGCCTGTCCACCATCTACAAGGCACAAGTCAGGAGTGTGATGGAATATTCCCCACTTGCCTGGATGTGTGCAGCTCCAACAATACTCAAGAAGCTTGACACCATCCAGGACAAAGCAGTCCGCTTGATTGGCACCATATCCACACATATTCACTCCCTCCACCACTGGAGCACTTGGTGAGTTTCTGCAGTGTGTACCATCTACGAGTTGCACTGCAGAAACTCACCAAGGCTCCTTAGACAGCACCTTCCAAACAAATTACCACTACCATCTAGAGGGACAAGGGCAGCAGACACATGGGAACACCATCACCTGGAAGATTGTCTCCAAGCCACTCACCATCCTGACTTTGAAATATATCGCTGTTCCTTCACTGTCACTTGGTCAAAATCCTGGAACTCCCTTCCTAACAGCACTGTGGATGTACCTACACCACATGGACTGCAGCGGTTCATGAAATTCAATCAAGGGTCCTCAAAATTCAATTGTTCGCAAAAATGGGTGCAGCTGGGACTCGGTATGCATTGTACATGCTTGAGAAATTCATGTTGGCAGCTCATCATCATGTGGCAATCATGCAGCCAGTGTTGATTATTGGCTGCATATCTGTTAGGAGGGGAGGGGACAAACAGAAATCTCTCACAGCTAAAGGCAGCCACACTATGCAGCAGATTTCAATAGAATTCTTTCACATTTTACCCATTTATTCCCTTCCTATTTCTATCTCACATTCTACATGGCAAACTACAAGCTCACCTCTTGCTGCTCCCCCTTCAAACTAAAAGCTAACCCTTGTCCCTCATTATTATATTAGGCATTGAAAATCTCAGGCCGCATCAGGTTTAGCTAAAAGTTTTTGAGCAGAAGTTTCCGTGCCCGTTGACAGCAGGCGTGTTTGGCGGCTTGAGCAGGCAACATGGTGAGAGATGTTGTGAAACTAGTTTGCAATCATCTGCTCTGCCTATCAATGGCGGGCCGCCTTTCCCACTGTCAGGCGTTGGGGACTTCAGTGTAATACGTCTGCATATCATTATAATCCCAGCTCGCCAGAATCATCCCTCCCACGCTGGAACATCCGAGCATGTCAGTGTGTTTCACAACTGTACATAAACAACGTGCACCTGGTGAGCTGCACTTCACTCAGGACTTTGAGGTTTGTTTGCCTACCTGGCTTCAGGCAGCGCTCGCAATCATCAGCGCCAGGATTCACAGGCAGCACCGCATCACTTTTAGGGGAGCTCACGGGCAGATCTCTACTTATGAGGCCAGAGGTGAGGTGGGGGTGGCTTTTCAATGTCTGCAGGGCTAGGGCTGGCTTGTGGAAGGAGGAAAGTGACCTCAGGCAAGGGAAGAGGCTGCAGGGCGAGGGCTGTACAGGGGAAGGGGGGTATCCCAGGGTGTGTGTGTGGGGGCACATGTTGATCTGTGCAAGTGGCCTCAAGATAATGAGGGCTGAGGAGGCAGTCTCCAGAGGAGATGAGGCCATATGGAGATGTGAGGGTGCGTGTGTGAGAGAGTGAGTGGTGATGTCCCTTGAGCTGGCAGTGAGTGAGATGCCAGTGAATGTGTGATGGGCTTGTGAGTGTGTGAGTTTAGAGTATTGAGATGGTTGCCTTACCCTGGCTGCAGGGATGAGATCATTCATCCTCTTTCAGCACTGGATGGTGAACCTCTTCTGTGCAGCGTTGGCACTGACCACCACTGCCATCGCCTACCAAGCTGGAGTGATGACACTGATGGGCCTCCGGCAGCCAGGGCGGGGTAGAGGGCATTGTGGCAAGCTCCAACAGTGTCCAGAAGGTGCCCCAGGGAAGAGTCACTGAATTAGAGGGTGCTGAAGCCTCCTTGCTTTTCGGAGCCATGTCTTCTGTGCAGCAGTCCTGGGCCGGAAACGCTGAGAGGTGTGCACGTGACTGTGCTTTAAATCTGCCCCAGGCCTCAACTCCTCTTTCGTGCCAGCTCCTCAACTCCCCAATATTTCAAAAATCTATCCACCTCCTCTTTAAATACTTTCAGTGATCTAGCCTCCACAACTCTGAGGTAGAGAATTCCAAAGATTCACTACCCTCTGAGAGAAGAAATTACTTCACATCTCAGTTTTAAATGAGTGCCCCCTTATTCTGTAACTATGTTCCCTAGTTTGAGATTCCCCCACTAGTGGAAACATCTTCTCAACATCTACCCTGTCAAGCCCCTTCAGAATCTTGTGTGTTTCAATAAGATCACCCCTCATTCTTCTAAACTCTAATGAATAAAGGCCTAATCTGTTTAGCCGTTCTTGATAAGTCAACCCCTTCATCCCAGGAATCAGCCCAGTGAATTTCTTTTGAACTGCCTCCAAAGCCAGTATATCCTTTCTTAAATATGGGGACCAAAATTGTACACAGTACTCCAGGTGCAGCCTCACCAACACCCTGTACAGTTGTAACAAGACTTCCCTATTTTTAAAATCCAACCCCCTAGCAATAAGGCCAAAATTCCATTTGCCTTCTTAATTACTTGCTGCATCTGCATGTTAACTTTGTGTTTTATGCATGAGAACACCCAGATCCCTCTGTGCTGCACTTTTTTGGTGTCTCTCTCCATTTAAATAATAGTCTGACTTTTGATTTTTCCTACCAAAGTGCATGACTTCACACTTACCTGCATTAAACTCCATCTGCCACGGATTTTTTCCCAATCACTCAACCTGTCTATATCCCCTTGCAGATTCCTTATGTCTTCATCACAACATGCCCTCCCACCTATTTTTGTATCGTCAGCAAATTTGGATACATTACACTCTGCCCCCTCCTCCAAGTCATGAATTTTCTGTTGCCACCTTATCTATGGAGTCCACAGGGCCTCCAGATATCCCATCCCTCCTGGACTCTGTTGTCGTGTGGAGCTGTAGGAATGATGAGACATAACGCCAGGAGTAGTATGGCCCTGGGTCCAAAGAGAGGCACCCGCTGTCCTCTGTCAAGTGACCATATGCCTGCCTCCCCACTCTCCACTCCGCCAGTCCTCCTGCCAATGCCGCCCAGCCAGCTGGGCCAGACTGCCTAGGCCCATGGCGAGATAGATGGGCCCTCAAGGCCCAGGGTACCTCAAGGTCATCCCTCTATGCAAACTCAGCAGCTCCCCACATTCCAAGCTGTCAGCCCTGTAGATGCACTTTGTAGGAGAACTGGGATAGGCAATCAAGCACAGAAGACAGGCACTAGGAGGTAATTCATAATTATTTCTGTTAACTGTCATACACATATGGAATATAGTTGTTGGAATAAGTTTTGCTTTTTTTCTGGATCCAATGTTGGTGTTAGTATTTGATAAGCCTCACAAGAATGGTGCCCAACAGTGAAAAGCACAACCACCTCCTTCCTTTCACAGGCAAAACCTCTTCCTTGCTTATAGCGAGATGCAAGGGACCTGGGGAACTATACAGGTGATGAGCATCATATTACTAACCCCTAGAAGATGAGTGTAGTATCATAGTTCCGAGAATAAATACCTTCCAGTGTTGCCCTGCAGTCAGTGCAGTTTGTGAACCCAATCTTCATCAGCCTGAACCCCAAACAAAGCAGGAAAACTTTAATCAGAGTGGACAGTCTTTTTTTGGTTGCATCTGGTTCTTAAAACTTGGCTAAGTGGGCGATATTCAGCCAGTGCAGAGTTTGTTTTATTGGGTAATGCGCAATCCAACCTGGTGAAAATTTGACCAAAGCTTAAATGTCCATCAAAAATACAACTTCTGACAGATAACAGGCAGAAAGTTAGAGAATGGATTTCTCTTTCCCCTGAACTTTTATAAGTATATAGAATTAAAAGAAAGGTCTAAGTGCTGCCAGTTTTTGGTAAGTATAATTCCACGAGATAATTTCTACACTTTCTCCTCACTGTTACTCCATGCCAACTTTTTTTTAGGTCCAAGAGCACAAAACCAGGGAATAAACAGTCTTGTCTTACATAAGTGCCATTATGAAATCATCCAATAGGAAGAGAGCCCTTGAGGAGCAAGACAGCAGATGAGTACTTTGCTCCTGACAGTGAGGGCAGCTGGTCAACACGTGAAACTAATAGACAACTAGCATTGGCATCTGTGGCATCGCAGGTTTTTCTCTTTACTGATGGGCATTTCTCTTTACCTGTTTCAGAGACTGGTTTGCCTCAATACCTTTCGCAGGCTGCTGCTGAGATTTTGCCTGTCACTGAATTTACAACCCCATCTGGCTGGCTTCTAATGACCATCTGTTACTTTTTAAAAAGATTCTTTTTGTCTCACCTTTTGGACTGCCTTCACAAGAATAACATCAGACTCCAGCTGAAGCCTTTGCAACAATCTTCCATCTCATAAGCCAACAATGAGGCAGTCACAACTCACTTCACCACGGGATGCACCAGGTTCAGAGTGCCCTGTTATCTGGCACTGGACCCTGGTGAAAGTACCCACAGATTATCTCCCTCACCTTCTGCAGTTCAGCTTGGCCTCTTGAAGTAACCTCTCCATTTACCACCAAATGCCTCTCAAACGTTTTCAGACCTGCCTTTTGGAACTAAGATTGTTTCATGCAGTTTCTCAATGGATAGGACTCTGGGTTGGAACGATACAAACAGAATGCTTATCCTTTGATAGCTAAGGGTTCATTAAAATCGGGGGATTGAAGAGTGATGTGGGAAGAAAGTTCATGACAGAACAATCACACATGGACCCTGGACCGAGCTGACTTAATGGGCTGAAGGCCCTTCTCAATTTTATATTGTTCTGACGATCTGTGATACCAGAATATAGAGAACAACTTCATCTCTTCTCTTTGCTAGATTAGTGAAATCAGGCAAGAGGGGATGTCCCTACCTTCCTGTCTCATGTGTTGAAATTGCAACCATTGGGTGCCCAAGCAGAAAGACACCTGAAAAGCTTTGGCTCTGAGGCTCTTCCCAGTCTCCAATGCTCCTGAGGGTTTCCAGGGGTCCCAAGAGAAAGCTAAAGGCTACTCAGGCAAGTTTTATGGTTTATTTAAAAGCTCCCCCAGGATGTTCTCAGGTACCCAGAGCAACCCAGCTGCTGCTTTCTGAAAGACCTGCAGCTGCTCTTATAGAGTAAGACACATGGCGAGTTAGTCTGTGCCTGCAATCTGCCTGATCTATGCAATTAGCTCAAGAAAGGCAATAGTGGAAGAGACGTCAGGGTAGATTTTACTTTTGAGTGATACTGTGAAATGGGTAATAGAGAATCAGCAACTTTAGTCCGGATTCTAATCTCCATTGAAGTGAATGGGAATTGGATGTGATGTAAAACAGGCGGCTGATTCGCTGTCACTTGTTTTGTTGGACAAAAACAAAATCCAGCCCTCCTTCTTCCAGGGAGGCAGTGGGTGCCCATAGAGGAAAATCTCCCACATTCCCTTTCAGCTTCTTCCCCGATGATATAGATTAATCTGTGAATCAGAAACTCCCTGTCAAATAAACAGAAGCTTTCCGGCACTGCTTACATCTTTGTTTAAATTTAGCTTACTAATGAGGTTTTTAAATTAAAAATTCGCTGCTGTCTGTAGGGAGATGTTCACAGTGCTGCTGTTGTTGGAGAAAGCTGCCTCATTGAGAAGCCCATCGCCTACTCCACTGGAAGGGAAAACAAGAACTGTCTCTAGCGATCAGCTGGAGAACTGACATATCGGAAACAGGAGGCTGCTTTAAATCACTGACAGATGGTCAAAGAAAGTCCTCTTGGTGTCCTGAGACACAACCCTGTATACTTACAATCTGATTCAAAATGACCTTTAGAAATGGTCCCCCAAGGCTGCAGATCTTCACTCACGTTGAATGGATTGCCTTACCTGGTTACCTCAGGTATGAAGATATTCCTGGTGCTGACGCCTCCTCATGGATGTTGTGCATTGATGAGAAATTCTCTCAAACGTTAGTGTAAAACATTGCGATGATCTACACTGCTATAGCAACCGTTTACCACACGTCTCCAGAAAGGCTGCACAGAATCTTCACTTGAGTTTAAAAACAGAAAATGCTGGAAAAACTCAGCAGGTCTGGCAGCATCTGTGGAGAGAGAAACAGAGTTAACGTTTCGAGTCCAATATGACTCTGTCCAATATGAGCGCTGGACTCGAAACGTTAACTCTGTTTCTCTCTCCACAGATGCTGCCAGACCTGCCGAGGTTTTCCGGCGCTTTCTGTTTTTATTTCAGATTTCCAGCATCCGCAGTTTTTTGCTTTTATTTCATTTGAGCTTGTTACTCACTGAGCATCCTCTATTTTATGTCAGAACCCAAGAGGTCATCATTCACATATTCTGAAACCAGGGATTGATATTTCTTGAGCCTCTGCTAATCTATATCAGGTTCCACTTCATCCTTCATCTGCTGGATTCCTTCCTTCTCCATGTCGCACGGTGAATCAATTCCTCATTTAAACTGTTTGAATTAACTTCCTGGAATTTTACACCAGCTGGGATTTTCCAGCTGTGCTGTGGTGGCACCCGCCACTGGGGATGCAGCAGCCCAGCGTAAAGCCGATGATTTTCAGCAGGATCGGATACTGCCAGTGGTGGGCGGGGCCAGAAAATCCCACCATCACCTTCTCCTGTGATGAACATGTCTTGTGTTTATTGGCTGCAGCAATGTTTAGTTCCTGCAGTCACGTACTGACAGCAGTAATGGGATATTTTTTTTTATTCATTCACGGGATCTGGGCTTCGCCGGCTGGGCCAGCATTTATTGCCCACCCTTGTTGCCCCTTGAGAAGGTGGTGGTGAGCTGCCTTCTTGAACCGCTGCAGTCCACGTGGTGTAGGTACACCCACAGTGCTGTTAGGAAGGGAGTTCCAGGATTTTGACCCAGTAGCAGTGAAGGAACGGCAATATATTTCCAAGTCAAGATGGTGAGTGACTCGGAGGGGAACTTCCAGGTGGTGGTGTTCACATGTGTCTGCTGCCCTTGTCCTTCTAGATGGTAGTGGTCACGCTTTTGGAAGATGCTGTTGAAGGAGCCTTGGTGAATTCCTGCAGTGCATCTTGTAGATGGTACACACTGCTGCTCCTGTGTGTCGGTGGTGGAGGGAGTGAATGTTTGTGGATATGATGCCAATCAAGCGGGCTGCTTTGTCCTGGACAGTGTCAAGCTTCTTGAGTGTTGTTGGAGCTGCACTCATCCAGGAAATGGGAAGAATTCCATCACACTCCTGACTTGTGCCTTGTAACTGGTGGACAGGCTTTGGGGAGTCAGGAGGTGAGTTACTCGCTGCAGGATCCCTAGCCTCTGACCTGCCCTTGTAGCCTCAGTATTTATATGGCTAGTCCAGTTCAATTTCTGGTCAATGGTAACCCCCAGGATGTTGATTTGGGAGATTCAGTGATGGTAATGCCATTGAACATCAAGGGACGATGGTTAGATTCTCTCTTGTTGAAGATGGTCATTGCCTGACACTTGTGTGGCACGAATGTTACTTGCCACCTGTCAGCCCAAGCCTGGATATTGTCCAGGTCTTGCTGCATTTGGACATGCTCTGCTTCAGTATCTGAGGAGTCACGAATGGTGCTGAACATTGTGCAATCATCAGCGAACACCCCCACTTCTGACCTTATGATGGAAGGAAGGTCATTGAAGAAGCAGCTGATGATGGTTGGGCCGAGGACACTACCCTGAGGAACTCCTGCAGTGATGTCCTGGAGCTGAGATGACTGACCTCCAACAACCACAACCATCTTCCTTTGTGTTAGGTATGACTCCAACCAGCTGAGAGTTTTCCCCCTGATTCCCATTGACTTCAGTTTTGCTAGGGTTCCTTGATGCCACACTCGGCCAAATGCTGCCTTGATGTCAAGGGCAGTCACTCTCACCTCACCTCGGGAGTTCAGCTCTTTTGTCCATGTTTGAACCAAGGCTGTAATGACGTCAGGAGCTGAGTGGCCCTGGCAGAACCCAAACTGGGCGTCAGTGAGCAGGTTATTGCTAAGCAAGTGCCACTTGATAACACTGTTACTTTACTGATTTTCGAGCATTGACTGACGGGGTGGTAATTGGCCAGGTTGGATTTGTCCTACTTTTTGTGTACAGGACATACCTGGGCAATTTTCCACATAGCCGGGTAGATGCCAGTGTTGTAGCTGTACTGGAACAACTTGGCTATGGGCGTGGCAAGTTCTGGAGCACAAGTCTTCAGTATTATTGCCGGAATATTATCAGGGCCCATAGCTTTTGCAGTATCCAGTGCCTTCAGCCGTTTCTTGATATCACACGGAGTGAATCGAATTGGCTGAAGACTGGCATCTGTAATGCTGGGGACCTCCGGAGGAGGCCAAGATGGATCATCTCCTCAGCACTTCTGACTGAAGATTGTTGCAAATGCTTCAGCCTTATCTTTTGCACTGTGTTGGGCTCCTCCATCATTGAGGATGGGGATATTTGTGGAACGTCCTCCTCCAGTGAGTTGTTTAATTGTCCACCACCATTCACGACTAGATGTGGCAGGACTGCAGAGCTTAGATCTGATCCGTTGGTTGTGGAATCATTTAGCTCTGTCTATCTGCTGCTTATGCTGTTTGGCACACAAGTAGTCCTGTGTTATAGCTTCACCAGGTTGACACCTCATTTTTAGGTATGCCTGGTGCTGCTCCTGGCATGCCCTCCTGCACTCTTCATTGAACCAGGGTTGATTCCCTGGCTTGATGGTAATGGTAGAGTGGGGGCTATGTCAGGCCATGAGATTACAGATTGTGTTTGTGTACAATTCTGCTGCTGCTGATGGCCCACAGCACCACATGAGTTGCTCGATCTGATCGGAATCTATCCCATTTAGCACAGTGGTGATGCCACACACACAACACGATGGAGGGTAGCCTGAATGTGAAGGTGTCTCCACAATGACTGTGCGGTGGTCACTCCTACTGATACTGCCATGGACAGATGTATCTGCGGCAGGTTGGTGAGGATGGTCATGGTCAAACAACTATTTAATTCCAGAATTTTTATTGAATTCAAATGCCACCATGGCGGGATTCGAACCTGGGTCCTAAAAGCAGTACCCTGGGTCTCTGGATTACTAGTTCAGCAGCAATACCACTATGCCATCGCCTCTAATATCTGGAGATTGAAGGGAATAAGTATCTAGGATGTGGGATTCCAGTGGGCTAGCATGTGCTATAGGGGTTTTGAAAGTTGACTTTTGAAAGTACCACTCTCTCAATCACAAAGGCAACACTTCTCTGAAAATTATTTGTGAATAAATGCCAGCTTTTCTGATGTTAGGCTTGAGGGAGGAACGTGCCACACTCCTCAATCCTTTCGCTCCTGAATATGCCATGGAATAAACGCCCCATTTCATCATCTCCACCCAACACTTTTTAGTGCTTTCCATTCATGGCAGGTTGGCCTTGAGTCATCCTCTGTAAAATGCAGCATTTTAATTAGTATATTTTAAAATATTTAACACTGCTGTTACAATAGCGGACAAAGAAATTGCATGCATGTTAAGAATTTGTATGTTAATCTTCAAGCGCAAAGGTATTTGGGATTTATATACAATAAATAACACATAACAGAGCTTTTAGAACCCATTGGCTGGATTTTGTAACTAAGTTACCTCACAGTTCCTGAACCTCTAGAAGCACAATTATGCTTGGTAGTACAGGACTTGAGTTTTGCTGAAAAAAGAGACATGGTGTCGCACCTTTTTGTTTTGCACTCATCAGGACAGGCACAAAAAAGCCAAATTTCAAAGGGAGCAACAATTTATACGGCATGAGAAAAGGGGTGCTGATTGGCTTTTGAGCTGGCTCTAATTGGTTGAGACATTGTCATGGCAAATGCACCAGGGAGCTATTGTTCCCCATGCTTCTGTCCACTCAAAAAAAAATGCAATGTCAGGACATATTCCTTTTGCCTACAGAGAATAGGTCCCTGCATATGAACAGATGTAGCTTCCAGCAAGTGTAAGTGAGTTTATTGCTCCGGACTGATAATCTTAAATTGGTTGTTAGTGTAATTCTTAGCACACTCAGGATTATTCAGCAAGTGCTGCCCAATCACAGGATTATATCTCACATTAGACATTATGCTCTGAGTTTTGCAAGCACAAGTTGGTTGACTGCATTCAGTACTCTGCCTATTGAGAACAGCCAAAAGGACGCGCTGTTTGATACCATCTGCCAGTCGTTGGGATGTATGCCGTAAGGCAAAAAGCTTCAACAGCATCTTTTCTTTCAGCAATGCAGCTATGCTTGTTATAAATATTACTTAACTAGGTTTGTTCAGAAACCAAAAATGGCCATTTAGCTTGTAGTTACTAAAAACCAGAATCTCCACTCATAAATTGATCGGTCAATAGGTGTGTTTGAATGGAAGGCGTAACCATTGTTTAGAGACACTCACTCAGGATTGGTTAATTAAACATAGGTTAATCTCAGTTTGCGAATTTACAATATAAAATTGCACACTATTGACTTGAAAGTTCCAGCAGGAAGAACCATTAAATTCAATGACTCAGTTACAGAGTCAACTCAAAAGGGAATTTCATGAAGCTTTTATTTAACATTTGCAGCTAAGAGTTTGACTGCCATAGTCATATGTCCTCCTAATATTTTTTAGGTACATAGCCCAGTCAATGGGCAGCTGTTTCCACTGTTGTGCCTATTGAACATCCAGTGGAGAACATGAAGAAAATCTATCTTTTGATGTGTACTCAAAGCAGCAACAAGAATATCGATTCTGTCTTGTTGCCATGGTTATGTCTACAGGGAACATTTTAATTGATTGATATTGGTCTTCTGTTTAATGATGGTAATGTGATTTCAAGGGGAATGTTTGTTTAGTGCACAATTTTTCATTAACATGCGGGTGAAGAGAAGGCACCTGTTTGAGTTCAACCCATGAAAATGTTCTTTTTTTCCATACATACCACGAAAATTGCGTCTCTTGGTGGCAACTCAGAAGCATTGCGTGAATAATTCAGGGTACGGTATAAATGCAGTTTATCAAAATTAAATTGCATTTTAAATAAAAGCCAACAAAATTGCAAATGTTAGAAATCTGAGATTAAAATAGAAACTGCTTATAACAGACAGCAGGCCAATCAGAGCAAATAAGGTATAACCTTTCATCAGAATGGACACCAATTACAGATGAACAAATGAAACAGAACAAAAGGAAGAGAAAAAGTAAAAACACATGTAGCCCATGTGAGAGAGGAGATAGAATGACACATACAGTGCTCCAGAGGAAAACAGGTGATGATTAAATGGTTGAAGTGATACTGACATGAGCCAAATTAAATTAAAGGCAATTAAGAGGCAGAGACTGGGTGAATGAAGCAATGACAAAACAATGTGGAACAGGCTCCACCAGCCTTGGGAAACAAGTAGGCGGACAGGAAGGGTGCAGACTGTACTGCCCGCACAGTGTCCTGTCTCAGTGTCCCATCCCAAGTTCCAATCTGTTTTACGGCAAATACCAACCAGTTTTCACCTTCTCCGGAGAAATGCTGACATAACAAATCCATGCCACCACCAGAAAGTGGAAGGTAAAGTTATGGCCTGAATTCAATGTTAAGCAGCCAGAAGATACCCATTACTTTAAACCAACCTGCCGTGGAGTTCGTAAGTAAAGTTTAAAATTTGCCTGCGCACACTTTGAGCCTGGACTCTGTGACCCCATGTGTAGCATTCCAAAGCCAGGCCCTTGCACCAGATCCCTTTAGGCACCCTTCTGCAATTGGACAGCCAGCAAGCAATCCGAAAGGAAGAATAAAGCAGGAGGCCAGTGCAACACTCCCTCACCTCACTGTAACAGCAATGCTGGGCCTCTGCCTCTTAATATTACCAGCCCAGTTTCATTCAATGGCAAAGCCTAAGAAATACCAAAGGGGTTCTAACACTGGCACTCTTTTCGTTCTTCCCTGTATCTGAATAAGAGAGGAAGACTTACATTTATATAGCACCTTTCATGACCACCTGATGTTCCAGAGCACTTTACACCCAATGAAGTACTTCTGAAGTCCAGTCAGTATTGTAAAGTAGGAAACATAGCAGCCAATTTGCACACAGCAAGGGCTGAATTTTCACCTCGGCGTGTGGGGGCGTGCATGAGCATGAAATAGCGCGCGATGATGTCAGGCGAGCATCCTGACGTCATCACGCACTCGCGCGATATTTCGGTCGGTGGGTGTGCATGGGAGTCGGCAGCGCGCCCGCCAACAATTAAGAGAGGGCTGTTAAGCCCATTAGTAAATTAATTAGATTGAATTTTTCCCTGTCCGTCCAACCTGATGGCTGGCGGGCGGGTGAATAAGCCAAGCGTCCTTCCGATTTTTAAGGAAACCTCATCCACAGGCGGGATGAGGTTTCCAACGTTGATTAAAAATAAAATAAAAGTTTTCAGAACTCAATTTCCACATGTCCCTGCTCATGTGACAGAGCCACATGAGGGGGCATGTTTTCCTTTTTTTTTGAAATATTTATTTTCAATGTGGAAAATGTTCAGCTCCCTGAGGCAGAGCTGGGCCAGCGAGTGTTCAGCTCCCTGAGGCAGAGCTGTGCCAGCGAGTGTTCAGCTCCCTGAGGCAGAGCTGTGCCAGCGAGTGTTCAGCTCCCTGAGGCAGAGCTGTGCCAGCGAGTGGCCCGATCGCAGGCCGTGGACCATTTTGCCCCGTCTGTCAGACGAGGGGGAAAATCCTCCCCCAGCCGTCCACAAACACCAGTGTCATAATATTGAGATCATCTGTTATTGGGATGTCAGCTGAGGGATAAATACTGACCAGGACGCCAGGGAGAACTACCCTGCTCTTCTTCAAAATGGCAGCTGTGGGATTTTTTTTACGTCCACCTGAGAGGTGAGATGGTGCCTGGGTTTGACATCAAAGGTAGCACCACTGACTGTGCTGTACTCCCTCATGCTCCGTTTAACTGTGGCTTCACACCAGGGAATTTGAGACCATGAAATTATCCCAATATTCCTTTTTTAAAATTATGTAAAATTATCACTTATTTTATATTCAGCTGATGTATTATTTGCAGACAGATGTTATTGTTCCCCAACGTACATCATTTGATCTAATCTAGGATAGAGCCAGGAAAATGATGTCATGGAGAGATAGAAAAGCATGCCTCCATCTGTCCTACATCGCCATCATTTCTGTCTTTGAATCATTGTCTTTTGTCCACCTTATCATAAAATAGTCTTTATTTTTCTCCCCCTTCTCCTTGACTCTGACCATCCTTATTGTAGTAACTATAGTTCTGATAAACACAGGAGAATAATCCTGTGTCGTAAGATCACATGGGCCAGAAATTTTCAGTGAGCGGGCGGGCACGCACCCGACCCACTTGAGCGTAAAACAGTGTGTGATAAAGTCGGGCAAGCGCCCCTGTGGTTCCTGCTGAAGTTGCTCAGCCAAGGATAGACATGCCCGATGTCTCTGTTGGAGAGAACGACACTGAACTTCCTGTGCCTAATGAGGTACCTGATGTTAATGCGGTTCCAGAGAATGTGGTTCCTGCCAAAGAATCAGAAGTCGTGGAGTTACGACGTTCGACATGGATCAGGAAACCACCTGAAAAGCTGAACTTGTAACTTCATGACCTTTGTAAATATTGTAATGTGATTAGCTAAATATCCTTGTAAATGCAAGATGTACAGGAAAGTTAAAGGGAGAAGAATGTAGTAATTATAGTCCTGATAAATATAGGACTGCAACTTTAAGAATAATCCAGTGTTGCAAGATCACATGATCTGTGTAAACCAATGAGTTAGCAGCGTGGGGAGCCTCTAGGAGAGAGTATTCTTTAGTTATAGAGTTGGATGCACGCATGTAGCTGCTGCTGCTGCCTTGTCAATAAAGTTCAATATTTCCACCATGAAAAGTTGCCTGGAAAATCAACTCTATAACACTTATGAACTTTTAACCTGCAAAATGTCCCAGCTCCAGAAAAGGTCATTGCCCTGAAACGTTAGCCCTACCTTTCCCTCCACGCCAGATGCTGCCTCTCCTGCTGAGCTTTTGCAGCATTTTTTTCAGGTTTCCAGTATCAACGGCATTTTGTTTTCTTAAGTGATTGGATCTGAAAGGCCACTTTTCTTGACGACTGAATAAAGCAGCTTTGCTTACACAAATGGTTTCAGCCGGACATCTGCATGCGTGTATTTTTTGCAGATGTCAGCATGTTAATCCGCAAAAAAAACTTAATTATCCTCATTAATTTATGGCAAGTAGAACAGATGGACAACACGGAGCAATTGAATTGGATTGAATATTATGGATGTGCCAAGTTGCAGAAAAGGAATGAAAATGTGGTGTGAAATCTATTCCCGAAGGTGGGTTTTAGTTTGTACAATAGAGTTTAACAAGATTATATTGACAGATATTCCATTGTACCAAATGTCTGGTTCAACCTCTGGGGGTAGAGTTTCCACTTTGGGTATAATTTGTAGTCGAGGAACAAACTGTGCTCAAGATTGTGTTAGTTTCCTGAATTGAATCTTTTGCTCAGGTTTGCAAATTGTGAAATTGTCCATGAGCCAGTGCACTTGGACAGGATAATGGAGAATAATTGGGTTCTTTTACCTACCTTGATATAGTTGAAGGCGATGACTTGCTGCTGTTGATTAATACGGCTGAGAATTGGTTTATCAGAGAACAATAAGCATTTTAAATCACAGTGTCAATCCACCAACTGTGAGTAACCCAATCCTAAATAAATGAAAATGATAGCCCATAACTTCTGATCCTCAGGGAGGGGCATATCCAGGGGGGGGTGACCCCAAAGATGTGCTTGACCCCCAACCCCCTCCCCCCCTCCCACCCTCCAGAAGTCCCCATGTAAGGTTTGCACGACAAATGCCCAAGAAGTTCAAACTTCCGCTGGGTAATTACACTGCAATGGGAACCATCCGATACTCTGAATTAAATTGCAGTCTTTGGAGGGTTCCAACAGTCTTACAGTAACAGTTACCCTGGAAAAGTTAGAAGAATTAAAACCACTTCTCACTCCTGGGTAACTATAGTACTGACTCCCACCCCTCCCCTCAAACCTCTTGGGCCTGACTTTTACCCTTGGCTGGTGGGCGCGATTGGCCCCCGGCCGCGATTTCATGCTGGCTGGCCAATTAAGGCCAGCCCAGAGTGAAACGTGCCCTCCCGATGGTCGGGATGGGATGGGCAGGAGCAGGGGCGGGGACCTGTTGGCCGCCGGGTCCAATGGAAACCCAGCGGCCGCTATTGAAACGGCCCGGGCAGTTCCTGGAAGGCTGCCTTGGAAGAACGACGCCTCTGTGTTGTGAACACTGAAGTTATGGCATCGTGCGGCTGGAGACGCCAGGCGGGAGGGCAGGTCGGGTGGGCACTCAGCACCCCCCTCGCAGTCCTCCTGGAGGAGGCGGCTGCCAGGAGGGACACGCTCGTTCCCAGAGACGGAAGGAGGAGGCCACTGCACCTGCGTGGGAAGAGGGGCAGTGCTGGTCAGCAGCCACAGCGTTGTGCAGCGCACATGGGTGCAGTGCTCGGGAAGAATTAATACCGTGTCAGCACGGATCAGTCTGTTGAAGTGTTAAGCTCTGGCCATTACCCCACCCCCCCAACACCCACCCTGTGGAGCTCAGGGGTGTTAGAGTCTGAGTGCCAAATGTCAATGACGCCGGAGCCAGCCAAGGGGATGAACCCTGGCTGCTTGGACCGAGTGTCTTGTAGGTCGAGGGCCATGACTCGGGTGTGCCCCGGGAGGTGTTCCTCAGGTGGGGGTAACCAGGCTACAATGGCGGTGCAGTTAGAGAGTGGACTAATCAATGGTCCTCTGTCCTTTCAGGAGAAGACAAGCCATAACAACATTGAGAGGTTGCAGACAGGCAGAGGCCTCCCCAAACCTCCTAATCCTGTCCAGGTTTATGCAAGATGTCTTGGAGCTGGAGAGCCGCCATGCACCTCAGTCGGCCGCTCGCGGAGAGGCTGGGGTGTCAGACAAAGGTAAGAGTGCAGTGCACAGAGGTGAGAGTTTCAGATGGGGCAAACATTCTTGTGTAGTCTCTTCATTGATGGGAGCCTCAAAACTGGATTCCGCATTGATCATTGAAAGATGATGGCACCATGATGCTGATCTCCTTTGTCTCACCAGGGTGCCTGGCATGCACAGTGACAGTGTGATGACTTAAACTAATGAAATGTCCTTGTTCTCCTTTAGATTCGCCAGCACGTACTCAATCGCAGGACCCCGAAGAGCCACCCCTGACATCAGAGGACTGCCGGGCTTCACATGCACCAGCGAGACACCTGCTCTCTAGATCCTCAGCTAGAATGTGGGAGCACTGCGGTGAGGGCACTTCACACACACTTGAGGAGCAGGCAGAGGCAGAATGTGCTCAGGACGATGCTCAGTGGAAGGCAGATGATGAGCCTCTGGAGTCGTCCATTAGGCAGCAGCCGAGGACAAGGGCAGCAGATAGACACCACCACCTGGAGGTTCCCCTCCAAGTCACCCACCATCCTGACTTGGAAATATATCGCCGTTCCTTCACTGTCACTGGGTCAAAATCCTGGAACTCCCACCCTAACAGCACTGTGGGTGTACCTACACCACATGGACTGCAGCGGTTCAAGAAGGCAGTTCACCACCACCTTCTCTTGGGCAACTAGGGGTGGGCAATAAATGCTGGCCCAGCCAGCAAAGCCCACATCCCGTGAGTGAATAAAAAAATGCAGGATGTCCAGCGGGATGTGCGGGAGGACCTGGCGGAGATCCATGAGGGTCTGCGTACCATGGTCTCTGTTGAGGAGGAGTCCATGCAGAAAATGAGCATTGCGTTGACTGTCATCATCGAGCGCACTGCCTCCTCCTCCACTGAGAGACTGGTGACTCTCATGGAGAGGCAGCACCAGGGACAGAATCAGGGATTCCTGGGGTTGCGCTCGGACCTGCAGCCCTCACATAGGCAATGACCTCAGGTAGTCAGTGCCAGTGTGGGAGATGGAGCAGGCACCCAGTGCCCCAGCTAGGTGTCCTCACGTTAGTGAATGAGCTGATTGTCTCTGCGGGCACCTCTCCGGGCGCTTTGGATGATGGCAGCAGCTCCTCCGCCCCTCTGCCAGTGACCGTGGCATCTGATGAGGCTGCGGCGACTGGGGAGATGCCAACCGTGGCACTGGCCACTCCCTCCCAGGCAGGGCCAGCACAGGCTCTACTGGCCACAGCACGTCCGCCAAGGTCATCAAAGCCAATAAGACAGCAGTCAGCCGGCTGTCTCCAATGCCGGTGCCAGCGAGGGGGGAGGGGGGCAGCAAGACGAATCACTCACAAACAAAAGTTTAAGGCACCGTGAGCACAAGAGGGACTGTTCACGGGCGATCTCCTGTTTAATGTTTTGTTTATGTTTTCTTGTCTGGGAATTAAGACCAGAGAAGGTGATGTTAATTTGTTTGGATGTCAAAATGAGATCAATTTTGTTTTTGTCATAATGGCCTGAGTGTGCTTCACCTTTTTATTTTTTTGGTGCAGGGTACACCAGCAACTAATGCTGGGCGTGAGTGGCTCTAAACATTTTTGCAGTGGCACTGAGTGGACTTTGGGTTCAAATGAAAGGGTCATTTCAGACATCCCGGGATGGAGGCGGCTGTCCTGGCCTGAGGGGGAAGCTGATCTTTGGCAGCTGAGCTGAAGGAGCGTTGGATCAGGGCATCCCTGGTGTCCCTGCCTCCCTGGAGGTTACCGACGTCTGTCTCCACACCCTCAGCGTTCTCCTCACCATGCTCCTGTTCTGACTCACTACTGGATTCATCCTCTGTGGCCTGTGGAGCTGCGTTGAGATCCTCTTCCTCCAGTGGGTCCCCCCCTTGCCAGTGCCAGATTGTGGAGCGTGCAGTTAGGGCTGATAAATCGGTGAAACTCAACACTCGTAAATACAGTTCTATTCTCTGATTCAACCACTTCTGGTAGTCAGTGATTGCAAAACTTTGCTGTAGCTTGTCAATTGTAAAAGATATCATCGACCTCACTTCATATATGTCCATCCATTTTGAGTGAGCATCACTGAAAGTAGAAACATTGTTCCCATAAAAGATCCCATATAGTTGATGTATATTCACACCCATGGCCTTCCTGGCCACACCCAGGGGTTTAACGAAGCTGTTGAAGGTAATTTTTGTACTTTCTCACACTACATACAACTTCTCACTAAGTTTCCTATTTCTCCATCCATCCCAGGCCACCATAGATAGCTGTGTGCTGCTGCCTTCATTCAGGGAATTCCAGGATGTGCACTGTGAAGTTCAGATAACAATGGTTATCATCCTTTTGGAGGAACAATCACTCGTGCTCCCCACAATAACATACCTTCCTGGTTGGTTATTTCGTATCTTCTCTGGAAATACAGTTTCATTTCGTCAGCTTCCTGTTCTTGTGACCAACCATGAAGAGCTTGTTCTCGTACTCTGGATAAGACTGGGTCTAGACTTGTCCAATCCTAATCTGTCTGGCACATATCAGTGACAAATCCAGGAAGTTCAATAATAAAACGAATTCTCAAGGAATTGGAACATCCTCACCTTTACCTGCAAGGTCAAACGACTGAGTGCATCTGCGTTTGCAATTTGACTTCCGGGTCTATGAATGAAAGTATATTCATACGCTGCCAAGATCAATTCCTTTCTTTGTATTCTTGCTGAGGCTATAGGCGGTATAGCCTTGTCCTCGCTGAATAATCCCAGCAAGGGCTTGTGGTCCAATATGGCAGTAAAATGGCGACCCTGTGCATACTGGTGAAATTTCTTAAGACCAAAGATGATTGGCAGGCCCTCTTTTTCTATCTGTGAGTATCCCTTTTTCTGCTGTATAAAGTGCTATAGGCTGTTCTGATCCATCGTCTAATACCTAGATGGGCCCACACAGTCAAAATCCTCCAGGGGCCATGGAGACACCAATGAGTCCTGAAATGAAGCCTGGAAATGCTAAGACTGAAGCTCAGAACTGAGATGAAGTTGTCAAGTTCAAAGAAGCAACCAACAGCAACCTATCTCCTAAACTCCTCACTACTCACGCTGGCAATGCTGCTGGACATTTCTATCCCACCCTTGGGTGAGATTTTGCAAAATGGGGGCTGCCCGCCTGCCCATTTTGCCTGTGCGATGAGCACAAAATCACACGGGCAACCTAAAATCAGATTCAATTGGGCTTTTAATGGCCTTAAGTGGTGTCCTAATTGATGATGGGCGTGGCTCTGACTCCCACACACACCCGCCGACCTGAAGATTGCACGCGTGCGGGATGACATCGAGACGCTCGCCCAACGTCTCCTTGCGCTATTTTACGCCCGATCGGGTCGAGCGCAGACCCAGCTGTGAGGCGTAAAATTCTGCCCTTGATATTTTTGTCACTGGTTTAGTTGATCTTGAGTAAAGAGCGTTGGAAAAAACTGCAGCAGAGCAGAAGTTCCAGTCCTGATTTCTAACATGAATGATGCACAAGTAGCACTTGCCTATCAAACCGAACACTAGAAACAAACTGCAAAAATCAATGGAAATGCTTCTGTTTTAAGGAAGTTGTAGCAAGGTTTAGCACTGCCCACCTACTGTTGGTTTTTTTGGCCTTACTTAGTGCAGCAGACTTTCATTCCTTTCGATAATTGGATGACTTAAAATTGCAATCACAGCTCTCTCCAATGGCTCAATTGGTAAATAGAAACAGAGCCATATAGTTCAACTTCAAGTTCAGTTTCTGCAGCACTGCTGCACATCCGAGTAATTCATTCTGTGGGAAATGCATTGAGACCTTTCAGAGAGATGTGATAAGGTGCTTTACAAATGCAAGATTTCCTTTCTTTACCTGGCTGGTGCTGAGTTACTTGATCGCAACCAGGGTGACATAGACTGTTGTAATTATATTCAGATCTCTGACTTCAGGAGCAGGGAAGGCTGTTGGTTAGTCCCAGTCCTGACAATTTGACTCTGCTGAGATGCCTCCACAGTTCAGTAACTTGCCACCTAGAATCAGAAATTGTGCTGAAGGATGGCATCTGCCAGCAAAATCAGTACCCCACAGAATTATAGAACAGCACAGAAGGAGACCATCTAGTCCATCTGGCTCTCTCCAAGCACAACTCAGCTAGTCCCACTCCCTCATCCTTTCCCTCTAGCCTTGCAAATGTTTTTTCTGCCTTTAAGAGGGAAAGGGTGAAAATTGAAGGAAGGAAGATATAGCTAACGTTAACACGCGCCAGCATGAAAATGGTGAAATTCAATCCTTTCTATGTCTTGTCAGTTGTGTTTTGACACTTCTCGTAGTATGTTTGAGACCAGTAGAGTTACAAATATTCCATTATTATATTCTGAATAATACCAATTTTTCATAAAACTCAGATTTGTGAAAGAAGATTGAATGATATATTTTCTGTTATGTGTAGGTTTAAAAAATGTATTAACTGAAATTGAGTTAGAATGATCATCTGGTAGAAGTGTTTATTTTTAATTTTATACAAAGGAAAGCATATCCTCAAGAACCTCAGTAAAGCATTACGGTATAGATTAGCATTCGTAGCTTTCACCAAGCTAGCCCATTGTTTATCAATCGTTGTAACTAAGATTTACCCAAACAGAAGATTCTAGAAATGGCAATTGCTGACAGGTATTCACATTCCACCAAGACAACATTCAGGAATGGCAGCCTCTCAAATGTCAGTTTCATGGCTAAGGTCACCTGTCAACAATGGCAGTCCAAAAGGACAGCAGCCGAATACAGAATGTTAGGGAGAATCAGCAATGCTAAAATTAAAGGGCACTATCCTTATGAAAAGGGATTTGATGACCCCTCTCAGTTTGTCTTCCAACACATAATAAAAATGAAAACTTGGAGCAAGGGGTAACATGCAACCTCCACAGCAGCCTTCCAAAGATATTGCAGCTGCTGAGATCAACACGGTTTCTGGAGTAACAGCAAGCAGACCAATTAAGAGTGTGGTCCTGCCTGTCCCATCAGGCAAATCCCAAGGTTGTTTCTCAGATTTCACATCCTTCTCTCAATTTCTCACGTCAACCAAGAACCTCATATTTTTAAAACTGTTTTGCACTCTCTTTTTTTATTTCGGCAGAAGGTAGCATGACAAAACTTTCAACAGAGTTTTCTTTCACATTCCTCGCTGCAAGTCATCTCCCCATTCGCTGCCAGTTCAACTAGGAAAGATGTCATTTCTGAAGCTTCTGGCTAATTAGATGAAAATTTCCCAGTATGAGCTTGAATTTGAAGGAAAGCTTTTGTTTGTTGTGCAAATCGAGCTCTCAATTCAAATCACTGAAGCCAAATATTATTAGTTTCTGATCATTTAGAATTCAGCAGAATAAACACAACTGAAGACCTGGGGCAGGATTTTACCGTTGGCGAGCGGGTGGGGGTGGGGCCCGCTCACCGACACGTAAAATGACACACAGTGACATCGGGCGGAACTCCCCACCGCGCCCCATTTAAATTTTCAGGAAGGCGGGAGCGCAGCAAAATCAGCTGTGTGCCCGCCGACCTGTCAATGGCCAATTGAGGCCATTGACAGGTCAATTAAAGTAATTAGTGGACCTGCCCATCCAACCTTAAGGTCAGCGGGCAGGCCGGGAGCCCCGGCGGGAATTAGAAAAAACATGAAACCTCATCCACGGGCGGAATGAGGTTTCATGTCGGGTTTTAAAAATTTTAAAATAGTTTTTTTGGAAACTATGAACATGTCCCAACTCATGTGACATTATCACATGAGGGGACATGTAAGGGAATTTTTTGTTTTCTATTTTTAATATTTTTTACGGTAGAGCCGATCTCCCTGAGGCAGCACTTAGCCTCGGGGAGATGAACGCACTCTTTCCTGCGCATGCGTGAAAGAGCTCACTCTCGATTTTAGGCATTCCCCTCTCGCCCGCACAGGGAACGCATAGCGCTTCCCTGCGGACGTCATGCTGGGCGGGCCTTAATTGGCCCGCCCACGTAAAATGGCGCCAATCATAAAATGATCCCATTCACTTCAATAGGGAGAATGTTTCAGAATTAGGTTTAAAGCTTCAGCAAAGCTCTTTAGCCATTGTGGATGCAGGAATACCAAGCTAATTGGTTTTTTTTTATTTTTACAGGGTGGGTTGATTAGTTCCCGGGCTGATCTGAAGTACTAGCTGGACCAAACGCAGCCACCCTGAGGTACAAGTGTCTCCTCCCCATCAGCGTCTTCCTCCCAGAGAGGGAAGCACAGTCAACCTATTAGGCCTCATGCAGCAAATTTGAACAATTTGAAGATTATTTTAACAGGTCACCAATGTGACCATACTTGTTCAAGACTGGTAGTGAGTGAATTATTTTGCGCTTTTTTTCATTCATTCGCGGGATGTGGGCTTCGCTGGCTGGGCCAGCATTTATTGCCCATCCCTAATTGCCCTTGAGAAGGTGGTGGTGAGCTGCCTTCTTGAACCGCTGCAGACCATGTGGTGTAGGTACACCCACAGTGCTGTTAGGAAGGGAGTTCCAGGATTTTGACCCAGCGACAGTGAAGGAACGGCCGATATATTTCCAAGTCAGGATGGTGAGTGACTTGGGGGGGGACCTTCCAGATGGTGGTGCTCCCATGTGTCTGCTGCCCTTGTCCCCTTTGACAAGAACTTACTATAAATGAAAATTAGAAACTTTTGATTTTAGATCTATTTTTCATGCTCCAAAAAAACTGGGCTTTGCTGTAACTTTGTGTTGAAACACAGCACCAGTTATTCAATAAGCTTTAGCTGCGATGCTACCATAGACCTTTTAGCCTGAGGCTGGAACAGCCCTGCTGATCCCATAGGCATTCAAATAAAGGCAATATAAAGCAAATGCTAGAAGTTAAGTTGTTGTGCACACTAATCCTCAAGTGGCAAATTTATTGCAAAATTTGCTGGAGAGCTGTTTAGAATATGGCATTATAGACATAGCATCAAATCAGAAACTTTGGGCCAATTCATGGTCTCACTCATGCCTTTGTTACCTCCAGACTTGACTATTCAAACACACCCCTGGCTAGCTGCCTCATTCTACTCTCTACAAACCTAAAGCCGTTCAAAATGTTGCTGACTGTGCCCTAACTTGCACCAAGCCCCATTCACCCATCACCCTTGCGTTCACTGATCTACATTGGACAAGCAGCATCTCAATTCTAAAATTCTCATTCTGCTCTTCAAATCCCTCCATGGCCTCTTCCCTCAGTGTAATCTCCCTTCCCCTATAACACTCTGAGCTACCTGCACTGCTCTAATTCTAGCCTCTTCAGCATCCCCGAATTCAATCGCTACACCATTGGTGGAAGTGTCTTCAGCTGCCTTAAGGCTTGAAGCTCTGGAAATTCCTCCCTAAACCTTTCTGTCTCTCTACTTCTCCTTCCTCCTTCAAGACACTCCTTAAAACCTACCTCTTTGACCAAACTTTGGTCATCCCTTATGTGCTTGGTGTAAAATTTTGTTTCATAATGCTCCTGTGAAGTGCTTTGGGCATATTATGACATTAGAGGCACTGTATAAATATAAACAGTAGTTGTTATTATTTTAATGTATTGATCCTAGTGCTAATGATTTATTAGGCTAGTTCCAATGTCCAGAAGCTGTTATAATAATAATTCTAATATTTTTTTATATTTTCCAAGGATTGTGGTTGGAGCACTGCATCAATTCTTGATTATAGAACACAATGATTCATTTTTGAGGACATTTTTTTAATTTCTCCGCTTAAATCTCTCCATTTAAATAGCTCTACTTGCTTGTTAAGTGAAGTAACCAATGGCCCCTATCCCTTTGAGGCCAGAGTTTGAAGTGTCACTGGTTTAAAAGTGATTGCTCTGTGGTCTTTGATTTGTGGAATAAGGGAGACATGAAAATAATCTCACAAAGGACCAGGCAATTTCCCAAATGGACAGCTTAGCATGAATTAAGGGAAAAAAATCAAACTGCTTAAATCGCTTCTCGATAATGCGCATTATGTGCTAATTTGAGTCAATTGGCAAGAGTCCGTGGGTGGCCTGTGCTGAGTTCTGCAAGGGCTTTCAAAGAACGGGAAATAAAGCAACTAATTTCCTCAAATACTATAAATCACGCTGTTGCCAGCGTAAGTGGCAGGAGAGTGAAGAATAGCTTAAGTGCAGCAAATTTGTGATTGAGCTTAATGGGGGCAGAGCTAGGATAATTACCTTCTAGTTGTTTCCGTGAAGGGTAACAGTGCAGCAGTGCAAAAGTCCCAGGAAATCACAGTGCAGCATATGTAATAGCAAAGCCCCTGTTACGTAAGCCACTCATTCAGTATAGCATAAGCCACTCACTGAATGTCAGTTCTAGGAGAAAAGTAGGCACCCTAATAAAGTTATCAACAAATTCCAGACCCATGTGTTTGTATACAGAATAAATCCTGTCCTCAACAAGATGTCCTTGCCTATGAATTTTAGAATTTTCCACCTAGTTTGTGTCAAATAATCCCAGATCGGTCACAGAATGAAACATAATTAAGGTGAAGTTCCTTTCAACTTAATGTGCTCTGATTCAAATTTCAGCCTCCCCTTCTCATGAACATATTAACATACAAATTAAGAGCACGAGTAGATCATTCCAGCCTTCAAACCTACTCCACCATTCAATACGATCATGGCCAATCTGATTGTGGCCTCAACTTCACATTCTGTCTACCCCCAATAACCTTTTGTCCCTTGTTAGTCAAGAATCTATCTACCTCTGCCTTAAAATTATTCAATGACCCGGCCTCATAGTTCCCCAGCAAACAAAGTTCCAAAGACTCACCACCCTCTAAGAGAAAATATTTCTTCTCATCTCTGTCCTAAATGGGGGACCCCTTATTTTTAATCTGTGTCCTCTAGTTCTAGTCTCTCCCACAAGGGGAAACATCCTTTCAGCATCCACCCTGTTAAGAGTCTCCTCAGAATCTTGCATGTTTCAATAAGATCACTGCTCAATCTTCTAAACTCCAGTGGGTGCTGCCAGACCTGCTGAGTTTTTCCAGCATTTTCTGTATGTATCACAGTGTTGTCTCACCAACGCCCTGTACGACTGTAGCAAAACATCCCTACTCAAAACGTTCCCCTTGCAATAAACGACAACATTCCATTTGCCTTCCTAATCACTTGTGCCTCCGTACTAACTTTTCCTGATTTATGTGCCAGTACACCCAGATCCCTCTGTACCTCAGAGTTCTGCAACCTCTCTCCATTTAAATAATTTGCTGCTTTTCTATTCTTCCTGCCAAAGTGGACAAGTTCACATTTCCCCACATTATGCTCCATCCGTCAAATTTTTGCCCACTCACTTAACCTGCCTCTGTCCCTTTGCAGACTTCATATGTCCTCTTCACAACTTACTTTCTTACCTATCTTAGTGTCATCAGCAAACTTAGCAACCAAACATTTGGTCCCTTCATCCAAGTTATTGATATAAATTGTTAATAGTTGAGGCCCCAGCACTGATTCCTGTGGCACTCCACTCGTCACATCTTGCCAACCTGAAAATGACCCATTTATGCCTACTCTCTGTTTCCTGTTAGCTAAGCAATCTTCTAATACCTACACCATGAGCTCTTACTTTCTGGAGTAACCTTTGGTGATTTACTGCCCTAGCTTCCATTAGCAATAACAGATGTCTTCTGATCTCTCAAAGTGACTACCAATTTATAACTAGCAAACACGTGGCATTCACCCAGCATCTGAACTGTATTCAATCCAAGTCCCTCTTGATGTAAATATTTAAACAAGTTTATTATTGTTAAGTTAATTTTTTCTTACTCATATGTCTGGGCAAGTAGTCATATTTTAATGCCGAGGTTAACAATCTGATCAGCAGCTTCAGCTGGTGCAGTGTGAATGGTTGTGATGCCCCCAGGAATGGATCTCTCAGGTCAGGAGTTCAGTGTGTGGACGATGGTCGGACTTGGATGGCCACAGTCACAATTTGAGATGTTCCTCAGGTTGCACTTAGGGAGCAAGTGGCTGCATCTTCCCTAGGCCTGCCCTCAAGCGGTTAACAGGTGTCCAGATGCTCCGCCAAAGGTTTGAGACCTGGGGCTTCACCACTCAGGGTCAGTTAGCAGGTTGCAGTTGGTGATGTTTGCAGTCAACCAGGAGATGTGTCATTGAAAGGTGGGACTGTCGTCAGTTTGTCGGGTGTGAAGTCTGTTCCCGTGGGGACGATGGGGTTTCAGATGGGTTAATTGCAAACAATGCTTGGCAGTTAACTGTCAGTCACCATCAGTGGTACATTCTCCATGGCAATGCCACTTGCCAACCAATCAGCACTCTCTTCGCATACATATAAATTGCAGCTTTTGAGGTTCTGTGTCAATGGAAGAGCTTCATTAGGACTAGATACTTAGGAACACCGGACTTAGGAGCAGGACTAAATAGTCGGGATTTTGTATTTCTTTTTTTAAATAAAAGTTACTGGTTGCCACCGAGATTATAACAATATTCACACTGTCACACTGGCTGTACAGTGGCACCAGTGAACATTCAGACTGTCACACTGGCTGTGGAATGTGACTAGTGAATATGCACACTGTCACCCTGGGTATACAGTGTGTCATGAGTGAGTATTCATACTGTCACACTGGCTGTGCAAAATGTCACTGGTGTACATGCTATTCTAATGTGCAGCTTAAATGTGTGCCTTACTCTGGTTGTGAATCAGAGTGAGCTGGAAGGTTATATGCAAGAGCATGACGTGGACCAGCATTGAATGTGCAGCAGGTCGAATGACCGCAGTGGGTGGCAGTCGTTTTATACCACATTTCAAAATGTGTCAGATACAATTCATTATTCTGGAATGCAGTCACTGTTTTTTTATGGAAAGAGATAAGAGCCATGTGCTGCACAGTAAGATCCCATTTAAAAAATCAATTGGATAAATGACAAGTTAATCTGCAGCAGTGTTGCTGATTGAAGGAGGAATGTTGGCTCCGAGCAACTTGACTCAGTACTGAACCCCAACAGTGCAGCACTCCCTCGGTATTGACCCTCCGGAAGTGCAGCAGTCTGTCAGTATTGACCCTCCGACAATGCTGCACTCCCTCAGTATGGCCCCTCCAACAATGCATCACACTGTCTAACGTACAATCTCACCCATATATATAGTCATTTCAGTCACACATTTGGGCTCGCAGAATGGAGCATTTGCACATACTGGAAGCTACATATATTAATACACGGGGCCCTGTTCTTTGCAGATGGAAAGAACATGTACATACATTGCACCTGTTTCAGCTAAGCAGAATAAGTGACAGCTATTCACTGACTCATTCCTCATTTCATTGCAATATTTAAACCAGATGGATTTCAGGGTCAAGCTGCCTGGTTTAAATTTCAAACAATGCTTGGCAGTTAACTGTCAGTCACCATGAGTGGTACATTCTCCATGGCAATGCCACTTGCCAACCAATCAGCAGTCTCTTCGCATACATATAAATTGTAGTTTTCCCTCTATTCTTGCGAGTGTCCTGATGAGTGTAAGACAAAAAGCTTTGGCATGTCTCTTTTTTCAGCAATACTCAAGTTCTGTACTACCGAGCGACTATTAGGATATAAAAATAAAACACTGCAGATGCTGCAAATCTGAAACAAAAACAGAAAATGCTGGGAAAACTCAGCAGGTCTAACAGCATCTGCGGAGAGAGGGAAAACAGAGTTAACGTTTCGAGTCCTTCGTTATTAGGACATTATACTTTAGGATTGAGAGAATGGTTACAGGCTAACGTAGCCAGTTTACCCAAAAAGCCTTTTCACACACATATATGGGCAGCACTGAACTTAATTAAAAATAGCTCTGAATTTAATTAAGACGGACAACATTATTTCATGTTGGTCATACCCATTGAACTCCTAGTGCTCTTGCCCTTTTTGGAAATAGCTATCAATAAGGACTACCCTTTCACAATTTAAAGGCTTTATTCACTACCAAAGGAATTTTTTAAAAGGTGATAACACACGTGAATGGTAGTTCAGCCTGGGATTTAGTGTTGTTACCTACTAAGAAGGCATTCTTAAAATTTAGCTCAGCGTTTCATGAAAGACTAGTGGGGTTCTGAAAGTCAGAACTGAACATGATCAGGACACCTGGGACAAAAGGCAGGTGCTGCCTGGAGAAAAACAAGTTTAAGAATCACTATTTCTGTGTCAAAAGTTTAGCATCACTTCAATGAAAACATAGAAACAAGTGAAATTGATTTAAGATTGATATCAAAATATATCACAAGCATTTATTGACCAGATACAAGCTCACTGTGTTCACATAAGACCATCATCAACAATTAAATAATAAGTGAATTATAAGAGATAATCAAAAGGGAGGAGTTTAATCAAGGAGGCAGCACCCAGAGTTGCTAGAGGTGACATAATTTAGTTTAGGAAGGTATTAAGATACAGGTTTTTTTTTCTCCAAAAAGCAGAAGCATTGAAGAAAGGTTTTAAAAGGAAACCTTAAACTAATACTTCTCAGGTTGTCAAAGAGTTGGACACTTCAAAACAAACAAGTTTTTTCGTGTTCAGACAGCTGTAACATCTCAGGAATTTAAGGTAATGCTTTGCTTTAAATATTTGATGGATATCCTAAAAAGAATCTTTAGCCTGTAGCATTATTTTTAAAAGTCTGCTTTACTGGATTCTATATTAGAACTAAGACTATGGGCGGAATGGTCCCAGATTTGCTCTAAGTGCGGTAGTGGACGGGAAAAAGGACATTTTACCTGCCGGCCGCAATTTGACTTTTCACACCGTATCATCCGCTTCCCGCCTCATTAATTTATGCAGCCACAGGAAACACGCTGTCTCGCTGGTGGGCAGCCTCTGAACTCCCTGTCACGCCATTTCCACACCGTTTCCTCACTCCAGGTGCCATATCTAAACTGCAGCCACGCACACTGTTCTCAATGCCTGCAGCCCAGGGCTGCTCCAGTGAAGACATGGCCCTGAAGCCAGGAAGAACTCAGTGACCCATCACTGGAATGCCTTTCGGAGGCTCGCCGTGATGTCCTCCACCCCCGCCCTGGCCACAGGAGGTCCAGCAATCTCACCACTCTGGTTTGGTAGGCGATGACAGTGGTGATCAGTGCCAACGCTGCACAGAAGAGGTTGGCCATCCAGTGCAGATAGAGGATGAATGATCTCATCCATGCAGCCAGGGTAAGGTAACCATCTCATCACTCTAACCTCACACACTCACAAGCCCATCACACATTCACTGGCATCTCACTCACTGCCAGCTCAAGGGACATCACCACTCACTCTCTCACACACACCCTCACATCTCCATCTGGTCTCATCTCCTCTGGAGACTGCCTCCTCAGCCCTCACCATCTTGAGGCCACTTGCACAGATCAACATGTGCCCCCACACACACCCTGGGATACCCCCCTTCCCCAGTACAGCCCTCGCCCTGCAGCCTCTTCCCTTGCCTGAGGCCACTACTCCCCCCTCCCCAAGCAAGCCCTGGCCCTGCAGCCATTGAAAAGTCACACCCGCCTTATGGCTTGTCTGGTAGGTAAAGACTTGCCTGTAAGTGCCCTAAAATGTGATGCTGTCTGTGAATCCTGGCGCTGATGACTGCGAGTGCTGCCCGAAGCAAGGTGGGCAAACAAACCTCAAAATCCTGAGCAAAGTGCAACTCACCAGGTGCACGTTGCTTATGTTCAGCTGTGAAGCACGTGGGTCTGCTTGGATGATCCAACGTGAGGGGATGATTCCGCTGGGTAGGGATTATAATTATATGCAGATGTATTACAATGAAGTCCCTGATGTCCAGTGGTGGGAAACATGGCCCGCCATTGACGGATGGAGTGGACGATCGCAAACTTGTTCACAACATTGTGGAACCGGTTTTTGGCCTCCCTACCATATTGTCATTCACTCCCATCTATGTTTTCCATCTTTCGATAGTCTTTAATGTAGTGATGTACTTATCCACTTTTGAGTGTATTGCATGTTAAACGTTTTTTTTCTAAACTTGTAAATACATTAGTAAAATATAATGCCTCATGTGGTCTTCTCTATGCAGCTTAAGAACCCCCTTTCTGTATTTCCTAAAGTGGGGAAATAGTTTTTTAAAGAGAGACACCTGGATCCTTATAATATCCAGGTAATTATAACCTACTTGATAATTTTTTCAAAGACTACCTGGAAGAAGGTAATATCTCTTGATAGTTATCTTCCTTGAGGGAGAAGGTGGTTCACTTGCTCAGACCCAAAAACAAGTGCCTGTGGGAAATGGTTATTTTGAACTGAAGTGAGGGTGATTATTGAGGGAGTGCCCCTGATCTGGGATAGCTCCCAAAAAGGGGTTAGGGTTATAATTCACTTCAACACAGCCTCCAATATATCCATAGAAGCACACTTGCTACCTCACACACACTCACTATCTCACACTCACATACCCGCACACTCACTATCTCACACTCACATTTCCGCACACTCGCTATCTCACACTCACATACCCGCATATTCGCTATCTCACACTCACATACCCCCACACTCACTATCTCACACTCACATATTCGCACACTCGCTATCTCACACTCTCATTCCCGCACACTCGTTATCTTACACTCACATTCCTGAACGCTTGTTATCTCACAAGCACATTCCCGCATACTCATTATCTCACACTCACATACCCGCGCACTTGTTATCTCACACTCACATTCCCGCACACTCGTTATCTCGCACTCACATACCCGCGCACTTGTTACCTCACACTCACATTCCCGCACACTCGTTATCTCACACTCACATTCCCGCACACTCGTTATCTCGCACTCACATACCTGCACACTTGTTACCTCACACTCACATTCCCGCACACTCGTTATCTCACACTCACATTCCCGCACACTCGTTATCTCGCACTCACATACCTGCACACTTGTTACCTCACACTCACATTCCCGCACACTCGTTACCTCACACTCAGATTCCCGCACACTTGTTATCTCACACTCACATTCCCGCACACTCGTTATCTCGCACTCACATTCCCGCACACTCGTTATCTCACACTCACATACCCGCGCACTTGTTACCTCACACTCACATTCCCGCACACTTGTTATCTCACACTCACATTCATGCACACTCGCTGTCTCACACTCACATTCCCGCACACTCGTTATCTCACACTCTCATACCAGCACACCCGCTATCGCACACTCACATACCCACACACTCGCTGTCTCACACTCACATTCCCGCACACTCATTATCTCACACTCACATACCCGCACACCCGCTATCGCACACTCACATACCCACACACTCGCTGTCTCACACTCACATACCCACACACTTGCTAGCTCACACTCACATACCCGCACACTCGCTGTCTCACACTCTCATATCTGCTATCTCACACTCACATACCCACACGCCCGCTACCTTGCACTCACATACCCGCTGCCTCACACTCACAAAGCCGCATACCCACTATCTCACACACACACAGGGCAGAATTTTAAGGCCCCGTTTTGGCGGTGACAGGGCTGTAAAATGCAGCGAGACATTCTAAACTTCATTTGCTTCGGCGGGAACATAAAATCCGGCTGTCATAAAATTCTGCCCACAGTCTCTCCAACATTCTTTCCTTTCAGACTGATTTCCATAAAGTTGGATAAAAGGTGGTGTCTTTTTAACCGAGTGATTTCCACTAAACAGGAAACTCCAATCCAATGCACACACAAAAGTGCATTCAAACTGTACATGTCTCTGGATTCCCTGATTAGCCAATTGGAGCATTTTGACTGAATGGCCAATCAGGGCACTGAAATGAGAACTAATCAGGGCAGCGAAGAGCTATCCAATGCCAAAAGTAGTCTGGGGGAGTAAAATTTGCAGCCAGGGCACGAGGGATAACTCCCCTGCTCCTTTTCCAAGCCATGCGATGCAATCTTTTATCTCTATTTGAGAGAGCAGATGGGACCTCAGTTTAATATCTCATCCAAAGAACACCTCCAACAGTGCAGCACTCCTTCAGTACTGCACTTGAGCATTAGCCTAGGAATTTTGTGCTGAGATCTAGCGGGAATTAAACTCCGAACTGACTCGGAGGTGAGAGTACTACCCACTCTGCCACGGCTGATACATAGGGTGTATATAACCGATTACCCTATATATAAAATCAGGTGCTAAAATTTTACACTTGCGTTTGCTAACTCAGTCAAATGGCATAATTGCCAACTGGTTTAAAGCCAAAGGTGAAAATGAATTGCAGCCAATAATGATTGGTTTGGAAGACTAGGGTTTTCAAATCAATTTTGGCATCAAGTCTCCCTGAAAATAACCCTGTCTATGGGTAACTATGGCAATGCACTTTTAAAAGAAATATGTTGGCAATCAGAGAAATCCAAATTACTGGATGCTCTTCTGGCAAACTCTGATTGTCAGAGTGGACAGGAAGGTGACACCCTACGTCAGCAGGCGAGAGCCTTGTGCTAGCAAAGACATCGAGGGTGTAATTAGGCCATCGGTGGACTTATACTTTATCTCCACAGCCACAAAAGGAAGTGGCCTGCTCGAGATTACTGTGACCCATGACTCGAACTGGATAGTGTGAGCCTGGGAAAACATGTGACTATAACCCCAGGTTCATGTAACATGTATACATGTGAATGTGAGAGTAATCTGCTCTCTATTCACTTAAAAGGGTAACATGTGAAATTAGTAATAAACTAGACGCCTCAAGAGTAGTTAACAAATATAGAAAACCAGGTTAAAAAGGCACCTGGACATTTCTTGACACAAGTTTGTGAATTGTAAACACTTAGATGTGCATAACAAATTGTAGTGGAACGTCACAGAGGACAGGATTGAAGTATTGTTGTGCTGTATAGGGTCTGACGCTGAATCTTAAAGGATCCATCAAGCATGGAAAGCTTCCCTAACCTCTTAGAATTCGAAGAGAGAAAGACCTCTAGAAGTAGTTTACATGGTGGGATGCTGATTGAAAGGCACAGAGTGTGACTGGTAACACAACCTGATCTTGCTCCTTTTTCTGTCTCATACTCTTTTCATTAAGGAATCTCTTGTATTCTCTCCTCTGGCTAGACAGGCAATAAAGCTGATCACAACAGTTTGTGAATATAACTACACAGCAGTGGAAGAACATATTGTTGAAATTTATGCTGTGTGTGATGTGGTGGAACTGTAAAATTGTAACTGGTGTATTGAATAAAGCACTTCCGGCAGATGTGGGCGCTGTTTTGGTTGATCTGCTGCTTTGCTTTAATGAGTTCCTTTGCTTTCACGATAACATGTCCAGCACTCCATATGAACCTGAGTAATCCAGAGGCCTGGAGGAAAGAAGATCTTTGTCTCCATCTGAACTTGGTAATCAAGTAATAATGTGAGCATGTAGGAAGGCTGTAAATCCTGCATATGGATTTACAGCATAACAAAAGAACATAAGAAATAATAGGAGTAGGCCATTCGGCCCATCGAGCCTCCTCCACCATTCAATAAGATCATGACTGATCTGACTGTGGCCTTAACTCCACTTCCCTGTCTGCCTCCCATAATCCTTGATTCCCTTGTCGATCAAAAATCTGTCTAACTCAGCTCTGAATATATCAATGACCCAGCCTCCACAGCTCACTGTGGAAGAGAATTCTTAAGACTAATCACCCTCTGAGAGAAAAAAACTTCTCTTCATCTCAGTCTTAAATGGGAGATCCCTTACTCTTAAGCTGTGCCACCAGCTCTAGATTCCCCCTTGAGGGGAAACATCCTCTCAGCATCTATCCTGTCAAGTCCCCTCAGAATCTTACATATTTCAGTCAGGTCACTTCTCAACCTTCCAAACTCCAACAAGTGTAGGCCCAACCTACTCAACCCTTCCTCATAAAACAGCCCCTTGATCACAGGAATCAGCCTAGTAAACCTTCTCTGAACTGCTTCCAATGCAGGGATATCTCTCTTTATGTAAGGAGATCAAAATGGTACACAATACTCTGGGTTTGGTCTCAGCAATGCCCTGTACAGTTGTAGCAAGATTTCCCTACTTTTATACTCCATCCCCCAAGCAACAAAGCCTAATATTCTATTTGCCTTCCTGATTATTTATTGTACCTTTGTGCTAACTTTTGTGATTTGTGTACAAGGACACCCAGATCCCTCTGCACTGCAGCATTCTGAAGTCTCTGTCTATTTAAGTAATATTCTATTTTTCTATTCTTTCTGCCAAAGTGGACAAACTCACAATTTCCCACATTATATTCCACCTGCCAAATTTTTTCCCACTCACTTAACCTGTCTATATCCTTTTGCAGACTCTTTGCATCCTTCTCACAACTTCCTTTACTGCCAATTTTTGTATTGTCGGCAAATTTGGCTCCAATGCCAATGGTTCCTTCATCCAAGTCATTAATATAGATCGTTAACAGTTGAGGCCCCAACACTGATCCCTGTGGCACTCTACCAGTTACGGTTTGCCAAGTTGAAAATGACCCATTTATCCCAATTCTCTGTTTTCTGTTTGTTAGCCAATCCGTTATCCATGCTAATATATCACCCCCAACACCATGAGCTCTTATCTTGTGCAGTAACCTTTTGTGTGGCACCTTATCGAATGCCTTTGAAAATCCAAATACACTGTATCTACTGGCCCCCCTTTATCCACTCCATGTGTTACATCCTCAAAGAACTCTAATAAATTGGCCAAACATTATTTCCCTTTCACTAAACCATGTTGACTCTGCCTGATCATATTATGATTTTAAGAACATAGGAACAGAAGACTTAGGAGCAGGAGTAGGCCATTTAACCCTTCCAGCCTGCTCTGCCATTCAATAAGATCATGGCTGATCTGGTTGTGGTCTCAACTCCACTTTCCTGTCTGCCCCCATAACCCTTGACTCCCTCGCCTATCAAAAATCTGTCTAACTCAGCCTTGAATAAATTCAATGACCCAGCCTTCACTGCTCTCTGGGGAAGAGAATTCCACATACTAATGACCCTCTGAGAGAAAGATTTCCCCTCATCTCAGTCTTAAAAGGGGGACCTCTTATCCTTAAACTATGCCTCCTAGTTCTGTCTTCCCCCAAAGTGGAAACATCCTCCCAGTATCTGTCCAATCAAGTCCCCTCAGGATCCTATATGTTTCAATAAGATCACCTCTCATTCTTCTAAATTCCAATGGATATAGGTCCAAACTATTCAACCTTTCTTCATAGGAATTGCTCTGCATCCCAGGAATGAACAGAATGAACCTTCTCTGAACTCTTACAACATAATTATATCTTTTTTTCAAATAAGGAGACCAAAACTGAACAAAGTATTCCAGATCTGGTCTCACCGATGCCCTGTACAGCTGCAGTGAAACTTCCTTACTTTTATATTCTTTTCCCTTTGCAATAAAAGGCAGCCTTCCATTTGCCTTCCTAATCACTTGCTGTACCTGCATACTAATGTTCTGTGATCCATGTACCAGGACACCCAGCTCCCTCTGTACCACCAAGTTCTGCAATCTATCTAAATTTAAAGAGTATATTACTTTTCCATTCTTGCCCAAGCGGACAAGTTCACATTTTCCTATGTTACATTCCATCTGCCAAATTTTTGCCCCATGCCATGAAGAGATATTAATGTGTATAATGTTATTGGAAATTATTTTTAAAATAGAATTCTAGTGCGGGTCTGTATCTAGGTGTGTGTCTATGTGTATCTTAATTAGATTAAAGCCAGTGAGTCTGGATGCTTTGATGTTTAGTAGTTTTGAGCTGTTAATTGGGTGAACAGTAGGGTAAAGTGTTCATCTGCATTTGTTGAATAAACCATTCAAGGCTGCTGGTAAAATCTTGCATCTAGCTAGAAGAAGCCAAATAATGTGTTTATTTTTTTCAGCTTACTAATAAAGTTGGTGCTATGAAAGGGGTTTTATTGTTAGAAGAGCTGAAGTTCAAAAGACCTAGTGATACAATGGAAATTTTACATTCAAAGGGAAAAAGCTAGGTATATAAAGAAAGGAGTTTGTGTGTGTGAGGTAGAGGCATTTAAGACCTAACCAGCCTGTACGCCTCCAATTGTTTTGCAAAGGAACCTCATTTGGAATTCATAAGGTCAAATGTGCTTTGCCTAGTGTCTATTTAAAGTCTATGGGTTACTGTTGCCTTAGTAGAGATTTACCTGGGGGTGATTAATTTGGGGATTTGTTAAAAAAGTTATTATAGTAGTAATTTGTAGCCATGTGTATGTGTTTAATTTGTTGTTAAATTAATAAATGTTTAATTTAGTTCTATATAAAAACCACGAGACTCAGTGGTCTTATTCCTACTGAATTCAAAGTCTGCATCTCAAAATTACAAATTGCAAGAATCAATTATGACAGTTGTTTCAAGTCTCCCTCTGGGATTTGAACAACTTAGCCTTTATCATCAGCCGTGTCATAATACTCACTCTAAATGTCCTACTGCTACTTCCTTAATAATGGATCCTAGCATTTTCCCAATGACAGATGCTAGGCTAACAGGCCTACAGTTTCCTATTTTCTGTCTCCCTCCTTTCTTGAATAAAGATGTTACATTTGCAGTTTCCCAATCCGCTGGGGCGTTTCCAGAATATAGAGAATTTTGGAAGTTTAAAACCATTGGCATCCACCATCTCTGCAGCCACTTTTTTAAAAGCCTAGGTTGCAGTCCATCCAGTTCAGGGGACTTGTCAGCCTTTAGCCTCATGAGTTTTCTCAGTACTTTTTCTCTAGTGGTGGTGTTTTAAGTTCCTCCTTCCCTTTGCCCTTTGATTTTCTACTGTTCTTGGGATGCGTTGATGTCTTCTACTGTGAAGACAGGTGCAAAATACTTGTCCAAAGTCACTGCCTTTTCCTTGTTTCCCATTATTAATTTCCCATATTGTTCTAAGTATAAACCCATCCTCCATGCTACCTTCACCAATTTGATTCAGCCAATCTCTATGAATATTAAAATTGCCCACAATTATTGCAACACCTTTTTTACAAGCCCTCATTATTTCTTGATTTATACTCTGTCCTACATTGTAGCTACTGCCACAAGGCCTATACACCACTCCGACCAATTACTTCCTTCCTTTGTTATTTCTTATCTCCATCCAAACTGATTCTACACTTTGATCTTCTGAACCAAGATCATTTCTCACTACTGTACTGACCTCATCCTTTATTAACAGAACTACCCCAGCTCCTTTCCCTTTCTTCCTGTGCTTCCAAAATGTGAAATACTCTTGAATATTCAGGTCCCAGCCTTAATCATCACAACTCTGGCTATCATATTGTACTTATTTATTGTGCAATCAAAACAAATAGGAGCAGGAATAGATCATTCATCAATTCATAGCAATTCAACCATCTTGTTACGAATGCTGAGAGCATTCATATAAAGAGCTTTAAATTCTGTCTTTTTATCATTTTTCCCCACTCTGACCGTATTTGCTGGTGCACTCTTATGTTTGCACTCTCTGTGCCTCTCTGTCACACTCTGGTTATCATTACCGGTTTCGCTAGCTTGCACTATTTACTTGTTCTTTCTCTTTAACTTTCCAAGTATCCCCCCATGGGAACCCTCACACCCTATATTTAGTTTAAAGTCCTCTCTACAGCCCTAGTTATATAATTCACCAGTACACTGGTCCCAGCGTGGTTTGGGTGAAAACTGTCCCAACAGTACAGACCCCTCTTTCCCCCCTTACTGGGGCCAGTGCCCCATGAATTGAAACCCATTTCTCCCATACCAATCTTTGAGCCATGCATTCAACTCTCATCTTATTTATCCTTTGCCAATTTGTTCATGGCTCATGTGGCAATCCAGGGACTATTACCTTTGAGGTTCTACCTTTTAATTTAGTTCCTAGCTCCTCATACTCACTGAGCAGAATCTCTTTCTCAGTCCTACTTATGTTCTTGTGCCCACGTGGACCACGCTAACTGGATCCTTCCCCTCCCACTCCAAGTTCCTCTCCATGCCTGAGGAGATGTCCTGAACCCTGGCACCAGGCAGACTACACAGCCTTTGGGACTCACGCTTTCGGCTGCAGAGAACAGTATCTATCCCCCTAACTATACATCTCCTACTACTATTGCATTCATTTTAACTCCCCCAACTCGAATAGGCCCCTGCACCATGGTGCTGTAGTCAATTTGCTCATCCTCCCTTCATTCTGTGCTCTCATCCACACAAGCTGCAAGAACATTAAACCTGCACAAGGGTTAGACTCCTCCACTGCTACCATTTGGATCCCCATACCTGCCTCACTCCTATTCCTGATCAAATCTGAAGTGCCTAACCTAAAGGGTGTGACTGCCTCCTGGAACAAAGGGGAGAATTTTCCCCCAGTTAGGGGTGTTGTGCGGGGGCGGGCGCGAACCCAATCAGCACCCCCCGATCAGGTCCATGCCGCCATTTTACGTGGGTGGGCCAATTAAGACCCGCCTAGCTTGACTGTGTGCTGTGCGCTCCCTGTGCGGGTGGTTGGGGGGGGGTGGTCCCTGAGTTGGGGCCTGTGCTGTTCTGCGCATGTGCGCGAAAGAGCGCAGAAATCTCCCTGAGGCACAGAGGAAAATCTAAATGACACTCGGTGACGTCGGGACGCACGCCCGATGTCATCCCATGTCATTTACGCCTCAGCGAGTGGGCCCCGTGAAAATTCTGGCCAAAGTGTCCAGGCAACTTTCCCCCTCCCTGATGCATCGCAGTGTCTGTAGTTCGAACTCCAGCTCATCAACACAGAGCCAAAGTTCTTCGAGCTCCAGACACTTACTTCAGATGTGGCTGCCATGGATCATACAGGTGATCACTAGTTCCATATTCTACAGCTGCAATATATCACCTGTCCTGTCGTCTTTATTTTGCTTTATTTAATTAATTAGATTTAAAGTTTAGAAATATCACTCAACAGTTATTTGTAGTTTTTTTAAAGTAGTTTAACTAGTTAAGCCTTAAATTTAATGCATATTTATATCTGCCTCATATCAGATAAACATTTTGCCCAGTAAATTAATGCTTCTAGTCCTGCTCTGTTCTTATATTCTCATTCATACATTTCCTGCTAAGGTCACCCCATTGAAATTTTTAATTTGTCATGCTTAGAGTTTAATGAGAGAAGAGGAAAAATATTCACCAACCAATCACTTACCTACTTCTCAATAATGTCCCTAAATTTTTTCTAACCTGGTTGGTAGACTCTGAATCTACCTTTTAGCTCTTTTGTGATCCCCACTGGTCTCATTCTGCTCTCGCCCAATTATAGCACATTTGACCTTGCACAATGCTTTTGTGTTATCCGCCTGGTACCTTCTTCCCAATGAAGTGCATAAATAGTGCAATGTTTCTAAATTGGTTTATTTGGTAACATGCCCCAAATGTGTACCATGGGGCACACATGTTACGGACAGGAGGGGCGTTAATTTAAATGGCACTAATTTATTCTCTCACCACCCGTCCATAAACAGAAAGGTGTTTCAATTTGTTTCCCCCGTTATAAGTGGTGGTGTATTTCCAAACCCCTCAGTTTTGCTGTGATCCAATTTCTATTAATAACCCCACAGCAAACTCGAAATAGGATGAACTCAAAGTTTATTTGTACACACTAAAACGTGGGGGGAGGGGTCGCAATATTGCCACCTTTGTAGTAATACAGTAAAAGAGGGATAAAGAAAAGAAAGATTTGCAGTGCAGAGACCACAAAGAAGAGAAATATTGTTTAACATGGGTTCCAGAGCCAAGAGCCAAAATCCGATGAGGTATTCCTTCACAGAGGTCGGCAAGTTGAAAATTGATGCTGTATAATTCATTTTCCCAATAGAGCTGACTTCACAGAATGAGATAAACATGCAGAGATGAATCAGCCTTGTAGGCAATGGTACAGAAGTCCCAGCAGAAGCAGTGTAAATGGGGCCAGATATTCAATCTGGACAGTCCCTTTTTTGTGTTGCTGCTAGTTAGATGGCAAAATCGCAGACTGAGATTTTGCAGTACAGCAAGTCAATATTACTGGTTGCACAAGATAGTGGTCCATGTCACATGAGTCCCACTTTTCCACATTTTCTTTGACAAGCGATGTGTGCCCCTCATCTGGGTTCCCAAGATGGTTAAATGTTCCAACCATTAAGACTTGAAAGGAAGACTATAGAGTCCGTTCTCCCAGCAGGTGAATAGACTCCAGTTGGCCAACCTGGGTTAGAAAATGCAGATTGCCTTTTTACAATTCTATTTGCATTTGGTCTGTGCAGCCCATGGGAGTGTCATTAATGCACCTCGTTACCTTCAGAGTTAACGAGGTGAAAGTTGTGCTGATGCTGCCAGAAAGCTCCTTTTATTCGAGGGGACAGACTGACGTAGCTTCAGCCATTTTTCAAGGTCTTTGTCCAGTTTTTAAAATTTTAGAAAAGCCATGAAAATGGTTATATCTATTTTATAATGAATATACAGGATGAGGTCTCAGCCCCCTCACAATACCATGGTTACCACGATATTGCATAGGACAGAGACCTCGGCCAGAATTTTGAGCACGGGCTGGGAGGCTGAAGGCTGGCAAAATGGTGGCAGGAAGGTGCCAGGGGCAGGGAGTGGATGGGCGGTGCAGTGCCAGTTGTTTTCTCGCCACCATGCCATTTTGCCAGCAGGGGGAAAGTTGGCAAATTGGCCTCGGAAGCCAATTAAGGTCCACCGCGGGAGAGCTCAATGCCACATGGGGAGATCGCCACCGGGTGAAATATGGTAGGCTCCGGGGTGCAATGGGGAAGGGAATCTTCCTTCAGGGGCTTCTCCACAATGGCTTCCCCTGTACCTAAGTCTCTGCTGCTAGCACAGAACCACTCCATCACCCCTGCCCCTTTCCCCGGCCCTCCCGATCATCTGGGCCTGTCTGCCTGGGCCTGGCATTCCCCCAATCCCATAATTTTTCTTTAAGGGAACCCTGCCATTATGACATCCACTTCCTGCAGCCATAGTTCCAACAATGGCCACCGTGAGCAGTGGCGATGCTGAAGTGGCCGACCTGCCAGCCCCTCTGATTGGACCATAGCTCTTGGGGGCAGGCCGCCATTCTTAGTTGCACAACAGCCTCAGCGTCAGCCACTTAACTGACCACCCCCAGTTCCTGCTGCGGGTCAAATCAGGGTCACCTCTCACTTTCAGCTCTAGCGGCAGGACTGCTATCACCTGAACAAAATTCAACCCTTCATTTTCAATGCTCCAGGGACACACAAGAAAAGCAGTAAGAGCGGGGGTCAAAGGGAAACTGTGTGGGGCTATAATACTTTCTTATTCTTTCCCCCATGGCAGATGCTTCACTAGTACCAAGATGCTAAGCTTTTTTTCTTAATAAATGAATAGAACGAAGATAGGAGGCTGTTTCCGTATCGCAGCCTTTGACAGTGCTGTGGTGAAGTCGATCTCTGGTAAGTTCTGATTCTGCTCAGCTGACGAGCTATCTGAGAAGAAGCTAAGTGCTTTGGCAGGAAGGAGGCGAAACTAATCAGCAAGGCATTAACTTGTGCTGCTCTCACGCGTCATTCAGTGTGCAAGGTTAGTCTGTGGATAGGTACATCCAGCCCTTTCAGTCAGGGATTGTAGAACATCTGGGAAAATCCAGCAAGGGAGAAAGATGCTGTAAACAGGAAGGAAGGATGTAAAATTTGAAAATACATTTTGAATTTGACGACCTTATTCTTTATATTAAGGAGACTCCTGCTGGACTAATTTTCTGATGAATATAAACTTGGCTCAGTGTACATTCAAGCATGATTAATTAGATGCTTTCACATTAATTTTTTTACAAGTCCCATAGAGAGAATACCTCAGTTAATGAATATTCTCTGACTGAATGAGAACATAATGCATATATCAATTTAGGTCCAATTAAAAAAATCAAGAAGTGTACTTTGAATATTGCGCATTAGAGCATAAGATGCAGTGAAAAAGGGCCAATTAATAATCATGCTCTAAAGGAGCATTTAGGAAAGAGTGATCATAATATAATGGAATTTTACATGAAGTTTGAAAGTGATGTGGCTCACTCCGAAACTAGGGTCTAAATCTAAACAAAGGAAATGATGAAGGTATGAGGGAAAAATTGTCAATGGTGGATTAGGAAACTATATTAAAAAGTATGAAGGTCGACAGGCAATGGCAAACATTGAAAGAACTAATACATAGTTCACAACAAAAATACACAATGCACAAAATGCACAAAAACCCAGCAAGGAAAGTGTTCCAACTGTGGCTAACGAAAGAAATCAAGGATTGTATTAGATCAAAGGAAAAGGCATATAAAGTTGCCAAAAAGAATGAAGCCTGAGGGTTGGGAACATTTTAGAATTCTGCAAAGGAGAACCAAGAAAAAGATTAAGGGTGGAATTTTCCATGCCCACGGGTGTCGGGCGTGTTCGATGGCGTTAGCGGACAATATGGCAAGAAGGCCAGAAATCGGTTTCATGGTGTCATGGAACCAGTTTGCGATTGTCCGCTCAGCCCGTCGATGGGGGGGGTGCCAGGTTTCCCGCCATCGGACATCGGGAACCTCATTGTAATACATCAGCATATCATTATAAGGCCGGCCCACCGGAATCGTCCCCCACGTCGGCAGGAAAACACGCTGGTGCAGAACATGTCTTGACAACTGTGACGCGCAGAAGTCGGGACTTACCGCCAGGGCCTTGCTCGCATTGCAGATATCCAAGGAGCAGAAGATGCTGCAGCCTGACAGCAATGGCACACTGGAGGAACATCCACGGATTCTCATGCACATGGCTCTGCTACAAAGCAGCTCACAGAAGTTGGAAAGTCACCGTCGAGGGTCTTCTCACAATGGATGATGGTTAAGGGGGTGGAGAGGAAGGTCCAGTTGTGTTTGGGAGAGGAAGATGCACCAGGGTGGGAGAGGAAGGTCTAGGATCGACTGGAAGAGGAAGACGTGTGGGGGGGGGATGCGGTAAGGTTGGGAGGGTGGGAGCGAAGGAGTCGGTGGGGGTGAGGTTGGGGTGGGGTAACTAAAGTGTCAATGGGGGGTGGTTAAGAGGGGGAGAGTACAGGGAGAAGGGAGTAACAGGGGAGAAGACGGCAATTGGAGAGGTAGGTGTAAGGTGGAAGGTTTAAGGAAAGAAGTTCGGAGGGGGAAGAGCGTAGAGAGGGGAGGGAGTCTGGGGGAGGAAGGAGTGCGGAGCGAGGACAGAGTAAGGATGGGGGAAGAGGTAAGGGTGGAGGAAGGAGTCAGGAAGAGGGAAGGATTAAGGCTGGAGGAAGAAGTAAGGGTGTCTGATGGAGCAAGGGAGGGGGAAGGACTAAGTTGGTGGGGGTGGAGCCCAGGATGGAGGAGGACTAATAGGGGAGAGTTCAGGGAAGGGAAGGGGTTTCAAGGGGGGAAAGAATTCCGGGGAGGAAGGGCTTCCGGAGGGGAAAAGGGTTCCAAGGGGAGAAGGGGTTCTGGAGGGGGCAAAGGGGCTCCAGGGGGGGAAGGAGTTCCAATGGGGGAAAGGGTCCAGAGGGGAGGATCTCCAGGTGAATGTGCAGGGGAGGGCTCAGGTGAGCCCATGCCTGCCTCCTGAGGAGCGAACTGAGGGTGGACGTGGTATGAGGAAATGGTGAGGGTGACCGAGGGCACAGTGAGCCAGAAGGGTGGGAGGGTGAGGGTTCGATGGTAGCGGTAGAAGGAACGGCGAGGGTGGTTGTTGGGGACTCAGAGACAGCACAGACCCTGGGTTTGGGAAGGAGGAATTCGGGGTGGTGAATGTGGTTGGGGGTGGGATTTTGGGGAAGGAAGGGAACATTCACAATCACCTGGACATCCCCGAAGGAAAAGGGTTGTGGCTGGGAGGTCACAGAGCGGAGATGGAAGATGATGCCTGTGGGGTCGACAGTGATGAGGGAAAAGAAATGGGGACTGGGGGAGGGGAAAGGATGGGGGAGTGAAAGTAAAATCGAACTAGTACCAGGCCGTCCAAATCAAAAGTGAAAGGAGAGTCATGGTGGGTGAGATCAGGTGCTGCATGGGAGTGTGGTCAGTGGGTGGGCGGAGATACAGGTCGGCTCAGATGGACAATCGATAGTGAACCCCAGCAGGCAGCATTGAAAATGCTCAGGACAGTGAGGTGAGTGTGAAATGTGAAGGATCCGTGTGTATGGGAGAGGCTTGTACGAGGCTCCGAAAGACCCTGCCACACACACACTTCTCCCTCCAGAATCACTCGTGGGCCGGCTGTTCCCTCTGTGGTGACAGAGGATGAGGTTGCGGGGGTCACAGGCAAAGGGGACTCGGAGAGAGAGGACAGTCTCTGAGGTTACCTCTGTGGATGACCCAGAGGTGTCCAGCTGCCGCTCCTCCTCCCTTCAGATGTCCGGAGGACCCGGCCTGACTCCTTGAGGGGAAGGAGTACCTGGTGGGATGTCGAGGTGCCCCGTTTCCCTCTAGTGTTGCCACTGCAGGAATTCAGTCATGGCTCCCGCGATGGGGTGCGGGTCTGCACACATCTCCACATTCTGCTGAACCAGGGTCTCCATGGCGTCTGCCATCCTTCCCATGGAGACCCCCATACGGGCACATGTGGGCACCACTTCATCAGAGAGCAGGCGGACGCAATCCTCTCACTCACGAGCCACTCTGTTGAGGGCTTCCAACAGATCTGTGTGATGTTCCCACACCTTCTGCTGACTCTCCAGGATGAGTCAGAAGGTCAAATCCAGAGGATCATCATCTGACTCGGACCTCACAGGTGCCTCTTCCCCAGCAGCCCTCCAAGTGCCGGGGAGCTCGGCTGAATCTGCCTCCTCCTCCTGTGGACATGTGTCCGTGCGGTGACCACCAGATTGTGAACCAGATCTAGGTCCCCCCGAGGTCTGTGTCTCTGCGCTGGTGGAGGGTGTGGGTAAGCGCTGTGACGGGTTTTCCAGGCTGCTTATTTCCAGCTCTTTAATGGAGGAGGTGTCCCCTTGGCTGGAGGTGAGGATGTGGATGGAGCTGAGGGACTGGCTGGCTGAGGGTGTCGGTCGCTTGGCAGATCTCCCTGTGAACCAGAGTGGAGACAATTAGTGTATGGCAGCAGAGTCAAAAGCAGGAGAGAGAGCACTCGCAGTTGCGTTGAGAGAGGGATGATGTGGTACAGGATCCTCACAGGGGTGTTCACCGCCGACCTCACCGTCACCACAGGCATGGCCCACATCCTCACCAGTCAGCACGATGGCACACTCTTCAAAGTGAGTGAGGGGCCTAATGTCGGCCACTCCACCCCTGGCCTGGGACCCCTCCCTGCTGATGTGAACCAGCTTCTCCTGCATGGAAACGGATGGAGAGAGTGTGAGCAGGACACATGGCACTGTGTGGAATGTGTGGTGAGCGGAGCCATGGACAGGATGAGGAGGCGAGTTTGAAAGGGTATGAGCCTGATGGAGATGTGACGGTGTGTGTGAGAGTTAGTGGTGTTGTCCCTTGAGGGGTGAGATCCCTGTGGATGTGAGATGGGTTTGTGAGTGTGTGAGTTGAGGGTGATGAGAAGAGTGGATCAGACCATTCACCCTGTAGCGGCACTGGGTGGCTGTCCTCTTTTACAGAGCGTTGGTGTTGACCACCACAGTCACTGCCTGCCATGCTGGATTGGTGATGCTGCTGCCCATCCTGCAGCCAGAACGGGGTACAGGATATCACGGCGGGCCTTCATATCGTCCAAAAGGTCCTCGAGGGATGTGTCAATAAACCCGGGGGTGGGGGGCTACAGTCATTTTGCCTTTTGGGGCCATCCTGTCTTCAGTGCAGCAGGTCCTGGGCTGAAACAACTGAGAGGTGTGCGTGCGGCTGCACTATAAATGTTGCCTCCAGTGTGATGAAGCAGCGAGCTGATGGTGTGGTGGGCGAACGAGAGCATGTTCGAAATAGCATGTTTCTGGGGAATGCAGAGTTAATGCGGCAGGTTTGGGACGATACAGTGTGAGAAGCCGCCTTAGTGCAAATCTGGGACAATTCCACCTTAAGAACGGGTAAATGGAATTTGACGATAAGCTAGTGCAAAACATAAGAAAGGACTGTAAAAGCTTCTATAGGTATGTAAAAAGGAAAAGGTTAACAAAAACAAATATGGGTCCATTACAAGCAGCGCGGGAGAATTTATAATGGGGAATAAGGAAATGGCAGAGAAACTAAACAAGTGCTTCACATCCATCTTCACGGAGGAAGATACTAAAGTCTTCCCAGAAATAAGGAAAAATCAGAGGACCAGTGTAAACGAGGAACTGAAGGTATTAATATTGTTAAAATATAGCACGTGAGGAATTAATGGAACTTAAAGTAGATAAATCCCTGGACCTGATGATTTACATCCCAGAGTGTTGAAGGAGGCGGCTGTAGAGGTAGTGGATGTGTTGCTGATCACCTTTCAAAATTCTATAGGCTCTGGAATGGTTCCTGTGGATTGCAAGGCAGAAAATGTAACCCCAATGTTTGAGGAGGGAGGGAGAAAATGGGGAGTTACAGACCTCTTAGTCTAACATCAGTTATAGAGGAAATACTAGAGGGAGAATTTTCTGTCCGTTGCGGGGACTGAGCGGGAGCAGGCGCGGGCGGGCGTGCAGCAGATCACCCCCTGTGATCGGCTGCACATCACCATTTTACGTGGGTGGGCCAATTAAGGCCCGTCTGGCACCCGGAAGTGCTGTGCGCTCCCTGTGCGGGCGGGGGGGAGTGGGCTGAGTTGGGGCCTCAGGGAGATTAGTTTGACTGACAAAAATTTTTAAAAAGAAAAGAAAAATGTTTTAAGACACATCCCCTCATATGACAGTGTCACATGAGCTGGGGCACATCAATGAACTTTAATAAAAGGTTTTATTCAATTTATAAACACTTCATGAAACCTCATCCCGCCCATGTTTGAGGTTTCGTGATAAATGCAAAGGGCGCCTGGGCTCTTCACCTTCTCCCCCGCCAACCTTAAGGTTGGACGGGCAGCTCCGTTAATTACTTTAATTAGTTTTTAAATGACCTTAACAGGCCTTTGACCATTCAGTGGGCGCACAGCCAACTCTGGTGCGCGCCAGCCAAACTGAAGATCTGAGTGACGCGTGGTGATGTCGGGACGCACGCCCGGCATCAGTTTACGTGTCAGCGAGAGGGGCCTGCCCCAGCTCGCCAACCAGAAGATTCAGGCCTAGAATCTATTATAAAGTATGCGATAACAGGACACTTTGAAACAATAGTGGGATTGGACAGAGTCAACATGGATTTATGAAAGAGAAATTATGTGTAACAAATCTGTTGGAGTTTTTTGGCGAGGTAACTGAAGAATAGATAAGGGGGAGCCAGTGGATGTGGTATATTTAGACTTTCAGAAAGTTTTTGATAAGGTCCCACACAAGAGGTTAGTAAACAAAATTAGAGCACATGGGATTGGGGGTAATATACTGGCACGGATTGAGAATTGGTTAATGGACAAAACAGAGAGTAGGAATAAATGGGTCATTTTCAGGTTGGCAGGTTGTGACTAGTTGGGTACCGGAAGGATCAGTGCTTGGACCAAGCTATTCACAATCTATATCAATGATTTGGATGTGGGAATTAAAGGTAATATTTCCAGGTTTGCTGATGACACAAAACTAGGTGGAAGTGTGAGTTGTGAGGAGGATGTAAAGACGCTTCAAGGGGATTTTGAGAGCGAGTGGGCAAAAAAGTTTGGCAGATGGAATACAATGTGGAGAAATGTGAGGTTATCCACTTTGGTAGCAAAAACAAAAATACAGAGTATTTCTTAAATGGTGAGAGGCTGGGAAGCATTGAACCTCAAAGGGATTTGGGTGTCCTTGTTCATGAGTCACTGAAAGCAGGTACAGCAAGCAATTAAGAAGGCAAATGGTATGTTGGCCTTTATTTCAAGAGGATTTGAGTATAGGGGCAAAGATGTCTTACTGCAATTATCCAGAGCCTTGGTGAGACCACATCTGGAGTATTGTTTACTGTTTTGGTCTCCTTACCTAAGGAGAGATATACTGACCATAGAGGGAATGCAACAAAAGGTTCAGCATATAGCATACTTTCAAATGAGCACAATTCAAGAATAAATAAATCTTGCTTTATACTTGGCAGCAATGCAGAATATTTCTGAAATCTGCAGGCGTTCACTTAATAGAATAAGCTAGAAAATGTGTTTCAATTAAAGAATATTGATTTTGAATTATAATCGGCTCAGATCTTGCTGGCATGGGGCATCTCGTGGTGGGTGCCCTTTATTCTTTATCCTGAACCCTTCAGCTCATTAACGCTTCCCCTTTAATTTTTTTGACGTGTGAGTTGGTAACAGTGCAGCGAAGGCAATGGGGCATCTGGGACCTTACTGAATGACGGGACCAACAGTCTATCTCCTTAACTAATGTGATTTGAGCATTGAGAAAGAAACAGAGAGTGAGTGCGTGAATTAGAATCAAATAAGACAGAAAAATAAAGAAGGAAAGAAAGTCTGGATTAAGAGAAAGGGAAAAAAGGAAAAGTAAAAAAAAACAATATGAAATGTTTGAAATATCAAAGAAAAATTGCTACATGCAGGAATGAAACTCAACAGTTTAAATTGTTCCTTCTCTAGGCCAGAGAGGTTAACTGGCATTGCATTCACAATTATCACATTCTTAAACGCATACTTAAACTACGAAGTACGAACTCTAACTTGCTGCATCAAGTTTAATTCAAGTTCAATGTGAAAACAGTAACACAAAGGCTGAGATAGCGTTAGTGTGAGACAAACACTGAACTTGCAAAAATCAACCAGCAAGTTATGGGGATTCGCAGCTCACACCATTCGATTCCTCTACTTGAACATGCTGGTGAGTAACTGTGTGTACGGTGAAGTCACTGTTATTTTTCCAGGAAGATTTGTACCAATATTTCTGCAATTACCACTGTACAAAAAAGGTTACATATGTACACTTAGCAACAGATACACAAAGATATTTAAAACCAAAAACAAGTAATGAAAAGATTAACAGATGGGCAACATTTTTAATTAGGGGACAGAATAGTTTTGGCTTCAAGGGGGATGAAAAAGAGAGAATGCTGAGTATCATTAGCATACCCCTAGGTATTGACCCCCATGCATGAAACTATATCGTAGAGGGGCAGCATGTAAATGAACCTTTAACTGAGGAACAGTGCAAGAAGAACACAGCATAAATGACTAACTAAGTTTATACTTACACCCTTAATCAACCTTGGAGCAATTGCTGGCAGTTCGCAAGGCAGTAGATGTGGTCCCACTGAATTGACAGGACTAAAGATTCCTCAGGATGTGCAACTAAAAACCCATGTTTATATCGCTGCAGGTCACTAGAGGAATCAATTGACAATTGCAGGGAAGTTATTGTGTCCATTGTCTAATTGGGGTTTATTTTTAAACTGTGCGATAAATACTGCCTGTCTTTTGAAGACCAATAGATGTTGTGCTCATTTGGAATCGGAACTCTAAGCGCAAGTTTGAAATGGTTGTTATATGCATTTCTAAGGGAATTAATGCTGAAGTTGCTGTCGGCAAAACACACTCTGTTGGCCTGCCCAATTTAAATCTTTGTTTTTTTTTTATATAGAGAAAATAGTTTTCAGTCCTAAATAAGCAAAGGACATGCTTAAAGAAAACAAGGCTCACTATAAAATAGCAAGTCTTGGCAAATAGAAGTAAAAGCCTTGTATGAACTGGATGGATGCTGCGCTATTAACAGATTGATACTCTGCATGAGGGGGAAGTCTGAAGAAAACAAACATTGATGTAAAGAATAGTGGAATCAGTAGGATTTCAGGCTTGTAAAGAGCCTGCCTACAGACTCTGGCTGTCTTCTTTCACAGGAAGTTTCAGCCCTGAACTAATGGGAAAATTTAGATCTTTTGCCTTCTCAGTATGTGGTAAGGCCGCAAACTGGATTTGTTCTCAATGGAATTGATTCCAAGTGTCACTGGCTGTGACAGAATTGCGTTGAACTTTTTGGCATGCTGGCTGCTCGAGCGCTACAAAGGATTCTTTCTCTAAGCAGCCAGGATTCAACAGTTCACAGATGATGGGAATGCATCTTGAAGTGCAAATTCAATTTCATAGGGCCCCTGGAAAAGAGAAATATGAGGCATTCGTTAGCTTAACACTGCATCCGACTGCAATCACCCACATAACATATTTTGTGACCTGCTTTGTTTCGGTGTTGTTAAGCTTCAAGTATCGCCACGCAGAAAGAGGTTTTGAGGCTCTCACCCTTATTACTACAGCTGGATTTGTGGCAGTGTGGGACTTCTGCTGACCTGACATTCACCCCAGTAATTTTTTTTCCAGCTTCAGTATTGTGGGTGGGCTCTCGGCAGTGTTACTGCCTGCACCAGGGAGCCTGCGAAAGAGGGAGGGAGGTGAGGAAGCATAAAATCCCTGCCGCGCAGGTCTCTGATAACAACAGCAGTGCAATCGGATTAGATCTCCCAGAATACCAGTAACACCTATCTGGGGGGGTGAGTGCACCAATTCCACTCACTGGAGAGGACATCAGACATCACTCCAGCATTACATAGTTGAATATGTCAAAGGTCACATTTGGCAGAAAATTCCAGCCGTCCAAATTACTGAGTTTCAGTAAAAGTAACAGCTTTCTGACCGAACCTCTACGTCCTGCACCCCTGCCAGTCCCCAATCCATCTGATGCAAAAGCAATAATCCCTCAAAAAATCACTCAATGGGGGCAATTTTCTCCAGATTCTTCAGGCACTAAAGAGCCTCTGAGGTGGCCAAGATGGGATGTTCAGCTGAAACACCGGTTTAGCACAAGACACCATCTTGGTAAAGGAGTTGAAGCATGTACTCGTAACAGCTGTCCGGATTATTTGGGGGTTGACTGCCTCTTAAATTGCTTGCTAAAGCTCCAGGCTGCACAGCACTTTGATGGCTAAATACTAAAACAATAGTGCTGGAGAAATTAATGGAACTGAAAGTCGATAAATCCCCAGGGCCCGATAATCTACATCCCAGGGTACTAAAGGAGGTGACTATGGAAATAACAGATGCGTTGGTTGTCACTTTCTAAAAATCTGTAGATTCTGGAACAGTCCCAGCAGATTGGAGGATGGCAAATGTAACCCCACTATTTAAGAAAGGAGGAAGGGAGAAAACAGGGAATCACAGACCGGTTAGCCTTACATCAGTAGTAGGGAAAATGCTAGAGTCGGTTATAAAGGATGTGATAACAGGACAATAACAGAAAATATCAACAGGATTAGACAAAGTCAACATGGGTTTATGAATGGGAAATCATGTTTGACAAACCTGCTGGAGTTTTTTGAGGATGTAACTAGCAGAATAGATAAGGAGGAACCAGTGGATGTGGTGTATTTGGATTTTCAGAAATCTTTGATAAAGTCCCACATAAGAGGTTAGTGTGTAAAATTAAAGAACATGGGATTGGGGGTAATATATTGGCATGGATTGAGAATTAGTTAGCAGACAGGAAACAGAGAGTAGGAATAAACAGGTCTTTTCCGGAATGGCAGGCGGTGACCAGTGGGGTACCGCAGGGATCAGTGTTTGAGCCCCAGCTATTCACAATATATATCAATGATTTGGATGAGGGAACCAAATGTAATTTTTTCAAGTTTGCTGATGACATAAAACTAGGTGAGAATGTGAGCAATGAGGAGGGTGTTAAGAGGTTTCAAGGTAACTTAGATATGTTGAGTGAGTGGGCAAATACATGGCAGATGCAGTATAACATGGATAAGCGTGAAGTTATCCACTTCGGTAGGAAAAACAGAATGGCAGAGCATTATTTAAATGATAATAGATTGGGAAATGTTGATGTACAAAGGGACCTGGGTGACCTTGTACACCAATCACTGAAAGCAAGCATGCAGGTGCAGCAAGCAGTGAAGAAGGCAAATGTTATGTTGGCATTTATTGCGAGAGGGCTTGAGTACAGGAGTAAAGATGTCTTACTGCAGCTGTACAGGGCCTTGGTGAGACCACACCTGGAGTATTGTGTGCAGTTTTAGTCTCCTTATCTAAGAAAGGCTATCATTGCCATAGAGGGAATGCAGCAAAAGTTCACCAGACTGATTCCCGGGATGGCAGGATTGTTGTATGAGGAGAGATTGGGCCGACTAGGCCTGTGCTCACTGGAGTTTAGAAGAATGAGAGGGGATCTCATTGAAACGTATAAAATTCTGACAGGGATGGACAGACTGGATGCAGGGGTGATATTTCCTCTGGCTGGGGGTCTAGAACAAGGGGTCACAGCCTCAGGATACGGGATAGACCATTTAGGACTGAGATGAGAAGAAACCTCTTCACTCAGAGGGTGGCGAACTTGTGGAATTCTCTGCCACAGAAGGCTGCGGAGGCCAAGTCAAGGAATATATTTAAGAAGGAAATAGATTTTATGGTGTTGAGAAAGAGGATCAGCCATGATCATATTGAATGGTGGAGCAGGCTCGAAGGGCCTAATTCTCTACTCCTGCTCTGGTTTTTTTATGGGCAGGATTTTCAGGCCGTGGGCGGGCGCGGCAGGCGGGCCCGAGAGTGGCCGGGAAACGGTCCGCCCGCCGTGATCGGCCCCCGACCGCGATTTCACACAGGTTGGCCAATTAACAGCCAGCCAGCGTGAAATGCATGCTGATAGGCTGAGCACTGCCGGGGTGGGGGTGGGAGGAGGGCAAGCGCTGAAGCCTGCGCAGGTGATGGGGTAGCAATGAAAACTTTAAAATAAAAAATAAAGATTTTGAAAACATGAAAGAAATGTCCCCACATAGGACTCACTCACATGAACATGAGCATAATGAACATTATGTCAAAATACTTTTCTTATTGTCGGAACCCTCATCATGCCCGTGGATGAGTTTTTCCTCAAAAATGCAAAGGTGCCTGGCCGATTCGGCCGCCAGCCAACTGTAAGGTTGGAGAGGCAGCAAAAAAATTTGTCTTAATTAATACTTTAATGGTCTTAATGAGCCTCTTAATTGTCGGCGGGCACTGCTGCCTCTCACGCACACCCGCCGACCGAAACATTGCGCGAGTACACGATGTCGCCAGGGTGCTCACCCAACGTCTTCACATGCGATTTTACACCCGATTGGGTCAAGTGTGCATCCACTCACTGGATGTAAAATTCTGCCCTATGTTTTCACCCAGCGAGCAGCTGAACGACAGTAAACAAGCCAGAGAATTTCGAGTGTTGCTTGGAAGCATACAGAGCTTTCACTATTCACTTGCTGCCAGAGGTTTGAAGGAGGCTGAAAACATATTGGGAAACCTTCTGGAACAATTGTTAAGGCTTTGCCAATGCTCTATCAATATTTATTCTGGGAATTCTCTGAGGACTTCACCTAAAAACATTAAGTGCTATAATGCTCTACCTCCGCCACCAGGAGAAAGAGAGTGCTTGGCCATGGGCACTTTCCTGCTCCTAGCCTAGAGGAGGAATGGGAGGAGGACATGAGGGCAGACAGAGAAACACAGCTGCTGCAGGAAAGAGGGACAGCACTGGTGAAGTGGACTCCCCCCCCCCCCCCCCCCCCCCCCCACCATCCCCCCTCTTGTGTGGACAGGACATCCCTTCTCCTCTGGTCTTCCTGTCCCAGGATCTTCAATTCCATGTCCGAGAACCTTCATGCCCTCACCTTTGGTTCCCGAGCCATCCTGAAACCTTCCGTTAGGTGTCAGTCAGCTCAATCTACAACTTCAACACTCCATGGAAATTCCTTCCGATCAGCATTTGAGTGGCAAACCTAAAAGCTTCTGGTTTAGCGCCTCCAAGCAAATTAGCGATCAAGTCCAAAATTGCATGCTAAAAATCATACTTACAAAAGGCTTGTTTTGTTAGCACAGCATCCATTCAGCATCTGTTTTCCCAGTTTCACCAAAAAGAGCCCCAGTGTGTCTAACAGTCTTTACTAGCTTACAATTAGTAATATTTGGATGTTACCAGCATTGCCAAAAATGAAAGTCATTTAAACGATTAAAACTACATGAGAGATTTTCTGATAGCCACATTCGTAAAGGCATCACCCATTGTAGTAGTAAGGCATACAAACCAGGAAGCCTCAAGTTCACTTCCGATCTTTCAGAAGTTCTTTCAGGTAAATTAAACCTATCTTTCCATTCATTGGAAATCGGATTACCTCCATCTGTTCCTGCACTATTTGAAACTAAGATCTTCAGGGGGAATTCATAATTTCAAAATTATCCCACCCTTACAGCACCGAAGGTGGAGGGACTGGATGGTGCACCTGAAGTGACCATGTTCATATCATCAGCATCATTCATGTTTCCCCCATTTTGTCAACCTGCATTTTTTTAGTGCTGCAAGCGGGTGGTGCTGATTTAATTTCCTTTGTAATAAGTTGTGAACAATGAGACTCTGAGCATAAATAATATTTGTGTAAAGAGCTTTTGGATAGAGAAGAGTTGGTCAAATGGGATATTAGCAACATCCTGGCTACAGGGGTGAATTCCTGCATATTAGAACTAGCCATTCTCTTACTCAAGCTATTTTTTTCACTTTATTCGTTAATGGGGTGTGGGCATCACTGGCAAGCGCCAGCATTTGTTGCCTATCCCTAATTGCCCTTGAACTAAGTAACTTACTCGGCCATTTCAGAAGACAGTCAAGAGTCAACCGCCATACCACGGGTCTGGAGTCACACATAGACCAGACCAGGTAAGGAGGGCAGATTTCCTTCTCTAAAGGGTGTTAGATGGGCTTTTACAACAATCAATGATTGTTTCATAGTCACCATTACTGAGACTAGCTTTATATTCCTGATTTATCAATTGAATGGCACGGTGGGATTTGAACACAAGAGCATTAGCCTGGGCCTGTGGATTACTAGCTCAGTGACATTCCCACTACACCACTGTCTCCCCCACCAGTACAGCTATAAAAATGTTAAAAATTTCTCAGGTTTATCCTGTTCATAAAACGCAGGATAAATTATCCTAGCCTTTTAGCCTCAAATGCAATCATCAGCAAAGTGATCGAAGGAGTTATCAAAAGTGCCATCAAGTGACACCTACTTATGAATAATCTGCTCGCCAATGCTCAGCTCAGGTTCCACTAGAACTAATTGGCTCACAATGTCATCACAATTTTGATACAGATATCGATGCAAGAAGGTCAGAAGAAAAGTATGATTAACTGCCCTTGAAATCATAATTAATATTTAAAAACCCCTAAAGGAAAATACCTAACGCACAGGAAGATGGTTTTCATTTTGATGGAACCAATTATTGTAGCTACAGGAGAAGTCTCAAGGCAGTGTCCTCAGCCCAAGCATCTTCAGCTGCTTTATCAACAATATTCCCTCTGTCTTTAGGTCAAGAGTGAGGCTATTTGTGAATAATTCAAAAGCGCTCAGCTCCATTCACAACTTCACAACTTCTCCAAGTACAGAGTAGCCCATGTCGGCTAACTCTGTGATTAGTGGCTCACCTATTAACTCCTCAATGCCTCTCTGCTATCTAAATGGTTTAAGTCAGGAGTGTGATGGAACATTCATTGGTTGTCTGGGTGGGTACAGCTACAACAACACTCAAGGGCAATCTGATACCACCTGTTTTGCGGCATCGCCCAAGACGAATTTCTACTCCAATTTGTTCAAATTCAAACACTACCTCCATTTCTTCCTCTTAACTCCAGTTTTGATTCTTTGACATGGCCTAAAGCAGCCAACACCATCAGGAGCAACTCATTCAATTCTGGATGTCGGGAAACAAATCATTATTGGTGACGAACAAAAGCTTAAGTGTCAAGAATAGACAACCAAACCTCAAGAAATCCACCAAAAAAGAGACTGGAACGCTGATTGACATTGTTGGATCAGGATGTGCCTGTGGATGGTCGAACTGTTCTGAGCATGGGCCTGTCACTGAGCATGTGGCAGGAACATTATAAAATACAGTGGTTAAAGTTCAACAAAGGCTTTCAGGATTAGAATTGGGATCATTCTTACATGCAGAGCACGCTGTCGTGGCCATGGTGTGATATGCTTTTTCAGACGTTAGACAGCTTTAGCATATGAACACCAGAATAAAAAAACACAGGAAGGGAAGGGTGTTAACGTGTACAGGAATGGTGTTGTTGGAAAATATATCTTCATACATCTGTCCTTTATGGATTATTTTAATGGTAATGAAACTTGGAAAGTAATTGCATAAAATTACAGCCATGTAACAAAAATAATCACATACAAAGAAAATTGATTTTGCTGTATTTCCATTTTAGCAGCAACATTATTTATACCCATTTAAATAATGCTGAAATTATTGGGATCAGCATCATAAAACTGCTCACTCTAAATTAAAAATGTGCATTTTATTGTCATTAAAGAAAGGAATATTAGTGCTGAATTATGGAACAACTTCAAGCATCAAGTACTCCTGGTTAATTATAGCTTTGTTAAGGCAAAGTGAGAGAAATTATAACAATGACAAGCAACTGTTAATTATATTGGGCATCTTATTCACATCTCTCCAAATTTACTGCTTCTGGAGATTACATTCACCCTGCCTGCGATTTATTCACAAATCCACGAGGTTCACTTCTGAGGGAGGTTTTCTTCAGTTTCATACAGTGCTTCCCTCTAGCGCCTTACTGCCAAAATCACTACTTCTACTTAAGGTAATCGATTTGAAACACTGTTCCCCTCTCCACATCAGCTATCTGACCTGTCGAGCATTTCCAACATCTTCTGCTTTTTTAGTTTAAATTTCCAGCATCCACAGTGTTTTGCTTTTCTATCAGTACTTCCATAGTCCATTCATGAAGGGGGACTTATTTTGAACTGAATCAAATTAATCATACTGGCTGCTCCATTCAGAGGAAGCACAGTTAAAAGTAGACCTAGACCTAACTAAGTTGGAACACATTTCATGGTCACTCTATGTGCCTTTTTTGTTCTGGAGATCAGTTTTATGGAATATAAGTATTGCTGGCAAGACTAGCACTTATTGCCCAATTAAATTATTTATTGCCCTTGAGTAGGTGCTGGTGAGCCCTTTTGAACCATTGTAGTCTGTGTGCTGTCGGTACACCCACAGCGTTGTTAGGAAGCGAGTTCTAGGATTTTGACCCAGCGGCAGTGAAGTAACGATGATATAGTTCCCAAGTCAGGATGATGTGTGGCTTGGAGGGGAACTTCCAGGCCCTGGTGTTCCAATGCATCTGCTGCCCTTGTCCTTCTAGGTGGTAGAGGTTGTGGGTTTGGAAGGTGCTGTTGAAGGAGCCCTGGTGAGTTGCTGCAGTGCATCTTATAATTCATGTCCAGTTATAATGCACGGTTATAAGTTGTTTTGTGCAATAAAAAAATTGGGTTTGGAGGATTGCAGAGTGAGTAGTCTGTACGAGTAGAAAGAAAGAGGGGTGGAGGAGGGAGGAAATTCCATTTCAATAGGAGAAGTGACAGGTGAAACTGTAAGAAAATCTCTGGAATAAAATACTGCTGATATTGGTATTCCGTGTCTCTGGTCATAGTAACAGGTGCCTATTGTAACATAGTGACAAATCCTCTGGAAAAGAATCATGGAGGTTGAGGAAAACTACATTTGTCAAGGACCAAACGGAAGATAAAAATATGGGGTGGAAAAAGTCCAGAAACCAGTAAGAGTAAAGTTGCAGTTTGCTAACTGAATTTAACACCTTTCTTTCACATCAGCCCAGCAGCTAAATTTAATTTCAGCCAGCAAAAAGAATGACCAAAGATGGTTGAAGTGATGGCAAAGATTTAGAATTGCTTCAGGCTCAGATAACAAAGATGATTTTTATCCAACCACCATGTTAATATTTTCAACATGTGAATGGGCTGAGGATAGTAGAGTCAATTTCCTCAATCACAAGAAAATGACCTTACATTTTGTCACGCTGCTGGCTGGCACACAGAGATTTGGTGAGATTGGCTCATTACCATAATTATAATGGGCTCGCTGCACAACCTGCATCTGGGAAATGCGGACCACAGTACCTTGAACATGACTGTTACTCTTTTCTTCTCATTCAGAGCAATGGGGCTGAATGTGGAAAAAGTAAAGTGCGAGAGGTGCTGCCTTCTACATGGTGACTTCTGCTAGAGGAAGTGCAGCTGTAGGGAAGTAGGGAAGTCTCCAAACCAAGCCAACATGTAACGCTGTCACTGTAAATCCCATTTCAAATGGTGGCAGGTGAAAATAAAAATTTAGCTGGGCCAGGGAGGTGTCCCATGGTATGGTTAATGAGAGTGTGTCAACTCGAATGCATGTTACCACTATGCATATACCACAATACTACTATGTATATAGTGGTATTTTCACTAGACTGGTAATCCAGAAACCTAAGGGTAATGCTCTGGGGACCCGGGTTCAAATCCCACCACAGCAAATGGTGGAATTTGAATCCAATAGAAATCTGGAATTGAAATGATGACCATGGAACCATTGTCGATTGTCATAAAAACCCATCTGACTCACTAATGTCACCATCAGGGAAGGAAATCTGCCATCCTTACCTGGTCTGGCCTACATGTGACTCCAGACCCACAACAATGTGTTTGACTCTTAAATGCCCTCTGAACAAGGGCAATTAGGGATGAGCCAGCGATGCCCACAACCCATGAACGAATAAAAAAAAAAGTCCTATGTTTTTTGGTTTTTATTCTTTATTCTTTCATGATGCAGACAGGCACTCCCATAGTTAGAGCTTTTCTGTAGCAGTTCAGTACAACTGAGTGGCTTGCTAGGCCATTGCAGAGGGCAGTTATGAGTCAACCATATCGCTGTGGGCCTGGAGTCACATGTAGGGCAGGTCACACGCTTTCCATCAATTTCTTCTTGCAGCTGTAGGATCTGGCCATCTGTAGACTCACTATGAGAGGAAAGGAAGTGAAAAAGAATTATCCATTCTCTGCATTCAGCAGTGCACCGCCTGACTAGTAGAGCAACGCTCACCAGATGCCAGCTCAGAGAATCAATTCATGGCCATGGTGACTTAGGTGCAGTCCATGCTCTTCTCCAGAGGAAGTGTGCTGCTGGTCTTTAGCCAGATTTAACATAACCACCAGTAGCCTCTGGAGGCAGAGGCTGCCTTCCTAGGTAGTGGCAGGTACAGAAAGGGGAATAAGGATTTCTTGGTCTGTAAACCATGGTGAATAGATATCTATGTATAAAGACCCTTCTATGATGTCTCACTTGATGCGCGTCCAAACTTACCTCTTCCATCTCTTCTTCCTCCTCCTCCTAAACTTATAGGGATGAAGTAATTCTGATTGGAAATACATGTCCCCAGACCGCACAGTCATGTCTGAAGAGAAAGCAGGGGTCTCCAAAGCACCAAATAGCTCAAATCAATGGGAGGGCAAAGTAAGCCAAACCTTCAACTCCAGGTAACAAACTGACCTCTTCACTGCGGCATCTGCCTCAGGGATCCCACTCAGGAACTCACACCATCGCTTGCATAATGGTGAAGTATTCAGTGTCTGTTTTGGGGCAGAGATTGGGGAAATCCCTCAGGGAGTTAGTGAAAACCCTATTTAACTGTAGTGGGATAGGCTCTCGCTGGTATTAAAGTGAAAAAGCATTACTTTTAAGAAACAGTTCAGGTGAAGTTTTTAGGAATGGATTTGAGGTGGGAAAGCCTATTGTCCATTTTATTGAGAGCAGCACCCCAAAACAACCTAAAAACAGGTAATAATTTGATAGGAATCCCACCTGGATTGTCTAATCATGCCACCTGAAAGATCTTCAAAAATTTCACATCTTGTGCTGTTGCTATGTTAGATCATATAAAATAGGCTGAAAGTGTCGGTCAATCCAACATGACCAGTGTGCAAGCAATGGTGATAAGGGCGCAACACCTCTAACCATAATACATCAGCCAAGTGGATCATAGCAAGTTCCCAAAATATGTTTGCATTGTGAACGATGTGATGCTGTACATAATCAATAGAAATGCAACAACAAGTTCCAGAGGCAAAGGTGAAATTCTATAAAACACCAACACACAGCCGGGAAGAAGCAGATCATCCAAGATGCCAAGCCATGTTATTTATTCTTTATTTATTCATTCAGGGGATGTGGGCATCGCTGGCTAGGCTAGCATTTATTGCCCATCCCTAATTGCCCTTGAGAAGGAGGTGGTGAGTTGCCTTCTTGAACCGCTGTAGTCCATGTGGTGGAGGTAAACCCACAGTGCTGTTAGGAAGGAAATTCCAGGATTTTGACCCAGTGACAATGAAGGTACAGCAATATATTTCCAAGTCAGGGTGGTGAGTGACTTGGAGGGGAACTTATGGGTCGGTGGTATTATCCTTCGTTGCTAGTTTCAAGACCAATGAGAACATAAAATGTGGTAGCAAGTAGAATGAAAATAGATCTACATGAACAGGCACAGGTCATTGGAGCCCTTGTAAGAAGCATTGTCACTCAAGCATTGGCCTTTAGGTTGCACAGTGGCAGAGATGAGCAACATGGGTGATCATCGTCATTCACTTTGGGCAACTAAAGAGAAATATATATAACATTTAAATCCCAGGCAAAACAGCCAGTAATTGGAAATTATAAACAGTTAAATTATCTAGTACTTGGTTAACCCACCCATTCCTCTGCTCAGAGCTGAGCTATTTTCCATCCAAACAGATGCCAAGGGAAATATTTTTGCTATGTTGCTGAAATATTATAAACAATCCCAAAACAAAAAGAGTATTGCGTAAGAATTCTGTAGCAGAGACACTGCAGCTTAACAGAGGTCATCAGCAACAACAACAATTTGTATTATATAGTGTCTTTATAATAGTAAAATATCTGTTTAATTGTTGCATGCACTGGTGAGTATTCTCTCTATAAAATTGAAGTTATTTTGGGTGTTCCTTCTGGGAATGGTCTCTAAAGAAAAATGAACCACTAGGAATCATTTTTGATAATGTACAATTTTTATGTAGCAGAAGTATATGAAATACTGTGGCCCATCCAGCAATAACTAGATCATCCTGTGCCAATCTGGTTTCCGGATATTGGAATAACGGAGCACAAAAGATGAGAAGGCATCAAGTTATGAACAGCCTTATTCATGAAAGCAGGAGTCAGATAGATACTGGTTAATGCAGGCATGCATTTTTGATTAGAAAGTTTCTAAGGGATGCTGTCAGAAGCTGGTGCTCTTTTGAATTAATCTGACTTCCTTCTCAAGGAAATTCTCCAGTGTCTCCAAATTTATCGGTGTTACATTATAAAAGCAGGTAATAATCAGAATCCAGAATCCAAATTTCCCTATTAAAAGCAGTGAAACAAGCCTGAGGGTAGACTTAATCAAAGCTAACTTTGCAGTAAGCTGCTTGTATAATTCATTGCCATACAGATTCAAGGTACGACATATATTACGAAACAAGGTGCCATGGTAACCAAAATAGGAAAGCAATAGAATGTATGTTAATACAAAATGATCCAGTTTAAATTGTACTCCTGTGACAGTGAAATACAGAGCTACCACATAATGAGGATAAGGTAGCAAGTGTAACTCTGGTGTTTATGCTGATATATGTGATTTCCAAAGAGAATGCTAGACTACTCTGTTGGGTTTAAATCATACTTAGAAATATTAGCATGCAACTGCATCTATTTTAAAAGGATTATTTCTACGTTAAGATAGCGGCCAGAGAAACGTTGCACACACTAAGGTGTTTCTTTGTTAATATTGCAAAGCACAATTTCAACATGGATTCATTTTTTACAGTTTCCAAAACAAGTGGTCTGGCAACAAGACCATCTTAACTGCATTAACAACTTAGTATTTCTTTACCTTGTTCAAAAACTGTTCACACTGTGACATGAACCAATCACTACTAAGTTGCCCTTGTTCATCTGTTTATATAGTAACACATTTCTAACAGTACCAGGCAGTGCAGAATAAAAAAAGTTTATCTTGATGGTTCTCAATTATTTGACCACACTTAAAATAAAGAATAATTAACAATAGTAATGGTCAGAGCAGCATCTGTTGTTGTAAGGTTGCAGTAGCCATTGAGAAAATGCACATGTATCTATGTTAGTGATCAGTTTCTGTACAAATTAAATGCTTATTTGTCTCACAGAACAAGGTAGACATGATTCAAGGCAGATGTGCAACTAAGTGAGGGCATGACAATTCTGTTACATGAAATTGTAGCATGTAATTATACAAAGTCGGGGTGAGAAAGAAAGTGAATGTGAACTGGCTGTGTAGGTAGACAATTCGTGATGGGCTGAGAGCTAATCCAGTTTGTTATTTTATTTACCTCTGTTAACCCAGTAAAATTGTACATGCAGAGTTTCCACTTTGGGTGCAATCGGCAATCCAGGCTCATATTTTGCTTGAAATTGCTCTGATTTTCCAAAATGAATTTATGGTTCATCGTCCCACTTAAACTCAGTTGCATAACCACAAAGGTAAAATTTTCCCTGAAACAGTGCAATTGGACAGTGTAATAGAACACAATTGTTTATTTTTTTCCTGACATTAAAAAATATCCCTTAATGTATTTAAGTGCAGTAACCCAGCACATTTTTATTAATGCAACTGAAAATGAGCTTATCACAGAACAAAAGCATTTTTAATAAGAGAGTCTAGTCCACCATCTGTGAGGAGCTTAGTTTTAAAACACTGGCAATGACTACAAATGACGGTGCAGAATCATTTACTAGTTTCATTGGTGTATAGTAGTCAGTTTCTTAGCAAATTAAATATGTTTTCATGTTGAAAAAAATTTGAAAGATGCCAACTGGTGCCACTGTGTCTAAAAAAAACTGACGTTAATCTGAAGGGACTCCTCAAAGGGCCACAATTGTCAGAAGCTTGCCTTGCTCCTTATTTCATCCAGGGGCGTGGCTAGTTGTGTGGGTGGTGCTTGTCATATGTTGGCTAGTCCAGCTTCAGAATGATTACTGAGACGTTGGTATATTCAAACAACAACTGGTTTATTTTATAGAACTGAACTATGTACAGCTATCCATGACTCGATGTTACACTGCTGAAGCCATGAACTTCCTCTTCTCCCCTCCTAATCATGCATTGTCTTACCTCATCATCATGGGAGGTGATATTTGCACAGTCCCACATATTAACCCTTAAAAACCCTAATACTTTATCTCCCCCCAAATCTTTGTCCATATTTTTTACATTCATATTTACATACAACTCCATCTCCGCCAAGTCTCCAACATCACCGAATCAATCTGTCAGGAGGCCTCACAACTCTCCCTGATTGTGATCTTGTCAGCTTTGGAAGATCAGTAGTCTCTCTCTGAACTCATTTTTCTTCACTTGGACGGCCTTCATTGAGAGTTGTTGTTGTAGTACCTGGTCCTTTATTAATTTCTGACTCAACTTCTGGGGCAGGATTTTCCCGTTGGCAAGCGGGGGTGCAGGGCCCGCTCCCCGGCGCGTAAAGTGATGCGCAGTGACGCCGGGCGGAACTCCCGATGTCACCGCGCCCCATTTAAATTTTCCGGTAAGCGGGGGCACAGCAAAATCAGCTGTGTGCCCGCCGACCTGTCAATGGCCAATTGAGGCCATTGACAGAGGCATTAAACTCATTAATGGAGAGTTAAGGTTGGTGAGCAGGCCAGGAGCCCCGGCGGGAATTTAAAAGAGCACGAAACCTCATCCACGGGTGGGAAGAGGTTTCATGTAGGACAGTGTCACATGAGGGGACATGTTTGGGAATTTTTTTTTCTGTTTTTAATATTTGTCACAGAACAGCCAATCTTCCTGAGGCAGCACTTAGCCTCAGGGAGACCTGTGCGCTCTTTTGTACTCTCGATTTTGGTGTTTCCCCCCACCCGCACAGGGAGCGCTCAGCGCTTCCATGCGGACGTCACGCTGGGTGGGCCTTAATTGGCCCACCCACGTAAAATGGCGGTGCACCTTCAAGCAGGGGCGCCGATTGGAAGCGCGCCTGTGCGTGCCCGCCTTTTAACTTCGCCCCCGACAGGGGGTAAAATCCTGCTCCTGGTTTATCCAAATGTATGACTGCTTGTCATCTTTGATGAATAGAAATAAAATTTCTCTTGTTTCAACAAATTCACCAAGGCTCCTTCGACAGCACCTTCCAAACCCATGACCACTACCATCTGGAAGGACAAGGGCAGCAGACACAAGGGAACACCGCCACCTGGAAGTTCCCCTCCAAGTCACTCGCCATCCTGACTTGGAAATAGATCTCCGTTCCTTCACTGTCGCTGGGTCAAAATTATAGAACTCTCCCTAACAGCACTGTGGGTGTACCTACACCACATGGGCTGCAACGGTTCAAGAAGGCAGCTCATCAACACCTTCTCAAGGGCAACAAGGGATGGGCAATAAATGCTGGTCTAGCCAGTGACGCCCACGTCCCCTGAATGAATAAAAAAAAGTACCTTCTGAAGAATGTACTAAATAAGGTCTCCGTTGATTGTCATCTCTCTGGTCTATTGCTCCTTCTTTCCCTTGGTCCAACTTCTGGATCTGGACTTGATCCATATCTTCCTCTCTTTGCTGTTATACTTTTCTCAATCATATTTCCCTCTCTCTTTATTCGATGTCGCAGGCTTATCCTGCTCTTTGCAGTTTTGCATGCTTCTTATTCTTGATTCTTGAGTTTGCCTTCTTCGTTTGGCTTTTTCTGTCCTTTCTTACTTCTGGATCAATGACTGCTTGCAATCTCTCATTCTTGAATTCTCGGATAGTCCTGGAATTCTAGCCCTGGAAGTAATACTTTGGGTAGGATGGGAGGCTATGAGGACCCACCTGATCAATGTGTCCATTTCACACAAAACCCAGAAGTCTTGGTTTATCACTAAGTTCACTTTCTTCCCACGTAAAAAAGGCAGACATTGTGTGGCTTGGTTCCATGTCTAGCTTTTGACTTCTTTGACTGCCAGAATCCTTGATCACCACTTTTGGTGGGCGGGTAGGTGCAGATGTACTTTCTAGAAGGTCACCACTGTTGGATGGATGTGGTATTTGAAGAGCGTATTCAAACACCAGATTTTTAGCTTCCACTTTCAAAACAATGCTACAGAGTGATGAGTGGTCACTCCCATTCTCATGTGTTTTCTGGTCTAATTTTGACACAGTGCATTCATTGTAAGCGAGTGGACTTCCCCCCATCCCTGGACATCCTCCTGCAAAAAGGCTGGACTATCAATCTCAAGTATCAAGTATCAAAAATTTAGTGCTGAAGTCACAATCCAGGTCTTCATTACAGTTGTGTTCATTTCTAAAGTCACCCTTGGATTCTTACTGATTGACTCCTTCCACTTCCCTGATAGGACTGAGGTCAATACAAGCTCTTCTACTTAATGCAGAGAATTCCAGTTTCTGTAGAACATACAATGTTTCCAATACTTTCCCTACTGGACTGTTGCCTGTAACTTCCCTTGACTTATAGTTCGATCCTTCCTAGACCATATAGCTGGGTTTCCATTGGCTGCAGGCAATATGTTGGTAACCACAGTCCATTACCTGATTAAACCATTACACTCACTTTCACTCCAGTATCTGGTTTAAAGTTGGTGATACGTCTTTTGACAGATATTTCTGCAGTCCAGAGTGCATTATTGGGATCACTGATCTCACCCAGGAGATATTTTTGTTCATCTTCTGGCGGAACTTCTGCAACTTCCTTAATAGCCTAATGCATGAAGACCTTTGAAACCTGTGAAGTTAGAGGTTCTACTTCTGCACATCTTTCTGAAATGGCCAATTCTCCTGCAAAGAAAGCATTTTCTTTCTTTGTACCTTCTTTTCTGATGTCTCTTTTACATTCCTGGGCTTAACGAACTGTGTGGTCACTGGAGGTTTCCTGAGCCGAGGCTTTGTTTCACCTCTAAGTATCGCCCTGTTCTGTTTATGGACCTCTGTTTGTCTCACCAACTGTATTTAGAAAAACTAAGGTGAAGTCTTCCTTAGATTGTAATAAGTCTGATCGGGATTCATTGGTAACACTGACGACAGTGTGGTCTCATTTTAATTCTGTTTTTAGGCTTCCATACTCACATTCTTCAACCAGACTGCAAAGGTCATTCATAAAAGCATCTACTGCATCACCTGGATTCTGGACTTTTTTGCTGAATTTGGCCCTTTCCAGAATCTTATCGCTCCTCAGGTTGAATTAGTTATCAAAGGCTTTTAAGGCTTCTTCAAATTTATCAGAGATCTCATTGATGCCCTGTCTTGCAATAACATCATCTGCTACTGTTCCTATGGAGTAACGCGTTGGCCTGTTCAGCTTCAGAATTACTGTCTAACCCTAAAGCAATTTGGTCAAGAATCTTTTTCTCCAAGAATCAGTTTGATTTGGTCCTTCCATGTGTCCAAACCTCTCAGGTAGTATAAATTTAAGATTCATGGCTTTTCTAAGCTTTTAGGTGGTTTACCCAAAGTTTTGAATTTTCCTTCCAGTGTTTGAAGCTTTCCCACACTGTCCAGCCTCTCACCAAGGCCCACTGCGGTCATTGCTTATCGCTCGGGGATTTCTCCGCCAGACTTGGTATATATTTCTTGAACGCTGCAAAGCTGTTAAAAATTGCTTTGCTTTAAATTATTTCAACAATATCTTCACTCCAATCCCCTGGAGCATCAAGTATTTTCAGCCTTTTTTTTCGCGTTTATGCTGGCTCATTGTTGCCACGTGTAATGACGCCAAGCTTAGACCCAGGCTGCAGTGTTCTCATTTACCCACCCTGGCTAGGGATCTGATTTTCCCTACGCTGCCTGTCCAGTGTGCCGTTAAAATTGATTTTTACCTTTTTTAAGGGTTGCTCACCAGTTCCACAATCTTTGGTTGGCTCTATAACTCGAAGACTATGATCGCTGGATCAGGGTTTTCTTCACAAAGCGCCACATGCTGTGGTGCAGCCCTGAATGACTTTGAAAGTTGAGTTTCTGACTCTTCCGACCTCCACTTTGTCTATGGAGCAGCTTTGGATTACTTCAACTGTCTCTTACAGCGTTCTGCAGTTTTGCCACCACTTTTACAGGTCTGATATTTAGTCTTCTTTAAAGTTGGATTTTTTAGCGTTTTGTGAGTTACAGACCTTCAGTTGTCTCTTTGGACTTTCTTGCCTTTTGCAAGCTGTTCTCACTTTACATCTGCTTTCTGCAGCTTTTGGACCAAGGCTGTAACGAGGTCAGGAGCTGAGTGGCCCTGGCGGAACCCAAACTGGACATCAGTGAGCAGGTTATTGCTAAGCAAGTGCCACTTGATAGCACTGTTGATGACCCCTTCCATTACTTTACTGATGATGGACAGTAGGCTGATGGGGTGGTAATTGGCTGTGTTGGACTTGTCCTGCTTTTTGTGTACAGGACATATCTGGGCAATTTTCCACATATCCGGGTAGATACCAATGTTGTAGCTGTACTGGAACAGCTTGGGTCGGGGCACAGCAAGTTCTGGAGCACAAGTCTTCAGTACTGTTGCTGAAATGTTGTCAGGGTCCATAGAGTTTGCAGTATCCAGTGCCTTCAGCCATTTCTTGATATCACGTGGAGTGAATTGAATTGGCCAAAAACTGGCATCTGTGATGCTGGGGACCTCCAGAGGACGCTGACGTGGTTTATCCACTTGGCACTTCTGGCTGAAGATTGTAGCAAATGCTTCAGCCTTATCTTTTGCACTGATGTGTTCTAAGAGATCTCTTCTATGCTCATCAAAAGTGAGAGTAGATTTAATTCCCTTTCCCAGAAGCTGCACTTCTAACCTACATTATCCCGCGGTGAAGTTGGTATTATACACAAATGGGCAATCAGGCACGCACATCTCTTGTCCAGGAGGGAAGCTATAAATGACATGTATCTGATCTATGACAATAATAAAAGTCTTGGTTATTGTTATATTTCTGGTGAATCTTCTGTTTCCACTAGACCTGAAAACTTTATAAGAGAATTGCTGTGGTCTGTAAATCACAAACCCATGCAGCAGATGTGTCCCAACCTATTACATAAAGTTAACTGTTTTGAATTAAAACTGTTAGCCAGTTATGTGAATACTCATTAAAATTAATGGAAATTTCTGAAACAGTGGGTAAGGAAAGAAAACATAGAGACATACATCAGGTGGCAGCTTGAGTGGGAAATAAATTGTATGGTATATCAGATTAATAATTAAAGTATTCAAATCATGCACATGCAAGTGAACTTTACTACTCAAACTACCTAAACCACATGCTAATTTGTGTCCCTTTTGTTGAAGTTCTTCAATGATAAATGCCTTCTGCATTTTATAGTGGAAAGACCTTTTCAATAGTGCAATTGTTTAATGTAGTGAAGAAACAGACTAGCTTCTCATTAGTTTCCTAGAAAATTGGCTAACAACCACATTCTTAAGGGCAATGCACAGTGCACAACATACAGAAAATATATACCAATAAGTTAAGCTCTTTATCTCATCTAAAGCAATGAATTTATGAAACATACATAACCGTTGCTATTTTACTGTATTTTAAAGAAAGATAAGTGTATCCTGGTCATTTTATTTTACAAATATATTTACGTTATTAACTTATATACTAGCAGAAGGTCCCACTTGTAAATGGAAAGAACACACAAAATGCTAGTTCGTGGAGTCTCCAAATTTAACTGTCAATTTCACAGTGTGGGTTTTATACAGATAATTATATACGTTAATAGATTATTTCTTTGAGTGGAGAGCAAACCTACTTGAGAAGGGCAACGGTGGATGGAGATAAAAACCAGCGGCAGAGAGCCCCTTCAACCTGTTTCTACCTGTCAGAGCTGAAGTGTGATGTCAAAGGAAAACAGGTAGGTGATTGGTGGGTATCTCTTCCATGTCTTTTTTGATTGGCCAAGTGGTTTAAATCAGATGTTATTACAGCTGAAGAATACAGTTAAGAAATCCACTTGTAAAATGTTTAACTTCCACATTAATTAATTAAATAGAGTAGAGATGGATGGGCAGATGATGTGTTGCAGCTGTAGTATGTGGGTGCTGGTGGGTGCCGGTGTGATCCACGGTGACCACGTCGGCAGCAAGTGTTGGCTGCTCGAGGAACTTCAGCTCAGAGTTGATGAGCTGGAGTCTGAGCTGTGGACTCTGCGACTCATCAGGGAGGGGAAGAGTTATCTGGACACTGTGTTTCAAGGAGACAGCTACGCCCCTTAGAATAATTACAACAAATTTGGACCATGGTCAGGGACAGGAGGGTGTGACTGCGAGTGAGGCAGGTATGGGGATCCAGAATTTAGTTTTGGAGGAGCCTCAGCCAGTGCCCTTGTCCAATAGGTACAAGGTTCTTGCTCCCGGTGTGGACGAAGGCACAGACTGCAGGGAGGATGAGTAAACTGACCACAGCACCGTGGCACAGAGCGTCATTCAAGTGGGGGGAGAAAAGAGAAATGTAGTAGTAATAGGGGACAGCATAGTTAGGGGAATAGATACTGTTCTCTGCAGCAAAGACAGAGAGTCCTGAAGGCTGCGTTGCCTACCTGATGCCAAGGTTAAGGACATCTCTTCTGGGCTGGAAAGGAACCTGGAGCGGGAGGGGAAGGATCCAGTTGTCATTGTCCGCGTAGGTACCAATGACATAGGCAGGACTAGGAAAGAGGTTCTGCTGAGGGACTACGAGCAGCTCAGGGCTAAATTAAAAAGCAGAAACACAAAGGGTAATAATCTCCGGATTACTAGATGGGCCACGTGCAAATTGGCTGAGGGTAAATAAGATTAGAGAGGTAAATGCGTGGCTCCGAGATTGGTGTGGGAGGAATGGGCTCTGATTCATGGGACACTCGCACCAGTACTGGGGAAGGAGAGAGCTGTTCTGTTGGGATGGGCTTCATTTGAACCATGCTGGGACCAGTGTCCTGGCGAATTGTATAACTAGAGTTGTAAATAGGACTTCAAACTAATTAGTGAGGGGGAGGGTTCAATTGAAGGGAAGTTTAAAAAATCAAAAAGAAACGAGAGAGCAGAGGTGCAGTGTAGTGAAGAGGTGAACGATAATCAAAATGTGATAGGAAGGGGCAGAAAATATAAGCAGAAGAGTGCAGCAGAAATTAGAACCAGAATGAGTAATAATGATAAAAAGTCAAAACTTAAGGCTCTTTATCTGAATGCACATAGCATTTGTAGCAAGATAGATGAGTTGACGGCACAAATAGAAATATACGTATATGAATTGATAGCTATTACAGAGATGTGGTTGCAGGGTGACCAAGACTGGGAACTCAATATTCAACGGTATTCAACATTCTGGAAAAATGGGCAAAAAGGAAAAGGAGGTGGGGCAGCTTTGTTAATAAAGGAAGATATCAGTGCAGTGGTGTGTAGTGATATAGGTGCAATCGACCGTGATGTGCAATCAGTTTGGGTGGAAATAACGACTAGCAAGGGGAAGAAGTCACAGGTCAGAGTTATCTTTAGGCCCCCGCACAGTTACCTCACTGTAGGACAAAGTATAAATCGGAAAATAATTGGGATGTGTAAGAAGGGCGCTACAATTGTCATGGGTGATTATAATCTGCATATTGGCTGGACAAATCAGATTGGCAGGGGTAACACGGAAGACGAATTTGTGGAGTGCATCAGGGGTTGTTTCTTAGAGCAATACATTGTGGAGTCTACCCAGGAACAGGCTTTTTTAGATCTAGTAATGTGTAATGAGGTAGGGTTAATAAGAGATATTGTAGTTAAGGATCCTCTAGGGGGTAGCGATCACAACATGGTAGAATTTCAAATTCAGTTTGAGGGTTAGCAACTCGGGTCTCAAACCAGTGCCCTCAACTTAAAAAAGGGCAATTACAGTGGTATGAACAAAGAGTTGTCTAAAGTGGGCTGGGAAAATAGACTAAGTGGAAGGTCAGTGAGTGAGCAGTGGCAGACATTTAAGCAGATATTTCATAACGCTCAGCAAAAATTGATCCCAGTCAAAAAGAAGGACTCGATGGGAAGAATGAACCACCCATGGTTAACAAAGGGTGGTCAAGGAGAGTTCCCAATCAAAAACTAAGGCATAAAAAGTGACGAAAACTAGTGGTAGGCCAGAGGATTGGGAATTTTTTAAGAGCCAGCAGCAGATGAGTAAAAAGCTAATAAAGAGGGAGAAAATTGATTGTGAAAGTAAATTGGCAAGAAATATAAAAACAAACAGCAAGAGCTTCTACGGGCATATAAGATGAAAGACAGTGGCTAACGTGAGTGTGGGACCCTTGGAGAATGCGACTGGAGAATTGATAATGAGGAACAGGGGAATGGCAGATAATTTAAACCAATATTTTGCATCTGTCTTCATAGTGGAAGACACTATAAATATTCCAAAAATGTCAGATAAGCAAGGAGCTAATGGAGGAAAGATCTTGTAACAGTCTCTATCACAACGGGCAAGGTATTTGACAAACTAATGGGTCTAAAGGCAGACAAGTCACCAGGACCTGATGGCCTGCATCCAAGGGTTTTAAAGGAAGTGGCTTCAGAGATAGTGGAGGAATTGGTCAAAATATTCCAGAATTCACTGGATTTCCGGGAGGGTCCCAGCGGATTGGAAAACCACTAATGTGATGCCCCTGTTCAAGAAGGGAGGAAGACAAAAAGCAGGAAACTGTAGGCCAGCCAGCCCAACATCTGTCATTGGGAAAATGCTAGAGTCCATTATTAAGGAAGAAATAGCAGGACATTTAGAAAAGCTTAACGCAATCAAACAGAGTCAACATGGTTTTGTGAAAGGGATATCATGTTTAACAAATTTGCTAGAGTTCTTTGAGGATATAAGCAGAGTTGATAAAGGGGAACTGGTAGATGTAGTGTATTTGGATTTCCAGAGGGCATTCGATAAGGTGCCACCTGAAAGATTATTGCACAAGGTAGGAGCTCACGGTATTGGGGGTAATGTATTAGCATGGATTGAGGATTGGTTAACGCACAGAAGACAGAGCGTCGGGATTAATTAGTCTTTTTCAGGTTGGAAAGATGCAACTAGTGGAGTGCCACAAGGATCAGTCCTAGGGCCTCAATTATTTACCATCTATATTCATGACTTGGAGGAGGGGCAGAGGAAAATGTATCCAAATTTGCTGATGATACAAAAATAGATGGGAAGGCATGTTGTGACGATGACATAAGGAATCTGCAAAGGGATATAGATAAGTAGATTGAGTTGGCAAAAAACTTGGCAGATGGCGTTTAATGTAGGAAAGTGTGAGGTCATGCACTTTGGTAGGAAGAATCAAAAGGCAGACTATTATTTAAATGGAGAGAGACTCCAAAAAAGTGCAGCACAGAGGGATCTGGGTGTTCTCATGCATAAAACACAAAGTTAGCATGCAGGTGCAGCTAGTAATTAAGAAGGCAAATGGACTTTTGGCCTATATTGCTAGGGGGTTGGATTTTAAAAATAGGGAAGTCTTGTTACAACTGTACAGGGTGTTGGTGAGGCTGCACCTGGAGTACTGTGTACAGTTTTGGTCCCCGTATTTAAGAAAGGATATACTGGCATTGGAGGCAGTTCAAAAGAGATTCACTAGGCTGATTCCTGGGATGAAGGTGTTGACTTATCAAGAACGGCTAAACAGTTTAGGCCTTTATTCATTAGAGTTTAGAAGAATGAGGGGTGATCTTATTGAAACACACAAGATTCTGAAGGGGCTTGATAGGGTAGATGTTGAGAAGATGTTTCCACTAGTGGGGGAATCTCAAACTTGGGGACATAGTTACAGAATAAGGGGCACTCTTTTAAAACTGAGATGCGAAGGAATTTCTTCTCTCAGAGGGTCGTGAAGGTCTGGAATTCTCTACCCCAGAGAATTGTGGAGGCTAGATCACTGAAAGTACTTAAAGAGAAGGTAGATAGATTTTTGAAACATCGGGGAGTTGAGGGCTATAAGGAGCTGGCACGAAAGGGGAGTTGAGGCCTAGGGCAGATCAGCCATGATCTTATCGAATGGCGGAGCAGGCTTGATGGGCCGAATGGCCTACTCCTGCTCGTGTTTCTTATGTTCTTATACTCCTATAAACTGTTGTAATACAGATAACCTATGTTTTGGTCAGATTCATTGACAGAAATTGTACATAACTCCGCTCTTCCTGATCCCTGTTTTTTTTATATACATATATATATATAAATGACTTGGAAATTGGAATACAGAGGTCTGAATTTTTCGCAAAGATGGAGAGCCTCTCCATCACTACGAAAATGGCTGCGGAGGCCCGGATCCTGAAGTCCCACCCCCCGAACACAGCACGTACCATATAAAACAGCAGTTGCCTCCAATCATGTCAGATTCTTGCCAGCTAAGAGTGGGAAACATGATGTGTGCAAATTAGACCTGATAGGAGCAGGTCTAAATTTTGCAGACTTGCATAGGTAGGTGGGGTCCCCTTTCAGAGAGGGAAGGTACCCTTTTTGTTATAGTCCTGGGTCACCTTTGGGAGAAGTCAGGTGACTGTTTGGAGCGGGTAGGTGCCTTTTGGGAGAGATTAGGTGCCCTTTGAGATTGTTAAAGGTAGACATGAATGTGCATAAAAAGTGTAGAACTCATTGAAGCTGTTAAATTCGTGGGAACTGTTAAAAAGAACTATCAAAAGGAACTGTCAAGCTAACAATACATGTAAAGCTCCTGCCCTTTAAATATTTGAAGAAAAAACTGTCCTTAGTGTTTTTTAATAATCAATGCTTGCTACTTCACTGTCTATTGATATAAGCCTGAGGGCTATCCTTGCCAGATTAGTGCTGTATGACTGAGTTCACAACATTCCAATATCACTGTGGGGTGCCTTTCAGTTCACAGTTTGATTGACAGCTCCAAATGGCCATACACTCTTTGAAGTGAGACTATGAATTCCAATGCACATTTTTATAAGAGATTAAAGGAAGTTAAATGTAGTGAATAGGTTTTCATCAATGAGTGTTCTTTTTAAATTATGAATTCTTTAACAGGCACTGAATAATTTTATTTAATCTCAGCATGGGTCCTGAGGTCTGCCTATGGTGGATACTGGGTGAGTTTACATGGTAAGTGTAAGGGTAATGGGTGGTGGTTGGGGGCATGGATTGGTATGAGTTGGCATGATGGCAGGAGTTGGCACTAAGTTGGTATGGGGCTATAAAGGGACATAGGGGTGGGTAAAGGGGCATCGGTTGACATGGAGGCAACGGGAGGCTGGGTAGAGAGGCATAGCTTGGCATGGAGTATATGAGGAGCCATGGGGAATGGGTGCAGGAGGCATGAGCTGGCATGGGTTGGCATGGATGGAGCATAGGGAGTGTGTAGGGATGTGAAAGGGTGTGAGGGTGAGAGCTGGAGGGCTGTTTAATGTTTCATTGTTTTTTTTTAAAAACTTGGACATGGTGGCAGTGCGTCAAACCAGGCCTCCTGCCCAGACCGCCTGCACACCTGGCAGCCTCCACACCTGGCAGCCTCCATACCTGGCAGCCTCCACACCTGGCAGCCTCCATACCTGTTCCATGGTCACCCACCATGACTCCCATTTCCACCCGCTCCCCCCAGACTGAAAATCCAACATTCCAGGGCACTTTTTTCCAGGCTGGGTTTGCGGAGCCAGTACTTGTCCTGCCTCTGTGCTCCTGACACAGAAGCGTAAATTCAGGCCAGAGAAAATTTGCCAACGATACTAAACTTGGAGGAGTAGCAGACAGTCAGCAGGATATCAATCAACATAGAGAGTCTAGCAGAATGGACAGACAAGCAGCTGATGGAACTTAATACAAAGAAGCATAAGGTGATGTGTTTTTGCAGAAGGAATGGGGGAGAAACTATATACTTAATGGCACAATTTTAAAGAGTGCTCATGGGAAAAGGGGCCTGCAGGGGGTGGAGGTTGCAGGGGGTTCCTGTGCATAGATTTTTGAAGGTGCCAGGACATAATGAGAAATTGTTGGCAAAGCAAATGGGATCTTGGGCTGCATAAATTGAGGAATTGAATACAAAAGCATGGAAGTTTTGCTGAACCTTTACAAAGCCCTGGTTTGGCTACAACTGGAGTATTGCATTCAGTTCTGGTCACCACACTTTAGGAAGGATGTTAATTTGTTATTGTTGGGTTGTTTCAGAAGACACTGAGTGTCTTACACTGGCTGGAGGCAAAGATCTTTCCTTAAAAGTACTTATATTTACACAACTAACTATATACAAGATTACAGAACATCAGGACAGACCTACTGCTCTTCTCTTAGGTTCTTCTTGCTCATCGCTCTCTGAGTGACATCATTATGACATATGCTCAGTAGCTTTTATTAGAGTAGAGTTAGACTTAACCCTTTGCTCTACAGTTCAGGGTCCTTGAGAAGGTGCAAAGGAGATTGTGGTCCTCCTTGGAACAAAAGAGTTTCAGGGGAGATTTGATGGAAGTGTAGAAGATTATGAGAGATTTGGAAAAGATGGACAAAGAAAAGCTGTTCTCATTAATCAACAGTACAAAGATTACGGGGGGAAGGAGTCAGGTTTAAGGCTTTGGGAAAGGAACGCAAGATTGGGGGTGTTGGTCAAAGGGAAGAACGTTTTTATGCAGTGTGAGGTGATGATCTGGAACTCACTGCCTATGAGTGTGGTGGAAGTGGAGCTGGCCAATGATTTCAAGGGAAAATTGGGCGGGCACTTGAGGGAAGTAAACTTGCAGGTCTGTGGGGATAGAGTGGGAAATGGGACTGACTAGATTGCTCTACTGAAGACGGCATGGACTCGAAGGGCTGAATGGCCTCCTTCTGTGCCATAATGACCACATGACTCTATGGGCAGAGTTTTACGTCATGCAGGTGGGCGCGTGCCCGACCAAATTGGGCATAAAATTGCGCAAGATGACATTGGGCGCACTCGCGTAATATTTCACTCAGCGGGCGTGTGCAAAAGTCAGAAGCGAGCCCGCCAACAATTAAAAGGGCAACTAAGCCCATTAATGGCGCAATTGTCTCTAATTTTTCATGGCCTGTCCAACCTTACGGTTGGCGGACGGGCAAATCGGCCAGGCGGCCTTTGCATCTTCCATCAAACCTCATACCAGGGCAGGATGAGATCTCCATTATGAACTAAAATAAAAAATAAATATCTGTGGACAACACTTTTATGAGGCATATTTTCAAGTGCGGCTTTTGAAACCTTTATTTGATCATTTGAATGTTTGCAGCTCCATGAGGCAGCTGTCTGTCTTCAGGGGGCTCTCTCGCAGCGCTCACCCCCCCGCGCCACAGAGACGTCATCGCCCGCCCTCTTCCCAACCCCCACCCTGGCAGCGCTGAACTTTTCAGCACGCGTTTCACACTGGCTGGCTGTTAATTGGCCGACCAGCGTGAAATCGCAGTCAGGGACCGATGGCGGTCGGTGTTCCATTTCCTGGCCACCCCTGGGCCTGCTGATTGTGCGCACCTACCAGAAGTAAAATTCAGGCCTATGACTCTCTAGCCAGCTCTCTTCATCTGCCTCTCTTAATTGTTTTCCCTTATTCTACCTGCTTTGCTCTTCCCGCCCACCAGCCTTTCATTTTAATTTGTTGGCAGCAATTTCAGAAATTGTTTCTTGTCAGAATGTTAACTATTCTCACTCAGCCTTTCCCACTCTGATCACTCAAATCCATTTGGAAGTATCCTACACCTGCCGGCCATTGGAAGTTGCTGGGAATGGGAGCTCTCTCCTTCTTCAATGTTAGTATATCAGCAAAATCATTGGGCTGAATTTTTCATCTGGCGGGAGGGTTCGGTGTGAGCAGACGAGGGCGGGCGCCAAGCGTCACCTATGATCGGCTCCGCACCACCATTTTACGTGGATGGGCCACTTAAGGCCCGCCCAGCGTAAATCGCGGCCCCCGAGATCAGCGGGTGGCAGTGGGAGGCCAATGTCCGTGGGGTCCAATGGCGACCCGGCGGCCTATCCAAAAACAGTGCAGGCAGCCGTCCTAAGCCTGCCACTGATTTTGGTCAGGAGCACGATGGAGAACATCCTCGGAGAGCAGGCCAGGCACGAGGGCAGGTCGGCGGGGCAATCATCCCCGAGGTTCTCCGATGAGTGCCTCGCTGCCCTCCTCGAGGAGGTGGCAGTACGCCGCGAGGTCCTGGTACCAAGGGACAGGAGGGTGAGGGCCTCCCCACCTAACACAATGTGCCTGTGAGGAGGTGGCATTATGGACCAGCTCTCACGATGTGGTGAGACGCACCTGGATGCAGAGCCGCAAGCGGCTTAATAACCTCCTGTGATCGGGAAAGGTGAGCACTCTGTTGCCATGGGTCACTTAGCACAGCAGTTAGGATGCTCCCCCGCCTCAGAATTTTGTTTTTGTATTAATTCATTCACGGGATGTGGGCGTCGCTGGCTGGGCCAGCGTTTATTGCCCATCCTGAGTTGCCTGTGAGAAGGTGGTGCTGAGCTGCCTTCTGGATCCGCTGCATGTGGTGTAGGTACACCCACAGTGCTGTTGGGGAGCGAGTTCCAGGATTTGGACCCAGCGACAGTGAAGGAACGGCGAAACATTTCCAAGTCAGGATGGTGAGTCACTTGGAGGGGAACCTCCGGGTGGTGGTGCCCTTGTCCTTCTAGGTGGTAGTTGTCGTGGGTTTGGAAGGTCTTAGAGTGTGAGTGGCAAATGTGATGGAGGCAGCATCTGGACAAATGTGATGGAGACAAGCATCTGGCTGCTTGGGGTGAGTGTCTTGGGGCTCCAGGGTCAGGAATCGGATGAGCCCTGTGAGGTGTTCCTCAGGTGGGGTTGGCCAGGCTGCAATGGCGCTGCAGGTACAGGGCGGACTAATCAATGCTCCTCTCTCCTTTCAAGAGAAGACAACTCACAACAATGCAGAGCGACTGCGGACTGGCGGAGGGCAGCCCCACCTTCTCATCATCACCAGATACGACCTGGAGGCACTGGAGCTGGAGAGGCGCCATGTGCCCAGGTCAACCGGCCGCGGTGAGGTTGGGGTGCCACTGGGAGGTAAGAGAGCCGTGCACTGAGGTCACAATGTCTGTCAGTGCAAACATTCCACTGTTGACTGTATAATGATCTCAGCCTCCAACATGAGATCCCCATTGATAATGGAAGGGGGAGCGCATCCTGATCTGGGTGCCAGGCAAGCACATTAACAGTTTAATGACTTCAACTAATCAAACATCCTTGTTCTTCCTTTCAGCCTCCCCAGAGCACGCCCGGACTCAGGAGGCAGCGGGACCACCGCTGACCCCTGAGGGCACAGGAGACATGAACGCACCAGCGCCACACCCTCTCAGCCAGGCAGGCACCAGCGCAGATACCAGCACCTCGGTGGGGATAAGATCGTCAGCTAGTATCTCGGTGCACAGCGGTGAGGGCACTTCACACTCGCTTGAGGTGCAGGCGGAGACAGAGAGTGCCCAGGGCTCCGGCAGTCGGAGGAACGCTGGGGACCCGGAACATGCTCAGTCGGTGGCTGATGATGAGGCTCTGGAGTCGTCCCTGAGGCAGCAGATGCTGGAAGTCCAGCCGGGTGTGCGGGAGGGTCTGGCGGAGATACATGGGGGAATGTGTGCCATGGTCTCCATGATGGAGGAGCCCATGTGGAGCATGAGCAATGCAATGACCCTCATGGCCGAGTGCAATGCCTGCTCCATGGAGAGAGTGGCGAGTCTCATGGAGAGGCTCCTCCAGGAGAACAATCAGAGCTTCCTGGGGATGTGCTCGGACCTGCAGCCCTCACACCGGCATTGACCTCAGATGGTCAGTGTCAGTGTGGGAGATGGATTGGGCACCCAGTATCTCAGCTCGGTGCCCGTCCATCAATGGTGAGCGGGGAGGTCCAAGGCAATATCACATTGGCGCATGAGCTGCTTGTTGACTCTACAGGCTCCTCTCAGGACGCTCTAGATGGCGGCAGCATCTCCTCCGCCCCTCTGCCAGTGACCATGGCAACTGATGAGGCTGCGGTGACTGGGGAGATGCCAGTCATGCCACTGGCCGCGCTCTCCAAGTCAGAGCCAGCACTGGCTCCATGGGCCAGAGGACACTCGCTAACGCCATCAAGGCCTACAGGACAGCAGAGTGAGCCGGCTGTCTCCAAAGCCGGTGCCAGCGAGAGGGGAGCACCTAGACATAGCACCCGTAAATGCAAACGTAAAGCAGCTTAGGCACAACACGGGCTTATCACTAGTAGATTTCTTTTGCCTCATGTTTAAGTTACTTTTAAGTTGGTGTGTTGTTCAACACCTTTTAATTTACTTTGATTTCTGTATGTCAAGATGCAAATCAGTAAATGTTTTGGTTCTCAACAAGCCTCTGGGTGGTTCATTAGACCTGCAGGTGAAGGGGAACCCATGATGTTATGAGTAACTTGTTTGTCATTGAGCTTTATTGAAATGGCACATAGTTCATGTTGCTGACCAGGCAAATGTTGATCTCAGGTATCGAGTATGGAGCCTGCAGCCCTGGCATGTGGTGGTGGTTCATCTTTGGTAGGCTAGCTGAGGGAGTGTTGGATCAAAGTGTCCCAGGTGTCCCTGCCTCCCTGGAGGTTGCCCAGGTCGGCGTCTATCCCCTCAGCATTCTCCTGAGCGTGCTCATCCTCGGACTCATTACTGGACTCATCGTGTGCAACCAGAGCATCTGCTTCTACATCTTCTTCCTCCACAGCATCACCCCCTTTCCAGCGCCAGATTGTGGAGAGCACAGAATGCAACCACTATCAGTGACACACGATCTGGGAGGTATTGCAGTGCGCCCCCTAAATGGTCCAGGCATCGGAAGCGCATCTTGAACAGACTGATGGTTCTTTCTACCACAGCCCTTGTGGTGCCGTGGCTCCTATTGTACCGCTGCTCGGTCTCTGTTCTTGGATGGCGGAGAGGCATCATGAGCCACCTTCTGAGGGGATAGCCCTTGTCACCCAGCAGCCATCCATCCAGCCGGGCTGGAGCACTGAAAGCCTTGGCACCTGGGAGTGTCTGAGGATGTAGGCGTCATGGGAGCTGCCTGGGTACCTTGCACAGACTTGTAGAATCAGCATCCTGTGGTCACACACTATCTGCACGTTCATGGAGTGGAAGCCCTTCCTGTTGACGAAGGCACCGGGCTCACCCGCTGGTGCCTTGATGACCACATGTGTACAGTCTATAGCACCCTGGACACGGGGGAACCGAGCAATTGCGGCAAAGCCTCTGGCTCGCTCTGCCTGACTGGCCTCGTCCACGCGATAGTGAATGAAGGTCAGTTCATGCCTGAACAGAGCGTCTGTCACCAGCTTGACAGAACTGTGGACAGCTGATTGGGAGACTCCACAAAGGTCACCCACCGACGCCTGGAAAGAGCCGGAGGCATAGAAGTTGAGGGCAACCGTGACCTTCAGAGTCACTGGCATGGGGTGTCCACCCACACAGTTGGAGCTGATCTCAGGGCCGATCCTCTGATGGATGGAAGTCATTGTCTCCCTTGAGAGGCGGAGCCTCCTTCGGCACTGCACCTCAGACATATTGCATCGCTGCCTGTAAACTCTGGCAGCAGGATAGTGGCGTCTTCAGCGGCCCCTTCCACCTTGGACTTCCTGTTGGCCCTGCACCCCTTGTGCCTGCACCTGTCCTCCCACAGGTCGCTCCCCTGGAGGCTGAATATGCAACTTGGTGTGTCCATGCGGTAGACTCTCTACAGATTTAAAGATAAAGATAATAGAGGCCCTACAGAAAACTGAATCCCGTAATGTAACTGGCTTAACCATATCTTTGCTCTTTTAATCCACATTGCTTTTGTGAAATGCAAAAATCCTTTGGACCTTTTTATAGTTTTATCTATTGCATTTGAACTTTCAAATAATTATGTAGTTATATCCCTGGACCCTCTGTTTGCATGCATTATTTGGCATCTTTTCCTTGAGTGTATGCTCTCCTAATTTCTTGTTTTATTTTTCCAAATAGGTTATTTCTGACTGCTCTAGTATTCTGACTTGTATCTACAATCTCTTTGCCCAACCCATTATTCTGCATGCTCCTGAAGACTGTCATTGTCATCCTCACTCTTTGTTAAAACACCTACTTTGAGTTTTTGGAATTTCAGTAATGTGCATTCTACGTCCAAGTCCAAATAACCTGTACAGCATTTACTAAGAACAAAAGTGAACCAAAAATGAGGGGACACTATTTCCAAACTTTCTCCAATTTGAGCGGCAAAGTTAACCATATTCCTGACCTATCAATCATTTTTAATCCATTTTGTTACATTTCACCTTATGCCATGTCTAAATATATGTAACAAACTTCCTCTGATAGACAATATCAAATTATTTCTGAAAATACATATCCTGCATATCTTGTCTATACAATCATTCATTTCCTCAGAAGGAAATCTTCATGAATTTATTAAATAAGATTTGTTTGTAATAAATTCATGCTAGATTTCCTTAATTATTCTATGAATTTTTGCTGGTCACTTACTTGATCCTGATTATTTTAATAATTGTCAAGGAAGTAGTTAGACTAACTAACTTGTAGATGCAGAATTTATTCTTCTTGCCTTTCAGCTACACAGGTGTTACAATGCATCCCATGAGTCCCAACACACAATTTGTACACAAAGACTGCATTTATATAGCACCTTTCACGACTACCAGACATCTCAAAGCACTTTTTAACTAATGAGGTACTTTCAAAGTGACTTTTAATCATTGTTGTAATGTAGGAAGCACAGCACTCGATTTGTGCACAGCAAGCTCCCACAAACAGCAAAGTGATAATGACCAGTTTAGATATGTCTAGGGAGCTCAGTCTTGTGATTTGAACATCCTGCGATATGTGGGAAATGCTAGGTGCTCCTGGTGGTCTGGATGACCATGTGCGCAAGAAGTGCCTCTGACTGGAGCAACTCGAGCTCCGGGTTTTGGAGTTTGAGCAGCAGCTGGGGGCACTACGGTACATTGATGATGCTCAGAGGTGTGTGGATAGCATGTTTCAGGACGTGGTCACCCCGTAGCTTAAGGAAGTGCAAGCAGGGAGGGAATGGGTAACCGCCAGATGGAAGAAGGGGACCAGGCAGATCGTGAGGGAATCCCCTGAGTGTATCTCACTCACAAACCGTTTTTCGGCCTTGGAAAACGGTGAAAATGACGGTTCCCCTGTGGAGGCCAAACAGAGCCAAGGCCATGGCAGTGTGGGTGGTCCAGCTGCTCAGGGCGAGAGGAAGAAGTGTGGAAGGGCAATAGTGGTAGGGGATTCGTTAGTGAGGGGAGTAGACAGGCACTTCTGTGGCCGTAGACATGACCCCGGGATGGTATGTTGCCTCCTGGGTGCCAGGGTCAAGGATGTTAGGGAACGGCTGCAGGGCATTCTGAAGGGGGAGGGTGAACAGCCAGAGGTCGTGGTCCACGTTGGGACCAATGACATAGGAAGAAAGAGAAATGAGGTCCTGCAAGCAGATTTTAGGGAGTTTGGTAGGAAATTGAAAAGCAGGACTTCAAAGGTAGTAATCTCCGGATTACTCCTGGTGCCACGCAGTAGTGAGTATGAGAACAGAAGGATAGAACAGATTAATGTGTGGCTGGAGAGATGGTGCAGAAGAGAGGGCTTTAGATTCCTGGGACATTGGGGCCAGTTCTGGGGGACCTGTTCAAGTTGGAAGGGTTACATCTGAACAGGAACTGGACCAACATCCTCGTGGGGAGGTTTGCTAATGCTGTTGGGGTGGATTTAAACTAACTGGGCAGGGTGTGGGATCTTGAAAAGTAGTTCAGAGGGGAGAGAAGCTGAGATGGAATCAGAAGTTAAAATGCTAGTGAGTGAGTCTAGAAGGCAGAGGAAACGTAGGCTGGATAAGAAAGAAGAGAGTTTATCAAGACTAAATGGAATATATTTTAATGCAAGGAGTCTGAGGAATAAGACAGATGAGTTGAGGGCACAGATAGGCATGTGGGAGTATTATGTAATAGCTATGACCGAGACTTGGCTAAAAGAAGGGCAGGATTGGCAGCTCAACATTCCTGGCTATAGGGTATTCAGACGAGATAGAGAGGGAGATAGAAGAGGAGGGAGGTTGCAATATTGATCAAGGAATCAATTATAGCAGTGAGGAGGGATGATATCCTGGAAGGATCATCAAATGAAGCCATATGGATAGAAGTAAAAAACACAAAAGGGGCAAACACACTGTTGGGTGTGTACTATAGGCCCCCAAACAGTCAGGGAGAGATCGAGGATCAAATATGTAATCAAATTTCAGAGAAGTGTAAGAATAATAGGGCAGTAATAGTAGGGGATTTTAACTACCCAAATATTAACTGGGATAGTTTTAGTGTGCGAGGTAGGGAGGGAGCAAATTTCTTAAATTGCATCCAGGAGAACATTTTTAGCCAGTATGTAGAAAGCCCAACAAGAGGTGAGGCCTGGGCCTAATATTCGGAAATGAGCCTGGGCAGGTGGAAGGCGTATCAGGAGGGGAGCATTTTGGAGATAGTGACAATATCTCAGTTTGATTTAGGATGGTTACGGAAAAGGATGAAGTTGGGCCGGGAATAAATGTTCTAACCTGGGGAAAAGCCAATTTTATGAAGATGAGATACGATTTGGCCCAAGTGGACTAGGAGCAGCTACTGGCAGATAAAACTGTGTCAGAGCAGTGGGAGGCATTCAAGGAGGAAATAGCGAGAGTACAGGGCAAATATGTTCCCATAAATACAGAACCCTGGATGTCAAGGGACATAAAGATTACGATTAAGAAAAAAAGATACCGAGGGCTCAATACGGGCGAGTCCCTAGAGGAGTACAAAAAGTGTGGGAGGAACTTAAAAAGGAAATTAGGAAAGTTAAGAGAGTGCATGAGAAAGCATTGGTGGGTAAAATAACAGAAAACCCAATGGGGTTTTTTTAAATATATAAAGAGCAAGAGAATAACTAGGGAAAGAATAGGGCCAATTAGGGACCTTGGAGGTAATGTGTGTGTGGACCCGGAAGATATGAGTACAGTCCTCAATGAATACTTTGCGTCGGCCTTCACAATAGAAAAGGACGATGCAGGTATAGACATCAGGGTGGTGGATTGTGAAATATTAGAGGAAATTAGAGGAATAGAGAGGGAGGAGGTACTCGCGGGTTTTGCTGCTTTAAAAGTGGATAAATCCACAGGCCCGGATGAGATGTATCCCAGGCTGTTGAGGGAGGCAAGGGAAGAGCTATCAGGGGCCCTGGCAGTAATTTTCAAATCCTCTCTGTCCACAGGTGAGGTGCCAGAGGACTGGAGGACTGCTAACGTTGTCCCATTATTAAAAAAGAGAGGAAGGGATAGAGCAGGAAATTACAGGCCAGTCAGTCTAACTTTGGTGGTGGGGAAGTTACTAGAAAGAATTCTGAGGGACAGAATACATCTACACTTGGAGAGACACAAATTAACCAGGGATAGTCAGCATGGATTTGTTAAGAGAAGGCCGTGTTTGACAAATTTGACTGAACTTTTTGAACAGGTAACCAGGAGTGTTGATGAGGGTTATGCATTTGATGTGGTCTACATGGATTTTAGCAAGGCTTTTGATAAAGTCACTCATGGCAGACTGGTCAGGAAAGTAAGAGCCCATGGGATCCAAGGCAAAGTGGCACATTGGATCCAAAATTGGATGAGAGGCAAGAAGCAGAGGGTGATGGTAGAGGGATGTTTCTGTGACTGGAAGTCTGTTTCCGGTGGGGTTCCGCAGGGCTCGGTGCTGGGGCCCTTGCTGTTTGTGGTGTACATAAATGATTTAGATTTAAATATAGGGGGTATGATCAAGAAGTTCGCAGATGACACAAAAATTGCTAGGCTGGTAAATAGTGAGGAGGATAGCCAAAAACTACAAGAGGATATCAATGGGCTGGTCAGGTGGGCAGAACAGTGGCAAATGGAAGTCAACCTGGTAAAGTGTGAGGTAATGCACTTGGAGAGGGCTAACAAGGCAAGGGGTTACGCTATGAATGGTAGGACCCTGGAAAGTACTGAAGATCAGAGGGACCTTGATGTGCATATCCACAGATCCCTGAGAGTACCAGGGCAGGTAGATAAGGTGGTTAAGAAGGCATATGGGATACTTGCCTCAATTAGCCGAGGCATAGAATACAAGAGCAGGGAGGTTATGCTGGAACTGTATAAAATGCTGGTTAGGCCACAATTGGAGTACTGTGTGCAGTTCTGGTCACCACATTATAGGAAGGATGTGATTGCACTGGAGAGGGTGAAGAGGAGATTTACCAGGATGCTGCCTGATCTGGAGGGCCGGAGCTATGAGGAGATTGGATAGGCTGGGGTTGTTTTCCTTGGAGCAGCGAAGGTTGAGAGGGGGCCTGATAGAGGTGTATAAGATTATGAGGGGCATAGGAAGGCACTTTTTCCATTAGTAGAGGGGTCAATAACCAGGGGGCATAGATTTAAGGTAAGAGGTAGAAGGCTAAGAGGGGGGTTGAGGAGAATTTTTTTTCACCCAGAGGGTGGTGGGAGTCTGGAACTCACTGCCTGAAAGGGTGGTTGAGTCAGAAACTCTCATAACATTTAAGAAGCATTTAGGTATTCACTTGCATTGCCATAACCTCCAGGGCTATGGGCCAAGCACAGGAAAATGGGATTAGTGTAGTCAGATCTTTGTTGACTGACATGGACACGATGGGCCAAATGGCCTCCTTCTTTGCTGTAAACGTCTATGAGACCAGATAATCTGTTTTTGTGATATTGATCGAGGGATCGATATTGGCCAGAACACCAATGGTAACTCCCAAAACCTTCTGATAGTGTTAGGGTTCTTTTGCATCCACCTGAGAGAGCAGAAGGAGCCTTGATTTAATATCTCATCTGGAAGCCAGCGCCTCCAATTGTGCAGCAATCCCTCAGTACTGCTTGGAGTGTCAGCCTTAACGCTTGTGCTCAAGTCTAGGAGTGGGACTTGAATAACAGCCTTCTGACTAAGAGGTAATGGTTAGGGGTAAAGGTTCAGGCTATCACCTGAGCCACAGCTGACACTGATTGAAAAATTGTGGGCAGAACCTCTACTATCTCCTCTCTGCCTGTGATGCCTAATATACATGTCATTAAACTCTAATGACTGATGCACTTTCAGTTCTGCTAATTCCTTCATAACAAATCTTTTCCAACAGTTATCAGTAAAGTTTGTGTCACATCTCCTGCTAGTACACCTGCTTTGTCACTTCCATCATCATGTGTAAACAACAACACCAACTGTTAATGTAATATAATATACTAAAATATTTATTTAATATCTCAACCATATCTTCATCCTCCACAATTAGATTTTCGCTTTCATTGCTGAGGTCTCTTTAAATATTATTTTACTTCTAAAAACTCTTTGCCTAGAAATTCCTCTTTATTCACTGAAATGTGTAATACCGAGGTTATTTAAATTTCAGTGAGTGCTGAATGTGTTACAATGCTGAATAGAAATCCTAAGAAGCAGACTGCATTCTAACAGACATGCAACTAAGCAGACAGTGATAACACATCTGCAATAAAGCTGTACAGCCCTCTACTAATGAGGAAATTAGAAAAGGAGCTGGGATAGATGGTGCATTAGTCCTAAATGCTCTCGCAGCTTGCATAATTTTGTATGTAAGTCAAGCAGCGAAGGTGGCAGGAAGGTATGTTTTATTGACCATGTCCTCAAGGTTATGGAGGGCATTTTGCAGTGCAGAGATCTAATAGATTGGGACCAGATTAAGAGCAAATTACAGAATGTTATCAATTCATGCACCATTTTAACTTGGACAACATTTTAATATACATTCCTCTCACCTGATGCCAGCTGCTACCTATATTTACATTTGGCTCTTATCAGTCTTATTATGTATAATATTAATTTCAGTAAAGTATTTTGTTAATTTCAATGTTTTTTTTTCTATATTTTACTGTACATCTTATCCCACTTGGTGCGTGCTATCAATTTCACTTTTTTTTTTATTCGCTTTTCTAAGTTTGTGTTAACCGTGGCTTAGATGGTAATGCCCTCCCCTCTTTGTCAGAATGTAGTGGGCTCAAATCCCACTCCTAAGATTTGAAGCCCAAACCTACATTGATGACTCTGTGCAACATCGTGCACTGCTGAATTGTTGGAGGTGCTGTCTTTCAGATGAGCCCTAAGTCCACTCTGTTTTCTCAAATGGGCATAAAAGGTCCCACAATGCCATCTTGAAAAGAGCATGAGTGTTACTCCTGATGTCTTAGTCAATATTTATCCCTTAAACAGCATCACTAAAACAGATTCTCTGGGCATTATTACATTGCTGTTTGTGAGAGCTTGCTGTGCGCAAATTGTCTGCTGTGTTTCCTACATTACAGCAGCGTCTGCAATTCAAAAGTACTTCATTGGCTGGAACGTGCTTCAGGATACCCTGAGGTGATGGAGGGTGCTATATAAATGCAGGTAATTTGTTATTATTGCAGTAACAAACTCAATTTTGATTGAATGCTTTAACATATCTGGCCAATCACCTTTTAGCTTATCTATATTAGTATACTTTGGTTATAACCAAGGTGATATTAAGTGATAGATAACTTATGCACGTGCCTAAGACATCATAGGGAGATTTTTTTAAATTAACCTTTGAAAGTTGTAATCTTATGATATTGGATGCAAACCATGCCAAATTTTCTAATCTTATGAGGTTTGCAGTTTAGTATAAACTGAGCAGGCTCAGTTTTTGGCAGGTAGGTGGGGATGGGAGGGGACATCAGATAATAGCAGAATTTCACACATATTCACACAAAACACCAGACAAGTGTATTTGGGGGAAGTGGTGATGTAGTGGTATTGTCACTGGACTAGTAATCCAAAGACCCAGGGTGATGCTGTGGGGACCTGGGTTCAAATCCCACCACAGCAGATAGTGAAATTTGAATTCAACTTTAAAAAAAATCAGGAACTAAAAGTCTAATGATAACCATGAAACCATTGTCAATGTTGTAAAAACCTATCTGGTTCACTAATGTCCTTTAGGGAAGGAAATATGTGGTCCTCACCTGGTCTGGCCTACAGCAATGTGTTTGACTCTTAAATGCCAATGCCCTCTGACATGGTCAAGCAAACCATTCACAAGGGCAATTAGGGATGGGCAATAAATGCTGGCCCAACCTGTGATACCCCCTGCATCCCATGAATGAATTTTAAAAAAGCAATTTACTGTCAGCCCACTGTACCTCCAGTCTTAGTTTGCCTTAAGCCCATATCACTGCAGACCCACTACAGACTGCCATTAAAGCCTCCTGTACTGGCAACAGCAACAATTTGAAGTTATATAGCATCTTTAACATCTTTGAATGTCCCAAGTGTCAGGAAGATATAATAATTTTCATAATGCTATTGGAATCTATGGTAAAGTAGAGTAATAGTGTCTATGCCTGAGTGTGTGTGTGTGTGTGTGTGTGTATGTGGTGTGTGTGTGTGGGCGGGGGGAGGTGGCTTTGATTGAATTGCAGACAGATGGTCTGGGTGCTTTGATGTAAGAAGAGAAGCTAGGTTTGAAATGCTAAATAGTTAAACATGGGTGAAATCTTAGAATGTGAGGTGTAAAGGGAGCATTTGCATTTTTTAGTAAACCAGAGTAGCTTGAATTCAAAAGAGGGGGTGAAATGTTACACCTAGCCAGAAGAAGTTAAGAAACAGTGTGTTTATTTTTCCCAAAGATTACTGATAAAATTAGTACCACAGTAGATTTTTATTATTAGAGAGGTAAAGTCCAAAGACATAGTGAAACAACAGGAAATTGGCATTCAAAGGGAAAAATATATATAAAGGAGAGAAGGCTGTGTGTAAGGGCAGGCATTTTAAGTGTGAAAAGCCTCCAGCATCTAAGCCTCAAGCTGCTGTCTACAAGGAACCGAAGCTGAGGAAACTCACTTTGAATTCAACTGCTCAGGGTATCATGTTACTTTGTCTGGGTCTGTTTAAATCTATTTGTTTTACTGTTGCCTTAACAGGGAGTTAGCTTAATCAGGGGAGCTAGGAGTTATCATAGTAGTAATTTTTAGACCTACATATGTGCATAAAATCATTTCTTTTATTAATAAATTTTTAATTTAGTTTTGTAAAAAAATACCTTCTAAGACTTGGTGGATTTATTACTACTGAGTTTAAGGCACACATCTTGAAATAAATATACAAATTGCAAAACAGTTATGGCAGTTGTTTCAAGTTTCCCTTTGGGATTTGAGCTGCTCAGCATTTACCAGTGGCTGTGTTATAACACAAGGCATTGATACATGCTGTCAGTCCCACACACCCTCCTCCACCTGACTCTGCAATGCTTTCTACAGCTGATGGAATATTAGCTGACAAGAGCGCTGAAAAAAGTAGCATGAGAAGTACATTCCCTGATTCCATCATTATCTTAACACAAAATGACAATAATGTATTGATCCTCAGGAACCCATGGCTTTTATATCAGCAGGTGTTCTCAGCCCCTGAGTGGAACCCATCAAACAGACATTCTTGTTCAGTGTGGAGTGAAAAACTTATCAATAGTGAGTTTCCATTGACTATGCTGCAGAAAGTGACTGTATTTTCTTGACAGAAACAGAACTGGTCTTGTTACCTGACATATGATTTGAAATAAAAATAGCAAATAGATCACAGTGCAATATTTAAGAACAAAAAAGCAGTTAGCTGTGTTCTAAGGAGGGAGAAGAGCACGTAAACAGATTTGGGAGTGAGAGGGGAAACATATGGGTAGGTTTAATAAATGCCCCTGTATTGCACTCTGTGTTCTAGGTCCTTACAAATTGTTTTGTGTGTGTTTGTGGTTCACAGAGAAGAAGGAACTTGCATATATATTGTGATTTCCTCAGGAATATCCCAATTTGTTTCCCATCCATTGAGTTACTTTTGAAGTATAGCAGCTAATTTGTGTTTGGAGACCAGGATCTCAAATCCAGCACCAAGCTCATGGCTACAGAACAGTAGTGATACCCACCATCCTACATGGCTCAGAGACGTGGACTATGTACAGCAGGCACCTCAAAACTCTGGAGAAGTACCACCAGCGCTGCCTCTGCAAGATCCTTCCAATCGATTGGCAGGATAGGCTCATCAATGTCAGTGTTCTCACTCAGGCCACTATCCCCAGCATTGAAGCATTGACCATGCTCGATCAGCTCCTCTGGGCGGGCCACATCGTCCACATACCTGACAGGAGACTCCCAAAACGGGCGCCCCACTCGGAGCTTTGACATGGCAAGTGAGCCCCAGGAGGGCAGAGAAAACACTTCAAGGACACCCTCAAAGCCTCCTTGAAAAGGTGCAACATCCCCACCAATATCTGGGAATCCCTGGCCCCAAGACTGCCTGAAATGGAGGGAAAGCATCCAGGAAGCAGCTGAACACCTCGAGTCTCATCGCCAAGGGCTAGCTGAAGCCAAGCGTTGACAGCAGAAGGAGCATGTGGCAACCTGGGCACCCCACCCACCCATTCCCCCACCCGTTCCCCACCCGTACCCCACCCATACCCCCATCACCGTCTGCCCACCTGTGACAAAGACTGTAGGTCGCATATTGGACTCTTCAGTCACCTGAGAACTCATTTTTAGTGTGGAAGCAAGTCATCCTTGACCCCAAAGGACTGCCTAAAAAGAAGAATTTTTGCACAGCAAGAAAGGAGGATCAGTATTGATTAAGGAAAATATTACAGTGCTAGAGAGAGTGGATGTCCTGGAGGAGACAATATCTGAGTCAATTGGTTAGAATTAAGAAACAAAATAGAGGTAAACTTAGAGTTCTGGGTGTATCCCATAGGCCACCAACTATTAGGAAAGGCATAGAGGAGTAAATTTGTGAAGACATTATAGAGAGGTGCAAAAGCTAAAGATAACAGGAGACTTCAATTATCCTCATTTTTTTATCTTCATCCTTGGGATGTAAGCATCCCAGGCAAGGCCAGCATTTATTGCCCATCCCTAATTGCCCTTGAGAATGTGGAGACAAGCCATCTTCTTGAACTGTTGCAGAGCACAGGGTGTAGGTACATCCACAGTGCTTTGCTTGTAATGAGTTGAAACAACTGAGTGGCTTGCTAGGCCATTTCAGAGGACAGTTAAGAGTCAACCACATTGCTGTGGATCTGGAGCCACATGTAGGTCGCCAGATTTTTAAAGGCATTAGTGAACCAGATGAGTTTTTACAACAACTCAGTAGTTTCATGATCATTATTAACAAGGCAAGCATTTTGTTCCAGATTTATTAATTGAATTTAATTCCCCCAGCTGCCATGGTGGGATTTGAACTCATGTCTCCAGAGGATTAGCCCAGGTCTCTGGATTGCCAGCCTGATAATATTACCACTATGCTGCCTGCCTACAATATCCTGGTATAAACTGGGATAGTAACAGTGTAAAGGGAAGAGACAGGCAGGAGCTTCAAAAGCATTTTAGGAGAATTTTCTTGATCAACAGTTTTTGGTCCAATGAGGAAAGAATGCATTGCTGGACCTGGTTCTGTGGAATGAGGTGGGTGAAATGGATCAAGTGCCATTATGGAAACGTTTAACGAACAACACCCATAGCGTCATATGGTTTATGTTAACCATAGAAAAGACAAGGACCAATCTAAAGTAAAAGGACGAGATTGGAGGAGGTCCAATTTCAATGGGGTGAGTGGATCTGTCCCTTGTAAATCGAAATTAAAGATCATCAAAGAAAACTGTAACAGAACAATGGGCTGCCTTTAAAGAAATAGTTTGGGTACAGGCCAACGTACATTCCCACGGGGGGAGAGGGGTAGGAGAAAGGTAGAGCAACCAAACGCAGAGCCCTCTGAATGATGAGATAAATAGAGTAAGATGGAACAGAAAAAGAGGCCTTATGACAGACATCAGGTTGATAATGCCAGTGAGAACCATGTTAAATACCAACATACAAACATACGTATTAGGAGTTTGGGTAGGCCACACGGCCCTTCAAGCCTCCTCCACCATTCAATAAGGTCATGGCAGGTCCGATTGTAGCCTCACCCCACATTCCCACCTACCCCCAATAGCCTTTCACCCCCTTGTTTATCAAGAATCTATCTAGCTCTGCTTTAAAAACGTTCAAAAACTCCGCTCCCATCAGCTTTTGAGGAAGAAAGTTCCAAAGACTCACAACCATCTTAAAGAAAAAAATTCTCCAAAGAATATAGAAAATTAGTAGGGAAGTGAAAAAGGAAATAAAAGAGGTAAAAGAGAGTGTGAGAAGAGACTGAAGCTAACATAAAAAAGAATCCAAAGTCTTCTTTATGCATATAAAGACTAAAACAGCAGTGAAAGGAGGGAGTGTAGCTGATTAGGGGCCATAAAGCGATCTACACATGGAGGCAGAGAGCGTGGCTGAGGTTTTAAATGAATACTTTGCATCAGTCTTTACTAAGGAAGAAAATGTTGTCAAAGTCATAATAAAACAGTAGGCATTGAAATGCTGGATGGGCTAAAAATTGATAAAGATGAGGTATCAGAAAGTCTGGCTGCATTTAAAGTTGATGTCACCAGGACCAGATGGGTATCAGAAGACTGGATAATTGCCAATGTTACATTCCTGTTTGAGAAAAGTGTGTAAGGATAAGCCTGGCAACTACAGGCCAATCTTTTTTAACCTCAGTGACGAGAAAGCTTTTCGAAACAATAATTCAGGACAAAATTAACAGTCACTTGAATAAGTGTAGATTAATTAGGCAATATCAGCACAAATTTGTTCAAGGCAAATTGTGTTTGACTAACTTGATTGAGTCCTTTGGTGAGGGAACAGGAATGGTTGATGAGGGTAATGAGATTGATATGGTGCATATGGACTTCCAAAAGCCTTTTAATAAAGTGCCACGTCATATATTTGCCAACATAGTTGAAGCCCATGGAATTAAAGGGAAAGTGACAGCATGGATAAGAAGTTACCGAGTGACAAGAAACAGAGAGTAGTGGTAAACGGTTGTTTGTCAGGCTGGAGGAGGGTATAATGTGAAGTTTCCCATGTGTCAGCACTAGGACCACTGCTTTTCATGGTATATAACAATGATGCAGACCCAGGTGTGCAGGGCACCATTTCAAAATTTGCAGATGACAAAACCTGGAAGTATTGTGGACTGTGAAGAGGATTGTGATAGACTTCAAGAGGACATAGACAGGCTGGTGGAATGGGCAGACAAATGGCAGATGAAATTTAATGCAGTGAAGTATGGAATGGTACACTTTGGTAGAAAGAACAAGGAGAGGCAACATGATATAAAGGGCACAATTCTAAAGCAGGTGTAGGAGCAGAGAAACCTGGGGGTATATGTACACAAACCACTGAAGGTGGCAAGGCAGGTTGAGAAAGTGATTAAAAAGGCACATGAGATCTGGGGCTTTGCAAATTGAGGCATGGAGTACAAAATCGAGGAAGATATGACGAACACTTATAAATCACTGGCTCAGCCTCAATTATGTCCCATTCTTGGCACCACACTTTAGGAATGATATGAAGGCAGAGAGGATGCTGAAAATATTTATCCCTGGTGCCAGGGATGAAGGACTTCAGTTACGTGGATAGATTGGAAAAGCTGCAGCTGTTCTCCTTAGAGAGGAAGAGGTTGAGACAAGATTAGATAGAGATTTGAAGGGGTCTAGACAGGGCAGATGGAGAGAAACTGTTCCCATTGGCACAAGGGCCGAGAACCAGAGGACACCGATTTAAGCAAATTGGCAAAAGAACCGACGGCAACACAAGGAAAACTTTTTACACAGCGAGTGGCTCGGATCTGGAATGCACAGCCTGAGAATGTGGTGGAGGCAGATTCAATCAGGGCTTTGCAAAGAAAGTTGGGCAAGTGCCTAAAAAGAGAAAAAAAGCTGCAGAACTAGGTGGAGTTGGGGAGTGGGACAAGCTGATTTGGTCTTGCAGAGTCTTGCACAAACATGATGAGCCGATCGACCTCCTTCTGCGCTGTAACCATTCTAAGATTCTACGATAAGTCCCCTCAATTAGCAAATATGGCAAGATGGGCAGTGAATCTGTTTTTGTTGGTGGGGGAGGGAAGAATGTAGTCCAGGTCACATCTTTATATGATATGGATCTTTTAGGTCCACCAGGGCCTTGATTTAACATCTGTATTTGTAAAACTGCCTCAGTTAGGTGCTGAAAGGTCAGCCTGGGTTCTGGATCTGGGGTGCTAAAGCATGGTTTAAAACCCACGACTTTTTGATGGTGAAAATGAGTAGGAGTAACTGAGGCAAATGGTCACCTAGTTCATGGTGTTTGGTTAATGTATTCGTATTGTAATTGTTAATGTTCACCTACGTCTCTGTGGATGGTTACTATTCATGTCTGGCAGTGCTCATTGTTATATGATCTTGTCCTTTTCACTCGGGTACTGCACTATGTCGGGCTATTGCTCAGGTGTTGCTCTCGACATTTGTTTGCAGATGCTCACATTATAAAAGGGCATTCTATTCTTAAACATTCGCCTTTGTTTTCAATCGCTCACAGGTTGAACTGTGCATTTTTATTTACAGGTGTCCATATTTTATTTTTAATGCTCCCATAAACCACTGAATATTGTCCTTAGATGTTCTCGTAGGGCACTCTTGTGTGACTTCGTTAGTTGATTTAAAATCAGGTTGAAACCTGGAGCCTGATTTGCAAAGTGTGCCCGGGGCCAGACAGATCCTTAAACCCCGCTCCGGTTGTGATGGCACTCACTCATTCGCCATCAATCTTCAAAGAATCGACCTGCGAGAAGAAGGTTCCCCAACAAAGTTGTGGGCGCGTTATAAATGCATTTTTTTTTAAAAGGCGCTATATAAATGCAAGTTGCTGTATTAAATCAAATAAAATCCAACGCTTTGTGGGTTTCTCCAATACTTTTGATCGATTTTCAATCAGTCCACTGTCTCCTGTTTTATGAAGACTCTTTCAATCAGGCGGGCAGCCTGGAAGAGGGTGAGCGCTGACTCCTTTTTCACAGGCAGTTGTTGGAAATGTCACAATGTCACTGTAACGGTGGAGACGGGGCTGGAAGGGGTGGTGGTGGTGGTGGTGGTGGGGTCTAAGCAGCATTAATAACCTCACCGGGCTATTACAAACAGAAACAATTAAATGCAGTTTTGCTGTAACAATCCTGAACAAAGCGCCTTTCAAATATTTTAAGGGAAGAGAATGGTGTTAAAGCGGGAGGCCTGTATATAACAGTTACTACTGTAATCCTCAAACTGAACACACCATCGTGCTAAAAATGTGTGCTAATTTCACCGAAATATTAACATTCAAACTACATCAGGTTCAAACTTGATTTGTATCATTTAAATTTGGGTTCGAGGCAGAAATCCATGACAATAACAAGGAGTTTTTTTTTAAAATATGATCTCACATTCCTTAATGTACTTATTCCTGGCTACTTTTATATTGAGGTTATCAGTCGGTTTGTAGCACCTGCCCCACAAAACCTCTTTGCAAAAAAAGTACCTTTAAGTAACGCATGATCAACATGGGTCCAACATCTTTGCAGCAAAATTAAGGTTCTGTATAAATATAATTATACTCCGAGAATACGAAATATTCAGTAAAAATCTGTGTGACACATTTTCTTTTATTGATAACCTATCGCTTACGCCCACCCCCACCCCCCAAAAAAAATATTAACCCCTTGTCGGACCCAACTGCCGTCGAAAATATATTTAACAAGTGAAATGTTTACCCTTAAACGAATTTTCTACCTTATTTTAGAAAGTAGGGATTTCGCTATAGCGCAGCGCTGGGACATGCTTCTACAGAAAGCAGGGGCTGGCAATAAGCAGCTCAATCGCTATCTTCACCCTGCAAGAGGCACAGCCTTACTGTGGGTATGTGTTAGTTGGGGAATAATGCACTCGATGGTTAGTCTCATTCTCCATCATCGCTGCCAGTTTTGATGATAGGCAGGCGATGCTGACCCACTGGCATCATGTGGCGAGTGGAGAGTGGACACGGAATGGACAATGACACATTCCTCTGTGTGTGTGTGTGTGTGTGTGTGGGGAGGGGGTGGGGGAGAGGCGGGAAAAGAGCTTTAACTCGCATCCCCGGCCAATCAGATCGCCGTTTCCTGGGTGACGATCTGGAGATTGATTCCAGTAACCAGGAGACGGCAGCATCCCTGGGTCCAATGACCATTCCCCAAACCATAAATGTTTGGATGAAGAGCTACAACCAGGCAATCGGCTCCGGCGTGTTGAGGACCTGGTAGAAGTTGGCAGATTCCACAACCGGACTGGTCAGTCTTGTACCTCTCCGGACCTGTAACCACCGGCCTGAGGCACAGCAGCGAGGAGAGAGGCAGAGACAGCCGACCCACTGAAACAGCAGCAATTCTCCCCCAGCCTGCTGCTCCCAACTCGCTTGCATGGTAAGTATCAACTGCTATTGCAATTGAATCGAGTTTAATCGAGAAATGGGGGGAGGGGGGGGTGTAATTTACCTTTGGGTCTTCTGTCTAATGCCCCAAGGAACAGAACTCGGAGCAAGGTCAAGAATTCATTCCCAAGTTGATTTCTGCAATCAAAGGGTGGGGAAATGTTATGTTTCGCGATTTGTAACACAAGCTGCTCAGAAACCGCCTGAAGCCCACTGGCAAGAGCCTGGCCTCAGCTTCGATCAAGGATGATGAGTTCTCGGTGAGATGCAGCAACTTTAATATGCAAAAGAGTTTTCATTTGTCTTAAGCATGTGTGTGTGTGTGTTTAAACCCGTGGTTTGACAACAGTGACAAGCGCTAAAAGCAAAAACGCACCAAATTCCAAACGAATGCAGGAGACTTCAAACTGAGTGTTTTATTTAAAATGCATTATTTATTAAACGTGGCGGGGAAACATTGGGGGACGGATTTGCCTTGCTATGCAGTGTTCCTTTTGATATTCGCTGCAAACGCTGGGAATGTCTCTGTAGACCTCGGGTTGTTGAAAGATTTCTGATCTTTGGACGTTTCTCAAATTTCAATCCAGTTCATTGTGTATCGAAACCAATTGGCCAGAGACAAACTAACACATCAAGCGGTTTGATCTTCTGAACTTTACCACGTCGCCCAATAACATCTCCAGGCAATGTTAACGTTTCGAGTTTTAAAGCATTTACAGGTAATTATCCTCTATTTAAAAAACTTATACTTTTTAAAGCTGTGGCATTTTGAATTCCTCAAGATTGGTGTGTACATGGATAAATTCAGGTCATTTTTACAATGTCTGATTACGCTCATTATTATTGTATGAAAAGTGCACTAAAAAAAGGGCAGCACGGCTGGAAATATTTATTATAACAAGCGGTTCATTTCTCCTGTCTTTAACTGATTTGTCCATTAATCAAGGTAATCTGGTCCAGGAGATATAAGTTACCTTCAGTGATTACCTGGCACATTCATGCAAACAGGCAAAGTGAGACTTTGGACATGTTCCGTTAGATTGTTCTGTCACAGTAAAATAGAAGCCCTCATCTGCCAGGAATATAGGGTGTTGTTTCTGGTACTTAGACCCAGTAATTAGAAGCACATGTCGGCTTGTTCCAGCTGTGTAATTCTGGATAGATGCAAAAGTAGAAACGCAAGACTCCTCAATTTAATGTGCATAATATTACCAAGATGGGTTAAATAAGCAAACATTGTTGTCATACAGGAGAATGTTTAGGGTCCTAGTGGTCTTTCACAAAACACAGAAAAAACTATGCTGTACCTATTTTTGTATTTAAACCCTATCAAAAATGCAACATAACTAATCAGTTAATGTTTCATCTTCGTATCTTTAATAACATTGCCTTACCATCCTCTTTTTCATAAATTTCTACGTCAATGGTCATCTAGCCCTTGATCGTAGAATATCTACATGCCAGCATAATTAGCAGTGAACACTCTCTACTGCAGCATTGGGTAATGATGAGAAACAATGAGCATCAAAATTAGGGTTTAAGACAAGTTCGAGTGTATGTAACTTGTACAGCATTCTCAAGGCATCTGAACCTTTAATCACTTTCCAAGGTCAATATTCAGTGTTGTTTATTTCTCATTTTACTGTTCAAATCTATGGACAACTTGAGGCAGCAAATTAGGATCTTCTGCAGTGAGGGTAATGAGCAAGTCTCTGCATTTTTCTTGAAATTTACATAGTGATGTGAAATCATGGTTTCTATGCATTTGTACAGTGCTTTTACTGTTTCAGATAGAAGCACTAACCTTTCAATGTTCCTTTCCCATTCAGAGCTTCAGCGGGTGCAGTTCCCTCATGTTGTTATCCATTGGACACTGTATAAAGGCAGTGACATAGATAGAACAGTAACAATAACTCGCTGCGCAGAGTGTTTCTGTCAGAGAATTGGTCAAGCCAGGATTTGTGAAAGAGCCAGGATTAGAACTAGATTTGAGTAAAATGATAATTAACTTTGATTTTAGTGACAGATGTCATTGATGAAGTGTAATTAACCCTCATCCTGCACAGATATAACACATGTGGATGTATTGATTTTAAGACAGCTTCATCATACTCTATTCCTTGAAATAGACTAGGACTGAACTGCTTGCCATGAAAATAAACTCTTCTGCTTCTACTGATGGGTATGTGATGAGATTCAGGGGATGGTTAGAAATCGACAATAGTTGAGTAAGTTAATAGAACCATAAAAAAGTTACAGCACAGAAAGATGCTATTCAGCCCATGGTGTCTGCGCTGGCCAAAAAAGAAAAATACATTTTTAGAACTAGCCTCCCATTCTAATCCCACCTTCCAGCACTTGGTCCGTAGCCTTGCAGGTTACAGCATTTCAGGTGCAGATCCAGGTGCCTTTTAAATGAGTTGAGGGTTTCTGCCTCCATCACCAAGCTAGGCAGCGAATTCCAGAAACCCACCACCCTCTGGGTGGAGAAGTTTTTCCTCATGTCCCCGCTAATCCTTCTACCAATCAACTTAAATCTGTGCCCCCGGTAACTGGCCCCTAGGCTGGGGGAAACAAGTCTTTCCTGTCTACCCATATCTTGGCCCCTCATCATCTTGTACAGCTCAATCAAGTCACTCCTCAGCCTCCTCTGTTCTAAGGAAAACAACTCCAGCCTATCCAATCTTTCCTCATAGCTGAAATTTTCAAGCCCTGGCAACATTCTTGTAAATCTCCTCCGCACTCTCTCCAGAGCAATTATGTCCTTCCTGTAATGTGGCGACCAGAACTTTGTTATTATAATTATTACCTCGTCATTAGGGAAGTACTACAGACTAAGAAGACACCAGGTTTGAACTTCAATTTATGCTGAATTATCACTTTTTTCTGGGTGGCTATAAAGGGGCAATGATCAGCCACAGTGAGTTTGTTTTATTGAGGGGACAATGGTTCAGAATTCCTCTCTGATTTCCCTGCTGGAAATTAAAGTGTGTTCATGTCAGGGGACAGCAGGTTTGGGCTCTGCTTGATGCCTCACACAGTCAAATAGACTAGGCCTCAGTGCTAAGTATCTAATATGAATAATAATCACCTGGATGAGATACCAGAGGGGGCCTGTGAAAAATATAACTCAGCAAGGACTTAGCGCATCAGACAAGGTAAGCTGGAGAGAAATGAGTGTAAAACATAGACTGCTAAAATGATCCAGTTGCACAGTGCATTTGTACATTAAGATAACATGGCGCATTGGCCATTCAGCCAAACAAGTGACATCCCTTCCAAAGACCACATAATATGTGTTCCACTTCTTTTCATCTCCTAATTAAACATTCTTCAAATTTTCTTCTTGACCCCAAATGTGCATGAAGCAAAATTCCAAAGTACCTACCTAAAACACTTACTGTCTGCCTAGTATATCTGCTGTGGTGTAGCTTTCTGTGAGTTGGAGATTTTGTGGGAAAAGGATTATTATGAAATGTAGTAATACCAGTGTCACTGACATATCAGGGCAGGGAATGCTCCTGGGGTCTGGCTGTACAGGATGGAGGTCTCAGGGTCTAGCAGTGTTTTATGTGGGTTCCAGGGTTCCAGGAACCATTGACCCCGCTGTCCTTACAAACTACTGTCCCAACTCCCACCTCCCTTTCCTCTTCAAAGTCCTTGAACCTGTTATAAACACAGTAAATGCTGGAAATTCACAGCAGGTCTGGCAGCTTCTGTGGAGAGAAACAGAGTTAACATTTCAGGTTGTGACCTTCTAGATGCTGCTGGACCTTCTGGGTATTTCCTATGCATCTTCTGTGTTTATTTCCAATTTCCAGCATCTGCAATATTTTGCTTTTGTCTTTGAACATGTTGTTGCCTCCAAAATCCATTCCCATCTTTCCTGGACCTCCATGTTTGAATGCCTCCAATCAGAGTTCTGCCGCTGTCGCAGGACTGAAACGTTCTTATCAGAGCCACAAATGACATCCTATGTGACTGTGACAAAGGTAAACTTTCCCTCCTCGTCCTTCTCGACCTGCCTGCAGCCTTTGACAAGGTTGACCACACCATCCTCCTCCCAGGCTCTCCACTGTCGTCCAGCTGGGTGGGACCTGCTCTCACCTCGTTCCATTCTTATCTATCGAATTGTAGCCAGAGAATCACTTGCAACGGCATCTCTTCCTGCTCCTGCACAGTCACTTCTGGTGTCCCCCAATGATCTATCCTTGGCCCCTCCTATTTCTCATCTACATGCTGCCCCTCGGCAACATCATCCAAAGGCACAGCGTTAGCTTTCATCTGTACACTGGTGACACCCACCTCTACCTCACCACCTCTCTTGACTGACTTGTTCACTGACTGACTTTACTGTTGCTAAATTATCAGACTGCTTATCTGACAGCCAGTACTGGATGAATAGAAATTTCCTCCAAGTAAATATTGGGAAGACTGAAGCTATTGTTTTTGGTCCCCACTCCAAACTCCGTTTCCTAATTACCGACTCCATCCCTCTCCCTCACAATGGTCTGAGATTAAGCCAGTTTGTTCTTCACCTTGGTGTTGCATGTAATCCTAAAATAAGCTTCTGATTTCATATTCCTTGCATCACTAAGATCGCCCATTCCCACCTCCATAACATTGCCCGACTTTGCCTCTGTCTCAGCCCATCTGCTGCTGATACCCTGATTCATGTCTACATTACTTCTAGACTGAATATTCCAACGTGCTCCTGACTGGTGTCCCGCATTCTACTCTCTGTAAACTTGAGGTCATCCAAAACTCTTGTTGCCCATGTCTTAACTCGCAGCAAACCCAGTTCTCTTATCACCCCTGTACTCATTGACCTACATTGAGTCCTCAAGCAACAAGCAACATCTTAATTTAAAAATTCTCCTCCTTGTTTTCAAATCCTTCCATGGTCTCACACCTTCCCTCCTTTGTAATCTCCTCCAGCTCTACAACCCTCTTAGATATCTACACTCCTCTAATCCTCACCTCTTGTACATTCCCAATTTTAATTGCTCAACCATTGGCAGCCGTGCCTTCAGCTATCTAGGCCCCAAGCTCCGGAAGTCTCTCCCTTTGCCTCTATGTTCTTCTCTCTCTCGCTCGCTCACTCTCACTTTCTTCCTTTAAGACATTTCTTAAAGCCCATCTCTTTGACCAAGCCTTTGGTTATTTAACCTAACACCTCTTTACGTGACAGATGTTCCTGTTGAGCTTTTCCAGCATTTTCTGTTTTAATTTCAGATTTCCAGCATCCGCAGTATTTTGCTTTTATCTCTTTATGTGACTTGGCGTCAAATTGTTTTCTGATGCTCCTGTGAAGCACCTTGGGACACTTCATTACATTAGAGGTGCTATATAAATATAAGTTGTTGTTGTAAGTTCTAGGAACACTGAGACAGGTCTGAGATCCAGGAACATTGACAACAGACTTCTGAAGGTCTAGAAGCACTGGGGGCAGTCATGGGATATGGCGCACAGGGAAATGGTCCAGTGGTTTTGTGCACTTGGAGAGGTTTGTGAAATTCAGGAGTTGCACGGAAGTATGGGGATGGAAAGGGAAAGGGTCTTGGAGATCCTGCAGCCTCAAGGACATGGCAGGAGCTTTGGAGCATTGAGGGTCGCTTGGATTTGCAGCATTGAAAAAAACAGAGGAAGTAGGGAGTTAGAAAAAATAATACCAAATGGCTTCAAAGCACCAGGTTGCTACCTCCCTAAGTTTCTGATTGTCAGGTTCTTCCACCGCCACTTCCCCCAACGTCAAATGGTTTCTGTCTTTATGTTCTTGCGTTCAGCTTTTAAGTGTAAATTTTCTACTTACTAAAATGAAATGGCCAGAAAAAAATCACAGGCTTGGGGTGTGCGTATTCCTGAAATGCATCCCCAGCATAATGACTATACTATTAACAAGTCTGCTAATTTATATATATATTAGTTTCCATAAACTAAAATTACCCATAAAATACTCAAAATTATGTGTTTTTGCACTTCCCCAATATTTGAAATTATAAAGTAATTAAGCCTTAAAAGTTTTCAGGGAACATTTGCCAACTGAAAACATATGATCAAAAACTATGATTGGCTAAATGAAATCTGGGTCCTACAATTCCACAGTGGTTGACCTGCTTTCCCACTGTAATTGTGGCAATTATTTGGAGCAGGACTTGAGAAGAGAAGCTTATATATATAAGTATTGAAACATTCAACAAAGAATCTGTACTGCCCAGAATCACCAGTATCCATCCTGAGAGTTGCCAACATGCTGACTAATGCTCTACTTATTCTGTCAAATCGGGGACATTCCCTAACCCCTCTCTCTATCCAAATCAGTGCTGTGCCTACTGTGATTGTGTTACAGAGAGGCAGGCAGCCAATCCTTGGGACCTGCAGAGACATTTCTGTCACTCAGAACTGGGTTTCTTTCCACTTAATTCCTTCCAAGGAAATACACTAAGGACCAGACCAAGCAGCAGGAAGCTTGGGGCCCATAAGCCTTGGCCAACAGTGCCAAAGACCTCTGGGCTTAGGTAAGTAGCATCGTCCCAAACAGTAAGCAAACACTTTATTAATAATTTGGGAGTTTGGAACATGCTAATGAGATTCTGCAAGCATCAGTCACTGGGCTGATTAAAAAAGCATATCATCACTTCAAATATCATCACTTCTACATCAACCCAACTCAGGTTTCCTGTTTCAATGCACATTATTTTTTTACATTTTTCCAAACTCAAAAGCCCACCCACTATTACCGTAGCCTTTCCGTGTATTTTATTCAGATTCCCATTGCCTGTTGCCAAATTATCTGATACTCCTCACCTGATTACTGTTTAATGCTGTCAACAAATGTTAGAAGAAATATCATCCTTCATGCTATTAGTGATTAGTCTGCAGGGCGTGTGCGGGATACTATGGATTATCATGACAGCATACGGGTCATAGAATCATAGAAACTTGCAGTACGGAAGGAGATGATTTGGCCCATGCTTTGTTGTGCTTATTCCCAGGTCCCCTCTTTTTGTCCATAACCCTGTAACTTCCTCATCCTCAAGAACCTATCCAACTCTCTTTTAAAATTATTTATGGAGTCAGCTTCCACTACCTTTTTGAGTAGAGCGTTACCCACCCTGAAAACTCTGAGTGAAAAGAATCTCACATTTTCCTTCTCGATCTTTTGCCAGTGATTTTAAATCCAGGGCCTCCGGCTGTTAACCTGCCTGCTAGTTTTTCTCAATTTCTCAAAAATAAGGGGTCGCTCATTTAAGACAGAAATTAGGAGAAATTTTTTTCTCCCAGTGGGTAATGAGTCTTTGGAACTCTTCCTCAAAAGAGGGTGGAAGCAGAGTCTTTGAATATTTTTAAGGCAGAGTTAGATAGATTCCTGATTAACAAGGGGGTGAAATGTCATCAGGGGTAGGCAGGAATATGAGGTTGAAGTTACATTCAGATCAGCCATAATCTTACCGAATGGTGGAGCAGGCTCGAGGGGCCGAGTGGCCTACTCCTGCTCCTAATTCGTATGTTACACTTTATCCCCCTTGCAATAAAGACTAACATTCCATTTGCCTTCCTAATTATTTGCTGTACCTGCAAGCTAACTTTGTGTGATTCATGTACGAGGACACCCAGATCCCTCTATACTGCAGAATTCCGCAGTCTCTCCCCATTTAAAGAATATTATGTTTTTCTATTCTTCCTGCTAAAGTGGACAACCTCACATTTTCCCACATTGGACTCCATCTGCCAAATATTTGTCCACTCACTTAACCTATCTATTTCCCTTTGCAAACTCTTTGTATACTCCTCACTGGCTTTCCCACCTATCTTTGTATCATCAGCAAATTTGGCTACAATACAGTCGGCCCCTTCATCCAAGTCATGAATATAGATTGTAAATAATTAAGGCCCCAGCACTGATTATTGCGGCACTCCAATATTAGTTTGCCAAATGAAAAATGACCCATTTATCCCGACTCTGTTTCCTGTTTGTTCGCCAATCCTCTATCCATGCTAATATAACACACCAAACACCATGAGCTCTTGTCTTCTGCAGCGACCCTTTGTGGCAGCTTAATGAATGTAACATGTAACAGGACACAACATCCTGATAAACCTCTTCCATACGTTCTCAAAGGCCGTTCCAACTTTCCTGAAGTGCAGTGCTTGGGATTTTCCACAACACTCCTGCTGAGCCCTAACCAGTTACTTTAGATCTAGTATTGTGCAATGAAAAAGGGCTGATTAATAATGTTGTTGTAAATGTTCTATCATATTATGGTCACTTTAGGGAAGAGTGACCATAATATGATAGAATTTTACATGAAGTTTGAAAGCAATCTGGTTCAATCTGAAACTAGGGTCTTTAATCTAAACAAAGGAAACTACAAAGGTATGAGGGGCAAGTTGGCTGAGGTAGATTGGGGAATTGCATTAAAAGGTATGATGGTGGACAGGTAATGGCTAGCATTTAAAGAATTAATACATGGTTTGCAACAAATTTACATTCCTTGAAGATGCAAAAAGCAGCAAGGAAAGTGATCCAAAGGAGTAAGTATATAAAGTTGCCAAAAAATAAGTAATAAAGCCTGAGGATTGGGAGAATTTTAAAATTCAGCAAAGGAGAACCAGGAAATTGATAAATAAAAAGAAAACAGAATATGAAATTAAACTAGCAAGGAACATAAAAACAGAAGGCTAATAAAGACAAATGTGGGCCCATTACAGACAGAGAATGGAGAATTTATAATGGGTAAGGTGCATCCAGGAGGGCTTCCTGAGACAATATGTAGACAGTCCAACTAGGGAAGGGGCAATACTGGACCTGGTATTAGAGAATGAACCCGGCCAGGTGGACGAAGTTTCAGTAGGGGAGCATTTCGGGAAAAGTGACCATAATTCAGTAAGTTTCAAGTTACTGGTGGATAAGGATAACAGGAGTCCTCGGGTTAAGGTGTTTAATTGGGGGAAGGCTAATTATAACAATATTAGGCAGGAACTGAGGAATCTAGACTGGAGGCGGATGTTTGAGGGCAAATCAACAACTGACATGTGGGGGGCTTTCAAATGTCAGTTGATAAGAATTCAGAACTGGCATGTTCCTGCTAGGATGAAGGATAAGTATGGCAAGTTTCAGGAACCTTGGATAACGAAGGATATTGTGAGATTAGTCAAAAAGAAAAGGGAAGCATTCGTAAGGACTAGAAGGCTGGGAACAGATGAAGCCCGTGGAGAATATAAAAAAAGTAGGAAGACACTTAAGCAAGGAGTCAGGAGGGCTAAAAGGGGTCATGAAAAGTCATTGGCAACCAGGATTAAGGAAAATCCCAAGGCCTTTTACACATATGTAAAAAGCAAGAGGGTAGCCAGGGAAAGGATAGGCCCACTCAGGGACAGAGGTGGGAATCTGTGTGTGGAGCCAGAAGAAATGGGAGAGATACTAAATGAGTACTTCTCATCAGTATTCACCAAAGAGAAGGACTTAGCAGTCGATTTGTCTAGGGAAGAAGGTGTAGATTGCCGGGATCATGTTGAGATCAAAAAAGAGGAGGTGTTAGGCGTCTTGAAGAATATTAAGACGGATAAGTCCCCAGGGCCAGATGGGATCTACCCCAGAGTACAGAGGGTGGCAAGGGAGTAGATTGCTGGGGCCTTGACAGAAATCTTTGTATCCTCACTGGCTACAGGTGAGGTCCCAGAGGACTGGAGAATGGCCAATGTTGTTCCATTGTTTAAGAAGGGTAGCAGGGATAATCCAGGAAATTACAGGCCAGTGAGCCTTACGTCAGTGGTAGGGAAATTATTGGAGAAGATTCTTTGTGACAGGGTTTACTACCATTTGGAAGCAAATGGGCGTATTAGTGAGAGGCAGCATGGTTTTGTGAAGGGGAGGTCGTGTCTCACTAACTTGATCGAGTTTTTCAAGGAAGTGACAAAGATGATCGACGATGGAAGGGCAGTGGATGTTATCTACATGGATTTCAGTAAGGCCTTTGACAAGGTCCCTCATGGCAGACTGGTACAGAAGGTAAAGTCGCATGGGATCAAAGGTGAGCTGGCAAGATGGATACAGAATTGGCTTGGTCATAGAAGACAGAGGGTAGCAGTGGAAGGGTGCTTTTCTGAACGGAGAGCTGTGACTAGTGGTATTCCGCAGGGATCAGTGCTGGGACCTTTGCTGTTTGTAGTATACGTAAATGATTTAGAGGAAAATGTAACTGGACTAATTAGTAAGTTTGCAGACGACACTAAGGTTGGAGGAGTCGCAGATAGTGAAGAGGATTGTCAAAGGATACAACGGGATATAGATCGGTTGGAGACTTGGGCAGAGAAATGACAGATGGAGTTTAATCCGGACAAATGTGAGGTAATGCATTTTGGAAGGTCTAATACAAGCAGGAATTATACAGTAAATGGCAGAACCCTTAAGTGCATCGACGGGCAGAGGGATCTGGGTGTACAGGTCCACAGGTCACTGAAAGTGGCAATGCAGGTGGATAAGGTAGTCAGGAAGGCATATGGCACGCTTGCCTTCATTGGCAGGGGTATTGAGTATAAAAGCTGGGAAGTCATGGTGCAGCTGTATAGAACCTTGGTTAGGCCACACTTGGAATATTGCGTGCAGTTCTAGTCACCACATTACCAGAAGGATATGGAGGCGTTGGAGAGGGTGCAGAGGAGGTTTACCAGGATGCTGCCTGGTCTGGAGGCTATTAGCTATGAGGAGAGGTTGGAAAAACTCGGATTGTTCTCACTAGAGCGACGGAGATTGAGGGGCGACTTGATAGAAGTTTACAAAATTATGAGTGGCATGGACAGAGTAGATAGTCAGAAGCTTTTTCCCAGGGTGGAAGAGTCAATTACTAGGAGACATAGATTTAAGGTAGAGGAGAAAACTATAGAGGAGATGTGCAGGGCAAGTTTTTTACGCAGAGGGTAGTGGGTGTTTGTAATTCGCTGCCAGAGGAGGTGGTGGAAGCAGGTACGATCGTGGTGTTTAAGAGGCAGCTTGACAAATACATGAATAGGATGGGAATAGAGGGATACGGACCCTGGAAGTGCAAAATGTTTTAGTTTGACAGGCAATATGATCGACGCAGGCTTGGAGGGCCGAAGGGCCTGTTCCTGTGCTGCACTTTTCTTTGTATCTTTGTATCTTTGGGTAACAAGGAAGTGGCAGAGAAACTGAACAAATAGTTTGTGTCCGTCTTCAAGGAGGAAGATCCAAAAAACCTCCCTGAAATATTGGGGATCCAAGGGACTAGTGAAAGAAATTAGTATGAATAAATAAGTAGTACTGCAGAAATTAATGGGATTGAAAGTTGATAAATCCCCTGGAGCTGATGATCTATATCCCAGAGTGTGGAAAGAGGTGGCTGCAGAGATAGTGGATGTGTTGGTGATCATCTTTCAAAAATCTATAGAATGGTGCCTGCAGATTGGAAGATAGCAAAGGTAACCTCACCTATTTAAGAAAGAAGGGGGAGAGAAAACAGGGAACTACAGACATGTTAGCCTGACATCAGCAGCAGAGAAAATGCTAGAAACTATTCTAAAGAAAGTGATAACAGGACAATTAGAAAATAATGGCGAGATTGGGCAGACTCAACACGGATTTATCAAAGGGAAATTATGTTTGTTGGAGTTTTTTTGAGGATGTTACTACCAGAATAGATAAAGGAGAACCAGTGGATGTGGTTTATTTGGATTTTCGTAATGCCTTGGATAAAGGGGAGGTGATGGTGTCGTGGTATTGGCGCTGGGCTAATAATCCAGATATATAGGGTAATGCTCTGGAGACCTGGGTTTGAATCCTGCCACAACAGATGGTGGAATTTGGATTGAATAACAACCATTTTTTTCAACACAAATCTGGAATTAAAAGTCTAATGACGACCATGAAGGCATTGTCGATTGATGTAAAAACCCATCTGGTTCGCTAATGTCCTTTAGGAAAGGAAATCTGTCGTCCTTATTTGGCCTGGCCTACACGCAACTCCAGACCCACAGCAATGTAGTTGACTGTTAAATGCCCTCTGAAATGGCCGAGCAAGCCACTCAGTTGTTTCAAGCCGCTACAAAGTCACAAAAAAGGAATGAAACCAGACAGACCACCCAGCATCGACCTAGGCATCAGAAACGACAATGACAATCGCAGCCCTGTCAACCCTGCAAAGTCCTCCTTACTAACATCTGGGAACTAGTGCCAAAATTGGAAGAGCTGTCTCACAGACTTGTCAAGCAACAGCCTGACATAGTCATCCTCACAGAATCATACCTTACAGATAATGTCCCAGACACCACCATCACCATCCCTGGGTATGTCCTGTCCCAGCGGCAGGAGAGAGCCAGCAGAGGTGGCAGCACAGTGGTATACAGTCAAGAGGGAGTTGCCCTGGGAGTCCTCAACATCAACTCCAGATTCCATGAGGTCTCATGGCATCAGGTCAAACATGGGCAAGGAAGCCTCCTGCTAATTACCATGTACCGCCCTCCCTCAGCTGATGAATCAGTGCTCCTCCATGTTGAACACCACTTGGAGGAAGCACTGAAGGTGGCAAGGGTGCAGATTGTACTCTGGGTGGGGGACTTCAATGTCCATCACCAAGAGTGGCTCGGTAGCACCATTACTGACCGAGCTGGCCGAGTCCTAAATTATATAGCTGCTAGACTGGGTCTGCGGCAGGTGTTGAGGGAACCAACAAGAGGGAAAAACATACTTGACCTCATCCTCACCAACCTGCCTGCCACAGATGCATCTGTCCATGACAGTATCAGTAGGAGTGACCAATGCACAGTGATTGTGGGGACGAAGTCCCGCCTTCACATTCAGAATACCCTCCATCGTGTTGTGTGGCACAACCACTGTGCTAAATGGGATAAATTTCGAACAGATCTAGCAACTCGAGACTGGGCATCCATGAGGTGCTGTGGGCCATCAGCAGCAGCAGAATTGTACTCGAACACAATCTGTAACTTCATGGCCTGGCATATCCCCCACTCTACCATTACCAGCAAGCCAGGGGGCAACCCTGGTTCAATGAAGAGTGCAGGAGGGCATGCCAGGAGCAGCACCAGGCATACCTAAAAATGAGATGTCAACCTGGTGAAGCTGTAACACAGGGCTACTTGCATGCCAAACAGCATAAGCAGCAAGTGATAGGCAGAGCTAAGCGAACTCACATCCAATGGATCAGATCTAAGCTCTGCAGTCCCCAGCATCACTGATGCCAGTCTTCAGCCAATTCGATTCACTCCCCAGCTTTTCGCAATTTATATCAATCTACATCGACCAGAAACTGAATTGGACTAGCCATATAAATACTGTGGCTACAAGAGCAGGTCGGAGAAATGGCTGAAGGCACTGGATACTGCAATGGCAATGGACACTGACAATATTCCGGCAATAGCACTGAAGACTTATGCTCCAGAACTTGCTGCGCCCCTAGCCAAACTGGTCCAGTACAGCTACAACACTGGCATCTACCTGACTATGTGGAAAATTGCCCAGGTATGTCCCGTACACAAAAAGCAGCACAAATTCACCCCGGCCAATTACCACTCCAGCACTCTACTCTTGATCATAATAATGTAAAGGAAGGGATCATCAATAGAGCTATCAAGCGACACTTGCTTAGCAATAACCTGCTCACTGACACCAAGTTTGGGTTCCGCCAGGGCCACTCACTCCTGACCCCATTACAGCCTTGGTTCAAACATGGACAAAAGAGCTGAACTCCCGAGGTGAGGTGAGAGTGACTGCCCTTGACATCAAGGCTGCATTTGACCAAATGTGGCATCAAGGAGCCCTAGCAAAACTTGACTCAATGAGAATCAGGGGGAAAACTTCCACTGATTAGAGTCATACCTAGCACAAAGGAAGATGGTTGTAGTTGTTAGAGGTCAATCATCTCAGCTCCAGGACAAGACTGCAGGAGTTCCTCAAGGTAGTGTCCTCAGCCCAACCCTCGTCAGCAGCTTCATCAATGACCTTCCTTCCATCACAAGGCCAGAAGTGGGATATTCGCTGATGATTGCACAATGTTCAGCACCATTTGCGACTTCTCAGATACTGAAGCAGTCCATGTCCAAATGCAGCAAGACCTGGACAATATCCAGCCTTGGGCTGACAAGTGGCAAGTAACATTCACACCACACAAGTGCCAGGCAATGACCATCTCCAACAAGAAAGAATCCAACCATCACCCCTTGATGTTCAATGGCATTACCATCACTGAATCTCCACTATCAACATCCTGGCTGTTACCATCAACCAGAAACTGAATTGGACAAGCCATATAAATACTGTGGCTACAAGAGTAGGTCAGAGGCTAGGAATCCTGCGATGAATAACTCACCTCCCAACTCCTCAAAGCCTGCCCACCATCTACAAGGCACAAGGCAGGAGTCTGATGGAATACTCCCCACTTTCCTGGATGAGTGCAGCTCCCACAGCACTCAAGAAACTCGACACTGTCCAGGACAAAGCAGTCCACTTGATTCGCACCCCATCCACAAACATTCATTCCCTCCACCACCGACGCACAGTAGCAGCAGTGTGTACCATCTATAAGATGCACTGCAGGAATTCACCATGGCTCCTTCGACAGTACCTTCCAAACCCATGACCACTACCATCTTGAAGGACTAGGGCAGCAGACACATGGGAACACCACCACCTGGAAGTGCCCCTCTAAGTCACTCAACATCCTGACTTGGAAATATATCACCGTTTCTTCACTGTCGCTGGGTCAAAACCCTGGAACTCCCTCCCTAACAGCATTGTGGGTGTACCTACACCACCCGGACCGCAGCGGTTCTAGAAGGCAGCTCACCACCACCTTCTTAAGGGCAACTACGGACAATTAATGCTGGCCCAGCCAGCGAGGCCCACATTCACCCCATGAATGAATTTTTAAAAAGGTCCTACGCAGGAGGTTAGTAAGTAAAATTAGGGCTTATGGGACTAGGGGTAATATACTGGCATGGATTGAGGATTGGTTAATGGACAGAAAATGGAGAATAGGGATAAACAGGTCAGTCTCAGGATTGCAGGCTGTGACTGGCGGGGTATCGCAAGGATCAGTGCTTGGACCCCAGCTTTTCGCAATCTATATCAATGATTCGGATGTGGGGACCAAACATAATGTTTCCATGTTTGCTGATGACACAAACTTGGTGGGAATGAGAGTTGTGAGGAGGATGCAAAGAGGCTTCAAGAAGCTTTAGACAGACTTAAGTGGGTGGGCAAGAACATGACAGATGGGATATAATGTAGAAAAATGTGAAGTTATCCACTTTGGTAGGAAAAACAGAAATGCAGAGTATTTCTTAAATAGGGAGAGATTGGGAAATGTTGATGTCCAAAGAGAGCTGAGTGTTCTTGATCATAAGTCACTGAAAGCTAACATGTTGGTGCAGCAGCAATTAGGAAGGCAAATGGTATGTTAGCATTTGTTGCAAAAGGATTTGAATACAGGAGTAAGGCTCTTGTATAGAGCCTTGGTGTGAGAGCACCAGTAAGTATTGTGTGCAGTTTTAGTCTCCTTACCTAAGGAAGGATGTACTGGCCATAGACTGTGTGTAACAAAGGTTCACCAGACTAATCCTTGGGATGGCAGGATTGACCTATGAGGAAAGATTGAGGTGACTGAGCCTATATTCTCTTGAGTTTGGGAGAATGAGATGTGATCTCATTGAAGTCTACAAAATTCTTACAGGGCTCGACAGGGTAGATGCAGGAAGGATGTTTCTCCTGGCTAGGGGGCCTAGAACCAGGGACACAGTCTCAGAATAAGAGGTAAAATATTTAGGAGGAGAAAGGGCAAAGTGATGCATCAGTTAGTGCCATTCTCACACAACTTGTGGCACTAAGTTTGGTAATAATAATAATAATCTCGGAATTTATCATTTTCTCAATCATTAGACTGTAATGAATGGCATAAGGAGCAATGATAAATGAATTCATTGCATTCTGGAATCTATTCAATTGCATCTGAAAATTTTGCATCAAATGTTATGTTCTGGGACAATTACAATTCATGATTTTCCCAGGTGTATGAATAGTCGCCCATTTAAGACAGAGATGAGGAGGGACTCCTTCTCTCAGAGGGTAGTGAACCTGTGGAACTCTTTACCGCAGAGGGCTGTAAAGGTTAGTTCGTTGAGTATATTCAAGGCTGGGATAGACAGTTTTTAATCAGTAACGAAAGCAAGGGGTGTGGGGAAAAGGCAGGAAAGTGGAATTGAGGATTATCAGATCAGTCATGATCTCATTGAATGGTGGAGCAGACTCGATGGGCCGATTGGCCTACTTCTGCTCCTACATCTTATGGTCTAAATAATCTAGTATATCATTAAAAGATAATACATAAGCATAACATTCTTTCCCTTACATTGAGCAGGAGATAAAAACAAAATATTCCTAAATTAAAACCTGTACCTCTTACCATAATCTAGGATCTACCTTTAACACTCTAGAACTCAATATAACTTCAATAAAATTTGTGTCTGTCTTTAAATGGTCAATTATGAACTATATCTTTCACACATCAAGAATGTGTAAATTAAAACCACATTTCAGCAAATGCTGTGGAAGATTGTTGTAAACAAGGTGAATGACCAGCTCATCATGGTCATGATAAGATAATTTCTAGTCACTTAAAATTAGAGCTACAAGAATAAACTTGTGAAGCATCTTAATCCATGGGGATATAAATAGTTGCAAAGAATATTCATGGTGAAAATTAGCGAGTATTTAACAGCAAAATGCAATTCAGAATTATGCTGGGGCATAAATGAGAAGTGCCCAGATTATAATAGCGCTTACATCGAGGAACACTTCAAACTATTTGGGCTTTTTTGTACGCAGAGTACAGGTTATTTGCCTCCTTTTCTGAAATTATACAAAATATATTAAAATTACAGCTGCAAGTCATTTTATTGGTATGATAAGTTAATTCAAATTCAATACGGTCAGTAGGAACACAAAAGAAGGCTAATCATGGCATAGTGGTTATGTTGCTGGGCTAGTAATGATTCAGCAATGGGTCTAAATCCCAGCAGGGCACCTGAGGAATTTAAATTTGATTGATTAAGGAAATCTAAACTAGTATCAGTAATAATGACCATAATAACTAGCAGATTGTTGTAAAAATCCACCTGGTTTACCAGTGTGGCTTTGGGGAGGAAACCCTCCATCCTTACTTAGTTTGGTTTATTTGTGACACCAAATACCACAGCAATGTGGCTGACAATTGCTAGCTGAAATGTACCAGCAAGCCACTCAGTTATATTCAAGGCAGCAGCTCATTGCCATTTTCTCAAGGGCAATAAAAGCTGGCCTTGCCAGCGACACCCGCATCCTGTGAATTGATTTTTAAAAGTCTATTGGATGATCAAGTTATGAAGAGAGGTTGGATAGACTCGGGTTGTTTTCATTGGAGCAGAGAAGACTGAGGGGTGACCTGATCGAGGTGTACAAGATTATGAGGGGCATGGACAGGGCGGGTAGGGAGCAGCTGTTCCCCTTAGTTGAAGGGTCAGTCACGAGGGGGCATAAGTTCACGGTGAGGGGCAGAAGGTTTAGGGGGGATGTGAGGAAAAACCTTTTTACCCAGAGGGTGGTGAGGGTCTGGAATGCGCTGCCTGGGAGGGTGGTGGAGGCAGGTTGCCTCACATCCTTTAAAAAGTACCTGGATGAGCACTTGGCATGTCATAACATTCAAGGCTATGGGCCAAGTGCTGGTAAATGGGATTAGGTAGGTAGGTCAGGTGTTTCTCACGTGTTGGTGCAGACTCGATGGGCTGAAGGGCCTCTTCTGCACTATGATTCTGATTCTGTGTGATCAGAATTCATCTGCAATAATGCTGCAATCACTTTGGTTAAGACAATAAATTGACATTTAATTACTATAAATTGTAAAATTGCTGAAAAAAGAGACATGCTTTTGTTTCAAATTCAAACCAGGCAGGTCTACTTTGATTGTTCAAGGCATTGGCATGGGGAATGACCCAGGGAATGGCTGTCCCCCAAGCATTTGTTTAGTTGGAAAAGGTGCAATGTGTGGACATGCTCCTTCTGTATGCAAAGGACAGGGCCATGTGTGAAAATATGTAGTTTCACATATGCTGAAGTCAGCCACAGTGCGAGCTCAACTGATAACCTTAAATTGGTTTTCAGTGTAATTCTTAGCACAATCAGGATTGTTTAGCAGGTGTTGTCCAATCGCAGAATCACATCTCATGTTGGCCACCATGATTTGAGTTTTGCAAGCACAGGCTGGTTAGGTACAGTCAGTACTTTGCCTGTTGTGAACAGCCATATGATCCTCCAGTCATTGGGAAGAATAGCCTACATCCTAGCAGACAGTGGAATTTGAATTCAGTAAAAATTTGAACTTAAAAGTCTAATGATAACCATGAAAAAAAGCCTCTCTCAATTGTTGTTAAAACCCATCTGGTTCACTAGGGTCCTTTAGGGAATGAAATCTGCCATCATCACCTGGTCTGGACTACATATGACTCCAGACCCACACCAATGTGGTTAACTCTTAAGTGCCCTCTGAAATGACCTGGTAAGCCACTCAGTTCAAGGGCCTAACCAGCGACGCCCACATCCCATGAACGAATATTTTTTTTAAAAATCGCACTGGCACTGAAATTCCTATACCACATTATTCATTTGTAGAATGTATCTTTGGCTTGACAGTAGCCTTCTGTTAGTGGAGAATACCACTTATATTGCTGCTGCATAGTAAAAGTGTGAAACAGCTAGCACCCATTGCTCAAATTGTTGAGATACTTACCCTCAGGGTAGACTGAGCACTTTTCAGTTTACGCGATATACAGTGAACGATGATCTGATCAGGGTAGCCATTACCCCACAGGATGGTTTTTATATGCCCTCTTTCAGAATCAAGCTTGCACGGTGACCAAATGCTTGGGCCCTATTCACATGCTTGCTGATAAGGCCAATCTTATAGCACGTGGAACTTTAGGAATCCCAACATGTACATTGACCAGTGATGGTAGGTTTGCAGAAGACATTAATAGAGAACCCATTGGCAGATTTATGAACTAGCACATCGAGGAAAGGGAGCTGATTTGGCTGCTCCATTTCAAAGGGGGATTTGAGTGCAGGGTGGGGCTGATCATGGTGCGCAAGGAAGTTCTTACATGCAACTGCGGCTTCAAATATAGCAAACGTATCTATATATTGGAAATATGCAAGGGACAGGAGATTAAAGGTACGTTTCTCAAGGGAACTGACAAAGATGTTGCGAAAGTTGAGCCGAGAGGGGATCCCATGGCAACACCACCTATCTGGACAAACATGGTGTCATTAAAACTGAACTCAACTGCACAAGTTGCTGCATTCATAAATTCAATGAAAACGGATTTAAACATTGGTGGTGCATCTGGATCTCCACGATATAGCGACACAGTGCAAATGTCTATGGCTTCCTTGATTGGTGAATAGGCTATCAATGTCGAACAAGACATGGACACAGCATTGCTATCAATATGCCAGTCCTGTATGGACTTTGCAAAGGTGAAGGAATCCTTCACTGTGTATGTGGACTAGTCCATGCTTGCAAAGCTTAAAACAAAGTGTCCAACATGAGATGTGATTCATAATTGGACAGCACTTGCTAAACAATCCTGATTATACTAAGAATTACACTGAAAACCAATTTAAGATTATTAGTTGGGCTCGCAGTGTGGCTGACTTCTGCATGCATGAAGCCACATATATTTATATACATGGCCCTGTCCTTTGCAGACAGAAGGAGCATGTCCACACATTGCACCTTTTCCAACTAAACAAATGCTTGGGGCACAGCCATTCCCTGGGTCATTTCCCATGGCAAAGCATTGACCAATCAGAGTTGACCTTTTTATTTATGCCTTTATGGGGTGTGGGCATTGCTGGCTAGGCCAGCATTTATTGCCCATCCCTAATTGCCCCTGAGAAGGTGGTGGTGAGCTGCCTTCTTGAACCGCTGCAGTCCATGTGATGTAGGTACACCCACAGTGCTGTTAGGAAGGGAGTTCCAATACTTTGACCCACCGACGGTGAAGGAACAGCGATATAATTCCAATTCAGGACAGAGAGTGGCTTGGAGGGGAATTTCCAGGTGGTGGTGTTCCTATGCGTCTGTTGCCCTTGTCCTTCTAGATGATAGTAGTCATGGGTTTGGAAGGTGCTGTCTAAGGAGCCTTGGTGAGTTCCTGCAGTGCATCTTGTAGATGGTACACACTGCTGCTACTGTGCTGCAGTGGTGGGGCGAGTGAATGATGAGGTGCAATCAAGCGGGCTGCTTTGTCCTGGATGGTGTCAAGCTTCTTGGGTGTTGTCATCCAGGAAAGTGGAGAGTATTTCATCACACTCCTGGCTTGTGCTTTGTAGATGGTGGACACGCTTTGGGGAGTCAACAGGTGAGTTGCTTGACACAGGATTCCTAGCCTCTGACCTGCTCTTGTATCTGCAGTATTTATATGGCTAGTCCAGTTCAGTTTCTGGTCAGTGGTAACCCCCAGGATGTTGATAGTGGAGATTCAGTGATGGTAATGCCATTGAATGTCAAGGGAGATGGTTAGATTCTCTCTTGTTGGAGATGGTCATTGCCTGGCACTTGTGTGGCGTGAATGTTATTTGCCACTTGTCAGCCCAAGCCTGGATATTGTCCAGGTCTTGCTGCATTTGGACATGGACTGCTTCAGTATCTGCTTGGTTTGAACTTGAAACAGAAGCTTGGCAGTTAACAGTTAACTTTTCGCTGCTTCATTCTCCATGGTAATGCCTCTACCAATCAGAGTCCATTTGCCAACCAATCAGCACTCACTGCTCATGCAGTATAAATTGTTGCTCCCGTTACTATTGGTTTATCTTGCATAGCTGTCTTGATGAGTGCAAGACAAAAAGTTTCGATAACATGTCTCTTTTTTCATCAAATTATAAAATGTTCCTTCAACTACTTGTGGAGTCAGGATATTGGGAATGGCTAAATGGATGTTCCATAAAGAAAATTTAGCTACTGGGTATTCACATATTTTCAGTGTGTTAGTTTGGTTGGGAATTTGTTCAATCAATAATGACAAAGTCCAGAACACTTGGGAGGAATTTGGCAGTTTCTGCAGACCTGACAGAAGGCTCACAAACACTTCCATATCCTAAAGTAGATAGCAAAGATAAGATGAGAAAATCTCGCCTTTTTAATAATAAAAGGCAAACAGAATGAAGACACATTTAAAAAATTCATTGCCCATTCATTCATTGTCCATCTTTACTTCTCCTCAGAAGGTGTTGGAAGGATTTCTTCATGAGCTGCTGGTGATCATACTCCCAGCCACAATAGCAACAACTTATAATTATATGGTGCCTTTAACATGGTAAATGGCCTTTACCACTTCACAGGGTGCTAGCAAAGGTTTGACCCCAAGTTACATACGGAGGTATTAGGGCAGGTGACCATAAGCTTGGTAAAAGAGGTAGGTTTTAAGGAGCTTCTTAGAGGAAAAGGAGGTACAGAGGTTTAGGGAGGCAATTCCACAACTTACTGTTTTGGCAGCTAAATAGTTTAGCAATTAAAATCAGGATACTCGTGGCCAGAATTGGAGGAATACAGTTACCTCCTGGGCTGGAGGAGGATTTGCTTTCTTTATTCTTTCATGGGATGTGGGTGACACTGGCAAGTCCAGCATTTGTTGCCCAACTCTAATTGCCCTTGAACTGAGTGGCTTGTTAGGCCATTTCAGTGGACAGTTAAGAGTCAACCACATTGCTGTTGGTCTGGAGTCACATGTAGGCCAGACCAGGTAAGGGTGGCAGATTTCCTTCCCTAGCGAGCATTAGCGAACCAGATGGTTTTTTTTATGACAATTGTTGATAGATGTCATGGTCACCATAGTGAGACATAGTGTTGTGGAGGGTGAACACTGAACTCAGTGTGAGTGTACTGATACAAATGTACTGATCTCTTATGGTCTATTATTTTCAAATTAACATCAATTTTTAAAATGTTATGACTGCTACCATCCAGGCAAGTGGTGAGTACGCAACTGTGTGCCTGGCTACTCTTTCAGGGGTTGGAATGCTAATAGAATGTTTTATAAACTGTATATTTCATGTCATATTAATATCTTCAAGCACACAGTGCACATATGCTTCATGGACAGAATTATCTTAGTCAGATGTATCATTGTACTTGTATAATGAAGTTGTCCAACATACTATTTTTCACAGAATTAGGTGAACCAAATATCATCAGACACACTAGAATTGAGCAGCAGTGTGGACACCTGCTTGAAACCATTATTGAGTGATGTGGATGAGGCAACACAAGGTACATGTGATGAATATATACCAGAGCAAATGAAGGCAGAATCAGCAGGTCTTTGAAAAGGTATCCACCATGCTGTATTACCCTGGAGTTGCTTTGTTATGCTCATCTCTGGTGGATCTACTTTCCAACAGAGGATGCTGTGTTGTTGAGGATATAATGGAAGATGTTGAGCAGCCATTTGACATTATACCCACAGCAGTGCAAGAAGAATAACTGTCTGCACTGCAGTCTGCCATTGAGGAGGTAGCAGTGACCACAAAATTGGAATGTTCACCTCAATGTTACAGTCGCAGCATCTCATCTTGCGCTGCTGTAGATACCTTGGAGACCATGGTACAGGCAGCAATCAAAGCCAGCTTTCAGCTACTTTTAGACTTTAGGCTTTAGAAAAGTCAGTGAAGAGGAAGTCCAAGAGGTCACAGGCTTCACTGTTTTATAGTCCTTCAAATCTTTGGGCCTCATTAGATATTGACGTTTTGTAAGCACAAGATTAATGCAGCAGCAGGTGGAAGATAATCGTGTTAATGCTGGCTCTACGTTGCCATCGCAAGTGGCTTTAGAAAATATTAAGCCCTCCAGCATATCTGACGATGTAGTAGATACATCATAGTTAGTCATACATGTAGGTAGCTGGTCATCTGAATCCCATGCAGCTCTCCATTTGGCTTACCTCCTCCAACTCTCCAAGATATCTGTGCTCCTCTAATCCTTGAAATTTTGTGCATCCCCAGTTTTAATAGTTCCACTATTGGCAGACATGCTTGCCTGGCCGCTAAGCTTTGGAATTTCCCTCTCTAAACCTCTCTGCCTCTCTACCTCACTTTCCTCCTTTAAGACATACCTTAAAATCTACCTCTTTGATCAGGCTTTTGGTCATGTGTCCTAATACCTCCATATGTGGATCAGTGTCAAATTTTGATTGGTAATGCACTTGTGAAGCACTTTGATATGTGCTACATTAAAAGTGCTAGATAAATGCAAGCTGTTGTTGCTGTTATCCATCAATCCACAGTGACATCACTCACCTGGCAGAGCACCTAAACATACGGTCTTTGGGAAAATAGCAAAGAGGTTTTTAACGAAACACAAGCAACGCCTCGAAGCACAATGAATACTCATGCCAAACGCTCTAAACACCATATGCAGTGGAGGATCTCAGAGTCTTAAACATCATAGGCATTTATTCACTGACAAAGAATTCCACCCTAAAAATGTAAGCCTAGAGCTAGATATGCAAAGAGATGTGAAAAGCTCGATGTAAACCAATATTTTCAGGCAATTACTGCACATTCTCTTTTGCATTTTTTGGGGGGGTTGGTCAGGGGCCATTGTGGCGATCAGCAAGAGTACTACACCACAGGCACTCTGCATCCACACCCTGCTAGCCTAGCATTCCCATTTGTGGACGGAGTGTTATATATCTGAACTGCCAGTGGATCAGTACTTACAAGTCAGACTACAATTCACGAGGGATACTTTGATCGAGTTGCGTCCCATTTTTATCCGTCTCGACCATTCCAATTGCGATATCACCCACAGTAGCCAGCCCGCAGTGCAAGAACATGTGAGCAAGTCATTTTTTATCCTGGGGTACAGGACAAGAGAATTTCAAAAATTGTCAAAAAAGGCCTGCACTCACTGAAATACCTGGAGAACAAAAAGTGGGAGAGATATGAGATGCTTCAATACATGGCTCCGAATTGGAGTGGTGTGATCAAGTGTTTCATTATAGTTTATAAAAGGGAATGCATGAGAGAATAGCATGAAAAGGAACAGGAGGAAGTGGCTCATATGAACCAGAGGCTGGTATGTCTTATGTTCCAACCTCCATCCCGCTCATCCCAGAATTCGTAAGATGTCTTCCTGTGGGTTGGTACAGGATGGTGATGGCGAACCTCCTCCTGTAAGCTCTCTCTCTCTTGTGGATTGTCTTTGAAAAACATAGTAAAAGAACTGAGTGGTTGCTGATACAATATAATGATATAGTGACCCCAGTAAAGGAATACTACCATGTAAGACTGGTGCATTCTGGAACGTAGTACTTGAAGACAAGCATCAAAATTAATTTGAGATAACATGGTAAGGAGGTAAATGTCATGAATGCTGATTACCTTGCTGGACCTAGTAATAAGGTCATTAAGCTTTGTCCATAAGACCATAAGATTTAGGAGCAGAAGTCGGCCATTTGGCCCATCGAGTCTGCTCTGCCATTCAATGAGATCATGGCTGATCTGACAATCCTCAATTCCACTTTCCTGCCTTTTACCCATAACCCTTGATTCCCTCGCTGATTAAAAATCTGTCTAGCTCAGCCTTGAATATATTTAATGACCCAACCTCTACAGCCCTCTGCGGTATAGAATTCCACAGATTCACAACCCTCCAAGAGAAGAAATTCCTCCTCGTATAAATAAAAGCAAAATACCACGGATGCTGGAATTTTTTTTTTTCATTCATGGGATGTGGGCGTCGCCAGCTGGGCCAGCATTTATTGCCCATCTCTAATTTCCCTTGAGAAGGTGGTGGTGAGCTGTCTTCTTGAACCGCTGCAGTCCATGTGTACACCCACAGTGCTGTTAGGGAGGGAGTTCCAGGATCTTGACCCAGTGACAGTGAAGGAATGACGATATGTTTCCAAGTTAGGATGGTGAGTGACTTGGAGGGGAACTTCCAGGTGTGATGTTCCCATCTATCTGCTGCCCTTGTCCTCCTAGATGGTAGTGGTCGTGGGTTTGGAAGGTGCTATTGAAGGAGCCTTGGTGAATTCCTGCAGTGCATCTAGTGGATGGTACACACACTGCTGTCACTGTGCATCGGTGGTGGAGGGAGTGAATGTCTGTGGATGGGGTGCGAATCAAGTGGGCTGCTTTGTCCTGGACAGTGTCAAGCTTCTTGAGTTTTGTTGGAGCTGCACTCATCCAGGCAAGTGTGGAGTATTCAATCACACTCCTGACTTGTGCCTTGTAGATGGTGGACAGGCTTTGGGGAGTCAGGAGGTGAGTAACTTGTCGTACAATTCCTAGTCTCTGACTGGCTCTAGTAGCCACAGTACTTATATGGCCAGTCTAATTCAGTTTCTGGTCAATGGTAACCCACAGGATGTTGATAGTGGGGGATTCAGTGATGGTAATGTCATTAAACATCAAGGGGCGATGGTTGGATTCTCTCTTGTTAGAGATGGTCATTGCCTGACCCTTGTGTGCTGCGAATGTTACTCGCCACTTGTCAGCCCAAGCCTGGATATTGTCCAGGTCTTGTTGCATTTGGACAGGGATTGCTTCAGTATCTGAGGAGTTGCGTATGGTGCTGAACATTGTGCAATCATCAGCAAACATCCCCACTTCTGACCTTATGATGGAAAGAAAGTCATTCATGAAGCAGCTGAAGATGGCTGGGCCAAGGACACTACCTCAAGGAACTCCTGTAGTGATGTCCTGGAGCTGAGATGACTGATCTCCAAAAACCACAACCATTTTCCTTTGTGCTAGGTATGATTCCAACCAGTGGAGAGTTTTCCCCCTGATTCATATTGCCCAGTTTTGCTAGGGCTCCTTGATGCCACACTTGGTCAAATGCGGCCTTGGTGTCAAGGGCAGTCACTGTCACCTCACCTCTGGAGTTCAGCTCTTTTGTCCATGTTTGAACCAAGGCTGTAATGAGGTCAGGAGCTGAGTGGCCCTGGCAGAACCCAAACTGGGCGTCAGTGAGCAGGTTATTGCTAAGCAAGTGCCGCTTGATAGCACTGAATCTGAAATAAAAACAAAAAATGCTGGCAAAACTCAGCAGGTCTGACAGCATCTGTGGAGCGAGAAACAAAGTTAATGTTTTGAGCCCATAGGTCATACATATGTGAAATGTTAACTCTGTTTCTCTCTCCACAGATGCTGTCAGACCTGCTGAATTTTTCTAGCATTTTCTGTTTTTATTTCAAATTCCTCCTCATCCCTGTCTTAAATGGGTGACTTCTTACTCTGAGATTATGCCCTCTGGTCCTAGACTCTCCCACAAGGGGAAGCAACCTCTCAGCATCTACCCTGTCAAGCACCCTAAGAATCTTATATTTTTCAATAAGATCGCCTTTCATTCTTCTAAACTCCAGTGAGTACAGACCCAACCTACTCAACCTCTCCTCATAAGAAAGTCTCTCCATACCACAAATCAACCTAATGAACCTTCTTTGTACTGCCTCCAATGCCAGTATGTCTTTCATTAGATAAGGGGACCAAAACTGTTCATAGTATTCTAGGTGTGGTCTAACTAGTGCCTTGTATAGTTTTAGCAAGACTTCCCTATTTTTATACTCCATTCCCTTTGAAATAAAGGCTAACATTCCATTTGCCTTACCTATTACCTGCTGAACTTGTATGCTAGCTTTTTGGGATTCATGCACGAGGACCCCCAAATCTCTCTGTGCTGCAGCTTTCTGCAGTTTTTCTCCATTTAATTAATATTCAGCTCCTCTATTCTTCCTTCCAAAATGGATAACCTCACATTTTCCCACATGATATTCCATCTGCCAAGTTTTTGCCCACTCACTTAACCTGTCTATGCCCCTCTATAGACTCTTTGTGTCATCCTCACCACTTGCCTTCCCACCTATTTTTGTGTCATCCACAAACTTGACGACAGTACATTCACTTCCCTCATCTAAGTCATTAATATATATTGTAAATAATTGTGGCCCCGGCACTGACCCCTGTGGCACTCCACTAGTTACAGGCTGCCATCTTGAAAATGCCCCCTTTATCCCAACTCTCTGTCTTCTATTAGTTAGCCAATCCTCTATCGATGCTAATATACTATCCCCAACACCATGGGCTCTTACCTTATTAAGTAGCCTTATGTGCGGTACCTTATCAAACGCCCTTTGGAAATCCAAATATATTACATCTATTGGTTCCCCTTTGTCTATCATGGTTGTTCCCTCCTCAAAGAATTCTAATAAATTTGCCAGTGTATCTAGATAAGCAGCATGTTGCACATGGCATTCATGTTATTTGTCACCTCAGGTTATTGTCGTTGGGCAGCAGTGGCCTGTGTTCTTGTTATGTCTCGCTTCTACCATCACAATTTCTACCAGCCTATTGGTGAAGCAGGGCACTTTGCGCTCTGTGGAACTGTTTACAAACTGGTTTCCAGAGAGATAGGTGCTGCCTTACAAATCAATTAGCCTGTACCTTTAAATTTCCAGTAAACTCTGCAGGGTCCCACACAGCAATGAGTGAATTTCCAACACTGGGAGCTCCTTGTTTATGCTAATGATCTGTGCATCACAGGTCAGATGAGAATGATTCCAGCACCACCCACTTCTAGTCAGAAAACTAAGGCTTTTGCGCTGCTAACATGATAATCAAGATAATGACAAGTAACCCAAAATTATTGTGGCAGCCACAAAACTATATCATCATCACAGTAGGATGAGTTAAACCATTAGAGAAAGTATTTATTATTTTTAAAGCTGTTTATGTAAGAAATAGCTACATGTGTATGCGCTTAGTAAGATAGCTGTCATACCATCTCTAAATGCAAATGGTTAATTAAACAATAATAAATGAGCAAGTGAAGTGGACTTTTGCCTTTCCTGTCTGGATAGAATGCATCATTTGGGTAGAATGTAGAGAGGACAATTGGCAGGATGATCATACGCTTGCAATTTTGGCCACAAAATGTAGTGATAGATCTCATCAGGTCTATATGCTGCAAACCCAAATGAAGGAATCTCACATGATATTTCATGTTAACAATCATTCAGCAATTCTGCCCTATCCCTAATATTGAACATTTACAGGACCAGTGAGGATGTTATTCTGAGATTAAGGTTAAAGTACAATGTTAGATCAGATTGAAGTGAGCTGTCCTCTGCAATGGGTTGAGGCAATGATTTAAATTGGACATCTCCTTAACTCACTATGTATTCAACTGCAAAGCTTTTCATTCCTCACTTCTAGCATTCTTCAGGAGCACAAAACTCTATAGGCTTTCTTCAAAAAAAATCAGAATAAGAAATTGCCTTCATGTATTCTCTCATATTCCTTTTATCCCAATAATATATCCTCTATCACTGCTGAATTGATAAATTAATTACTATAAATGTGAAGCAGTTACTCCTTATGTTATATAATAGCAAAATACTGTGGATGCTGGAAATCTGAAACAAAAACTGAAAGTGCTTATGTTATATTCCTTTTGTCTGCGGAGGACAGGACCATGCATATAAATAAATATAGCTTCTAGTAAACGTAAATGAGCTACTTTGCGAGCCGACTGAAAATCTTAAACTGATTGTTCATGTAGCTATTGGCGCACTCAGGATTGTTCAGAAAGTGCTGCCCCTCACATCTAACATTAGACAATATACTCTAAGTTTTAGAAGCACAGGTTGGTTGAGTACAGTCAGTACTCTGCCTATTACAAGCAGCCACCGGGACATGCTGTTTGATGTGATCCAACAGTCGTTGGCACGTATGGCCTACATACCTGGTATTGCATTGGCACTAAAATTCATATACCACATTACTCATTTGTGTGGTAGGCAGGATGCCTTTTAGGCTTCACAGCAGCATCCTGTTAGTGGAGAATGCCATTCATGTTGCTACTTCATAGTAGCAGCGTGAAACAGCAGCTTCACCTGTTGCTCAATTTTTTTTAGATACTTTGCCCTTCCAGGGTGATCGGAGGTAGACTGGGCACTTTTTAACTCTGAAAATGGCAGCCTTTGCCCCATTCTTGAGAATGCGCAATACATAGTGAGCAAAGACCCAATTGGCCTAATCATTATCCCGCCGGATATCTTTGACGCATCCTATTTTGGCGACAAGCTTGTACGATGAGCGAATGACTTGGGCTCTATTAACGAGATTACCGATCAGCCCAACTTTGTAGTGCGTCGAGCTTTAGGAATCCCAGCGGATATACTGACCAGTAAAGGTAGGTTTGAGGTAGACAGTGGCAGAGAACCCATTGGCAGATTTCTCAACGAGCGTGTTGAGGAAAGGAAGTTCATTGGACTGGTGAATTTGAGCACAGGATGGAATACATTAAGGTGTGTGAGGAAGTTCTCACATGCAGCTGCAGATTCAAATTTAAGATCCTGAGGGGTCCTGACAGGGTGGATGTGGGGAGGATCTTTCTTCTTGTGGGAGAATCTAGAACTAGGTGTCACTGTTTAAAAATAAGGGGTCGCTCATTTAAGACAAAGATGAGAAATTTTTTCTCTCAGAGGGTCGTGAGTCTTTGGAACTCTCTTCCTGAAAAGGCGGTGGAAGCAGAGTCTTTGAATATTTTTAAGGCAGAGCTAGATAGATTCTTGATTAACAAGGGGGTGAAAGGGCATCGGGGGTGGACAGGAATGTAGGGTTGAGGTTACATTCAAGTCAGCCATGATCTTATTGAATGGCGGAACAGGCTCGAGGGACCGAGTAGCCTACTCCTGCTCCTAATTCATGTGTTTGTATGTTTCAGAAATATGCAAGGGGCAGGATGTTAGATGGAAACTGATAAAAAATGTTAGTGAGAGCTGACCCTAGAGGGGAACCCATGACAAACACCATCAATTTCGGCATCCATGGTGCTATTAAAGCTGAATTCAACTGTGGGATTTGCTAAATTCATGAGCTCAATGAACACAGATTCAGAACATGGCTGCGCATCTGGATCACCGTGATATAGTGATGCAGCGCAAATGCCTATGGCTTCCTTGAGCAGCATATTAGTGAATAGGCTAGCAATTTCGAACGAGCACCACGGACGCAGCATTGCTATCGATATGCAGGTCATGTATAGACGTCGCGAAAGTGAAGGAAAACTCAATCAGAACTAGCTGTAGCGACTCGTTCAACCATTTGGCTAATTCATATTAGATAAGAGGAGTAATGGGACATGACTTTTGCTTGACATATCTTTTCAACATTGTCTGAATCTGCGTGCATTGAAATTATGAGCTCAGCAACTCCCACTGTTGAGTTCAGCTTCCATGAAACCAGGTATGCCCAAATAGATGGTGTTGTCCTGGATTCGTCTCTAGGGCCAGCTTGCGCTAACATTTTTGTCAGTTTCCACAAGAATTGCCTTTTCGATGGAATGACCTCAAACATCTTACCCCTTGCATATTTCCAATACATAGATGACACGTTTGCTATATTTGAATCCGCAGTTGTATGTAAGAATTTCCTTACACAACACCATGGGCTCAATCCTGCGCTCAAATTCACCTTTGAAATGGATCTGTCTAATGAGCTCCCTTTCCTCGATATGCTCGCGAAATCCACGAATGGGTTCTCTATCACTGTCTACCTCAAGCCTCCCTACACTGGTCAGTACACATGCTGGGATTCCTACATCTCCACACACTACAAGATTGGCCTTATCGGTAGTCTCGTAAATAGGGCCCGAACCATTTAATCTGAAATAGGGCCCATCAAAGCTATCCTGCAGGATAATGGTTATGCCAATCACTTCACTGTATATCACACAAACTCATGAATGGGCCTAAGGCCACCACATTCCGAGCTGAAAGGTACCCAGTTTACCCTGGAAGTTTGAGCAACAGGTGAAGCTAGCCGTTTCATGCTGCTACTGTGCAGTGGCAACAGGAGTGATGTTTTCCATTAACACAATGCTGCTGTCAAGCCAAAAAGATGTTTTTCCTACCACACAAATGGGTAATGTGGGATATGGATTTCAGTTCCGGTGCAATGTCAGGTACTTAAGCCATACATCCCAATGACTTGTGGATCATATCAAACAGCAAATCCCTTCAGCTGTTCACAATAGGCAGAGTACTAGCCATAGTCAACCAACCCTCGTAACATAAGCTCAAAACATAATATCTAACATTGGATGTGATTCCACGATTGAGAAGCACTTGCTGAACAATCCCGAGTGCGCTAAAAATTACACTAAAAAACAATTTAAGATTATCAGCCGGGCTCACAATGTAGCTCACTTATGTTTATTAAAAACTATGTATAATCAAATGTAAGAGCCTGCCCTTTGCAGGAAAAAGGATTATGCCCAGACATTGCATCTCCTTATGTTATATTTACCTCTTGCTTCCTTAGCTTATGCGCGTGCCCATGTGTCCACTATTCCAGTTCCACACAAATAATACCCCAAGTATAAATTTTAAAAGCTGCCATGGGCTCGATAGACAAGATGGTCTCCATCTGTATCTTTGCTATATCACCTGTGCTGTATCAGTTATGGTTCCATTTAATCCCCAAACAGATTAGATGAGTAACCTAAACTTGATTTAATAGCTTTGAGATCGAAAACCTGGAGCCACCTTTGTTGCCCTACTGATCTTATTCACTAGCTGTGTACTTCCCGTATGTTTGGAGACCAATACTGAAGACAGTACTGAAGGCATGGCCTCAATATCATTTTATTGGATGTGATTCTATTGGATTAATTTACATATCTGAAGATTCTCTTGCATATGTTATTGCTGAATTGCTCAGTGATGGTATTTTGGAGCAGTTAATTTTCACAACCAGGCCTATTTAATGATATATCTTTTTCACAATATGCCCTTCATCTTGAATTATGTGATATTTTAATAACATTTTCCAATACATTACATTTTTGAATATAAAATGCTATCCATCTTCCAAATTCCTAAACCTGCTCCCTCCTAATATCTTATTTTCCCACAAAACGTGATATGATCCACAAACATACATTTTTTTTTTACAATGCACTCATCAATTATTTATAATACAAGTGGATCCCCTGTAGTGCTGCTTGGTTATATTGGGGCTGCATTGCAGTTTGAATTTCACTGCAGCTTCATTCTGAGCTTCAGTTTTTGCTCTGACGTGGCAACTCAAGACAGCAACAATGATTCCTTCAGTCCTTCCTGGCACCTCAACCAATAATGAAGAAGACATTTAACTAATAATAAAGAAAAATGGTGCTGAGCGAAGTAAGGAGCCATAGGGAAGGGAGATCAATGAATTGGTCAGAGGCGGGTTTTAAAGAGAGTCAGAAAGGAGGAGAGGAAAATGATGAAGTGGAGTGCTTTAAGAAGGGAATTCCATGGTATGGGGCCTGGACAACTGAAGACACATCAGCCAGTGATGGGGTGAAATGGGAAATATGCAAAACAGGCCACAGTTAGAGGAAAGCAGAGTGTGAGTGGGTGTGGTAGGGTTAGAGGTTACAGCAGTAGATAGTCGCAAGGCTATGGAGGGATTTAAAAACAGAATGGGAATTTTAAATTTGAGCCAGTGAGGCCCGGGAGCCAATGTAGAACTTATTGTAGAATAAAGATATAGAACAGCAGAGTCTAGGATGAGCTGAGGTTTATGGAAGATGGAGGCTGGGACATTACCAAGGACAGCATTGCAATAGTCAAGTCTGAAGGTGGCACAGGTATAGATAAAAATTTCAGCAGCAGAGAGTATGAGGCAAGATGAAGGCACGCAACGTTACACAAGTGGTCTCTGGACTGGATTGTGGAATCGAATGCACAACTCAAATAGGGCACTGTTCTATGATTGCTAAAATTTTTAAACTTTTTACTTTAAAATTTTTGCTGTCTTAGCTTATTGTTCAATTGAGATCCAGTTGTTCAATATTAAGCTCCTGTTCTAAACTCATTATCCAAAGTTTCTTTAAAACTTTCTTTTAAAATTATCTGTTCTTTCCCTTGCCATCCCTATTTCAATATTTACACCTTTAATAAATTTCCATTTGAAAACTTTAACGTACACTCTTGTTGCTTTACATTGCTTCTCCCCATGATGAAATATCAGATATGATGCCATTCTAATCACTGAAGTTTAAATGTTTGCTAATTTACTTACTTCTCACTGTCACTGCTACCCACAACCACCAGCATCAGTATATGTTAGGTCAAGAATTATATGGGATCTTTCCAACTCCATTTTTTAACCATTCTATAAAAGAAAACAGTCTATGTCAATTTTTCCACTACTTTGTGAGAATCCCACTCCTGTTCTTTCATAAAACATGATTATTAAATTAATTCATAATTAGTACTATCCTTTTCCCTGATCTTATTTGCTTTGATAATTCCACACCCTTGTCTCTCTTTCTAATATGTTGTCAAGAGCATTGTTCAATGATTTTTCCTCTTGTCAGCAGCACCAGTATTTCACTCAAAAAAGGTCAAAATATCCCAAACATTATCTGCAATTTAAAGTAGCATTGGCAAACCGTTGACCTGCAAACATTACAGAAGTGACTTAGATTGTGTTGTCTTAAAACAATTGATGGCTTAGATCATTACCTGTATTTTCAAGATTCCCGCTGTTACCCAAGGGGCAATAATTTACCTTTCACACTGAAAACCCCCACACAGATTTGTTTCAAACGTCTAGAAATGACTATTTCTGGTATCAATGGATGAACATTTGGCACCTTTTCTTCATTCTTTTGTTCACTATTTTAATACATTTGTTTCACATGGTTCATTACAAGGGGATGGAACATAAAAATAACGATAATAAAAACAGAAAATGCTGGAAAAACTCAACAGGTCTGGCAGTATCTGTGTAGAGAGAAACAGAGTTAACATTGAGTCTGTATGACTCTTCTTCATTAAAAGCAACAATGTTTTGCTACAGTTGTACAGGGCATTGGTGAGGCCACATCTAAAGTACTGTGTACAGATTGGGTCTCCTTATGTAAGAAAGGATGTAAGTGCATTGGAAGCAGTTCGGAGAAGGTTCACTGAACTGATACCTGGGATGGGGGTGTTATCTTGTGAGGAAAGGTTGGACAGATTGGGCCTGTATCCATTGGAGTTTAGAAGAATGAGAGGTGATCTTGTTGAAACATATAAAGGTCCTGACGGGGCTTGACAGGGTGGATGCTGAAATGATGTTTATCCTTGTGGGACAGACCAGAGCTAGGGGACACAGTTAAAGAATAAGGGGTCTCGCATTTAAGATGAGGATGAGGAGAGCTTTTTTCTCTCAGAGGGTCATGAGTCTGTGGAACTCTCTTCTGCAGAGAGTGGTAGAGGCAGGATCATTGAATATTTTTAAGGCGGAGTTAGATAGACTAATGAGGGAGTCAACAGGGTAGGCAGGAAAGTGGCTACAATCAGATCAGCCATGATCTTATTGAGTAGCAGAGCTGGCCCGAGGGGCCGTATGGCCTACTTCTCCCCCTAATTCATAAGTATCACCACTTCAAATAAAACAGCTGACAGACGAATGTCATATGAACACAGTAACCTCAAATCTACAGAAAAAATAATGGCATCAGAGCGTCGCACGTCATTACTAATGTGGGAATTGGCCAGCAGCTTTTGGTAAGAATGAGATACCCCGTGAATTGCAAATCTTCACGAGTTGCTGGTCAATTTACGCAAGTCCACCATTAGGTTCGCAAAAATGGCATCTCATCAAGTCCCCATGATTATCATAAAGTTGCATTTATACATTAATTGCCCATTAAGCTTGCCACAGAAGCAGCATAAGTACTTTTTTAATGACATGATAACTGAATATAGCCAATCAGCCTCTCATGCCCAGAAAGTGAACAATTATATTTGTGAAAACTCACTCCTTCAAGTTGTGAATTGTTGTTGGGGATTTTAAAAAATGTCAAACTTATACTTTTCTTTTATCATTTTCTCTCCCCCTTAATCCAGTCTCTTTCCCTCTCTTTAATCCTTTTTCTCTACCTGATTTGACAGTGAATTCAATCTGTTTGTCACTTCTTCTGTTTGTTTCTCAATCCATAAATCTCATTGGTTAAGGAAATACATTGAGTGGCCCATTGTGCACTTTACCCCAATTGTTCTAACTGCGCCATTACCAACTCACACTTCCAGCAATTTTGTAGGTAAAAAATATTAATCCCTATATGTGAACAAATAAATCTAACAGGGCATGCCCACTCCAGCAAAATCTGGGCCAGTAAGTGTTTATTCATGGATATTACCAACAGGAATTTTAGACGCTTAAACTCATTTTAAAGTTTAAGAACTTTTTCTCTTATTTGTGCCCGGTTGTATCCTAACCTTTGTGATGTAATCTGGCATCAGTCTAAATGTTGTTGCTCACTGATGTAATTTACTTTGCAAATTGTAAATATTGCTCCATATGTGCCAACACTTCAACCAATAATGTCTAGTGTTTGAGTCAAGGACACACAAACACACAAACAGAACTCAAGGCAGATTGATACAAATTATACAAAAATCGTTTGGAAACTTTCCCATACCATAATTTTTAAAAATATTCTTTCACAGGATGTGGGCGTCGCTGGATCGGCCAGCATTTGCTGCCCATTCTTAATTGCCATTGAGAAGGTGGTGGTGAGCCACCCTCTTGAACATTAAATAACAGTTACTGCCCACGATGCGAAGTGAAAGTTCTGTAACCCTGCCAACGATTTATTTTCCAACTGGTCATTTTAATTAAAGGAATTTACAGCAAGCAAACAATATAATATCCAAATTATGTCAAGGATACAAGAGTTTCCCAACATGTCCGTCTTTGAAACAAAAGCCTCAAATGTAAACCTTTCAAAGTGGAACTGTTAATGGCCCCAATTATGCAGTAAAATGTTCTGAATAATTTATGATAAAGGACAGACAAAACAAAACTAACTATGCAGGATTTGTGAAAAGGAAGACTCATTTACTACTTCCACTAAGAGCTTTTGCCAAGGGATAGAATCCTGGAATGATAAAGTAGCACATGATCAAATGTTGGCAAGAGTATTTAGTACAAAGGGATAAATCTCTTGACAAGCAATTTTGAATTAAAACGGCAAGCCTTTGTCTTTTCAATAATATGATTAATTGCCAGCATTTTTATTTAGCTCATGTGATTTTTTTTTCCCCTAGATGAGTTATATTTTCTGGTGCAATTTGTTATTACAGAGGTCTGTGTTGGTCAAGCAATTTACCGCAGCCAAATCAGTTACTTCGACTATTAGAACACGCCAAGCACACAATCTTGTATTTGTCCGACCTCTTGCACATAACACAAATATGCAAATTCCAGTCCTACTCCGACCCCCTCCCACAACTCTTTCTCCCTCCAGTCCTACTCCGGCCCCCTCCCACAACTCTTTCTCCCCTGTCTCTTTATGGGGTATGTGGAACATTCCTTGTTCCAGTCCTACTCCGGCCTCCTCCCACAACTCTTTCTCCATCTGCCCTATGCAAAAATCATGCCTCATGGCAAATATAGAAGCTTGAGCTTTTTGAACATTATTCTGTTGAAGATCCACCTTGTCAGCAAGTGCTGAAGTGGATTATCCAAAAAAATATCTTATTATCCACAGCTGTATAGAAATGCTCTTAAAGAAAAACTTGAGGTTGTATCCTTTATTTATTCACAAGATGTGGGCACTACTGGTAAGGCCATCGATGATTGCAGGTAACTGCGAGACTAGCTAGGCCATGTCAGAAAGCAGTTCAGAGACAATTACATTGCTGTAGGCCTGGGGTCACATTTAGCCAGACCGGTTAAGGACGGCAGATTTCTCTCCCTAAAAGACATTGTTGAAGCATTTTTTTTAAGTAACAATATGGTAGCTACATGGTCGTCATACTTACAGTAGCTTTTTCCTTCTAGATTTCTTTATTTTGAGTTTAAATTCCCCAGCGGCTGTGGTGGGATCTGAAACTCATGTCTCCAGCTCACACAGTCCAGTAATATACCCATTATGCTCCCGTCGCCATTTTACAATATTGCTATTATTGATCTTATGGTTAGGTTTGACTGCAATTTATCTGGACCTGGACGTCTTTAATGTTATATTCATTGAAGGCACAAAAATTTAGAAAACAACTGTGACTGAACAGCAACATGGAAACGTAGTATCAGAACAGTGTGAAATTATGGTGTGGCACATTGTAACTCTGTAAATGGAAACTCAAAGAGTCAGTCCAAATTGAGCAGCTTTTTGACATGTTAATCCAGATTTTCCTGGAGACTTGCACCGCCCACATCATCAGGATCCTGTACGACCCAAAGGAAAGAGGAAATTATGAATATATTCATCACAGCTTTCCCAAAAGGATGAAATAAGCTATTTCAAATTCTGAATGGGGCATCAAAAGTGGTCTCACTAATGCACAAGTACAAACATGATCAAATCGGAGCTGGTATAAAGATACTGGGCTATTTTGTGTATGGTTATATGTTCATCTCGGGAACTATTGTTGATTATTTATCTTGGAGGAGAACTGACCTTGAGTTGCCGCATTGCCTCATTGAGAGGCACTTGTTACTGACAATGTAATGTCATAAAGGAAAATTGTACTTCTTACACACACACAATAAAACTGCTGGCATTAAATACTAGGGGTCATTTTCCCTTCTCTCATTTCCCTTTGTCATGGGTGAAATTCCATTGCACTGTTAGAGCTTCAGACACTTGTTTGATTGTGTTTTTCAATAGATCGCATCAGGGCTGGCAGATGTAAAGAGAGTTGAGAAACTCTGATAATGCTGAGAACTCGGTGGTTAGATCGTCTCAGAGGGATTCGTGTGACTTAAATAAAATAAACATAAGAAGTAGGCTGTTTTCTAAAGTTCCACTGACAAACTCCTATATGACCTATAATACTATCGTCAAAAATGTATCGATGCTTGTTAAACATGCCAGCATTTGTTACATTTACCTTCAGTTACGCTACAAAAGGGAGCTCTCCCAAACAAATGGCAGGAAATGCATAACCTAGTTCAGGTGCAGAACCTTTTCAGACAAGGTACCAGATTCATATCCGAGGTCTATGGTGAGGTCAATGATCTCTAGTGAAACACACGTGGACATTGAAGCTGCTTTCGCCGACCAATCATAGAAATCAGCATAAGTTTTTGCAGTTTTGGATTTCTATCCGTAAGTGTTCTTAAGCTAATGTCACCAGGAGGATTCCCTAGGCTGCACTCCCTAGCCTCCGGTATGAAGAGTGGCCACTCTGGAATAACAGAGGTCGATGGTAGCGAGCACGTCACTCTCAATATCACAGCAATGTTGAAACAATTAAGAAGCTAACAGAATGCCAGGGTAGTTAACTAGAACAGTAAGTATTAGTATTACATTACCAAACAACACGGTCCCCGTACAGATTCTTAGCATTCATACTACAAGCCTGTGTATTTTTTTAACACAGATGTTAAACACAAATATTAACTTGCAATGGAAAATGAATTTTCATGTGAAAATTTTGGTGCAGTCCATCTACAATTTTCCTATCAACCAATCAGTGAACACAAGCCCAGTGGCACAAGATCACAGGAATTATCATATGAACACTTGGCATGCTTGTACAAAATCTTTGTGAGATTTTTTTCAAGATAGGTATTCACCTGTTTGAAACAGGTTTGCAGAGATTATGTTAAGGTTTTATATTGCACTGGTCATGCCAAATCTAGAATAATGGGAGCATTTTCTCAAACAGAGCTACACCACTGTCACCACTTTAAAGGAATTGGGCCTAGAGAGTTTGCAGATGTCCAAGGTGAGAAAATCCTGGTAGATTTTATGGCTCCAGAACCCTGGCTCCAAAACTTCGGAAGTTTCTGCCAACAAGATTAGGGGTGCCAAAACATGAATTGTGATCATGTGCTTCTGGCAGCATCTAAAAACATTCTTATGGCTGCCTCAGCTATGCCTGCATCTCTTGCCCACTGTCTGACACATCTTCTCCTCATTGTTGCCAACTCTACCACGCTCCAGATTGGCATGTCTTTCTACACATATTTAGAGCCTACACTCTGTTCCTGGGTTTGGCTGCCCCTGAACCTGAGTAAGGACTCGGGCCTTAGGTGTGTATTCTAGGCCCAGTGATATCTCCTGCACTGCTTGGACCTCCACATCTGAGTGATTTCCAACCCATTGTGTCTTCTCTCAGTGCTTCAGCCCTGCATTCCTTCCTCTCTGGCCCAGGCTACACCTCTTTCCTCAGTGTACCTGACACCTTTCAATGCTCTCAGGGCTCCTAAGTGATTCTAGTTCCCATTGCCTCCTCAGTTCTCATTGTTCGCTCTCAGGCCTCTCTAATGCTGTCACATTACAGAAAATTGTATTTACTTAAGGATTGATAATGCTTTGAAATAACCTACCTAGCAAGGTATTGGAGGCAGAAACACTGGAGAAGATGGGATTATTCAAAATGCACATGAGAGACTTTGATGGGAAAAATTGAAAATTCTCAATCCTAAATTTCCTATTTTATTTTCACAATGTTTAAAACATGTCTGTAACATAAATAGAGTCATTATCCAGTTTCTATGCATGACATTTATATATGTAGAATTTTACACTAGTTTAAAATATTGAGGTAAAACAGGGAATGCATGAAACACTGGGCGGAATCGTCCCAGATTTGCACTAAGTGCGGGTAGCGGGAGGGTAAATGATGTTTTACCTGCCAGCCATGATGCTGGGATTTCACGCCGTATCATCCCAAACCCGCCACACTACTTATGCTTTCCTGGGAAACAAGCAGCTTCTATGGCAGGCAGGCTCTCATTCACCCGCCACGCCATCACCTCGCCGCTCACACCAGGCACCACATTTAAAGTGCAGCCACGCTCAGTGCTTCCAGCCCAGGGCTGCAGCAAAGAGGACATGGCCCCAAAAGGCAAGAAGACAGCAGCCCTCGAGCACCTTTTGGATGCCATGGAGGCCGCTGTGATGTCCTCTACCCCTGCTCACACATTCACTGGCATTTCACTCACTGCCAGCTCAAGGGATATCACCACCCACTCTCTCACACACACCCTCACATCTCCATCTGGCCTCATCTCCTCTGGAGACTGCCTCCTGAGCCCTCACCACCTTGAGACCACTTGCATAGATCAACATGTGCCCCCACGCACACCCTGGGATACCCCCCTTCCCCAGTACAGCCCTCCCCCTGCAGCCTCTTCCCTTGCCTGAGGCCACTTCTCCACCTTCCCCAATCAAGCCCTAGCCCAGCAGCCTTTGAAAATCTACCCACATATGGCTGATCCAGTAGATAGAGACCTGCCCGTGAATCCCACTAAAGGTGATGTGGTGCTGTCTGTGAAGCCTGGGACTGATGACCTTGAGTGCTGACTGAAGCAAGGTAGGCAAACAAACCTTGAAGTCCCGAGTGAAGTGCAGCCCGCCAGGTGCATGCCTTTTTATGCTGTTGTGAAACATGTCGGCGTGTTGACCTGTCAACATAGGCGGACGATCCAGTGGATGATTCCAGTGGGCTGGCTCAATAATGATATGTTGATATATTACAATGAGGTTCCTGACATCTGATGGCGGGGAACGCGGCCCACAATTGGCAGGCTGAGCGAACGATCGCAAGCCGGTTCCACAATGATTGAAGAGGGTATTCCCTCCAATCCTGCAACTACCACATAGGCCAGTTGAAGAGGAGAAACCACAATCCCCGATCACACAGCGACCACAGAGACTCAGGCTTCCTTTCACCGGTTTATTCAAGCATATGCAAGGGAGCCGCAATCATTCCTGAAAATAACCCAGCTCCCAGATTGATTACACTTCACTGCTTTCGTACTTTTTCTTATCACAATACATTTGAGTACATTTGAATATATCCAATCGGTAACCAACACATAGATACCATGTTAAAACTTTCCTATTGAGTACATAAACATGTGATTCTGCTAACCAATTATTCTAAAGGGTGTATACATAATTATATTATCCAATCAAAATTAAAACACGTACGCAAAGTCCTTGGTTCTCACAACTCAAGACTGCTTGCGTTTCATCAAAGAGCTCTCTTGTCTTTGTATGTCCTTCCATATCTAAGCTAACCCATCTGCCCCTTCCCTACTGAGAGAGGAGTACACCTAATTTAACTTATGTCCTTTCTTGTGACTCTAGTCTGATTCTCAAGGCTGTGCAATGTTCACCTGGTAATCGCCAACTCTTAATATGCTTAGCGGCCATGTCTGCCGGGAGATTTTAAGTGTTCTTCAGTAAATTCTTACAGTGTTCTCTTTTAGCATTTTTAATTTTCCCCTAACATTGTGAAACCGATTTTTGGCCTTCTATATTGTCCACCCACGCCACCGAACATGCCCAATGCTGGCGGGCATGGAAAATCCTGGCCATTGAAAGAGAAATGAATATTCCAGGCACAACTTATAAAAGGAATTATTGAATATTGAATGAACTCCCACAACTTTGTCCCTAAAACCGCATGTCCTAAAGCTTCATCCATTTATTGGAAGTTCTTTCCACCCATATTATAAAATAGACAAGTTCATGCCTCCACTTAAATAGTGTGAAGAGGAATTTCAGACAAAACAGAGAAGATTTGGTTATATACTTTCAGGGCATTTATTCTTAAAATAAAACTTTCATCATCTATCGGCTCCAGTTTTAAATTTAAAGAGTTGTTCATTGCCCTTTGTGTTCTCCTGAATTCAGAAAATTTGATGCTGCAAATTTCTACCTCCAGGTTTCACTCATTTTTATTTTTATGTTAGGTCAATCATTTCCCCATTTCACTTCCTTCACTGGGCTGTGACATTAAATTCCAGCCTGATTATCACACCCCCATTCCACCAACTCAGTTCCACCTTACACTCTGAACACCCACATATTAAATTTTCAGGCTTTATTCTCACTACCCATTAGCCTTCTGAAAGCCCAGTCTGCTAACCACATTGGGAACTGTAATTGCTACTGTAAAGTAATCAAAGCTTCTTGGAAAAACTGCCTTCAAACCTAGC